>NC_050071.1:141924514-143148890 GCF_009764565.3 Dermochelys coriacea
ATTGCACTGTAATGTTTAATCAGTGCTACGTGACTGTGTGCTTCAAAGCAGTGTACAAGTTCAATGCAAGGTGAATTTTGTCTAAAATAATCTGCAAGTTCATTCAGAGGTGAAGGCAGCAGCAGCTTCTCACAGACGGGCTGGGGTTAGCAAGAGGTTACCTATTTCTTCCCTTTAATATGTAAACAAAAGAAAAATGCTACTTGCAATGAACTTGGCATAGTTCTAACAACAAGAAAAATAATTGTTGCATGATTAACTGAAAGCAGAATCTGGTATCCTGCCGTTGCTGTCACCCACCGGTTAGAGTGCTCCTGGACAGAAAATTGATAAGCAGCATCTTTGGGGTTTTATTCAAGTATGTGCATCAAGTCATGAGTTTCCCATGCAAGAGAAAGGAGGATCATACCTCCTGGATGGTCCAGATTACCTCATCCTTACATTGAGTAGTACCTTCCTCATAGAATAATCCCCTCGAAACCAATGGGACCATTCACCAGAGTACAATATTATGCCATGTGAATAAGGATGTTGAGATTTGTCCCTTAGGCATTCCAGAGCCCCATTTACCTATATATTTCCTTCCTGACCCCAAATATGGCAATCAGCTAAACCCTGAGTAAATCTTGCGCATATGCTCAGGGTTTAGCTGATCGCCATATTTGGGGTCGGGAAGGAATTTTCCTCCAGGGCAGATTGGAAGAGGCCCTGGAGGTTTTTCGCCTTCCTCTGTAGCATGGGGCACGGGTCACTTGAGGGAGGATTCTCTGCTCTTGAAGTCTTTAAACCACGATTTGAGGACTTCAATAGCTGAGACATAGGTGAGAGGCTTTTTGCAGGAGTGGGTGGGTGAGATTCTGTGGCCTGCGTTGTGCGGGAAGTTGGACTAGATGATCATAATGGTCCCTTCTGACCTTAGTATCTATGAATCTAGGCACTTCATCATGGCTGCACTTGTCCAGTAGATGCTGAAATTTTAATGGGGGACATTAAAGTCTTCCAAAAAGCTCAGCCCATCTCCAAAAATGTGTATACAAAACTTGACTGCTATATAGTCCTGTATCTTAGATTTACTGCGGAAATGTCACAACATGGTAAAATCGTTATCAGCCTCTAAATCAAAAGCATGCTTGCTACAAGTATCCAGGCACTGTAGGTTCATCCTGCATATCCTCCACTAGAAACAGGATACTTAAAGCTATTTTTTCCCTTTCTTTTATTTTAGGGTTGCCTGTGAAGGCTGGGTGACACACATTAGCTTATTGTAGGATTGCTGCTTTGTGAGCAACATAACTTGAGTAGTAGAATGAAGGAGAGAGAGTTTTTGCATTTCGAGTCATCTGAAATGTTGTTAGTAAATAAGTTTGTGTGAACATGTAGATAAATGTATGTGTAAGTTGTTGTGGCAGTAAGTGGTTTCTAGTTATCATGAGCCTATTTTGCTCAGAAAAATTGCCTGTATCGAGGCGACATGTGGGAGGGAGAAGCAGGGGGATTACAGTGGACGAGAAGCTGGCTATGAGTCAGCAGTGTGCCCTCGTTGCCAAGAAGTCCAACAGCATATCGGGCTACATTAGTAGGAGCATTGCCAGCAGATTGAGGGAAGTGATTATTCCCCTCTATTCAGCACTGGTGAGGCCACACCTGCAGTATTGTGTCCAGTTTGGTTCTCTCCCCCCCCCGCCCACTAAAGAATGGATGTGGACAAATTGGAGAGAGTCCAGCGGAGGGCAACAAAAATGATTAGGGGGTTGGGGCACATGACTTGCAAGGAGAGGCTGAGGGAACTGGGATTGTTTAGTCTGCAGAAGAGAAGAGTGAGGGGGGATTTGAGAGCAGCCTTCAACTACCAGAAGGGGGGTTCCAAAGAGGATGGAGCTCGGCTGTTCTCAGTGGTGGCAGATGACAGGACAAGGAGCAATGGTCTCAAGTTGCAGTGCGGGAGGTTTAGGTTGGAGATTAGAAAACAGTTTCACTAGGAAGGTGGTGAAGCACTGGAATGGGTTACCTAGGGAGGTGGTAGAATCTCCTTCCTTAGACGTTTTTAAGGCCTGGCTCGACAAAGCCCTGGCTGGGATGATTTAGTTGGGGTTGAGCTGGGGGTGGGACTAGATGACCTCCTGAGGTCCCTTCCAACCCTATGATTCTGTGCCACCCAGATTTGCTGCTTGGTTTGTACTGAGCACGTTCACACTGACTGCACATGCTCAGTAACATCTGTTGAAGCTGCTGCCATCACTCTTTCCCCCCATCCCATCAGCAGGTACAGGTCATCTCTGCCTGTATTTGTTAAAGGTGGTTTTTTACAAAAAAGGACGATTTTCAAGTTTCTAATAGTGCAAATAAATAAACAAGACCAGAGAGTCGCTTAGTATGGATATAGAGAGAGCATGGGAACTGGAATCAGTACTTCGGTTTTGAGCTCTGCCAATGACTTGATGTGTGGCTATGGGCAAGTCATGTATCCTCTGTGTGTCTCATTTTTCCCATCTGTACTGCGGGAATAGTAAAACCTACCTCAGAGGATTTGTTGTGGGGCTTTCATTGCTTGTAAACCACCTGGGGGATGCTTAGATGGAGACACTATGTATAAGTGCTAAATAGTAGTACTTGTTTTGTTAAATTTTGGTCACTACTGACCTGCACCAGAGGTCAAAGACTGCCGATCCCATTTCCTGTCCTCTGACCATTATACTTCCCTTCTGAAAATCTTTTCGGTGTATAAGGGCATATTTTTTGTAATTACTTTAAAAAATGAATTTTAAACTTTTGTTGTCTTCTTCCAAATTAAAGGGCTCTAGTTAGCAGCTGAAACATTCAAGGGTGAGCTCTCTCCTTGCCAGCTGCTGGTGCCCTTCTCAGGTCTATTGTTTTAAAAATGGGGATCGGGTAATGCAAATAAGGTACAGGAGAGTTTTTGGTTTTAAGAGCTGTCAGTATTTCCAGTCCTTACCTTTTTTTTTTTTTTTTTTCCTGATGTGAACTCCGTTTCCATAGAAATTGGTCTGGAAAGGCAGCCAGCAGCTGAGATGGAGAACTCTCTTGCAGAGTTCAGGGCTGGCTGACAGCTGCAGGTGCCAGTCTGCAGAAGCCAATGACAGACTTTAAGAACTCCTTGGCTCCTAAAGTCTGAAGAAAAAAATTTAAAGAATGAGAAGGAAAAAATAACTCCTAAAGATGTTTTCCTTGGTGTGTGTCTCCCCCCCTCCCCCCCACCCCTTTCCACTTTCCTGGCAAATCCTGCCTTAAAACTCCTTTCTTTGAGCACTTTCACTGCTAATCTGCACTGTGGCACAACACACTTCCTCTCTCACCATAATTGTATTGGGAGAGAAAAGCAAGTGGAATTTGAAGCGCAATACAACATCTGAACAGGGGTAGTGGGGGAGGTTGTTGGAATTACAGTAGCACTGGGAGTCAGAGAACTGGATTCTTTTCCCAGTTCTGCCACTAAACTCTAGTATGACTCAATTCTCTCATGTGTAAAATGGAGATGATAATATTTATCTACTCTGCAGGGGTGTTTGGAAACTAAATTTAACATTTACCAAGCACAGAGTGTCTCTTGGATAGAAGGTGCTGTAGAAGTGCAACGTATTATTAAATAGCATTCCCCGAAGAGCAGTCTTTCTTATCTCCTTTTCAGTTGTCCACTCCCCATATTGTCTATTTGTTTTATTTTGATTGTAGAATCCTAAGGGCAGGAACTTTGCCATCTTCTTTACCTGGAAAGATGGTGCCGCATAAATAATTTGATGGGCGTGACCATTTCTCAGAGTACAAATTGGCTAATAAATCCAGCGCTGTGAACTCTTCTTAATTACCCTTTCAGAATATTCCCTAGCCAATCAGTTGTCACTAGAGCTAACTCAGATTTTTTTTAAGTTTGAAATTCCAATTTTCATTAAGTTTCTCATGAAAAATGTTCACTCTTTTTCAACGAGCTCTGGATGTCATTTTATAATGGCTCTGGAACCTTGAGATTCCCCTTGAATTTGCTTTAGCATTCCCTGCAGGCACCAGTCCAGTTACTTAGTGACTGAGGCCTTGATCCTGCACCATTTAAGTCACTGAGAGCTTTGCTATGGACTTCAAGGGGCATAGGATCCATCCCTACGGGAATTTCCAAAAATCTTCCAGATTATCTCCAGAATCTGACAAATTAATTCCTGCCCATGATCTCATATTGATCAGCCATCAGACTTTTTGAATTCTGCCCAGAGTTATAGTTCACCTCCAGTTCTTCAGTTTAGTCACACAGGCTACTGGAACGTCATTTCTTTTTTGCAAACACGCTTTAAAGACTCCAGAAATCAATAAATTAATACTTAATTAACCCAAAAAATGTTGTTTTTTCAGAAAAACAGAGAAATCATTTACAACCAAAAGCACACAATAAGCCATATAAATAGCAGCATGTCTAAGATTTTAACAGGAATCTTGTAATAAACCTCTGAAGAAAACAGAAGATCTCGCACTGTAATTTCACTATAGCTTCAAAGTAAATGGAAATCCAGGGATATTCATCCCAATAAGGTATGAACATTTACAGATGGAAAAACAGAAAACCTTTATATACAATGTGCAGACGAAAATGTTTCTGGAGTCGTCCTACTGGAAACCCAATTTAAGAAATACAGAATCTTATAAACAGACAATAATAGGTCCAAAAATAATCCAGACTGGACAGAATAGGGTGTGGTCAGTCTCAAATTTTGCTCCATTAAATTCTGGCCCTTCCGCATAACCCTTCCAGATTTTTCTCTTGTTGCTTCCAAGAATTGTTTCATTTAAAGAACTTAAAAGAAGACAGAAAAATTCAGAGTATTAAATTAGCATCCTGACTTTCTAGCATATGTACAATTTACTTTCTCTTTATGCCTGGATTTTCCATTTGTAAAATTGGGATAATAGGACTTCCTTACCTCGCAGAGGGTTGTGAAGTTAAATGCACTGAAGATTTTGAGACACTCAGATATTGTGGCAGTAGGGTTCATAAAAGAGTTTGGGTGGAATCCTGGCCAGACTGAAGTCAATGATAAAACTCTCTATGCCTTCAGTGAAACCAGAATTTCACTCTTTTCTTTTTCACAAGTAAATGAACTAACACCAAATTCCTGGTACCTTTTCTTCTTCGTGCTAGCTTCATCCAGACTCTGTTACTTCTGCAATCAAGGAGTTTTTCTTTATCTCTAAATATTATTTTCCCAGTAGGAATAATTGAAATGTTGCCAAAATCAATTATTTGAATTTGCTGCTCTGTGGCTGCTGATCTTGGACTCTCTTAGGGCTTTTCTACGTTACAGAATTCTATATTGCTGACAATGGGTAGAGCTGGAACCAATGAGGAGCGTAGTTTAGCTGCAAGCATAGACAAGGACAAAAATCATCGTCAGCACTGATTCAGCTGTATTTGTTGCTATCATCTATTGCCAAGCAAGGATGATTCTTTTTAGTGTAGACAAGACCTTACGCGGTGGTTCTAAGGGTTCGTTTGAAAAAGTCCTGACTTTGCTTTGGGCGGGGTTCGATGACAGGGTGGTAAGAAGGCAAGTTCTTTATTTATACTAGAACCCACACTGTTGCTATGCGTTGCGCAGCTCCACTGGTGACAGCAAGGGTGGGAATTTTTAAGAAAAGCTCAGTGTTAAATAGCTTAACTTAAGAAGGTCTTTGGGCAGCATGAAGACTAAAAAACTACTGGTACGTAGAAGGCAACAAGCAAAAGGCTGCTCATCTTCCTTGATGGGAGCAGACAGAATAAAGTGGAGGCACCTGCCAGTCCATTCTGGCCAAAAGCATGTGTGACTGGTGAGTTACCTGAATGGAAAGAGCTGGGGAAGAAGAGATGCTTCAGCTTTTTACAGCTGGGTCCAATTTCAAACTGCAGATGTAGATCCCTAGTGTATAGAGACGACTTCTGTTGTCTACTAGCCTCTATCTTGAAGACCAAGAGCAGGGCTGGGAAAATGACCCTATTTTAGGTTTAAGAGCCAAAGCATTAGAGTTAGACTTGTGTATCAGATGATAATGGGGAGGGTGTTAGGCTGATCTGAGCCTTGGCATGTCAGGTAAGTAGAAGACCTTGATACTATTCAGAAAAGCCTTGGCTAATATACCCTTCTAGCACAGCTGTTCCTTTTTGCTTTTCCATTCATACACTGAATCCACACCCCTACTCCTCTACCCTACCCCAAAAAAACCCCCCTCGTTCTGAGGCAAGATTGCAGGGACCTGTTATTGGCACCGCCTAGATCCAGGTCTGACTCTTCCAGGCACCTGACTGTCTCTTGCTTGAAGATGAATCGAGTTCAACTTGATGGAAGAAGTCCAGGATAACTGCGTTCAGATTTATTTAAACGTGTTAAAGGATTTGTCAGTTAACGGACTTTAGTCATCTTTACCTTTTCAGCGTATTTTTTGCTAATGGTGTGTGTGTTTGTTTGAATAGTGGTTAGTGTGCCTCTGAGAGAGGCTTGTCAGGGAATAATGTTTCTGGGGACGCCTTGCAGACTGGCTTCACTATGATACACGATTCCCGAGCACCATGGAAAATCAACAAACTCCTAATAGAGATTAAGCCTGTATCTCCTGCTGTACAATGACTGGAAGGGCAGTAGGAGTGTGGAAACTAGAATTTTCCCTAATTTGGATTTTATTGAAGGGGAAGTTTATTTCCTGCTTTATTATCCATTTCCTCTCCCCATGAGTAGTTGACACATTTAAACTTTGCATCTGTGTTGGCAAAGGAGCTTCTTTTCCAGTCCTCTCACTGGTCTTGCTGCTTAGTCCGAAAAGAAATAATCTCTGCGCAGTGGGGCTGTGAGTGGTTTCTAGCATTAGTTTATTTGTAGTTTTATATGTTTGTTTTTACTCTTTTAAGAGGCTCAGGATGACTCTTGTGGAGCTGAAAGAAAGTCAGATGTTGTCTTCAGGGATATTTTTTCTACCATCCTGTAATTGAAAATCCATGAGGCGGCCACCAGGTTTTGGCACCTCTCTGCTATGGCGATGGGCAAGTACTGAGATAATTACGTGTAATCTGGTTTTACAGAAAACAAATGCACAGTCCTGCTACATAACCGTCTCCTTAGAAGGGGAATGGTGGTCAGGAGTCAAGAAATCTGTCCCTGACACAGATTTCCTGTGTAACAGTATGCATCTCACTTAGGGCCTGCTCCTACTCAGGTTAAAATCAATGGAGATTTGCCTGCTAGTCAATGGGAGCAGGACTTTCACTTGTGTCCCTTTGTTTCCCCATCTGTAAAATGGGAATAAGAGCACGTCCCTACTCTCCCGGGGTGGAGTTGTGTGTGAATTTGCTCACGTTCACAGAGCACTATAAGATTCATAGGCAGAAGGCTATGGAAAGTCAAAAGCCTTGTTGTGAATTCGAGGTAGCGTTGTCTTTGGGTGCCGTTTGCCAAAACGGTGCCAGTTCAGACAAGAAATATATTTCCAAAAAGTCCCAGGGAGATCAGAATCTGAGAGAGGAGTCTGAGTGTGATTTGGGTGGCTGAAATTCACTGGCTGATTTCTATTTATTTATGTATATTTCATTGCCCATTCTGCCATGCAGCAAACCCGGAGGTGAGATATATCTCACACCTTCAGCTTCATCGGGTGGGGAAGGGCCTTTGTGGTTCAGGGATCCCATCTCTGAAACTCCCTCCCTGGGCACATCCCATAGAGGCTCTCTGTAGATGGTGCAGGGCTTTTCTGTGCAGATCAGTTTTCACCTTAGACCTCATGATTTCCCACCACATCTCAAATTCCCAACCCCTTTTGCCTATTTTTCTTTTCTCTTTCCAATGTGGCTACTTCTCTCTGGGCTATCAGAACCAGTTTCATCCTCTTGCGTGTGATTGTAATGGTTTGACAGTGCCCCGAGGCTGGTATGAGTTGGGTGGAATCCATGCAGGTCAGAGTTGCTAGCGAGTCAGAATGAGCAAGTTCCCGCTGCAGCTGTGCTGCCTATGGGTTTAAAAAGAACCTGATCCTTTTTCAGGCCCTAACTTTCAGGAAGGTTTTAAATTGCTCTCCCCTTCCAACTATAGCAACTCTCCAGAGAGAGAGAGAGCGAGCGTGTGTGTACTTCTTTACCTCCATGGTGCGCTATTGCCGATGTGCCTCAGGTGAGCAGTCACTGATCATCTTGCACGTAGCCCTGGAGACGTATGCTCTGCTTTGAGCGCAGTTAGTGCAGTTTAGTAGCATAATAGGAAATACTCCTCTCCCCCCCCCCCCTTTTTTTTTCCAGTGTGTGCGCTGTCGAGTTTGATTTATGGAGTTGAAAAGTAAACTCTTTGGTTTAAAGAATTAATGGTATTTGCATATTTTATTTTGGAATTTCCCCCAGAAGGCACATACTGAACTCTGCGAGCAGTGGGGCTGCATGAATGTCTGTGCACAAACCTTTCTCCCCCCCCCCCTTTAACTTTCAGATTTAGCTGCAGAGGTGAAAAGTTTAAACAGTAAAACCAATAAAACTACATTTATGTGGCAGATAAATTGTCTCGAGACAGCTCGCCCATAGCTGGAAGACTTCCTACTTCAGGGCCTCCTTCCCTCATCTGCTAAGGAATACAAAACACTCCACTTTACAGCAAAGCTGTGCCACTGTACAAGCACTGCAGATGCCTTTAAACTGTGCCATATAAAGAAGCCAGAGTCCAGAGGTGTAAGCCTGTCCAGCCCATGTACCCACAGGCCTGCCGATCTCACAAGATGGATGTGGGTAAACAGCTGTAAAATACACAGACTATCCATCACTGTCGCATTTTGGCTCTTGGCAGTCTCGATCACTGAGGGAAGACCCAGACCTAGCAATGGCATTTGCATACATATAGGATGTTTTTTATTTCTTTTATTTTTTTAAAATCCACTGGTCGTGGTCCCTAAGCGATGCATGGAACTGGAGACATCTAAACTACACACCAGATTGGACTAAAAAAACCGAACAGCTCTCCCTGCTATATCATCCGAACTCACTCTGCTAAATCTTCCAGCAAAAGCCATAAGCAGATCGGCCTTGCAAAGTGTCTGGAAGGTCAATAAATTTAAACCCTCTCACCCCAGTGGGAGGAAGGTACCTTTCCTTGAAAATGCTCACTGTTCAAATCTGGCAGCTGTTAGAATGAGTGCCTGGGATGATCTCAATATGGGGAGAGAGGCGGGGGGTGTAAAGTATCCAGGACTCAAATGGAAGGATCTAATCCACACTAGCACCTTGAGTTACATTCTGAGTTGAAGTAGTGGCTGGTGCAGACTACCCGCCATGTCATACACCCCCAGCAAGACATGCCACTAAGTAAGCAGCTAGCAACTGAAGATGAGAACAGTCTTCGCTTTTGCGGCCCCATGCAGAGAGCACTGCAGAAGTGCCCACGGATGAGGCAAAGTCCAGCCCCTGAAAAGGAAACTCTTCACCAAGCTTAGGTGAAAATAGCACTCTTGGCTTGTTCGCTGTCACCAGGTGGCTGGCCCTTTAAGAGGAGATGGTCTGAGCCCCACTTGTGACATGGTTAGCTTGCCTCCCGCTCTGGGACCCAGTAAGGCCTCTCGGGTAAATAAGGAAGAGGCCTGGGTTGCTGGGGAGAACAGGAAAGATGCCAGAGAATGAAGCAAGCCCTGAGCGTTGCTGCTCACTGGAGAGCAGGGAGTAGTGCTGGGGAGTCCAGGAGAGGCTATGGGAGGAGAGACTGAACAGAGCCTGGGAAGGGCTGAAAGCTGCCAGGCCCAGGAAAGAGCTATGTGGCAGGGAGTGGGATTTTGCTTGGATTATCATACAACCCCCCCAAGAAGGAGGGCTGCTGGACTCCTGAGCCAGTGGGCAAAGGGCTGAAACTTTGGGGCCAACGGATCTGTAGTCGGTAACAGACTGAATGAATAAGATCCCAAAAGGCAGAATCTTATGATAAGGATTCCGGTCTTAGAGTCAGTTATTGCAAAGAACGCAAGAGGGAACTGAGGAAGTACCTGCAGGGCCATCCCAGGCCACGAGGGGGCACTCTGGGATGGCACCCATTCCCACACACCTTAACAAAAAGCAAGGGGCAGGTATCACGCCTGTCTCCTCAGGACATTTCTCCTAGCTAGCCATCATCACCTCTGTCTTCCCAGAGTTGGGTCTTAGCCAACCAGCCCTCATCCAGGTCCCAGGCAGGGGAAGACCCTGGGAAAGCAGATACTGCACTTCATCTTGGAAAAAGATGAAGACTAACTATGTGTTCCAGACATGTTCCTTTGCAGACTAAATACGTGTTCCCTTCAGGAGGCTCCAGCTTCAACCAGCCACGACTTGGAAGCCCAACTCTGCCTTTTCAACTTCTGTTCAACTCCTTTCCCCGTCCTTGCTTCCCCTACATTTAAAATGAGTCTCCAAACCAATGTGCTGTTTTAAAAGAACACACTGTGCTGATGAAACTCCCTTTTCTGAGCATCTAGCCAAGCGCAAGCTCTCCCAAGTCCAGTGTATGCTGAATACTACTGCTGCTCACACTCGTATCATCTCCACCCTCAAACAGTTCCACTGTCTGCCCAGCGTTACAGTGTCCAGATGAAAAATATTCCCCTTGATTTTAACACCTATCCATGCGCTTGCTGTAGGGTACCATACGCACCTCGGGCCAGGTACTGTTCTTTCTGGTGTCTTCAGCGGAGTTGCTTTGGATTTATATAAGTGTCACCAAGGTCGGGATCTGTGTGTCAGTCTCTTTCCATTCACACCCTATCACCTGAGCGCTGCCGCCACTGCAGAACTTGCCATTTGGAAGAGCTCCCTGTATCCTTCCGCCTCATCACTCTCCTTTGAAAGCCTCGTCTGTGCCTCTCTGTTTTTCTCTCCCTCCGCTTGGGATTTTATTTTATTTCAACTCCATGCATGTCACTTCTTGGCCGGGTGGAGGGTCTAGAGACACCAATTTGTATGGAAGCAAAGCTACGCTGTTTTGTGTCAGTGTGCGCCCTGGCAATCTAGTGCGTTCCTATGTCGCTGAGTCCCGAGCTGTCAGTAGATATTATGGTACAGTATATATATGATTTCCTGGCAGACTCAACAAATCTGAAGAGAAGGTTCTGACCCCATTATTCTGCAAATGTGTGAAACGAGAACATGAAATCATATTTAAGCATTTGTCTCTTTAAGGCTTTTGAATGTTTCTGTTTGGAAAAAACTCCTGCAGTTGATGTTGAACTTCAGTTTGCCGTTAACACTGACCTACTATATAATGGCGCATAGAATTGAGAGATGGAAAAGACCTATAAGCTCCCGTCTAACCCATCCCTCCCCCCGCCAACGCGGGATTGTTCCCCACAGTCTGTTTTCTTTGCTGTGACCTACATAGTCAAAAAGAATCTTGTTGCACATTTTTGTTTTGTACCTTGAGGTCCTCATGGAGCCAAATCCCCTTTTTTGTGTGGTGGGCTGTGTTGTTAAACAGCACTAGATCCCGGAGGAAAACCATGGAGACGCAGGCACAATGGGCTCTCTATGGTCCTGATTTACTTCATGACGTTAACTGCTAGATAAAGTAGCTGGGCTGTTCTTCTCATGGGATCTGCAGTGGCTATAAGGGTGTTGAGACCAGGGGAAGCAAGTGGGGAAGTTTGCAATCTCTCCGCCCACCCCCACCCCCCAAAAAATCAGGATAAAAGGTAGAAGGGGGGACGAGAAATTATGCATCCATAATTTTCCTGTTTAACCAGCACCTTAACTTTCATATGAGTATGATAATGGTAATGCCTTTCTCTAGGAGAAGGGTTCTCAACCTGGGGGTCGTGCGCTCTTTCCATATGGTGAAATGTCCCTTCTGGATCTCAGCTAAATGAAAGGAAGGCTCCCCATATGGAAAAGAGGGTCCTAATATGAAAAAAGATGGAGAATCACTGCAGTAGGATAATTCAGTGTCCTGTGAAATAAGACAGCGCAAGGGAAAGTAGGGGTTGGTCTTAGAAATCTTGAGTAAATTTCCCCTGCTGGAACATGGTTTCCCCCCGCTATACAGTTCCATTCATCAGAGCAGTTAATTTAATAAAATCCTTTACATATACAGCACAAAGGCTTTTATCTCTCAGGATCCCAATGTGTGGCATGAAATGTCAGTCATGAAGGATTGCTGAAATGCAGCTGCTTATCCAAAAATGAATTTCTCTTCTATATTTTAAATTCATTATACCAAATTCATTTGAAAAAAAAAAAAACTTTTTTTCCATTTCTCCAGCCTGCTTGTGTTATGTGGCCTTCTGATGCACAATGTGCATAAGCATATTGTTGGATGCACTGTCATTCTGATTGTCATTTTGATTGAAGTTAGGGTGTAAAAGGCACGTCTGAGCATAGTTCTGCTTAATTAACACCCTCACTGCAGCCAAAATCTCAAAGTTTAAAAGTGCAGCATGGGGAAGCGAAGCTTAAGCATCTTTGTGTCTGAAGCGGGAGCCAGACGCCATCCAGAAGCCTTGACATTCATAGAGGATAAACAGTGTTGTCAAGTATGACTGCAAAAGACAATCAAATTATGTCCACGAAAGATGTGGAACTGAATGTCAAGTAGGTGAACTTGAATGTCAAATATTTGAACAATGCAGCATACGTCTCCGAGGTGGGAGGGTGAAAGATCCCAGATGTCTTTGATTAGTCACTGGTCTTTGGAGTTCAGGGAGGAGAGTTTGAACGTGTTCCTTTGAATCCCAGGTTTGAAAGAGGCTCTTGAGAAAACTATTCCATTAGCATGATTATTTCCTCACCCAGGATCAAGGTTAGCAGGGTCTTGGTTGACAGTGGGCAGCCATCAGGGTTTAGAGGGAACACCCGGCACAGTGAAAGTGTGTGCATGGCACATGCATGTGTTGATTTTATGGCTTTGTGAAATGGTTCAGATAAGAATGTACTACTCTGCACCTTTGTCCAGTGCTTCAGAACCAAGATTCTCAGACATCTGTGAAACCATCTGTCTTCCCTTCCGGCCTCCAGTTGGAACTGCCAGGACATTCCACCCAGAAACGGAACGGCTGGAAAGCACCTGCGCAAACCAGTCCAGTTTTGTAGACACATTATGCTTTGATAATGTCTGAACTTTTGGGCACCTACCTCCCCTCCATTCCACAGTAGTGGAGACCTTTGTAAAGCTCTTGGAACACTTCCAGCACTCTGTAATAGAGCTGGGCAACATTTTTTGGACAAATCGTTTATTCACTGAAAAATGCAGTTTTGGTGGAACTGAAACTATTCGCAAACTTGACCCAATGGTTTCGGCTGGGGTGAGGTGGGTTTTTTTGAGAGTTAGCAAACTGGGTGTGTGCATGCCTATATGTCCCCTTGATAACTTTCAGTCCATTGATTGGAGCGCTTGCCTGGGATGTGGGAAACTCAGGGGATTCAGTTTTCCTATTGACGTGGTTCTACTTTGTATAAATACTTAAATGTTCACTGGGCCAAAGAGAGAAGAGAGTGAAAATGATTCTCTAGCCTGAAGAGCAGCTCTGTGTGAGCTTGAGAGCTGTCTTTCTCCAACAGAAGTTGGTCCACTACTTCCTCCACCTTGTCTCTCTACATCCTGGTGATTAAGGCAGTCAGCTGGGCACTAGGAGAGGTGGATTCTAATTCCTCCTCTGTATCCGGGAGCGAAGATTTGAACCCATATCATCTTCTACCTTGCAGATGAGTGCTTTAATCACCCACTGGGTTGGATGGACCTTTGGTCTGACCCAGTATGGCTGATCTTATGTTCTTTGGCTATAGAGCTGTTCTCTTTCTTTTTCTGACCCACTGAAAGAGAGAGAGAAAACAGTGCACAGCAGAATAATCTGCAGGTTGGAGCACTCACCTGGGAATGCGGAGAGCTGAGTTCAGGTGCCTGATCCAGAGTAAGGATTCAAACCTGAGACTCTCATTTCAGGTGAATGCCCTAATCACTGAGCTAAAGGTTATGACAGACAGACGGACATACACACACACAGAGTGGTTTGCTGGGCCTACGAATTTGCGGACAAATTCCAAACATTTTCAGAACCAAATATTTTCCCTGATTTTTCGATTTCCTGGATGAACTGAAAAACTAGTTATTCACCTAGCTCTCCTCTGTAATGTGTGCGACTGGAAATATCTTCCTTGGCACAGTTCAAATGAAGTATCAGGTAATGTAGTTGAAGAAGGGAGGAACTTAATATGACTTTAACATCTGTATATGGATGGTCTTGTGATTATGGTAACAGGACACTGGGTTTCTATTCCTGACTCTGGCACTGACTTGCTTTGTGAGTCTGAGCAAGTCAGATAACCGCTGCATGCCTCAGTTTCCCCTCTGTAAAATGGTGGTTACCAAGCTTGCTAGGGGTGCTGTGAAGCTAAATTAACTCAGGTTTCGCAAAAAAGAAAAGGAGTACTTGTGGCACCTTAGAGACTAACAAACAAGGTTCCACAAGTACTCCTTTTCTTTTTTGCTAATACAGACTAACACGGCTGCTACTCTGAAACTCAGGTTTGTAAGGCATTTTTAAAATTCTTCTCCAAGAGATCCTGCTAGCCTGATCCCTTGGTAGCTTTTAGTTGGAGCCTCTGATCTTTTAAAAAAAAAATGTATTCATCACATGACGGTTTTGTTTGTTTGTTGCAGCTTCTAGATCTGTTTATCCAGTGGGACTGGTCGACGTATTTGGCTGACTATGGGCAACCCACATGCAGATATCTTCGTGTGAACCCAACAACAGCTCTTATCCTGCTGGAAAAGTGAGTATGGCTCAAGACATTCTTTTGATGGTTTCAGCTGCTGTACTTGCTTTAACAATGCATTTCATTATTCACACTGACTACTCTGTGCTGATCTCAGGTAAGCGGAAAATTGCTTGCTAGCACATATGCCTACATTCAAAGGGTCAATCTTGCACTCTGGTGTGTGCAGTGGAAGAGTCCCTCTGGCAGCCAGTCCCTCTATTTCACACTAACTGGAGCTGCATTCTACGTATCACCATGCCTTGAAGCAATTTCTATTCTATATAGGTTTTATACCGATTATATTTTTAAATTGGGACACACATTCTGCTTTACTTTGAGCAGTTTCCTCATAGTATACGTAGCTTCCCCTGTATATATGTGTGTGTGTGATGTGGCCACCAAAAGGAGTCTTATAAATTGATACCTTTTAGGTTTTCACAGCTTTGCATGCGATGACGTGTTGTTAATGGGCTGCATCGACCCTGTAGGGAAGACTAGACAGTTTCACACTAGGGATGCTAAGAGCTCCCAAGTGGCTGTGCCTTGAGGTTCGTCTTTAAAAGACATGATCCTTCCGAAGATCTGGGGCAGCCTGGAGAGAGAGCACCCGTTGCTTCCCTCGTTCGTCAGCTGTAGGTAGCTCCAAGTGGCTAGGGCCAGTAGTGCTATCCACCCCTACCTCCCTTAGACTGGGATTTTCAAAGATGCCTAAGTGTTGAAAATTGCTGGTTACCAATGTTAGGGTTCACCTCCACCTTAGATGCCTGTGTTAGTTTTGTAATAACCCCAACGTATTCAAAGGCTGTATTCTTTTTACATCTTGCTTCTCACGGGCCTTCAACTGTTCACCAGCAATCCTCAAAAAATATGTACCCTGATATCATATGGGTGGGAGTAGCAAATTCCGCACAGAATTGTAGTGTGGCCGTTTATTTGTAAAACGGGGGTTAATTAAAACTTGTCAAGTGTAAAGCACTGTACATAGATGCTGAGTGTTATTCAGGGCATGGTAATAACCATCTGCATATAAGGCTTGGTTCACATTGTGGCAACAGCAGTGCTTTAGCAGGATGCTTGGTTCACACTGTGGCAACAGCAGTGCTTTAGCAGGCAAAGTGCTAGGCAAGTGGGAGCTGCAAGGTGCACATAAATTAAGTGACTGAAATCGATGGAAAGTGAGGAATCCACTCCCTGGTCAGTCAGGAATTAGTCTGCCTAGCTGGAAACCCTTGGGAGGGGAGGGAGTAGAGCTCCTTATGCTTGGCACTTACAACACACCTCACCCATGTCTCCATATCACCCATGTAGCATTTGAACATCTCCTGTGTAACGAGTATTTCTTTCAAAAAGCCACAACAAATAATTCCACCTGCCAGCGTCACGAGATTTGCCTCATTTTGATCTAGTCAAAGTGAGTTTCACATGTCCAGTTGATTTGCCAGACACACCCCTGTGCATCAAACAGCTTGGCACATACCTCAGTTAAGTGATTGTAAGGTTCATGCTGACATTCATGTGCTTGGTTCCACAGCCTCATGTACACCCCCCATCAGACTCTAGGCACCTTGTGGATTCTGTGTATAACGTAGCGCTGACTCCATCAAGCATCACCAGTCCCATTGGCTTCTAAAGCGTATGCTGTCTCAATGACTCATGAGGAGTTCCACACTGAACTCCAGTCATTGACTTCACGTGTGTACATTTCCTCTCCTCCCCCAGACATCGAGACCAGAATTCCAGCCATACCTGTATGGAACTAGCTTTGCCAACGGGACAGTCTGATCTGCTGGTTAATTTTTTAACTTATTTTCATGATTATCTCTTTTCCTAATCTCACCTCTTTCGTAGGATATCGCGAGTGTAAGTATGCTGCTCGTTTGGGCTTTTTACGTTCACCTTGCAATGAATCCTTTATTGTTTGATTTAAGTGAAGCACTAAACGATCTAAATGCAAGCTCTATTTGAAACCGTCCCCCCCCCCCCCCGGGTAACACTATCGTCTCAAATGCACTAAATACAACTAAAAGAGAAGCTTTTACTGTGTCACTTTTTTATGGATTAATTTCAACAAAAGTTGACTCAATCTGAGGTGGTGTTGGCTGGAATGGGGACAAAGTTTAACTTTCCTTTATTTTTGTTGTTAACTCTCTTATTGTAGTGCTTATAGGCCCCATTGTGCTAAGTGCTGTGCAGACACATCATAAAAGGGACAGTCCTTACTCCAAAGAGCTTACGATTCCGGAATCACTGTTTGGCCACTCAAAAAACGATTGCTTTTTTGGAATGATAGAGTACAACCCTCAACCAAAATTATCTTTGCGTGCTTTTGCTTTCCATCTACTACAGAATCAGGAATTTTCTGCAGCCTGATGTTGAAATGGACTTGACCCATGAATTCAGCAATTTCACCAGAAGACTGATGCCTAACCACATGGGACTGAGTGAAAACACATAGTTATGACCAAACTTTGTCCTCGGTGCTGGTGTGAACCCTCAGACATGATTGGGACTCTAGAATGCACATTTTAAATACAAAATTTGGCCCTTAGGAATGTATGGAAAGGGTTTTTAAAAAAGAGGGCAATTTAGATTTTTCTAGCCAGATAGAGGTGAAATTACTTTGTATGCATGGGTTAATATGAATCACGTAGTTTACACAAGCCCATGTGCTTCAGTTTATGGATTCAAATCTATGTCCAGAGGAAAGAAATCCAGCCACATATAAGTGGTAGTACAGGCGCCCAGTTTAAATAAGCTTTGCTGCCCACAATGTTTTGAATACAGATAAAACTGCCAAAGGAATGCACAGATGTTTTTAAAAAAAATCATTACAATGCTGCTTTGTCACTTTTCTAGGTAACGATTGCCATGGCAAAGCAAAATAGCATCGTATTGCATCAGCAGTAGATGCACGTCATCCAAAGGTCCCAGTATACTATTACACAGCCGCTGGAATCGGAGTTAATTACATTATACACCAGACATCTAAGACTCCAATCCTACAGGGGATGCATCAATCGGAATCTGCACAGGCTCAAGAGTCTGTCGGCCCCATACCGATGGCAGGATTAAACCCCTGTATTATCATATCAAACAGTAATCGAATATAAAAACTCAACCATCTCCAAAAAGTGCATGTTTTCTTTCTATAGCATACCTCTTTATACTCCGTGTCAGCTAGTAAACTCAAGTAGTATTCTTCCAGAGACTGCATTCTGCCATAGTTTAGAACAATGCACTGTCATTATTCTATGCAGTCCCAGGCATGGACTATACAAGGCTTTCACACACCTTCAGTTTCCATAGTTTACTTAAATCTTTGGGGAAATAATTCCATCTGTTAACATCTAGCTTTTAAAGAACTTTGGATCCAGCCCCAAATGTAAGAGCTCAAGTTTATCTGTCTTTGTCACAATAATCAGCATGTTGACAATGTCAGTGGACACAATAGTTTTATCAATTTTACTCATTGTGGCCCTGATCCAGCAATTGGAGCCATGCAAGGTGTCTGTTTGCAATCACTCAGAGCCCCCTTGGACACTTTGAAGATGCATGGTGCTAATATAAGTGCTAATTATTATTTTAAATAACACTTCAAAGCATGAAACATGAAATCTGTAGCATTAAAAATATTGTCTCCTGTAGCACTTAGCAACACTAACATCTCCCATCATGTACACACTCCCTGATTAATGTCATGGTGCTTCCGGCAATCACACACTTTCTTTTAAGGTGTGCACTAAAGCATTTGTTTTGCTGAGTAAAGTCGTCACAAGCTATATACAGTAGCTATGTAGCACTGCCACTGTAAGCCCCTGTCTTCAGGCATTTATAACTTTAACAAATAATTATCCTTTGGGATAAAGGTTATTGTTGTCTTTGTTAATAGTTCCAAGGTTTGTGGTTTTTTGAATGTTTCAGATTCCACTTTTTCCCTGAGATTGGAACATGAAAACGTAGTGGATTTTTTTTATCTGTCAGAGGTGTTTCAAGAGAGGTTTCTGTTGTTTCTTGATTGGATGACTCAAAAGCCTTTAATTTGGATAATTGCAAATTTTCCAGGGACTAATATCACTGTTTCCCCATTTGGGTACTCGAAGCTAGACACCTCAATCCATATTTAGACAGCTAAATAGGAGCTTAGCACCTCTGAAAATCAGATTGCTTTTTTGCCTAATTTTAGATATCCAAGTCCGAAATTGGGTGTGCCTTGCCCAAGGACAATTACCTCTGACATGCCTGATTGCAAAAATAAATAAATAAATAAATAAAATAAATTTTAAATGGTGTTATCATAAAACAGTGATGGCTTTTTGAGGCCAGCAGGCTGGATGTTAGTTAGGATGTCTAGTCCCCAGCATATGTACCTAGAGCCTTAGATGGGATTGTACACGGAGCAGTTACACTTCTATTTTTAGCGTACTAACTCAGTCTGAACTAGCACAAGTATGTCTCCTCACGCTGGAAATTACACCTCCAGCTTGACATACAGAGTACCCTTACCTGCTTTGAATCTAGAACATTGTCATCTCCAGCTGCTTTGTAAATGGGCTTGGAGTGCCACTTTTTGTCAACCTTACTTGCCTACTTTAGCTGTCACTGGCCTCCAATGTTATATGCTCTGCCCATGTGCATAGAGACTATGTGTAGATAGCGCTTTAACCATGTAGCCAGGCACAGTGCCTCTTACATGTGCATACACAAGCATGCATGAATCTGGACCTCCGCATGTTGGAAAAAATGTAGCTGCATCTGTTTCACTTTCTGACCCACAATTATCATCTCCTCCTGTCTTTGGCGTAGTTGGAGATCCCAGCATCTCAGGGAAGATGCTGAGACAAATAAAAATGATTTATTTTCATATTTAGACTTGTAATAAAAATGCAGGCATCAAGAACATATTCCTAAATCAGGGAACCCAATGCAGAAACTCAACCCCTGTGTAAAATTGCATAATCTTTTAAATCCATGAGTCAGGAACTTGGTGGCCTCACAGAAGCTGTGAAACTCAGCCACGTGTGATGTATATTTTAAGTTGTAAAAGTTAATGCCATATGCATAATTCCAGATTTCTGAATTTCGTGACTCTTGCGCAGTTGAAACCTGAACCATAGCATTGCAGTATTGTCATTTATTACTTAATAAGAGTTTACATGGACACAGCAAAATAGATCTAAGCAAGGGAAGGGGAACTAGATGAACATGAACGTAGACGGTGCTTTGGCATTAAGGTACCACATAAATAAACAGTCTGCCATGAGACTGGCCCTTTTTTGTGACTGCACAGTTTCAAGAACAAATCTGTAGACGTTTTTGTACAATCGAATGTCTGAGCATGATATTGGGCGCTGGCTTTGTACGTCCTTGTTCGCACCCAGATCGTAGAAGCTAGAGATTGGAAAGACCTTCTAGATCATCTACTATCCCTCTGGCAGTACAAAAATGTCACCTTATCGTGGATGTCAGATATTAAACTACTGTATGAACAGCACTGTCCTTGAAAGCCAAGGGAAAGGCAGGCTTGCTGTTCTGTAGGCGTTTTTCTTAAATAGGGTACCTAGCAGTGATGTAAGAGATGAAGTAACGTGACTGGTTGTTTCCACTCTGCACAGGATGAAAGATACCAGCCGTAAGAACAACGTCTTTGCGCAGTTCCGGAAGAACGAGAGGGACAAGCAGAAGCTGATAGACACTGTGGCTAAACAGCTCCGAAGTCTGATCAACAGCCACCATTTGTGAGGGTAGTCAGCTGTTTGGGATGGGATATTGGGATTTCAGGGCAGTGCTAATCTCTGCACTGCAGCCTCTCTGCGCCTGGATTTGGGATTCCTGTTTAAAGAGAATATGTGTATTTTTTTATTCACGTGTATAGTATTCATGGAACCAACCCTTATGAAAAAGTGTTGTTAGGTGAATAATCAAAGGATGGTATCTCGGCATGGTGTGTACGGCTGCAGCGAAGGGTTGGGTTGTAGGTTCCCACTATAAACTCCTATTTTCAGGGGTTTATAACTTGACCGAAAAGACTGAAACTTGAGATAAAAGTTCATGCCCAGATGATTTTTTTTTAACCAAATTCAGAGAATCCATTTGACTTTTCTTTTGTTAAGTTATTCAAGTGCAGAAAAAAAGTGTAGGGAGCATTGTGGCTTCCAATGCTTTTCCTCCAGGCCTGTAGCTCGGCTACACCTTTGCAAATGGAGAGAGTACTGCTTGAGAGCTCGTACTGCAGATGAGTGTATTTAGGAAGAGAGGGCAAACAAATGCAAAATCATTCACTTTGCTTTGTTGATGTATATGCTAACTTCATCCATAGTTTGCAGACTCCTGGAAGGAGAAGTACACTAAACTGATCCATCAGGTCTGTAATTGGACCTGCTGAGCAGGGCTGGATGCTGTAATCTGGAATAACTCGTTAGGAGCTGCTGTTGCCTTTTACAAAGACACTACCTGGAAGAACTTGAGAGCTACATTGTCATCAAATGGGGTTGGAGAGAGCCACAAAATAATTCTGCTCCAACGTCCTGACCTTGTGGTGCCAAGTTTACAGTGGGATGTTGCTTTGTTGTGATTCAGCATAGTCCTGCGATGCTAACGTTGCAGGGAAGAAAATCAGCGCTCTGCCAACGACGTGAGGACATCATGCCACAATTTTGCCTTTCTCTGCAACTCCGTTCGATGCTGTCCCCTGTCTTCCCCCTTCCTGAATGTTTGGAGGGACATCCCAGTGACTCTACTTTGTTTGCTCAGTGCTCCCCACAACCTGACTTTTGCAGTGCGCAGGGCACTGCTGTTTCTAGCATAACTCTGGTGGAGATCTGAACAGACTCCTGGGCACTCCCGAGTCACATGGGACTCTAAGAGCACTCCACTGAATATTCTAGCTCAAATATCCACTTGGTAAAAAGTGCCTAAGGGCAAAATTCTCCTCTCTTGTCTGTAGCAAGTATCTGTTCCATATTCCTCCCTCCTCCTCTGCATAAGGCTCCCATTGAAGCCAACTGGAGTGCTTAAGTACAGAATGTATGCTGGCAGGGAAATCCACTTTGCCTGATAGAGGAGACTTTTGCCCTTACCTTGTATTTAGCTACTAGACTGTAACTCCTCGGGTGGGGGGGGAAGACATCTAGTGGGTCCCTCTTTAATATCAAATCCAGATACAAAAATATTCGAGTGCTAGAGAGTCCCTTTTCTGTAGGAGCAGGCATGCCAAGCTCCATATTTGCCTAAAACTGTAATAGCATTACCGGAAGCCATTAAGATCTTTAATGTATACATAACCACATTAGTACAGGAGGTTTTTTTACATCGGTTTAAATGAGTTGGGTTGTTTTTATTCACACCGCAGTTATTTTTTGAAGAAGCCAATGCACCTTTTCTAACCTTCGGAGAGAGATTTAGTTTTTACCCCTTTCTCCCTCAAGTCTTCGTATCGTGCGGGTGACAGAACTTGTTTAAATACGCTGCACAATGCAAATTGTCTGTATTATGCAAGGTGATGGCTGGCTCTCCAGGCCACGTTCAGTCCCTCTTCCTTTCGAGCAGGCGTGTTGACTCTGCATTTCCTGGCTGCAGTGCTGGTGCCACTGTCCAACACGTATTTAAGCACAGGGTGGACAAGGAGGTTATTTTGTATTTGTCTTTCCTAATGCTGATTTTTTCCAATGTTCCTCAGCAATGCGTTTTTCATAAGGGTACGTGTTACTTGCACCTGACTGTCAATAGCCACGTTTGTAAGCAGCGAACTTCTGCTACTGGCTACATCCAAGTGATGGGATAAGTATGCGGGGTCTTTTTTATACTTGGCAGGGCTGTATATTGGTATTTCCCTTATATTCAAAAAGGAAATACAGCTTAAAAACGCTTCCAAAGCACAGGTTCTGAAGGATGGTGAAAGCGACTTGGGTGAGTTGGAAATTGGCATGGGACAGCTGCAGCAGCTAGCTGGAGGGATCTGCAAGCCAAAGAACTGCTCTGCAAGCAAACTCTTTCCTCAGCATGGGGGGCACAGATGTGAACTGGACTGGTTCCCCGTTCAGACCCTACGCTAGCTCTAAAATGCTACATCTGGCCATGCTCCAAACTGCCAGCAAGGAGTTCCATGCTCTGCCCCGTTCCTTTACGTTTCAACGTAGAAACTTGTACTGTGCCCAACGAGATTGTGAAGGTTGGGCCGGCAAACCCAGCTTCTCCCGTGTTGCATGCGGACTCCTCTGCAGTGGCAAGCCCCTAAGTTCACCTGGCTTGATGAAAACAGCTGAGAGTCTGACTGCCCTGAACCCACCCCACCTGCAAAGTCTTGTGAGTCATTGGTTGCAGCAGCTAGATAGACAGTGCTGTCTCCAGGAGAGAATCTGCAGCATCTCTGGTTCCAGGGTGCTGCCCAATGCAAGGGGAGAATTCAGAAACTTCTGGGACAAGACGATCTGCAGTGAAAAGTAGTCTTAGCAACTGAAAAAGGGAAACGGCAGAACTGCTCTGAAAATCTAGTGTAAGGGCCAGAAGGCCTGGTTTCTTAGCAAACACAGGAAGTGTAACGAGATGCATCACCAGTCACAGTTCCCAGTACTCTTGCAAAGCTCTGTCCCATCAGAATCAAACACAAAGGGACAAAGATGTGATTTACTCCTCCCACAAATGGAAAAGACAGATTTTTCCCTTCTACGGTGCTGTCACATTCTGCAGGGCTGTGAAGAGGGATACTTCTCGGATGCAGG
This sequence comes from Dermochelys coriacea, assembly GCF_009764565.3. NCBI lineage: Eukaryota > Metazoa > Chordata > Testudines > Dermochelyidae > Dermochelys > Dermochelys coriacea. The sequence goes on from NC_050071.1 coordinate 141,947,945, forward strand.
AGGCGGGGACAGGTCGCCATGTACTGAGCATCAAACATGCATCTGATGCAAGAGAAACTTCCTGCATTAAAATAAATATAGAGGTTTTTTTTTTAAATATCAAAAACCCATGGCAGCCCCGTGCTGAAAAAAATAGGAGAGATTTGAGTCCACAAGGCACTTAAGGGCCATAAATAGTAACAAGCACTTTAAAATCCTTCAGAATCATACTGCTGCAGCTGCTGGCAACAGTATAAATGAGCATCAGCAGGCATGACAAATAAGGTGCTCTGGCATTTCCAGTTTCTTATTAGGAGGAGGAGGAGACTGTCAAACACAATTTTTAATCCCATTTGTCAGCCACTGACTTTGCTGCTGGGCAGGGTGTAGGTTTTGCTGGGGGTGGTTATTTTTTCTCCACTCCTTGTTAAATGATGGGGGTGGGGGGAGTGGGAAACACGCCCCTGAATGTGTAGCTCAGGCTGATAACTAGGGGAGGGGTTATTATGCTGAAGTAGCTGTTAGCAGAGAAAAGCCACCAGCTGTTAGACTCATGCTTCATGCTTTAAAATTCAGAGTTATTCCAAGGTGTAGGCTCCATTTTCAACTGTGAGAGGTTCCACTTGGTGCCTAATTAATATAAAAAACAAAGTAAACAGAATCCCTGAGCCAAACCTTTCAGCTGTGACCCCAGCCAGCACCAAACCTTCCATGACCTGAAGCTGGGCTCTCTGTCCTGTCTCCACCAAACTCAATTTAAAGAGGAGTACAATGGCCTGTACAGAGTTGAAAAAGCTAGGAAATGAATGCGACTTGGAGAGGCCATGAAAAACGCCTGGACCAGGATCATGTGAACTGGCTCTGGCGTTGAGGATTTTCTGCTGGGAAAGCAGCCCCCACCAAGTTGGAGATTCAGAGAGTCTCTGATTTCAGGAGGTCAAACTCCTAACCACAAGTCGCTTAACGGGGATGAAAAATTGAATTTTGGTGCTCTGTTCCTAATTAACTTTTTGTTCCAAGAGATGCAGTCCGTCCCTTCAAAATAAAATTAATCTTTTAAACAGATTGCTTAAAAAGCTTTGGAAGACGTTTAAAGTCCCCTCTAACTCTCTTACTAATTATTTGTATCCTCTGATACGAATGGTAGTGCTTATGAAGGAAAGATTATTATAAATGTACAAGATGGGGGCAGGAGCAGAACCCACCACTCTAATGATAGACCTGTGCCCTCCAAGTCAAACAATGCTGCTATTAATGTACCCATGTACATATATGAACATCCCTTAGTTTTTTTAAGTCATGCTAGAGAAGACGGGGTTATTTTTTCCCCTGCAAAGATGTCTAAATACCAGTTGAAGACAGTTCCGCTCCCTGAGAAGTACCCAGGTATCTTCTTTGTAAACTTAGGTGACACGCTTCTGACAGCCTATGCATTGGGAATAGGTTTTGTATTTTCTTTAATGCACTAACTTATAGACACATTGTACCAGTGCATAGGGAGGGGTATATGTTGTGTCTGTGTGTTCATTCTCTAGTGCTGGAGTTCAAGTCACAAAAGCTCTTAGCAGTTTTGCACTTTGTTTTAAATCTGACCACAATTCTGTTCTCCGGTGGGAAAGCTGTCCATTGCATTGTTCTGTATTTGTTAAAAGCTAGGCTGTCCGTGCAGATATGAAAATGACTGCATTAACAAATGTCAGATCTGCTAGATTTGTCCAGTTCTAAAACTGTTTGTGGGACACTGAGTTGCATTCAAAGCTGATGCTTACATGGAGGCATTACAAGTACTGCCAAAGACTCCATGTATGGATGGATGGATGTCTGGGTGGGAGGGCCTGGTACTCCATCCAAAATCTGCTAGCATGGATCAATAACCTTGGCCTTCAAAGACATCTCTGTTCCCTTTCTTATGGTTCAGTTGGAATGAGTTGTCAACAACAAATCAGAGTTTGATTTCCAGTCTCCAGGCAAAGCCATTCTGAGTGTAATATAATTTATCTCAGCACCAGACTTAAATGCAGGGAAAATGGGCAAGCAATGGTGAATTGGCAATGGGAGTTACTTCACCTCCCAAAACTCTGCTGATTAAAGGGGGTTGGGGGCAACTCCTTTTCTCAAGCAGCGACCAATTCTGCCACATTTATCTTCACTTTGCCATTACTGTATCTCTAGATCGTTTCTTTCCTAGCTTCGGAATTCCTCTTAAGTCACTGCCTGGCTTTTTCTAGTTGGTTCCAGTTTTAGAACTTGCAAGGAGACTATGCAATGGAGAACAACCATTTTCCATTTATCCCACCCATGGGCTGGGCCAGTTCAATTAGACATACACCTAATCAAAGAACGTGTTCCAAGGCTTAGTTTACTCCCCTCTCACTTTCAGAACCAGTTTCTACATGCCCTTGGGATACCAAAATGCCTTGACTCTTCCCTCCTCCTCCCCCCCCAGCGATGGGGTGTAAATTGCATTTTATCCCAAATCTTGGGAGGCAAAGGGAACCATCTAATTAATGAATTCAAGGTGGGAAAGACCCTCCATGTTGCAAACTCCGAGCCTTTTTCATGGGTTTTGTTTTTTAAGTGGGATGATTCTGTGGATGTCTGCATTTGTGTATATAGGGGGTGAAGTGCTCACCCAACGAACACTAGACTAAGGGATCAACATAGAGTTTGCCCCACACCTGTTTCATAGGTGTAAACGGCAGAAGACACTTGCTCTTGCTGCTTGGTGGTTTTTTACCTAATCCCTCCCATCCAAGGCCTGGTCTTAACCCCAAAATGTTGGGTTATAACATGGTTGTGAAGAGTCGAGTTAGCTGATACAATGCTGACTGTGACTGCGGTTGAGAGAGGTTGTGGTCAGCATGCTGTTAGCTAGTCACGGTTTAAACCCTGGTTCCAGTTGGGTTTAATCACAAGGAGCTGAAATGATGCATCTGTTCCACATGTCCACTTGGTCCTGCCTTTGCCCTTGTTAGACACATGGGCCTGATTCTCATTTACAATGAGGCCCCTTTAAGCTGCCAGAGTGGTGTAAAGGGGCCTTGGCATAACTGAGGTTCAGAACAATGTGACCCTGAGCCTGCCCTCCAACTGCTCTGAATTTAGAGGGACAGCCCTGCAGACCTTTCTGTCTCAACCATTCTGCGCTCAGTGAGGTTGTGCTTCTACTTAATCGGGATTTACATCTGCACTGAATTGCTTTCTAACTTCGCTTGTCCCTCTGATTTTACCTCCCCACCCCCCATGCACCCCTCAGTGTCCACTGGCTGCTTGTATTGCCTTTATGGGCAGGGGATGGGAGGGGAGGTTTATTTTATAATCTAATGTGGTGAAAACCGCTTTTTTTGCACAAGTCGTTGCACAATAAGGGGAATACTTAGTAAATTAGGTTTAACTTTAAAGGGAACATTTTTTTTCCTTAAAACTCACTAGTGGAGCTACTGATTAAAAATGGACTGCATGGTTTACAGATTAAAATGCATTAGAAATTAGCATGTTGATTTCAACTGTACATTTATCCTATTGTAACTTCTATTAAATAATACATCATATAAATCTGGTTAAACGTGTGCTAAAATTCTGTGTGTTCGTTAACTTTGATCACAAGGCAATTGACTGCATGAATTGTGAGTGAACTTCATACAGAGTGCTTCACGGAGGGGGCCGAAACTGGTGGACTGGGAGCAGGATGATGCGCGATTGCTCACTTTGACATAGGGGATGGTTTCCGTTCTCTCTCTCCTCTTCACCGTGTATGGAGGCTGCTGGGAGAGACAGTAAGGAGATCAGACTTGCAGTATCACCTGTATGTTGGTGAAATAAAATTCCAGGTCTGCTCATTATGCTCTGTTTCCTGGCTGTCCAAATAACTAGCTATGGCTGCTGTTCAGAAGACAAAGTTCCGAGTTCAGACTCCCCCTAGACAAGCTGAGTTGAGGCCAGGACGACGTGTTTGGAGGAGCTTGCTGGCAAGGGGTTAGGTATGTATATTCACCTGGGTCTTCCAAGTCCCAGGTTAGCATCCTAATCACTGGACCAGCCTTCCATTGGCAGCATTCACGGGCTTATCCTTGCACCGTCGCTCCGTTGGCATAGCCTGGCCCAGGGGAACCCGCACTTACACGATCATCCTCCTCTCAGCTCGGTGCCACTGGCTAGCAATCCACGTATTGCTCTGTCCCCTGTGGCTGCCATACATTTCGCCCTTCGCCTTTGAAGAAAATAACTTTTGTCATCAGTGGATGTCTAGCCCACCTTCTACAGACTTTACAGACCCCCGACTTTTAACATGTTGTTTTTAATGGGCTGGCCGAATGTATAGATGATTGGCAGTGGTTTGCATGAGCCAGAATAGAATCCAGTTCAGTCTCCGTTACCTAAGTACATAGGAATTGCCAGACTGCATCAAACCCCCAAGGTCCACCTAGCCCAGTATCCCACCTCTGTCAGTGACCAGCACCAGCTGCTTCAGGGGAAGGCATAAGAACCCTGCAGTAGCTGTTGTGGGGAAATCTGCCCCAATGAAGGTCTCATCCTGGGCTCTCATAGCAAGAGATTGGTTTAAGCCCTGATTTTCAAGGTTTTGTCTCCCTTCCATACTCTTCTTGTCAGGATTCACTATTATAACTCCGGATATGCCTGTTAGCCATATAAATGTCCAATCTCTCTTTGAATCTTGCTCAGTTCTTAGCCTCAACAACGTCCTTCGGGCTTTGCAAGGTCAACAGGGTAAGAGGAGCCCAAACCTTTCTTTATCACTGCAGTTAGCAGGTGTGACTCCAAACACATGCCAAAGATCTGAAAAAAGAAAAGGAGTACTTGTGGCACCTTAGAGACTAACAAATTTATTTGAGCATAAGCTTTCATGAGCTACAGCTCACTTCATCGGATGCATTTGGTGGAAAATGAAAGCTTATGCTCAAATAAATTTGTTAGTCTCTAAGGTGCCACAAGTACTCCTTTTCTTTTTGCGAATACAGACTAACACGGCTGCTACTCTGAAACCAAAGATCTGAGGAGGAAGAAGTGGCCAGTTGTTTTTATGCAGTCACTCTTGACAGCAGAAGCCAGCTCTATAGTTTGTCCTTTTAATTTTTGAGATTTTTTTCTGTCTTTAGATTTAGTTTTGTTTGATCCCCGTCCCAGGAGCTCTAGGACTCTTAAAACCCCCTGCAATGTACAAACCACGGGTGAATATTTTGGAATGCACTGACCTGCCCCTGGACTGATGAAATATACAAGCTGCCCAACAAATAACCTCCATCAGCCGGCCAGCCTAAATTCTCTCCAGGGGCCTGATAGACACAGGAGCCTTGCTCCATGTCCTGAGAGTCCATAAACCACCACTATTCAGTAGAGGTGCTGGAACAATGTGTATTGTGGGGATGCTGAGAGCCATTGAACTGAACTGTAAACCCTGTGCATAATGGAAACCTCTTAAAGTCAGGGAATGCTTCAGCACCCCCTGAACCCCTAGTTCCAGCACCTATGCTATTCAGCAGATTATTGAAGTATGCATTTATCTTTAAACATGCAGAAGTCCCTTTCAAATCAATGGGACTTCATCACGTTTACATTTAAATGTGGGGTTAAGTGCCTTGCTGGGTTGGCGTCCAATAGACTAATGGGATTGGGGGAGGGGGGTGAGTTCCAGAATTGGAGATCCTTTAAAATCTCTGGGTTTTGTTTGATTTCCTCGAGCAGTCCTGGCATTATTCCCCACCTCATCCCATTATAGTCCATTTATTTCTAATGGGTATTATTTACTGGAGAGAATCTCACAGGTGGAACAAAGACCCTGAGGCCTAATGAGGAGGAGGAAAGCAGAGAATCAAGGAACTTGTGTGCATTGTGCCTCCCCTATCTGCCCTTTTCTCTCACTTTAGCTGCTGGGTTCAGGTTACCCTTCTATTTGTGCCCGGCTGGCTAAAAACCTCTGCTTTGAGTCCATGATGTTGTCATCTGATGTGCAGCTGTTATGATGGTAATTCGGGGCCATCCGATATGAGACCAGAACTCTCCTCTGCTGAGATGGAAAAAGGGATCTCAGCCCCTGTCTAGGATTTCTGACCTCTTTCTTGGATTCTCATCATAGGGCTTCCAATGAGACATTATGCGGGCCAGGTACCAGCTGCAAATGCACTTTAGGGTATAGTCTCTTCTGAACCTAGCACTGCACCTTTCTTTATTCTAATACTATCCCCACTTACAGCTTCTCCCTCCGTCCCTGAGCTCTTTCTTTTTGCCTAATGAGTGGGATTTTAACATAAAGTTTGACTTTTCTCTGGTGCCTTCCAGCCCAAGTTCTTAAAGCAGTTCACGAGTATGAGTGGATTTGGCTTCCCAGCCTTGCTGTGATCAAGGCAGGTGCTGTTATCCCCCTTGTGCAGAAGGGGAACTAAGGCACAGAGAAACTAACTGGCCTAAGGTCACACAGGGAATCTGTGACAGAGCCAGGAATAAAACCACGGTCTCCTGACTCCTGTACTGGGATTTAAAGGAAACCTGCAAAGGGGGAGAAAGGGGCTCGTGCCCTTCCGTTTGGTGCTTCTGGTAGATAAAGATGTCCTAATAAAAGGGTCGTGTGTGTGTGAAAAAAATACTTTAGACATTCAGGTTTTGCCTGCCCTGGAAGACACTATGGAGACTGAAGAACTGGTGAGATTACGACATCCCAAGAGGCTGAAAGCTGAGCACTTAAGAGGGGAAGGATTTGGTCAGACATTTATTTATCTCCAATGCCTAATTAACATCTGAGAGAGTGGGGGTGTCTGTTAAAAATTTGACACCTTCACCCCTTCTTTTAAGGTATGGGAGCCCATAATGGACCTCTCTCCAGGGACTATCAGAAACTCCAGGGAAGACCAGACCTGATATTTCTTATGGTTAAAAAGCCAACAGGAGAGAAGAACTTTTTTTTGAAGGGGGTTGGGGGGTGGAATCCCCTTTCAGGTTGTCTTTATCTGTCATTAAAAAGCACAAATGGTCCAGACTTGATCATTCAAAAATACTTTGCAAGTACCTTTAACCTCAAGGCTGTTTTTCCTGATCTAGCTCAGGGAGAACGCTGAAGTGCTCGGCCTGAACCCTACGGTGCTTGGCAGATGTTCAGATCTACGTCCAAGCTCCTGGGCTTTGGCCTATCCCCCCAAACCCCACCCCTCCTACCCCCAAATTCACCCAAAAGCCCCCATCAGGATTCATATGAGAGATTAGACATTTCTGTGGATAGCAAGGCTATTCAGAGGTGTTATAGTAATGCTTCAAAAACAATCAGAAGCTTTGGAAGGGATATAAACCATCCTGCCTCCGGACAGAATCTCTCTTGGGGTTTGGAAGGAAGCTTCCCCTGCAGACAGCTTATCCCAAAATTGTCCATTGCAAGGGTTTTTCCTCCAGAGCAGCTGGTAGTGGCCACTGTCAGAGGCAGGGTACAGGATTAGACGGGCCCTGCTCTGGTTCAGTTCCTAGGTTTCTATTTGGGGATGAGAGCTACACTTGGTGACTCGCTCTCCTGGCTGGGGTGCTGTTGGGCATGTAAAATCAGCTCCTGGGTTCTAACCTGATCACATTTGTATCCTAATGATTTTTTACTTCTCCTCCCAACCTGTCCATTAGCACAGTTCCCTTTGGAGTGCGCATTTCAGACCAAGCCCAGTTATCCTGTATGGCCAGCTCATTTCAGATGTGCATCTATTAGAAACATAACGTGAGAGAGCAGCAAGCATGGGTATGGGACAGGAGTTGCTTCTGGTCACCCAGCCACATTCTTAGTAAACTGGAGGTGATTAGCAAATCCTGCCTTGAAAACTTCATGGGACATTTTTATCTAACAACCACTCCACTGCTTAGTTGATAATAGAAACTCTTCCTATTGTTTCAGACTGTTTCACAATGCAGGTCCCGAGGGGCAATAGTCCTTTAACTTGCTCCTTTACCCCACCCCCATCTCCCTCCTGTGCTGAGAGTTGAAGCCAAGTTTTGATTCACCAGTAGTTCAGTGGTTTCTTTAATTATCTTTCTGCCTTAAACAAGGATGATCTGCTCTAACACTTCAGCTGAAGTAAGTGGCTGCCTTCAAGGAATCTGTGTTCTGAACCCTGCTCTTCCGTGATTAAATCTGTGCTCGCAGATGGGAAAAACAATATCGAATCTGAAATAAGCTTTTGAAACCAGAGCTGACATAATGGGCACCAGTTCATCAAGGGAAGGGGAATTGCATTAACCTCCTATGGGAGGTTTTACCCTCTTGTTAGAGCCGTGCTGCTATTTAGGGCTACACAGTTTACTTCACTGTATTATCCTTTCAATGTGATGATTCTATTAGTATCTTTGGCCTTATTGCAGCAAGAGATAAGATTCCACAAATGTATTCCAGTTCTGTCACTGTTTGTGTAATATACTCAGTTTCTGTACGGCATTTGACTTGGTACCACATGACGTTTTGATTAAGAAACTAAACAGTACAAAATCCACCTGGCACACATTACGTAGATTAAAAACTGGCTAACTGATAAGTCTCAGAATGAAAATGAGGAATCCTCAAACAGGTGTTTCCACAGGGGGTGCTGCAAGTATTGATTCTTGGCCCTACGCTATTTAACATTTTTATTAATGACCTGGCAGAAAATATGAAATCATCACTGATAAAGTTTTGCAGATGATACAAAGATTGGGGGAGTGGTAAACAATTAGGAGGATGGGTCACTAATACAGAGTAGGCTGGGTGCAGGCAAACAATATGTGTTTCAATATGGCCGAATGTAAACGATCTAGAAACAAAGAATGTAGGCCATACTTACAGGATGGGGGACACTATCCTGGGAAGCGGCGACTCTGAAAAAAAAACTGGTGGATCATGATAGGTAAGAGCTGAATGTGAGCTCCCAGTAAGATGCTGTGGCCAAATGGGCTAATGTGATCCTCGCGTGTATAAGCAAGGGAATCTCAAGTAGGAGTAGAGAGGTTATATTACCTCTGTATTCAGCACAAGTGTGAGCATGGCTGGAACGCTGTGTCCAGTTCTGGTGTCCACACTTCAAGAAGGATGTTGATAAATTGGGAAGAGAGCAAAGAGCCATGAGAATGGTTAAAGGATTGGGAAACAAGCATTACCGGGAGAGGCTCAAGGAGCTCAGTCTGTGTAGTTTAACAAAGAGAAGATTACAGTGCCACTTGATCTTAGTCTATACGTACCTACATGGTGACCAGAAATTTGACAATAGAGGGGCTCTTCATTCTAGCAAAGGTATTACGGAGTCCAGTGGCTGGAAGTGGAAGTTAGGCAAATTCAGACTAGAAATAAGGTGCACATTTTAACAGGACTATTAACCATCAGAACAATTTGCCAAGGATTATGGTGGATTCTCTATCACTGGAAATTTTTAAATCAAGATAGGATGTCTTTCTAAAATCTATGCTCTAATTCAACCAGGAATTATTGTGGGGAAGTTCTCTGGCCTGAGTTCTACAGGGTGCACAGTGGTCCCCTCTGGCCTTAGAATCTCTAAACTGACCTGCCACTGCTCTGTGATGTTGGGCAAGTCACTTCATCTCTCTCTTCCTCAGTTTACCTTTCTGTAATGTGGGGAATAGTGTGAGGACTGACTGATTTATATCTGTAAAACACTTTGAGGGCCTTCCTGTGAAAGTTGGGTGGGATGCTGGTAGTGATAGACTGCAATTATTCTTTATAATACAGAGGCCCCCAACTGAGATCAGGGCTCCGTTGTGCCAGGAGCTGTACAGACCTACAGTATCATGAATTATAGAATATCGTGGTTGGAAGAGAGCAGGAGGTCATCTAGTCCAACCCCCTGCTCAAAGCAGGACCAATCCCCAACTAAATCATCCCAGCCAGGGCTTTGTCAAGCTGGGCCTTAAAAACTTCAAAGGAAGGAGATTCCACCACCTCCCTAGATAACGCATTCCAGTGCTTCACCACCCTCCAGGTGAAAAAGTTCTTCCTAATATCTAAATCTCCCCCACTGCAACTTGAGACCATTACTCCTTGTTCTGTCATCTGCCACCACTGAGAACAGTCTAGATCCATCCTCTTTGGAACCCCCTTTCAGGTAGTTGAAAGCAGCTATCAAATCCCCCCTCACTCTTCTCTTCCGCAGACTAAACAACCCCAGTTCCCTCAGCCTCTCCTCATAAGTCATGTGTTCCAGACCCCTAATCATTTTTGTTGCCCTCCGCTGGACGCTTTCCAATTTTTTCACATCCTTGTAGTGTGGGGCCCAAAACTGGACACAGTACTCCAGATGAGGCCTCACCAATGCCGAATAGAGGGGAATGAACACGATCCTCGATCTGCTGGCAATGCCCCTACTTATACATCCCAAAATGCCATAGTAAAATGGTCCCTGCCCTGAAGACCTTAACCATTAAGTAGTCAAGGCTTGACACAGGCTGGGTGGACAAAAGTAAGGATTATTACCCCATGTTCAGATGGGGAAGAGAGGCAAAGAGATCTGGGTCTGTGGGACAGTCAAGAGTGGGACCCTGGTCCCAAGCATTTTAGTGGTGTGCCATTAAACCATCCTTTCATACAGCAAGCCTGGATTTAGCCCCTTGAGTGCATAAAGGATTGAAGGAGGGGTGGTTTTACACCCGCCTTGAACTTTGACATTAACAACAGCTAGGTGGAGGGTTCAGGTACAAGAGACTTGGTCTGGGTGTGGAACTCCTGTAGATGGCCGCACGGTAGCAAGGCAATCGAAACAGAGCCTAAACTAAGCCTTGCGGTCCCTTAAACCCTGTGATTCCAAGCTGGGCACTGAGCAGAGACCAGCCTGGGGGAAAGATTTCCACCCTTTGTGGCAGGGGTGGGTATAGACACTTGATGTATGATGCCCAGAATGACCTGCATGCTTGCCTGGTTGAGATAGACTTGGTAATGGATGGCCATGTGGAGTCAGTGCTGGGTTCCTTCGCTGAGGCTAGCATTAAACTCTGAACGGCTGGCCACATCATCTGGGCATCACTCTGCACCCACCCTTATCCCAAATCTTTCTAGCTCCTCCTGTAAACTCGTCCTGCACAAACCCCTTCCGGTGCTATAAGAACCAGGAAAACTCTCTGGAGAGTTTATTTTAAGCTCTGGGTTAACCCTGCCCCAACACACACATTTATACATGTCTAGCAGCTTCCCTGGTGCTTGCCCCTGATACTGAGAAGTGCCCTGTCTCTGCAATGCCCCTTGGATGCTAGAGCTGCACTAGCTGCCTAGAACAGGACGAACCACCTGGATTTGGAAAGGTCAGGTGGCCCAGGGTGGAATTTTCCCAAGTGCCCGACACTGGCCTAGCTCTGCTTCTCTCGAAAGGCAGGATGGTTCAGTGGTTAGGGTGGGAGTCTCTTGGCACTTGGGAGGGCCCAGGTGCAATTCCCTGCTCCGCTCCAGACTCCCTGTTGTGACCTTGGGGAAGTCACTTAGTTTCCCTGAGCCTCGGTTTCCCCCTCTGTACATGGGGGTCATGGTCCTGCCTGCCTCCCAGGGAAGTGATAGGTGTAACTACACTAAAGACTAGGAGGAGCTCAGATCCTGTGGTCTGGGGGGCCTGTGACAGCAAGCTGGGACTCAGCAGCTGGCCCAGCCCTGGGGTCACTGTTTAACCAGCGAGGGCCCTGGGGAATAGAATGATTAAGGAAAGGAGTTCCTGATTGCCAGATCAGATTGGGGCTCGGTAGCTAATTAGCCCATTAAGAAGGAGGGCGGATAAAAGAGCACAGGAAAGACGTGCAGGGGAGGAGAAGCAGGAGACAGAGACTAGTAGGGCCTGATCAAAGAGAATTCCCTGGGCGGAGACACCTTCCTTCCTCCTCCCTTTAGGAGATGGGTTAGTAAAGCTGGATAACATTGTAAATACTGTACCTGATCTGGCACGTAAAGGAGGTAGAGTGAAACAATATAAACAAACTGCCCGATGGTATCTACAAAGGGAAAGGTCTCTGAATAATAGATAATACTTAGTCCTGCCATGAGTGCAGGGGACTGGACTAAATGACTTCTTGAGGTCCCTTCTAGGCCTACGATTCTATGATCTATGAGTGGTCTGTAGGAAGCTAAGAGGATGCCTCAGTCCCTTGCATAGGTGGATAGAAAGACAAGGACTATGCACACACAGGTTCCTAAAAGACACTGAAGTCGGTGGGAGTTTTACTACTCATTTCAATGGGAGCAATGTTAGACCAATGCTGAGTATTCATGAAAATCCCTCCTACCATCCATCCCATCATCTATTCTCCAGGGCTTTGTCCAGTCCATTTTGTGTGACCCAACTGATGAAGCTTCTATAGTTGGGAAGTTTCTCCTGACCTACCCTTTGCTGCTTCATAAGAATCCCTCTCCTGCCTGGTTGTAAAGAACTGTATCTTACTGGAAAAGAAAAAACTGATCCACTTACTTAGGGTCTGAAGTATCAGTCAATGCCAAAAATGTGTCTGCTTCCAGAGATCACAAAGATAAGTGTCAATGATGGATCAAAATCGGGTTCTCACAGCAGAGAGTCTGACTTTTAATCACTTGATTAACTTAAACAAGTTTAACGGACTCACAAAGCCACCATCCAAAATGAACTCAAATGAACTCAAAAACGTTAAAATATGTGTCTCCACCTTTCATCCCCCTCAACCCACTTGTTACCAATAAGAAAAAAAAGTGCAGCTAATAGTTAATATTTGTATTGTGGTGGCATCAAGACCCCATTGTGCGGGGCTCTATACAAACACAGAACCGTCTGCTGCCCTGGAAGGTTTACAGTCTAAAAGACACAAGTCGATGAAGGGTGGGAGAATGGAGCTAGAACATCCAAGCACGGTGAAAAATTGGCCCAGTTTTGTCAGTTACATGAATTGTTGGTCATGGTGTAAAACTTTAACTCTGCAGCAAGGGTGTGCTGGGATCAGAGGCAGAAACCTGATGTGAGAGACTGATTTTCAATCTAGATAGAGTATCAACTTAAAGTTCAGGGTCTACACGGCCAGGTGAGAATCAACTGGGTTTACAGTCAGAACACTGCATTTGTCGAACCTACTGGTGAGTGTGTGTTGCACAATCCACAGGGGATGTGAGTTGTTACGGTCCCAGCTAAGATGCTTTTAGCTCTGGAGGTACCTGGTTCAATCCCTGCATCAGCCAAGAAGGTGGCTGTTGCATTTGCTTATGATACCTGATTGGTTGGAGATTCACCACTTCCAGGGAAAAGTCAAAGCCAAGGAAACCAGCCTACTTATTGGCAGCCCTTTCAGTGTGATGGGTCTGTTCCTGACGGTGCCATGTGCTCGCAGCCTCAGAGGAGTGGACTCTGTGCTCTGCAAAACATGAGCCTCTTGACTGCTTGAGTTTAAGGACCAGGTGCCTTTAGCCTGGATGCAGTAGGAGAACCATAATGGCTCTTTGACATGATTCAGTCACTAGAGGGGAACAAAGCGCCATGCTGCCAGCATGGTTACATTTGCATTAGAATCATAGAAATGTCGGGCTGGAAGGGACTTTTAGAGGTCACCTAGTCCCGCCCCCTGCACTGAGGCAGGACAAGTAAATCTAGACCATCCCTGACTGGTGTTTGTTCAACCTGTTCTTAAAAACCTCCAATGATGGGCTTCCCACGACCTCCCGTGGAAGCCTGTTCCAGAACTTAACTCCCCTGAGAGTTATAAAGTTTTTCCTAACACGCAACCCGAATCTCCTTTGCTGCAGATTAAGCCCATTGCTTCTTGGTCTTCAGTGGACATGAAGAACAGCTGATCCCCATCCTCTAGATAAGAAGCCCTTAACATATTTGGGAGAAGACAGGTCCCCCCCCCCCAACCCCATAGTCTCTTTTTTCAAGACTAACCATGTCCCATTTTTTACCTTTCCTCCTTGGTCAGGTTTTCTAAAGTTTTCTCATTTTTGTTGCTCTTCTCTGGACTCGCTCCAATTTGTCCACATCTTTCGTAATGTGTGGCACCCGGAAACTCCAGCTGAGGCCTCGCCAGTGCCGAGTAGAGCAGGACAATTACCTCCCGTGTCTTACATATGACACGTCTACTAATGCACCCCAGAATTGTATCCTTTTTCATGACTGCGTCACATTGTTGGCTCATATTCAGTTTGTCATCCTCTATAACCCCCAGCTCCTTTTCAGCAAGCTAGTTAGTCCTTCCGCCAAGCTAGTTACTCCTCATTTTGTGGTTGCCCATTTGATTTTTTTCTTCCTAGTGTAGGACTGTGCACTTGTTTCCACTGAAATTCAGCCCAATTCTCCATTTTTTTCAAGAGCAGTTTGAATTCTGATCAAACCATGTTTGGTGTTTCAACAAAAACAAAAAAAAAATGTGTGCGGAAAATTTTAGTTTTGGTAAAAAAAAAAAATTCTAATCGCTTGCTGTGTGCCCATTCTGGACATGTTCTTTAACCTTCAATTCACACACCCCATTAGAAGAGTCTTTCCTCCTTCACCACAAGCATTGCATAGCTTACTACACAATACGCTGATAAACTGCTTTGAGATCCTTGAATGGGAGGGGCTGAAAGAAATGTGTAGACCTGTCCATTTTATTTGTCCACAAAGCACCAGGCACATCCATGGCACTGAATAAGTAATATAAGGTCATTGTATTCGTATCTAGTAGGATAAATGTCCATTCACTGTGCTAAACTTCCCTAATGAAGCTTCCTTTCACCCAATAAGAAATAATCTCCCTCGTGTTTCTTAAGCAAATAAATATCCCTTAAATTACAACCTAGGGACTTACAAGCATATTCTGAGACTGATTTTTTCTGACCATCAGCTCTCAGAATGGTACCTGCAGTGGAGTGACAGCTTCTGGCCTGACACATGCACACTCAAAACAAACGGAAGGGCTGCTTGTCAGCTTTTCCCATGGAAATGGGAGAACAGCTACTGCATGTCTCCGTGGCCTTGTGCTGGCAACAGCAAGCAGGGTGCTGACGCCTGACAGCTGGCTTGGATTTATCGTTCTTGTCACTTTCTGCTCTGGAGGCTGAAAGGGTTTGCATGACCTAAGGCGGTGGGGATGGGTTAGAGTGGCTGCATGGTCTGTTATGTCCCTGGAGAAGCAGACAGACTCCCAAGCCCAGTGAGCTAATGGGGAGTGACTCGTGCCTGCGTGTGTATTCCTGAGGTTTAAAAGGACTGGCTAGGAGGAAATGCTTTAACTTTCCTAATGAGATGTGCATGAGAACAGCAAGGGGAAGGCTTGTGTAGCATCTGTGCTATGGGCCATCATATTGTTTCTTATCAATAACACTAAGGGGCTTCAACCAAGTTGGAGCCCCATTGGGCCAGATGTGATACACGCACGTGGGAATGGTGTTCCCTGGCTCGAAGAGCTCACGCTCCAAGGTCCTGGTTCAGGACAGTGTGTAACCTGGTTGGGGAGAATCAACTCCCTGCCCACCCAGTTTGTCCCCAAAGTCACAGAAGAAGGGACCCAGTTCTGAGAACTGCTCCCATTGACTTTAGTGGAGTTTGCAGATGCTCCCACTAGTTTCATGCTCTGGCCTGTTGGATTTTCAGACCCAAACACTCAGCTCTTCTTCACACTACAGCAACAGCCAGGTCAGCCACATTTCACAGCCAGTCACTGTGCCAGCCAGACACTGCACTGCCCCATGGGCTGCCGGACAGAGCGCTGGCACCCCAGACTGAATCGGCGTGGTGTTCAGAGTGGAATTGGGGAACATGTGGAGAATCTCAAAGCAAGTTAATGGATTAATTCCCATCCCATTGCCCCAGAAGCTGGTTAAGTGGCACAGTGCTACTTTACAGGCACAGAAGTCGAGGTTGAAAAGGCCCAGATGCGTTAAGTTTATAGCTATGTAATCCATGCTACTTACATAAGGATATGAGGGGGAGGGGGTCTATGCACCCACTCACGCACAATTTATATATGGGGGGTGGGTTGCTGTCCCTGTTGAGAGGAATTCCTTTTGGAGACTCTGTCCAGCTGGCCCCCCAGGAGTCTCTGAGAGGGGCCTCACCCAGACTGGTGACCTAGCTCTCACGTCAGAGAAGTCTGTGGTCGAGGAGCCAGTCCCAGCCTTTATTTGAGCAGGCGCCAAAGCTCAATCCTGTGTTGTTTTACTGCTAAGTCTTTCCACTACCTTGCAGTGGGTTCAAACTTGCCTGTAGGCCATGTGTCTCCAGATGCACCGTCTGCTCCGGATAGTGCAGTCTGCCTCATAATCTCCCCTGGCTCCTTCCCAGCGGGTTGCTCTCTTTCTATATCTGGAACCGTCCCTTTTGTTGCAAGGGAAAGAAGGCAGCCAGAGAGGGGCTGTGCCTTCTCCTTTTTCTGAACCCACCGTGGGTGCTCCTTTCTGGCCGGCATGCAACATGCACCTTCACAACCCCTCCAGAGCTGCTAGCCTGCAGCAGATCCTGAATTTACTGCAGTGTCCAAGTTCCTTACAGACTGTTTTTAGCAGGCCGCTGGGCTGCTGTTGAGTGGTGCTGTAGTAACATGTACATACTGGAGGACTAACCTCCCCACCTGTGGGTGGACATTATCCCAAGGAGGAAGGATGCCCTGGGACTTGAGACCTGGTTCAGTTCCCAGCTCAGTGCAGATTCCCTGCCCAATCTTCAGGCAAGGCACTTGATCGGCCCTGTTCCTTGGTTCCCCCAGCTGTAACAGAAGGACAACAGCCCTGCCCCTCCCTCACAGGCATGTCTGAGGATTAAATCCATCAATGACTAAGGTGCTCAGAAACCATGGTGATAAGTGCCATGTAAGTACACAGACATGTTTCAGGGTTCCAACGTAAAACACTATGGTTCCTGGGCTCTATTGCTAGTTCAGCCATGGACATGCTGTGTGACCACAGGCAGCTTCATTTATCTCTCTGTGCCTCCATCTCCCCATCAGCAAAAAGAAGGTCATATTTACCTACCTCAGAGGGGTGGTGGGTTGCTTAATTTCTGGTCACTTGTGATCCACTCTGGTCTTTATTCGGCCTACGACACCCTCTCCCCTTGGGGTTCACGCCTTGTGGTGGTGGTGGTAATTCTGAACTCGGCAGGGTTTTTCCGGGGAATGGGATGAAATGGCTGCAGCCCACCTTTCATTTGACTAGATCATGACATAACGATGCCTCTGCTATCTCTTTGCTTGTTGGAGGAATTGTCCTAATTGCCTGTGGTCCAGGAACTTTGCTTCTTCTTTGAGTGCTGTCCCTGTGAGTGCTCTACTCTAGGTGACGGTGCATCCCGGCGCCGTTGATTGGAGATCTTCGGTAGCAGTGCCTGGTCAGGACGCACGCACTCAGTTGGTATCTCCCGTCTTGTTGGAATCTTCCTCAGTGTGTGTCCCGCACCCTCCTCCTACCGTCCTCGGCTGAAGACGGGACTCGGTGCAGTGCTGCTTCTCTTCCCTGGTCTCTGTAGGAAACAGTAACAAAGAACATAGAAATAGTTATTAGTTACATCCCAGTTGTTTCCCTTCCTTTAGAATAGTTACATAGTTTTAGTTACCTAGTTTAAAAAAAACAAACAAAAAAAACTTTTCGCCTCAGGCTTGTCTCCTTCTTTCCCCTGCCATTTCTAATTCAATATGCCAGGGGCTTCAGGATTCAAGAAGTGCGTTTCCTGTCAGGACTCCATGCCAAGGTCTGATGGGCACTCACGATGTGTGAAGTGCCTTGGCGAAACACACGTCCCTGCAAAATGCCTTCACTGTGCAAGTCTCAAGACCAGGGCTCGTCGCAACAGGGACCTGCGGCTTAAAATGTTACTAATGGAAACATCTCTGCAGCCACCTTTGGAGATGGGGAAAGTTAAACCCTCTCCCTCACGCTCCCCGGCCAGATCAGAGCCAATTGGGAGCATGGCTTCACCCTGTCTGAAGCAGAGGCAAGAAGCCCAACAGTCTCAGAGGAGAGACTTTAACAAGGGTAAAGGGGCTCCCGCGAGATCCTTACCCTCTGTATTGACAGCGCAGAAGGCAGGTGCCTCAGGCTGTCACAATGCCTCAGCCACGGCTCCCACAGACCACAGAGGCAGGAACCCGACCTCCCGTGCTGGGAAGCCTTCTGCGGCACCAAGCCCTTCGGCGCTAAAAACAGCCGCGGACTTTTGTATGTCCTCCAGTCCTCCAGTATGTATTCTTCCTGCCGGGAAGAACCTCAGCACCGAGCCTGCCTCCTGCCCCGGCACCAGCAGCGGATCCCCTGCAGGGCTCCTCCACACACCCTGGGGCACCAGTGAGGCTTTCAATTGGCAATGCGCTAGAGCACAGTCCAGGCTCAGCACAGCCCAGGGAGCAGGAGCAACAGTTTCTCACTCAAGGTGACCTCTCAGTGCCACCTGAGCCTAACTCCCCGCTCCTGGACACACAGGGCTCATTTTTTGAACAGCCGCTCTCCCCACCTGAACTGGCTACCTTCACTGACAGCGAACCTGATGTACAGCAGCAGGTGGAGTTCTCCTCACCCGCCTCTCCTCCTCCACCGGACCCTTTTCCGCCTCAGCTAATGGCTCACAACCACCAGCCTCAGTTTCCCTACTTAACCCCTCTGTGGACGGCACTTGGGTTCTCCTACCCTATGCATTGGCCTCAGTGGTACCCTTGGCCACATCCTCCTACCATTCACCCTCAGACCTCTTCTCCCGAACCACTACCTCCTTCTGCACCTCGATCTCCAGCTCCGTCCACTTCTAGAGTGCCTGAAACCCCTCCTGAAAACATGAGCTACGGACCATATCCTGACTCGCCAGCCCCTGGCTCTCCATCAGCTCCAGATGGAGCCCTCTTCCCTCCTCCTCCACAGAACGGCAGACGGCTGTAAACAATTTCAAGAACTTTTCAAGAGGGTGGCCCTCAATCAAGACATCCCCTGATAAGAGGTTCAGGAACCACAACACAGTTTCCTCAGAATCCTTCAACCCTCTGCGCCCTCAAAGATCACGCTCCCCATAAACAAGGCACTCTTGGAGCCAGCTGATGCTCTCTGGTAAACTCCAGCTTCTTTATTACCAACTTGCAAAAGGCTGAACGTAAATACTATGTTCCCATTAAGGACACTGACTTCCTATTTTCTCATCCACAACCAAACTCTCTTGTTATGGATGCAGTTGTACAATGCACAAAACAGCCGCAATGTCGGCCCACCCCTCAAGACAAGGACCTTAAATGCCTTGACGTCTTCAGTCGCAAGGTTTACACGTCCTCCACTCTACAATTCAGAATTGTGAATTATTCTGCCCTCCTCATGAGCTACGACTTTGATAATTATAATAAGTTTTTCGAATTTGCATCCTACATTCCAGAGGATAGGAGAGAAGACTTCAACTCAATCCTGGTTGAGGGCCAATTAGTTTCCAGAATGGCCCTACAATCAGCTCTAGACACGGCAGACGCAGCAGCCCTACTACTACAACTGCTGTGGTTACGCACAGGTCTTCATGGCTCTCTGCATCTGGCATCCCTAAAGATCTGCAGACCAAAGTGGAGGACCTCCCCTTTGATAAGGATAAACTTTTCTCCCAAAATCCCCCAAACAAAAAAAACCCTGATGAACTCGTCCACACCATGAAAGGTTCTAGAGCGACACTACACACCCTGGGCATTCACCCATCTTTTCACAGAAGAAAACAATACCAACCCTACCAAAGACCACACACACAACAGTATTATTGGCCTCAACCCAAATCATATGACATAACTAGGAGTCGCGCTAGACCCCCTAAGCACAGACAAAATCAAGCTCAAGCAACCACCTGCCACCCACCGGGGAATAAACAACAATTTTGAAATGTTGGTAGAGGGTCTGCAGGACCCCTCCCCTTGAATCCACCACCTACTTGCCCATTTGGCCACTGCCTCCAGAGTTTCCAACATGCCCAGCAGCGGATTACACAGGACCACTGGGTCCTCGAAATAGTTCAGTCCGGTTACTCTATCCCCTTTATATCCTACTCTTCCCCGTCCCTCTTCAGGGACCCCTCTCACAAGCACTTACTTTGCGTAGAAGTGGCTCACCTTCTACAACTAGGAGCAGTGGAAACTGTGCCAACACAATATGGAGGGAAAGGGTTCTACTCCCATTACTTTCTGACCCAGAAAAAGACCAGGGGATGGAGGCCTATGCTGGACCTACGCCGACTGAACAAATTTGGGAGGATACAAAAATTCAAGATGGTCACACTGGGCACAATAATTCCTGCACTGGATCAAGGGGACTGGTTCACAGCCCTTGACCTACAGGATGCTTATTTTCATATACCAATTCATCCAGCTCACAGACGCTTCCTACGATTCACAATCAGTCACGACCATTTTCAGTGCAGAGTTCTTCCTTTCGGACTCTCCACAGCGCCGAGAGTCTTTTCCAAGACACTAACCATGGTCGTGGTTCACCTCCACAGACATGGAATCACGCTTTTTCCCCTATCTGGATGATTGCCTCATCAAGGGCAACTCCTATGACGAGTCACTTCAAGCTACCCATTTCGCCATCTCCCTCTTTCATAGCCTAGGCCTCGAAATAAATGTCCAGAAATCCACCCTGACCATCTACACAACAGATCGAGTTCATTGGAGCTCATCTGGACTCAATCCAAAGCAGAGCCTCACTCCCAAATCACAGATTCCTCACTATCACACAACTGATATGCATGCTCTCTCTTCATCCCAGGACACAGGGAAGAATCTGCCTACAGCTCCTTGGTCACGTGACAGCCACCACCTTCATGGTCCAGCACGCCAGGCTACGCATGAGATGTCTTCAGGGATGGCTCAACTCCAACTTCAAACCCAACAGACACACCTTAGGGATGGTGCTAACTCCTCCTCCCAATGTTGTAGCTTCCCTACATTGGTGGACAAGACCAGAAAATCTCTGAATGGGTGTTCCCTTCCAGCAACAATCCCCAACACTCATGCTCACCACGGACACTTCCCTAATTGTCTGGGGAGCGCATCTAGGGGGACATAGGGCACAAGGCCACTGGTCTGCATCAGAGACGTGCCTACACATAAATCTCTTAAGAGCTCAGAGCAGTGCGACGAGCATGCCTTTACTTTCTTCCCCACATAAAGAACAAATCTATTCGGGTCTTAACAGACAACACAGCATGTATGTTTTACATCAATAGACCAGGGGGAGCCCAATCACGTTCCCTGTGCATGGAAGCCATCTGACCATGGAATTGGTGCATACAACATCAAATACAAATCATTGCTTCCTACCTACCCAGCTGCCACAATACTGCTGCTGACGCACTCAGCAGGCACTTTTTGACAGAACACGAATGGGAACTGCACCCCGCAATACTTCAACAGCTCTTCTCCCTCTGGAGCACCCCATCAATAGACCTCTTTGCCACAACCCAGAATCGAAAATGTCACCTGTTTTGCTCCAGAGTGGGACTTGGCACTGCATCCCTAGGAGATGTGTTCCTCATCCCATAAAACAACTCTCTCCTGTATGCCTTCCCCCCAATCCCTCTGCTACACAGGGTTCTTCAGAAGATCATAGACGATAATGCATGGATCATACTTATTGCCCCGGCTTGGCCCAGACAGTCATGGTCGTCTTACCTACTCTGCATGTCCTCCCATCATTCATGGACTCTCCCACCATAAAACCATTTCTCATGGACCTACAAAATCTCTACCCTGAAATTTACCCAATGGCAGCTACATGGAATCTTAACCTTGTTCTTCACGATCTCATGAAACCTCCATTTGAGCCCTTGGCTACCTCGTCTCTTCTTCATATATCCATGAAGGTAGCTTTCTTAGTTGCAATAACATCAGAAAAGAGAGTAGGTGAAATAAGCACCCTGATTGCCTATCCTCCTTACACAACCTTCTCCAAAGACAAAGTCACTCTGAGACCACATCCTAAATTTCTCCTTAAGGTGGTATCCACCTTCCACCTTAACCATCCAATATATTTACCTACTTTCTATCCTAAACCTCACGAGACTCCGCAAGAGGCAATCCTGCATACTCTCGACTTCAGGCAAGCAATTGCCTTTTATTTAGACAGGACTAAGCCATTCCATAAGTTCCCATGACTCTTTGTCTCCGTTACTGAAAGATTGAAAGATACAGCTATCTCTAAGCAACATCTGTCCAAATGGATCTCTGACTGC
The DNA here is from genome assembly GCF_009764565.3 of Dermochelys coriacea. Taxonomy (NCBI): domain Eukaryota; kingdom Metazoa; phylum Chordata; order Testudines; family Dermochelyidae; genus Dermochelys; species Dermochelys coriacea. The sequence goes on from NC_050071.1 coordinate 141,970,036, forward strand.
ATCAGATCCTCTTACCGTATTCAAAATATTCAGCTGCCCGAAGGCATTAGAACTCATTCCACTCGAGCTATGTCGACATCCGTTGCCTTCCTACATAACGTACCCATTTCTGACATCTGTAAAGTGGCTACATGCTCATCTGAGCACACGTTTGCCAAGCACTATGCTATCACACAAGTTATCATAGTAGGCCATACAGTACTCTCTGCCACGTTTCCAAAGTCCCGCCGACCATAGTGGGAACTGCTACACATTCACCTAGAGTGGAGCACCCAAAGGGACAGCACTCGAAGAAGAAGGGGAAATTACTCACCTTGCAGTAGCTGAAGTTCTTCGAGATGTGTGTCCCTGTGGGTGCTCCAGTCCCTGCCCTCCTCCCCTCTCCTTTGGAGTACTAGTATGATTTCTCCACGGTAGAGAAGGAACTGAGGTGGGTGCGGGACACATGCACTCAGGAAGATTCCAACAAGACGGGAGATACCAACTGAGTGCATGTGTCCCGACCAGGCACTGCTACCAAAGATCTCCAATCAATGCCGCCGGGATGCACCATCACCTAGAGTGGAGCATCCACAGGGACACACATCTCGAAGAACTTCAGTTATTGCAAGGTGAGTAACTTCCCCTTTTTTTAGTTAGAGCCCCCTTCCCCTAAGCTGGGAATTGGCTTGGCTTGGAGCTGCTGGAGCATTTTCATAGGCAAAATGCCGAAGGAATCCAAACAAGGACAGAAAAGAAAGGTGATCTGAAAAACCCCATGGGCCTAATTAATCATTGGCCCTGCCCTGTGTCGTCATTTGTCCCAGTGCACAGTGAGTGCAGAAACACTACCGCTCTGATACTTTGCACTGCTATAAGCGGCTGCACGGGGCACGGTGATGAACCAGATCCTTTGTTCACATTATCCACCTCAAGGTCTATTTCTAGCCAAGGTCTAAGGAAAAAATGCTTCACTTGGAAGAAGGGAAAAGGTCCCCATTGTCTCAAAAATCACCCTTTGTTTTCTCCTACAAATCTATTTGATTGATTTTTGGTGTGAACCAACTGGGAAAGCTGTTGCTTTCTGATGGCTGGGAAAGGAGTTTAGGTATTTTTGCTACCCTGTTGGGGCATGCAGTGTTTTGAATGAGACATTGCATTAAGGGTTCCTCACTGCTCATCTCTGATTGGCTATCCAGGGGGATCCAGCGTTAAAGGCATGTCTACACTAGGGAAATTTGCACAAATACAAATGTTGTACCAGGGAGATTTCCTCTGGTAAGCAACACAGGCATGTAACCTTCACTTCACAGGATGTCTAGCTCTCTATAGTGACTGGACCACATAAAGCAGGGGTGGGGAACCCTTTTTCTGTCAGGGGCCACTGACCCACAGAAAAAAATCAATCACGGGCCACTTACCCGCCCCAGGGTTGGGAAGGGGAGGGATGTGGAGGCTTGGGACTTCCCCCCCAGTGTTACTGGAATATTTTTTAATAGTGGGGATGCTGAAAGCCATCCCCCTTATCTCTGTCCATATCCCCACCCCCCCAGAGCTGGGGCCGGGAGCAGGGCCGTATCTCTGGGAGGACGGGGGGACCTGGACAGTGGTAACAGGGCCAAGGCTGGGGCCACAGCTTGGGGGTGGGTGTGGGGCTGGCAGTCGGGACCCCAGGTGTGGGACCGGCAGCCAGGACCCCGTGTAAAATGTGAAGGTGCTGCAGCACCCTCTGCACCCCTAATTCCCGCACCTATGCAGTTCCCCCCGCAGAGGAGTGAGCCAGCATTCACAGCTCCGGCCCCATGGCCCAGATGAAATGAAGCAAGGGCCCGGATCCGGCCCATGGGCTGTAGGTTCCTCAGCCCTGACATAGAAGTTTATGAGTCTCCACAGGCTTTGAGCTAGGCTCTAAAGGGTTAATGTGCCTAGACTTAGGGATCCCCATCTCAATCCCTAGAGCTGATGACGCACCTGGGGCATCATCTTACAGGTACAAGGCCTGTCTTGCGCCAGCGCGGTGTGTCTATATGTGGGGTTTGTGTTTGTAGCACTGCACCGGTGGGACGAGGTGAAAGCCCAAGACCGTGTTCCCCAAGGATTCGCCGAGTTAGGCCGTGTCCACACGACAGCTGCTGCTGCAGCAGAGCTTCGGCGCCGTAGCATAGACACTTCCAACAACGATGGGGGGAATTTTCCAACATTGTAGATAATTCATCTCTGAGTGGCAGTAGCTAGGTTGACAGAAGAAACCTTCCATGGACCTAGCCGTGTCTATGCTGAGGGGTAGGTCCACCTACCTACGGTGCTCAGGGTGCAAAATTTCCACAGCCCTGAGCGATGTAGCTTGGTCGATCTGTTTTAGATGGAGAACAGGCCTCAGAATGTAAATACACTTTGTATGTGTCTGGCCTATTAGCTTCTAAAGAGAGGGAGAAGCGCTCATGCCAGCTTCTGTTCTACAGAGTTGCCCGTTTCCTCCTCCTCTCTTTCCCCTGGTCACTTTCCCATCAGCTTGCTAGAACATGCCACCCTAGATGCACGTTCCCTTCCCCAGGCAGGGCCGGTCCAGCACCTTCCCCTGGGCCACATCCCCTCCCTCTTTGCGAGGTGCTGTGACTTTTAGGAAATGCGACACACGTGCTATAGCAGCCCTGCTCGTTGCCTTAAGTGGGAGAGTAATTGAATGAAGGCTCATGAGAGCCGTTCATCAATTGCGAGGGCCCATCAATATCTGCCTTGCTGAGAATCTGATTAGCCAGGAGGCGACATCAATCACTGATGTCCCTCCCTGACTCAGTTGCAGCTACTCAAGGTACGGAGGGGCCCAGCACTGGGGAAATCTCATTTGCTCACGGAAGGTTAAGCAACGCCATGGATGAAAAATTATCATGGGACCGTGTCATCTTGGTGCCCATTCATCTCCACGCTGGTCAGCATGGGATGGGGGGGCCGCTGGGGCAGGGTTATTAAATCCCAGGTATATGGCGCCGCAGGAAACGATCGCTCAACGTCCGCCGAGACGTGCGAAGTGTTAATGTCCCCTGTTGCGGGGCACAGAGTGCTCGTTTGTATTTGTTCGCCCTCCCGCTGGAGTGGTTCTCCTGCCCTTGGATGGTTCGCACATAGAACATGCATGCACCCTCCCTTTGCCGCCCACTGTTTATTATCCTGCATGGAGCATTGTGGGCTGCTTGATCTCACTCCCCAGCCCCTCCTATACCTGTTGTGCAGTGCTGCTGTTAAACAGCTGCCACAATCCGCTCCAGAGGTGGCTGCATTGTGGTGATGGGTGAAGGTGTTTCCTTTTTTCTCTGGACAAAGCTGTTGCTGAACCACCCCACTAAGTTGATGCAGCCAGTGTCTCCAAGAAAGGAGCAGCGTGAAGATGGTAGAAGGGCTTCCCTTCTATGGCAGTATGGTCCCTGTCCTGAGCTCAGCCTATTAATGCTGGCTTGGGCCAGGTATAGTGCAGCAGATGTGATGCAATCTCTTCCTGCCGCTACTACCTGCAGCTCTGGCAAAGCACTTCGGTGGTGCTTTGAAAGGACCATAATGCAGTGAAAGGACCATATTCAGCTCTCCCAAGGAGCCCCTCTTTCCAGTTTGGTGGCCCCCCATGCAGCTTTGCCAATGCACATTCATCCTGCTCCACAACCCCCTTGACTAACAGAGCCCAGGGTGTCTTTGGAGCACCTTTCCAGTTCTTTCCGCACAATGTCTCTTAGACCCAGACTTTCCCAGCCACCCACGCAGCTAAAACTCTCACCCAGGCTCTCATCAGCTTGCATCTCCATCACTGCAACATCCTTCTCTTGGGCCTTAGCAAATGAATTCTTGCCCCACTCAGATCCATCCAGAAGGCTGCTGCAAAGGTCATTCCACTAGCCTGTTGCTTTGACCAGCTCTGTTTGCTTCCATCCTCTGGCTCCCCCTTCTCTATTCCATCAAACACAAGCTGCTTGTCTTCACATTCAAGGACCTTCTTGGCCTATCCCCACTCTACCTGTCAACTCTCATTCGCTATTGAGCTTTCAGCTCCCACCTCCCATCGGCCCAGGCTGCCAACCTCTGTCTCCCACTTGTTACATTTTCAAGCCAACACCTTCACCTTTCTCCTCCGCCGCCCCTCGCGTGTCGGTTGAAGTCTCTGTAAATGTTCAAAGAGCCAACTCACTGTCCTTCAAATTCCTCCTAAAGCTCTCCTTTGCCAGGAAGCCTAGCAAAGTCTTGGTTCAGCTTCTGGCATGCAGAGACCACTGCCCTTCATGCTGCCCAGTATTGTCCCATTGTTTGCTTGTATCTCCTCATCTGTTTCTCTGTCTCCATCTGTTGTCTCTTGTCTGATACTTTAGATTGTAAATTTTTTGGGGCAGGGACTGTCTTTCTTCTGTTTGTGCAGCACCCAGCACAATAGAGCCCTGGTTTGTGATTGGGGCTTCTAGGCACTCGAGGAATACAGATAAAACAGGACAAACGTCAGTGTTGGCTGGTCAGAGGCCGGATGGGAAACACACTGAACCACTTAGCTACCTAGTTTGGATGGGATGAAGACTCATCTGTCTAATCTCTCCATCCATCCAACTTACACGGCTCCCATCTCCGAATGCTTCGTCAGAGAAGAACAATCATTTCCCTGCTATTCCGGGGGGCCTCAGGCTTTGGTGCCCCTTGGTCCCTCCTATTCTCTGTCCATGGCACATAACAGCCATGTCTCCTGTGGGCTGTAATACTTGGGTCTCGTTTTGATTGTTAGGTTTAATGTGAGGGTGGTGCTGGTGACCTATGATAGACGGGAGGTCAGGCTAGATGATTTGCTGGTCCCTTCTGGCCTTAAACTCTATGAATCCTGCTGAGGGGAGAGAGTTTCCCGTCAAACTCTTCCTAGCCTTTTGACTTTAAATTAAATACCCTGGGCTTTCTATGTAGCCACAGGCTGAGTAGAAAGAAGCATGCAGCAGCCAGGCCTTCCAGGGAATGCGAGTAAATGGCTCTGATCAAAACAGCAGATGAAGAAGTGTATTTACTCTTTGCACTTACTACCCTTAAAGTAGTTCACTCTACAGATCTGCGCCAGAACCCTGCAGCCAGCAGCAAAGTTTAGATCGTTGTTGTGGAGGGACTTAGGGTCATAAGGCTGTCGGTGGGAAACTGCTTATTGCTTTGGGTTGGCACCATCGTTCCCTGGGTCAACACATCACCGGTTTAAAAACCAACTGCCTGCAAATAGGTTGTAAAAGGAAGGTTCTGATTGGCTGGTGAAAGCGCCGTAGGGGCGGGATCTAGTCTAACTGCTCTAGCCTGGATTCTTTAGTCACCTCTCGTTAAACTCATGAGAAGGTAGAAGAATATGTTAGGGGCCATGTGACTGCCTGAAAAAGCTCCTGGCAGGGACCTGTGCTTTGTGTTTGGAGAAATCATGACCATTCAGGATAGGAAAACCCCTACAGAATTATCTAAGCCAGGGACAGTCAATAGGCAGACCACGGGCCAAATCCAGACTAGGCTTTTGAACAGACCCCGAAATCTGTGTGTTTACTTATTATTATCATTGTTGTAATTATTTTTTAATTATTTTCTCTGGAGTCTGGGCCCTTTGCTCCAACAAGATGTAATATTTATGAATGAGTCAGTCATTCCAGCTTTCAGTGTCCCACTTCCCTTGGGAGATTTTTCCACAGCTCAGTAGGTGTCATGGTTAGGGCCTGCTTCAGGGCATAATGCAACTTTTAACTATTTGGGTCAGAAAGAAACTTTCCCTGGGGGCCAATAATCCCAGAGCTGCAGAATACCTTGCATCTTCCTCTGAAGCAATTGGGTTAAATGGACTGCAGGTTTAATCCAGTAATTCCTGTGTTCCTATATTTAGTTTAACCTTCCCTTTCATCTCATTACTTTATTACACCCCCAGTCCCTCACTAATGAAGGGAGAATTTGGGATCTCTGGAGACGATGACAAGATCCAGTTGACTGAGGAATAGTTTCTCAAGGGAAGTTGTGGACATCCCATTGTCTGAATGGTAGGAGCCTAGACAAAACCCTAGAAAAGTAAGGAAACAGACCCATACTGGACCCTAGAGTGAACGGTTATAGAACCTGAGAGGACCCTGCTGTGTAATTCCCCTGGGAGTTTGCCCCCAATTAGGATATTTTATTGTCTGTCTTCCTTTCCAGGTAAAGAGCAGTTGCACTGAGTACATTTCATTTATCTCAAAGTGCTTTACACATTTATAGGCGGAGGAGTCCTCACGACACCCCATGTTATCCCCTTTTTACTGCTGGTGGCCTGAGGCACAAAGAAATTGTATAACTTGCCTGAGCTCACGCATGGCGTCTGCTCTCCTGAACTTTTGCCTAGTGTCTTTAACCATAAAGCCAGCGTTCCTTTCAGTTGTCTTATAGAAGAATGTTTGGCTTTCAGTTTTCTTCACAATAATTTTTCCATGCATGGACAAGCATAGTGTGACGGGCCAAGGCCAGATGGCTATAGAAAAGTAGTGGGAGATAGATATATTAGCTCCAGGCTAAACAAATCCCTGGTACCAGGATAAGTGAAATGGCAGCTGCTCCAGGTCAATTAAGACACCTGAGGCCATGTAAGAAATTTCCAAAGGCAGGGAGAAGGCTAGGTTGATTGGGACACCTGAAGCCAATCAGGGGCTGGCTGAAACTAGTTAAAAGCCTCCCAGTTAGTCACGTGGGGGTGCATGTCAGGAGCTGTGGGAGGAAGTTGCGTGGTTGGAGAGGCTGAGTAGTACACACCATATCAGGCACAAGGAAGGAGGCCCTGAGGTAAGGGTGAAGTGGAGCTTGAGGAAGTGGGGGAAGTAGCCCAGGGAATTGTACATGTCATGTTTCTAAAAGGTCAGTTACCATAGCTGATACTATTAGGGTCCCTGGGCTGGAGCCCGGAGTAGAGGATCGGCCCGGGCTCCCTCCCCCACCTTTGCCCCCTGATTAATCACTGAGACTGGGAGACAACAGAGACTGTGCAAGGAAGGATAACTTCTCCTCACCTCCCTCACTGGCTTATGATGAAAATGGTTCAGTAGACTGTGACCCTTGTCTCTAGAGAGAGAAGGGTTACGTGGAGGGTCACAGTGAGCTTCTGAGGCTAGTGAAATCTGCTAGGAAACGTGGGACCCACGGAAGCAAGGACAGAGCTTTTTCACAATAGTTACAGCATCCTCCATTGGTACAGGTTTCAGAGTGGTAGCCGTGTTAGTCTTTATCAGCAAAAACAACGAGGAGTCCTTGTAGCACCTTAGAGACTAACAAATTTATTTGGGCATAAGCTTTCGTGGGCTAGAACCCACTTCATCAGATGCATGGAGTGGAAAATACAGGAGCACATCTACCAATGCCATCATGTACCAGCAATGCCCCCCTGCCAAGTACATTCACCAAATCAGACAGTCTGTACCCAAAAGAGTAAATGGACACAAATCGAACATCAGGAATCATAACATTCAAAAACCAGTAGGAGAACACTTCAATCTCTCTGGTCACTCAATAACAGACCTAAAAGTGGCAATTCTTCAACAAAAAAACTTCAGAAACAGATTCCAATGTGAAGCTTCAGAATTTGAATTAATTTGCAAACTGGACACTGTCAGATTAGGCCTGGATAAAGACTGGGAGTGGTTGGGTCGTTACAAAACCTAAACTTAATTTCCCCAATACTAATTTCTCCCTTCTTGTCAACTGTCTGTAATGGGCCACTCTCATTACCACTTCAAAAATTATTTTTCCTCCCTTGTTATCCTGTTGTTAATTGATTTATCTTGTTAGACTGACCTCACACTCGGTAAGGCAATCCCCATCCTTTCATGTATTTATACCTGCTCCTGTATTTTCCCTCCATGCATCTGATGAAGTGGGTTCTAGCCCATGAAAGCTTATGCCCAAATAAATTTGTGAGTCTCTAAGGTGCCACAAGGACTCCTCGTCATTTTTCCATTGGTACAGCAGACCCTGGAGACAAGCATGCTAATTACAGAAGTGTGCCCGCCCCACTATGTTAAGAGCCTATGATAGAGCAGGAAACAATGTTATTACAGGTGACCTTTCTAATAAGCGTAGAAATCCACTTAAGCAAGAGTTCCCAAGAAAGGAATTCCATGGTGATGTAGGTAGGTCTGCTTAGCTCAGGGCCATCAAACGGCAAGGTGTGCTATGCCCTCTGATCGTTCATAATAATACACACCCTGCTAATTTTCATTCTCATTAGAGCAATTACAATTCAAAGGAAACCTAATAAAACAATCTCTTGCCATTCTCATGTCAGTATCAGATTATTCTGAATCAACTGTTGGACGTCACTTACCTTTTGACTCCAATAGTCTAGGTATGTGTGGCATTGCAAAGGGAATTTTGAAATAACATCTCGTGTTCAACTTAAGGTTACCCGAATGTCATGAGTAATAATGATTTTCATAGCTGGCAGGCAAAGCTATGTCTTTGCTGGTCTATCAATGTACAAGGAGAGATATAATATCTTTGGGGACATCTCTTTCAGGTTCCTGACTAAGACTCTGGAACAGCCAAAGAGGTCACTGGTTTTCAGAAAATCCATAACAGTTTTTAACATTGAGCCCAGTAAATACTCGGATAGGACTTTGAGGTTACTGGGGGCTTGTCCAAAGCCCACTGAAGTCAATGGGAGCCCTTTCATTGACTTCTGCTGGCTTTGGAGCAGGCCAATGGGCCCCGATTTAGGAGTCTTATGTGCTTTCCTGCATGAAGGATGCTTTCTTGAACCACGGCTTTAGTGAGAATGACCTGAAGGCTCCTGCAGTGCAGACAGTCAACAAAGCTCATAGTTTATGTACCTACCTCTCAAGTCTCTCTGACTTGATGATCAAATCCCACGGTTACCGGGTACATAACAATGAACTCCACTGGGAGATATGATTGACTTCTGCATTGTAACTTATTTTCACTGCCTACGGCCATAGTTCTAATAGCTGGCACTGCAACTGGGAAATAATCATTCCTGACAGGAGCAGTCCGTTCCAGCCTGTTGGCAGGTAGCAATCCCTTTTTAATGCATGAATAGATATACACAGTAGCATCTCTTCCTCCCTGACCTGCTTTGTAACCTTGGGAAAGTCACTTCCCCTTCTTAAATTGGACATTCATGGTGCACTCATGCGATAGGACAAGAAGAAAAAACCCATCGTACATAACCCTAAAATGACTGATCCCTCATCTGCGAGGCATCCCCATTACATACAATCCTCCTCATCTTGGGAGTCCTTCTCCCCTCCCGCCTGCCTTATGTGGAAAGTAGAGTTGATTGAAATTCTTCATATTTTGAAATTTCAATGAGCAAATCTGTTAATATTTGAAATTTCAATGGGGGAGGGGAGGAGAAATTTTGCAGAAATGTTCTTGATATCTGTCTTCCACTCCCAATCCCTCCATGTTTTTGACTGGATCTAGTGGGAAGTGTTGGGTGGAGGGTTGTTTCAAGGAAATCTGGGTGAGGAGGAGATGTGAAAATCAAGTTTAAAATAGAAACTGTCTTATAGCCTTAGAATCATAGAATATCAGGGTTGGAAGAGACCTCAGGAGGTCATCTAGTCCAATCCCCTGCTCAAAGCAGAATCAATCCCCAACTAAATCATTCCAGCCAGGGCTTTGCCAAGCCTGACCTTAAAAACTTCAAAGGAAGGAGATTCCACCACCTCCCTAGGTAACCCATTCCAGGGCTTCACCAACCTCCTAGTGAAATAGTTTTTCCTAATATCCAACCTAGACCTCCCTGACTGCATCTTGAGACCATTACTCCTTGTTCTGTCATCTGCCACCACTGAGAACAGTCTAGATCCATCCTCTTTGGAACCCCCCTTCAGGTAGTTGAAAGCAGCTATCAAATCCCCCCTCATTCTTCTCTTCCGCAGACTAAACAATCCCAGTTCCCTCAGCCTCTCCTCATAAGTCATGTGTTCCAGTCCCCTAATCATTTTTGTTTCCCTCCTCTGGACATTTTCCAGTTTTTCCACATCCTTCTTGTAGTGTGGGGCCCAAAACTGGACACAGTACTCCAGGTGAGGCCTCACAAATGTTGAATAGAGGGGAACGATCACGTCCCTCGATCTGCTGGCAATGCCCCTACTTATACAGCCCAAAATGCCATTGGCCTTCTTGGCAACAAGGGCACACTGTTGATTTATATCCAACTTCTCGTCCACTGTAACTCCTAGGTCCTTTTCTGCAGAACTGGGGCCTAGCCACTCTGTCCCTAGTCTGTAGCGGTGCATGGGATTCTTCTGTCCTAAGTGCAGAACTCTGCACTTGTCCTTGTTGAACGTCATCAGATTTTTTTGGCCTAATCATCCAATTTGTTTAGGTCACTCTGTACCCTATTCCCACTCTCCAGCATATCTATCTCTCCCCCCAGCTTAGTATCATTTGCAAACTTTCTGAGGGTGCAATCCATCCCATCATCCAGATCATTAACAAAGATGTTGAACAAAACTGGCCCCAGGATCGACTCTTGGGGCACTCCGCTTGATACTGGCTGCCAACTAGACATAGAGCCATTGATCACTCCTCGTTGAGCCCAATGATCTAGCTAGCTTTCTATCCACCTTAGTTTTTTTTAATCTCTCCTCACATGGAAGCTGTTCCATACCCCTAATTATTTTGGTTGCTCTTCTCTGTACCTTTTTCAATTCTCATAGAGTATTTTTGAGATGGGTCAATCAGAACTACATGCAGTATTCTAGTTGTGTATTTATGTAGAGTCATTATGATATTTACTGTTTTATGATCTATCCCTTTCCTAGTGGTTCCTAACATTGTTAGCTTTTTGACTGCCATTGCACACTGAGCAGACATTTTCAGAGAACTAGCCACAACAACTCCAAGATCTCTTTCTTGAGTGGTAACAGCTTATTTAGACCCCATCATTTTGCCCATGCTGGGCAGTCCAGTCCAGGCACAATGTTGAGCTAGGGTCCTTGCCCTGAAGAGCTTAAATAGAGGCACAGCAAAGGGAAGTGACTTGCCACGGTCACATGGCAGGCTGGGGGCAAAGCTGGGACTTGAACCCATGGTGCCAAGTCCCAGTACCCCTCAGTTATCTGACCCTGCTGGGATGCTGGCAGACCAGGTACCAGCTCATGCCAGAGCCCCAGGACAATTCACTTGTGTATTCGTATAGATCAAGGTGACTGTTAAATGTACAAGAGTGTATTTGGTGTTTAAACTTCATGAAAACTAATGCAATGTTATTTGCATTGGTTTCACTTATCTGTATCCTATTACAATGCGGTAGGAAACATTTACATTGTGTATACCCCTGTAATTAAATAACCCTTCAGACAAGAAAGAAGCCTCGTGGAATGCTAATGAAGGATTTTTAACAGAAAAGTGCTAATTTCAAAGCAAGTGGCCATTTGCCACCACCAAGTGTGTGGTGACTGGAGGTCAGAGACTCAAAGTGTGTTCCTCACTCAAATCATCAAAGTGTCAGTAGCCACGTGGGCTTTTCCTATCAGCTTGTTTTCATAGAATCATAGAAGATTAGGATTGGAAGAGGTCATCTAGTCCAGCCCCCTGCTCAAAGCTGGACCAGCACCAACTAAATCATCCCAGCTAGGGCTTTTTCAAGCTGGGCCTTAAAAACCTCTAAGGATGGAGATTCCACCACCTCCCTAGATAACCCATTCCAGGGCTTCACCAACCTCCTAGTGAAATAGTTTTTCCTAATATCCAACCTAGACCTCCCTGACTGCATCTTGAGACCATTGCTCCTTGTTCTGTCATCTGCCACCACTGAGAACAGCCGAGCTCCATCCTCTTTGGAACCCCACTTCAGGCAGTTGAAGGCTGCTATCAAATCCCCCCTTACTCTTCTCTTCCACAGACTAAACAAGCCTAGTTCCCTCAGCCTCTCCTGATAAGTCATGTGCCCCAGCCCCCTGATCATTTTCATTGCCCTCCGCTGGACACATTTGTCCACATCCTTTTTGTAATGGGGGGCCCAAAACCAGATGCAATACTTCAGATGTGGCCTCACCAGTGCCAAATAGAGGGGAATAATCACTTCCCTTGATCTACTGGCAATGCTCCTACTAATGCAGCCCAATTTGCCTTTAGCCTTCTTGGCAACAAGGGCACACTGCTGACTCATATCCAGTTTCTCGTCCACTGTAATCCCCAGGTCCTTTTCTGCAGAACTGCTACTTAGCCATTCGGTCCCCAGCCTGTAGCAGTGCCTGGGATTCTTCCCTCCTAAGTACAGGACTCTGCACTTGTCCTTGTTGAATGTCATCAGATTTTTTTGGCCCAATCCTCCAATTTGTTTAGGTCACTCTGTGTCCTATTCCTACCTTCCAGTGTATCTACCTCTCCCCCCCAGCTTAGTGTCATCTGCAAACTTTCTGAGGGTGCAATCCATCCCATCATCCAATTCACTAACAAAGATGTTGAACAAAACCAGCCCCAGGACCGACCTCTGGGGCACTCTGCTTGATACCGGCTGACAACTAGATGTGGAGCCATTGATCACTACCCATTGAGCCCGACAATCTAGCCAGCTTTCTACCACCTTATAGTCCATTCATCCAATCCATACTTCTTTAACTTGCTGGGAAGAATACTGTGGGAGTCCATACCAAAAACTTTGTTAAAGTCAAGATATATTATGTCCACGGCTTTCCCCATATCCACAGAGCCAGTTATTTCATCCTAGAAGGCAATCAGGTTGGTCATGCATGATTTGCCCTTGGTGAATCCATGTTGACTGTTCCTGATCACTTTCCTCTCCTCCAAGTGCTTCAAAATGGATTCTCTGAGGACCTGCTCCATGATTTTTCCAGGGACTGAGGTGAGGCTGACCGGTCTGTGGTTCCCTGGGTGGTGGTTCTTCCCTTTTTTAAAGACGGGCACTACATTAGTCTTTTTCCATTCATCTGGGACCTCCCCCGATTGCCATGAGTTTTCAAAAATAATAGACAATGGCTCTGCAATCAGATCCACCAACTCCTTTAGCACCCTCGGATGCAGCGCATCTGGCCCCATGGACTTGGGCTTGTCCAACTTTTCTAAATAGTCCAGAACCACTTCTTTCTTCACAGAGGGCTGGTCACCTCCTCCCCATGCTGTGCTGCCCAGAACAGCAGTGTGGGAGCTGACCGTATCTGTGAAGACCAAGGCAAAAAAAAAAGCAATGAGTACTTCAGCTTTTTCCACGTCATCTGTCACTAGGTTGCCTCCCCTATTCATTAAGGGTTCCACACTTTCCCTGACCTTTTTATTGTTGCTAACTATCTGTAGAAACCCTTCTTGTTACCCTTCATATCCCTTGCTAGCTGCAACTCCAGTTACTCCTGATTACACCCTGCATGCTCGAGCAATATTTTTATACTCCTCCCAAGTCATCTGTCCAAGTTTCCACTTCTGATAAGCTTCCTTTTGGTGTTTAAGCTCACCGAAAATTTCACTGTTAAGCCAAGCTGGTTACCTGCCATATTTGCTATTCTTTCTGCACATCGGGATGGTTTGTTCCTGCACCCTCAATAAGACTTCTTTAAAATACAGCCAGCTTTCCTGGACTCCTTTCCCCCTCATATTAGCCTCCCAGGGGATCCTGCCCAACAGATCCCTCAGGGAGTCAAAGTCTGTTTTTCTGAAGTCCAGGGTCTATATTTTGCTACTCTCCTTTCTTCCTTTTGTGAGGATCCTGAACTCAGCCATCTCATGGTCACTGCTGCCCAGGTTGCCCCCACTTCTACTTCCCTGACCAAGTCTTCCTTGTTTGTAAGCAGCAGGTCAAGAGGAGAATGGCCCCTGGTTGGTTCCTCCAGTAGTTTTCTGTGAGAAGAAGCTGTCAGTATGGATTCAAGTGAAGATCCTGGTCTCTGGACAGTTTGGACTCTGACAGGGAAGTGTTTCAGATGCAAAGCAGAGACCCATAGAGACAATCTGGGTACCCTGAAAAGACTTTTGGGAAACTGGCAGTTTATTACATCGCTGCCACCATTTGGAATTACAAACTGTGACTCACCTATACATACATTATTTACCTGCTTTAACTTTCAATAACCCTCATTTCCTTTTCTTAGCCAATAAAACTTTAGTCAGTTTACCTTAGAATTGGCTGCCAGCGTTGTCTTTGGTGTTAGATCTGGAGTACCAGTTAATTGATCAGGGATAAGTGACTGGGCTCTTGGGACTGGAAGCAGCCTAAATGTGATGTGATTTTTGGTGTAAAATGGCCATTTTATCACTGAGTGCAGTTTGTCTGGGTGGCAAGATAGACTGGAGAGGCCAAAGGGACTGTCTGTGACTCCATGGTAAGACTGGTACAGTGATCCAGGAATTCGCATTTGTCACTGGCTTGGTGAAATCTATTATAGAACATACCAGCAGTCTGGGGTGTCTGCCCTGTTTGCTGACAGTCTGCCCTAAGGTAGGCGTTCACAGTCATGAGCCACTCCAGACAGCGTGACACCTGCTTTAAATCATCACTACTCTTTGATCAGCTGGCTCCATGGTTTGATTTAGCTCTGGCGCCTGATCTCCTCTGTGCGGTTCAAACTGAATCCTGCTCTCCTGATCTCATTCTGGTGCCTGCTTTTGTACCCCTGATCCCTTACCCTTCAGCCTTGCCCTCTCCCGCTTCCTATCTGCCACCCCTCCTTCCGTGCCACTCCATCTCCTGAAGGATTTTCATAATTCTTTCAGTTTAAATCATTTATGGCGTCATTACTAAAACACAGATAAGGACTTTAAAAAAAAACAAAAAACCCTAAACATACAAACCAGAATTGAGTCCTGGTGCACACAGTCAACACCCCGCGGCAGTGAGTGGAACTGACTCCACTTTGGCATACACTGACTCTGACCCATGATTTTGTAACTGTACAATATCCTTTTAACACCAGGCAAATTTAGAACCAATACAAGGAAGTCCACGGATCTGAAAGCCAGAAGGGACCATGATGAGATGCTCAAAGCTCCACTCTAGGAATTATTTTTGGGAAGCTCTATAGCCTGTGTTATTCAGGGAGTCAGACTAGTTCCTTCTGGCCTTGACATCTCTGATGACCTAGTTTGACCTGCATAACACAGGCCATACAATTCACTCAACACTTCCTTCATCGAGCCCATCACTTTGGCTTGAGCTAGAGTGTATATTTTAGAAAAACACACAGTCTTGACTTAACTCCAACTGAGGGAGAAACTACCACCTTCCCTGGTATGTTGGTTCCAATGGTTAATTACCCTTCCTGTTGAAAATTTGATTGATTTACCCTTTGAATTTGTCCAGCTTCCACTTCCAACTATAGCTTTTACATTAGACTCAAGAGTCCTTTAGCATCTGATACCTTCACCCTGTGTAAGATCAAGGCCTCTCAACTTTTTCTGCAATAAACTAAATAGATACTTCTTCATCCAGCGTGTTGTGGGCCTGTGGAATTCACACTGACCCAGGAAGTCAGAGACTTGTGTACTGTTGTTGGATTTTTAAAAGGCTGGGTGATAGTTTTGTGACAAATAGTATACTAAAACCAGGGTAAAGCATTTACTAATCTCATGCTTCAGAGCATAAACTGATCATGTCAGAAAGGAATGTCCCCCTATGTACAACATTGCACGACTTGCCAGATGCATTATGGACTTTCCCCCTTCACCTCCCACTCTTGAAGCATTCAGATTCTAGTTAACGCCACAGCTGGGATACAGAACTAGATGACCCCAGTTGTATGTAGTAAAAGCAACAGGAGAAGGTGTTACCCAGTGGCTACAGAAAAGAATGGTGAGGTTGTACATTGTGTGCAGATAGGTCTATTAGCCTGAAATTCTTGGATTCACAGTCATGTCCAGCAAGTCGGTCCTAAAGGTCACCTTTAGTCAGACAGGCTTGAGCAATGTTTTGTGTGCTGTCTGCAAAGAAAACCCTTGTTCAAACATGCATCTAATCAGTAGTCAGGAGAGACATGACAGAGTATGGCCTCCTAGACATCAGGGATGGAAAACACCTTTTACCTCATGCAGCTCCGGGCTGAGCCTGAGAGAGGGGACAGGGGGTGGGGGAGTTGATTCAGAGCCTATGCCCAAGCCTGGGTATGGGCGTGAGTGGAAAAAATTCTCCCTCCTCAGACCTTCTGAAATAAGCCTGGTCCCTCCTCAGGGTGTGCACGGCCAGGTAGTTCTCATTTGTGTGACAACCATGCCAGGAGATTTAGGCCTCAGGTTGCTAGGCACTGTACGTATGCAGGGTGATAGACTGCCCCTCCCCTGAAGAATTTATAGTCTGAATCAACTAGACAATGGGTGGGAGACTGGAAGGATTATTCTGCCCATTTTACAATGGGTGCAAAGAGACTCTTGCACAAAAGTAAGTAGTAAAACTTGGACTTGAACAAGGAGTTCCTGAGTCCTAGGTGGGCGCCTGCATCTTAGCCATAGGACCATCCATCTCTGCTAGGCCCCCTCCCTCTTTATCATCCATTTCATTTGCTATGGACAAGCGATGCGGAGGTCAGATCTGACTCCTCATTTGAATGAGCTCCCTCCAGTTTAGGGCAGAGGTTTTCAAACTGTGGAGCACCCCCCCCCAAGGCGGGCCTGGAGGGACATTCGGGGGAGCAACTATGCCAGGCAGCCCGGGCCAGTTCACATGGGGGGGGGGAGACAGAGAGGGAGCATCACTTCCACCCCCTGACTCACCGCAATAGGCCACCCAGTCTGTGCTGACATCCGCCGTGGCCCCGCCCCAGAGACTGTCACATATGTCTTCCCCCACCCTGAAAACCCGAGGGGAGAGGGGCAGGTATTGGCCCTGCCCTAGCGAGTGCAGCATGACTGCAAGGTAGAAGCAGCCCGCTGCTGAGGAAGCTTTGCCGGTGACCTGGGTAAGTATCTGTGTATTTGAAACTTAGATGTGTAACTAATTTAAATAAAGTTGTGTTAGTCTCTGTCAGGCTTATGAGTACGTTATCAGGCTTACTTTTGCAAGTGTCTGTTTTTGTCTGGGTTGAGGGGGGCACAACCAAAAATTGTAACTCAAAGATGGGAGAGGCTCCGCCCAAAAAGTTTGCAAACCACTGGTTTAGGGTTGTGCCTTTTAAGGGGCCCAGGATATGATGCTTGAGACAACGGGATGGTATTACAAGGGAAATACATGATGGAAGATTTTTCCCCAGGGTGAGCTTTGCTGCGGAATGCTCCTCTCCCAGGGATGTCATGGGAACCTAATCACTGAGGACAGAGCCCTGGAGAATATATTTTAGGAATGATCTTTCACCAGCCAAGCACAGGTAAGGCGGTGAACCTCAATTTCTCACATCTGATATGGGCTAGAGTCTCAGTGTGTTGTAAACCAGCATTGCTTTATTGAAGTCAATGGAGTGATGTTCATTTACACCAGTTCAGGTTTTGTCCCTATGACTTAATTGCTGTAATGCTGATCTGTTAAATTTGCTCCTGCGCAAAAGTTCCACTTTCTGGTAGTGGCTGTGCAAATGGGATGGTGAATAATATGGAGAATACTGGAATGTCATTATATAAATTAATGGTGTGGCATTGTCTTGATACAGTGTGCAGAATTGGTCACCCCATCCTAGAAAAGATATTGCAGAGTGGGTTCAGAGAAGGGTGACGAGAATGATCAGGGGCCTGGAAAAACTCTGATAGGAAAGAGATTGGAAAGAGTGGGAGTGTTACCTTGGAAGGGAGATGAATAAAAGGAGACCTATAGAAGTAAATAAAATGATGAATGGTCTAGAGAAGGTAGATCAGAAACCACTGTTGTCCCTGTCTCATAGCATAAGAACAAGGGAGACAACGCAGGTGAGGTAATATCTTTTATTGGACCAACTTCTGTAAGTGAAAGAGAGCAAGCTTTTACCAACAGAAGTTGGTCCATAAAAAGATATTACCTCACCCACCTTGTCTCTCTAATATCCTGGGACCAACCCAGCTACAACAACACTGCATATAAGAACGAGGGGACAGTCAGTGAAATTGAAAGGTGGCAAAATTCACCACCCATTCAAGGAAATCCATGGTCACAGGGGGGCCCATTAGACTGTGGAACTCACTGCCACAGGATGTCATTGAGGCAAAAAACATTCAAAAGACTTTTCAGACTTCCAAAAGATTCAATGAGGGATTGAATATTTATATGAATATCTAAAATGTCCAGAGTCGTTTTAGTGAATGTTGACACATTTTGGAAGAGATATTAAACCTTATGCTTCAGGGTTTAAATCAGTCTTAAACTATTGGTGGTTAGGAGGATGCAGGTTATCCCACAGCTGCTTCCTGCATGCGGTGTTTCTTGTAGCTCCCTCTACAGCTATGGGAGACAGGTTTCTAGCCTAGGTGGATCATGGGCCTACTTCATTCTAGCAAGTTCTATGTTCAGAGCTTCCAAGCCCAGAAGGGACCATTGCGATCATCCAGTCTGACCTCCTGCATAGCATAGGCCAGAGAACGTCCCGGAAATAATTCCTGTTGGAACTAGGGAGCATCAGTTATTGATGAGATATAATGATTAATGAAAGGGGGTAAGGATGGCAAATAAAGTGTTGCCAAATCTTTCCTTCAATCTGTGGCTAATCCCTTAATCCTGTGACAGGTTTCAGAGTAGCAGCCGTGTTAGTCTGTATTCGCAAAAAGAAAAGGAGTACCCGTGGCACCTTAGAGACTAACAAATTTATTAGAGCGTAAGCTTTCGTGAGCTACAGCTCACTTCATCGGTAATGCATCCGATGAAGTGAGCTGTAGCTCATGAAAGCTTATGCTCTAATAAATTTGTTAGTCTCTAAGGTGCCACAAGTACTCCTTTTCTTTTTAATCCTGTGAGTTAGGCACAGAGAGAGGTCCAATAAAACAGTGGTTCTCAACCAGGGGTACGCATATCCCTAGGGGTGCACAGAGCTCTTCCAGGGGGTACATCAGCTCATCTAGATACTTGCCTAGTTTTACAACAGGCTACATAAAAAGCACTAGTGAAGTTAGTACAAACTAAAATTTCCAACAGACAATGACTAGTTTATACTGCTCTATATTACGATACACTGAAATGTAAGTACAGTATTTATATTGCAATTGATTTATTTTAGAATTAGATGGTAAAAATGAGAAAGTCGGCAGTACTAGTGTGCTGGGACACTTGTATTTTTACGTCTGATTTTGTAAGCAGGTCGTTTTTAAGTGAGGTGAAACTTGGGGTGCGCAAGACAAATCAGACTCCTGAAGGGGCTACAGTAGTCTGGAAAGAGCCTACTGCAATAAAACATCTCAACTCCCCACACCCCAACTCCTGTATATGCAATTTACTGCCTTACCCATGTGCAGGTTTTATGTTCCCTCACATGGGTGTTATTAATAAGGTGCCTCGCCTCGCAATCTGGCTTTAGATCAAGCAGATATGATTGATGGAGCTTTCATATTCATAAACCTTTGTTTGCTGTTTCTTTCTTTTATTCTTTTTAATTCCTGGAGACTGCAGTACAAGCAGAATCCTTGGCTGATGAATTTATCTTTCTCCCTTTGTCCAGGACAGGTGGTTGTGATGTGAAAAGCAGGTTCTCCACCCGTAAATATTTGCAAACACAGTTGTGCGTATGTGTGGGTATGAAAGCCAGCCAGTCGAACAGTAGCAGTTCTATCCCTGGCTGCTTTGACGTTGTGATCAGAGGAGCTGGCCAGAGTTCTAATGAAGATAAATGAGGATCCTTCTCCTTGGATCGTCTGTCTTTTATTGATGGGCTGTGGGGTGAAAGGCTAGAAGCTGAATGTTCATTTAAGCAGACGTCACGAGTTTCTGCTGAGGGGAAGGTGTAAGAAAAAACGCCTTGTACTTGAAATTTACTCTCAGGCGAGCGCACTCAGTTTTACAAGGCTTTCTCCATTCCTTCCCCATCCATCATTTCCCAGGAGTCCTTTGTAAATGCAAATTGCACTTTGATAGGAATAATGCACTGAGCCTCTATTAGTGTCTGTGTAATGGAGAGGGCTATTTTAGTGCCATCACTCTTAAAAGAAGCTCCTCTGTGCCTTATTCTAGGCTGTGTATCAAAAACCAATCTGAAAACATACTCTTGTCCCCTCCCACTCTCTACTTTTCAGCTGGGGTCTGGCTTCAACAGGGCAGCATGAGTGTTTTAACATATGAATGAGAGCTTGGTCGGCGGCCCCTCTTACCTGCTTCTTATAGCAGGGCTCTCACCAGCAGCACCAGGCAAAAATACCCAGCGAGGTTTCCATCAGGCTGCTGCTACTCAGCGGGATTCAGCTACTCGCTCCCATTCAGGGCCTAGAAAATTTATGGGGGAACCTCGAGTTTGGGAGAGGGGGGCTTATCTTTTTGGTGTACCTGGGGCCATTTCTTGCCCTGCTAGCCCCATCCCTGAACAGCATAAGAGCCAGCTGAAAATGCAGGCCCCACATTGTTTTGCGTTACAACAGTGATAGGAGGCCCAATGCACAGACCAGGCCCCGTACGCCAGGTACTGTACAAACACCATTTTCTGCCCTCTCTCCGAGGGACATTTCCACACTGCATCTCCTGCTCCCAGCCAGTGGAGCCGCGGTTTCTGCAGTCGGATCCATTAGAGCCCTGGGCCCAAGATGCGCTTACCAGGTTTTGGAAATGTTTGACGTCATTTCTCTGGCTTGGAAACGAATCCGTTTTTTATTTTTTGTTTTGTTTTTTGCTTTTAACTGAAATTGAAACCATTATTGAATTTTGATACCTGAGACATTTCAACGACCGTTTCACGAATGGGGTGGGCCAAAAAGTCAGGAAAATTTTTGAAAAAAATCAACTTTTTTTTTTTATTTTTAGAAAAGGGGCTTTTTTTTTTTTTAACCCAACCCTTTTCCTATGAAAAATTTCAACCCATTCCAGGCTGCATGGAGGCAGATCCACTGGCCTGCACATAACCCTGTTGTAAAGCAATCCGGGATCGTAGGAGAATATGGGACAGATTTCCAGCTGGTTGGCTGCATTGGAACCATGCCAATTTACACCAGCTGACTTCAATCGTGCTCTACAGATTTACACCAACTGGGAGTGTGCCCCATTTACTTCTAATCTGGCCGGTTCCCTGGACCCCACGCACCATGTGGGATTGTGCTGAATACCGAGCACAGGAGTGGATTTTAATCTGAGCAGGATCTGTCTGACTCAGCCTGCTGTTCAAAACAAAAAGGAACAAAAAGAAATGTTCTTGAAACACCTCCCAAGCAAAGATGGGACGTTGTTAATGACCAAACAAAAAAACAAACCAAAAACACAATGGAGTGGGGACAAGCCAAAAAAAAACCCAAACAAAAAAACCCGAAAGGAACCAGGAGAAAAATAATTCAATAAATCACATAAATGGGATGATGGGAGAACAAAGGAGGGAAAAATAAAAAGCACAGAGGGAATTTTCCTGTCCTAGAAAAGCAGAGGACAGGATGGGGGAGGCAGAGCCATTAAAGTGAAATTTTGAACTCGAACGACAAAAGGAAAAGAAATTAAATCCAGCTCTGCTCCCTCGGGTGGGCGAAGGGGGACAGTTCTCTTTATTGTCTCATTTTCTTTAAAGACAGGAGACCAATGGCAACACTTAGCAAGAATCTTCTAGCCACAACATCGGGGAATGAGACACGAAAAAGACTCCTCTAGCAAACTGGGAGTTTAACTCCACCTCCGAGTAATGCTCTCACACATGATATATCTTGGCCCCTCTTACCATAACATCAGAGCACCTCACAGTCTTGACCAGTGCTGTCGGGTAAGGCAGGGCTACTATCCCGTGTTACAGAGGAGGCACTGAGATGCACCCAAGGGCACACAACCAGGCTGTGGTGGAGTCAGGAATTCAATCCCCATTTCCTAAGTCCCGGCCAAGAGTCCTGACCCCTGGACCATCCTTCCTCTCGTATCCCTCTGCCGTGACCAGATGTAGCCATCTCTCCCTGAGACTCCACCCATTTAGGGTACTTGTTTATGCAGCACTGAGCACACTGGGGCCCTGTCGGGTCCTTGGGTAGCACCTCAATAGAAATAACGCTGCTGAAGATTTCCTCTCGCAGAGACAAAAATCTCCTCTTGGCTCCACGCAGCAGCTCTGGGTTGCAACATTCTTCTCTCCCTGGTCTTGCAGCTCTTACAGTGGGGAGCAAGGAATTGCTACTGGGTGGATCCAACACTTTGGTCATTAAGACCTCTCCTTCCTATTCACGGTGATGTCTTTTCACCCTGTGCCCCTTACCTGGCCATTTAAGTCAGCTGGGGAGGGGTCTTAGCCGTCAGCACAGCTGCACTGGTGCCAACCCTTGTGTAAATCACACTGCCCTCGTGTAAATCATGTCCGTTCCAGGCGTTTGCTCCCCGGGTGGCTGCCCTGACATCCCAGTGTGCACCAGGCGGAAATGTACGATGCTGCAACCGCCACCAGTCATGGCGCTTACTAAAAATTCCATTAAAGTCAATGGGAGCATTCGCTGGCATAAGTGCTGGGCCTGAGAGTGAGCATTAGCAGGATCGGGACCTAGATTCAGGCAGGGTCTTGGGCAGCACCCTGGGCAAGAAATATAACCTTTGCTGACAATGAGGAATTGCCATCAACAAGAGCCTGAGCGTGGGTGCCCTCGATCCACCATAGGGAAGAGCTAGCTGCCCCTGTGGCAAGTGATATTTTATTCCAGCTAAATACTCTCTTTCCCAGGCACTTTCCTGTGGAGAAGGCAGGGCCCGTGCTGTGTTTTGCCACCTGACAGTGGAAGAGAGAGAAAGTGTTTGAAATTGGAAACATGGGAACTGCCAGTCTGGATCGGACCTGAGCTCCAGCTCGCCCATGATCGATCATGTTTCCAGCAGGGGCCGGTGCCAGATGCCCGAGGAACATGTCAGAACCCTGCAGTGTGTGGGTGTGGAATAAATGGCCCCCACATTAGGTTTTAAACCAATCTCTCAGCTTACTCCCTGAAACCTACCATTTTATCTCCCTGCCAACAGGCTCATTGTCAGCATTAACTGTTATCACTCTAGATATTCTTGTTCTCCGTGTGAACGGCCAATCCCTCTTCAAATCCTGCTCAATTCAAATGGATTTTTCACAGTCAGTGAGGAAAAGGGGAAAGTCTCCTGCCCTCCCTAAAATACACTCCTGCCTCATCAGACAATTACCTTGGTTACCAGGTCTCTTAGGTTTCAATACCCATTCCCCAGAAAAAGGGGATAAAGTGAGTGTGGGAGAATGTATTCAAAGGAGATTAAACAACCCCCCAAAAATGAAGGGAGCCAGTTCATTAGCTGCATCCCTACCAGTACTCTGACATGCCCACGTCTGGCCAATTTACAGTCAATCAAAAACTAAAAGTCTGGCTGAAGTGTGAGCCTAAGGAGCAAAGAAGCCAGAACTGCTGAGTTGTTTGGAGCAAAGCTGCCTCTTCTGAGGCCTCTGTGGACGGCCTTTAGGACGCGTCCTCTTTCAGAGCTAATTAATTTATCCGTCATTTGATAGCGAGGTGGGCCAAGCACAATCCTTTGAGCATCAGCTGGGAAGAGCCACCTTTCAAACAGGCAGGTAAGTTGAATGAGGATGGGGTTGGGAGGAAGGAAAGCAGATTCTAGGGTAAGAGAGATGAATATGGTTTCTGTCTTAATGAACGTGAATGGATTTTGGAGGCTGTGGTATTTTATGTGGGTATCTTGTGCTCTTAAACATAATTGTTCCCGTGTCTGGGTCTAAGGGATAAGGGCACCGCATAGACTGAAAGGATAAATGGATACATTTTCACACCAAAATACTGGCAACACCCTATCCGTGCTGCATGCCCAGATTATTATATTTAGTAAAATTTCACCCAAGGATCTAAAAGGGGGCTGGGAATGGTCTTCCATAACTCACTAACAATAAGGATGTGGGACAGAAACACAGAAATAGGTAAAATGAAGAAATAATTAGTGTCTATTAAACTATCTTGTAGGTGAGTGACACATGAGTTTCTGCTGCAGGGTTAGATGGGGTTGTTCCATCTCTTTTTTTACCCACTAAAACATAAACACTTATTAGAGAAATCCAGGTTGTGTGAGACTAAGGATTAGCTCCGGCTGAAACATGGTGAAGAATTGCCCCAAAAATATATCCAAAAAATTTGAAATTATTTTCATTCCACCCGCCCTGAACAGGAACAATTTTGAGTTTATTCAGTTGTTTTTTAATAACAATATTGTTTTTTTAAATGTTTTCTCTCTCCCACTCCCACACCCACACACCACTTTTCTATTTTGGCACTGAAGATGGGGAAAAGAAAATTTAAAAAAATCATTTTCTGGTTTTGTTGAAAAAATGGAAAAAGGTTTTTAAAACTCCACAGATTACTCACAAAAAGATCCATTTTTGATGAAAGCCTGTTTATTTTTCCAATAATTGTTTATTTCCTTCAAAGAATTTCAACGAATTCTTCCACTGACAGGCCGGATTTTGGGAGGTGCTGCGGTCAAAGGGAACTAAAGCTGCTTGACATGTCTCTGGACCAAGCCACCTCCTGCTCTCTCCTTTACTCTGACTCTGCAATCAGCTGTGAATCTCCTGTTCTCATCCCCCCAGGTTAGTACAGCAGGGCAGGTTTGGTGACAGGGCTGTGCTCCGTCTTTGCCTTTCTCAGCTTTGTACAACAGAGCCCAGCTTGGAGGTCATCAGGATCGTGTTTTCTGTAGGTGACTGAGATAAGGGGTGTGTGTGTGTCTGGCCATCTGCTGGTTTGCCTTTATGGGTTGGCACATTGTGCCTCGTTCCCCCTTCTGACTCATCGGTGTCTTTCACTGCTATGGGTGGCGGGTACGTTACACAGGTTAGACACTAACCCTGGATCTGATGCTCTGTGTGGAACGCAGAAGTGGTATTAATCTTGCGACAAGGTCATTGTGTAAAACAAGCCATTCGCGAGGGGCTAACTTCTCCTGGGGACTGATTCTGCTCCACTTACACTGCTTGCCCCATAGGCTTCAGTTGAAAGGTTCCTGATTTGGGGCCCAATCCTGCCATCACTTAGGCCTTTGATTCCTGGTCCACAGCCATACTCAGAAAAGCACTTAAGCACATGCTTCACTTCAGACCCTTGCTTAAGTCTCACAGGACTATTCACATGCTTAAAGCTATGCGAGTGTGGAATATGGGCTGGGGGTGAAAGGCTGATCAGTGAATGGAGGGCTCACTCTGGTGTGTTGGCCTTGCTGAAGTTGATGGGGTGGGTACCGCTTGCAGCGGCGAGCTCAGTGCTCTGAAGTGACGTTCTAGCAGCATCGGGCTTGGGTGCCGGAGAAAGCGGACTCTGCAAGGACCCGATCCGGTAACGACGCTTCGTTAACTCAGTGCAGCACCGTGCAGGAAGCAGGGGTCTGCCCACTGCAGGATCCCAGCCTAAGGTGGTTGGGTCCCTTCCCATTTGAAGCAGGGATGAAGATGAAATGGGATTGAGGAAGGCAAGTCCCCTGCCTATAGTGAAGTCGTCCCTCCCCCGCTTCTCACTCTCTCTGGTTCTTACTGAACTATCCAAGCTGGACTGGAACTGATTCTCATCCGCAGCTCATAAAAAACACTAACGAAGAGCAAATTTCGTTGAGGGCCTTTTGGAATGCAGCCGCTGGAGCTGCCCAGTTGTGGCTTCTCCAGAAGAGACCTACCAGGGTTTCCCGCCCACGCTGTCCCCCCCGCCTCTGCAAATGACCCCATTCCAATCCTGGAGCTCACGAGGAATCCGACGCATCTTGAGCGCCTTGTTTCAGCACTGACGGAGACAATGAATCCCACATCGAACTTCCCTTTGTTTGTGATGAGAATTTAATAAGTAAACAAGGCATGATTTAGGGCAGAGGAAAAAAGAGCCCGGTCCCCCTTTTGGCAGGTTAAAAAGCAGGGCGTCTGCAGCCCTTTGTCCGTCGCTAATATAAAATCACATGCTGTCCCTTCAGCTGAAACGCAAAAGCCAGCGCTCTTCAACGCTCCCTCTCTATTCATGCTTTTAGCCTTCTCTCCAGGCTTGTAATGAGGGGACGGGAGGGGAGGGCAGTAGGAAAGTCTAAGAGCTGGGCAAAGTGGTGAAAACCAGGAAAACTATGCAAGGTAACACCGGGATGGATAGCACATCCCAGCTACAAATGAACTAACAGTCCAATGCACTCAGCATTTGCACCCAGGCAAACTTGGGTTTAAAAAGGACTTTCTGAGCAAAGTTTAAATTCTTCAGATTCCCTCGCAACTGCATCTCCTTGAAGCTGTTCCATCAGCAATGCTTTTTATCAAAGGATCTGGGGTGTGTGTGTATATAATATAACATTTAAATTACTGCAGCAACATCTTCAAGCCATAATCCCTTTAAAATATATGTACGCCTACTTGCCTTAGTTTTCAATTCTTGTCTTGGATTATGTTAGCATTTTCATTTGAGATGAATGGGGGAATTCAATCTCATTTATTTCCCCTCCAGAGCAGAATAAGATATTTCTCATTATGCCTTTTTAATTTTACAAAGGGCCACATAGCATGCAGAATAACAGGGGTTGCATTCTTGCACTGATGCACAAATTCTAAGGCAGCCCCGTCTTTCGAGTAATTATCTGCTGTGTGCAGAAGATCTAGGCAGCAGAAAAGCCAGATGGTTTGCAAAGAAGACTGATATTTGGGAGAAAGATTTCTGTGGCAGTGGAATAAAAGTGAAGGGTGTCAGGAGAGGAAGAATTCATACTTTTTTTTTTTAAACGGGGGAGGCTTAAAAGCATCTGGACAATTTCCAGGGGGACATTTTAAAAGAGAGACACAAAAAGGAAAGATAAAAAATGGAAAAGAAAGTCAGAAAACTCTGAAAAATGAACAAAAAGAATCAAAATCTGGGGAGGGAAGGGGGGAAATTCCCCCATCAGAATCTCAAAGCCAGGAAACTTTATTTAAAGCCTCTGTAAACCTGAGATTATTAAGAATATGTAGTTATCTCTGGTCTTTCAGTTAAAGACTTCAAGAGACTATTCTTTCCCTATTCATCATCATCAGCAGCAAGAAGCTTGAGCTATTTGTGTGTTCAGCATCTCCCGCCCAGAAACGAGACGTACAAACTGTTCCTAACTAACCAAGAAAGGAACAGCGGTGCACAAGTGTCTGGACTCGGAAGTCGTCCTGCATAGGGAGCAGGTCCCAAGCTGATCTCCTCCTTACGTAGGATGTTTCTATAAGGAAGCAGTAGAGGATAAATGTCATTCAAGCGAGGAACGTTAGCAAGTAGATCTGTGGACGGAAAGTGTACATAACAGGCTGCGTCCCTCTGTGTCTTTGAGAGGAATCCTTCTCTGGTGCTAGGAGCAGCAATGGGAGCAAATGCATAGATCATTAGTGTGAGGACTCACTGAATATCTCTCTCCAGTGCCCCTAGCCCTCTAGCCTTGCGCTCTATTTGCAACAGCGAACTATCGATGAAATCTGTATTAAGTGGCTGGATCATGCTTTGCAGAAGTCTGTAAAGGGAGCAGGATCTGAGAGTCTGATTCCCATTTAAACTAAGGCCCCTTTACACCACTTTGGCAGTGAAAAGAGGCCTTAAAGTGAATGTAAATATTATAACATATCTTACACATTTATGTAAGGGGGCCTTAGTGTAAATGAGAATCAATCAGGTGAGTCTCCAGCAGTCACCCCATTCCCAATACAAGGCCCCCAATACAATTTTCTTGAAGCTCAGTTTAAAGCCTAATTCTGCAAAGCCACCAATTGTAGCTGGTCACTCAGGGCAGGTTCCGCCGTAGTAAGAAAAGAAGTGAGACACCTTGCCCCTTTTTTGGGGTTGTTTTTGTAGCTCTTTAGCCACTGTCTCTAACAAAGTTTGGAATTCTACCACGCTGCATTCTTCTCAAGAGAATACACACACAAAAAGAAGAATATCAAAATGATCTGGCTCCTTTCTCTTGTTAGTATCATATTAAACAAAAGACAGATGGGGAGAAAAGGAACGAAGGAAAGGAGGGGAAAAATATCACCTGTTCCCATGCAATCTTAAAGCGATCAGTCATTATCTCTGAAGCTTCACATTTCTAAAGGGTTCTCCCCCCACCCCCGCCCGCCGCCTTTTGAACACTGACATCTTGTTAAAAACGAGAAGAGCTCATGAATTTTAAGCCCCCCAAATTTGCCGCCTTCCCTGTGGTTAGAACTTTAACATGCAGGAGAGACATTAAAATGAAATAAAACCAAATGCCACCAAAACAAAAATCAAGCAAACCCACCCAAAGGGCCCCAAATCCTTGCCTTTCACGCGGCTGTTTCTACATCTGACAAAAGCCCTTGGTTTTCTGTCATTCTTTTCATTTCCTTGATGGATCCCCAATTGTCAAGCCTTCAAGAAAATGCACTTTAGCTCTTTGTCACCAAATGTAATT
The DNA here is from genome assembly GCF_009764565.3 of Dermochelys coriacea. NCBI lineage: Eukaryota > Metazoa > Chordata > Testudines > Dermochelyidae > Dermochelys > Dermochelys coriacea. Next base: position 141,998,399 of record NC_050071.1, read on the forward strand.
TGATAAACTCTTTGCAGAAACATACTGGTTTCTGAGTCTTTTCAAAAACTGTTACTGCAGGGAGAAGGGGTGTGGTGGGGGAGAAGATATTTGAGAATCTTAATTGAACATTTAAAAACATGTTTTCATGGGGAGGTTGCGGGGGGAGAGAAAAAGAAGAACAAGCAAAAAAAAAAAAGTTTAATCTGCGATCTGAAATGTGCACACTCATGTGAGGGGCGGCAGGGTGTGTGTGTGGGGGGTGGGCCCTACCTTGCCACAGCTCTTAAATGCTTATGAATACTCATTTTCAGACATCATGCTGTGGGCGGATACCACACCAGCTTTTATTCTATAAAATCCTCTTGGCTTCTTTCAAGGGGGGAACAATCTGTAGGAGGTACAGATTTGGGGGTGGGGGGGTGGGGAAGCAGTAAATTGTTCAAGTCGAGTTGGACTCTAAGTATTTGGTAAGTTACAAGTTTTTGTTTGTTTGAACTCTAAAATGTTTTACCTATTTGAGATCCCAGCCTATAGAATGTAGAAAATAGTGCTAACTGGGGCTGGCATCAAATGACTGATGCTTCCAGATCTGGGGAATTTGATCCAGTTGCTCTCTAAACCTTCTTATCCTTCTCTTTTTCTGAATTGCTTCAGTCAAAGTTTTTCAGATTAGGGGTAAGCTACCCAGCAACTTTTAAATTTCAATGCAGGGTGTAAGTTGTCCGATTGTCAATAACTGAGGGCCAGATCCCCAGCTGGCGAAAATGAATCTAGCTCCATTGAAGTCAATAAGGAACATCTCCAGCTGAAGTAACTTCATTGAAGTCAGTGGAGCTACAGCAATGTACGCTAGCTGAGAATCTAGCCCATAAACTTTAGAATTATTTTGTTTTAAAAAAAAAAAAAAAAAGGTGACCAGAAAGCCAGCTGGAAATTAAATTGCAGGGTCATGTTTTTTCAATTAATAACTCAGCAAGGATGATGCTTAAATTACAGAGAAATTGGAGATTTTATTTAAATTAAATCAGATCTTTAATAGATTCTGTTTGTCTGGCTGAGCTGGATGTGGGGTTTACATTAATGTATCCACATTTACTTGTTGTAATTTTACACAGACAGTTAAGTGTGTAAAGTGCTTTGAGATCCACCCATGTGAAATGTGTGATAAAAATATAAACCCCTTATTGTTAAATGGGAGAAAACTAAAGCCTAGATCATATAAAACAAATAATCTAAATAAAAAAGAGAAGCAGAATGAAATCCATTTGAACAAAGTAGAGCAGAGGGGAATATATGTCCAAAGGTTTCAGATTTTTGATGAAAACTGACTTTAAATCAAATACAAACATTATGCTTTTGTGTGTAGTTAGATATGAAGTATAAGAAGATCGCTTCTGTAATGGTCATACCAGAATCAAAAATAGCAGTGGTGCATTTCCAATCCAAAGCAATCTTTATTTATTGTTTTGGGTTTTTTTTTTACTTTGGTGGCTAAAATATGAATAGAAACAGATCAGTATGTTAAAAAGATGTCAATTGCCAGAAGGCAACAAATGTTTGACAAAATACAAAATAATTTCATAAGCAAATGCTACATTTCAAAAGTAAACAGTACCTAGAAATGTCTATTTCATGGCAGGTGATAAAAAATATATCTGTTAGCATGGAGTGGATTCAGTTTTTCCTGACTAATATTCGTAGCCAGGCATGTAAAAGTGTGGCAGGAGAGTTTGTGTAGTTAAAAGAGGGAACGCAAAATGTATATGGGGGGAGCGATGTGTTGAGAAAGGTAAATCACGTGCTCCTGTTTACCCTCACATAATACAGGAACGAGGCGGCACGCAATGAAAATGAAAGGCTGCTGCAAATTTAAAATTAAGAAATATGTATAGATTGATTTTTATATAATGCATAATTAACCTGTGGGACTCTGCCATTCTCTCCAAACTGAGATCTTAACAGGATTAAAAAAAGGACAGGACATTTGTGTGACTACAATGAGACCATCCAGGTACATTTAACAGAATTGTTTTAAATAAACAGCTTGGAAAGGGATATAAACTCCCATGCTTCAGGGCAATCACTAACTGACGGGTCAGGAAGAAACATTTTCTGTGGGCAGATTATTCCACAGTTGCTCAATACGTGAGGGTTGTGTTTTTTTGTTTTTGTTGGGGTTTTTTGTTTTTTGGTTTTTTTGTTTTTTGGTTGGTTTTTTTTTGCATCTTCCTCTGAAGCATCTGGCATTAGTGGTTGTCACGGACAGGATACTTGGCTAGATGGACCGTGGTCCGAGCTGCCCTGGCATTTCCTACAATCCTTAAGATTAGTGCAAAAGCAAGCTAGGTGATAGGGTGTGTTACACGGGATAACATCATCCCCCATGGATCTGTGAGTGCTTCTCACTCTGTCTATGTAGAAGGGGCACCCTTTCCCCACCACAGCTCCTTTCCACCCCCATTATCATACTTTTTTGTGGGGTTGAGGCTCCATATGTAGGGCAAGGTGAAAGAAGCAAGCTGGGGTTGCACACACTTTGCCCTTAACCCAGGCACCAGTGAATATGGCTGGACAATAGAGTTCAGCACAGCCATGCTAACAGCAATGGAGCTGTGCTGTCAGGGCAGTGGGGCAGACCGTCAGGGAAGCAGTGGGGTCTGGCTTCCAATATATCCCTGAGGACTACAGGTGCTGGGGTCCAAATCCCCTTCTCAGGGAATGCCCTTTCCCCCCCTTTCTGGTGGAACAATCAGTTGGGGATTCCCTTAGGGGAACATCAGAGCCACCTCCCTTCCTGATGGATTTTCCAAGGGGTGCGGGTGGGAGGGGTGGGGGGGAAAGGCATGGTGTGGTCCTCTGTGTTAACCCCAAACTCTCTGGCTGGAGGGAACAGAGCCTGGGAAAGATTAACTCAGCAGCCAGGTCACCACTGCGGGGGGTTGCTCCAGGGGCTGCAGATTGGGATGGGCTGTGTGCAGACAGATACAAAGGGTGTGGGGGGGGGGGCAAGGGGAAATGATGCATGGGCAATGGGGAAAGTGCTTCTGCTTGAGAGATTCTAATAGCCAGGTGGCCCCAGAAGGAGGAACAGTTGGCCGGGTAATACCAGCAGGGGACAGGCTTGCCCCTCTGGGCGAGGGAAGGAAATGCAGGGATGTTCTAATTGTCAGGCAGAGGGAATTGCTTTTTTAAAGTCACAGTCCCTCTGGAGAGAGATTATTTAGGGGCAGACGTCTGACACATGGAGAGCTCCATAGCTCTCCCCTGGTGTGTGTGTGTGTGTGTGCTGTCGGGAAGAATGCAGGGCTGCAATCATGCCCTGCCTTTAAGTGAGCCCTGTGGGCGCGTCCCCTATGCACAGCCATGAAAGTCAAAAGCACAATCCAGCCCCTCGCGTGGTCACTGGGCCGCAGAGGGGCGAGGCGCAGCAGAGTTGGGGTGGGGTTACGGCACATCCGTGCAGAGAATGAATCATGACAAACGGCTCCAGCCGTGCCCTTATGGTTTTCTTTCCTGTCCGTGGGGCTTAAGAGACATCATTTATATTTCAGCACGGACTTTCTCCGTTCCCAGGCAGAGCCCAGTTGCCAGCTCCCATGGAGAGCCATTCCCTGCTGCACGGCCTGTACGGGCCATTACTTTCCACATCAAGGCCAGCATTTGAAGAGGCAAAAATAGGGATCAGGTGAGAGGCAGCAGGGATAGTGCACTGGACTAGCACTCAGGAGACCTGGGATCTATTTCTGGCTCTGACACTGATCTGCTGGGTGACCATGGGCAAGTTGCCTCCCCCTCCTTGTGCTTCAATTTCTCATCTCTGCCTTTTTCTGTTCAGTCTATTTAGAGTGCAAGCTGTAAGGACTGTACATACAGTACCCAGCCCAATAGAGCCCTGGTCTCAAATGGATTAGGTGCTGCTGTAATGCAAATATTAATAATTCACTGTCAGTGTCGGTTAGAGCCACCAATGTACGATTGCACTGGGAGTTAGACGCATGCACTGTTACTGCCAAACCAAAATGCAGAGCTGTTACTGGTCAGCTATTTCACCCCAACACCCTGTTTCTGTGCACCTGTGTCATCTTAGGAAAGGTGTTTTGGTTTCGCACAAACACAAAGAGAATTCCCAAGAAGTGGCAGAGAGCGGGGTATACTGATTAGAGCAGGGCCCCTGACAGCCAGTACTCTTGGATTCTATTCCTGGCTCTTCCATTGACCTGCTGCATGACCTGAAGCAGGTCACTTGCCTTTCCTATGAAAAGAAAAGGAGTACTTGTGGCACCTTAGAGACTAACAAATTTATTAGAGCATAAGCTTTCGTGAGCTACAGCTCACTTCATCGGATGTAGCTCACGAAAGCTTATGCTCTAATAAATTTGTTAGTCTCTAAGGTGCCACAAGTACTCCTTTTCTTTTTGCGAATACAGACTAACACGGCTGCTACTCTGAAACCTGCCTTTCCTATGGTTAGTTCCTCCTCCATAAAGAGGGGATTAGAGCTGGTCAAAAATTCCTGAAATATGCAATTTCAGTGAAAAAAAAACAGGTTGAGATTTTTGACAGAAACGTTCATCTGTTGATTGACCAGCTCTAGCTCTGGCCAAAAAAATCCAAATTGGGACATTCTGACTAATTTTTTCCACCAAAATTTTGACAAAAAAAGAGCAAATTTTCATGAAAGTTACATTCTGTTTGGCTTGTTTTAATGGGGATGATGGGGTAAATATTTATTTACCATCCAGTGGGTTTGTAAGGCTTATTTAAGGAAAGCTTGTAAAGCACTTTTAGATCTTTGATTGAAATCTGCCTGTTCAATGGAGCCTCTCTTTACAAGTAGAGCGTGTTAACAAATTTCCGTTGAATCAGTTTTGCATTGGAAAATGCCATTTCAACTAAACTGACATTTTTTTAGTGAAATCACTTTGATTTCATCAAAATTTTGTTTCAAATAAATGGGAAAATATAAAAAATGTTGAAACATTGGCTTTCCACATTCAGGGACTGGAAAGTTTCATTTTTCTGCTTTGAATTAATTTTGTTTTATTTTGTGTTTAATTAATGTAGTGTATTTTATTTTTACACGAAATGGAAACAAAATGTTTTGAACTAATAATAACAAAATATTGCTATTTATCCCAAGCAAAATTTGTTAGAAAAATTTGTAAATTATAATAAAGAAATTTTTTGGAAAAAAAATGTTTTTTGTCCCAATTCAGAAGGGGGGGGGAAAATTAACACTTGACATTTTTTGCAGGGTGGAAAATCCCCCAGCTCTAATTACAAGACACTACCAGAGGTGGCTAGCCTGTCTTGCCTGTATATTTTCCCTGGGTTTGGGGGAAAGGCCCATCATCTGGTAGGAAGTCTGTAATGTCGATGCGGTATTTATACCTGAGTTCATGAATGATGACAGGTGCGCTGCAAATACGGCTGCATGTGAGTACTCTGAACGCAGCACACGTGAAATTGACATGGCTGTTCCAGGAGACTTAGAAATGTTAACAATCAGGTGCTAAAAGAGTTTAATTTTTTTGCGGTGGTGGGCGGAGTCTGTGTCAAGGTCTTGTCCCCATTTCCCTGCAATCTGAGCCAGGACAAAGAAACTTCCCAGTTCAGAGTATTTTTATGTCGATCAGCTGTAATTAAAATAGCTGTCTCAGCTGATCTGGGCATGCCTCACTTCCCCTTACTTCCTAACTGACCGAGGCCGGTGTATTGAAACTTTAAGTAGTACTCCAGTGGTTCTAACGCTGTGCTCAGTGGAGCATTTGCCAGGGGCTCAGAAAAGTCGGCTGGTCACCTGGTGCTGGATTCTCCTTGCTCCCAGCTGCTAAATTGCATTAAAAGCCAATTACATTGACATTAAATACTTTCCTAGTGTTGCTTTGCCAGGGATACAAGTGCTGTCGGTGCCTATGTGATGATAAAGGGGATGGGAGGCAGGGTGCCCACAATGGGGAATATGAAGGGAGAAAGGGAACAGGACCGGATGGTGGGGGAATGGATGGGGGGATGTGGTCAGGCCCATGGGCAATGGAAAGGAGGGTGGGGACATGAATTATGAACTGGTTGAGATTCAGTATTGAGACACTTTGTATAGGGTGGAAAATGGGGGATGTAACGAGATCTTTTCCACCAGGCATTTAAGCTATTGTGATCAGACAAATGAATGGCAAAGCTATTTTATGCTAATTTACCACCAGATGTACCCTCCCCCCCAATATTTTATAGTTATCTGAAGTCACACTTCCCTCCCATCCTGAAGGATCCCAAAGTGCTTCATACACCACTGAAATGCGGCCACCTCTGGGGCAAAGGATGGCCACTTGCCAGCCTGTTCCACCAAAGCAGGAGGCGGGAGGTGTGTGTGTGGGGTGTGGGGGGGGGGGAAATGCTGGGAAAAGACACTGAGGCAAGCTCCTATGGGATTCTTAATGCCTCACCCTAAGCAGAGACAACCTCAGGCTTCATCCCAAAGACCCAAACACAGTAAATTGCAAGGTATTCTAATTATGTACATAGGAAGGGGTGATGGACTAACTTGACCCTTTCATAGGTTGGAATCTATGAAAAGGACCATTGTGATCATCTAGTCTGACCTTCTGAATGATGTAGACCAGAGAACTTTCCCATGAGGATTTGAAGTCAAGGTGTCTAGGACTTGCAAACCTGAGGCTTAGAATAGAGAAGCCATTCCCTGGGCCAGAGAGTTGGCTGCTACTGGCCTTTCTTCCAACTGTTATTTTATTATGTGCATTGCAGTAATGCCTCCTAGCTGTAGTCACGGGCAAAGGCCTCAGTGGGCTTCTACAAATGCAGAACAAAAAGCCAGTCCCGGCCCCAGAGAGCTACAGTATTACTGCGTGCATTGCTTCAAGTTATGTATGGTAGAAAAACACCTTCAATAACCTCAAACCCATGGGAAAAGGGAGTGTTGAGCCTGTGGAGTTGGAGGTGGTTGTATGTGCCCTAGATAACTCAGGTCACTATGGGTAAAATTCTCCCCTGAGCAGAAGGCCAGCTTGGGGCCAGGGAAACTGAGTCACAGAGAGTGGTCAAGGTTACACAGCAAGCCAAGGGCAGGACTTCTGGACAGATACCAGATGCTCCTAATAATAACTTGCTGGCAGCAAGTCACTGGAAGAGCCAGGAATAGAACCCAAGAGTACTGGCTGTTAGGGGCCCTGCTCTAACCAGCAGGTTAGAGGTAAGCTGTAAGGACTGTACATACATTCCCTCCACTCCACAGATCCCGGGGGCAGCTGCGTGGCAAGGTGGATGCTCCAAGGTCTCCCCTTTGCTCCTGGTGGCCCTGCTTCTGATGGCTTCTGCCAACCCTCCCTCCCTAGAGGGCATTGAAGATGTGAGGGGAGAATGAAAGCTGCTTGGCAGACGTGTTGACTTGCACAGCAGTTTCCTACTGGAAATTTATCAGGGCCTGAGGAGAGCACACCATGGAGAGAGGCAGCTCAGCCCACTGTGCTGGAGGGAGGGACTTCAACCAGGCACCAAGAACATAAGAATGGCCCTACTGGGTCAGACCAAAGGCCCATCTAGGCCAGTCTCCTGTCTTCCGACAGCGGCCAATGCCAGGTGCCCCAGAGGGAATGAACAGAACAGGGAATCATCAAGTGATCCGTCCCCTGTCTCCCATTCCCAGCTTCTGGCAAACTGAGGCTAGGGACACCATCCCTGCCCATTCTGCCTAATAGCTATTGATGGACCTATCCTCCATGAACTTATCTAGTTTTTTTTTGAACCCTGTTATAGTCTTGGCCTTCACAACATCCTCTGGCAAGGAGTTCCACAGGTTGACTGTGTGTTGTGTGGAAAAAATACTTTTTTGTTTGTTTTAAACCTGCTGCCCATTAATTTCATTTGGTGGCCCCTAGTTCTTGTGTCATGAGAAGGAGCAAATAACACTTCCTTATTTGCTTTCTCCACACCAGTTATGATTTTATAGACCTCTAGCTTATCCCCCTGTAGTCGTCTCTTTTCCAAGCTGAAAAGTCCCAGCCTTATTAATCTCTCCTCATACGGCAGCTGTTCCATACCCCTAATAATTTTTGTTGTCCTTTTCTGAATCTTTTCCAAGTCCAATAGATCTTTTTTGAGATGGGACGACCACATCTGCATGCAGTATTCAAGATGTGGGGGTACCATGGATTTAGATAGAGGCAATAGGATATTTTCTGTCTTATTATCTATCCCTTTCTTCATGATGCCCAGCATTCTGTTCACAAGGAAGCCAGGAAGCAGCTGCTCCCACCTTTCCACCCTCCCTGCCCCTCCTGCTTTTGTTTGGAAATTGGGAGGAACACAAGGCACCTCTGAATGGCAGGTGGCATTATCGCCATGGTTGGGGAAACTGAGGCATGTTATTTGCCCAGGGTCACTCAAAGCAGCTGAATGATGGAATTGAGACTAGAACAAAGTCACTGGTTCTCTGCTTTAACTGCTAGACCCCCCTGGCCATAGTGCTCCCCAGTAGCCATGTGTAGTAAAGGTCTGTGGGGGGGAATGGATCACTCTACATGTTGGGGGATGCACTAGCTGGCTTAGCTGGAAGATGCTTCTGCAGCAATAATACAGGAAGGAAGGTGGGGAAAGGCTGGGCCCAGAGAAGCTGAATCGCAGCACAAGGCTGAGTTAGTGGATGCCCGGTGCACCCATCGGTTTCTCCATGGTCTTCTCCAAAGGGGAAGGAATGCAGGGGAGACGAGGGTGCCTGTGTGAAAAAGGGGGCACCAGATCCCCTTTGGCCCTAGTCATAGACCCTGGAGATGACCCCACTCCCTGCCGAGCAAGTGTTTGACCAAGGAACTTGCACAGAAAGGCAGATGGACATTGGAGGCAGCTCAACAACCACCAGGACATCCAGTCCCTCCCACCTCCACCCAACACAGGGCTGCTCCTTACAGCAGACTTTCTAGCACCGTTTCCTGCTGAAGGTAAAGAGGCCTGGGAACCTGCTCCCAGCTTCATGGGAGGCAGCCCTCCATGAGGGCATGGTCTGCTGTTGCTCTGGGAACCTGCCTTTCAGTGTAGCAGTTCCCAGCACCCCCTTTGACTGCAGAAAAGCTCCCCAGTAGCCTGGAGAGAGAATTATTTAGCAGAAAATTCAATCAGGGGTCGCCTCTGTCTCACTTCGGCAAGCGCCATCTCCTTCCTCTTTTGGGAGGGCAGTAAAGACACAGCCTGGCCCAAAGAGCTTCTGAGAGGGTAGTTTGCTGAACATGTAGCTGCTATCCCACAGTGTCCAGAGAGGGAGATGAATACTTAGATAGGAGACAGGGTTCTGCCCCCTAAATTTGGATAGTAGGTCACGTAAAGAACTGATAGGTCAGGTGTGCTGGGGGACAATCTAATGTTACCTCCAACAACCTACTGCATAGGTGTCCTTTAGAACCCAAGAATAAAATTCTCCAGCTGTTTGCACAGATTATGACTTTTTTAAAACGAGAGATACTTTAGCAGTGGCTGAATGGGCACAAGGAACAGACAGAAATGAAAAGTGGACGGGGGGGGGGGAAGAGATCCCTTGGTTTCCTATGTCCTTTAGCATTCCGACTAAACCCATTTTGAATGCAGAAGGGAAAGATGCGCTTTTCTTTTCTGCGTTCACCTGCTATTCAAAGCAATGCACTATCCAAACTGTCCACCAGGTGGGGTTACAGGGCAAAGAGTGAGCCGCGATGCTCCGCGCTGTGGGAGCCAAGCCCTAAGCTTCAACTCTGAAGCGTGCAGGGAGAGGGAGGGAGGCAGGACCGAGCTCCTGTCTCCTGCAATGCTCCGAGCTAGAAGTGCATTCAGGGCAGAAAATGAGACCCAGTCCACACACACACACACACACACACACGCACACACACAACACCATCATCATCAGGACAATCTGAGACAGCGAAAGGGGGAGAGGCAGCTACACACCTCTCTCCGGTTTCTGTGAGCCCCACTATCCACCAGACTCAAACCAGCTGGGGTGGGGGGGGGGGGAAGGGTCAGTGAACTTTGTTTTTTCCTGTAATCTGAAGCAAATTCTTTGCAAATCTGCCTCTGACTGCCAAGCCCTGACACTTGGAGTATACCTTTCCCTGGTGTGTGGGTAGCAAAGTTTGTGTGGCGGAGGCAGAGGATCTTGAGGACAATCACTATTATATTCAGGAGGAATCAAAGGACAGCAAGGAAGTTTAACAACCTCCCTCGAACTGGGATGGCAAAACTTCAGGTCTATCTAAAATGCAGTGCTCTCTTTTCAAACACACCTTTCTTTCCGCCCTTTGCCTCCGGGAAAGTTCACGGGCTGCTAATGCAGAACAAGAAAGTCGGATCGGACCCAGGGGTTATTTTGTCAGTAATTTTAAAGTCTTTTTTGGAGGGGCGGGGGGGGGGAGCTGGTTGATCTCCATAGACACTGGTGTAAATCAGTTGCAGAGCTCCTCCTAGGATCGCCTCTTGCCGCTGCGGCAGGGTGTGTGTCAAGGAGACACTGTGGAAAGAAAATCTCATTCAAAAAAACAAAAACAAACATCAGTGAAGCAATAAACACAAGTGGCTGCAAATAGGGGTGATGCCCCAGTCACCCCCCTCGCCCCGTCCAGGTGAAAGCTGCTGCAAAAGCCCAGGGCTGGGAAAGATGCCCCCACATGGCTGAGCGATTGTTTGTTTATCTCCTTGTTGTAGGTGTGGATTCCAGCAGACAGGAAAATGAAAAACTCAGTTTGATCCTTCTACAACCCTCCCTGGCTGTCTCTTTTCTGGGACTGAAGCCAAACCTCGCACGCTCCAGCGCCCGGTCTGCCTAGACGTTCACCCCGCCTCCAAAAAGTCCTCTGAAGTGAAGGGGGGGGGGGAGCAGCCAGCAGCTGGCTGCTTGCCCATTACTCAGCCTCCCTGCCTCTATATAAACACACACATTGACTTTCTTTTTTACTCAAACTCACATTGAGAGAGGATTTAACAACCAAACCTCCCTCTTTACAGCAATCCAGTGGAGAAAAGTCTAGGGCTTACAATAACCAGCCTATATATAGCTATATAACTCGCTCTCTCTATTTATATATATATTTAATTCCTGCTCCATCTCTCCAGATCTTTGCTGAATTATTTCACGATATAGATAGATGCTATATTTTTCTGGCTTGCATTGGCAGCAAAGAGACCTATAGCATTTGCATAGGGTTTTTTTCTTCTTCTTCTTCTTTTCTTTTTAATTTGATTGCACACACAGTTTGTGGGTTGTTTTTTTCTTTTTGGCTGTATGCTCTGTAAAAGTTTACTTTAAAAGTTTTCAGAGAGGGGAATCTTATTTTGCTGCTGGTGGTGGGGGGAAGAGAACCAGACACCTCCCTACCCCACCCCCCAAATTCTGATCTCCTCCCCCTTCCCTGCTCTGAGCTCACCTTCTATGAAGCGCTACAGTGGGTGACTTTTTATTTGCCTTTTTTGTGCCTGTGTGCGGTGCATTTCAGAGGGTTTGGGTTGTTTTTCCCCCCTCCCTCCTCCTTCTCCTTCCAAATATGCTTTTCGAAAGTTTTGATCTGGTTTCTGCGCTGGCTACCCTTGCTGCATGCCTGGTATCATTGACTCTGCTCTTGGCAGTGTCCCAACAGCTGTGGCAGCTGCGCTGGGCAGCCACTCGGGACAAAAGCTGCAAGTTACCGATCCCTAAAGGGTCTATGGGATTCCCCTTAATCGGAGAAACGTTCCACTGGCTGCTACAGGTAAGGATTCCCCTTCCTTCATTTAAGGTGGTCTGGGACAGTTGGTTTGCACCAGTGGGATTGCATCATGCGTTCTCACAGGAGCAGGGGGCAGATTTCAGAGGCACTTTTATTCTGTGAGGGGGTGTGGGGGAGTCGTTTTCAAAGCAGAGATGGAAGCCTATCGATTTGCAACATTTTATGTCCATGGCAAGCGGATTGCTTTGAGCTGCTGAGTGTTTTCTAGGCTTTCCTCCTCAAATCTCAGGTCGGTTTGAGGCAGGTCTCATACAGGAATTACATTCATTTAAATAGAATCGTGCATTTAAGAATCGGGACCATTTGCTGCTGGAGGAGGCAAATAATCTGGACCGTTGAAATTGTGCTTTATTGGCCACTAAAAAAAGTGCGTCTCCTTCACAAATGATCCCCTCCGCCCAAGCAGAAGGCTAGGTGAACTGTGAACTTTTAAGACTTCAGGACGATGCTGTTTTCACTACTGTAATGTTGTGGGTCCCATCATCGCCAGGGGCTGGGGTCACCATGTAGGCACGGTTCTGCCCCGATGGGTACCTCTTAGAATTCCGTTGCAAACCAGCCGGGGAGTGAAAACTAGCCAAGTGGCTGCATTTAAGGCTAGGAGAGCTTTACATTAGTCAGCCAGGTAAAATCAGCTAATTTCTGAAAGAGGAAAAGGAGTACTTGTGGCACCCACGGGCAGCGGGGTGGCTTGTTTTAAAAAAATCGGTGACTGTAGATTCAGGAGCCATAGAAGGGAAATGATTCTGATTTGTAGGTTTCAGAGGAGCAGCCGTGTTAGTCTGTATCCGCAAAAAGAACAGGAGGACTTGTGGCACCTGAGAGACGCGCAAATTTATTTGAGCATAAGCTTTCGTGAGCTACAGCTTCATCGGATGCATTCCTCTGTATCTGTAATTGCAGCTGTTGCCATAGATTAGATGTATAAACAGTAGAACTCAGATCCACTGAAGTGGGAAGCATTTGTAGGTAATCGTTAGATTAACCCGGGATTAGCCTTGTTAAACGCTGAACAGCGTTTTGTGGAATTTGATCACCCCCAGACCGAAAGACCTGGATAAAGTCACCACTGGGTGACGTGTGTGCTGGTCCAAGAACCAACTTTTAGCAGTACTGATGAAGTGTAGCTGGTTATTAAGGAACAATCCCCCAATACCCCGTGAAAACACAGTACAATCTGTTGTCAATAACGAGCGCTTTGAAGTGTACAGACCCTCTAAATTCAATATCCAGGCTGTTCGATGCACAAATCTGTCGCTTTCATTCACTCCTCCGGTTAAATAGATTTCGACTGGTTTAGGAGGGAACCCGCCTGGAATTAGCAAATGTATTATTTTAAGGATGCTCTAACGAGCAAAGATCAGATTTCATTGGTTGGTTTGGGAAGAGGAGGCTACACCGGTTTACACGTTCTTGGTTTCTGAGCGGATTCCTCCCCTCGCACATTTCGGTGCTAGCAACACATCAAATGCATCGGGTTGGCGTGGGTGCATGCCGGTAGCACCTTTCCCTCCCCCTCGGACCCCTGCATTTCTAGCCAGAACAAGTTACAGAATCCAAACAAACTCTGGAAACACCCAGCCAGAGACCCTCTCTTTCCACCCCAGCCTTGTAAAAGAGGAGAGCTCCAGCCTTCTGGCAGCGGCTAAAGAGTTAACTGCACGCTCTCAATAGTGCTTTATTTTTTAAAGAAATTTATCAGATTTTTACAGGGGGACCAGAAAAGGGTTCTCCCTTTCCACAGGCTCCATCCAAACAGAGTCCAGGGCTAAAAATACAAAATGTTGTATAAATTGGACTCTGCTCGAAACTCCTACCACATAAAGGTAGCCTTTGTGCTGCAGTGGAAATGTTGTACAAATAACTCTTTATTAATGCCACAAAAAGCACTTTAATTATATTTACGCAGATCAAGAAACAGGGTCACCTGAAACATTGAAAATTCACAACCGCGCTTTTGTTTAAAAATAAACACCCCCCCCCAACATCACTTCAGGTTGTGTAGCTACAATGGTTAAGCGCAGATTGCAACTTTTTCTTCCAAGCGATTGTATTTAAAGGGGAAGCTCCTTTTGCAAACTTGATAGAAAATTTCTCACAAGCGTTCTGATTTTTTTTTGCGGGGGGGCGATTTTTTTTGGCCTCCTTGTGTCGGACGGCTCCTGCCCCTTTTCTATGACAAAAGAGCCTCCGCGCATGTGGGAAAGTTATTAAAACTCCAAAATCTGCAGGCGGACTTAGCCCAAGACAATTACACTCTTTAAAGTAATTCAGATTTCATGACAAGTTTTAAAGCTTTGGTATGTTATGCAACTAAAATGTGTCTGGAGCTGCAAAGCAAGGAAGAGGGCAGTCAGTTATTTTGGTTTCCTGAATGAATTGTTCTTTATGGGATAAATCCTTGGTCCATTAAATCCGCCCTAATTGGAAGCCTTGGTAATTAATTCACCCTGGCAGACAGAGAAGAGTAGCATGAAACAGATCTACCTGGCTTGGGGACCTAACAACTTACAACCTGTGTTCGTGCTGTTCGCTATCACGGTACTTTAAGTAAAGTTTGTGCATTCATGGCAAGGGGGTAGGAACTGGACGCCAAGATCTCAGCACGTTTCTTGTCGGGAGGTAGTGGATAAGATTATACAGCCGGTAATAGGAGGACTCCCTAACTTCATTAGGGCGCCAGGCAGAGAAAACAATGCCCAGGGTCCAGCACTTCCGTCCATTTCGGGGTGCGGACAGCAGGAGAGCTCTCCAAATTAGCCTGATTATCCAGGGAGCTTGAGTTTATCAAGGTGACGAACACGACCTCTTCCTCTAAGCTTCATGGGAGTCCGGCACCACCCCTGACAGTCCAACCTGATAGGTTTAAGGGCACTTGATTTCTCGCAGCTCTGTAAAGCCGGGGCTAGATTTGTTCCTTCCCCCCGGCTGTCTCAGTCTATAGCCCCCCCCCCCAACCCCCGTATGTCCCAACAGCCCGTAGATCGAGATCATTTTACGAGCACTGGTTCCATGCACCTTAATGGCAGCCATTACCCAGCCCAGCCACACTGCCCCCGAGTCTTGCTGGGACAGAATCACACGCCCTCTTGGTTTCACATGACTCAACCCATCCCGGTTACCCACGTCCGGACCACCACGTTCCCCGCCCCGCTGACCCATCGCCCCCCGCTGAAGGGTGACGTCTCTCCTCGCTGACCTTTCGCACGCCTCCAGGACCTCGGTCCCGTCCGACGCTCCCAAAAAGGGAGCCCCCTCCCCCCAAGTCCACCTTCTTCCCCCAAACTTCTCCCCAGACCGCGCCCAAGACCTGCTTGGCCGGCGTCCAGTTATTTGTCTCTCCCTGCGCAGCAGCCCGTGTGCGCCTGTCTTCGCTCTCCTCCGTGTTAGGCGGTGCAGCTCCGGGAGGTTTTCCCCTGCTTCTGCTTCGTCTCTCTTTCAAACTGCTTTTCAATGCGCTCATCGTAAACCCAAAGGGAGGGGGCTTGTGGGATCCCTTCTGTTGTTAGCCACTGGCTAATGGCCATTCTGGGTTTAATAGTCGGCAGTTCTTGAGGGACTACAAAGTACATGGATGGTCTTGGAACCAGTTCCTTTGATTGGGGTTAAAGGAGCCTTCACCCTCCCCTTGGGGGTGAATCAAAGGTCACGGGGTGTGTGCCACTGCAGGCCCATAATCTATTTCCCCCACAATATTTTCCCGGATCTTTAAACAGAGAGATACAGGTTTTGACAGGGATACATTTTCCTGTCTGGGCCCTAACATTGGAAAAGCCAGTACACTGCATGACCTCCCCGCTCCTCCTCATCCGAGCTGGGAAATCCCAAGGAGCTCCTTGTAGGGCATTCCCCGTCTGCCACCTCAAGCTGGAGCCGGGCTAGCCTGAGGGAAGTGGGGACTTGCGGCGAGAAGAGAGAGGACCCTCCCATCCCTTTACTGACATTTGGCTTTAAATAAAAGTCGCAGAGATCTCAATAAAGGGGTCTGTCTTTAGGGATCAAAGTCGGTGCCTATTCGGGGCCCATAAGGGATTGTCTGTCCTCAGGCTCAGTGTCCGTGTGTCTGTCCTAGGGATCGTGCTTCCAGTCGTCCAGGAGGGAGAAATATGGCAACGTCTTTAAGACTCACTTGCTGGGACGCCCCTTAATCCGGGTGACCGGCGCCGAGAACGTGCGGAAGATCCTGATGGGAGAGCACCACCTGGTGAGCACGGAGTGGCCCCGGAGCACCAGGATGCTCCTAGGACCCAACACGGTGGCTAACTCCATCGGGGACATCCACCGGCACAAGAGAAAGGTAAGAGGCCCTCAGCTCACCCCCACAGGGAGCAGCGGGAGGAGGGGGGGAGGGAGACTAGGTTGCGCCCCACTCCCGGCTGCTGGGGGCCGCGAGCTTAGTGCCTCCTCCACCCTCAAACCCCGGGGTGCTCCAACCGGGCGAGTGGGCCCCTGTCCCAGAGCTCCCCCGCTAGCCGGGTCCCTGCTCCGCCTCCGCAGGGGGAGAGGGGGGCACGGGTACTGCCCTCCCCCAGCTCCGGGGTGGGGCGGGGCAGGGCAGCAAACGCGCGACCCTGGGGCCCGGCGCACGTGGGTGCCCCCAGCAGAGTCGCCGCGTTCGGATAATGGAACGCGGCAGGGTGAGCGTTCGAAATTCCGAACGCTGCCGGCTGCCCCGCGAGTCCTTTGAGGAATTTAAAAGGGCGATGGAGAGATGTGAGTGGGCCCCGGGGGAGGTGGGGCGGGGGAGGACAGGGCTGGCAGCCGGCTGGGCCGGGCTTCCCCGCAGCTCTGCATCCCCGCCAGAAGAAGGGCGATCTCCGAGGGGCTCAGCAAACGAGGGCCCGCCCGGCCGAGCTCCCAGGTCGACTGCTAGGAGGGCGATGCTGGTCGAGCTCAGCCCAGGGAGGGACGCCGGCAGCCCCAGCTTCTTTCTGGGGCGGAGCGCGGGCAGGAGATTCGGGATCGTCAGCGCTTCTGGATTTATTCGTGGACTTACCATGGGTCTGTCGGGTGGGGGGGGGAGAGAGAGACTGGGGAGGAGAGAGGGCGGCACATCCCACCCCCCTTCCCCAATTGCAGCCGGTGGCACGTGTGACGTGAACCGCAGTAACCTGAAAACCGATCCACTTCTGTCCATCAGCTCCCCTCTTAAAAGGGCAACGCCAGGGCTGTGCCATGGGGGGAGAGGTGGGCAGGGGAGGCTGTCCCTGTGAATGAAAGGGGAGAAACAGCCTCATTAGTGATCAATGACGTTGTTATTTCAAAGGCGCAGGGCGGTGCTGCCCCTTCCCGAAGCCAGGAGTCAGAGAAGGGTGTCTCCAGCCAGCACCCACTGGTTCCTTACAGGGTTTTTTCCAGCAGTCTCTGGCTTTCACCTGTGCTGAGCTCTATCTTTTTTTTTATAGAGCTTCATCAGCTAGATTCTGATCTCAGTTAGGAAGGGTTGAAATCAGATACTATCGGACTGACTTCAGATTCTGATTCCCAGACCGACCATCAGGGTAACTTGGGAGCAGAACCTGTCCCTCTGTCTTCCTCTGCAACCTATATATCGCCCAGCATGCTAACAGCTCTCTCATAATAATACACCTGATCTAAGCACAGAGGAAAGAGTAATTATTAGAGTATACACTATAGGGAACCATTGCCTTCAGGAGAATTACCCTGGAGTAACCGAGATCAGGATTACAGCATTTGCTCCACCCTAGAGTTTACAGCCCCAGGCACCTTGCATTCCTTGCAGGCAGAATTTCTGCTCCCAGGTGCCCACACAGAGCTCATGGCAAGATCTGGGTGTTAGCAGACAAACACTGGCATTCGGGCCCATTAGCAGGAGATGGTGGCCTGATCTCAAGGTAGTGCAGATTTGTATTGTGGGTTGCATAGATTACAGAGGGGCAATTGGATCCCCCTCACATTCTTTGATTCTCACCACAAAATAGGCTTTTTCTGACCTTTTTTTCATTTGGACAGTAGAATGAGAGACAAAATATATAAGACTATAACCATTATCTCACAATACTGCTGCATGCTGAATGGACCCAAATATCGGATACTGTTGCATACTGAAGACCCATAATGGTTTATTGACCTTGCCTTCTCTAACATAAACACAAAGACAGGTTTCAGAGTAGCAGCCGTGTTAGTCTGTATTCGCAAAAAGAAAAGGAGTACTTGTGGCACCTTAGAGACTAACAAATTTAAAATTTGTTAGTCTCTAAGGTGCCACAATTACTCCTTTTCTATAAACACAAAGGTATGTGTGTGTGTGTGTGCGTGCGTGTGTTGGGGGAACCCTACCAAAACAAAACACTCTACTCTGCACGCTTTCCCCCTTGGGGAGAAGATGAGAGATGTTAGTCCCATCTCTTAATGCACTACTGGAAGATGCTCGGACACTCCGGTGATGAGCACAGTATAAGAACCTACACAGAGTTGAGTAGAATTCATTGTATCTGATTCCAGTTTGCAAATTTGATTTGTTGTGGGTTATTTTATTTTTTTTGTACATAGCAATGCGCCCCATTGTAGTATCAGGATGTGGGTGTGATACTGCACACAAAAAGAGATGACCCTGCTCCCTCTGTGATGGGGGTGTCACTTGGGATGTTTGAGGGAAAGGAGAGGAGAAGAGGCCTGGTTATACAATGTTGAAAAAAGCGATGCTAACTTTGGGATGGCTGCAGGAAGGAAACCGAGCTGTGCTGAAGCCAGCAATTTCAGCTCCCTCAAGTTTCCTATTGAGGAAGGGGGCAGAGTCAAACAATTATGCGAAGGTCTGTCTAAATATTTTTTCGTTTCCCTTCGGGAAGGAAAGATGTTTCTTCTTTATTGCAAACAAGGGGGGCATGAGGACCTTTGGATGAAATCTCTGTAGGTGGAAGCTTTAATAAAACCATGAAGCTTAGACCTCAGGAAAAATTATAGAGGGGTCAGGGAAGAGAGTTGGTTATGGGAATGAGGTAATGGAAAGGGAATACACTTAAAAGGTCTTCACACCTGCCTATAGAGCCCTTCAGGTTTACTAATGATTTGTACCTCAACTGAACACTGAGGCGCTGACATCAGAACTTGAATGATAAGCATTTCACAAGGAGAGTTTTCCATCCTACACCTTTTCTCTCTCTCTTGACACATTAAACCAGTTACTTTATTTTTACCGAGGGGGAACAACATTCCCTAGATGCAGGCCAAGTTTTGTGAGTGTGGGAAGGGATGGCATGTTAAGATCCAAATTCCCCAGCCCCCATGGTTTGGTTCCACGTCTGATCCAAAACTTGGGGGCTTATTTTCCAATTAGGATGTGGCCAGAACCTCATGACACCAAATATTCTCACAAGATTTTGACTTGAGCAGAGCTGAAATCAAATAAGATTTTGGTGTCATCCGAACCCTATACATTGTTTCCTGAGTTAGTCTATGCCTATTTTCCATTTGAATTCTGGCTGACATCATAAATAAACACAAGTTACCTTCAAGGATTAAGGGCCTGGAAAATGGGGGCAAGGGGGAAGGGAGAATGAGAGACATTTTTAGATGCTAACCATTTTTAATGAGGTATTTTCTTGTGGTGACTGTTAAGCTTTCTCTTTCAGAAACATCCACTATTGTACCAATAGATTAAGCTTGCTTTCCTTTGAAAAAGTTTACTCTGATTCCCTTGCCTTCCCTAGTCTGCTTTCCTCTTAATTATTGTTTTCTTGATTGTCAGCATCTGGTGTGTTTCACGCCCTTAGGTGTGTGCCCAAGTGATTTCCCTGCATCAGTGCAACTATTTACCTGGCAGTCACTTGAATAATACTTTTCCATGCACACAAGGATGTCCTTGCCCTGGATGGGAGGCAGTTCCAAGTAAGTTACTCCCTTGGCCATCAGACAAACATGTTTCAAATAAGAAGAAAACAAAGATCACTTTGTTCTTGGTTGTATCTCTGTACTCTGGCTGGTGAAGACAAGAAGATGACCAGCCCAAGGTCCTATCAGGCCAAGTGCCCTGCCAGAGACGGTAGTCTCAGGTTTCTTTTAGTTAAAGCAGTCTCGCTCCAAAGCTGCTATTTGTTTTGCAATTATTATTATTTTTTAACTCTTCTCATCCTGCTATTGGGGTTGAAGGTTGTGTTAGCAAGAATGTGCTTCAGAGCTTATGAGGAAGTGGAAGTCATATACTTAGGACAACTTTAACAACCTAGGCCATGTGGCAGGGTTTCTCCAGTGCCTTATCGACAGAAGATGATGTGTTACATCATCTAGTCTATCCCCAGTGGAGCGCCAAATGAAGGATGATTGTTCTCTGCAGTATTCCTCTCCTGCGCTTTGTCCATTCCAGGTCATAATGTCTCAAGCAATGAGAATGTTTGAGGTGAAGCAGAGCTACTGGGGATAGGGGTTAGAAACAGGATCTGGGAGCTAGGATGATTAGGTACTTCTGTTCCGAGCATTGCCATGGACTCTTGGATGAGGTTCTCTTCCCAGCCCTGCCACAGCCTGTGATCTTAGACAAATCACTTGACTTCTCTGTGCTTGAGGCTTTAATCTCTTAACATTTGTAGAGGGCTTTGAGGTCCTGGGATGAAAGGTGCTACAGAAGAACAAAGTATTCTTATTACGCCATATTAAAAAGTCTGTAGCTATGGCAGCTCACAGCCTTCCCCTCCCCCATTTATTAAAACTCCTCCGCATGAGGTTGTCCAGGTGAATATAAACTGGAGAAAGCTCGCCTTTGGGAAATTAACTCGTCAGTCTTTATTGGAATGTGCGTCTGTGGCTAAAGAAGCAGAACCAAGCAGCTCAGGGGCTGGGGTGGAAAGGTGAGAAAGGAGCTGTGTGCAGTCTCCTTGGTGGGACCGCACACTTCAGCAGTCACATCTGTTTATGGCTGATATCATCAAAGGTGGCTTCACCCTTGGCCCAAGATGAAACCGAGGGATAAGAACATTTGCAAGCCCTGGGAGCCCCAGATCAATATGTACCTAGCGGTTGTTACTGCTGTTGGATTACAGGGTTTACACTGAAGTCAGAGAAGAACACTAGCTGGCTTTCATAGAATTGTAGAATATCAGGGTTGGAAGGGACCTCAGGAGGTCATCTCGTCACACCCCCGGGTCAAAGCAGGACCAATCCCCACCTAAAATCATTTCCAGCTTTGGGCTTATGCAGCAAACTAGCACCAACCCCAGGCACCCACATGGAGAGAGCTTGTAAATGTACAGTATGCCACTTCAAACCGAGCACATGAGAATGAAAATAGCTACTGTAGCCAAGGCTCATGCCTGCTAGGGTGTGTGATCAGGCACAGAAAACACTCCAATGGGGCGGCTGTCACAAATACAGGAGCTAGTTTTCCCAGCTGGGTGATGCTGTTGTAATTGTTGTTGTTGTTTGTATTATCAGAGCTTCTCAGAGCCCGTCATGGACCAGGGCCCCATTGTGCTAGGCATTGGACAAACCCAGAACAAAAGAACAGCCCCTGCTCTAAATTGCTGACAGTCTAAGCATAAGACACCCCTTTCCCGAAATCATATGCTGTCTACACAGTAGGCAAAGACACGCTGCTCTGGGTTCCGTTCTTCCATCCCTTTGCCAGTACAGGACTGTGCCCTGCACTACAGCACATTTGTTTAAGGACCAGATTTTTCATAGTGGCTGAGCATCTGTCTCTCCCACCGAAATCCCAGATGCTGATCACTTTTTAAAATCAGCTCCTCAGTGCCTCGGTTGATAGGAGTTCCTGCCACTGAACAGTTCCACACATGTCTGCTGGATATTTAGTTTATTATTTTTCCTTTGCTCAGTCTTACCCCTGGGGCTATCCCTTCTTAGATCACCCTAAACAGTTCTTCTCCCTCTTTGGTGTTACCCCAATTCAGTCTCTGAACTGCTTGTCAGACTGATGTCATACCCCAGGCTTGGTCATCCTCACTGCTCACATTCACTCTATTTCGAGGCTTCTAATAAATCCTTTCAGCCCCTTGCTCATTTTTGTTACACTTCACTCAGTTCCCCTTAATGTATTGGCACCTCTCTGGTTCCTAACCACTCAGAACTGAATACTGTATCCTACATGCCATAGAGAAAGGGCACTGTTTATATATTTAAATATTATAGACTGAATTCTGTTCTCATTTACACCTGGACAACTCCAATGAAGTGAATGCAGTTGTTCTGGATCCAGCGTATGCTAAAGCAGAGGCTGGCCCTATGCATTTTAGAGTTGGCAAAGGATTTGGGTCCTGGGAGGACATGACCTTAAATCCATATTTACCTGTAAGAGATGAGGAGAAAAATCTGCTCTGTGGTGGGATTTAGGGGAAATGGGTTTGTGTTTTCTAAAATGTGAATGACCAATAAGGAAATTTAAGTAACATGAATCACATGCTTCTATGAATAATAATAGTCTCTGCAGCCAAACTTAGCTAGCAAAAAAAAAAAAAAAATTGCAAAGGCTCTCGTCTCTTATGCTTCAGGGCATAGACAGGTCATCCAATTGGGATCAGGAAGGAATTTTCTCTTGCATGGGGTAGTATTGTATAGGTAGGTGCATTACGGTGTGTGTATGGGGTGAAGGGTAACACCTTCTTCTGAAACATTCAGTATTGATAACAGGATCCTAGTTTAGACAGACTCTTGGTCTGTTCCAGCATGGCAGTCCTAAAAACGTACATAGCTGGCTCAAACCCCACGCCCTCGCCCCAAGATGGGTAGAAGTCCCAGACCCTGGGAGTTCTGGAGGAAGCAAACTGGCATAAGACAAGTGGCCTGCTTTGTCTCACTGCTCCAGTGTCCGAAACTACAGCATTCATTAACACACCACAGTTAATGTTCTGCCTCGGAGGCATACAAGTGTTGAGCTTATTAGCACCAAGCAGAAAGGTCTGAGGCTTTAATATAGTTTGCGAGAGGATTAAGAACACAAAAGGGGCCATAAATTTACAACCAAATACAAACCAGCTGCTGTGGGCAGGGATAAAGGGAGGGGGGTGGGAAGGTACCTTTTCCCATCATGAAAGCCCTGATCCAAGATCTTAAAATATTTTACGTTTCCACTGAACCCTTTCGTCCTTGTTGCCATGGAGTATAAATCATATGGCGGAAAGAAAACCATCCCCTCGGTCCTGAGCCAATGGGGCCAGATCCTCAGCTGGCGTGAATCAGCATGGCTCCATTGACTTTTCAGCTGGTGCATCAGTGGAGCCACGCCACTTTGCACCATTAGGGGATCTGGCCCAATGAGTTTTAGTTCACATGCAAAGGGCCTGATGCAAAGCCCATTGGAGTCAGTGGAAAGACTCCCATTGACTTCAAAGGGTGCAGGATCATGTCCCGACTGAGAGATTGTCACTGAGACTGGCTCCCTGAGTTTAGACCAGGTCTGACTCTCCGAGAAAATCCAGGGTAACTCCAATGGCTTTCACAAAAAACACTAGTGTGGATGCTGCCTTTTTTGCATTTTCATAACACCTTTCATCCTGATATGCCTTGCAAGCTTTAAGGATGCTTTACAGTGCAATCCCTTTGGTCATACACCAGCAATTGTACAGATATCCTGGGAGCATAGGCCTTTTTAAGCAGGCCACCTTGCGTTCCTCCACCTTCCACTAGAGCCCTGTTTAACCAGCTTGGGCAGTTGACTTCCCTTCTGTGTTCTCCATTCCCCCATCTGTAAAATGGGAATGAGGATTCTGATCTCCTTTGTAAAGCGCTTTGAGATCTGCTAACGAAAAGTGCTATATGAGAGCCGGGTATTATTATTACTATTATCCAAAGATGCCAGACATCCTCTGAGACATCTAGAAATTTAAGGTAGTGCTTTACCCCAAATGCTCTTTGCCTACCCTGGAAACACAACCATCTCTGAGGTGCAACATGGCAGTGGTTCAACAGTGTACAGCAACAAAGCAGGGCAGGGAGTGTAGATTGGGTAGGAACTTTAAGTCATCTAATCCATCCTCCACTTCTAAGTGTCTCAACTACCGATTCTATTTAGGTTGTGTTATCCCACTCCTCACTCTGGTATCAGAGTGCTCTTCCAGTCTAAGGAATCTTGCTGTCAGGAAGTTTTTCTTGTGATTCTGCTTCCATTTTCCTGCTCTTAATTTCATGCGGTTACTTCTAGTTGCATTATTCTCCGCTGCCTTGCACTGTTCTTTACGCCTGTGCAAAGTGCTGAGGGAATACTCCCGAGAATGAAGGAATCTTAATTATCGATGGAAATTGAAGAGTGTTTAAGCATTAGCACTGTGTACTGGGATAAATATGGTAATTGCCAGGAATGTGTTGGATGTAGCTCTTGGGAACTCTCCTCTCCTGCTTGAAGATTCAGACAACAAAGCTGAAGTCAGGGCTGGGGTGACGTCCCCATCTCTGATTGAGTCACCCTCATCTTTGGATCTTGCTAATCCATCCCTGCTAGGTACTCATAAGAGCACATTTATTCTGCTTTTAGAATGGGCCAGATTGCATCACACAACAACTATTTTCTCAGGGTTGGATTCTCCTAACCTACTACAAAGGCAATGGACAGAGGAACGCTGGCTATTATCCTTCCAAAATACACTTAATGGGATTCTCTGCTACTCCAAGCCTAGCCTGGAGTCTTGGAAACTCACCATGGAAAAAAAATCAAACGATCCATCTGGGCTGGGGGCCCTGGACTCCTTGTTAGCTGAGGAGCAGCTCTTGACTGGGGATCAGTGAGTGAGCTAATTTAGCTTTTCCGGCCACAGGTGTCCCTGCAGCTGTATCATTCGGTGGCCCATACCAGTGCGGGTCACTGACTCCACCAAGGATATATGTTGAAGGTTCAAGAGAGGATTAAAATAAAACCCACGTTGCTGAGAGAGAGGTTAGGGCCCTGGTAATATTGTGACTTATCAGACTTAGGGAAAGGCTTTGATTTCATGGTGCTCTAGCTGCATTTGTACATCTTGCTGGGGAAAGGGGCTGGATTATCAGACCTGGGGGCTTGTATTTATCCACAGAGCAGGTACAACACAGGCAGGGTTAGGGGCACTTCTCCCTACATGCTGGCTTAGTAATGTGCTTCACGGGAGACTTCAGTCTCCTATGGTCACAGAGCCACGTGGGAGGATTGGGGGGAGGTTGGGATGTAAAGCATGACAAACCGGGACTGGACAGAGATAAGAGAGTTCCCCTCATCTAAGTGAATGAAAACCCTTTGGATGGGTAATAGCATTTGGTCGCTGCTGACATGTAGGTTTCAGGTTTTGTAACCTGATCCCATAAAGCAGCCAGTCCCCATTTCTGACGGATGCTTTGAAAAAAATGACCTATGTTGTTAGGGCCTGATCGACAGTTCACTGAAATAGTGGAAAGACTCCCATTGGTTTGGATGGGCTTTGGAGCAAGTCCTTAGCCTTCAGAACCAAGGAAGCAGTGGGTTTTCAGGACAGCTGATCGGAAATTGGAAATATCCATTAATTTGTTTTCCTTCCAAAGTGGAACAACCCTCCCCCGCCGAAATTTCCCACAAAATGAAAATTCTGAAAAATTTTCAATTTGAAACTATCAAAACATTTTGTTCCACTAATGCTGAACTGTTTTGTGGCAGTTGTGTTGAAATGTTATATTACAATATAAAATATTTATATATATTTGTAATATATAGCTCTAGTATAGTATTACAATTTTAATTTTAATAGGATATCAAAGCAGAAACAAAATAAATGGAGACGAATTGAAACAAGGAAAAGTTGGAATGATGCATTTAAAATTTTTCCCGCCAAAAATTTAATTACAACCAACACATTCCTGCAAAACATTTCCGTGCCGATGATGCTGCACTTTCCAATGGAAAACTGTTCTCTCAAAAATTTTCAAACCAACTCTAGCTTCCAGTAATGGTCCCTTGAGGCCGACAGCAACCTCTTTGGCTTTGACCTTTGTCACGTGGGGTCCCTACTGCAACCAGATTCACTGCTCTCTCATCCTCCAGTGGGAGAAATTTCTGCATTATACATCCCACTGGCAGGCTCAGGGAATGCTGGTCTTTGATGAGCAAACTCCATGTAGTTCAGATTCTTAGCTTCCACCTTACCAATTATCTCTCAAGAGGCCGTAAATCCCTACAATAATGCATTTGCCAATTGATGACAATATGCCACTGAGGAAGATGGGAATGGGGGATGGGAAGGGCCACTCTAAAAGGCTACTTGTCAATTGTGGCATGTGGCACATGGCATCAGTCTTGTTCAATGATATTCCAACCAAAGGCTCTTTATAATGATCTCTTGCACAGCACAAAGGGCTTTTAGAGTGCCGGAAAGGCAGTGATCAGCCTCGTATCTTTGCTCTCTGTGTGCGTGTGTGTGTGTGTGTGTGTGAAATGAAGAAGTCAATTTATGTACATTTCCAGGGGTAAAAATAGCAGCTGAAAAAGTATTTTTCAAGTATTTTTCTTTTGAACACCTTTGGCTTGGCAGCCTTGTCTGTGACTGCTCAGTGCCCGGCAGCATCTTACTTTGTTTTCCCTTCCATTTGAGCTTGCGGTTCCATAATCACTCCTGCTCGTGAGCCTGGCAGCCAGATCCAAAAATATTGGTACGTAAGATTTGCAAGGTCGTTGAGCCATCAAGTAGGGTATCCTGCCTCTAGCCGTGGCCAAGAACTGATGCTTTGGAGGAAGAGGACATCTGCTATAATGTGGTTACAATTGGGAAGGCAGGGTTGGAGCAAATACTTGTCTGGCCCTTGACTGAGGTGAATAAACCTCTTGTGTCAAGGTTTAGAAACTGTTTGGTGTTTCCTGGGCTCATGCTGAGAGCAGCGGGTAGCTGAGACACAACTGCTGCAGCCAAAGTAGCCTTTGGAGCTCAACAGAGAGTGTTGTGTTAACATGCCATCAACTTATTCATTTTCTAGGGCTGGACCAACAACTCAGGGGAGGCAGGGAATATGAACCTGTCCTAGCTGGCAC
Organism: Dermochelys coriacea; assembly: GCF_009764565.3. Classification (NCBI taxonomy): domain Eukaryota; kingdom Metazoa; phylum Chordata; order Testudines; family Dermochelyidae; genus Dermochelys; species Dermochelys coriacea. The sequence continues at coordinate 142,025,051 of NC_050071.1, forward strand.
CAGCTCCAAACATTTCAGGGGCGAGTCTGATGGACTCAGGTCATGCCTAGGGAGCACTGAGTCACCACTCCTGGGAGAGCCATGTTCCAGAGGCCTGTTCTCGAAGTGCAAAGAGGCCAATCCTCTTCCTATGGGACTTTTCAATAACAGTCTTTGGTCCCTCCTCTTCCGGGTTGAGCAGCAGGAGGAGAGCAGCTCTGGGTCTAGTGATAGTGAAATCAGGAAGCCTACTGCCACTCTGTTGCTGGTTTGAGTCCCACACAGGTCTGTTGTGATTGCCAGATGGCTGTTGAGTGGCCGATGTGAAATGGATCTCAATCTGGCTCCTGCTGGACATCGGCGTCAGCAATAGCTGAGGTCAGGAACTGAATGGGCCATGGAGACTGAGCTCCTCACCCATTCCAAGAGGCCAGGGTTGAGGCACATTGGAGTGGGCAGTGTGGTGAGAACTGTACTGTCATTGGATAAATGGAGGGTTTTGTTCTCAGGGGCTGAAAAGAACCTGTGCATGCACTAAACTCCCCTTAAACCAAACCTCTTTCAAACAAGGTAACTGTCCATGAAAACACTATGTGTACAAGCCAAAGGCATATAAAGGGATGCTGCTTCTTCTCTTTGGTGTGCCTCAAGGAATAGCTGAAATGCAATAGGCCTGGTGGGTTCACATCAGACAGGGAAGAGGCACCTCTCATTGTCACGCGTAACTGGAACTCTCTGTGGATCCAGGGAGCTGAGACACCGGGCAAGAATGTTCTGCCTTAGGATAACCGTAAATCCTTAAATATCCTGTTTTTGTTGCAAGAAGAGGCGTATTCGGAAGTTTCCAGACAGGGTCGGTTAATCTGCATTCAGGATGGTGGCCTCTCTTTCTGACCCGTGGGCGAAAGGGTGCATGCGTGTGTGGGGCTTAAGTAATTTCTTTGAGGAGTACGCATTTTTCTATCCTCTCTGATTCCAGAGTCAGCGGGAGCCTTGGCTGTCAGCTATCTTGACTAACAAGCCACAAGGATCACAGCAGGCCTGTGTGGCACAAGGGGAATAAATCTGGGTCTAAAACCCAGTGAAGTACGTACCTCCTGACTAAGGTGTGGATTCCAGGTCGGGGGATAGTGTGACCAGAGGTCCTGATTTTATAGGGACAGTCCTGATATTCAGGGCTTTGTCTTATATAGGCGCCTATTACCCCCTCCCCCCCATCCTGATATTTCACACTTGCTATCTGGTCACCCTAGGTGGGGAATGGGGCAGGGCCTGGGTGAATTTGGAATTAGCTGCCTCTCATATCAGCTGTAGCATGTTATAGATCAGGTCAGCCAGTCCGGTTTCCCCTGACAGTGCAGGACTGTTCCCTACAGAGCAGGCCTTGGGGGCCTGTCTAGTCTAGCTTTAAATGACTCTGCAAAGGGAGTTTCTCCCCTTTCCTTGGGAGACCATTCTGCACCTTAATAAGTTCTTTCTGTTTTTCCTGTTAATTCATCTGAGAAAAGTGAACACTGAGGTTCCTTTGCATCCTTTTCCCTTCTGTGCTTTAACCTTCCCTCCCTCCGGACTCCCTAGACTAGAAGACGAGAGCTATTTGGCAAATGTTCGCTAGAGGGCGCAGGGATTTTAGCCTAGAAGCAGGAATGCGTTTGTGGAGAGACCTGTTGGGATGGAAGCCTCTTGCAACTGGGAAGCTGCTCCATTGCGTTGGAGCATTCTGGGTGAGCGGGAAGGAGGGCCAGGCCAGGCCAGACCATGGTCCAGAACAACACACTGGCCAGTGGGATTATTTAGTTTTGAGAGAAGAGGCTTGAGTGGGGACGAAGATGAAGTATTTTAAGGAGCCAGGGTGGTTACAGAGGTCTAAGCGGGAGCTGGTTGAGGCATAGGTGTAAATATGGAATCTAAACGCATTGGAGGTGAGCCCACGACAAATCCCAGTGCAAGTGAATCCTGATATACCTGAGTTAGGGAGCGGCTGGGCCAGCCAGCCAAACTTCCTGGGAGCTAGGAGGTGCTGGGTAGGGGCCATCTTGTGTAACAGGGAACAAACCCTGGCTGACAGCAAGATGGGCTAGACGAGACTCAGTGGGTCTTGCCTGGCTCTAGATGCTGGGAGACAGAGGCGACATACGTAAGAAGAGAGCGGTAGGCAGAGGAAGTGGGCTTCCAGTTCTGACAATGGAGCAACTCTCTGAGTGTCAGAGTAGCCAGCTACCCTCTCCTCGGAGTTGGGAAGGGATCCCTAGATTAACCCTCCCTAGCTCTTTGGCAGGTGATGGGAGGCAGGGTGTTTGCTTGGGGGCAGGGTGTATTTAATTTAATTTATTTATTTTTGCATTTCCTAGCACAAATCGCTTTTAGAGCCCCAGGAATTTGCGCAGCTCTCGGGGCTCAATGACAACATCCACCCCCCTTCTCCAGGTGCTTGGGGCTATGCTCTGGGGGCAGAGGATCCCACAGCTGCCTCTTGCCTGGTTACCTTCCTCTGAAGCAGCTGGCGCTGGCCGCTGTCAGAGAAGGGGTACTGGGTTAGATGGACCTCGGGGCTGAGCCAGTCCGGCTGTTCCTGTGTTCCTGCATACACACCTCCCCTATTGCCCAGTGTGCTTTTGGGTCTGGGGGTGCCCTCCCCTGCACCAGGCTTGCTTGCTTTTTATACCTACCTAGCTTGCTTCTTATACAGACATCCATCACTGGGGCACTAGGGAGATCACCTAGCATATTGGCTGCTTAGTGAGTTGCCGTGACCATAGCTGATTGGAGCGCCTGGGTGTGCAAGAGAATAGACATGGCCTGGACAGTGGTCGGGGTAGCTTCCCTCATCCACCACCCCACCAATATGCCTCGAACCTGCCCTGTAAGTGTGCAGGGAGTTGCCTCTATAATCCATTGGTCTGGTTGCCAGGGTGGCTAACGAAGGTACCAGTGAGTCTGGCGGGGTGGGGCAGTTTGTTTTTGTGCTGCGCCCTCTCTTATGTTACACAGGCCATGGACCAATGGAACATGGGAAGGACTCCCAGCCATGTCGCTCTGGGTTGCTAGCCAACCTGCCGGTGGTGGTGAAGTAGAAGGGATCCCTGGAGGGGCTAGGGTTTGAAAAGTACTTTTGGCTGCTGTAGGATGGAGGAAGCTATACAAATAAATGTCTTCTGCAACAGTGCTGAGGACTCTGTATGGCACTCTTCTCCTTCAAAGAGACATTAACCCTCCCACCGTGCTGCACAACCACGATCACTTGCTACTTCACGATGGCTCCAGGGGTAGAACTGGCTGCTCCTGCTCCAAAGCACATGCTCCCTGCTGTGCTCCCTGCAGGAGAATCATGCATCCACAGGCACAGTTAGGGGACTATGGCACACAGCTCAACAGTCCTGATTTCACCCAGAAAAGGGCAGTGGTGTGCAGTAACACACACACTGTTGTTTTTTATTGCTTGCACACCAGTAGCAACTAGAGGCCCCAGCTGAGATCAGGGTTCCATTGTGCTGGGTGCTGCACAGAGACAGGGTAAGAGACAGTCCCGGCTTTGAAGAAGTTAAAATCTAAATAGGCAGAACAGGAGAAAAAGGTGGAAGGAAGGACGTGTCATTATCTCAATTTTACAGATGGGGAACTGAGGCACAGAGATTTTATGTGACTTGCCCAAGGTCACACAAGAAGTCTGTGGTGGAGCAGGGACTTGAACCTGGTCTCCGGAGTCCCAATCTGGAGCCTGAACCCCAGCTCATTCAATGTCGTATCAGTACCGTGTTTCAGATGGGGGAAACTGAGGCATGGGGAAGGTTAAATGTTTTGTCCAAGCTCTCGTAAAGCATCAGTGTCAGAACCAGAACTCCCAGGGGCTGATTCTAGGGGAGTTGCTTGTATGCAACAGCTGGAGATTTGGGTTCAGGAGTTCCTGATGCCCAGGCCGGTGCTGCTGGGCCATATCTTGCTTTACCAAATCTACTCTCCTTCAACACAACATCATGAAGATCCAAGATCACTTGAGCTTCTTTCAAGAGAAGGAGCCGGGGGGGTTGAGCCTTTGGTTTCTGCCAGGCTGCCCCTGTCACTGGTTCTTCTGCCTGGGGGTTCCTTAGGCAGCTCTAGCAATTTGCCTGCACTGCCAGGCAGGGCAGGCAGAAATACACCCCTCTTTCCCCTTCTGTGTGATGGTGGCAGAGGTTTCCACTGTGCAGTAGCGCCTGGGCTCTGGGTGCCAACAATCACTAAGAGCCGCCAACATTTCTGCACCTGGCGCCGTATCAAAGCCTGATGTCCCGGTCACGACCACCAGGGAAATGTCTCTTTCCCAGCTACTGGAACTGGCCTACGCTTGTTTCTTTCTTTCCCCTCCCTGCTTGCCCTGGCCCAGGTGGCTCTTGGAGCATGAACAGGGGGGAGGCCTCATCTTTGTTTGGTGCAGCCTGGGCATTCGGGGATCTCGGAGTGGGGTGACTCGGTGGCTGGGCTTGGCAGTGCTGCTGTGTTGTCAGGTTTACTAGCTATGGTTTTTAGAAATGTGTCTTACCCACCCACACATGTCTCTTTCCAGGGCTTAAAAATAGACTAAGCCAAAGCGCCATGGGCCAAGCAGGCTCCGTGCTCCAGAAAGCAGGACAAGATCAATCCATTTTTCTTGTCCTTTTTGGCTCTTTCTCATCCCCCGTCTCTCTTTCTCCCACTCCCCCTTATTCTTTTCCTCCTCCCCCACCGGCTCTTGGCTGGATAATATTTTTTATTAACAGCCACAAAGCCTGCTTACCCTTCTTTCATGTCTTTCTTTGCTCCTCCCGTTCCGAGTTAGGGAAAAGCCCCTCCTGTCATCCAGCGCACCACGTGAAGGTCAGTACGTGTAGGGACTGGAGCACTTTATGAACCAGCGATTGTTGAGTCTCCAGGGCCAGGCTTTAAAGGGCCAGGGGTGTTATTTCACCAAACAAACTTCAGCAAGCGACGCCGAGCATTAGCAATGCAGGGTCACGGCCAGGAAAATGTTACCTTTCCCTTCCAGTGCTGACTGCGGGGGAAATTCTCACATTTACAGCTTTAAAGGTTACGTTCTTGGAGGGGCTTCGCCTGGGGTTTTTCTTTTTTTAATTTGATAAAATGGGGACCCGCCCCTCCCTCCCGGCAAGCCCTCTCATCTCCTCGGCATGAGCTGGAGGAGGTTGCGCCGTCACGTCTGACCTTTACCTTGGCGTGTGCTTCCCTCTACAGGGGCTTGATTTGATTTTGTTTTCTTGGTTCCTGGAGGCCCAGAGCGTGGCAGTGTGGGTGAGAGTTAATAAAAGTAAACAAACAGCGTTTTTCCACCCATGCTCTCTGGGATATGGGGTGGGGGGGTCAGAATGAAAGCATGTGCTGTGGAGTTAGCCAACTGGGATTATAGCAGAGGGGAAGGGATGCGGGGAGAGAGCAGAGAACATTCCTTGCATTGCTGGGGTCCTCGCGTAACATACAGGCCCTGTAGCAGAAGGGGGAGCTGGGTCTGTCCACTCCAGAGCTGACTCAATTGCAGCGTTTAGAAAAATACTGTCTGTTGACATAGACTTTCTTCTCTCTCTCTCACTGTTTTGTTATTGTAGGGTCACTCATGAGTGCTGGGGCTCGGCATACTAGTTGGTGGTTGTAGGGTTGCCCATGCACTGGTTTATTGTTAGAGGGTCTTTCACGAGCTCTGGAATTGGACACTGGACTGGGTTGTCTTCCTGGCTCTGCCACTGACCTACTCGGTGACTTTGGGGAAGTCATTTTCCTTCCCACGCGTTGCCATCTTGCTTATTTAGATTGTGAGCATTCTCCGGCCAGGATCTTATATTACTGCTTGTCTGCACAGCACCTAGCACAATGGGATCCTTGCGCTCCACTGGTGTCCTTAGACGCCATTTAACACAAGCAATACTTGGCTATTAGGGAAGGCTGGAAGACCTTGGGTTCATCTCTATCTATGTATGGTTTGTATTGCAGGTATTCTCCAAAATCTTCAGCCATGAAGCCCTGGCGAGCTACCTCCCGAAGATCCAGTTGGTGATCCAGGATACGCTCCGGATGTGGAGCAGCAGCCCAGAATCCATCACTGTCTATTACGAGGCGCAGAAGCTCACCTTCCGCATGGCCATCCGTGTCCTGCTGGGTTTCTGTATCTCTGATGAGGAGCTCACCCGACTCTTCGAGGTCTACCAGCAGTTTGTGGAGAACGTCTTCTCGCTGCCCGTGGATCTGCCCTTCAGTGGCTACCGGCGGGTAAGGGGCTCCTCTAGCACCATGTATGGTCATGATTTTGAGCTAGTGACACTGAGCCTAGCTTGGAAGGATGGTCTAATGGATCTGGCACTGAACTGGTATTCAGGAGACCTGGGTTGAACTCCTGTCTCTGCCTCAAGCTTCCTATGTGACCTTGGGCAAGTCACTCTGCCTCAGTTCCCCACCTGTAAATGGGGGATAATAGTCCCCTGTCACACAGGGGTGTCAAGAATAACACTTATTAATGATTGGGAGGTGCTCAGATACTGCAGTGATGAGGGCCACACTTAGATGATGGAGGTGGGAAGGAACCAGAAATTTCTGGCCTTGAAGGAGAAGGCAGTGAGGTCCAGTGGACAGGGGCCTGAGCTCCTGTGCTTGGCTTTTTTTGTTAGTCTCTCTATTATGCTAGCGCCTAGGACTGCCAATCAAGGTTCCATTTCGCTAGGTGCTGTACAGCTCAATATAAAGGAGGATAAGGTGCTGGCTTTTCTGATTATTTTGATGTGTGACTTTGCCATTATTGTCCGAGTGCATGTCCTTTGACCTCTCTCTGCCCCGCCTTTTCCCCTGTAGAAAAGGGATAGAATGGATCCATCAACTGAAAAATGGCCTTTTCCTAATTTCTAGCTTCTTTCCAGTCTTTGAATGAAACACTGAGCGGGGAAAAATCGGTTTTCAAAAATGAAAGCCCAGAAAATTTAGAAAGAAATGAAAATTCTTCATTTCTCTTGAAATTCGTTGCAATATTTATAATTTTCCGACCTGCCCTAAAGTTGGGGATATAGACGTCAACCTGCCTTTTAAAGCACTTTTCAGGTTCTCTGCAGAAAAACACTAGATAAGAACACAGTGGCATTGCAAAACTGAGATTCTTTTAGTGAGAGAGCTAGTTTGGGAATTTGATTGAGTTCTTGGGAAGAGAACTCCTTCAGAGGAATTGGATAAATTCCTTGGAGGTAAAGTTTTCTAAAGATTTGTGGGACATGGAGTGGAGTGGGGGGAGGGAGGGGGTATAAATTGCAGATAATCGTTGTGGCTCTCACTTTAAAACACGACATTCATACAGTGGTGCCAATAGACTTTTGTGGAATCTTGCATATTTGGGTCCTTCGTCTGCACTGGGATAAACCTGGAGTTATTCCACTCATGTCAAAAGGACTTTTGCCCAGGACTGATTTTTCAAGGATTTCAACTCCTGCTGAGTGGCTATTTCATGGACCGATGGCTTGCTGTTTTGCAGGGGATCCGAGCTCGGGAGACTTTGCAGAAGGGGCTGGAGAAAGCCATTCGGGAGAAACTGCAGAACACGCAGGGCAAGGACTATTCTGATGCCCTGGACATCCTGATAGAAAGCGGCAAGGAGCATGGCAAAGAGCTGACCATGCAGGAGCTGAAGGTAAGAGCAGGGTCTTCCCTGGGGAAGGTCAGCCTTGGGTTAATTCCTCCCTTAAGTCGCCATTGGTTAGGGTCGGTTTCCTCCCCAATCCCCCACAGCTGTGTCCATCCCACCCACTCCATGTGATTGGCAGGTAGCTTCTGCTCAAGAACAGCACCAGCTGGGATCACCCGGGGCAGACTGGCATGGAAGGAAAGGAAGCAGCAGAGCTGTGTGGAGGCTCAGGGCTGGATTAATGGAGGGTGATGAAGGGCCGGATTGAGAGGCCTTGGCAGAGCTGGGGGGAGAACTCCAGGATTGGAATAGCAGGGGTGTATTAGCAAAGCCACGTGCAAGCATTTGCACAGCACCCACCTGGACTCTGTGTGGATCAAACCCAGTGCCAGCAGACCATTCTTTTTCCTAAGAGCCACATTTATGTGCAGATCCTGTCCAGGCTTTGGGGAAGAGCATTTCTGGGGATTATTATTATTACAGAGCAGCACTCTCTCAAGCATTTAACGGACATTAACTAAGCCTCATGGTGCCACTGTGAGGCTGGTCAGGATTATTATCCTCAGTTGTACAGGTGGGGAAACTGAGGCACTGAGTGTCTGTCAGAGAGTCTGTCTGGCCCAGGATTAGAACTTGGGCATCCTTGGTGCCTAGACCTGTGCTTGGACCAGTAGCCTCCCCCTACACTCAGTTAATGACTGCCCAGGGTCCATCAGCTCCTTCTAGCCCATTGTTAACCTGCAGGAATGCCCTGCAGCTTGACTATTTATTTCTGTTGGACTGAACATTGGCTCAAAATCAGTGAGTAGCTATAAATTGCAGGGCAGCCATGTGGAGAGGGAGAGGAAAGAAAGGCCACTGGGGAATCTTGGGGGTCTTTTCTGCTTCCCGTGACATGTAAACAAACTGAATGGGGATATTTCTGTCCATGCAGCTCATCATGCGGGGTGCTTTCTTCTCCCTTTGGAATGAAGTTTGTCCTTTTCCCTGAGTGCATGCTAAATCTGTGGGAGGTGGGGGGGGGGGGGCAAAGACCACATGAGAAAGAAGAACCCTAAGTAAGACAGTGCTGGATAGGAGTGTTTTAGGGTGGCTGTTGTTTGAAAACTTCCAGAGCCATCAGCCCACCGTCTGGCACGGAAAGGCTGCGCACAGACTGGAATGCTTCGCAAGGGGGCAGAGGCTTTGATACCATGGGCACCAGTGCAAACCCATCCCAGGCCTTTGTCAGCGGTCTCAGGAGACAGGCCTAGGACTGACTGAGCCTATGGAAACCCAGGCTGCTTTCCAGGGGGTGGCACTGCGCAGGTCAGAAATGGTATAGCCAGTGGTGAACTGGAGCCGGTTGTTAAATTTAGAAGCCCTTTTAGAACCGGTTGTTTCAAGGACAAAGACCACATTTAGCTGGCCAAAAGTGGCATCTTAGGTGCCGACTCCACGGGTGCTCCAGCCCTGGAGCACCCAAGGGGAAAATTTGGTGGGTGCAGAGCACCCACCGGCAGCTCCCCGCCCCACCCCCGGTCCCAGCTCACCTCCGCTCTGCCTCCACCTCCTCCCCTGAACGCGCCGCCCCGCTCTGCTTCTCCGCCCCCCCCCCAGGCTTCCCACAAATCAGCTGTTCGCGCGGGAAGCCGGGGGGCTGAGAAGCAGGCGGTGGCTTCACACTCAGGCCCAGGGAGGCAGAGCGGAGGTGAGCTGGGGCAGGGGGGCGCGAGGAGGGCTGCCTGCGCTGCAGCAGGTAACCCGGGGGGGGCACGCAGGGAACTGCTCCCCGCCCCAGCTCACCTCCGCCACCCTCAGCCTGAGTGTGAAGCTGCTGCCTGCTTCTCAGCCCTTCCCGGGTTCCCGCGCGAACAGCTGATTCATGGGAAGCTGGGGGGGGGGTGGAGAAGCAGCACGGGGCGGCGCGTTCTGGGAGGAGGCGGAGCGGAGGTGAGGTGAGCTGGGGCCGGGCGCGGGGTTGGGAGCTGCCGGTGGGTGCTCTGCACCCACCAATTTTCCCCGTGGGGGCTCCAGCCCCAGAGCACCCAGGTAGTCGGTGCCTAAGGTGCCACTTTTGATGTGATCAGTGGGGGAGCAGCTGCTCCCCCCCAGCTACACTCCCCCGCCCCCAGGAGCCAGAGGGATCTGCTGGATGCTTCCTGGGAGCTGCCCCAGGTAAGCACTGCCGGGACTCCCCACCTCGCCCCCCCGCAGGTCCCTCCAGCTCTTAGGGGTGGGGTGGCCCACTAGATCCTCCTGCCCGGTTCTGGGGGCAGTCAGGGGACAGGGGAGGGGGGTTGGATGGGGCAGGGGTCCTGGGGGGGGAGTCAAGGAACGCGGGGAGTTGGATGGGGCAGGAGTCCCGGGGGGCAGGGATGGGCAACGACCCCCTCGTTGGGTGAGGAGGGAACCAGTTATTAAGATTTTGGCAGCTCATCACTGGGTGTAGGGCTTATTCATGGTGTAGATGGGTGTAAATTTTCTTTTCCAAACTGGACTTTGCACAGTTCCATCGGGGTGAAGGCAGGGCTGGGCCCAAGTCCCCTTCCAAAGCAGAGAGGGAATGTCTCCCTCTGGCTTAGTCAGCGGCTTGGAAAGAATCCTTGAAAGCTTAAGTGACTTGAGCAGGAGCCTTGGACCGAGCGACTGGTGAACGTGCTGTTCCCGAGTCGTCCTGTCTTGGCAGGCGGGGGGAAAGGCCCATTCGCGAGCCTGGGTGGCAGCTTGCAGGAGGAGCGGGGACGATGCTCGACCAGGGGATTGGAAATGCGGCCAAGCCCATTACGTCATGTGACGAGGAAGGAAGAAATGATCCGCCCAGGCTGCTGCTGGCTGCCTCATCCTCTCAGCTTGGCTGCCACGCTAAAGGCTTGGGCTGGGGATCCAGGCTCTGTGACCCTAGCTCTGCACAAGCTCCCAGTGGCCCTCAGACACCTCTCGTCTCGATGATGGTGGGGTTTTTTTTCCAATTGTGTGGCCTTCCTCTGGGGAAGATGAATTGTAACGTTCATGGAAGCGGGAGACTGAGCCAGGCACAGCGAGAGCTGGTTTTGTCGCAGCTTATTGGTACCCCTGTAGCACCTAGAAGTCCCCGTCAGGGATCTGGGCCCCGCCGTGCTAGGCTCTGTACGCACGCCCTGGAGAGAAGATCCCTGCCCTAAAGGGCGTACAAGCTAAGTACTGCAGGAGCTTCTACCAACCAGTTCTCCTGACGGTGCTGCCAGCACCCTGTGGTTCTGCTCTGTGGCACCTCCCATGGGTTACCCCGCTGACGTGCTGCAGCCCTGAGGAAAGCTTTCCTGTTGTGCCAAATTGTATGTTGCAAATAAAATCTCTTTGGGTACCAGGCTGAGGCTAAACCGAACTCCTTCCAGCTGTGGCCTAGTGCCAGGTTCTAGCTTCTGCTAGTGGACGGCTGGGGCATGAACCCATTTTAGCCTGTGCCCCATATGAAGCACGTAGTGCAGCAGTGTGCTGCATGGGGCCGGGTGCCTGAGGCTGTGACCCTCCCAGTGTATAACCCAGGGTTCCTTTTGGCCTTCAGGATGGCACCTTGGAGCTGATCTTTGCTGCCTACGCTACCACGGCCAGCGCCAGCACCTCTCTGATCATGCAGCTCCTGAAGCACCCTGGGGTCCTGGAGAAGCTTCGCGAAGAGCTCCGCAGCAAGGGCATCCTGCACAACGGGTGCATCTGCGAGGGCTCCCTCCAGCTGGACACCATCAGCAGTCTCCATTACCTGGACTGCGTGATCAAGGAGGTGCTACGTCTCTTCACCCCCATCTCCGGCGGGTACAGGACAGTGCTGCAGACCTTCGAGCTGGATGTGAGTACAACAGTCCAGGAGCCCTGTCATGTCTCACACACATTCTCCCCCGAAAAGGGACTTTGGAGTATTTTATAGAGACGTAGGCAGGAATCTCTGCACCTCCCTCTGGAATATAGCCACCTCTGGGGTGGAACCTGGCAGGTTTTACAACCGTGCAGGCCAATGTTACACAATTGTAGGACAGGAGGCAAGATGTGCCAGATCCATTTTAAACCATGGGGGAAAGCGAGTTAGGGAATAAGGTATTTCTCCCGAGTGTCCTTCTGACACTGGAGCTTGGCCAGATCTTGATGTGATCATAAGCACTAGGACCTGGGTTTACATTTCAGCAGAAATGCAAGACCATCCCTCCAATGGCATAGCACTACACAGGGGCATTGGCTGAATACAGACTCAGAAAGAACATAGGACTGGAAGGGACCTCCTGGATCACTGAGTCCAGTCCCTGCCATCACAGTCATATCATCCCGTTCATAAACCTCTCAAGCTCCCTCTTAAAACCAGTTTGGTTGTTTTCCGAGGCTGTTCCAGAATCTCCCTCATCTGATGATTAGAAACCTTCTTCACATTTCCAGCCTCAGTTTCCTCCTGGCCCGTTTATGCTCATTTGCTCTTGTGCCCTTGTCCTTTATTTTGAATAGCTCGTCACTCTCCCTGGTGTTCACCTGCTGATGTCCTGAGAGAGAGAGCAATCAGATCTCCTCTCAGCCTAAATAAGCCCAGCTCTTTTAGTCTCCTCTTGGAAGACAGGCTCTCCGGTCCCCTGATCATCCTAGTAGCCCTTCTCTGCACCTGTTCCAGTTCAAATTCCTCTTTCTTGAAGATGGGTGACCAGAACTGTGTACCATATTTCAGATGGTGTCTTACCAGTGCCTTGTTCAGTGGCATAAATACCTTGCCTGATGCATCCTGGGATCACATCTATGGGTTTTTTTGTTTACAGGTGCATCACATTGGTGGTTCATAGTCATCCTGTGATTGACTAATACACCCAGATCTTTCTCCTGCTCTGACATTTCCAACTGATGAACCCCCAGGTTATAGCAGAAATTCTTGTTATTAGAGGGCCACTTTCTGCTGACTCACCAGTACTACGTGCTTGTATCACCCTGGCTTTTTTCCCCTCAGAGGTGTCTTATCCAATGACTGTTCTCACTCAGACCTGCTTAGCTCATGAAATCAGACCAGATCTAACTCTTGCACTGGTGTGGTTGCAGTCTAGTGGATCCCGAACATTAACCCACAGAGGATGCTGAGTCATCCAGGTAGAATGCCCTTACTCTGCAAGAACACCTGAACAGTCCATTGATCAATGGAACATTACAAGATGTACAATGTGCTACAATCAATGGCAATATATTATATATATGTAGGAAGTATAATCTGTCTAACAAACTTGAATGCAAGTGAAAGGTTCTACCACATACAGGCTGGTGCAAAACTTCTGAAAGCTGGAAACTGATAGATATATATTTGATGTTGTATTTATTTTGCAACCAGGCCTGTAGGGATGTAGAACTATCCACCTGACAATTTGTGTGCTTATCTGTGAACAAGTCTGAATGTTGAGGCAGAGTATGGAAAATATCTTTTTCTTTTTTAAACACTTCCTACATAACTCAAAAATGGTTGAACAGATTTTGCTCAAACTTCCAAACAAAGGAACCTAGAAACTACTCTACTTGACCAGAAAGACCACAGGTCTGATCGCATAAATCTCCTTCCAAGCTAGTTCTTCCCTTTGTCACATCCAATCTAAATGAGAGGCTGTCCCAGCATGTTCTGCAAGGCACGTGAGCCGCCCTTGGTATAGTTTCCATCAGAGTCACTGGGGAATCTTGCATGTAGAAGTCTGCCTGTACTGGATGTGTCAAGGAAAGATGCCTTGTAGTAGTCAATTGTAGAATAATCTGCCCATTGGGGAAGCTTAAAAAAAAGTCAGTTGTGGGTTGAGATCAAACATGGACAATTCCAGCCCCCCAAGGAGAGTTTTTCAGAAAGTTATAAGGAAGTGAAAATTGGGTGGAAGAGTTTTTATAGAAAGTTCTCCCATAACCTGAACTATCCAGCAAACATGGTAGTATAGTAATGCATTCCCAGCAGTGGAGGTCATAGAAACACTGGAGATCTAGAGACACAATATATCTGTCTTGGGGTTTTATACTGCGACCTATCACTGTCGCATCTGAGCGTCTTCCACATAAAATCAATAGTGAAGTCTGCAGTGGACTTTATGGAGTCTCTGCCTCTTCTCCCTTTTCAGAGTCAAAGCTTTGCTTGGAGTAGTTTTTTGGTGAGAGGGTAGGGGTTTGGAGTAGAAGAGATATTTGTCCTGTGAATCTGACCTATGGTAAAAGGCTTTCTCAAAGAGGAAAGTTTTTGCAATATATGAAATCTCCTTTTTAGGAGGAGATCAGGTGACCTCATTTATTGCAAAAGCATTTGCCCAATCGCACACAGGACATTTGTGTTTGTCTACACGTTGACGCACGTTCCTGCGCTGACTTGTGCACCATGATATTACAGGGGTTGCACACAACAGCCCAACTCTTGTGTGACTCGCAAGCCACTTAGCAATTTAGTCAGGATCTGGCCCGCAGAGAGGACAATTTAAAGTCATATTGCTGGCAGATCAGTGCAATTACTCTGGATTTACACTAGTGGAACTGAGATCAGAATCTAGCCCATCATTTGGCACCAGAACTTTCAGGCAACCAAAGGGGAGAATAGTTTGATGAAACTTTGGCGAGAAACATGTGGCGATCTCTGAAGCCAGAGATTGCGGTGTGACGGCGGAAAGGGGCAAAGGGAAGTTACAGATTTTTGGATGATAGGGATATTACTATCATAATGGATGGAATTTTGTGCTAGCAAAAGTGAATCTCAAGACCTGTCAGTCATAGTAAACCCTGCTAATGGCATGATTTGAGGCTGAAACCTTTTCAAGTAAGCAGGGGATGATAAATCACCCTTCTTTCTCATCAGTGCATTCTCTGCACAACCACGCACTCACTTACACATTATGGGTGTGTGACAATACGTGTGTGTATGAATAGGTGTGTGTATGAATAGGTGGCTACTATACAACTTATCTGGGCACTTGTTTGGGGAGCTCTGAATAATGTGAGGAATACCGCAGAAATGGGAGAAAATTTTTCCCCTTTGCCATATGGTGGGCTAGACGGTGATGTCTGTTTCACTGGTTAAATCTAAAGCTTATGGAGTTACTCCAGATTTAATAAAAGAGGGACAATGATTAAAGGGAAAGCAGTGATTTAAAGCTAGCTAGTTTTCAAAAAGGAGTTAGAAGTAGTTCTATGTTCTACCCTTACCTCAGCTACCCTCTACAGTTCCTTGTGCTTTTACAGGCACACTTTTTTTTTTTCTCCTTTTTTTGCAAATTCACTCTTCTCTTCTTGGGAAAGACCAACACAAGCACCAAGGGAAGCACAGATTCTAATCCTGCAACCACTTGCACGCACGAGAAAAGGTTGCACTGGTGGCAAAGTGTCTGCTGGATTGGAGTTTAGCTGTACTCCACCAAGGACTCATCAAAACTGACTATTCACATTCACTAATGTACAAATTAGTATTTGTTTGTATTACGATAGTGCCTCCAGGTCCCAGCTGAAGTCAGTGCCCCCTTACACCAGGTGTTGTACAGACATGCAGTGAGAGACAGTCCCTGCCCCAAAGAGCTTGCAGTCTAAATAGAGAAGTCTGATAAAGGAAGAGAGGGGAAACAGAAGCACAGAGAAAGAAATGATTTGCCAGGGTCACCCAGCAGGAGAACTGCAGTGCTGGGACGAGAACCTGGGTTTCTTGACTCCCAGTCCAGCATCCTACATACTAGATCACACTGACTGAAAACAAACTGGGAAAAATAAAGTTGTTCTGTCGTTAAATTCTGGATATCTTGGGTGCCACATGTAATGATAGTAGGTAAAAATATTTCAGACAGAAGGACTTTCACGCTGACCGAAGTCCTTTTAAGTGTCTTTGTTCTGCATTTATACAGCGCTGAGCACAACAGGGTCTTGGTCCGTAACTGGGGATTGTATGCACTACCACAATACAAATAAATAATTGATTCCCCAGGAGGTCAGAAAGAGAACCCCACAGTCCTACCCTAATCACAAGGCAGGGTGTTTTCACATTAAGCCTTCAGTATATTCTATTGATGATCGGGGATCTCAAACAGAGTCCCCAGTATCAGCAGTGTCTCCGCTCACCCGTGCAGTGGCTTTGCTCAGCTCACGTGGTCTCATTCTGTGGGTGGCTATGTTACCGTTGACACATTCTTGTTTTTCTCTCCCCCATCTCCCTCTCTGTAGGGCTTTCAGATCCCCAAAGGCTGGAGCGTCATGTACAGCATCCGGGACACGCACGACACCGCCCCAGTATTCAAGGATGTGGATGTCTTTGACCCTGACCGCTTCGGGCAAGACCGTACCGAAGACAAAGACGGCAGGTTCCACTACCTCCCCTTTGGTGGGGGCATACGGACCTGTCTCGGCAAGCACCTGGCCAAGCTTTTCCTCAAGGCACTAGCCATTGAGCTGGCCAGCACGAGCCGGTTTGAGCTAGCCACCAGGACTTTCCCTAGAATCATGCTGGTCCCTGTGGTCCACCCTGTCGATGGACTCAAGGTCAAATTCTTTGGACTGGATTCCAACCAGAATGAGATTCTGACGGAGACAGAAGCCATGCTCGGGGCAACAGTGTAAGCCGACTTTTCCTTCACCAGGGAGGGCCAACGGGGGTGGGTGGGTAAAGGGACAGAATGAAAGGAGAAAAAAGGAAAAGAAGCTTCTTCACAACACTAACCTTGCAGAACCTCCTGGTCGAGACTTTCTCCCACAGCAAAGCTGCCAAAATGATTGTTATTTCTGTGGGGAAAGTACAAGGAGATTGGCTGGTTTGGTTTTTTTGTTTTGTTTTGTCTTAAGAAGAATTTCAAACACTAGTAGAGCTGGGACTGCCTGACCATACACAATATATAAATATTATATATATATATATATATATATATATATATATATATATATATCTTTCTGCTGCAAGGAGGAGGGCAGAGGACGCCTGCTGTGGGAAAAGCTTTTGAAATTAGCTAGCGATCAGAGGTCTGACTGCCCCACGCGCCTCCTTAGAACCAGGTCAGGGGGTGTTGGTGAGATCTGATGGCAGGCTCCTACCTCTGGTGGCCTTTGATCTTTTTGAATAGCGTTAAATTAGTTGGTGATAAGTGTTTGTTTTGTTTTGCTTTCTTTGGAGAGAACGAAGAACAAATCCCCCCCACTCCCAATCCCTAAACCCTTCTAAACGCTTTCCACTTCTGATTTGTCTCTCGCAGCATGTGGGGAAAAGAACTCTGTGTTCAGATGACAGCAGCACCTGCTCACAAATGCTGGGAAGTGCATTCTGGGTAACGGCACGCAAACTGAACCTGGCCCCAGTTTAGCTTTTGGCATGGCCATTGGTGTTGCTGCAGAGGACCACTGGGCCACTAAACGCGGCAGGGTCAGCTGGACAGGGTGTTTTATTCTGCCTATGCTTTGTGAACAAGAAAGCCATTTGATCTGTTCTGTGGGACAAAGAAGTGGCCAAATTTTGCCCTCTGATAGGAGTCTCTCATCTGCTTCAGTGAGGGCTGATCTCATTTCAGAGGGTAGAACTGGGGTCTCCGATGTGTCATATTTGAAGTTGCCTGGTGCTGCTACATGGCATGGTGTAACTGTCCATCCCCTCTAACCCCACCCTGTCTGATCCCTCCCAAACCCAGAGTTTTGCAGTGAGCTGTGTTGTTTTTGCCTTCTCTCCGGATCTCTCAGGCCCCTCGGTGTGTGCACTGAACTCTGAACCACATGTACTTTCATAAACTGTACTGGGGTGCTGCTAAGTAACGTGGCTCAGAGCACGCGGTTGTTTTGTTCATGGAACCGCTGCAGAACTAAGCCTCCAAAAATTAACTGGTAGTCACACCCACAGCTGCCACTGTCCCCTGCCCATAGAGGTGCTTGCATTAAAGAGTGTTGGAGATGGGTGGAAGGCTCCCTCTGAGCTAACCCTGCCCTCCGCCGCATCCAACTGAAGTGAGAAGCGGTCCTAGGAGTGTTTGTCAGGGCATGTGAGCTGCCATCACTGCAACCCCTTATTAGAAACACAGGGAATTTCGTATGCTGCCCAGTCACACTTGAACTGGGGGTGTTCCTCTGAAATAAGTGAGGCCTGTATTGTAGTGTTTGGATCCTTAGCATTCAGACGTGTTTGGATCTGGCGTTTTGGTTCAGGCCCATCTTGAATTTAAAAAAGTTACCAGTCTGATTTTCCCCTCCCCCGCCCCCCGAGGTGCTGGGCATGCCCAATTCCTGCTTCAGCTATCATGGTGGGTGCTCAGCACTTCTGCCCTGAGTCAGGAACAACATCTCTTTTTGCTTTACTAGTGGCAGAGCACAGGTTTGGCAGCTGGCACCAGGCAAACCACATGTATCGCTGCTACTTTGTGGCAGCCATGGTCAATGACTGGCAGTCTCAGGGAAGAGAAATCTCTCTCGCAATTGTCCAAGACAGGCATGCTGTTCATCTGAGCTGCAGGCACTGACTTTATACTGACCTTTCAGTGTGCTCACCCTCTCGCTCAGATATATTTGCTGTAACAGGGGCACCTCATACAGTTCATCGGGCAGAGAAGGAGAAACACAGGAGCCAGAGCTGAGAACTCCCTTGACCTGAGTGCCAATGAAACTGTTGTGGGTTAGCAGCTTCGTTTTTGTCAGGATAAGTCAGAGGAGCTGAAATCTGAAGGAAGGAGGGGCGGGAGCTTCCCACCAGGCTGGTGCAGGGTTTGCAGGGTTGGCTTTTGAAAACTGGGATGAGTCAGTGGAAGGCTCTAAGGCAGTGCTGAGTGAAAGATGCTGAAGGCTGCTCTAGCCAGCTGTTCATCCGTCCAGGATCAGTAAAGACTTTGGCGGTCCCCTGGAAGGGGAGACACTAAAGATTTAATCATCACTTTAAACTATGCTGCCAAAAATCATATAGAAGCGCATAGACCGACAAACACACACATGTATGAGCTCTGCTTCCATGAGTGCATGTGACTTTGGAGACTCAGTGTTAATGTGGTCGTTTCTGAGGCTTGCTGCTCTATAATCTCTCTGTGGCCGTTTCACAGAAGGTTTTTATTTTAACAGGGATTGGCCTGAACCAAGACTCTGTAGCCTCTGAACTCTGAAGTTCAGATCCAGATTCGGATTTGGCAGCTAGCCCGTAATCTCTATGGCTGTTTGAACCAAAACACAGATCTAAATCCTCCACAGCCATGTGTGGCTCAAGCTCATGTCCCACACTCAGAAAGTTTACAATCCAAGTTTGGGTCTTCACACTCTCTGGGTCTACCTTTTGATGGAAACTTCACAAGATCAGGCTTTCCTGTGAAATTTCTGCCATTCCCTGTCCCAGATAGAAATGTGTCAGTCTGTGGGTCTCCACGTATTTCCTCGTGATCCACCGAATTAAACATTTTGAGAATCATGGAGAAGAGGGCATTGGGAACGGAGATGGTCCACAGGATAAAAAAGCTAGAGAACCACTCTTTTTTTATAAAAAGAAAAGGAGTACTTGTGGCACCTTAGAGACGAACAAATTTATTAGAGCATAAGCTTTCGTGAGCTACAGCTCACGGCTCACGAAAGCTTATGCTCTAATAAATTTGTTAGTCTCTAAGGTGCCACAAGTACTCCTTTTCTTTTTGCGAATACAGACTAACACGGCTGCTACTCTGAAACCTGTGACTCTTTTTTTATATGTCATACCCAGTTTTCAGGCCTTGATAAATTCTGTTTTCAAGCTGTCTGTAAAAGCCACTTGCAACCCCACAATCTTTGTGAAAACATTATTTGGTGGGGACACAGAGGACAAGGGAAGGAGAAGAGGAGAAGTGAGAGGACATAGGTAATGAGAAAAGCAGGGTGGGGAGGGATAAAAGGCCTCATACGAAGTCCATTACAATTTTTCCATTGACTTCAATTGGCTTCAGATCAAATCCCGTCAAATAACCATTAGCAAAATGTTTTCTGAGATACTTTTAGAAGGGCATTGGACTCTCAGGAGATCAGTGAAGGGTTTTCATTTTTAAAAATTTCATTACAAAATAAAAACCAAACACGCTTTTGAATGAATAAATGACCAGAGAGAGATAATGTAAGATGCATACATCTATCTATTATATGTGTGTGTGTGTGTGTGTGCGCGTGTGTGTATTTTATTTAGACATAAATAGATCATGCTTTTGATTTACCATTCCTAACTAATATAACTTGACTAAAAAAAGTTGCTGCAGTGGGTTTGCAGAATAAAGCACTTTGAATCTCAGAATTTTTTTTCCTAGCACAGTCCAATTCGCTATAATATTATTTTATACACAAATGTTTTTGGTCTGTCTTTATAAACTATTATAAGTACTATTTTTGTTATAATTCAAAATAGATATTTAGTATAAAAGTTTTGCTGTTAAATATTTGTTATTTAGTAAGATATGAATTTTCTCTTTATTGTAAACTTTGTCTGGAAAAAATATTAATATGTTTTTATTGCAGTTGTTTTTAATCTTAAGAATAAGCACTTGTGGGGATTTTTTGGTTATGAAATTGGTGCCATGTGAACATGTGTTTCAGTCATGTGATTTTTAATATGTATATAATATTATGTGTCACATATTAAAATGGATGTTGTGTATTTTGTGATCTTAAAAAATAATCAATGTGGCTATTTTATAGACTTCCATAATAAAAGAGTTGAATCTCCTGACATTCTCTGTTTATTGCAGTTCTGCTAGATACCTCTTTAGGAAGTTATGGAAAATGACTGGTAGTCATTTTGGGACTTAATCCTACTCCCAGTATTTAGGATTTTGATTGTCCCCAAACTGCCTACTAGTGGGTTTCTCGTATCTGTGATACGTCTGGTACTGGCCACTGTTGGATATTGAACTAGATGCCTATGGGTCCAATCAAATCTGGCAATTCAAGCCCTATGTTACCATGCTGTGAAGTGTTCTCTTTTACCAACAGATCCATGCGATTAGCCCCTTGTGCTAGTACTGAGCCTCACTGGAGCTCCCACACAAGGACAAAGCTCTAATGCAAACACTTCCTCAACCCCTCTCCCACCAATAAGGGCTGGTTTACATTAGAAAATTAGATTGACCCATCTATTGTCACTCAGGGGTGTGAAAAATCCACACTGAGCGACATAGTTAGCCAATCTATATTCCCATGTAGACAGTGCTAGGTTGACAGAAGAATTCTCTCGACCCAGCTACCGCTTCTCAAGGAGATGGATTTACGATTCTCCTGTTGCTGTAGTAGGTGTGTACACTAAAGTGCTACAGCAATGCAGGTGCAGCTATGTTGCTGTGGAGTTTTAAACGCTGATATAGGCTAAGTCTCAGTCTGTTATCCAGAGGGACTGCTGCTAGGGAGAAAAAGACAATTCAGTCTCCACTAGGGTGACCAGACAGCAAGCGTGAAAAATCGGGATGGGGTTTGTGTGTGTGTGTGGGGGGGGGGGGGAGGGAGTAATAGAAGCCTATATAAGAAAAAGGCCCAAAAATTGGGACTATATCTATAAAATCCGGACATCTGGTCACCCTAGTCTCCACTGACCCATTCTTTGGCATCTCTGCTGGATTTTCATAGATTATAAAACTTGAAGGGGCCGCTATGATCACCTAGTCTGACCTACATAACACAGGGCACAGAACTTCCCTGAATTAATTCCTGTTTGAACTAGAGCAGATCTTTTGGAAAAACATCTGATCTTGATTTTAAAAATTGGCACTGATGGGGATCCACCACAACCTTTTATAAATTCTTCCAATGGTTAATTACTGTTAAAAATTTGCACCATTTTTTCAGTCAATTTGTTTTGCTTCATCTACCAACCACTGGATCATGTTATACCTTTCTCTGCTAGATTGAAGAGTCCTCTATTATAAAATGTTTGTATCCCATGTAAGTACTTATGAACTGTGATGAAGTCATCCCTTTACTTTCCTTAACTTTCTCTTTGTTAAACTAAATAGATTGAGCGTGAGCCTGCCCTAGAAAGCAGGTTTTCTAATTCTTTAATCGTTCTTGTGGCTCTTCTCTGAATCCTTTCCAATTTATCAACATCCTTCTTTAACTGTGGACACCAGAACTGGACACGGTATTCCAGCAGCAGTCACACCAGTGACTGACACAGAAAAACATAGCCTCCTCACTTCTACTCAAGATTCCCATTTATACATCCAATGATTGCATTAGCCCTTTAGGCCACTCCAGCATACTGGGACTTCACATTCAGAAGATTATCCACCATGATCCCCAAGTTCTTTTCAGTCACAGGATGGGATATTCTATCCTGGGAAATAGTAAGTATGGACTACAGTCTTTGTTCCTACATTTATTATCTTACATTTGATGTACTGAAATGTGTATTATTTACTTATGACAGGGGCGCTCCTCTCCCCACTGAAACTGGCCTCAACTTGTTTCACAATGACCAGAACTTTTAGAACTTATCCGTGTACTTGGCTCTCCCACATCCTGCAATGTAAGACACTCTCCCACCCCCAGCTGTCTGTCCTGCCCCCTCTTCCTGAACCTTTCCCTCCCAGGGTCCCCTCCCAGCTATCTGCCTCTGTCCCCCAGTTGTCTATCTCTGTCCCCCTCTTCCTGTCCCCTTCTCCTCTGGGTCTCCCCCCAGCCATATGCCTCTTCCTGTCCTTTTCCCCTGGGGTCCTTCCCAGCTGTCTGCCCATTCCCCCCCAGCTGTCTGTCTCTGTCCCCCTCTTCCTGCCCCTTCTCCTCTGGGTCTCCCCCCAGCCCTATGCCTCTGTCCCCTTCTTCCTGCCCTTTTCCCCTGGGGTCCCCCCCAGCTGTCTGCCTCTGCCCCCCTCTTCCAGCCTCTGCCCCCCAGCTGTCTGTCTGTCTGTCCCCCTCTTCCTGCCCCTTCTCCTCTGGGTCTCCCCCCAGCCCTATGCCTCTGTCCCCTTCTTCCTGCCCTTTTCCCCTAGGGTCCCCCCCAGCTGTCTGCCTCTGCCCCCCTCTTCCAGCCTCTGCCCCCCAGCTGTCTGTCTGTCTGTCCCCCTCTTCCTGCCCCTTCTCCTCTGGGTCTCCCCCCAGCCCTATGCCTCTGTCCCCTTCTTCCTGCCCTTTTCCCCTGGGGTCCCCCCCAGCTGTCTGCCTCTGCCCCCCTCTTCCAGCCTCTGCCCCCCAGCTGTCTGTCTGTCTGTCTGTCCCCCTCTTCCTGCCCCTTCCCTCCTGGAGCCCCCCCCCCGGTGTCTGCCCCGCCCCCCTCTTCCTAGGATCTCCCCAAGTGTCTGCCCCACCCCCCGGCTGCTTTCCCTCAGCCCCCGCCCGCAACGTGCGCGGGGCGCCACCCTCCCGTGGCCATAGAGATACGGCCAGCGGGCCTGCCCCCCCGGCGCCGCTCTATGCCGCCCAGAGCCCCGCGTCTCTATGGCCGTGGGGAAGGCGGCGCTCTATCGTGGGAGCCGACGGTCCTCCGGGGCCATAGAGCTCTTACCTAGAGCGCCCCCGAGGCGCGAGTCGAGGGACGGAGGGGCCCCTCCCAAGCCCCGCCCCGGGTAAAGGCGGGAGATGCTACGTCACAGGGTGCCCAGCGGGTGGGGGGCGCTGCCCCCCCAGGCAGGGGTCGGAGGGGGAAGCTCTGGGGGGAGGGGTGCAGCTGCCCCCCCCAGCCAGGGGTCGGAGGGGGAAGCTCTGGGGGGAGGGGTGCAGCTGCCCCCCCCAGCCAGGGGTCGGAGGGGGAAGCTCTGGGGGGAGGGGTGCAGCTGCCCCCCCAGCCAGGGGTCGGAGGGGGAAGCTCTGGGGGGAGGGGTGCAGCTGCCCCCCCAGCCAGGGGTCGGAGGGGAAGCTCTGGGGGGAGGGGTGCAGCTGCCCCCCCCAGCCAGGGGTCGGAGGGGGAAGCTCTGGGGGGAGGGGTGCAGCTGCCCCCCCAGCCAGGGGTCGGAGGGGGAAGCTCTGGGGGGAGGGGTGCAGCTGCCCCCCCCAGCCAGGGGTCGGAGGGGGAAGCTCTGGGGGGAGGGGTGCAGCTGCCCCCCCCAGCCAGGGGTCGGAGGGGGAAGCTCGGGGGGGAGGGGTGCAGCTGCCCCCCCAGCCAGGGGTCGGAGGGGGAAGCTCTGGGGGGAGGGGTGCAGCTGCCCCCCCAGCCAGGGGTCGGAGGGGGAAGCTCTGGGGGGAGGGGTGCAGCTGCCCCCCCCAGCCCGGGGTCGGAGGGGGAAGCTCTGGGGGAGGGGTGCAGCGGCCCCCCCCCGCCAGGGGTCGGCGGGGGAAGCTCGGGGGGAGGGGTGCAGCTGCCCCCCCAGCCAGGGGTCGGAGGGGGAAGCTCTGGGGGGAGGGGTGCAGCTGCCCCCCCAGCCAGGGGTCGGAGGGGGAAGCTCTGGGGGGAGGGGTGCAGCTGCCCCCCCCAGGCAGGGGTCGGAGGGGGAAGCTCTGGGGGGAGGGGTGCAGCTGCCCCCCCAGGCCGGGGTCGGAGGGGGAAGCTCTGGGGGGAGGGGTGCAGCTGCCCCCCCAGCCAGGGGTCGGAGGGGGAAGCTCTGGGGGGAGGGGTGCAGCTGCCCCCCCCAGCCAGGGGTCGGAGGGGGAAGCTCTGGGGGGAGGGGTGCAGCTGCCCCCCCCAGCCAGGGGTCGGAGGGGGAAGCTCTGGGGGGAGGGGTGCAGCTGCCCCCCCAGCCAGGGGTCGGAGGGGGAAGCTCTGGGGGGAGGGGTGCAGCTGCCCCCCCCAGCCAGGGGTCGGAGGGGGAAGCTCTGGGGGAGGGGTGCAGCTGCCCCCCCAGGCAGGGGTCGGAGGGGGAAGCTCTGGGGGGAGGGGTGCAGCTGCCCCCCCAGCCAGGGGTCGGAGGGGGAAGCTCTGGGGGGAGGGGTGCAGCTGCCCCCCCAGCCAGGGGTCGGAGGGGGAAGCTCTGGGGGGAGGGGTGCAGCTGCCCCCCCAGCCAGGGGTCGGAGGGGGAAGCTCTGGGGGGAGGGGTGCAGCTGCCCCCCCCAGCCAGGGGTCGGAGGGGGAAGCTCTGGGGGGAGGGGTGCAGCTGCCCCCCCAGCCAGGGGTCGGAGGGGGAAGCTCTGGGGGGAGGGGTGCAGCTGCCCCCCCCAGCCAGGGGTCGGAGGGGGAAGCTCTGGGGGGAGGGGTGCAGCTGCCCCAGCCAGGGGTCGGAGGGGAGTTGTGAGGCTGGGGGCGGGGATGCTGCTGCCCCAGCCATTTGTGTGCGGGGGTGCTGGTTTCCCAAGTCAGGGGGATCAGGGAGGCTGCCCCTCTGCTTTTAGCCACACCCCAACCCCTACTCCCTGTTACCTTCAGCCCCATCCCCTGCACCTTCCCACCTCCTGGGACTCCTCCACTCGAAACCCCAGCGTCTGTGGTGCTCCCATCTGCCGGTTTCCACCTCCTGCTTCTCTGCCCTTGTCCTGGTTCTCCTGTTCCTCTTCTACCCTAGCCCTGTAAGCTCTCAGTTACGTCTGCGGGGGCTAGTGTCGGGCTGTGCGTGTTGTCTGCTCCAGGGGTGCCCTGATAACGGGCTGCTGCTGCTCTTTGCTCAGTCACATTGTTGACATCACAAGCCTTTGAAGGCCCAGAGTAACTCTTTGAGCACCCCTGGGTGCTCCTCCTGACAATTCTGTTTGAGTGCACCTGCCTCTCCCCAGCCCCATCTCAAGGCACTGCATGCTCAGGCAATATGGGCATGATAAAATAGCAGCACTAAATGTCCCCTACATGACCAGCTCCCACTTGACTCTGAATGGCTGCATTGGAGCCAATCCAAGCTTTAAAAGCTGTTAGCCTTAGCCCTTCTGTGGACTGCCTCACACGGTTGTTGGAGTTGTTTTCAGGGCTAGCGAAGCCCAGGTGGAAGGTGCTATGGAAAGGCTACTGGTAAGTATTACTGACACCTAGAGACTATGGTGTTGGATGCAGTAGAAAGTGTGTGTGTGTGTGTGAGACACACACACACTATTATTAAAGTAATTTGCTTCCCCAGAAAGGATTTCAACCTGGCCTCTGCCTGTAAAGGGAGCTCTGGAGAACGGGCTGCTCTGCAAACCCTTTGCCACAGTCTCGTTCAAGGGAAAGAGGACTCCTGAGGAATTAATAGACCCCTTTATGGTTCACTGGAAAATATGACCATGTGTCCCAAGATTGTGCCCCTTAAATTCGGCCAGATAATCCAAGGTTCCATTTCCTCCCATTTGGTGCTTTGAGTCCCCACTTCCTTTCTAAGCAAAGGGCTCCTATTATGGAAGCATCCTGTCAGTGATGAACTTAGAATCATAGAATCATAGAATATCAGGGTTGGAAGGGACCCCAGAAGGTCATCTAGTCCAACCCCCTGCTCAAAGCAGGACCAAGTCCCAGTTAAATCATCCCAGCCAGGGCTTTGTCAAGCCTGACCTTAAAAACCTCTAAGGAAGGAGATTCTACCACCTCCCTAGGTAACGCATTCCAGTGTTTCACCACCCTCTTAGTGAAAAAGTTTTTCCTAATATCCAATCTAAACCTCCCCCATTGCAACTTGAGACCATTACTCCTCGTTCTGTCATCTGCTACCATTGAGAACAGTCTAGAGCCATCCTCTTTGAAACCCCCTTTCAGGTAGTTGAAAGCAGCTATCAAATCCCCCCTCATTCTTCTCTTCTGCAGACTAAACAATCCCAGCTCCCTCAGCCTCTCCTCATAAGTCATGTGCTCTAGACCCCTAATCATTTTCGTTGCCCTTCGCTGTACTCTTTCCAATTTATCCACATCCTTCCTGTAGTGTGGGGCCCAAAACTGGACACAGTACTCCAGATGAGGCCTCACCAGTGTCGAATAGAGGGGAACGATCACGTCCCTCGATCTGCTCGCTATGCCCCTACTTATACATCCCAAAATGCCATTGGCCTTCTTGGCAACAAGGGCACACTGCTGACTCATATCCAGCTTCTCGTCCACTGTCACCCCTAGGTCCTTTTCCGCAGAACTTCTGCCGAGCCATTCGGTCCCTAGTCTGTAGCGGTGCATTGGATTCTTCCATCCTAAGTGCAGGACCCTGCACTTATCCTTATTGAACCTCATTAGATTTCTTTTGGCCCAATCCTCCAATTTGTCTAGGTCCTTCTGTATCCTATCCCTCCCCTCCAGCGTATCTACCACTCCTCCCAGTTTAGTATCATCCGCAAATTTGCTGAGAGTGCAATCCACACCATCCTCCAGATCATTTATGAAGATATTGAACAAAACGGGCCCCAGGACCGACCCCTGGGGCACTCCACTTGACACCGGCTGCCAACTAGACATGGAGCCATTGATCACTACCCGTTGAGCCCGACAATCTAGCCAGCTTTCTACCCACCTTATAGTGCATTCATCCAGCCCATACTTCCTTAACTTGCTGACAAGAATGCTGTGGGAGACCGTGTCAAAAGCTTTGCTAAAGTCAAGAAACAATACATCCACTGCTTTCCCTTCATCCACAGAACCAGTAATCTCATCATAAAAGGCGATTAGATTAGTCAGGCATGACCTTCCCTTGGTGAATCCATGCTGACTGTTCCTGATCACTTTCCTCTCCTCTAAGTGCTTCAGGATTGATTCTTTGAGGACCTGCTCCATGATTTTTCCAGGGACTGAGGTGAGGCTGACTGGCCTGTAGTTCCCAGGATCCTCCTTCTTCCCTTTTTTAAAGATGGGCACTACATTAGCCTTTTTCCAGTCATCCGGGACTTCCCCCGTTCGCCACGAGTTTTCAAAGATAATGCGTTTAACGAGTTTTCAAAGATAATTTTTACAGATAAAAACTTGATGCGTCCATTACGTCTGTCGCCAAAAAAACCATCCCAGGCTTTTGCTCACTCATAGTTAGATCCAACTCCCGGACTCTACCCAAGTTGAAAGGGCCAGTGTGTCACCTCCTTGCACTTTTTCCCTTCCAACCCATGATGCGTTTATAATACCCATCTGTCACTTACTTAATAGAGGGGAAGGTCATTTCCTTTTGGCCTTTTCTCCCTGGGATTTCTTTTACCCCCTTCATTTTATTTATTTTTTATTTATGACTTTATTGAAAAGCTGCACGACCCCTAGAGAGAGATGATGTGGCTAACCTCGCTCCAACAGAAGCACAGAGCTTTATAGGTTGGTCTCACGGGGGCTTCCATATGGCAGGGCAGGTCATTCATACTAAGTGTACTTTCCATTCTGCTCCAGGACTGAGTTTCACGTTACTCACTTTGTTTTAACTTTAGCTGAACTCCTGGAAAGTTTCTTTTTAAAGGTTTTGTGTGTGTGCGTGCATGTAGAAAGGGTATTTTCTGAACATGGCCCCTAGAGAGACCTTGCTTGTGAAATGAAACGGGCTGCAGGAGCGGGTTTGCTTCCCCTTGTTCTGACTGAGGTATGGCTTTAATTTACAAGTCAAGAGCAGGCTTTAGGCTTTGGTTGTATTCACAGCATTTCTAACAAGGGGCGGCTGCACTTGGGAAATTTAAAGGGACAACGGCAGATCAGTTGGGTCCAACGTTTAGTTAAAGTTTTACTGAACTATAAAATTTTCATGAATTATTTTTAAAATAGAACAGAACAGAATAGAACAAGAGTTTTGGGTTGTTACTGTTTGGACTCAGACATCCCCCTGCATGATCCTAGAAGGTGTTGAGGGCCTATTCATCTCATGTAACCCACCGTTCAATATGTTACACTTCCTTCTCTATTTTTGATCCACAGGTTTTAGGTGTCTGTTACAGCTGGCAGCTACAGGAGTTAGTCAAGATGTGTAGTCGCTTGTGCTTTAGCTCTCGAGGTCCTGGATTGAGTCCCTGCTGAGGACCTAGGTGACAGTTGATACACCGGTGCCTATCAGATTCAGCCAAGATGGTAAGGGATGCAACTCCATGCCTTTGGGGTCACTAAGCCTCTGACTGCTAGATGCTGGGACGCGGGGAACGAGATGGATCACTTGATAATTGCCCTGTTCTAGTCATTCCTGTTGAAGCATCTGGCACTGGCCACTATAGGAAGACAGGATACTGGGCTAGGCTAGATGGACCATTGTTCTGGCATTTTTATGTTCTTGTTTCCATTGACTTCAGCGGGTACAGATTTGCAATTTTTAGGAACATAGGAATTACCAGACTGTAGCACATCTGAGATCTTGGTAGTCCTATCTCTGACAATGGCCAGTGCCAGATGGTTCAGAGGAGGTGCAAGCAGATGTGGGATAATCTGCCCTTCACATGAGATCTCATCCTGGTCTTTAATACTTAGAATTTGACTTAAGCCCTGAAGCATGAGATCTGCTATCTCGGCTACAATTCTGTTATAATTAATTATGACTCTGAATATTCTTGATAGCCATATAAATATCCAATCCCAATTTTAAGAAATGTAAATGTCCAATATAATGATAAATGTCCAGTCCCCAATTCTGAGAATTTTCAAACATGACTGAAAAAAATGCTGAATAACAATTGAGTGGCAAATGGGTTTATGCTTAAAATTTTCATTTCTTTGAAGGTCTTTCCCTCCCCTCCCCAAAATATAAAGATTTTCCATTGATTCTAGACAGAAATGAAAATGTTCATCTATAATAGATGACCTGTCATCATTTGACAGGTCAGATTCTCATTTATGGCATCTTTCATGCTTATTGAAAAGCTCTGCCTTGCAGGTTAGCTATGACAGCCTAAAATCAATAAACTTTTGAATAATATGAAAAGGATTGTGGTAGAAGGATTTTTTTTCTTTCTTTTTAAAAGCAATTTATATGTATTTTAGTATTTTCAAATTGTAGTTATAATCTGAATAGTGATTTAAAAAAGTAATGTCCTAGTGAGGTACCATTGTTATTTCCTCTCAATGATTTCTCAGAAAGATTATCAAATTTATCAAACTCAAAGGATGATTTTTCTAACTGCCAGCCCTGCAAACTGCATTGAAGATCTGAAAATTGCAATTCATTATTTATGTTGTAGTAGAATGTAGAGGCCCCAGCCCCATTCTACTACACAGTGTACCAACATAGAACAAAGAGACAGATGGTCCCTGCCCTGAAGAGTTTACTTAAGCTGTGATCTGATCTTTTCTGAGCTAAAGCATATCTAATGTACCCTTGACCGAAGTACCTAGATGCAACTGATGGCATCAGTAATAAAAATTTTGCAATCAGAACTTAGCTAATGAGTCTGTTAAAGATGCGCAAGACCAGATCCTCCCATAATTGTGTTGTCTCTGCGGGGGATAACTGTAATAACAGGAAGGCAGACTGAGCACAGATACAGAGTTGAAGCTATTAGAGGAGGAAGAGACCTATGAATTCGTATCTCCTCTGTTTCAACCCGTCCTCTACTTGGCCAAACACAGGATAGTTCTCTGCAGCAACTCTCTGATGCTATGTCCAGTTCTATTTTAAACGACCCAAGCGACAAAACTTCCACCACTTCCCGAGGGAGACTATTCCACAATTACATTATTAGAAAAATATTTCTAAATTTCTCTTTGGTATGTTGATTGGGGCCCAGTTTTTAGTAACTTTTCTGAGTAATCTTAAGATACTCTGTGTGATTTTTATCCCACCTTCCCGGTTTCATATCCAGTGCTCATTTTGAACCCTCTGCCACCATCCGTTCACATATTAGCACATTTTGAGCTGTTGGGGGTGATTTCCACGACAGTGGATTTTGATGTAACCAGCAGAAATGATCCCTGTGCAGAACTGCTGGGAGACACTAGGGAGAAAAAACGGAACAGGAAGGAGAGGGAAGTTCTCTGAAGCTTCAGTCTTAGTATGATCAATGTAGAGATTGGTTAAAATAGGACTCTCTGATCTGGACAACCTTGGACTCTGGGGAGGTTTAGATTTGAACCCTGCCTTCATATTGAGCAGTCCCTTCCATTATTGCTTAATCCAGTCAGGGATAGGGAGACCCTGTGTGGTGACACTAGGCAGCAAAGGCTGTATTAATCATTGTGAGAGCTAGAGTACTACAGGGTATGTCCACCTGTCAAGCAGCCTCGATAACTATTACTCTTTATATCTGCCAGAAGGGATTTCTATTTCTTATCTTCAGTGGGAGATACTACCTGTTCTAATACTAATTCCCAAACCCTGTTTTGTGGATAAACGAGGAACTTCTGTCACCAGGAGTGTTAATCCTGTACCTTTCACCAAGACTAAATTTATTTAAAAACGGAAAGGATTGCCATTTCTGCCTGGGATCAAATGTGATTAGGACACTGTTTTTTCAGTACAAAGTCTGCATGTCTGCAGTGCAAAGAGGTACTGTGTTCAGTCATGGGCATGACTGATAGCAGCCTGCATGGTCTGTCTGAATAAGACTGCAAAGTTCTTGGGGCAGGGACCATATGTTTACAGAGCACTGAGCTCACAGACGTCACTCAAATTATACATAATTATCTAACAAATTAACATGAAATTCAAGTAAGATATCCTTGAACATATCCATAAAGAATCTCACAAACGTTAAGGAATATGACCTCTACAAGCTAAGATTATGTAAACAATTCTGACACCTGAACGTTCAATTCACTCATGCAGACCATTCTCAAAGACCCGCATCCAAACAACCTTAACTATGTCGCTGGGTTTGTTAGTGTTTCAGGGCCTGATCCAGCTTCCTGTAAAGACAATGGTGGCCTTTCTTTTGCCTGTATTGGAAGCTGGATCAGGCTTCTATACCCTTTCAGCATTATAAATCTGGATAATTGAGTATATTTGTTCTGAACTATCATGTTGGATGGACGTGGCATGAGTTCCTCTTTCAGTGTAATGAACCCAGTTTTATGATCTGGCATAAGAATGATGTTTAGTCTACGTTCATACATAGCTTTTCCTCTAACAATATTTGTCTCATTACACATACATGGAATTATTGTGCCCAGTAGCAAAAGATTATTATTTTTATGTGCTTATACATGATGTTGATGGGCTATATAGAGCAATTGGAGATAAACAGAAATGCTGTTCAGGTACTCTTGAATTATTAAAGATTGATTTTTTGGATTGTAAATGGTTGCATGAAAGACAAAATTTAAGATGAACCGTGGCATGTCTACTCTTACTGTGATGACCAACAAAGTTACTACTTGTCACATAACCACCAAATTGGACAATACCAGGGATTAAACTGGGAACTCTGGAGTTGAGAGTTTCTGTCATTCTCTAGCGCAGAGGTTCTCAAACTGTGGTCCGTGAGCTCCATTCAGGTGGTCTGCTGATAGTTCCCTCTAAGGTGCGTGCCTGGGTGGCTGCACACGAGAGAACGAAGGGCCAGCCACCTAATTAGTGGAGCTGTGCAGGCGTGGCTCCACTAATTAGGTGCCTGGACAAGATGCACATGTAAGGTGAGGTGGTGGCCTTGGGGGGAATAGGGGGTAGGTAGGAGAGGCAGTGGGGTGAGAAGCTGGGGTGAGGGGAATTTGAGATGTGCAGGGCTGTGGTGGCCAGAGAAAGAGGCGATTTTCCCCAGCTCTAGGGCTGTGGCTGCTGGGGAGAGATGGCCCTCCTTCCCCGCCTCAGCTCTGTGGCTGCTGTGGCAGGGGAGAGCCCACACCTTCTCAGCCCCAGCTTGGGGGCTGCTGCGGTGTGGGAGAGAGGGAGAGACCCCCCCCTTCTCAGCCCCAGTTCGGGGGCTGCAATGGCGGGAGAGAGAGGGCACATCTATTGCATTAGAAAGGTAAGACTACTGTTATTAAAATATAAGTTGTGTGCTTTTATTTGTAGAACAAAAACACTTTG
The DNA here is from genome assembly GCF_009764565.3 of Dermochelys coriacea. Classification (NCBI taxonomy): domain Eukaryota; kingdom Metazoa; phylum Chordata; order Testudines; family Dermochelyidae; genus Dermochelys; species Dermochelys coriacea. Next base: position 142,057,256 of record NC_050071.1, read on the forward strand.
TTGTTGTTATTATTATTATTATTATTATTATTTTTCTTTTATCTAGCGCTTTTATCCAAAGTGCTTTACAATAATTATCTAACCCCGTACAAACAACACTTGGAAAGATCATTAAATGGTCCTCCGAGACCCTCAGCAATTTTCAAATGGTCCGCAAAAAAAAAGTTTGAGAACCACTGCTCTAGTGCTTAAGCTGAAGAGCCAGCCTCTGTAGCTGGGGCTAGAACAGACTCTCATCCTGTGCAGGGGACCCATTGACTTTGTAGTAGTAGTTTTTGATTGTGTTGCATCACGTCTTTGTGTCATGTTGTGTTTGTAACCGTGTGTCTATGGAGTTGTCCGCTTCTGGCTTTAAGCTACATATTGCTGAATGGGGAACAGAAAAGAATAGGTAATTTTTTGCTCCAGATTCCCATACCACTTGAAATAAAAGGGATTCTCAGCGGTAACTCAAAGTTGAGTTTATATCCTCTCTGTAAGCTCCAACAACAATACAATCACAAGCACTTAGCTAGGTCTAATTCCATCCAGCAGGGGGCAGTAGGGCAAGAATACGAGCATGCACACAGACACACAAAAACAGGTCTGAATCCATTCAGCAGGAGGCAGTGGGGCACCCACATCTACATGCGCACAGAAGGATGGGTACATATGCACTAGCCAGTACATTATAAAGCGAGATATTGTCAGGAAACTCCAGAGTCTGAATAGGGCTTTAAAAATAGATGCTTTTAGGGATGGATGTGCAAGGCCTTTGGCAATGGAAGGTTGCAAGTGGAACCTACCTGCCCACTGGGTTTTGTTTCAAAGACTAAACCTACTGTCTCTTTCCCTGTGCACCAGTTTCCTAGGTACATCCTCCTGCCCCGCTCCGTCCAGGTTCCCTACGCATCCACATGCTGCTGAACAGCTCAGTGTCTTAATTTCCCCTTTTGTACGATGGTGTAATATTATTTTTCTCCCAGGGTATTAATTAGGGACTGGTTGTGCAGCCATTGGAAGAGGCAACATGTTCTATAACTGTTGTTACTAGTGGAACTGTTTGAACAGCAGGATCAAGCACTTTTTTGCATTGTGTTAAATGAATTCAAGTCCCTACCCCTGCTAGCATGCAAAGTTCCAAATTGCGTGGTTGAAATTTGAGTTTCCGCCACAAATGCAGTTAAAGTGCATGAGGCCTACTCGGCTCTGTTTCTGCTTTTGAACTAATAAAATTTGCAGGGGAAAAAAGTGGGTTTGAACCCTTTCCAAAGCAGTCAATTATCCCTGTGTAAACAGGTTTTTTAATTTATATTGACCTACTTACAATTTGCATTTTAATTACCATAAGAGTTTCCCATAAAAGAATACGTTGAAAGACCAATGAAAAGGAATCCAGTGCAGGTTTCCAGTCTAGCCCCAGAACCCCTTTTGAGGAATTTCAGAGTAGCAGCCGTGTTAGTATGTACCCGCAAAAAGAAAAGGAGTACTTGTGGTACCTTAGAGACTAACAAATTTATTTAAGCATAAGCTTTCATGAGCTACAGCTCACTTCATCGGATGCATGTAGTGGAAAATACAGTGGGGAGATTTATATACGCAGAGAAAGTCATATATTTTGAGAAAGTCAGCAGGAGAATGCAAAGCATCCCTGTCCCAGGATACAATTCCTGGACTTCCAGATACTAAAATGTTCTTAATTTCCTCTCTTTAAGGGACACATTCTGTTCTGGTTTTGGTTACAAAGGGCTAGTAAGTGGCTACATGCCACTTAAGACCTAATTTAAGGATTTAAGAGGAATTTATGCCATGCATAGGCCTTGCAAATAGTCTTTCCCTGTGCACAGGGGTGAATTTCAACCTATGTGAGTTAAGAGGAGCCCACAGACAACTTTTAATTAGGGAACAAGAATGTAAAAAAAATCTTCTGACCTGAGGGGTTGCCATGTACAAAAATTTTTAAAAGTGGGGTTTCCACATCAAAGGGTTAGAGCCATCATCCCATGACTCCAGTTTTACCTTAGTGTGACTCTACTGTGAAGTTACACCAGTAAAAAATGGAGTCCGGCAAATTAAAATGTGCCTCTGACTCCTTTGCTGTCCCTGTGCTCCTGCTGGGGATTTTCCATGCTCCAGTCCCTCCACCATAACACAAGTACAAGGGGACATGCAGTGACATTGGAAGGTGGCAAATGCAAAACAGACAGAAAGAAACACTTTTTCACTCGACTTGTAATTTGACTGTGGAACTCATTGCTACAAGGTGTGATTGAGGCCAAGAATTTAGTAAGATTTAAAGTTGGATTGTACATTTCTTTGGATAACAAGAATATCCAGAGTTATAATGGTTAATGCTGAAAGGAGTTTTTGAAGGAATATAAAAAGAAAAGGAGTACCCGTGGCACCTTAGAGACTAACAAATTTATTAGAGCATAAGCTTTCGTGAGCTACAGCTCACTTCATCGGATGCATCTCACTGTTTAGTCTTTAAATTAATCTCTGTTAGGGATTAGGATGAAACCTTCATGGCTGTGTGGGATTCTTGCACCTTCCTCTGAAGCAGCTGATGCTGGCCACTGTCAGAGACAGGATACTAGACGAGATGGGCAATTCTGTTCTGTTCTGAATAGGTTTTTATTCCATGCTCATCGCTGTAGTATCTGGGGCCCATATTCTCAAAGAGATTTGGTTAGGTGTCTAAATACCTTTGAGGATTTGGGCCTGAGAGCCTACAGGTCTGAGCCAGTACATCAATTCCAACATACCTAAGGAATAGAACAGCCACACTGATATTTGAGGGAGAGGGTGTGTGCGTGTAGGAAAAGGTGATCCATAGAGTTGTTGGGCTTGATTTGCATCAGTTGGTGGAACCCAGGCTGGCGGATAATCGGCCAGGAAAGAGAGGAGTGTCATAGCAGTGCAAAACGCCAGCAACCCCACTCAGCCAGGGAGCCCTGGAGCCAACCAGTGTCACCCTGAAAGAAGGTAGCATTGCCTGGGAAGGGGAGCACGGCCACGGTGGCTGAGGGGTGTATTGATTGATTGATTGATTGATTTATATGTCCCAGGGGAGCCTTCGTTGGCCAGGTTCTATAGGAGGTCCAGCTGAAAGCAAAGCTGCCCTCCCCTAGCAGAAATCCCATGGAAGTTGATGGTATGGGCACTGCAGGAGTGAATTCTCATTTGGGCCCAGTCAGTGCAAGGGCAGGGGTTAACATTGTGCCCCTTTGTGCCAAAGAAAGTGAATGGAACCCACTTAGTGTTAAGAACACCTTGTATCACAGCCATGTTCAGCATGATATAAATGTGAGGGCTGGATCCTCAGCTGGCATAAATCAGTACCACTCCATGTATGTTAGTAAGGCTATGCTGATTTACATCAGGTGAAGATCGAGCCCAGTGATCAGGAAGATGGATTATAATAGAATTGCTTTACTGCACAGATTTATTTGGGCCAAACACTTCACTCAGTTACCCCCATATAAATCTGGAAGGATGCCACTGACATATATTGAATTACTCTGGATTTACACTGGTATGAGAGCAGAATTTGGCCCTTTGTGTAAAATGGAGATGGGCCCAATCTAAACAGCCAGATTTGGATTTTGCAAATAGCCCTATATTTATAAGGGGATGAATCAAACCCTGGGAATCCTTACAACTCTGTATAATATAATTATTCATTAATATTTACATTACAGTAGTACTTGGAGGCCTTAATCATGTTCAGAACCTCATTGTGCTAGGTGGATCTTAGCATCTAATATTGCTGCCTTTTAGAAGGGTGAATTTGGGGGCTGAGCATTCACATGGCCATTTTATTTCATACTATTTTGTCTATTAAAAGAGAAGGGCAGTGCAGTATTAGACATAGTCTGGTCCCTAGTTCAGACAGCCAAACGAAGTGGATGTGGTACTTCGTCTCAGTGACCCTGAAATGCCAGTCAAAATCTCCTGGCTGCCCAGTTCAGACAGGGGAGGAAGAAAAGCACCAGTCTAGCCCTCCAGAGTGACTTCAAGACTCGAGGCACTTTCTTATTGTGCAGTTTGTGGTTTATTTACTCTCCTGGTGATGCTGTCTTAGTTGGGAAATGTTCCCTGGCTGGCTGAGCCACACATTTGGAAACAAGAGGCAATTTGGGTTTGTTCTTTCTTTGTGTAGATCAGTAGCTATGGAAGGCTCATCTTCCTTGGGTAATCCAGGGATCAAAGACAAATGTCCTCACTTATGGGGGTGGGCATTGACAGGAATAATAACAAAAAGAGGATTTTTAACTTGAGTATCTCAAAGTGATTTATAGACAGTAGTGACTCAAGCCCCCCACAATACACACCTTCAGGTAGGTGGTTCTTCCCCATTTGCAGATGGAGAGACCAAGTCACAGATGGATTCAGGGACTTGCCCATGGTCAGACAGCAAGTGAGTGTCAGAGCATGGGATCGAACCCTCGAGTCCTGGCCCCAAGTCCTCTGGCCTAACCATTATCAGTGTGGAATTATTTCATATACTTACTACTGGAAGTCTTAAAGGTGAAAGTCTCTTCTCTGGTTCTTTTCTTTTGTTTTATGTGTCTTGTCCTAAACTATTATAGTGCTGCTGTGAGCTGCCAAACAGCTGCCACCTTCCAGCTGAGACACAGCTGCATCACAATGGTGGGCAGCAGTAACTGTCACTGGGGTGTAACTCCACTACATTCAGTGGAGTTACTCCCAATTTATACCTGTTTAAGTGAGAGCAGAGTCAAGCCTATAGTACTTACCGCTGGTACTGGTGTCAAAAGTGGAAATTCCAAAATACTGTGAGAGAGCTTGTTCTCATTGTACTGGTATCTATGGCCCGAATGAAGTCAGGAAGCACTGACATTGAAGGAGAAAGACTAGAAACTTCATGAATTCAGGCTAACTATTCACACACAGGAGATCCAGTTATACATCTGAGACTTGCCATCTAATCACACAGAGACTGATTGACCTCTCACTTTCATTAGTGTAACTCCATTAATTTCACTGTAGTTGCTCTAGATTTATACCAGTGTAAGTGAAGAATCAGGCCCATCATGTTTAGAAATGTATAACTCCTTTGTCTAAAGTGGAGTTACTCCTGATTAACAACAGTGTGAGTGAGACCAAAATTGGGCCTTATATTTCTTTAATGGACAGAACCAGCCCTGTCCTTTCCCAGATCTGAGCACTCCCACCCTTGTGGGGGTTTGAAATCAGCTTAATCCAAGAGTTCCTAACATTCACGATGTTTGAGTTTGTCCTATGGTAGGGCCAGGTAAAGCTGCCAGCTGGGAGTCCAGGTCTGGGTTCGGGATTCAGCCCCAGAGCTAATATTAATGTGGTTTTGGTAGACTTTGTCAAACCTTTAGAATAAAGTTATACAATGGCATAAAAGGGACAAGGGAAATTATTCAGGCCATCCCCTGAAATCTCTGGGCTGATCCTTAACCCTGGTGGCTCGCGTTCATTACTGCTGTAACCTTAGTTCCCCAGCCATTATTGGGCTGCTTTGCACATCTTAGTTTTGCTTCTCCCCCGTGCTTCTTGTACTGACCATGAACGGCTGGCAACTTTTTCTCTTCACCTCGGCTAGGTGCCAGCAAACAGGGATCTCCCCCTTCACGGGCTGAGTAATTCATATCCCCCACCCCCCCCGGACAAGGTTACACTTGTCACTAGCTACTCCTTGAAGAATGCTGCCTTTGTTGCCGAGGGAGAGACTGAGGTTTACAGCCCTGTCTCAAAGCTCCAGGATGGAATTCAAGAGGTTTGGCTGCAGGTTTAGACACTAGTAGTAGGCTTGTCCTTACAGGCTTGGCCTGCTGCAATCCTGCTTCATTTAGGATGAGTAGGCAGGCTTCAATAGTGTATCCCTTCGCACGCTCCATGAACCCTGACTTAGAGCTCCACCCAAACTACGCACCTCTTTCCAGGTTCAAAGGCACTTGATTTTTCTTACTCGTGCCTGCCTTTGCACTCGCAGCCAAAAGCCAGAGGGTTGAAACCCCATGGGAAAGGCAGATCCTGAAAGACTTTCTGGACCTTTTGCAGAGTGAAGAGATTTGAGTAGCTCAAGAAGCATCTGGGATTGTAAACCTGGACTCTGAAATGTTGGAGGCTTCCCGCCCCAGTCATGTGGCAGAGGGTAAACATCAAGAAGAGGGAGCAAGTAGGCTCTGGTTATTTACTGTACAGTATTGAGAGGCGATGTGGTTTCCTGGACTAGGACATGGGAGACCTGGGTTCTGCTCCTAGCTCTGTGATCATGGGCAAGTTGTGTCGCCTCTCTTTGCCTCAGTTTCCCCTCCCACCCTTTATTTGTCTGTCTTGTCTACGGAGATTGTGAGCTTTATGGGGCAACATCTGTCTCTCACTATGTTTGTAGAGCGCCCAGCACAACAGGGCCCTGATCTCATATGGGGCCTCTAGGCGCTACTGCAATATCACTAACAGGAGGTCTCCACTTGATGTTATGGTGAAACAAAAGAGAACCCTGACTAGTTCATATACATAGCATGCTAGTCTCTGGTTCTGGAGATCTCAGGCTGTCCCTCCCCACAAAAAAGAGAGCATTCAGCCCCCTTGTAATAAACCAGCTGATACAATGGCTTTATCCATCATATATAAAAGGGAGCTGGGACTCGAACCTCTTCCTTCAGCTCCCAAGACACTAACTGCTATCCCTTGTGCAAGAGGAGAGGGTAATTGCAGTGAGTAGTACATACCCCTATATCTCAATGTCTGTACTTTGATCTGTTAAACTTTCACTCCCAATCGGGGAGATTGCAGATTATGTATTCCTTACGCCACCTGTTCCTAAACCGAATTTCGCACCCCTTGATAATCTGTACATAATTCCCTGATAACCAGAAACTTCTATGCTTAAACTCTGTACCGTTTTCTTTTTACTTCAACATTATCTTAATAAAATTATTAATCCCTCCCTTTTGGGCTCTGTCCTTAATCCTTAGAGGGCAACATGCCTCACTCACAACAGTGCCTTATACCTTTTCCCTAAGAGTGACTTGTTTTCTGACCATTCCTGGGCTCCCCTGTTTTATCCTTTCATAGGAGCCTTTCCAGGCATAGGCTCCTGGCATCTGGCCCTTTAAATCTGGGAGAGACAACCAGCTACAGCCCTAATGAGCTGATTCTGCCACAAACTGCAACTCCCTCCCTTCCAGCAGTAAGTTATGGGTGTTCCTTGGATGTCGTCTTCTCCTGGCTTTGTCTTTCTGTCATGATCCCAGAGGAGGAGGCTCATCCTCAGACCTCCATAGCATGTAAGTGCAGGCATTATTCCCCGCTCCCTCCACCCTGCCCCCTTTTTCATTCATGAGCCAGTTACCGTTGGAACCCAGATCTTCAGAAGTAAATGACTAGGGCCCAGTGGTGTCATCTCACCCTATGTAAAGTATCTTTGGAGCTTCCATCACGAAATATGAATGTAGGGGTCCGTGCAAGAGACTCTTTCTCTCGCTACTTGTGAGAGTCCCCCCCTTGCCCAGGTGAAAAGCTGAATTGTGTAGTGATTAAACAAGGAGACTGGGAGTCAGGACGGGGCAGGAGGAAGGAGGTGAGCAGGCAGGGGAACAGATCTGATGAAGAGCTGGATTGTGGCGGGAGAACAGGGACTGGTTGGGGAAAGCTATTGGGATGAGAAGCCCGGGGTAGAGAACACTGAGATTGGATGAGGAGCCTGAGGAGGGAGATTGGGACTGGGAACCAGTGGAGACGGAGAAAGTGAATGAGGGGGCACAACTTGAGGCCACTGTGAGGGAGAGAGACAGACCAGATGTGGAGGCAGGGGAGTGGGGAGGTGGGCCTGAGACTAGCTGGGCAAGGATATTGGGTACAAGGAGCTGGAGTGTGCAAACTAAGAATGGCTGGACAAGGAGACTGGGATGAGAAGCCTAAGGAGTGGAGACTGGTACTGGCTAGAGGAGGAGATTGGGTTTGAAATGAGGAGCCAGGGGCAGGGAAGAGACAGGGCCAGGTTGAAGGGACAAGATAGACTGGATCACGCTGGGGGAAAATGGGCAGAAGAACCTGTGCTTACAACAGCACACCCTACTCCAGAGCCTGGAACAGAACCAAAGATTCCTGAGCCTCACCATTCCTCTGCTGTCAGCAGATATCTGTGAAACCCTCTGGCAAAGTGTCCCATCTCCTCCAGTGCTAGTCCACATAGAGGATGATAATTTACTACTGCTTTCAGTTACTCCATTAACTCAAGTGCAGAGAGGTCTGTGCGGTGAAGCTACATGTTCCAACCCTGCTGATGAACCTTGTCAGTGTCAATACGACGCCCCATGATGGAATTTGGGGTTTTTTTAGTTTGCTTTTTGAAATTATACACACACGACTACAGTAAAAGGAAAGTATTAAGATTGCAAAGTCAAGAATTGAAAAGTTAGGAACAGCAAGAATTAAGGTTGCTTGTGCAACCATAATTCAGCCCCGCTGTGTTTAATTACATGATCAGAGCCTAGTTTTTTCCACAGTAGCCCTACCTCAGTCACACACCGGATGGGCAGTGCTTTGAATGGGATTTTTTTATGGTGCTTATCTCTAGCGTATCCGAGTGCTTCACAAACACTAACTTATATTAAGGGTATTACGCCTCTTTTACATATGGGAAGCGAGGCAGAGATAGATTAAAGTCAAAAGCATCCACTAATTTTGCGTGCCCAATCTGAGGCTTGGGACTTGGGTTTGGGGCTGCTTTTTCAGCTTACTTAGCATTCTGTAGCTCTTGAAACATTCAGAGCTTGTTAATAAATTGCGCATGGCGTGTTCCCAGTGGATTGACAGAGCCATGCCAGCTGGGATCTTTCATTGCTATATGATGGTGGGACCCATATGTGGCGTGCGTTGAAGTCTCTGCCCTGTCTTAATGTTTCGAAGGCACATGGGCTGTGGCTGGTTTCCTCATGGAAGTCATTGATTAGTTCAGCGTTCACGGACCATGTACAGCACAGGAGATTGGTTCAGGCTCCTTTGCGGTCCCCTGTGCTTGTGGTCAGGCATGCATACTGTGTTTACCCACCTTCAGCTGACCACACGTGCCCTGACAGTCTGAGACTCAGGATAGCTCCCAGCTCAACTGCAGTGACACTGGGTCCTTCCCGAGCACTTGCCCTGTATGAGGGCACCTCTGACACCCAGATGAGAGAGAAACTTCAGTGACGGTCCAGTCGGTGCCACAATGAAATGGAAAGGAAGAAGATCTGCTTTAAAGCCCCGAACAGCCAGGATCTGAGGAGAAACACCTGCTGCTAAGAGCAGTATTCCCATAGCAGTCAATGGGAAGGATTTGGCTATGACTTTACCCTCTGGAGGTGACCACTTTTGCCCAGAGGTAGTTCCCTGCTCTTCCTCCATCACTTCCTGCCTCCCATGAACAGAAGATATGGAGGGCACCCTCTGCATGCCCTCTTCATGTGCACCTGCCACCTGCTTAACCCTGTTTTGCCCCCCAGCTGCAGTCATTTTGGCTTCAGGAAGACCGTGCTGAAACCACTAACCCTTCCTACTACAGTCTTAGATCAAAGTGAGAGTCGATTGATGTTTATAATCAGCCAAACTCCCAGCTGTTGGTAGCGGGGAGCATTATGATTGTTATAAATCTTAAATTTGAAGTCTTCTGTTCTAGATTAGATTTAATTTTTTCCAGCTACTCACCTTCCTTCTTGCTTGAGGCAGGGGCAGGGGGCACTGTGCTCAACATGGCTGGGACAAATTACTCCCCTCGCCTGCCCGGAAGTCTAGGGCCTTGATCCAGGAAAGCACTCGTGCTTAAAGTTAAGCATGTGCTTATTCCCATGGTGTCTAGTCCTGCTCCCACTGAAATTGATCACACAACTCCCATGGACTTCAAGGCAACATGCCTAAGTGTTCTGATGGATCGGGAAGTCAGAGTGGCCCCCTCCTCTGTCAGAGTCCAGACTGCTGCTGGAGATTGGAAGGAGGCTGAGAAACCTGCACCTGCCCCGGACTCCAAGTAGGGTGCAGTAGGGAGAGCGCGGTGCTGCAGGAAGCCTTTGAACTTTGGGGCTGTCTCAGGATGTGTGTGTGTGATGGGCAGTGTCTCGTGTGACTCTCTGGTTGATGTGTGGTATGTGACCCCCCTCTCTGCCTGGTGCCAGGCTGGGGTGGCTGCCCAGGGCGCCTGGTGGTCAAGGGGGTGCCATGCTGCAGTGCAGAGGGGCACACTGCTAGTGTAGTGTTAGAAACTGCTCCCTGGGGAGTGCCACATGTGGGATGCCCAGATTTCTCTCTGCTTCCTCCTGGCAGAAGAACATGGGGATGGGGGGAGGAAGTTGAGTGGTGACACATAGATGCTGTTTGCTCCCACAACGTTCTTCTGCACACCCCTAGGGGGCTATGAGGGGGTGGCGGGGGGGAACGAGGAGCAACATCAGGGCTCCCTGCATCCAGGTCACTGTCCCCACCTGGGCTGCGTAAGGTGATGCTTGCCTCACAGCACTGCCCAGGTAGGGAAAGTGACCTGGATGCAGGGAGCCCTGATGTCGCTCCTCATTCCCCCTCCACAGCCTCCCCCTAGGGGTGCATGGAGGGGCAGCATTCAAAGTTGGAAGCAAGCAACAATACCACCTGCTCCGTGCATCCAGGTCATAGGGTTGCCAACTGTCTAATCGCACAAACCTAAACACCCTTGACCCGCCCAGCACATTCTCTGAGGCCCCACCCCTGCTCAGTTGTCCCCCCTCCCTCTGTCACTTGCTCTCCCCCACCTTCCTTCACTTTCACCAGGCTGCGGTAGGGGGTTGGGGTACAGGTGGAATTGCGGGCTCTGGGAGGGAGTTTGGGTGGGGGGGGCATGCAGGTAGTGGGAAGGAGTTTGGGTGCTGGGTGCAGGCTCTGGGCTGGGGCAGGTGGTTGGGTGCGAGAGGGGGGTGAGGGGTGCAGGCTCTGGCCGGGTGGCGCTTACCTTGAGTGGCTCCTGAAAGCAACTGGCACATCCCTCTGGCTGCGGCTCCTAGGCAGTGGGGCCAGAGGGTCTCTGCATGCTGCCCCTGCCTGTAGGCACCGCCCACATAGCTCCAATTGGCTGCAGTTTCTGGCCAATGGGAGCTGTGGAGTCAGCGCTCAGGTCGGGGGCAGTGCGCAGAGACCCCTTGCCCTCCCAGGGGCCGCAAGGATGTGCTGGCCACTTCCGGGAGCAGCGTGGGGCCAGGGCAGGCAGGGAGCCTGCCTTAGCCCCGCTGCACGACTGGACTTTTAGCACCTAAAATCTCCTGGTTTGGCTTCAGTAGCCTCCAGGAGTTAGAGCCTGATTCCGAGAGACTCCCGGCAAAACTGGGAGGGTTGGCAACTCTACCAGGTTAGTTTCCCCATGTGGGCACTGGAGCGGGGGTGAAGGGGACACAGTGCAGGAGTTGTGGGCGCAGGAGAGGGTTCGGGGTGAAGGAGGGAGTATAGGGGTTGGGGCAAAGGGAGCACTGTGCAGGGGTTGGGGTGCAGGAGGAGGGTGCAGGACAAAGGGAGCACAGTGCAGGGGTTGGGGTGCAGGAAGGGGCAGGGGTTTGGAGTGCAGGGGTTGGGGCACAGGAGGGGACAGGGATTGGGGCACAGGAGGGGAATGCAGGGGTTAGGAGTGAAGGGGGAGTGGGGAGCCCATGAGGGCAATGGGGGGCACTCACGGGAGCCTGGGGCAATGGGGCAGGCTGCACCCGTGGGGGCCAGGGGTGAGAAAATAGAAGTTCACCCAGGGTGAGTCTCTTAGCTGAACTGCCTGGCTCTGTAGCTCAAGCTGTAGTGACTGATGCTTTCACCTCTGGAGAGCCTGGGTGTGGGCCACCACGACGGCCGTCACACATGCATATCCTTGTCAGGGAGCGAGCCATGGCATACGAGAGTGGTGTCCTTGTGGGTGTCTGTCTGTGAATTTGTGCGCCTCCGTGTGTCTGTGTATTTCCTACCTGGGTGCATGCACCGGGGACCGTCTCTGTGCCCCCGATTTGTGCGCCTGTGTGTCCAAGCGTCTGTCTGCATGTGCGTGTGCCTGAGTAGGCCACTGAGCGCATGTGGGCAGCTTGTGTGCATACGCCTGCGTGCATGCGCCGGCACGCATGGGCACCTCTGTATGCGTGGGCCTGCCGGGGCGTTTGCGCTGCCCAGTGCATGTCTTGACGGGCCTGGGGGAGCCAGAGATGCTTTGGAATCGGAGCACGAGTTGGTTGTGCTCTCATGCTGCCCCCTGCAGGCTGGATGTGGCCTTGCTGCAGAGAGAAGACGCGTCGCAGAAGCAGGGCTGCAGCAACTGGCTCTGAAGCAGGCAATAAACTCCTTTGGCCTCGCTTGCTGCTTTCATTCCTGGAGAACGTGCAGCTGCCTGGTGCTAAATATTTTTAAACCAAGGGTTGCCTGGCCCCAAAATGCCCGAGAGGCCCTGACTGTCAGCGACAATCACCAGCAAACACTCCTCTCCCGTGCTTTCCGAGCATGGACCACGCCATCTGTGCCAAAGGGCGCTCCCCCCACCTCCTGGCTACTACGTGCCAGCCGTGGAGCTGGGCAGCGCCACAGATGATTTTGGCTGCAGCCCCTGTCAGGGGAGTGTGTAGGACAGAGAAATGTGAGTCAGTCCAAGGAGGCTTGCAAGCAAACAAATACTGAGTGGTGCTTGGCTGGCTCTCCTGGAGGGGCCTATATATATGTATATCGGCTTCAGGCATATATATATATTTGTGCACGTAGTGCAGAGCCCTGGGTCGGAGAATTCTCATACAAAAAACTCATCTCTGTTTAATTGTTATTGTTTTCTTTCTATATTGCAGGCAACAGAAAGTGTTGGTTTTGGACGCCGCTGGTGGTGGGCGGACTGGGCTTGTTCTCTGCAATTGATCATGTTGGTGTCTCTCTTTCTCAGTCTCTCCTTGGCCACATCCTGTGTCCGTGTAAACCTGTGTCACTCCAGTGATGGCGGGAGCCACGTTTCTCCACCAACTTCAGTGCCAGTACGCTGACGCATGCCAGCTCAGGCTCTGGATCTGTACTCTTTCTGCAGAGTTGGCAAATGTCCATTCTTGCCTGGACCACGCTCAGGCAGCTGGATCCATAGGGGTAAGGGGACCAAACTGGACCAATGCATCCTAAATCAGATCCAGTTCCAGATATGAATTTGGTCACTTGTGTCCACGTCTCTGACCTGAAATTACAATGCCCCAGAAACCCGAAGCTGTGTTACGAAGGTATTTGTCAGTGCTGGCCCCAGAAACCATATGATTTGATGGGTTCCAGACTCTTCCCCCGCAAAAAATGTCAGAATGGATTGGGCTGTGAACATATTAAAGAAATGCACAATAGAAGGGGAAGTACATGGGAACTCTCCTAGGATGTATATTTTGCCATCTACTTGTTGAAAGGAATAATAATGTTAACTCCTTGCATTTTCATAGTGCCTTTAATCTGAGCATCTCAAAGCAATTTGCTAGCATTATCTAGTCAAGATTCAGATTTCCTCCAGGAGGGTCGTGGGTAATATTACTACCACTATTTTACAGAGGGGGAAAATTGAGTCAGATGACATGATTTATCCAAGGTGTCACAGTGGTCAGTGGCACAGCCATGAATGGTGTGCTGGAGCCAGTGTCCATATGCAGGAGGCGTTTGAGAAAGGAAAACGGCAACACAGAACAATAGACAATCTTTCCAGGGACAAGGCGGGTGAGGTAATATCTTTTACTGGTCCAACTTCTGTTGGTAAAAGCGACAAGCTTTTGAGTCACATACTTTTGAGCTTTTCTTCAGCTCTGGGTAAGCTTGAACGTTTGTCTCTGTGACCAACAGACGTTGGTCCAATAGAAGGTATTACCTCACCCACCTTGCCTCTCTAATACTGTGGGATCAACATGGCCACAACAACATTGCAAACCATCTTTCCAGGAGCAATTCCAGCTCAAGCCATGTCTTTGACGTTTACCAGGGACCACACACCCTGCCTGGAACTTTGTACAGCACACAGAGATATTTAGTGGCTGAATACTATATTGCAAGTCAATGTATTAGTACAAAGGAAGCCCAGAAGCCCTTAGTAGTAATTCCATCCTTTAACTACAAGACTAGGCTCCCCTTTCTAAAGAGAAAGCCGTCTTGCTCTGTGCCTGTCCTTGCAAAGCAACGGCAATTGGCTAAGTTTGCATTCTGTATTCTGTTAGGGCTCTTAAGGACTTTGAGCCCAGGATTGGTTATTTTTGTGGACACCTGAGAAACCTGTTTCCCGAGTGATGGCTGAGCAGAGGGTGCTCTTTCCTGAGTCGGTATTAAAGCAAAACCTCAGCGTGGTGCTGTGTTGCAGGAGGTAGCGGGGGCAATTCTGTAGGTGGCAGGCTGGAGATGCTAGACAAGGAGAGGGGTGGTGGTGCCATAAGAAAAAACACTAGTGAGGGGAATTGGCCACTGACAGTGGGTAGGAGACAATGGGTGGGTGAGGGGGTCATGGTTTGGAAGGGGTTATGGAATCAGCTGAGGGAAGCAGCCAGCCAGAGCCACCAAGATGGCAGCAAAAAGAGTGGATAGAAAAAAGATGGCTGAGTGGTTTGGGTGCTAGCCAGAGATCTGGGTTCAATTCCTTGCTCTGACACAGGCTTCCTCTTTGTTCTTGGGCAAATCACTTAGGCCCAGATCCTCAAATGTACTGAGGTGCCTACCTCCCATTGAAATCAGACTTAGTCCTTCTATGCTTCAGATCCCCATCTGTACAATGGGAATAAAAGCACTGCCCTACCTCACAGGGGGGTTGTGAGGAGCAATATATTAACGACCATGCAGGGCTCAGATCCTATCGGGATTGGGGTTATATAAGAACCTAAGCTATCTATGTAGGGGGACAGCAGAGCGGAGGGAGAAATTGGGGGGCCTTAGAAAGAGTTGATCATGGTGGCTAATGGTCTAACCTGAATCAGCAAAGAGGCTGAGTAGGGGTTCTTGTGATAGGGACGCACAAGAGAAGGCTTTAGTTGAAGAAGCAGCCCCAATCAGAGTGCTGTGGGTAACATCTACCCTATGTATTATTTATACCTTTGCACAGGTAAGAGGTCACTTGAGCTTCCATGGAAACTGAAGTGAGAGTAAATTGGAACCAGATGTCAGGAAGCACGAGGCACCGTAAATGCTCCCAATGTTTTTTAAACCCCTCTGATTTTTTAAGTCAGTCTTACAATGGCAGCAGGGGGGATCTGGGGCTGGCTAAGAACTGTTGATTTCTTGGGGTTGTGACAACACTGTAAAAATTAAAACCCAAAATAAAATGCAAAGCAAAAGCAAATAACCATAGAGTAACATTCGTGGCCCTATTCTGCACCCCTTCTCACATGGTGCGGGGCTCACTCTGGTGAATAGCTTCATTGAAGTAAGTGAGATTGCTTGCAGAAGCATGTCCTATGCAATGTCAGTATGGGTTGCAGAATCGGCTCTCTGTTAGGAGGGGTGCTACTGTCTTGCTCTGTGATAGAGAGGGCAACTTACAAGGAGGAATAACAGTAATACTCTTGAGTCATTACAGGCCTATTCCAAACCCTTTTTAAGTCCATGGGCATGGACCTTCAGTGTGGGGACTGACTGGCTAAGCAGCAGTTCTGCAGAAAAGGACCTAGGGATTACAGGACAGCTGGATATGAGTCAGCAGTGTGCCCTTGTTGTCAAGAAGGCCAGCGGCATATTGGGCTATATTAGTAGGAGCATTGCCAACAGATCGAGGGAAGTGATTATTCCCCTCTATTCAGCACTGGTGAGGCCACACCTGGAGTATTGCATCCAGTTTTGGTTCCCCCATTACAGAAGGGATGTGGACAAATTGGAGAGAGTCCAGCTGAGGGCAATGAAAATGATTAGGGGGCTGTGGCACATGGCTTATGAGGAGAGGCTGAGGGAACTGGGGTTATTTAGTCTGCAGAATCGAAGAGGGAGGGGAGATTTGATAGTAGCCTTCAATTACCTGAAGAGGGATTCCAAAGAGGATGGAGCTCGGCTGTTCTCAGTGGTGGCAGATGACAGAACAAGAAGCAGTGGTCTCAAGTTGCAGTGGGGGAGGTTTAAGTTAGATATCAGGAAACACTGTTTCACTAGGAGGGTGGTGAAGCACTGGAATGGGTTACCTAGGGAGGTGGTGGAATCTCCATCCTTAGAGTTTTTTAAAGCCCGACTTGACAAAGCCTTGGCTGGGATGATTTAGTTGGTGTCAGGCCTGCTTTGAGCAGGGGATTGGACTAGATGACCTCCTGAGGTCTCTTCCAACCCTAATAATCTTTGATTCTATCAATTATTCCATTGACTTCAATGGGCTTTGGTTCAAGCTCTGTGGGAAAGGATCTTCAGTGGGTGCAGGATTGGGCTCGTAGTATACATTATGATTCACATCGCACTAGGTGCTATGATACTATGTGACGCTGTGACACTGGCAGTAACATTGGAAGCATGGGAATTGCCATACTGGCCCATATAGCCTAGTAGCTTGTTGCAACAGTGACCAGGACCTGCTGCTTCAAAGGAGAAAATCCTGTAATAGGGATTAGGGGATAGTCTGCCCCCAGGGAAGGTTTCTCCTGACCCCCAATAGTTAGATGTTGCTTTATGACCTGAAGCTCAAGGGTTAATATGTCTTCCAACACAATTGGTTATTATTTTGATATTTATGATTATGCAATGCTATTCTTTCAGGATGCACAATGCTACCCACGAATGTTATTGGGAACATCCTATCAAGAGGTACTATATTTTGCTCCATGTCACACTATAGCGGAAGGAATGGTATGAAATCACATTAAGTTATTCGTGACCCTACAGTAGGAGATCCTTTTTTGGGTAGAATTCCCATTGAAGTCCAATGGGAGTTTTGCATGAGTAAGGGCTACAGGATTTGACCCTCGGTGACATTTGTTCTCGGCGTACGCACAGAGAAGTTAGATAAAAGCATAAATACACTTGCTGGAATGCTGCCCTGTAACACTATTATTTCTTAGAATTCAGAACATTGTCACACAAGAACCCAAAAACAGAGAGCGAGAAAACAGGCTGCTCCCTAAAACAGAGAGGCACAACGCACCCCATCTTGCTTTAAACTGGCTCTTTCCAGCCTGAATGCTGCTGGGCCCTGATCACACTCTGCAGCCTGAAATCAGGACCAGGAACCCTACTCTTAAAGATAGCTATTTCAACACAGTCCTCAATACACCATAACATGTTGCCGTGGTTTCCAGAGACATAGATATTAGACAGCTCCCTGTGCTGTTATCCCACTGGAGAGGCGGCAGATTCTCTCCCATAATGTAGCATGTAGACAGCTGAATGTGCACGAGTGGCTGGACAGTTGGCTTATGGGCCTGATTCTCCCCTGCTTTGCCCCTTGTGCAGCCATTTACAGCTGTGCAGAGAGAGCGTAAAACACTGCCCTCAGGAAGAGCGAGCGGGGAAGTCTGATCCTATCCACACTGGCAGGACAGCAGTGAAGTGGGCCAAGAGATGGCAATAGCTGATCAGATCCATGCATAGAATAAAGAACAGGGAAGCAGGCGTCCTATAAAAACCACCCAGGTTCTCCAGAGAGCTGCAGGCTCTACAAGGACACACAGGCATAGGGTCAAGGCTGTCCGCAGTATAGAGAGAGTCCTTCACCCTTTGACTCCCCCCCCCACTTGTTCCAGACCTCAGAGAATGAGAACATCCAAGTGGCTTTATAATCATTCGCTTATGAGATAGGAATGACTAACTCAACATTTCTTATGTTAACAAAAATAACACCAAAAAAACTCTCTCTCCCCCTACCCTCCTCAGCCTCATGACTTTAAAAGGACTTGTGACAGGCCGTGAGCCTTGAGAAAATAAATCCCGATGAATTCCCACCCATAAAGACAATTCCGAAGGTATGTGTCCCCTCCTCCCCATGCCTCGGAAAACCACAGGCTTGGCCAGAACAGGAAGAGGAGCCGTTCATTTGACTCCACTTTCCCAAATCGGATTTACAGAGATGGACTCTGTCATGCTTAAATGAGCTCCATGGGGATTCCGCTTCCCCTCATGCCAGGTTGGCTTTGCAAAACATTACATAGCTGCGGACATGCTCCGTGCTGTCGTGGCGAGCACACAGCTGAAATGCAGCATGACGGAGCGTGGGGAGCTGTTGGGATGGCAGGGAAGGGGCTTGATTGCCTAGTGGTCTAATCATCACACCGGCACTCCCCTGGACCTTCATCCTATGTGGGGATCTTTCAGATGAGACATTAAAGGCCAACGTATGGCCTAAATTTTAAAAACAGGCTAGTGATTTTTGGTGCCAGGCTTCAGACTCCTTAAAGAGGCCTGATTTTCAGAGGGTGGGTGCTCAGCAATTACTGAAAATTGGGCCCCCTTTTTAAAGCGTTTCAAGTTGGGCACAGAAAATCACTAGCCAGTTAAAAAATAAATGTAAGCCTAAGGTTTTATCTGCTGTTTATGGCTCCCTTGAAGTTTTTCTTAAAAGAAGGGTGTTAGCCCTAGTATTCCAGGTTAAAATTTCCCCTCCTGTGAACTCATGTACCTGGTATAATTCATGAAGCTTGCTTGGCTGCTGCCCTCCACCCCAAAGGAGACTCTATTTCACTGCATGAATAAATTAACATGAGAACTCAGATCGCTGCCCCAAGGAGACTACAGCCTAAGGGTTCAATTGTGGCTTTCCCACAAGCCCTGAGCAAAGGGAAGTTTGTCGCTGAACTGTGCAAGGTGCAGACCAGAAACTAGGCGGTGACACTGAGTCGCAATCTGGTGCTTGGTTCCTGCCTTGCTCCAGTAGGGAAGTATTCGGCATCAGACCTATACCTGGCACACATTGCTTTCCCCTCTGTGGGAGCTCAGTGGTGCAGGCTGGTGCATTGTGGGAACCAGACCCAATGCCTTCCCCCCTCTCTGTTCACCTATGGAGTCTCTTGGATCCTGCTTTCCTCCTTGCAGTGCTACCTGTGACACATCTTATGTCCCCTTGCTCTTCTGCAAGCCTGCACTTGGGGGGGGGGGAGTTAAAATCTCACCCTCTTGGACTAGTGATCTACAGCTCAATGTCTGGTTGGCAGCCGGTATCAAGCAGAGTGCCCCAGAGGTCGGCCCTGCTCAACAGCTTTATTAATGATCTGGATGATGGGATGGATTGCACCCTCCTCAATTTGCAGATGGCACTAAGCTGGGGGGAGAGGTAGATATGCTGGAGGGTAGGGATAGGTGCCAGAGTGACCTAGACAAATTGGAGGATTGGGCCAAAAGAAATCTGATGAGGTTCAACAAGGACAAGAGAATCCCATGCAGTGCTACAGGCCTGAGAACAACTGGCTAAGCAGCAGTTCTGCAGAAAAGGACCTGGGTATTATAGTGGACAAGAAGCTGGAGATGAGTCAGCAGTGTGCCCTCGTTGCCAAGAAGGCCAACAGCATATTGGGCTGTATTAGTAGGAGTATTGTCAGAAGATTGAGGGAAGTAATTATTCCCCTCTATTCAGCACTGGTGAGGCCACACCTGGAGTATTGCATCCAGTTTTGGTCCCCCCACTATAGAAGGGATGTGGACAAATTGGAGAGAGTCCAGCTGAGGACAACGAAAATGATTAGGGGGCCGGGGCACATGACTTACGAGGAGAGGCTGAGGGAACTGGGATTATTTAGTGTGCAGAAGAGAAGAGTAAGGGGGGATTTGATAGCAGCCTTCAACTGCCTGAAGTGGGGTTCCAAAGAGGATGGAGCTCGGCTGTTCTCAGTGGTAGCAGATGACAGAACAAGGAGCAATGGTCTCAAGTTGCAGTGGGGGAGGTCTAGGTTGGATATTAGGAAAAACTTTTCCACTAGGAGGGTGGTGAAGCACTGGAATGGGTTACCTAGGGAGGTGGTGGAATCTCCATCCTTAGAGGTTTTTAAGGCCCGGCTTGACAAAGCCCTGGCTGGGATGATTTAATTGGTGTTGGTCCTGCTTTGAGCAGGGGGTTGGACTAAATGACATCCTGAGCTCCCTTCCAACCCTATTCTTCTATGATTCTATAATAAACAGAAGGGAGGGATGGGTGAAGGCAGGGTTGGCTGTATGTAGGTTGTATAGCTCTTTGGGATGAATGGAAAATATTGTGACTAGAGTAGGTCAAAAATGGAAAACAGTTTTTGTAAAAAAAAA
Organism: Dermochelys coriacea; assembly: GCF_009764565.3. Lineage (NCBI taxonomy): Eukaryota > Metazoa > Chordata > Testudines > Dermochelyidae > Dermochelys > Dermochelys coriacea. The sequence continues at coordinate 142,077,389 of NC_050071.1, forward strand.
TAATTAGAAAACGTTAAGGTGTTTTTCATTCTTGAGGTTTTGGAAAGGAACGATTTGTTTTCAAACAGTTTTGCAAAAAACTTCTATAAAGATGTTCAGTTTAGACAATGTTTGGATTAACATTTTTTCATTTGTTGTTTGTTTTGCTTTTCCTATTGCCCCCCCCCATACCTCCAACCTTTTTTGACCCATTTATTTCTTTTTCCACTGAAACCCCCCTACAATTTTCATTTTCCAGTTTGTTTGGAATACTGGAAAAAAATTGAAAAAAACCCCAAAGATTTTTCATGAACACTTACAATTTTGAGAAAAGGCACTTTTTCAACAGACACACCCACACCCACATTTCAAAAACGTTTAACCATCTCTAATTATAAATAAATAGTATGGTTAAAGTCACATACGCACAATTCAAAAATTTGTAGCCACCTCTAATTATAAAAAAATAGTACGGTTAAAATATGTCAGGCATGGGACATGCCCCTGCTATAAAAGAGGCTTGCAGAGAGTCTGTACTAGCCACCAACTCTTTCTATCAGAACAAGGATGGCTAACACTGCTGTCTCTTACGGAGTGTGTACAAAGCACGTTGCACGATGGCGGCCCCATTCCAGCTGGGGGCCTCTAAAAGCTTCCCTAAGATCACTAATGGTAGCTCTCTACCATTTCAAACCTGAGGGAGGAAGAAAGTATGTACAGTACAGGCATAAGGTTCATTGGGGAATTCTGTTCATATGGAGTGGGGGGAGTCACACAGCAAAAGAGAGGGGGTGGGGGTGTGGAAACAAACCCTGATGATATCAAACACATGGCAAGACATACCACCTACTGTTTAATGGGAGAATTAGGACACATGAATCTGTTTTCTCAGGCTACTTCAATCTGTTTCTAATCCCAGCCTAGAGAGGGTGGAGGGGCGGGGGGAGGAAAACGCCAATGATTTTTTTATGTTTCTCATCTTTAATGAGTGGTTGGTTTTTTTTTGAACTGTAATTGCTCACAAGGACACGTTCCACACTCTTAGTGCTGGTGTTCCTTGGCAGTAAAAGGCTCTCTACCACCTACCTATTGATACCACATCTAACCGCCTCATCCTCTTGCCCCCGCAGAATGAATTCAGGGTGAAAAACTTGTCATCGCAGCTGAGGGGGAAAAGAAATGAAGAAGAGGAGCAAAAGCTCCCAATGAAACTCAAATGGCCCAGAAACTGGCCATGGCCCCACTGTGAGTGCTGTGTGTGAATGGTGTCAGCGGTGGGTTGTGTGGTGCAGAAGTAGGTGGGAAGTGTTTGTGTCCTATAGTTGTTTGCAGTCCCACTTATGTCAACCCCAATAGGTAGGGGGTGGGGACTGAATGGCTTATGGGGCTGGTGATGGGCTGTCAAGCTTTCCCCCTCTAGATTGCTGCTTAGAAATCAGCCTAGCCAATAGAGACCGGAAGCCCTTTGTATCTGACAGCTGTACGGCATTTTCCCTTTGAAATGAACGTGGAGCCCCAGGTTGACAGGTTGGGCAGAGCAGCTGAGGATGGAATGGGTCATAGTGATGGGAATGGTCCTCTTGCCCAGGAGGTGGAAGGACATCAGCAGCTGTGAAAACTCCTCCACCATGGCTGTGCCTACCTTGCTGTCGAATGGGCAGCTCTAAGGGTGAGCTAGTAGTGCCCTCTCCACAGCCACATAAGAACATAACTCATCCGTGTTCTACTAAGGGCTGCTGGGTTACGTGGGGCTGGCTTCTCCTCCTTGTTTCTGTGTTGTATGGAAAACAGTGTAAAAATTACAGCTATAACTTTTCCTGGTCCTCCTTGCAGATGAAGGAGCTCTGAGGGAAGCATGTGATTTGTGTCCTCTGCATAAGAACCACTCTGGAGCAAGGTGGGTTGAGTTAGAATCATAGAACCACAGGGTTAGAAGGCACTGCAAGGGTCATTTAGTCTAACCTCCTGCCGAGGTGTATGATTTGTTGTGTCTAAACCATCCAAGAATCATAGAGCTATGGGCCTGGAAGGGACCTCGAAAGGTCAGCGCGTCCAGCCCCCTGAACTGAGGCAGGGCCAAGTAAACCTAGACCACCCCTGGCAGGTGTTTGTCCAACCTGTTCTTAAAAACCTCCAATGATAGGATTCCACAACTCCCCCTGGAAGCCTGTTCCAGAGCTTAACTACCCTTGTAGCTAAAAAGATTTTCCTAATATCTAACCTAAATCTCCCTTGCTTCAGATTAAGCGTCATTGTGCCTCTCTGCCTAAGCGACCAGCCTGCTATCTCTCTCACTGCACTGGGTTGTGGTGTGTTAGATTTCTGGATTTTTTTAGAAGTAAAGTTGTGTTACCTTGCAATGTTTCAGGAAGAGCATTTATGGTTTGTTTCTAACTCCCTGGGTGTATGCTGTGAACATAACAGTTTCCAGCTGCTTCTGCAGGTTTCCAAGCCTTTCATTCCAAAGAAGAGCCTGGAGGTCTGTACAACCAGTTGCAAATGAGGAGGAGGAGCCAGGCAAGCTGCTGGTATTAGGGGCCACCGTTAATTAAAGGGAGAAGAGGAAACAGGATCTGGATTCATCAGTGGTTTTGGACTGCTAGCCACCTGTAGTAGAAGTGTGTGCAAAGTGCCAGGGAGAAGGGGACATGGCAGCTAGGCAGTGCTGTATGACCAGGGGAGAAGAATAAGTGGCTGGACAGTATGTCTAGAGAAGATGAGAATCATATTGCAAAGAAGCACATGCAGTGGGGAGAAGACAAGAGCACTCTGGGTTCTTCGTTGGCTAACTGTCCAATCCAGAGCAGAATTTAAGGGTCTTGGTCTGTCACAGCCCTAAATGAGATAGGACTGCGCTATCTAAAATAATGCCTCTCAGAGATCCCAGGTTCAAGCTTGAAGGGATCAGCTGTGGAATTTGCGACCCCCAGTCGCAAAACCACATTCCCAAGTCCTACAGCCTTCAGATTGCAACCTTCTCATCTCTATAGGCAGGTGGTCAGGCTGCTGGATGGGCCATACAAAGCAATCCTAGAGTGAGCTGCTCAGATCAATCTTCTCACACATATATGATTTAAAGGCAGAACTGTTAGGGAATTGGAATTCCCATCTCGTGGGAAATTTTGAAATTTCAGAATATGTTTTCATTCCTAATCAAAATAAAATTTCAAATTTTCCCACAAATAATTTTTTTGAAAAAGCGTTGTTCTGGTTTAATCTAAATATTTAGTTTCGATGAAATCAAAGAGTTCTGATTTTGACTTTTTAATTTTATATTATATTATAATGCAATGCAGTGTATTCCATTTCAACACTTTCAAAATTTATTTTATACTATGTTATACATTATAATATGCATTGAAATACATTTTGAAATGAAAAGTCATTTGAAAACAAAAAATCAAAATGTTTTATTCAGAAAGCGTTAAAATAGAATGTTTCGACATCATCAAGATGCTTTTTTTTTCAGAATGAAATTTAATTGGAGCCAATACATTCCTGCAGAAAGTTATGATATTAATGAAACAAGATTTTCTGACGGAAAATCGTTCTGCTGGAAAATTTCCAACCAGCTCTTCTTGAAAGCACTGGGGGAGAAAAGAAGAACTGGCTTCTTCTCTGGGAGGATTGTTGACAAGCAGCATAATTTATCCAATGGCTTTTAGATACTGCAGTGATGGGGGCCTTAGAAATGAACATATGTAAAGCCCTATGACCAGAAGCTCCAAAGGGCAAAGAGCTCTGTACTATGATATAACCGCATTTGCTCCAAACCCTCAGACAGAGACAAACACCTACAAGAACTCTATCATGCATTCCTACAACTACAGTACCCACCTGCTGAAGTGAAGAAACAGATTGACAGAGCCAGAAGAATACCCAGAAGTCACCTACTACAGGACAGGCCCAACAAAGAAAATAACAGAACGCCACTAGCCATCACCTTCAGCCCCCAACTAAATCCTCTCCAACGCATCATCAAGGATCTACAACCTATCCTGAAGGACGACCCATCACTCTCTCAGATCTTGGGAGACAGGCCAGTCCTTGCTTACAGACAGCCCCCCAATCTGAAGCAAATACTCACCAGCAACCACACACAACACAACAGAACCACTAACCCAGGAACCTATCCTTGCAACAAAGCCCGTTGCCAACTCTGTCCACATATCTATTCAGGGGATACCATCATAGGGCCTAATCACATCAGCCACAATATCAGAGGCTCGTTCACCTGCGCATCTACCAATGTGATATAGGCCATCATGTGCCAGCAATGCCCCTCTGCCATGTACATTGGTCAAACTGGACAGTCTCTACGTAAAAGAATAAATGGACACAAATCAGACGTCAAGAATTATAACATTCAAAAACCAATTGGAGAACACTTCAATCTCTCTGGTCACTCGATTACGGACCCGAGAGTGGCTATTCTTCAACAAAAAAACTTCAAAAACAGACTCCAATGAGAGACTGCTGAATTGGAATTAATTTGCAAACTGGATACAATTAACTTAGGCTTGAATAGAGAATGGGAGTGGATGAGTCATTACACAAAGTAAAACTATTTCCCCATGTTATTTCTCCCCCCCATCCCACCCCCCACTGTTCCTCAGATATTCTTGTTAACTGCTGGAAATAGCCTACCTTGCTTGTCACCATGAAAGGTTTTCCTCCTTTCCCCCCACCTGCTGCTGGTGATGGCTTATCTTAAGTGATCACTCTCCTTACAGTGTGTATGATAAACCCATTGTTTCATGTTCTCTGTGTGTGTATATCAATCTCCTCTCTGTATTTTCCACCAAATGCATGTGATGAAGTGAGCTGTAGCTCACGAAAGCTTATGCCTTAATAAATTTGTTAGTCTCTAAGGTGCCACAAGTACTCCTTTTCTTTTTGTACTCCCTCTGTTGGTGAAAAGGGGAAAATGCTGACATACAGAGCTTAATTTCCATTCCATACCTACCAACAATTCCTCTAGTAACATGTGGGGAGTCACCATATCCATATATGAACTTTGATTTTGAGGTGTAGTGGGCTTCTAGAGTGGCTCAGAGAGGGGAGAGAGCTAGTACGTTGGGGGTAAAAAGTTCATTTCCTAGCAGCCAGGATTCTGCCCAAGATTTCTAAGTGCTCTTGTCTCTCCTGCTCTGAGGAGTTCACTGCGAGAGATGATATAGACTATGAACTTTGCTGCAAGAGCTGTCCCCGAAGACAGTAGCTGAGATGAATAGACTCCAGTGAGGTTCTGCCTACCCATCACCTAAATAAAGCTGAGTCCCTATACGGGATTTTGTAGTGGCACTTGCAGCTGGGATCAAGCAAACAGCTCTGCTGGGATGAGAGACAGATCTGTAAGGAGACACTCACCAATCCTAACGAGGAGTGGGGTTTGGTCAGAAGGTGTGGCCAAGGGACTGTTACCTCACATTCTCGTCAGCTGGGGGGAAAGGAGCTAGAGGGACTGCTGCCAAAGCTACTGGAAGTGTGTGTGTGGGGATGTATTTTACTCTTTATATTCTGTTGCTGTGTTTCCCCAAGTTGAATTACCAAATGCACTCTAGTGCTCTGTCCTTGACAAGGGGTAGTAACAAAAGGCATGCATGCAATTCCTTTGTGCAGAGATCTCAAGTAAGGCACTTCTGCACTGTCCCAAGATGTAGTGTCTTGGACTTCTGTCTCCCTTAAGGGCCTTGCACAATTCTCATCATTTACTAAACTTGATGCCCATTTTCCTCCCCCAGCTGCAACACTTTTTATTTGGGAAACCCTTGTCCAATGTTACTCACAAAGACTAGATCTGGGTAAAATTTTTGGACCCAAACTCTTTTTTGGGTGAAAAATGCAGATTCAGTGACACCAAAACATTTCGCAAATCAGTGTCAATTTCGCCAGATTGTTTTGGTAGTTAAAAAAAAAATAATGCAAACACACCCTAAAAAGAAATTCTGAAAAAAAACCCCAAAATATTTTGTTTTGTCTATTTTGAAATGAAACTTTTCGACATTTTGATTTGAAACAACTTTTGTTTTGAAATTGCCCTTAATTGAATTTTTTTTACACTGAAAGTGTAAAAAAGAGTGCGCGAAAGCAAATCGAAACATTTGCTTTAACCCCAAACTTTTTTTCCCCCCAATTCACAGAAAATTTCCAAAAATTCCATTTTTGATTCTGCTTGAAACAATTTGTTGTTTGATTTTTCACAATTGCCAGCAAACTGAAAACTCCCGTTACTGGCCCGCTCTCATAGAGAGCATCTTGCCTGGAGAATTGAACCTGCACATCTACTCTCCTTTGTGTATTTGTTCTGCAACAGCAAGGTAGCTCAGAACGGTCTCATGGCTCAGACAAAGTGTAGAGTGCTTTAACCCTTTTTATAACTTTTTCTAACTCCTTGCCAGAGGATGTTGTGAAGGCCAAGACTATAACAGGGTTCAGAAAAGAATTAGATAAGTTCATGGAGGATAGGTCCATCAATGGCTATTAGCCAGGATGGGCAGGGACGGTGTCCCTAGCCTCTGTTTGGCAGAAGTTGGGAATGGATGACAGGGGATGGATCACTTGCTGATTCCCTGTTCTGTTCATTCCCTCTGGGGCACCTGGCACTGGCCACTGTCAGAAGACAGGATACGGGGCTACATGGACCTTTGGTCTGACCCAGTATGGCCGTTCTTATGTTTCTTATGTAACCCACACAGTAACCTTAGTGTCTCTCTTGGTGCATGGCCTCTTTAACCTAGGGTATAGAATAGAGGTAGTCAATTATTTTTTGTCAAGGTATAGTCAAGGTCCAGACTCAAGAGAAAATAAAATAAAAAGTAACAATAATGATAATAAGTAAATAAAAAGATTTCAGGGTCCATTCAAAAATTCTGATGGTCCAGATTTAGCCCGTGGTCTGCCTATTGACTACCCCTGCTATAGAGTTTTATCCTGGATCCTCATACATCAGTGACCTCTAATGTGTAAGCCATGAGCACCTTTTGCCATAACAGTATTTCTGTGTTGCCACTGGTACTCGGTAATCTGTGGGGAATCACTTGATAGTTGGCCAGGGGTTGGGGGAATTCTTTTATGTAGGGCAGGTAGAAATTTGAACATATCTATAAATAATAAAGGGAAAGGAAAATAACCAACAAAAAACTTGTCACTAAGGGTGACTGGGAAGTCATAGGGGTTGGGCAATATGAAACTAGTATGTGAAAGAGGCCTATGCATCATCAGGGGAATGGAGAGCCTAGGCGACTAAAAGAGTTTGGATTGTTTAGTCTCGCAGAATGCAGGCTCAGAGGAGATCTGATTGCTCTCTCTAATTACATCAGGGGAGTAAGCACCAGGGATGGAGAAGAGCTCTATAAAAGAAGGACAATGTTGGCAGAAGAACAAATTGGGATAAACTGGCCAGGAATAAATTGAGGCTGGAAATTAGAAGAAGAAACCATAAGAGGAGGGAGGTTCTGGAACAGCCTCCTAATAGGAGCAGTGGGAGCCAACAACCGAACCAGTGTGAAGATGGAGTCTGATGAGTTTGTGAATGGGATTATATGACTGGGTTGTCTATGGTAGCAGGGAATTGGACTCGAGGATCCGGGAGGGCCTGTGTCACTACGTGCAGCAGGGGGAAGATGACAGCATGAAATATAACAATAGTTGGGAAAAGGGCAAATCTGAAATTGATCAGAGCTGAGTCTGTGCCAGTGTGGGAGTGAACACTATGTGACTAGAGCAAAACTGGGGCCCATAAAATAGCAAACATGGATGTATTCAGGATTGCTTCCCTACAGCACATTTCTTAATGCTTTTTGTGGAAGATGGAGAATAGAAAGGAGATATCAAGCTAAATGTAAACATGTTCCCTTCCACCCCAGAGTACATAAGGAAAAATAGGTGAATGTCAGATCACTAGGCCATAAAGCCGTGAAGGGTACATTTACACTGGAATAAAAGACCCACAGCCTGGCTGCAGCTGGCCTGGATCAGCTGACTTGGGCTCATGGGGGTCAGGCTGTGGGGCTAAAAATTGCTGTGTGGATGTTTGGGGTCAGGCTGGGGCTGGAGCCTGGGCTGTGGGACCCTCCCCATCATGGGGTTCCAGAGTTTGGACTCCAGCCCAAGCCTGAATGTCTAATAGCAATTTTATAGCCCCATGAGCCTGAGTCAGTTGCCCCAGGCCAGCTGCAGGCAGGCTGTGGGTCTTTTATTCTGGTGTAAATGTACCCTTCACGGCTTTATGGCCTAGTGATCTGATATTCACCTATTTTTCCTTATGTACTCTGGGGTGGAAGGGAACATGTTTACATTTAGCTTGATATCTCCTTTCTATTCTCCATCTTCCACAAAAAGCATTAAGAAATGTGCTGTAGGGAAGCAATCCTGAATACATCCATGGTTGCTATTTTATGGGCCCCAGTTTTGCTCTAGTCACACAGTGTTCACTCCCACACTGGCACAGACTCAGCTCTGATCAATTTAGTTGCTGTGTAGATGTATCCTAAGTGCTGTCACAGAGGATCCAGAAGAAGCAGGTGTTGCTGCTGTTTGCTTTGATACTGGTTGTGGGTCGTCAGGGATAACCAAGAGGTAGACACACTTTCTCAGAGAGGAAGAACACAGCACATGGGACAGGGGAAGTGCCATATCAGTAAGTCTGATCTGTTAGTCCAGTATGATCTCTTGCTAAGAAAGGCTGAAGAAAATCAGGCATGAGCCCCTCTGGGGACAGATTGGCAGAGGTCTGGGACCAGGGCAGTTCTGAAGTAAGTGGCAAAAAGAAAGAATCAGGACATTGGAAAGGGTCACTGGGCCTGATTCTGCCCCTGCTTGTCATGCTAGACATGATCCCTATGGAAATGGCGCAGGAATTGGCTACCCTGGCTCTGTGCCAGCTTTGGATTCCCGGACACTGAGAGAATCCCCTGCTGGAGAGATCTGGCTGCATTCCAGCCCCTTTGAGGATCCCAGCTCAGGATCTGGCTCTATGACTCCTGAGGCAGAGCTGTGCCAGGGATGGGGAGGAGATGTGCTGCTCTCCGTGAGGAAAGTGGTGTGTGTGGGGGGTAGGAGATGCACTGCTCTCTATGAGGAAAGTGGGGGGGGGGGAAGTCTGGGTGTGTTTTGACTGGATAAAGCCACATCAGTTCAGACTGGCGAAAGGGGGAACCTGGCCTGACGAATCTGCATTGCTTTCGAAGAAACAGATAAAGGGCCTGCTTCTTCCCAGCCCTGCAGCAAGTGTCGTCGTTTACACTGGTGCAAAGTTGGGCACAAAGCACTGCCAGTGGTGTGACTGAGTCGAACAAGAAGCCAGTCTCATTGTCAGCTCCTTGCACGTTTGCCTCCTTGCTTTAATCCTCACAGATCCACCCTGGGCATGGTCCACCTCTGTGAGCCCAGTCCCCTGGCCCTTCCTTAGCCCATATTGAGAAGCCCCTCTTATAGACCCACTTTGACTATGCTTCCCTCTCATGGATTGAATTGACTGGTATACAAAATCCCCGCTTGCTGTTCCCCTTTCCTGGGAGCTTTGTCTATTGTTAGGCCTTGCCTATATTACGAGTTGCACTGGGTTAACTAAAGGTGAGCCAAGCCAGTGCAAACTTCACACATCACGGGTGCTGCCGCAAACAATAACCCTCATAATGAATAATCTGCTGATGTTTTACACTGACTTGGCTGGAACACAGGGTGTGAGGCAGTGGAGAGTCAGTTCCCAAGTATCTGTTAGATTGGAAAGGGTTCCTGGAAGCGCTACAAGATTCAGATTTGAGGTCTGGAGAACGTGCCTCGCATGAGAGACTTAACAAATTCAATCTATTTAGCCTATCCAAGAGAAGGTTAAGAGGAGACTCGATCACGGTCTCTAGGTATGTAGCGAGGCGGAGTGGGCTCCCTCCGAGCCTGAGATGGAGGGACCACTACGCTCTCGCTGGAGAGGTGGGTGGAGTCAAGCCAGCCCTGCCCACCATGCTGGAAACGGAGGGGAGGGACAGGAAGTATAAGAGGCAGGCCCTTCAGATCAGTTGGCCCAGAGCCAGCGAAGGAGGCCGACGTCGAGCTCACTGCAGGACTCTAGGCCAGAGCATCAGCTGTGCAATGCCCTGCCCCCGGAGGAGGCTGAGAGTGGAGAAGAGCTGCAGGGACTGCCATCCATCCACTCCCTCCTCGGGGAGGCGGAGGACCTGCAGGCTACAGAGCCACACCAATGGACTGGGGTAGGAAGTAGGGCAGGGGAACCAGACGTAAGACAGGTTGTACTATCACCCTATGAGTCAGTGTGTTTCGGCAGGATCACCACTGACCAGTCTCGGGATTCCCTGCCACTGTTAGGGTCCTGGGCTGGGACCCGGGGGAGTAGGTTGGGCCTGGGTCCCCCATCCGACTGCTGTCCAACCCCAACCCCGGGGTGGCAACCTGCTCACCCTTGGCCAGAAGGTCTGTGCCTTGTTTGTGGCTCACCCCAGACAGAAGGCTGCAGCCCCTAGACTGTGTTTGCTGTCTGCCTTAGCCAGAAGGCTTAGGCTAAAGAGTGCTTATTGCTCTGCCCCACTCACGGAGTCAGAGCCTAGACTGTGTTTACTGTCCACCTAAGCCAGGAGGCTTGGGCCCACAGACTGCTTATTGCTCTGCCAGTCCAGAGTGTCAGCGCCCAGACAGTGATCAGAGTGGCCTCCCGCAGAGCCTGAGATGGAGGGACCACTAAAAGGTACCTACAGGGGGAAAAGATTTCTGATGGTAGAGGGCTCTTTAATTTAGCAGACAAAAACATGTCATAAGGGGAGACACTGCTGGAAGCTGAAGTGCAGTTTTTAACGGTGTGGGTAATTAACCATTGGAACAACTTATATGGGGAGATAGTGAGTTATTCATCGCTTGAAGACTTTAAATCATTCGAGTTCAGAAGTTACGGGCTCAATGCAGGAAGCACTGAAATTCTCAGGCATGTGTTATGCAGGAAGTCAGACTAGCTGATCATAATGGTTTACCTTGTGGCCTTAAAATCTGAAAATTAAGGAAGGAGAGAAATAGGTTGGTGTTTAGATTTGGGTGAAATTCACCTCTGGGAAGAGAACTGCAGGATGTACTGTAGGGAACAATCCCAAGCTGGCCTGTGGGGCATGGAAGTGGACTGGGTGACATAGTAGGTGATTTCCCTTGCTAATTTCTATACTATAAGTGGGTGGATTGGCATCACCATTGATGCAGTCCTTCAGGTACAGCAAAAATACTAACAGTACTTACACAGCTATGCATAATTGCAGATATGTGCAAGGGGAAGTTCTGTGGCCTGCAACGTGCAGGGGATCAGACTGGATGATCATGATGGTCCCTTCTGGCCTTAAAGTCTATGAGATGTAGTTATCAACAGGTGTTTTGTCTTGCATTGGTCATCAGCTGGAAGTTCGTTTTGGTGGAGTCACCTGAAGGGAGGGAGGGAGATCTGTGCAGAGAGATGAGGGGGATGACAGAATATGCCAGCCATTGACCACAAACCCTTTACCATGTCTTGAGTCACCTTCATCCTTCTCAGTCTTTGAGGAGTAAATTGGAGAGAGCAGGCATATCACCAGGGGATGTTTCCAAGTTTCATGGGTGAGGTCCTTTTATCCCAATGCTGCCAGAAGCACTGAGGATGTGCTGTGAGTACATACCAGCCAAAGGGGAGAAGAAAAAGCATGATATACTGTAAGGACATTATAAGCTCTGTACGGAGCAGCAAACTGTGTCTGCCTGGATACTCCTACCCTAGTCAGGGATGATAAGGAAACACCTGAGGTTACCCATGTATTTGATCAGGCTCAGAGATGACTAGAGGAAACCTAACAGATTCTTGCCACTAGTTTTCATTGTGTCAGTGTGTGTTTTACTTTCCCTTCAGTCTCTTCTAATAATATGGAGGTTGAAGAGACCTAGTGCATAAACTTTTAAGACCAAACAGGACCCTTATGGTTGTCTGACCTCCTGCATAGCACAAGCCAGGGAAGTCTCCCAGGAAAGGTTATCTGTGTAATTATTTAATTCAGATTTTTAGTGATGCTGAAAGAGGCATCCCTCCATACTCTATAGGTACCCTTGACATAACTTAAAAATAGATCCTAAATGCAACAATTGATGATAACCCACCACAAATCCCTCTCATTCCCCGGAACAACCCTTATCCCCTTTACAACTGCTGTTCCTTCCCATACCCCCATTTTCAGATGCCCTGAAGGTCCTCAGAGATGGGCTATTTGGGACTAAGACGGGGAATAAACCTCAAAGCCATGGGACCTCCCAGAGAAACCCCTGCCAGTGTCTAGCCCTTCTCTTGTCAGTGCTGGATTATTCTCTGCAGACTATTCTCCAATCCAGTTTGAAAAGTCCTGACTAACAAGGTTTCCCCGCTTCCCCTGGGGAGAGCTTTTCACCGCCTGCTATGGTAGATCTCACTGTTCGGAATGTTTCCCCTGATATTCAGCCTACATTTTCCATTTCTTAATTTCGGCTTGTGATTCCTGGATATTCCCCCATTGGGCTAACCTAAACAATTCCTCTCCCTCCTCGGTATTTACACCCCTCAAATAACCACAGACAGTTGTCCTAGCCCCCTTTGTTGTCACCTAGCCAAACTATACATATTTAGCTCCTTCGCTTTTTCCCTCATAAGTCAGTCCTTCCACTGTCCTGCTTTGACTCGTCTCCAGCTTGACGACATCCTAATGCTATTGAGGTGCCCAGAAGCAAACACAGTCCCCAACGTTCCCAGAGGAAGAGAAGGAGCAGAAGCAAAAGGAGGAGAGTGACCTAGCCGCCAGCACTTTGTTTATGAGAAAATCCCTGCAGCCATCTATGTCTGCAGTGGGGTGGAAATATGGTCTCAGTGCTACCCCTGAGACATGGACGGAATGATGCTGCCAACACACGTTCTTCCCTTTCAAATATTCCATTGGATCCAGGCTCTGGGAACAGCTCAGAAGCGAGGTCCTTCTATCACTAAGTCTGTAGTATGGTCATTAATATTATTAACATCTATTATGGAAGGACTCCGTCAAGATGGCCCGATGTGCTAGGCACAATACAAACACATAGGTAGACATGGCCCCTGGCCTGAAGAGCTTACAGTGAAATTTCAGAGGTTCTCCACACTACAACTCCGTGTTCAACAGTAAAAAGTTTCAGGATTCCTTTTGCAGAAGTCCCAGGAACCCTCTCACATCCAGCCATAAAGTGGAGTTGTTCTATCCACTAGGTTTTTCCTTGACCGGCTAACATGAATTGTTGTTATTTGTATTACAAAAGTGCCTGTCATGGACCAGGCCCCCATTGTGTTAGGTGCTATATAAGCACAAAACAAAAAGACAGTCCCACCCCAAAGAAGCTTACAATCGAAGTATGAGGGCTTGTCTACACCCGTGGTTCTCAATCAGAGTACACGTACCCCTAGGAGTATGCAGAGCTCTTCCAAGGGCTACATCAACTCACCTAGATATTTACCTAGTTTTACAGGCTACAGGAAATGCACTAGTGAAGTCAGTACAAACTACAATTTCATACAGACAATGACTTGTTTATACTGCTCTATATACTAGACGCCGAAATGTAAGTACAATATTTATATCCCAATTGATTTATTTTATAATTATATGGTAAAAATGAGAAAGTCAGCAGTTTTTTCAGTACTAGTGTGCTGGGACACTTTGTATTTTTATATCTGATTTTGTAAATAGTAGTTTTTTAATGAGGTGAAACTTGGGGGTATGCAAGACAAATCAGACTCCTGAAAGGGGTATAGTAGTCTGGAAAGGTTGAGAGCCACTGCTTTACATGGTGTGTTAGTCCACATTAGTGAGGGTGTAAATTTGAGTCCACACCAATGTGTCAGGCCTGTGTGAGTGCTGCTGACACCCACTCAGAATTCCCTAGTGTTCGTTAATGTACTACTGTTTGAAATGGGACTACATTAATGCACCAGTTAGTGTGTGAACATGCTGGTGTGGACTAACTCACTGTGTAGACAAGACAATAGGTGGATACAGACAGCAGAGTACGAGGAAACAGTGTGACGATACAGGTGAGAGGCAGGGGTCTCTGCACACCAGCAGCCTAACTGCTGTCACAGTTTTTTGTTGGTATCCTGCCAATGGAGAGTTTTGAGGAGGGATTTGAAGATGGATAATGAGGTCGTTTTGTGGATGGTCATGGCCATGGGGAGCGCATGAGGGGCAGAAGGGGAGAAAGCACAAGAAGGTGCTGTTTGAAAATTCAACAAGGGGGCGATGGAGGCTGGTATCACAGGCCAGTTGGAAGCCAGAGTTGATATCTTGATATGAGATGGGAGATGGGGTAGAGAATGACAAGCAGCCTATGTTTGAGATGATGGAGAAAGGGGAGCCAGTAGAGGATGCAAACTACAATTTGTTAAAGCTAAAATGTGTCTCATCTGCGTTGGGATTTGGACGCGCGCTCGTGAACGTAGGTCCAAAGACATCTTTTCTCTAGTTTAGATGAGGCCAAGCTGACAAATGGCAGTGGGCAGGGAAGCGGAGGGCAGCAAGAAGAAGACCATGCAGTGACATAGGATGATAACATATTTAATTCAATCACTGGAAACCATGCAGGAGCCAACTCCTCCACTGGTGTAAATTGGCACAGCTCTATTAAACTCATTGGAGTGATGGACGATTGAGAATCTGGCCCCTTTGTTTGTTACTGTCATTTAAAAAACTCTCTGTCACACTAGGACTGTCCCCAGGCCCATGCTTCCTCCACCTTTGCTCCCCATCCCCATCTCGGTGGGAGGGGATAGAAGCAACCATGAGCTGTGGTTTTGTTAGATCTCATAAAATAAGATGGATTGGGCTGGATCAGTGCTCAAATGGGAGACCTCTGGGTGCTGCATGAAATGGTGGCTCATGCTTCTCTTGGAGTGAGTGCATCACCAGTATAGCAGGAGGGGGCGCTGTGGTGCTGGAGCCACCGTCTTTTGAGTGGAACATAAAAAACCCCAAGGTCTGGAGCACTTATGCTCCTTCAGAATCCCCTGGCAGTGTTTGCATGTGTATCACTATTTATTATGGATAGGAGAGCAGTGCCTAGCGGACCCCACCGAGGTCAGGCTCCCACGGCGTTAGGTGCTGAAGGTACACGTAGCGAGACCCCGCCCCTGCTGCAAAGCCCTTTCAATCTAAATAGATAAGACCGGCAACCCCACATTTTACACCGGGGGACTGCAGCACTGAGAGATCTGGGGCTAGATTTTAAAAAGGGCTTCAGCTCCCACAGTCGGGGCCAGATTTACGCAAAAGCTCAGCACTCACTTCAGGGACCGGCAAGTTCACAAGAGCGCTGTGCCCAGCCAGCTGGGTGGGTTCTGCCCAAGGAAGTCCGTGACTCTGAACCCCACCTACCCAAGAGCTGGGCCCAGCCCATAACTGCAAGGCCATCCTTCCATGCCATGCTCTCCTGGTATTGGCAGAGACAGATTCTGAGGTACAGGGGACAGGGCCCAGCGGAAAACACATTTTTCTGGAGGAATTATTTCTTACTACCCTCTTGTAAGCATCCTGCTGTAATGGTCCAAAATCACCATGACACTATTGAAAACTATAGTGCCTTGGACCAACCATCCTATAGCACACAGCCGTGCAACACATGGGCTGATTGCTCTTCTAGCTTAAAAAAAGACAGGCTACTCGTCCATTCACCTGGGTCTCTTTCCAAACAGCTGTCCAAGCAAGTGGTTAAAAATGTTTCCTTTTCAGTTCTAAAAGAACTGAATTCCACGGTGTGCTCCTCATTCTCCAGGTATATCTGTATGTAGTCACCACTACTACTAAGATCTCAGGATGCCTTCAAGAGGTCAGTTTCTGGGTGAAGAGCAGCTGGCTTAGACTCAGTCCAGGCAAGATTGAAGCGATGCTGGTTGGAAGGGGGACAGGCCTTGGTGAACTACCCAGGACTTTGCTCCTTTTGTCCACAGCACCCATTAATTAAAGTAGTGCGAAACCTCCGAGTCCTGCCTAATTCCTCACTAAGCTTGGATGACCAGGTAGCGTCGGTATGTAACAAATGCCTTCTTTCACCTCCTGCTTGCTAGGAAGCTCTGTCCCTTCCTCCTGGACAAGGACCTGGCCACAATGATTCCAGCATTTGTCCCCTCCAGGCTGGATCACCGCATCTGAAGCTGAACATGAAGATCAGGCCTGTCCTTAGGATTTATGGGGCCCTACGCAGTTATTATTAAACTGGTGCCCCAAGCCGGCGCATTCGGCTCTGTGAATACTGGTGCCCCTATAACTGGTGCCCCTATGCCGGCGCATTCGGCTTTGTGAATACGGCCCCTGCCTTATGCCTCGTAAGGAGACTGCAGTGCGTGCTGGGTGTGCGGGAACCGACCTGCTCTTCCCTGCTGTCCTGGTCATAGGCGCGGATTCTGTGTGCTTACCAACTCGTCCCCCTCCCTCCCAGCGCTTCCGGAGCGCCATGAACAGCTGATTCGCAGCGTTCAAGCTCCGGGAGGAAGGGGGAGGAGCGAGGATGGGCCATGGTCAGGGGAGGAGGCGGGGGAAGAGGTGGGGCAGGGGTGGAAAGAGGCTGGGTGAGGGATTGGCGGAAGGGGTGGACATGGAGTTGGGGCGGGGCATGGAGAAGGGCGGGGGGTCAAGCTCTTCCTGGCAAGATGAGAAGTCGGCGCCTATGGTCCCGGTGGTGCCCCACATTTTCGGGTTCCCTACGCAGCTGCATATGCCTAAGGACGGCCCTGATGAAGATAATGCACAAGGTTTAGCTGGTACAAATTGTGGCTGAGTATTTCCTCTGTGGTCTAAGCTGCTGAGAGCACATTAGGCTCATGCTCATATCCCTCCACTGACTCCCAGTCAGCTTCTGATACCAGGGGAGGGCCTTGTTTGCAATTGTCAAAGCAATCAATGGATCAAGCCCCAGCTACATTAAAGGCTGAGTTTCAGTCTATGATCTGTTGTGATGGCTGTGCTCTTTAGAGCACCAAGCCCGGGATAGAGCGCGTGAGATTTGGGAGCAAAATAGAGGATCCCCCTCCGGAATCAGCCTCTAGAGGAGATTGGGGGAACCAGAGCCTGGCAATCTTTGAGGAATGCTGCAAACTCTCCCCTTTGGCAGAACTTTTCCACCATCACATGAAAGGCGGTCACAACATCGAGATTCCCTCTTCTGCCTGTCCCCCAAAAATGCAACCGCTACCTACCAAATCAACCACCAGCACAGCTTGTACCCTCTTAAAAGGGAGAAGAGCCTTTCATGATTCCATCAAGAGATTCCATGAAGCCCAATGGAGAATTTGTTGTTATCAATCTATCTTATATGGAAGAGACAATGGTGGGGGTAAGTCCCATAGGTAGGTACTGAAGCACAGGGAGAATAGTTCCCTGGACTTCAGTGAGACCACTCACCTGTGTAAAGTCATGCCAAAATACTTTGCTGGATTGGGGCCTCGATG
Organism: Dermochelys coriacea; assembly: GCF_009764565.3. NCBI lineage: Eukaryota > Metazoa > Chordata > Testudines > Dermochelyidae > Dermochelys > Dermochelys coriacea. The sequence goes on from NC_050071.1 coordinate 142,094,820, forward strand.
ACAGTTGTTGCCCAGCACAACCAGTCAGTGTGAGACATTCGCTGGGTCACTACAAGGAGGAAGCCAGTAAAGCTGGTTGTGCAATGAGCCAGCTGCAGAGGCAAATGGCTCTGATTTGCACAAATCTGCCGGCACCCAACTGTAATAACCTCCAATGCCTCTTGGTTTGGACCAATGACCTAACCTGCAAACCGTCCTGCTGAATGCTCATCGGGCCGTGGGTGGCACGGGCATCAGTTCATGCTATTCAAATATTTCAGGGGCTACAGGAATTCTTTATTTTCTTCTGGAGCCTATAGTTTTTAATCTTTTTAAAAAAACACTGTGATTTAGCACTGGTGAGAGATATCCCAGCCAACAGTCCTGCCCTTTCTCTGTAGCCACAGAACAGGGTAGAGCATGGGCAATGGCCCTGCAAGTGTCTCACACGCTTTGCCTCACTGATGTGCTGCTCTCTCTTCGCGTAATTATTGGTATTATTATTGACTGTTTGTATTATGGTAGGGCCCCAGTTGAGCTTGGGGCCTCATCCACTGGATCTAGTACAAACACATGGTAATAGACAGTCCCTGCCCCAAGAACTTACAATCTAAGTAGACTGGACAGACACAGGGAAGGGGGGGACTCAGAGGGGAAGTGACTTGTCTGTGGTCCAACAGCAGATTGGCGTGGCAAGGGAGAGCAGCTCCCCCCGCATACATATATGGGTGGGGAGTGGACAGAACCTTGGGCCCCACCACCACCCCAATGGGCCAGCCAGGGCAGAAAGGGAAGAAATCTGTACTCCCTCCCAACTCTCGCTTCCCACCTGGAAACCAGGGACGAGCTTTCAATTCCCTCTGTCCCCCCCGGGGCAACATGCCCCTTACTGCGAGGTGGTGGTCGCTTCAGGATCTAGACCTCAGTTCTTAAAGTGATATTTAAGTGACACATCGGTCTTGTGCTGGCCACCTGCACAGCCATGAGTTTCCCCCCTGTAAGAGTGTATAGTAAGTATCCAGGTCCGGATTTAGGGTCAGGCAACCCAGGTGACTGCCTGGGTGCAGTGTTTGCGGGGGGGGGGGGGTGCTGGGCTCGGGGGGCTGTTTTTGTTGTTAGCAACAAAAGGGAAAATAAAATGTTTGAAGTAAAATGTCGCAGGTATACCGTAGGTGGATTCATTTTTCACTGACCTCCTAGAACGTTCTGGATCTCTGTGGAATCTCGTGGAACCTTCCAGACTTTCTGAGAACTACATTTTCCTCCTAGCATGTTGTCAGCCGTGCCCTCGCGGGTATACAAGGGGCGGGGCGTCGCCAGTGAGATATAAGAACGAAGTGAACAGAAGAGGGAGCCCAGCTGCGCTAGTGTGAACCTTGTTTTAGTGTGTAATTGTGGAAGTGCACTTGTGCATCAAAGTCGTGAAATGGGCTAGAAATGCAACAAAAACAAAGTTTTCAAAAGTTTAACAAACGGGGGAGGGGAGACTGAAGATACTCCTTGGCTGGGGCGCCATTTGGTCTAGGGCTGGCCCTGTAAGTATCCTTCCACAGCAATGGTCCAAAACACGGCTCAGGACCGTTATTATTGTTTATCAGCAGTAGTGCCCACCACATGCCAGGCACTTGCCAAACACTAAAGCAAGTTCCAAGCACTTACGAACTCCAGTTAGTTGCGGACTCTCAGCACAGCGAGTGTTCAGCATGTAGGACAATTGCGGCAATGGTTTTTCTTATAAGGGTTGCCTGTAGGAGTGCCTTTGCACTTCCCTCATCACAGGGGCTGGAGGAGCTATCTGGCTCACCATGTCCATTCCTCTGCTATCGCAAGAAACCCTGTGATATAATCTATCTTCAAATGAGTTAGGGTGTTTGTGTCCACTATTCCCTGCTCTCTATACACCCTGTGCCATGTTATCTTGACAACAACAAACTCCATCGACAACAACTCCTTTGACTGAAAACTCTTTGGGGGCAGGAATGGTCTTTTTTGTGGTGTTTGTACAGTGCCTAGCACAATAGGGCCTTGGTCCCTGGCTGGCATTCCTAGCTGCAAATCCATAACAAAAAATATATAACAAACAGTAATAATAACCACCTTCCCCAAACACATGAGTGATGACTCTAGAGTTTTATTTCTTTCTTTTAACACGGATTTAATTTTTTTTCCTGTGTGTTAAACGGCAATTGTAAAAATAGAGTTTAGCGCGAGAAGCATGGGAAAGTCCAAACTCCTCTCTTCATTCCCATTAACGGGTCAGCTGTTCCCACAAATCGGAGATTTTCCTCCTCTTTGCACTGGACAGGAGTCATTAGATTCAGGGCGGCCGTGAAGGAGCTGGGGTGTGTGGTGTGTGTGTGTGTGTGTGTGGGGGGTGTGAATGGAAAAAAATACACCACAATAGTAGCCACAAAATTCTTCTCTGCTCCAGCTTCTCCTTTGAATTGGTTATGCTAGCCCCCCCCCTTTAATAAGGAACAAATTTCCAGCACTCTATGGGAAAGTTTTAATGTAACATATTTCTGACGGGTCATTGTCAGTTCACACTAAAGATTTTTTTTCCCTTCCCCTTTCTCCGAGAATGGAAGCAGCATGGGCGATACAGGAATAACTGGCTCTTTGGAAAGGCTGGGAAGGGGTGACTGTTTCTGGCACTGATGGTGTGGAAATGGCATGTTGGGAAGTCAGGGGTTCTGAAGGCTGGCACCAGATATTCTGCAAGCTGGGGAAATGCTCAGCTCTGCCAACGGCACTTGTTTCTGACCAGTAGCAGCCACCCTTCTGCCCACAGAGCTGGGGCGTGACTTTGCCACTTGTCTGGCATGCTAACTGTGTAGGAGAAGCTTGTGCCACTGCTGTGCGCGTATCAGGGACCGCAGGTCTCAAACCCTGGTCCAGAGGGCTCTTAGGTACCAGTAAGTTCTGATCAACATTAACAGAGGACGCCAGTCCTGGGATCTGATTGGCAGAACTCTGGTCGGGGGGTCCCAATTGGTTCCCTGCTTCCAATTAAACCAAGCAGAGGAACAGGGAGTTTATCAGTGCAACTGCATTTCCCCTGCACTACCTGCTCCTACTGCCTGACTCTGGACTCCTGGTAACCTGACCCCGCCGGCCTCCTGACACGTGACTTTTGGTCTGCCCTGTCTTGGACTCTGATCTCCTGGTATCCGACCTGGCCTGCCTCCTGGCTCCCAGCTCATGCTCTGACTACTAGGTCAGACTGCCCACGTACTGGTCATGAGCCTATGACTAGACCAAGAGCCTTGGGCCTGATCTCCCTCTCGCTTGGACTGGAGTAACTCCACAAAGGTCAGTGAAGTTGTACTGGGTTAAGATTCACGTAGGTGAGAGCACAATTGAGCTATAGACTTCAGGACTGCTCAGCACTAATTCCCTTCCCAAAATATTTCTCTTCAAAGATTTGCAAGGGACAGTAGGGATCATGAGAGCAAGAGGTTGAGAACATTGAGGATAGGTCTCCACTGCAGTCAAAGGTGTGACAGCAACACCAGTTGGCAAACCTGCACTAGTCTAGGTAGCATGTCTAAAAATAGCTGTGAAGACGTGGCAGCATGGACCCTGGCATGGACTAGCAATGAGAGGATGTAGCCAGGGTTCTGTACTGCCTGTGCTGCTGTGTCTTCTCTGCTTTTTCAGCCATGCTAGCTAGATTATGCCAGCCAATCACAGCTCCAATTCCGATGTAGACAGACCCTCAGACTCAGGCATAATGCCGTCAAGAGCCCTGCTTATGAACCTGTGTCCAGATCTTCAAAAGTCCAGACAGTCCAACCCTAAGCCCCCTCCTCCCCATCTCTTGCAATGCACTCTTCTCACCTACAGCACTCCATCCTGGATCCTCACCGACTGATAATGATTCATCACATCCCAACCTGCAGCAAGCCCTGCTATTTCAGTCTTGTCCCCCTTCCAGGTTTGCAACACCCTGTGTTATTCCAGTCTTTGGCGTCCATGGAAAGGAAAGCTACCATGTGCACTGACCTGTGCAGTAGTGTTGTGAAGACTAAGATGAAGCCCAGCACACCTTGTATTCATTTGTGCTCCATGCCAGGTGTGTGTGCTTAACCCACTGTGATATCTGTCCTCCTCCTTTTTTGTTTTGTTTTGTTTCCCTCACCTGAAGTAGTTCTGGCCAGTGGTTGTGTTTCCACAGCTAGTTAGTTGCTTTGCTATCATTGGTCGGAGCCCAGGCTATTAACATGGACTTTGCTGCACTGGATTTTTCTTGAATGACAGTCGGAAGCTCCACGGAAGAGAGGGGAAAAATCTGATGGAATGAGGCCCTTGAAAGGCAATATTAGGGGAAGGTAATTGACTTCATATGTCCCGTAGGCCACTTTTAGATCTCAAAGCGAGGTCAAGGGTGCTTGAGGCAGAGACAAGAGGCTGTTATTGCTAACATTCATTTCCCAGTGGGATGTCAACAGCCTGTTCAGGACTGATGAGTCTTGAAAACCGAGAGGGGTGACTCATTGGCTTTGCTTTAGCATCCATTTTTTATTAAGCAGCATTGTGCAATGGTTTGAATGATCGGCATGAATCTGCCCTGCTTCCCAGGGGTAACACACATCAATGCTGGGGAAGACAGGGAGAGGCCAAGTCCATTTAAATTACCGATGGACCTTCTTTTCAGGCTGTTGCTTGTATGATGTACATTCTGAGCTCTTGGCTGCTCTTCAGGGTTTCCATTTATTCTGTTGGGTGGGCCCAGAGGTGCCAAATTATCCATGCTTCTCGTCCTTGGGGGCCTGACATTTCTGTAGTCGTCTTCCCCCATTTAATCCTCAGGGTAGCTTTGGCCTCCCCCGTTGAGATGACTAGCAATGGAGCTAGCTAGCAGAGTTGGTCCAGAATTTGTCAACAGAATAGCCAATATCCTGGAGGTTGGTATACTCAGCAGGGATGGAGGAGACCCACGTTCAAGTCTCTTGTCTGCGTTAGGCAAAAGAGAGACCTGAAGTGGTTCTTCCATGTCTCCTGCCCCACCAGGCTATTAGGGATGTGTGCTCACTCGCTCTCAGAAATACTGAAATGTCTGAGATTCATCTCAATGCAGGACGGGACATTTTTCATGGGACTGGAAAACCATCTCCTGCCCAGCTCTATTAGTTAGGGCCAAAATGCTTAGGGGCTGATTATCAAATGCTCCGCACCCAACATGTTCCCAATCTGCTGAGCTATTTTAGCATTGGAGGTTGCTGCCTCTCACTGTGGAATCTGTGTGAGTTTGGGAAATTGGGCCAGTTATTCTGATGCCTAAATACAAGCCAAGCTTGTTTGAAAATCTGGCTCTTGGTGCCTGTTGTGTGTGATGTGGAAAACCAACAAACACTTTTTTACATGCAGCCCTCAGAGGGTCCTGGGCTTTGGTCACTGCTGTACCTAGGCTCAAATTCAACTACCCTTGAGCTAGCGGTGAAAGACTGTATTCCACTACTGGGTTTTACCGTCACTTTGGCAACTTCTGCTGGGAAGGAATGACTGACTTTTTTTCTTGAGACTTTCTGGCCAATTCCTCAGCCAGCGTAAATCATGTAGCTCTGGGTTTGGTGGACCAATGCCTATCCATGCCAGCTGAGGAGCCAACCCTCAGTTGGGAGCACACGATACTTTGTTGATGCACTATTTCTCTTTTCATTCTAAGAACAGTGAGATTTACCTTGCATGGTTAGGACTCCAAGAGGAGATTATTAGGAGAATGTAAAGTAAATAGGGTAAAAACTCACCGCTTCTTGCTCTGTAAAGCACCTTGCACAATTTTGGGTGGTGTCAACAATAACAATACATCATTAATAACTTAGTTTCCAGGTTCCAGACAGCCTGTACTACCCGTTAAGAGAATTAACATGCCACTGAAACTGACAGCCCTCCTTCTGCAACGGCTGGGTTATACACGCTCTTTGGTTAAAAGGGCATATGCCCAGCCCCCACCCAACCCAACAGCCCTCTCTCCCCTCCCAAGAGCTCCGTCTTATTTGTTCATCTCTTGTTTTTCTTGTCAAACTGGAGCAATCTGATGCCTGGAAGTAACTCTCTCTCCTTACTTACCACTATGTTGCAGTCGCTCCCAGTGGATCCAGGCCCAGTTGTGCTAGGTGCTGCACAAGCAGAGAGTAAAAGGTGGTCCCTGCCCACTTGAGTTTACCATCAATACAAAGTGCTTATTCCCCCCATCCATTTCTTCAACCGATGATTTCATCCTCATGGGTCAGACTTCAGCTGGTGTGAAAGGGCAGTGACATTGATGGCGTTGCCAGCATTTACACCAGCTGGGGATCTGGCCCCAGGAGCCAAATGTATTGTTATTTATAGTGCAGTAGCACCTGAGAGGCCCGCACGTGCCAGGCACCTAGTGAGAGACAATCCACACCCCAAAGAGCTTACAGTCTAAATAGACAAAGGATGGGAGGAGAAAAAGAGGCACATAGATGTAAGCAGAGTCAGAATAAACTCTACCCTAACATATGGTGGTGCATTGTGGTGGCTTGTGGAAAAGAATTTCAGGGGCTGATCTCATTTGCATAGGCACACCCACCCCTCCTAGATGGTCACTTTGGCTGCTGTGGGATCCCCAGTTTCTCTGTTATTGGGCAGGAAGAATAAAGTGTTATTATCCTGATTATGTGAATCAAGGACAGTGGAACTGTACTTGGCTTTTTGTTATGATGGAGGGACTCGCCATCAACTAAGTAGCACTCGCTAGGCAAGGGACATGGGTTCCAAAACCCAAAGACTGGAGAGAGGTTTTTGTGCTTTGTGGTGATGGGCTGCTTCTAAGGGTCCTAAAAGCCAAGCCCCTACCTGTAATAACAGAGCTAATTTGGTTCCCTTAGGAGTCTAGTTATAGATTGCTGAGCTGAATTCACTTTGGGCTAATGGTGTACCAGCACTGGGGCTCCCCTACTGTGAGCTACAATCGCTGAGTACTGTGTTAAGTAATAGGGGGCCTGAGGATATACTGGTGAGTGGCTTGCAGGATGGCAGGGAGGAGCAGCTTGCAAGATGGCTACTGCAGAGGAGCAGCTAGCAGTGAAGGCTGCAGCAGAAACCCATGGAAAGATGGGGCAGTCGGCCGTTGGAGCATGTAAGGTGCCACTTTACTCCCTGCCCCCATTTCAACACAGGCTGGGGTGGGGGGAAGAGTTTAAAACTCTGCAGATGAACTTATGAATTCTGGAATCACCAAGGACAGAGACAGAGACTTTTGGGTTGCTGGACTCAAGAACCAAAGGGAAAGGACATGGTCCAATTTGCTTGGGGTGGGTTTTTGCTCATGGTTTGTGTTATGAATCCTGTGTTTCCCCAGCATAATGCCACATTGTTTCTCTCTGTTATTAAAAGGCTTTTGGTTCACTCAGACTCTTGTGAGAGGGGAAGTATTGCCTCTTAGAGGAGCCCAAGGGGGTGGTATATATTTGCTCCAGGCCACTGGGTGGGGCTTGAGCCTGTTTTGCATTGTGTTATTGGAACAGAACCCCTAGATAATGAACCCGGCCCTTGTTGCTGCCAACTCTAATGGCAGAAGGTTTACGTAGACTTGCCCAAGGCCTTGTGGCAGGGCCAGGACTAGAACCCAGGTCTCCTTATGCCCAGGTCAGTCGATCACACGGCCACTGTCATTTAATCCTTTGTATAGCTCCGATGAAGTCATCCCAGGCATGAATCAGACTCAAAGCCTTTGGCTCCAGCCTGCGTTCACCAGAGATTAAAATAACCCATGACGATGAGGTAAGTTTCCAGCCTTAGATTCGTATAGGGCTGAGCTGGGAAGACTTTGTCTCCGTGTGGCCAAGGAATGGCTGCAGCCTCCCACAAGGGAGCCGAACTGGAAGCCAGAAAATGGATTGCTCTTTGGCAGCGTCGGACAGGCTCCGAGTTACAGTAGCACAAGGTCAGGGGGCAGGACAAATGTGGTTCCTCCAAGAGCGGCTGGGGCCGGGGTTGTCCCTTTCCTCCTTTTCTGAGGAGAAAGAACTTTCCTCCCGACCCAGTGGAAGAGGCTAGAACTGGGGATTGTTAAAATATCTCCAGAAAACCCTTAAGGGAATCCTAATCAAAGGGAAAGCTGGATGGTGTTGTGAATGCCATTAAGCAACCCCAACTTGACCCGAGTCGGTCAGTGACACTGGTCTTTCTCAGAAATCCACAGTCTTAAAAAAGAACGAGCAGCTCTTTTCCCTCCCTCTCCGGCCACCCTGTCTCTATTGAACAGCGGGCCAGAAATGACAAACAATCTTTCAACCTTCCAAGAAAACAAGGCAGAGCCACCTAGCCAGAACAATGGAGAAGGATGTCTTCAGCCACAATAGCTGGCTGTGGTTAACCTCAGAGGCTGCGGTCAAACCCAAGGAAATTACAGAAAACCCTTAAACAAATACAATGTTTGCTCCCCTGGGTACCCATAAATAGATGCTAGTGCTCCTTGGCGGGCAGGCGGGGGTGGGTGGGGGAAGAGGGTAGGGGTAGTTAGTGTTTGTGCTTCTGTGGTTTGGTGTAGGCTAAACTGGAGATGAGGCTACGAAATCAAATGCAGCCAGGAGCAATGGAATTTGGAGCGTACACCCACGTGGGCTGGGTGTATATTTCAGCCAGCACTATAGAGCCTTGATCCTGGATTGAGGCCTCTCGTTGCTACTGCAATACAAATGGTAAATCGTGGGAATACCAGCGAGCTGAAGAACCGAGATGGGAGTTTAGAGGAATCTGGGGGGGGAGGCACCTCTCATTTTGTCTCCTTTCTAAGCCTCTTGTGTGTCACGGATTTGACCAATTTGCGTATTTGGATGGTATCCCACTTGGGACAGGCTGGGAACAAAGCTCACCACTCCACAGCTGATGTACGTGGGGTGGGGACCTTCCCTGCACGATATGGCATGTCCCCATCAGGGCAGCCTACACTACAGGACTGTTGGCATTGTCAGCTACTGCTGCCATGAGCAGTTTGAACTCCCCCCATCCCCGGGTTTTCCATGGCACAGTGGGGATGTAGGCAGATGGCTGGTCATGGTGGAGGAGCTCAGCCGGCAGTGTGCCATGGGTACCCATGGCCTGCCATCCTCAGGAATTAGCCTGGTTGTTCCTATTGCACTTATCATGGAGCTTATGGGCCTCTTTTGAGGAGGGGGAATGTGGTGTGGTTGGAGTGATGGAAATGGAAGATGACTGTAGCAGCCTTCTGGGTGCTATGAGGGGGCAGCACTGAAGTTGGGGGGCCCTGGAGGAGGATCCTGTCCCAGCCCGATGGAAAGTGATGAAGGAGCACTGTCCATGGCTTCAGTGGCAGGCACTTATTTCAGGGACATAGAGGAATCAGCAGCAGGACTTAGTGAGCCTGGATGCAGAGGGAGGAGGGAACAGGAGCAAGAGATGGCACAAAGTTTGGTAGTCTGGGTATCAAGGCTGTAGTGTTTGGAAAACTGTATTAAAATCATAAGCTATTTCTTTAAATGATCAGGTGTTTCCTGATCCTGCTTGCAGGCTAGGGGGCTCTGTAGGGAAACATGTGATCAGAGTCAGTTCAGCAGCCAGGCAGCCTAGAGTAAGATTGTGTGAGTTGTGCCTCACAGCCTTAGGCAGAAGCCTGCTTTGTGTCTCTCGTTTTTTGGTTCTTGTATGTTAAGGTTCTGGTTTTGAAGAAATAAAGTAGTTACACTGCAGCCTTCCAGAAAGATACAAAAATGTAATACTCTCTCTTCTCTGTTTCAGAGTAGCAGCCGTGTTAGTCTGTACCCGCAAAAAGAAAAGGAGGACTTGTGGCACCTTGGAGACTAACAAATTTGTTAATCTCTAAGGTGCCACAAGTCCTCCTTTTCTCTGTGTGTGTGCAAGAAACATAAAGCCACCCATGATGTGCTGGCTTGGCATTGGCACAGCTGCTCACGGTAGCTGTCCTTCTGTGTTATGCTGCAGGGCCATGGTGGGGAATCATACAAGCCAGTGACTCTAACCCTAGCCAGCTTTTGTTCAGTTCAGGAAGCCACGGCAATAATCAGTGAGGTTTAACTGTGATCCTTTCTCTGTTTCTTTCCAGGCTTAGAATCTCTGGGACTGATTCTCCTACTTATGGCGGGGTGGGACGGGAGGTCCACTGCTGAATGAGCTTTATTGGGCTTACTTCCTTTTTTTCTCCCCTTCCAGCTTCTCCATACAGGTCTGCATGATCAAAGCCAAATACCTGCACCTGCAATGGCTGCTAACAACTGGGAGCACCTCAAGTGCAGTGAGTTAACCTATCAGATCAATAGGAAACTACCAAGAGGAGGTCTGAGAGTTGGCTGGGGTTCATACTGAGGCCTTAGAGACACACTAAGGTATGTGTTTTATTCTGATCCTTTTCCCTAAGTTGGGAAGGGGCTGGATAAATAAATGGCCTTTACTCTTTCCCTAATGGGTGGGAGCACCTATGTTATCAATTAACATGCTGGCCGGCCTTTGACCTGGTGTGACCCTGGAGTAACTCACTGATGTCTACAGTTGCTCCAGCTTTATCCAGACACTGGGTTTAGGATCCGGTTGGTCATTACTTGCATGGTTCAAAGGCATCTTGAAGCTAAGCTAAGTCTTGCTAAGAACCCAGCTTAACCCTTTATCTCCCTTCTTGCTCACCAAGCTGCTTGTCTCTGAATCATCCAGCGTTTGACCTGGACTCGAACTAAAACCCTGATGGGTAACCAAGGCCTCGTTAGTCTGGGCAAAAGCTGACATTCAGCTTTTTGACTCGGCTCCTGCTAAGGTGCAGAGGAGCGTGCGGGGGAGATGCTTGGGGACCTAGGGAGGTGAATCAAGCCTTGCAGCTCTGTCCCTTGCAAAGGTAGCATTGTGAATGTCTGTCCAAGGCTGAAAGGCCCGAACTGGTGGAGTCCTTTTCCTCCACGGCAGGGCGCACAGCTTGTAAGATCCCAGACATGCTGATGCGAGTCCTTGCAAGGCAGAACACGTCTCAAGGAATCGCATCGCTGCCCTTTTCCCAACCCCCAAGGCTGGCCTTGTGCACAGGAAGGAATTGAGTATGTTGGGGGTAAAAACACATTGTTTCACCAGTCCCCCAGAAACACTCCTCAGCCCAGTGTTTGAAGAAATGGAGTATTCTTCCTCACACTCCACCACCTCACAGGGCAATCTCCTACCCCTCTGCCCAGCCCAGGAGACCCATCCACCCCCCTGGTTCCCGGCAATAGGCAAGGGAGACCCCCCAGCAGCCTGCTAGATCCAGCCACCTCAAAAGCTAAAGAGGACTTGCTCCCCAGCTGATCGTCACCAGGGGATCCAACCCACCACCCTGCGTAGACACAATCCTGCATCACTGCTGCTGTAAGGAGCAGTTGCCAGGAAAGAAAGCCCCAGGAGTTGCTGGAGGATGTTGGAAGCACGCTGGGCTGTGACGGGAGGTACATTGGGGTGGGGGTGGGGAAGATCATGCAATGGATGGATGAACATTAGAAGGCTGGATCTGTTTGGAGGCAGAGACTATCAGAGGGAGAAAGTTGCACTGGTCCTCCTGCCCCTTAAATGACCCCATGGTCTGTGGGTCCTGCTCCCATCCAATTACCCCATGGTCTGTGGGTCAGGCCAGGCCGGTGGCATGCTGAGATACTGCCACAGTGGCCATGCTAACTCCAAGTGTCTGGGAGAAGAGGCGTGGCTCCTTCATGGATGTTAAGGAAAAGGTGGTGTATGGCAGGTGAGGGGACTGCTTCACTGGCGATGATAGTTGGACCCAAGGCCTATACAACTAGTGCCAGGACTCCAGGGCGTGACAGCTCACCGGCCTTGTCAGGACGTGTTCCTCCTCTCTGTTGAGAAGGTGGCCAAGGGTTCAGCACCACGGGGACAGCTGCAGCAGGGCAGCTGAGTGGGGAGGGAGAGGTGTCCCCTGAGAAGAGAAACACTATTTGGTCTAGAGCTTAGTTTGTTTTCCTCCTAAATGAAGAGTTGCCTCAGTGTCTTCTGGATGCCTGATTTGCAAGCTGCTACTCAAGGCAGTGTTGGCAGCTTCAGGGTGGCTTCGTAGGTGCTAGACAATCTGGTGCACTGGACTAGTATTAGGAAGACCTGGGTTCTATTCTGCTCTGATCCGATCCTTGGGTAAGTCAGTTCTCCTCCATGGGCCTCTTTTCTCTTCCCACCCTTGATTGTGAGCTCTCTGTCTGTACAGCATCTAGCACAATATGGCCCTGATTTGAGCTGGAGCCTCTCAGTGCTTGGTGGTGTAACCCTTCTGCCAGGCCGAGTTGATAGCAGCAAGGGCCGGGTTCAGTACACAGGGGTTCCCTCTCATCAAAGCAAATGCAAAACTGGCTCGAGCCCCCACCCAGTGACCTGGGAAAATCTTACACACACCCCTGGGCGCCTCAAGAGGCAATACTTCCCCTCTCGCAAGCACAGAGTCTCAAATGCATCCGATGAAGTGAGCTGTAACTCACGAAAGCTTATGCTCAAATAAATTTGTTGGTCTCTAAGGTGCCACAAGTACTCCTTTTCTTTTTGCGAATACAGACTAACACGGCTGCTACTCTGAAATCGGTGTAGCAGAGAATTTTTAATAACATAAGGTAAATGACATCAGCATTAAATTGGGAAAACACCACAACTAGGGTTCATCAACCAAACCATGAGCAAAGACCCACCCCAGCAAATTGGGCCATGTCCTTTCCCTCGGGTTCTTGAATCCCACAACCCAAATATCTCTTGAGTCCAGCAATCCAAAAATCACCCAAAGTCCAACAACCCAAAAGTCCAGCCCCAGAGTTCAGAAGTTCATCTACAGGGTGTTACTCCCCAGTCTGGGTGAAATGTGGGGGGGGGGGAAGAAGTAAGGAGCACCTTACGTGATCTGAAACTGACTGCTCCGCAGCTCCATAGGGCTTCACTCCAATCCGCTCTGTTCTACTCCGCCCCAGCAGCTGTCCCACGAACTGCTCCGCTCCGCTCCGCGTCCCACAAGTAGCTCCCGCCGTCCCATGAACTGCTCCACTCTGCGTCCCACAAGCAGCTCCCGCTGTCCCATCAGCCAGTCCACAAGCCACTCCAGCCATCCTGCAAACTGCTCTGCTTCTCACTACTTAACACAGTGCTCAGTGATTTTAGCTCTTTAGTGATTTCAGCTTGTAGTAATAGGAGCCTCGGTGCTCGTGCACCATAAGGCTAAAGCGAATTCAGCTCAGCACATGTAGCTAGAGTCCTAATAGACCCAAAATTAGCTCTGATGTTCTATGGTGGAAAGAGACAGAGGTGCAATTGATGTTTCAGGCCCTCATCCCCAAGTACTAATACCTACCTCCAGCCTCTCTCAAGTCACAGAGTTTTGGAACCCATGTCCCTTGCCTAGTGAGTGCTACTTAGTTGATGGCGAGTCCCTCCATCATAACAAAAGGCCAAGTACAGTTCCACTGTCCTTGATTCCCATAATCAGGGTAATAACAATTTATTCTTCCTGCCCCAATAACAGAGACACTGGGGATCCCACAGCAGCCAAAGTGACCATTTGGGCAGCTATGGCCTCATTCTAGGCGGGGTGGGTATGCCTATGCAAATGAGATCAGCCCCTGAAGTTCTTTTCCACAACTTGCTACACCTCACCACCAGATGTCCGGGTGGAGCTCATGCTGACTCTGCTTACATTGGTAATGAGGCAGGTGTTCTGACTGAGACAGGGAGCAAAACGGTAGCCTGGAAGTCAGCTGTAATTGGGTGAAACTCACTCCTCTGCAAAGGAAGTCCCTGCTGATGCTCAAGTCTTGTGCTTTGTCTCTGCGCAGAGGTGACTTCTCTTTCCTGGCAGTGGCCATTTCAGTGATAACCACCGGTAGCAGAGTGGTGCATGCAGCCATAAATGTCTGCTGCGCTCAGAAACACAGGGGCCGCGGCAAGCAGAGGTGTTTATAGCTGTGGGAGATGATTATTGCTCCATTACGTCTTCTGCTATGTTGGGCGCATTGGCTCTTTACAGCAATTATTAATAAACAATGAAAAAAAGAGAAGTTGTATTTTATACATTTCCTCCCTCTTGGCTCACATGTGCTTAGTTAACTTGATGGCAATGGGAGCTCAAGGTGCAAGAAGGCTAGACAGACTGAGCTGGGGAGAGGCCGGTGTCCAGCAGATAGGTGTATGGCAGAGAAGCAGGGTCCAGCACTTGGAGCACCAGCTTCTGGGACTCAGAGCTGGTTTCTATGACTCCTACCCTGTTCTTTGGGAGCTACTGATTCTGCCACCATGAGTGGGACAAGGAGAGAAATGGCTGTTAATGACCTGCCACCAGATCAGGAATGGACATAGAGGACATAGTGTGTGACCCCATCTGGGGAGGGCTGTACCTCCTGAGGGTGTTCTCTCTTTCCTGCACTCTGCTACTGATTCTGCCACTATGAGCGTCCTTACCCAAGTCACTTTCCCTCTGCCTTCCCATCCCATGTAAAACAAGGCCAGCAATGCCTATCTCCCTGAGGGCTGTGAAGTTAATTGGTTAAGATGCGTAAAAGGACTCTGAAATCCATGGTGCTATGGAAGGGGAACAGGATTGGAAACGGCAGGATTCCTGGGTGACTTCAGAAGGAGTAAGGAGTGTCGATCACTGAGTCTAAATTGTGATTTACCCAAGAGGGTTGGGAAGAAATTATCTTGTCACATAGCAGTACAGCAATACTGGCCATGCGAGAGCATCATTTCCAAGGCCAGAAGGTGTCACTGGGATCATCTAGCCTGACCTCCTGCACAACACGAGTCGGAGAACCCTAGGCACTAACTAGCATTTTCTGTTTGAAACACTCAAGTACTGGACCATACCAGAAGCAGGACAGTGACCAGATGGAGCTCGGGTCTGAGCCCCTATAGACTGTAGCAATGTTAGTCTTCCTTCTGCCTTCTACAGGAGCGGGTCCAGGCTTCCTGTTGGCATAGTTAAGGGCCAATGAACAGAAAGCAGGAGCAAGGATGGCTTAGCGCTTCAGGCGCTGGACTGAGAATGGGACCATCTGTGGGCAGTTCCTGGCTCTGTCACAGCCTGCCTGGGTGACCTTGGGCAAGTCACTTAGAATCATAGAATCATAGAATATCAGGGTTGGAAGGGACCCCAGAAGGTCATCTAGTCCAACCCCCTGCTCAAAGCAGGACCAAGTCCCAGTTAAATCATCCCAGCCAGGGCTTTGTCAAGCCTGACCTTAAAAACCTCTAAGGAAGGAGATTCTACCACCTCCCTAGGTAACGCATTCCAGTGTTTCACCACCCTCTTAGTGAAAAAGTTTTTCCTAATATCCAATCTAAACCTCCCCCATTGCAACTTGAGACCATTACTCCTCGTTCTGTCATCTGCTACCATTGAGAACAGTCTAGAGCCATCCTCTTTGAAACCCCCTTTCAGGTAGTATCTTTCATCTTTCATCTTTCTTGGCCTCAGTTTCCCCCATCTGCAAAATGGGGGTGACAGCCCCTCCCTTACATGTGAGTCAGGTGCTCAAATGTTAGAGCAATGGGGTGTGCATGCTGGCAAAGTTTATCAGGAAACAATTCCGCATATACTTTAATATTGGAGCTGAGAAATATGCCGGATTGTATGGGCGTGTGTGTATTTTTGTAGCTTCTGTTGTCCCTTATGTAGCGGTAGGCAGTGAGAACTCCTCTCCCTCCTGCTTGGTTTGAACACGGGTCCCATGCAACGTAAAGCAAAGGCTCGAAGCCACAGTACCACTTGCCCCCCTCTTCCTGGTTGGGATTAATGCTGCTAATGCTTCCAGAAGGCGACGGTCGGCACATGCCAGTGCCCACTGCAGGCAGGAGCTGTACGAGATACCGGCTGACTTAATCAGCATGACACACTCTCTGAAACTTGTAAACTATCGTAGGGTCAAAAGTTGACGGGTTTCCTCTTTTGCCACCTTCGCTCCCCTTTTGTGGTTGAGCACAGTGGCTGTTCTGAAGGCAGAAATGCTCCCAAGAGGTGTGCACCAGGAGAGACAGGCTCTTCTGGGCTTCCCAGCCAGGATCCGACACTGGCAACCTGCATGGCTTTCCAGTTCACCAGCTCTGAAAGAAGGGAAAGGCAGGTGACGTAATGTCTTAAGCTTGCCTCGGTTTCACAAAGAACAGGATGTGTCTCCTCCTGAGTGAGTTACCTGGCATGCCGAGGGGGGATGATAGTGCTTTGAATAAGGCTTAGCCACATACCCTTACTGAGCTGGTGGCCAAGAACTCATGGCTGCCATAGTGGAATGTGAACACTCCCATGGACTTTGGGAGAAGCAGGCTCTGCAAACTGTAGGCTTCAGCTTAGCTTTGCAGCTTGGATCACTGCTGTTAGGTCTTGAGGAGCTTTTTGTGTATCTCTGAATGGAGTTACTCCCGGGCTCTTTCTGGGTGTTGATGCAGGCTGGCTCTTCTGTGCAACTCTGAGCCCTCTTGCAAAGGGGGTACACAAGTGTCACACTGCAGGGTGCAGTGGCGAGTGAAAGACAATGGGGTACACAAGTGTCACACTGCAGGGTGCAGTGGCGAGTGAAAGACAGCACAAGCACTGTGTGGATAAGGGTGTAACTCACAGCCTGCCTCTGTGCATGAGGTTACTGCAGTGCCTGATGCACCCTCTTACTCCAGGTTGTTGCTTCCACCTGCACAATGTGGAGTTAGAACTCTCCTGTAGTGGAATGATAATCAGGCATATGTGACTCCATACAGTCCAAGGCGGTGGAGAACTGGGCACCTGCTATGTGAGTGAGCAGGTCAAAACAGTCTCCTGTCTATGCAAAGAGAACTGGCTTCATTTAGCATAGGTTGCCAATTCAGTGCAGTGTCTGCAGCTCCTTCCTTCTTCTGTGTGTCAGTATCCTGGGTTAGCTAGGTAGAGGTGTGTGTGTGTGTGAATATACATGCTTCTCTTACTCTGAAGATCAGTACTAATTTCCTTTGGTTTCTTGGTACCTTTCAAGTTCTCTAACTTCTCAATCAGTGGTGCAATAAATCTGTTTGACAGCTTCCCTAATAGCTTAGGAAGCAAATGTCAGTCTAGGTTGACTCTGATATCTACACTGTCCTAACATTTCCTTACCTGCTCTGTATCCCTGGTTGTTGCATAACTTCTTCCCTTACCAATTGTACAATCTTTTAGCCAGGGGGAAGAACATTGGTAAACAGGAGCTCATGATCTCCCCTATTTTGGGACTGGCATTCATTTTATTCATTGTCTCCATCCTTAATGAACCTATTTCTCTCCACCACTACCTTCCTTCCTGATAAATGTAGAAAGTCCTTCTTATTCCACCTAGTTCCTTTGCTTTTTAAGGAAGCATGAGTTATCCTCTTCTCTTCAAGATTTATGTTTTCTCTTCTGGTTTCCTTTTCCGTTTACAAGGCAAAGTGGCTCTTTAATTGAAGCTAGAGATCTTTGAACAGAGGAAGCCAACCGGTCTGCTTCACATTCATTTCACTTTTCTCTTTCAGAGGAATTGGATGCTATTCAGTCTTGGTGGTGATGTCTTTTTGGATTTACCAGCTTCCTTCTACCCTGGTGGATTTTAATAGACTCATAGAATTTAAAGCCAGCGGGGTTCATCTTGATCATTTAGTCTGACTTCCCGCACATCACAGGCCACAAAACCTCGCCCACCCACTCCTGAAATAACCCCTAACCTCTGGCTGAGTTACTGAAGTCCTATTCTTATTGCATCAGGCTCAGTTGATATCTTGGTCCCTCAAAATCTGTTTCTCTAATATCCTTGTACTGCTGCCCCCTGTGAACTCTGCTTTTGCTGTGGTTAACACATTGGACTGGGAGTTAGGCCTGACTTTCTATTTGTGCCTTGGCCATTGACTTTCTGTTTGACCTTAGGCAAGTCACTTCACCCCTGTTTCCCCTCCCCTTTGTCTATCTTTTCCATTTGGACTGCAAGCTCTTTGGCGCAGTGGTGTACTAAGCATTTGTACAGCACCTAGTGCAGCAGGGCCCTGAGCTCAGTTGGTGCATCTGTGCACTGCTGTGATACAAATAAAAATTTGCTGAATTCAAGTAGATTATGGCCACTTGTTCCAAGTTTCTTTATTCTCACATTCTGACTCAGCTCCTCTTTACCACTAAGAATGAGATCTTGGGTGGTGCTCCTACCTCTGCATCATTTTGGGAACTTTGAATGGTCTAATCTACCCCCAGTGTGCCCATCCCCATGGTATCTAGGCAACTGAGCCAAAGCCTTCCAAGTCATTGGCCTCTTTCCTCTGACGTTGGTGGGCTTTGGATCAGGCCTTGAGTGCACTTGAAATAGATACAATAGCATGATGACAGTGGCAAGTTTGGCTGGCTCGTACACTGTAATATCTCTCTAGGGCCAGGACTGTAAACTGTATCTGGCTTTGGGGATAAAGAGAGAGATGGCTGTTAGTTACCTGCCACCAGATCAGGAATGGACGCAGACGACATAGTGTGTGACCCCATCTGGGGAGGGTTGTACCTTCTGAGGGTGCTCTCTCTTTCCTGCACTCTCGCAATACATGAATAATGTGTTACGCCAATAAAGTCATGAATGGAACTTAACTATGCTCAACATTTGGGGGCACAGGTGAAATATAAATATTTGTTCTCCAAAAGGCATGGGGCTCATTAAAAATCCCATATGAGAGCTAGATTAGAAAAGCAATGAGATCGCTGAGAGGGGTCTGAAGGGATTAACCAGGAATACTTCACTTAAGAGGGGACGTCAGAGTTATGCGAACCAATGAGTTTTACAGAGCCAACGTCCCATTGACCCTCTTCTCATTAAAACATCCAATGAAATTCAAAAAGTGACAAGCTGAACAGTACAAGAAGATGCCCTTCTATACAATGCAGAATTAATTTAGCCAACTCACTGCCATGATGTTATTCAGACCAAGAGTTTAGTAGGATGTCTGTAAATATTGGGAATTTATACGAATAATATCTTCTGTTTAATGCTACTTGGGATAAAAATGTAGTAAGAGATATCAGCTCCTGTGCTTCAGCATTTAAGACGATCGGTAACCGCCTACGGTTAGGAAGTTTATGCAAAATATGCATAGGGCGTAACTTTTCCATTACAGGGTTTCTTGCACTTTTCTTGAAGCAGCTGGTATGGGATTGGTCTAATCGAGTAGGGCAATTGCTAGGAGTCCCAAGAGCTTCCCTAGGAGTGTCTTGTTCGCTGGTCTCTAGCAAATACCACCCAGCCAATATTTGTATGCGCATCTGTGAATATGAGCCTCATTGACGGTTGAGAGAGAGTCACGTATCTTGGCTGGCTGTAAGTCTGGCAGTGAAGTGTCTATTCATACCTCGCAATGACTCATTACCAGATCTTCCCCCAGGTCTTATCTCAGTCCACAAAAACTGCCTCAAGAGGGAATCTTGCCAGCAGGAAAATGCTGGAAAGGAGGCAATGGAGTGGGCAGGTTCTACCAAACGGGCTGGGGATGCCCCAAAGTTAAACACTCTTGGAACCAAGTCTGCATCTGAACTAGTGGGAGAACAACGTGAACTGTACAGTGACTAGATGACCTCCTGAGGTCCCTTCCAACCCTAATATTCTGTGATTCTATGATCTGCTTTGGTGGGACTCGATAAGCAAAAATGGACTCCCAGCTTCAGCTTTCGGTGCTGACTGCCAGGACTGTCAGTGTAAACACACTGCACAACCAAGATGCTGCTTTTCAACAGACACTGTTAGATTCCAGCTCTTTGTTAGGCCCATGGCAGCCTTGTCAGCATCGAGAATAAAGGCAAAATGGAACCCGTGGCCAGCTACTTTCTCCGGGAAGGAGGAAGTCTTTAGGAAGGGGTTCTTACTCTGAGGGCTTGGTTGCATTTCCGGAGCGGAAAGTTCTTGGTGCTTGTTCAAGGCTCCTCTGAGCAGCTTCTCCCTCCATTGTAAACGCAAGGACTAGGCACAAGTAACCCTGTTGAAATATGACCCCCAGAAGGATGAGGTGGGAAAACCCTGGAAAAATTAAACCTGCTTGTGTAATAACAACCCCACCCTCCCTGGGTCATCAGCCTGCACCCGTACATGGGGGTGACTGCCCCAGCTAAATAAAATACAGGGCAGAGCTAGCTTGCACGGGGATAAACACTGCAGAACCCCACGCTTTCTGACACCTTTTAGTTGTGCTTTCCCTCCTGCTGTGAGGGTGTGGCGCGGGTAGGGCCATCCTTAGGCATACGCAGCTGCATGGGACACCCCTGGCTCTTCATGTCCACCTCCCCCCCTGGCCTCTTCCTATCCCTGTTCTGACCCTTCCTGCAGGCTCCCATCACAGCTGGCTGCTGAAGCCTGGTGAGTCTTCCTCCAGAAGGGATCTAGTAACTTAAAAGTGAAAAAGCCACCAGCCTGCCAGACCTATTAGAACAACATTGAAACTGGTTTCAGAGTAGCAGCCGTGTTAGTCTGTATTTGCAAAAAAGAAAAGGAGTACTTGTGGCACCTTAGAGACTAACAAATTTATTTGAGCATAAGTGTGAGTTACGTGAGCTGTAGCTCACGAAAGCTTATGCTCAAATAAATTTGTTAGTCTCTAAGGTGCCACAAGTATTCCTTTTCTTTTTAACATTGAAACTGTTAAAGAGCCATTCAAGGGGTAATGAAGCCATTTAACAGGCATTTGCCAACGCCCAGGTATACAGAGTCAGTTTCTGAATGTACTGACAAAAACAGTTGTGCATTACTGTAATATCTACTCAGAACATTTTAGTCTACAGGACCTTAGTTTAAAATTTACTTTAAAAATATTTCATTAGAAGTTTGCTGAAGATGATAAAATCACATCTCTAAAAAATCCTTGCATAGATTTTTAGATGCTCAATCTGAGTATTCATCTTTAGCCTTAAATGCTTGGCTCTTCAGACATATAGCTTTTTAAATAAATCCTTCAAAAGACCACCTTTATCTAAAATACACATTTTAATTTTAATTACTATAGTACAAAAAACTTACTTCCAAAGTCTTCCTGTCCTTCCTGTCCATCCCTTTCTCCCTTCACCCCCCTGTTGAAGAGAGCCCTTAAAGGGACAACACCCCTTTCCTGCCAGATAGCTGGACAAACGAGTTTCACTTTCTTTACTTCTGATTATTTGATGAAATAGTTTTAAGGGAACCCTCCAGCAAACTCAATACCTTAGTAAGATATAAAATCCTTTGTTATGGCTAAAGTCTTTGGAAACGTATTTTTTAAAGTTGGTGAAATTTCATAAACATGTCTCTTGTTATGGAGATCACAAAGTAAATTAGTGTTCCCTTTTTCTAAAAGCAGTGAACGTTGTTATGAACACTAAACCTCTGTGACTGATTAATTTAAAATAATGTCTTTGTTTCAGTGAGTTAAATATGTAGTAATCTGGAATGATTACTTTATGAAGGCTGAAGAGTACATTTCAAATATAAAATCAACTTAGAAATACTGGTTAAGAAAATGTAAATGTAAACCAGAGAAGAGCTGCATCATGTATTCCATAATATTTAATGTTGTATTCAGAAGGACAGCTGACTTCTCTTACTACAGAGTTTTTGCAGATAAATCTCTGACAAACTTCAGGGTATATCAAAAAACTTGTGATTGACATCTTTTATTCCCAAGTTTAGTGCTTTTAATTACATACCTTCTGTATGTCGAGTCTTCACTTCATCAGGCATGCAGTGGGTAACATGCTCCATTTCTTTAGAAAGAAATTGCAGAAGAGTGTTTTTTTCAAATGTCATTTGCTTCATTTGGGTTCAGGGATTTGGCTGGGAGGAGCGGGGAGGGAAGCGAGGAGGGAGACAGTGGGGAGAGGGTGGGATCCGGGCGGAGTGGGGGCAGGGCCTGGGGTGGAGCAGGGGTGGAACCTCAGCCATATTCATAGAATCACAGAATAGAATATCAGGGGTGGAAGGGACCTCAGGAGATCTTCTAGTCCAACCCCCTGCTCAAAGCAGGACCAATCCCCAATTTTTGCTCCAGATCCCTAAATGGCCCCCTGAACTCACAACCCTGGGTTTAACAGGCCAATGCTCAAACCACCGAGCTATAAGTATGGGCGGGGCCACAGGCAGAACAGGTGGGCTGGGGAGCGAGCCTCCCCAACGGCAGCTTCACCCGCTGCCCATGACAGTAGGTAAGAGCAGGTCGGCTCCCGCACAGCCAGCGCGCGCTGCAGTCTCCTTTGACAGGGGCCGTAATCACCGAGCCGAATGTGCCGGCTCTGCGCACTCTGCATGAGGCAGAGCGTATGGGGGTCTTTGCAGGGAACTGAGACTCTCTGTCACTGTGAGGCTCACTATTCTTTTGTGCCTCGTCCCTCCCGCCCTGGGCTATGAGCCCGGGCTGCCGTCGGGCATTGGGGCACCAGTGTAATAATACTGCATAGGGCCCCATAAATCCTAAGGATGGCCCTGGGTGCAGGGCCCGCCATCTCCCTCAGATGGAGGCAAGCAGGCCTCTTCCACCCGACATGCTTTGTTAGCAGCCTGTTGTTGCCCTGGTTGCTGAACAAGAACTTTTAGGATCCCTCTGGTTGGCAGAGGTCCTGTGACAGGAGCGAGGTTGTTTCCCTGGGGACTGTCTGGTCGGTGTTTGTACAGCACCTAGCACAGTGGGGCCCTGGTCCATGACCTAGATGCAACCACGCAATGCAAATAATTATGCTGAGCTTTCTCTGTGACAGCCCCACATGTTTGTTTAGGAGGGGAATCTGTGGGCGCTGAGGGGAGAAGTAAGAGCTGGAGAAAAGGGGAGGGAAATGCTGTAGAAGGGGGCGGGAAGATCTGACCTCCTGGCTAGCAGTATTGTCACCTGAGTGGAGTAACAGCTGCAGACCCGAAGCATGCCCTGGAAAGGTAGCGCCTGCCTGCAGCGGGGGTTTGGAGAACATAGAGTCTTGCTGGGAGTGGGTGTGGTAGGCGCTGCAGGACCATCCCTCTTCTTCCAAAGGGTTTCATTGTTCAGACTATCTCCTGAAATGCTCCCAAAGGGCTCCAGCTTCCGACATGCTGGTGCGCAAGGGTTAAAGAGCCTACTTCACAACATTGCCCCAACTAATGGGGCTGTTAGTTACTCATCCAGTGAATTTCCCATTCCTTTCTGCATGTGAGAGGGAGAATTTAGGTGTAAGATGCAGCCATGGCAGATCTTGATGTAGTAGGGGCCTGTAAGAGGATCGGGTGGGATGCGGGGGGTGCAGGAAGAGTGTGGAAGCTTGACTTATTTACCAAGCCCGGTACCAACCCTGAGAAACTGCTTAGGACCATAGATACGGACAGCTGGGAAGGGTGGTGCTAACCTCGCTGGTGCCTTGCAGTATCTGAGGTTGTTCATATCTCCTGTAGCTCCCCCTCACCATGCACATCCCTCTTGCAGCTACCAGTGGGCACTCTGCTGCTGATCAGAGCAGCAGCATCCCTGAGCATCTCCCTGGTGCCTGCAGTAGCTATGTTGGTTGGTAGGAACCTGTTCTCTCAGCATCCCTGATCCTTCCAATGTCTGTCGGTCTCAAGAATCTTCCCTGCCGATGATCCTTCAAGGAGCCCGGAGCACTGACCCCACTTCCCCTTGTCTTCAGGGTGTCCTTCTGTCGCTTGCACTCCCTCAGCAACTGTTGCTTCTGTCTCGGCTCCCTGGGCTCTGTTTCATCTGCTCCCCACCCCAAATGTGGTACCCCCTGGCTTCCCAGGCTGCTCATGTCTCCTGTGGCCCCTTGCAGCTGGTGGGTTTCTTCCCCCAGGACATTCTTTTGCTGGCTGCAGCAGACTTTTCTGCAGCCTGCCTGGGCTTCTCCCCTGTTGGCCACATGGCTGCACAGCTGGGCTGCTCTCCTCTTTTCAGCTGAGTTTTAGGCTAGCTGCTGGCTGCTGCTCCTGGCCTCGGCTCTGCTTGTCCTGCTCCTTGGTTCCCAGGCTGCTTCCTTCCCCTTCCCCCCGTCCTCCGTTCACCCCACCCCTGCCAGCCACTGTCTTTGCATGCTCCTGATTGCTTTCAGTCACACACTGCTCCTTCCTGGCTAGGTGCTGAGCTGGCTCTCCAGTCACAGTCACGCCCAGGGGCTGGCCTGGGGCCCCAGCAGGACCGCAACTGCAGTCCATGCTGAATCCATAGCCTCATGTTGTAAAGGGGTGAAAGTGAGCTGTAGCTCACGAAAGCTTATGCTCAAATAAATTTGTGAGTCTCTAAGGTGCCAGAAGTCCTCCTTTTCTTTTTTGTGAATACAGACTAACACAGCTGCTACTCTGAAACCTACCGAATGGTGTCTTGCACCAGCTTCCTCCTCCCAGACAGACCTGGGAACGTCCCAGGGGAATGGCTTTTGTGCTTTGGCTGACAACTCATCATGAGCCTGGATCAGATTTGAACCCAGTCTGATGCTCCAAACAGTCTTAGTCCCGATATTCCCTCAATGGATGTTTGAATGTCATAAACAGCCATAACCCTTAAATGCAGAGAGCTCTAGTGGTTTCATCCCATGGCAGCATGAACTGCCTTGACTCTTCCCTTCACGTGAGCGTCTGAGCTGTCTGTAGAAACCCATAACAGGCGTGCAATTATTGAAGTGCCTTACTAACCGCTCAGGAATCCAGCTGTATGAAAGACCTGTGCTTTCTAGGCAGGTTACCCAAATCTTAATCCTCTCTTTTCCTTTCATTCTAACCAGCTTCCTGCCACTTCCTCACTGAACAGCTCTGTTCCTTTTGTTCACTCTCCAAGTGGCTTTCAGATCAGCTGCACGCCCCTGGGCCGCACCTCTTAAAAATCGCAACCCTTTGCAGGTTGTGCTTTTTCCAGTTCAGGAATTCCAGCTCCTTTTGTACGTCAGCTCTGGGCTCTTAACGTTGGCTAATCTTTAAATCTCTCTTGTCTGAGTCTGGATTTTTTTTTTTTATACTTGGTTCAAAGCAACACCGGTAACTTTGTATTTTACAAAAAAATTCTTATTTTCAGAGGGTGAAACTCAACCCTGTGTAAAATTGGGGCTTATAGGGGGGCACAAATCTTGAGCTGGCTCCACTTCTGAAGGGTCAGTCTCCAAGCATTTGGGGACTCTGGTGCAAAAGGCCCCTTTAAATATCATTATTAGCTGCCCTTGTTTCTTCATGTTAAGTTCTGATATGTAGACATTTGCCTTCTCTCCAGCATTGCTTCACTATTTAGAATTTGAAGGGTGGAGGCGGAGCTGAAGAACTAAACAGGCTGCCCCAACTACCTTCTACATACAGGAATTTTTAAAATCCAAAGCTTGGCAAGTTGATACTTAGTTCAGTTTTTCTTGATGCTTGATAGAATTCCAGGTTTCAGAGTAGCAGCCGTGTTAGTCTGAATTCGCAAAAAAGAAAAAAGAAAAGGAATACTTGTGGCACCTTAGAGACTAACAAATTTGTTTGAGCATAAGCTTTCGTGAGCTCACGAAAGCTTATGCTCAAACAAATTTGTTAGTCTCTAAGATGCCACAAGTCCTCCTTTTCTTTTCTTTTTTTGATAGAATTCCCTCCTCTCATGTCACAGCCATAGTCTAGCTCCCCCTGCTGGACACTCACCACGGTGCTGTGTTTGGGTCCCACCATGTTGAATCTATGGGTATGTTTTCACTTCCCGCCGGATCGTGTCTAGACGCGATAAATCGACCCCTGAGCGCTCTCCCGTCGACTCCTGTACTCCAGCTCCGCAAGAGGTGCAGGCGGAGTCGACGGGGAAGAGGCAAGTTATTCACGTAGCTGAAGTTGCGTAACTTAGATTGATTCCCCTCCCCCCCCCAAAAAGTGTAGACCAGGGCTGTGTGTTTGTAAGTTTCTCTTGGCCTAAGCAAACTGGCAGATGGGGTCTAGATGAAATTACTGTAAGGTGGGTGCACAACTGGTTGAAAGACTGTACTCAAAGTATCAATGGCCTTTAAGAACAGGTTGAACAAACTCCTGCCAGGGATGGCCTAAGTTTACTTGGTTCTGCCTCAGTGTAGGGGGCTGGACTAGATGACGTCTCAAGGTCCCTTTTAGCCTGACACTTCTAGGATACTATGATAGGCTCTGGTTTGGCCTCTGGCACACTTCCTGGGCATAGACTGTTATCCCCGTCACAGAAGTGGGACTGTGTGGTCCAGCAGTCCTAAGCCTTCAGCTCTGGTGCTGACACCCTTGTTGCTTTGATGCACCTTTTCCCAGATCTTCAGCCTTCAGGCACTCTAGGTTTACATTTTGTCTCTTCAAGGAGATGTGAGAGCTGAAGCACACAACACACAGGTTCTGGCACAATTATTCTTTTATTTAGTTAGCCCATGAGAGAGACAGATCTGTGGTTTAAAATAAATAAAACATCTGTGCACCTTCCCCTGCCTTGGTCTCCTCACCATTCTTGAGTGTTCTGCAGGATTTGGTCAGATTCTCCTAAGGAGCACAAGTTGTTTCTCTTCCCCTTTCTTTGCTGGAGATGGCTTCTCCTCTGGAACCTGGCGTCTTCTCTCACTCCTTCAACCTGCTCTCTGCTTCTGGTCTCTTCTCTCTTGCTCTCAAAATGGCTGGTTAATCTCCCCCCACCCTTTTAAAAATAATCTCCAGTATCCTTTGTCAAGCGACCCCTTGCCCCAAACAGTCTCATCAGGTGATCAGAATTCCCTCCATCAGGGGATCAAGTGCTTAGTTACCATACTACCTGGTTCTGGGCACTACCCAACTCTGTCCGAGGGTGCTTCCATGTGAATAGAAGACCACCAAGGTTTAGTGACCTTCTATTATTAGCCCTGTGTCACCACCTCTTGGGATTTCACTCCAACATGGAGGTAAAAAGACAATAAGGAAGGATGACAAGTCCCACATTCAAGTCTGCCATCTGACAGATGAGTAGAGACCCCAGTACCAAACAGAATTAATAAACTGTGCATAGACAGATTTCTCCAAATCATCACGTCATCCCATGAAGTATTCGTTGGCCATGGAGATATTGATGCTGGCTAAATATATTGCAGATAGCTAGTTAAGAGATCTGAAGACATTTTTACATTGTTATAAAATATGTTTGAGAACATTAAAATTACAAAGATAAAACTCAAAAGGAAGGAGCTGTCAACCAAGGGGTTGCATTTGTAACCTTAACTCTGCCCCTGTTGATTTATCATTACAGTAGTCTCTAATTACATAAACACCATTATTTCCACCGGACATCTCTTACTCGGTGCGCAGGTTCCGGCAGACCTGTGACTCCTCCTGGAGCAACTTCTATTTTGCAGTTGTGACAGTGTAAATCTAAAAGTTTCTTCACACTTACATTGATGTAACTGAGGGTGGGACTGGGCCCTCTGCACACAGGATGCATGGCTTGTAGTGAATGAGGCAACTGCCTGGAGTGAGAGGGGTATCTTCCTGTATCATCATATCATATGTGGTGCCAGTGTGGGCTAGCTGATATGGCAAAGGACTAGGAAGACCCGAATTCTATTCCTGCTTCTGCCACTGTCCTGCTTTGTGACCTTGGTCAAGTCACTTCATCTCTCTGTGCCGTTTTCTCCTCCCATTCTCTGTCTTTCTTGTTTATAAGATCATCAAGGCCTGGACTACCTCTCAGTGTGGTCCTGAGTCAAAGGAAAGATTCGACTGAAGCAGACCTTGGTTTGGGCATCTAGGGACTATTGTAATACTACTGCTAATGACATACCTAGGAGTAAGGGGCTGAAAGGAATCAAAGGGGAAAATCTGTGGTGAATATCAGCAAGCTGCTTCTGCCGGACTCTTAGACTGGGGAGTAGTCTCCCCAAGGGAAGTGGTGGAAGCTCCATTACTTGGGGTCATTTAAAACTGGCAAGTGGGGATGAACTTGAGGTCCTTAACAGCACTCTTCCATCTCATTTCTATGATCATAATGGGGTCACATCTTTGAGAACGGGGAGCAACCCCCTTTGGGCATGTCCTACAGTGCAGAAAAGGAAGGTAAGAACTGATCAGTGGGTTATGCCTCCATTGGCAGCTGTTTCTCCTTGTGTACTTACCTTGTGTTTGGTTGCTAAATCCCAGCCTCACAACAGAGACGAGTGCCTGCTGTAATATCCAGTTTAACAAATGTCTGTTAAACTGACTCATCCAGTGATCTTTCCGTTGGGCGATGGTCTCCTGCCTTTCACGTAGCACAGATGTACACGCTTGTAGCTCTTGAGGTCTGGCAGTCACCTTGGCAGAGGGAAATAAAACTTCCATTTAGAGTGGGGTGGAGAAATATGTCATTCATCTTCTACATGTTGATGTACCACTACAGCCCAGCCAAGTCTGGTGTTTTTTTTCCTTTCTTCAGTTGTACCACAGATGGGAAGTTCAAAATAAGGTGAGAAGCCTTTATTGCGTGATCTGAGGAGTAGTGTAAAATTTCCCAGAATCTGTGAGTGATGCCTTCATGACTCTTTCCTCTGCAACGGTGGTTGCTGACAGCCATTTCAGTGAGAAGCATTTGAAGACAATTTCAGCCATGTCAGGACACTGGTTGTCTCAAGAGTTGTCTCCAAAAGTGGTCGTTTCTTGTGAAACTTTGAAGTAATCATTGTTTGTTAGGTTTTGGAGAAAATTGCTGGGTTGGGGGCAGGATTCAAAATGTTTTGTGAAACTTTGATCAAAATTCCTAGTTTTGAAAACTTTTAGAGTTTTCATTTGTTGCTGTCTTCTCCTCCCTAAAAATGGAGAAGAAACAAATGGAATCTTGGTTTCTGGTTTCACTGAAATAAATGGAAAACTCTGTTAACAAAGGATCACAAGTTTTTGTGTTTTTTGGGGAATGGAACATTTTTTCAAATGAAAAAAATCTTTCCTTTGGTGTGAAACATTTTACCAGCTTGAATTGTTGCTATTCTTGAGCCGGTGGCCATTGGAACCCATACTGTTGCTGGGGGTAGATCCTAAATCCATCTCTTCCCAGATCGCAGGTTCTCCAGTACATGAGTTACAGGAGAATCTTTATGGGCTGTGTAGGGCCCATGCCACACAGCTGAGCCATTCCAATTCCACCCTGTAGAGGGGGATGGTATGGGCGTGTGCATACACACACACACGCACTGGCCAGTTCATTACAGTGTCAACCCCCAGGACGAGGAGGAAACATTTAGGGGGAGTGGCAAGGGTGATGTAACTAAGACTAATGGGATGAAATTAAGTCGAGGTAAATTTAGTCTGGACATCGGATCCCTTGTGAGATCTTTCTCATCTACTGGTTCTCTGGGACAGTCTCCCAACTTGGACTGGAACGAAAACTCTTATTTCTGCAAAAACAAACAAACAAACAAAAAAACTTCCAGATTTCAGAATCCGTTTGTTTTGTTGGGACAAGAGTGAGACCACATGACATTTTTCATGGAAAAATGAGGCCCTCTACCTCAGAATGGCCAGTAGCCCGGGGCTAGACAGTTTGGGTGTCTGACCAGACATTTTACCCTAGACCCGAGCAAGCTTCCCTGAGACTGGCATTTTCCAACAGACACTTCACTGAAAAATTTCCCAGCAGCTCTGCTCCTAAGGCAGCTGGTAAGTCCGTCCACTTGAGTCATTTAACTGAACTGGACAAAGCGCCCAAGGGAATCCTCTTGGCAGCCTGGTATGGGCTACACCTGAGGGGCCTACTCCATCTCGAGGGCTAGATTCTGTGCTGCCTCTCCTGAGAGCAGATAGCCCAGGAGCGGTTGGTGGAGGAGCAAACTTTTGCATTGGTCAGATTCCTGGGTGCTGAAGAGCCTGAAATGGCACCCGAGAGAAGGTGGGGTAGGCCTAGCGGGTTGCTTTAATCTACAGCGGCCCCCAGATCTCTATTGCTGAGTGCTATCCCAGGCTGCGGGTAGCAAGTGGGGTGAAGAAGTGCCTGGGATCACTTCTGCTGGCCCTTCGCTCTTCCTGTGTTGGGAACACTCCCCTGGTCAACTGCTGTCTGTGGTGCTGGAGCATCCAGCCCCAGATCTGAACAAATTGTCCATCAGAATTCAGCCCGTTGTCCTATTGAAACAGCATCCGAAAGGACCATGAATACAGCAGATAAGTATGGGAGACCTCAGGTTAAAGGGATGGTGAAACCCGTCCTTATTGTCTGTGGCATGGGGTTATGCTCCCTCTTCATCTATTGTATGGGCCATGGTCTTCCTTGCTGTGACTCCTTGGGCTTCGGCAGAGGTATAGATGGGTTGGACCCAAATTCATCCCATGCCATCAAACTGTCAAGGCACCCATTAGCACAGCCTCGAGGCATCATATATACACATTCAAGACTTGTATTGAAATTGCCCTTAAAAGACGGATTGCTCTCCCCACCACTTGCTTCAGCCTCTGCTACTTGGGATTTATTTTTTTTCCCTCTTGCTCCTCATCTGGGATCTAGGAAATGACATAGGCACTGACCCTGTGGGTGCTCCGGGGCTGGAGCACCCACAGAAAAAAAAAGTGGGTGGTCAGCATCCACTGGTGGCCCCTCCAGTGCCTCCTGCCCACGGAGGATCAGCTGTTCAGCAGCAGGCAGGGGGAGGGGTCAGAAAAAGAAAGAGCAAGGGCAGAGTGCACTTGGGGGAAGGGGGTTGAGCCTGGGGGTGGAGCCTGGGGGAAGGAGTAGAGTTGGGGCGGAGCAGGGATCAAGCACCCCCCCCCCGGGAAATCAGAAAGTTGGCAGCTCTGGGAAATGACACTAGTTGTTCCTGAGTCTCTGTTGAGAATTCACTCTCCATCTGTGTAGGCAGTGAGGCCTGATCACATGGGCAGTGTTTCTATTGCTGTCAGTGGACTCTGGATTGGGCCCCTGTAGTATATTCCTTGTGCAATACCTGAGAGCTCTGAGATCTGATCACTTCAGTATAACCACCTGTGTGAGTAAGCCCTCAGTGTGAACAAAGGTTGAACAATTCAGCTCTAAGCTTTGAAGGAGAAGTTTTCCTCCTCCTCACTATGCTTGAAAAGTTCCCCTTTTTGCTTCAATAGAGATGCAAATTTAGGAGGAGGATCAGACTGACTCATACTAATCTTTTGCATGACTTGGGCATGCTGAGTGTACAAAGAGCTGGACTCTAGCTCTCCATAATCTATATTAGGAGTTGGAGGTTAAGTGGCACATGCGTCTTTGGAAGGGTAGTTTCTCCTAGATTTCTAATAGGGTCTCACATTGTAACCGTGACCTTGCTATCATCCAAGCTGCTATTTTACTCTATGTCTATGGGGTAACACTGGGAGGCCCTAGTCTCTTGACAGATGCTTTCTCCTCTTTTTCCCATTAAAGAAATGATGCCACACAATATGAAACAAGTGGGATTTTTTTGTTCTGAAGTACTGTATTTCCAGAACCTCCCCAGTCCCTCTGACATCTCTCTTCATCCACTTACTCTTCTTTTAATTCCCAAAAGAGTAGCACTCTCTCCAGATCCAATGGCTTTCCTGCAGGATCCCCTAAGGAAAAATGACAGTCCTGTGTGCAAATATTCTCTCTGGACCTTCCCTAGCCCTGAGTGTTCGGGGCTAAAGCTGGTTTGAAAAACTGTTTTCCTCCCACAATACATTTTTGAAAATTAAAGGTTTAGGGTTTTCATTGAAAAATCAAAAATCTGAACCAAACTTTTCAATGAAAACCCCAAATATGTAACAAAATCAGAAGTTTCCCATGGAAATTTGATATCGATGAGAAAGCCACTCTATACCTAAGAACTTCTAGAACAGCAGTTCTCAAATTGTGAGTTGGGACCCCAAAGTGGGTCACGACCCCATTTTTATGGGGTCACCAGGGCTGGCTTAGCTTGTTGGGGCCAGGAGTCAAAACCCTAGCTCCACCATCCGAAGCCTGCGCCACACTGCCCGGGCCCAAGCCCCACCGCCCAGAGCTAGAGCTAGAGCCGAAGCTGAAGCCTGAGGACTTCAGCCCTGGGTGGTAGAGCTCAGGTTATAGGCCCTCTCCTGGGGCTGAAGCTCCTGCGCTTTGGCTTTGGTCCACCCTCCCTGCAGGCGGAGGAGCTCAGGTGGGTTCAGGCTTCAGTCCCCCATCCTGGGGTCATGTAGTAGTTTTTGTTGTCAGAAGGGTGTCGCAGTGCAATGAAATCTGAGAACTGGCTGTATTTTGGGACCATCCGTAAAGCTGAGAATTAGATATGGTCAGAGAATAGGTATCTCTCTCTCTCTCTCTCCCCCTCTCATTTATTTATTTATTTTGCTAAAGTGTCCTTAAAAAGTTTGACTCCTCAGCCAAAAGCTGAAATATTTAGATTAAAAATGTCACCACAGTGCCTCCTGGGAGTAGTAGTTTGGGTGTCTTATGCTTCCATTCTTTTCTATGGGCAGGGCTCTGTGCATGGGCACTTCCTATAATGCACCACTTTCTTCTCTTGAGGGGAGGAGTGCACCATGGGAGTCCCTGGCTGGGGTGCATCATGGGACGTCTGGTGTGAGAGCCTTGTATGTATGTCTGTGTTGCTATATTATGGCAGGAATGAACTATAATGTTCAGAAAGGGATGTGCCTAAAGAGAACCAGATTGAGGTCAGTAAATATGAGTCACCCAATAGCACCAAAGATGACTGGAATTCATGAGGCCACTCTTAACTTCTGGATACTGGGCTGGATGGACCTTTGGTCTGACCCAGTATGGCCATTCTTTTGTTCTTATGTTCTTGATTCTGTGTGACATGATGGAGATGCAGGAATGCCAAAGGTGAGAAGGTGTGGGCTTCAAGTGGAAGGACTTGGGAAAGGATCATAAATACAGCACAAAACCCAGGTTGAGAACCACTGTAATAGGACATGATAATTCTTTACTGAATGTGTTCTTGAATCACCCTAATCACTGGTATCGGCAAGCCATAAGATGCCAGAATGTACAGTTCTGTTGCAGTAACACCTAAAGTTGAGCAGCAAAAGGGGAAAATATTAGCTTGGGCCTTTTTTCTCTTTATGATGTATGGAGAAGACATGAAATATATAATTTTTGTGCTTGTTTTTAACACTGGAAATCAGTTCCTGTGTAAGATCTTCCATGAAGGACTTCATGGAACTAGTGGGTTTATGACATCCCAAGATCAAAGGAAGTCAGATCCTGATTAGTTGAGAAGGGAGATGAATTTTATTCAGAATGCCTATAAAGCTCTTTGACCTTTATAAACACTTTAAATAAGCAGCTTGACTTCTTTGGGGGCTGAGCCCTTCTGAAATTCAGATCACTTATTTGGGTGCCTAACTTGGCTAACTTTATGCCATTGTTTTCAGAATTAGGGCCAAAGAATTTGCCCAAAGTCATATGAAGAAATTGGAGCAGGCTGTGCACCTGCTTTTGACCCCCCTTGGCCCAATACCTGGCAACCCCTCTACAGTCATA
Source organism: Dermochelys coriacea (assembly GCF_009764565.3). Classification (NCBI taxonomy): domain Eukaryota; kingdom Metazoa; phylum Chordata; order Testudines; family Dermochelyidae; genus Dermochelys; species Dermochelys coriacea. The sequence goes on from NC_050071.1 coordinate 142,128,075, forward strand.
ACCCCCGGGCTGAAAACCATGTGCGCAGTTTATCTTTTATGAGATATTTGAGTAGCTAATGTTGCTAGGGTTAGTGTAATTGGAGGCATTCCAGCTTTGTAATGTATTCTGTCCTAGGAGGCATAAGTTTGTTTAGCCCTGGGCTTTGGTCATCTAGAGTTTCTCAAACTGAATGGAAGCTGCAGACCCAAACTTTCTTGGAGTGGCAATGTTTTGTTTGTGCTCCAAAGCCTTGTCTATACTCCTATGACTTATCGCAGTGCCTAGAACCTGTAATCCATGGACCAGGACAACCGTTATCCTAGGTGCTGTACAAATACTTACCTTCCCCATCAAATTCCGGCTATTACTTCCAATGATGCAGTTGTAACACTGGCCGCACTAGTGTAGATTGGCCGTTGGTATCCAACCACAGTATCATTTTAACACTGCTTGGAGACGTGGTGGTTAAAACTCTGGCAGCAGCATGTGATTTGACAGCCTGATAATCATGGCATCATAAAAAGCTAGCGAGATCTAAGCTAGAGCTCCTGTTGCTGCAAGTCTAGTGTAGACAAAGCCTCATGACTTAGGGTCTGTTCACTCTGTACCTGGTTTGGGTAGCTGTTGAACTCGTCATGCTCTAATGCTGCTACTAATAAATCCTAGGAGAATTTGAAGCCAGCACAGGATGCACCAGTGGTTTCACTCCATTTCAACTAAAAAATCAGGCAAAAGTTGTGGCTCCTGCTGACTTTTGCTTTGCGAGTCTGAGTTCAAAGCAAAAATCAACAGAGTGCTGAGTTATGTGCACACAGCAGATGCTCAAAGATGACTTCTGTAGGTTGTCATGATACACGAGACCTACAAAAAACTTTCCGTTTTGGCCCCACTTTGCCAGGCACCGGGGCATTTTGTGCTGCTGCTGAAAACCAAGTGGGGCTGTAGCCAGTGCAAAGTTTCGTAGATGGCAACAGCTGTACCAGCTTGAAGGGAATTTTGTTTTTCCAGCTCACAGGCCTGCCAAGCAGAAGGTAAACCCTGAGAGGAACTGCCAAGGAGAGGAGGAATCTAACTAATCCCACCTGTTCCTGGGAATGCAGACATACTCTGCTAATTTCTGGCCATCTGTATTTGTACTTTGTGCTCTGCCATGGAGTCCCTCTCCAAAGGGTTTTTTTTAAATTACTTTCCCAGCCTCCTCCTTGCACAGACAGCAGCTGATTAGCAGCTCCTCCTATTTAATTTTTGTATCTAGATGAATTATTCCTCTTGATGGTCCATTGTTCAGACTAATTTTCCCTTCTGGGCTGTTAGTGCTCTCTGATGCATTTCCAAAGGAGAGGGGGAGTAATAAATAAAAACCAGACTTGGCACACACATACATCCATGTTGCTTCTTTAAAATCATTATTAAAACTTGGAACCCCTCTCCCCAGCAAGTGAGATTCTCACCCCTCACTTTCACAGACTTCAAGACCATTCATCTTTCTCTGCCGTCTTCCCTGGCTTCCTGTGTATTTTTGAATCCAGCTCCAAATTGTCCCTCTCGATTCCAAGACAGTGTTTCTGCTGAGATCTCTGACCTCAAGGCAGGTGTGTGCGCTGCCTACCTATTCCGCTCCTCTTACCTCCACTCTAACCTCACATCTGCCTCCTCCCCACAATCGTTTTCTGTGGAGAAAACAGAGCATGTAATTGAAGATGTGTGTGCAGAAGGGGGCAGAGGCTGCCCAATTAACCTTAACTCTGTCCCCTTGTATACCTCTATCATGCTAATGTTGCCCAGACAGCCTTAATTCTTCCACTTCCTAACTTTCTAGTACTTGATTTTGCAACCTTAATGTTCTTTTAGTGCAGCTTTTATATGTAATTTGAATATACAATGTACATATTTATATAGAACTCTGAACTTGTAATGCAATAAATAGTCACATTAGCTACCCTTCTCCCTTGTTCCCTTTGTTTGCATCACATAAGTGCGTCTTGAGGCGTCTGAAGGAGGATAGGGTAGGTGGCTTGTGGACCAGTTCCAGGAGGCTGTTCCATTCAGAGGACTCAGCAGGGAGAGACAGAAGCAGACAAGACTAGCATCACTAGCAGAGCAGAGAGGAATGGGTCAGCATGGTAAAGGACAAAAGTAGATAAGAAGGGAGGGAGGGTCAAAGCTGGAAAGGGCTCATTTATTGAATGTCATTATACGGTGCCCATCACCAGCAACTCAGAAATGGCTAGATGGATTATCTTTAAATGAAATACAGAAATTGCCATACTTGATCAGCCTTGAGGCCCATCTACTCCAGGTCTTTAATCTCCAGGACTGCATAATATCGGATGTAGCTGGGGAAGATGCAAGAAACACCATAAAAGCCTATTATGAACATCTGCCCATCAGAATTTTCTAGACTTATGTTCTGAAACTTCTGTATCATTTTTAAGGGGAAAATTATCCTGTCCAATATACCTGTGAATGTTCTCATTATCCATACAAATGTCCAGTTGTCTCTCGCCCTGAAATGCTGCCTTGTGGCAGTGGAATTCCACAAGTTAACAATGTGCTGATTTTAAAAAACTTTTTTTATCAGCTATAAACGTGTTGTCTTTCCATTTTTATTGAATATTCCCTTGTTTGTGTAGGGAGGGAGAGGTTAGCTAGGAGCCTCCCGGCTTAGCTTGTGTATAACATACATGTATACAAAATAATGAATCATAATTCCCTCTTCTCTAAACAGATGCAAGTCATTTTAATCTCTTCAGTCCAGTAACTTTTGTCACCTCTCTCTGGACCTTCTCTATTGCTACTATATCCTTTTAAAGAGGGGGTGACTAGACTGAACATAGTATTCCAGGTTAGGGTATGCCCGATTACTACACTAGCATTATCATATTCTCCCATCCCATCTTAATGCTTGTTATGGCGGGTGGGTTTCAAGCAGAGATTCACATTGTGCGTCTGCAGTGGTGCCCAGTCTTTCTTTTCTCAGTTAACTTGGAACCTAGGTATATGAGGACTTCAGGTGGTTCCTTCGACATGAGTTCCTTTGTAATTGTCAGCCGTGAATTTATCTGCCATCGCGCTGCCCATGTACTTACTGAAGGTCGGTCCCTCCCGGAGTTTCTCACAATATCCCTTGCTTTCTTCCTCCAAGTCTGCAGCCACTCTAGCTGGAGATTATTTTTTTCAGAGTAGTTTAAGAGAGTTGGACACGCTTCCCATTTACAATTCATAGGAGTGTTCAAATTCTCTACACGTATTTCCAAACCTTCATTTGGGGTTTTTCTGTGTGCATTTTTGTCCTTGTTGGTATTGTGGAAAGGCTTGCTCAAAGAACCAGAGTGGGCGTTTTGCTCTGAAGATGCTGCCTGTCACGGTCCTTTTGATATCTCCGGTTTCCTGAGCCTGTCGGCCAGGAGACACTTTCACTATTGAGATGGCTGGTTCTGTTGCATCAGTGGAAGATGAAGTGGGGAGCCATGTCACATAGCATGTGGCCATGCGTGACATTGAGAGGAAAGTTCTGCGGATATAATAATAATAATAATAGGGATTTGGATGACGGGTTGATAGAAACGCAGGAAGTTTCTATGGAACTTTATTATAAAAAACCCAAGAATTTAACAGCACAAGATCTTTTCAAAGGATACTTTAAACCAATTTGATGAGAAGATCCCTGGCATAAAACACTACATGAACAAAGTTTCGGGACAGCTGAGTTCAGTTCCCTGGTCTGCCATGGATTCAGTGTGTGAACAGTAGGCAAACCACTGGATCTCTCTGGGTACGTCTACGCAGGGATCAAAGCCCTGCAGCACAGCTGTGGCTGGCTAGATCAGCTGACTCAAGCTCATGGGGCTTGGGCTGTGGGGTTAAAAATTGCTGTGCAGACATTCAGGCTCAGGTTGGAGCCCAAGGTCCAAGACCTTCCCCGAGCCTGAACATCTACACTACAGTTTTTCAGCCCTACGAGCCCAAACCACTGTTCCAGGCCAGCTTTTATCCCTGTGTAGACATATCCCCGCCTCTGTTCCCCATCTGTAACACGGAGGTAATACTGTCTCCCAGCCTTCCAGTCTTGGTGATTAGAGCTGTGTGTTTTTGGGGCAGGGACTGTCTCTTATTGTAAGATCAGGGTCCTGATTTTGGTTGGGGGAATTTAGGCAATGCCATAAGGCCAAGCACTGGATAAATATTCTATAGACAGGGTGTAATTCTCCATTAAATGTGGTAGGACTCTTCCATGTAGCGAATCTGATTGTATATACTCAGCTGTTTTGCTCTCAGAGTTGGCTATATTATAGTGTGTAGCCCTACAGGAGCCCTATTGTATGGATTCACAGTCTAGTACCAGGGACTAATCCAAAGCAGAAAAGTCCAACGTTTTCTTTTGTCCTCAACAAAGAATAACCTCTGTTCTGGGAACCTCTGGGCATAGTAAGCAAACCAGACACTCAAGCAGGCGTATAGGAAAGCAATCAAAATCTACTGGAAGAATTTCTCCTTTCTGGAAGAGCGTAAACAGTGCTCCATGTGTAACTTGTAAAGCAGAACTAAAAGATCAGTTCCCAGCAGGTCTTTGGAGCGGCTGGCCATTGAGTTTTTTTTTGTTTGTGTTTAATCTTTTGTGTCTCCTGTCCTGTCCTGTCCTGAACTACAACTGAAGTCTTAAAACTTGGATGGAATTCCTAAGTGGTGCTGAATAATGGAATAGAGCATTAACCTTATCCTGGCTGGCTTTGAACCTGGTTTGAACCTAAGTGGTCCCTTTTGAAAGCATGCCGGTAGCTTTAGCTGGTAGGAAACAGGACTTGGCAGACCTGAGTTCTGTACCTGGCTCCAACACTGACCTGCTGTTTGACCTTGGGCAGTTTGTTTCCTCTCCTATCATTTGTCTGTCTTGTCTATTTTAGATGGTGAGTAGAGATAGAATCATAGAATATCAGGGTTGGAAGGGACCTCAGGGCGTCATCTAGTCCAACCCCCTGCTCAAAGCAGGACCAATCCCCAACTAAATAATCCCAGCCAGGGCTTTGTCAAGCCTGACCTTAAAAACTTCTAAGGAAGGAGATTCCAGCACCTCCTAGGTAACGCCTTCCAGTGGTTTCACCACCTTCCTAGTGAAAAGTTTTTCCTATTTCCAACTTAAACCTCCCCCACTGCAACTTGAGACCATTACTCCTTGTTCTGTCATCTGCTACCACTGAGAACAGTCTAGATCCATCCTCTTTGGAACCCCGTTCTGGTAGTTGAAAGCAGCTATCAAATCCCCCCTCATTCTTCTCTTCCACAGACTAAACAATCCCAGTTCCTTCAGCCTCTCCTCATAAGTCATGTGTTTCAGCCCCCTAATCATTTTTGTTGCCCTCCACTGGACTCTTTCCAATTTTTCCACATCCTTCTTGTAGTGTGGGGCCCCAGACTGGACCCAGTACTCCAGATGAGGCCTCACCAATGTCGAATAGAGGGGAACGATCACGTCCCTCGATCTGCTGGCAATGCCCCTACTTATACAGCCCAAAATGCCATTGGCCTTCTTGGCAACAAGGGCACACTGTTGACTCATATCCAGCTTCTCGTCCACTGTAACCCCTAGGTCCTTTTCTGCAGAACTACTGCCTAGCCATTCGGTCCCTAGTCTGCAGCGGTGCATGGGATTCTTCCATCCTAAGTGCAGGACTCTGCACTTGTCCTTGTTGAACCTCATCAGATTTCTTTTGGCCCAATCCTCTAATTTATCTAGGTCCCTCTGTATCCTATCCCTACCCTCCAGCATATCTACTCCTCCTCCCAGCTTAGTGTCATCTGCAAACTTGCTGAGGGTGCAATCCACATCATCCTCCAGATCATTTGTGTGTGTGTGTGTGTGTGTGTGTGTGTTAAATCAAAATGACTTTGGAAAAATACGAACTTTCTGTGAATTTTTGTATGTTCCCCCCCATCTTTCATTAAAATGAAAAGAGCTTTGTTTTGATTCAGATTGAAAAATATTGCTTCTCCCAATTCTCTTCTACTAGTGGAAAAATAGGGGCATGGGCCCACACCCCTCCAAAACCTTGAACTTATTTCAGGTTGAATGAATTTCAATTTTTTTTGGTTTTGGTGAAAATAAAAATATTTCTCAATTTTTCACAGAAAATACTTAACCATTCTGCAGCCAGCCGCACTGTAGGGCTTGTCTACACCTCCAGTGCTGCTGATGCACTTAGTGAAGATGCTATGTAGGCAGATACTCTACCTCCCTGAGAGGCAGAAGAAGCCCTCCTGTCTACATAGCACTGTCTACACTAGGGATTAGCTCGGTATAACAGGGATACCCCTGAGCAATGCAGTTATACCCACATAGTCTGTAGTGTAGACCAAGCCATAGTCTCTTTTAAAGTGTCTTACTCTGTGTATACAAGGCCTCTGCACGGGGGTGACTTATTTTTCCCAGTGGGTGCTCCACCCCGCTCTGCCCCAAGGCCCCACTCCTAGCTCAGCCCTTTCCCCTGAGTCCCCGCCCTCACTCCACCTCTTCCTGCCCCACTCTGCCCCACCCCTGAGGCTTGCTGCCCACCCACCGCTCGCTGCTCTCCGCCCTCCCCAAGCACGTCCTGCCAGCCGCCAAACAGCTGATTGATGGCCCTACCGAACAGCTGTTGCTGGTGGGTGCTGAGCATCCCTTATTTGAACCCCAGAGCACTCATGGAGTCAGCGCCTATGGGGCTCTGATGGCTGTTGCGGCTTCTAGGTTTTACTGTGATGCAAGCACACAACATAAAGCTGGAGCAAGGTTTTGGCTTTCCGCCGATTCCAAAGAACAATGCTGCATGTTTATGGATGTCTCACCGTGCAAACAAGGCTGAAAAAGAAGACAACTGTCTATTGTTTTGTGATTAAAATAAACCCTCTGGTGGTGGTGGTTGTTCGATTTTGGATAAATGGAGCAAGTGACAAAGAAAATTCCAGCCCTCCCCAGAAGATTTGGGTAATTAAAACTGTGAGACCCTTTATTTCTTTTTACCAGTCTCCCAGACAACGCCCCATAGCAAGAGGTAAATATATTTATCCAGGCAGCAGCATTCATCCAAATGCACACAGCCCTGCCTCTGGAACAAGGGAATTTGTACCAATTTGTTAAGGAACTATTAGCATTGATCCTTTCCCCTGTCAGGCATTGTACTGTCAACGTTATGTTAACAGCTTTGGAAATTCCCCCTCCCCTACCTCCTCACCGGCTGTAGGATCACTATCTGCCTACGGCAAACCATAAACTTCAAGGGATTTGTAAAGACTTTCTTGGGCTCTGTCTGCCCTTATCACAACAGTCTTAATCATCTTGTTCCTGACAAGACTGCACATGGGATTAAATGTTGGGAGTCAGCCGGCTGGCCCCATTAGACGTTCAGAAAGGTCATTTACCTTGTGGGCCACCGAAGGCAGCATTATGTGACAGCTTGCAGCTGAAATCTAGAAGCGCACTTATTTTCCACCCCCCTTAAGCTGTCCGAGTGGCAGGAATGAGAGAAAAGGGACCTCTTGTTGTCTGCTGTTGTTGGGAAGATGTAGCCACTGAAATACACTCCAAGAGGGAGCTCTCCAAGCCAGCACGCTTTGGCATTATTTCATTCATCGAGTAATTTGAAACTGCGAAAAGGATGCGATAGGCTCATCCAGATAAGTAGTGAAACAATGAACCCTTCTTTGGACTCAGACCTTTGGGATTCTAGCATACACAGGGCAACTGAGCATGGGTTGCGTTGTGTGTGATAAATTGCACAGCTGCTGTACTTTAGCAGTTTGCAAACAGTAATGCCACAAGCGCTTTACCCACAGTAATTCAGCTGTACCCCTGGAAGGCAGTGCTGATCTCCCACCTCCATTTTACTCTGTTGAACTGGACTTGGAACTCAGGAGTCCTGACTCCCAGGTCCCCAGCTCTGACTGCGACATGCTTCGATTGCAGGATTCCTATAGACCAAATCCAGAAGCCCAATGGGAGTTTTGCCTGTGTAAGGGCCGACTAACATCCTTACTCTGATTTCAGCATTTTGGCCCCTTTCATTCAGGATGTGGATTCTGTAGAAACCATGCGAAGCATTTACCTTGTCTGATATTTTGTCCTCATCCTAGCAAAGATGGGCCTGCCTATTTGAACTTGGCAATAAGCAAGATGTTCTCAACAGATCTCTTCTGCCTCTAGCTTCTATGAGCCCTAAGATGGAGGCAAGATATTCAGGACAGGGATTGTGTCTTCATGAGTGCTCACGCCATGCTGAGCCCAATGGGGCTCCAATCCTGATTCAAAGCCTCTGGACATTAGGGCGATATAAATATTAATAATAGAGGTCTCTGCATGGATGGTGGTGGAGAGATGTCTACTTCTTCCTTTTCATATGTGCAAGATACTACTTCCCCAGTGTGGATTCTATACATCTCCCTACTGAGGCAATGCAGAAACATTTCCAGCAGCTAGAGTAATCATTGGGTGAAGTCCCACAGGGAGCTCTTCTTGATCCAGTGCCATTCAGAATCTCTATCCACGAGCTGGAAGAAAATCTAAAATCACTTTTGGTAAAATTTGCAGATGACTCATAAATGGGCAGAGTGGTAAATAACGCTGTGGGCATGTCACTTGTACAGACTGATCCTGATGGCTTGGTCAGGTGGGCTCATTTGAACAATATACACTTTAATACCTCCAAATCCAAGATCCTACCTCTAAGAACAAAGAGGTCATGCTTACAAAATGAGACAGTATCCTGGAATGCAGTCAATGGGAAAAGGCCTTAGGGATAATAACAGATAACTTGCAACTGAACGCACTCCCAGTGCCATGCCATTGCTAAGGGGGCAAACATGATCCCTGGATGCATAATCTGGGGAAAATCAAATAGGAGGTGGTATTACTTCCTGTACAGGACATTAATCAGACTTTATTAGAACACTCTGTTCAGTTCTGATTTCCACATGTCCAAAAGGATGTGGAGAAAATTGGAAGTGGTTCGGAAAAGAGCTACAAGAATGCTCTGAGGTCTGCTTTATAGTGAGAGGCTTAAGCTCAGTCTATTCAAGAGAAGGTTAAGAGGTGATTTGATTGTGGTCTACAACAGTGGTTCTCAGGGGTATGCGTGTCCCTGGGGGTACGCAGAGAGCTTCCAGGGGGTGCATCACCTCATCTAGAGATTTGCCTAGTTGTACAACAGGCTACATAAACAGCACTAGCGAAGTCAGAATAAATTAAAATTTCATACAGACAATGACTTATTTACGCTGCTCTGTATAGTATACACTGAAATGGAAGTAAAATATTTATATGCCAATTTATTTGATAAGTCTATGGTAAAAATGGGAAAGTCAGCAATTTTTCAGTGATAGTGTTCTGTGACACGCTTGTATTTTTATGTCTGCTTTTGTAAGCAAGTAGATTTTAAGTGAGTTGAAACTTGGGGGTACACAAGATAAATCAGATTCCTGAAAGGGGTACAATAGTCTGGAAAGGTTGAGAGCCACTGGTCTACAAGTACATATATGTGGAAAATACTTCTGACAATAGAGGGTCCTTAATCTAGTAGAAGAAGGTATAACAAGTTCCAGTGGCTGGATGATGAAGCTAGACAAATTCAGACTGGAAATAAGGTGCAATTTTTTTTAACAATGAGGGTCACTGGAATAACTGTCCTAGGAACATGGGGTTTCCCCATCACTTTAAGTCTATACACTGAAGACTGGATGTCTTTCTAAAAGATATACTATAGCTTAAAGAGAAAGTATGGGCTTAGTGCAGAAATGACTTGGGGTTTGTCTACACCAACATTTAGTTTGCAGCAAGCTGGGGTGTGAATCTGCCCGTACTAGCCTGCCATGCACTAAGTGTCTGTGTGGACCCTGCTGATGCTCACTAACAATGCCCCAGTGTGCTTTGATCAAGTCCTTTTTCAAAGTGGGGTAGATCAAAGCATACTAGGGAATAGTTAATGCACGATAGCCAGGGTCCACGATAGCCAGGGTCCACATGGATAGTTAGTGTGGGGCAGATTCACACCCCCGCTTGCTGCGAACTAAATGTTGGTGTAGAAAAACCCTTGAAGAGGTTCTCTGGGCTGTGTTCAGGAGGCCAGATAAGATGATTGTAATAGTCCCCTCTGGCCTTAAAATCTATGAGTCTCAGTTTTCCTGAGACAGTCCTTTATTTATATATACCATGTCCTGGTCTTCCAGAAACTTCTCTCACGGTACCTGAAATGTCCCTGTTTTCATCCATCTAAATGTTGGGTTGTTTTGGTATTTTTTTTTAAAAGATTGTGGTAGAGAGGAGAATTTATTTTCTTTCCAGGAACTAACATCCACAAAGGAAGGAACAGACGGTGTGATGAGCAGTGTGTGAAGTGAAAAGAAAAGTCAAGTGAGCACAGGACACTGAGAGCTGAGTGTTAAGACTTGTTCAGTGTTTTCAGGTAAACTCTTTCAGACACTTAATTTACGGGGGGAAAAAATCCTCCATTCCAAGAAATATGCCTGTGTAACTGTTGAGTCAGAAGCTGGCAGTCGCGACACCAGCACACACCTGTATTTATGAAAGTGTGTGGGTGTTTTTTGTTTTGTTTTTTTTTGTTGGGTTTTTTTTGGTATAAGTATCATCACAAGCATCCAGGAGTTCAGTTTTGAAAATACAGTCAACGTATTGTTGGGGTAATATTGGGGCCAGATCCTTGGCTGCTGTATATCAGAATAGCTCCATTGGCTCCAGTGAGGTTGTCAGTTTACACCAGCTGGGAGTCTGGCCCATCGAGGTGGCTATTGCAAAGCCCAGCTCCCTGCGTGCATGTGCTGCTGATTCGTAGCAAGAAGGGCTTCTGTCCATTTCCTAGCGCGCGGGTGTCCACATTGTGGCTGCACTATTGACCACCCTTAGTTGGCTGTTTCAGTTAGTTGGCCAAGGACTGGATGAGGCAAGGAGGGTGAGGTCCTCCTGTCTTTTGAGATACCCCCTGGGGGAAGGGAAGGACCCGAGATCCCTGCTCTGCAAAGTTATTGAGCTGCTGCAGCCCAAGTCTCTGAAAAGAAATGCAGCATTTTGCCATTTCTTGTTCTCTGCTGATGCCTGGTCCACAGACACTTCTTAAAAGCTGATCAGGGAGGAAGGAGGTAGGTGCCTGCTCTGGCACCACTGAAGTCAATGAGCGTGACACCACTAAGCTCAGTGGGTGCAGGATCAAGCCCCAGAAGCGCATGCATGCTGCAGTGATGGATACAATAGAAAGGCCTCAAATCGATGAAGAGATATTTCCTGACAGTTAATGACCGACTCGGGAAGCTGAGGGCTCAAGGGCCCTTAACCCAGGAACTCATTAAATGCCAGACCCATTAACTGTCATTATTGCTCTTATAAACCATGGAACTAGAGAAATGTTCAGAGAAATAAAGACCTTTTTAAAGAGTTGGAGAAGTTAAAGGTTGAACTGCACGTTGCGGTCTGTTTGCTTCTAATGACAAGGCTGGAGTCCGGTTGCGCCATTAGCCTGGAGTCAATCCGGCGTAACTCCATTAAAGCCCACTCTGCACTGATGCTGATATAACTGAGATCAGAATCTGGACCCAGGACCCTAACCAAAAAGAACCCAGAACTTCATTTCCAGTATTCCACAAGGGCTGCAGAAGTCCCTTAGTTTACTGTAGATTGTTGATTACGAAATATAAAGGCACACATTTATTTTAAATGAAATACATAAATTTGCATATTCTCTTTGGTTTGCAAGGCTTATTTATTTACAGGAGAGAGACAAATTGCTCCATTTACTTTTTTCCCCCTTGCCACAGGGTGCAGTGGCAAGATTAATGGAGGAATAATTGTAGTTAGGACAAATAGGCTCTAATTTTCCTTTTTTTTTTTTTTTAAATTTGCTTACACCTCATTGTCAATCCTCTGACTTCAGATTTGGACTAGGGTCAGAAAGAAGAATCCAGATCTATGTGTAGCAACTTTCTCCATAGCAGGCCAGATCCTCCGCTGTTATAAACTGGTGTGGCTCTACTGACTTCAGTGGAACTATGAGGGTTGACACCCACTGAGGATCTAGCCCTATTAGTCCCAATGGAGCAACAGTGATTTATACCAGTTAATATTACTGGATCAGTTCCTAAAAAACTCTTTTCAGATTCTGTTCAGTTGCAGTGATGTAAAGCCAAAACCCCATCTGTTCATCTTAGTGTTTCACTGGTGTGAATCCAAATTAACACCAGTGACTTAAAGGGGGAGTTAATTTGGGTTACTCTAAGCTACATGAGCGCAGGGTAGAGGCCCATACATTTCATGGAGGTCTTTGCCTAACACAGTCCATGCCGTAGCCCAGAACTGGGGCCCAACTCCCCCTTTCATTGACAATGGGTTAGATCTAGAGTAACTTCACTGTGTTCAGTGGAGAGATACCAGGGGAAAACCACTGAATCTAGACACAGGTGCCAAGCCTCAATGGGTATGCAGCCATGAGACACCTCCTAGGCCAGGTAGATGCATATTGGTCCAAAACCTCAGCTGCTGTAAATCGGTGTAACTCCATTGATGTCAATGTAGCTAGGCTAACTCTCAGCAGCTGAGGATGTGGCCTGTTCACATATGGAATTTCGTTCAACTGCTGCCATGGGAGTGTTAACAGACTGAAGCCCAGAAATGCAGGGAAATGCTCTTTCCTACAGTGTGGTAGCTTATGATGATGATTGTTTTTGCTCTGGCAGTGTGTAGGAGCCCTGTTTGTGTGCAGCGCTGCATGTACACATCGTAAGAAACAGCCCCTGCCTCAAAGAGCTGAGAACAGAGCCTTGGTTCCCTGGCTTCCACCGCAGGGCCCTCTCCATTAGGCCTGGTCTCCAAGAAAAACAATGCTGCTCCCAACTGGTTCCCCATTCCTCTTCATGTAAGTCCTACTCCTCCACACCAAGCGGACACTCTCTTTCCCCAGACCAATAATCATTGCTGTGGTCCCGCTCTGAGGCTGTCCTCTGTCTGCCAGTGACAGTGCCGCGGGTGGGAGACATTGGAACTTTCAGCCACTGGCTTGTCTGGTTACCAGAGAGGAGCATCTATCTTTTGTGTCTGCCAGCTGACTGACCAGACACTCAAGCAGGCTCCACCAAATAGCTGTGGTTTTTTCCTGCCCAGGGCAACTCCGGATCAGTGAAGCACACTTCTTCTTTTTCTTTCCCATGAAGCTTCTTAGATGTAAAATCAGGTTGTAAGTGAAGTTATAGTCAGAGATGTAACTGCGAAAACAGCTTTCTCACCAGGGCTGACTTTCCCTTTCTGTCCTTGACATGAACAAGATCTCGCTTCCATTACCCCATGTGATTGTCATACATACGGAAGAACGAGCTGAGTTCTGTCCCATATCGTGCATCAGTGTCAGCACAATGGGCAGCTCGGACCCAAGTGGAACATTGCATGCTGGGACATGTAGTTTACATGGGCCACACCTCCATAGTCAAGATGAGTGAGACGATACTGTGTTCCACTTCATGCCAATTGGAAATGGACTTTGGGTCACTAACTGGTTAAAAGACAGGAAACAGGGTAGGAATAAATGGTCAGTTTTCAGAATGGAGAGAGATAAATAGTGGTGTCCCCCAGGGGTCTGTACTGGGACCTGTGGTGTTCAACATATTCATAAATGATCTGGAAAAAGGGGTAAACAGTGAGGTGGCAAAGTTTGCAGATGATACAAAACTATTCAAGATAGTTAAGACCAAAGCTGATGGTGAAGAGCTACTAAGGGATCTCCCCAAGCTGGGTGACTGGGCAACAAAATGGCAGATGCAATTCAATGTCGATAAATGCAAAGAAATGCACATTGGAAAACATAATCCCAGCTATCCACACAAAATGATGAGGTCCCAATTAGCTGTTACCACTCCAGAAAGGTCTCCTGGAGTCAGTGTGGACAGTTCTCTGGAAACATCTGCTCAGTGTGCAGCGGCCGTCAGAAAAGCGAACAATGTTAGGAATCATTAGGAAAGGGATAGATAATGAAACAGAAAATATCATAATGCCTCTATATAAATCCATGGTACGTCCGCGCCTTGAACCCTGTGTGCAGTTCTGGTTGCCCCATCTCCAAAAAGATGTATTAGAATTGGAAAAGGTTCAGAGAATGGCAACAAAAACGATGAGGGGGATGGAAGAGTTTGTGTTATAAGGAGAGACTAAAAACACTGGGACTGTTTATCTTAGAATCATAGAGTATCAGGGTTGGAAGGGACCTCAGGAAGTCCCCGAATCCCACCCCTGCTCAAAGCAGGACCCATCCCCAACCAAATCATCCCAGCCGGGGCTCTGCCTTAAAAACTTCTAAGGAAGGAGATTCCACCACCTCCCTAGGAAACCCATTCCAGTGCTTCACCACCCTCCTAGTGAAATAGCGTTTCCTAATATCCAACCTAAACCTCCCCCACTGCAACTTGAGACCATCGCTCCTTGTTCTGTCATCTGCCACCACTGAGAACAGCCGAGCTCCATCCTCTTTGGAACCCCCCTTCAGGTAGTTGAAGGCTGCTATCAAATCCCTCCTCACTCTTCTCTTCTGCAGACTAAACAATCCCAGTTCCCTCAGCCTCTCCTCATAAATCAGGTGTTCCTGTCCCCCAATCATTTTTGTTGCCCTCTGCTGGACTCTTTCCAATTTTTCCACCTCCTTCTTCTAAAGTGGGGCCCCAGACTGGACCCAGTACTCCAGATGAGGCCTCACCAATGTCGAATAGAGGGGAACGATCACGTCCCTCGATCTGCTGGCAATGCTCCTACTTATACAGACCAATATGCCATTAGCCGTCTTGGCAACAAGGGCACACTGTTGACTCATATCCAGCTTCTCGTCCACCATAACCCCTAGGTCCTTTTCTGCAGAACTGCTGCCTAGCCACTTAGTCCCTAGTCTGTAGCAGTGCATGGGATTCTTCCATCCTAAGTGCAGGACTCTGCACTTGTCCTTGTTGAACCTCATCAGATTTCTTTTGGCCCAAATTCTCTAATTTGTCTAGGTGCCTCTGTATCCTATCCCTGTCCTCCAGGATATCTACCACTCCTCCCAGTTTAGTGTCCTCTGCAAACTTGCTGAGGGTGCAATCCACACAATCCTCCAGATCATTAATGAAGATATTGAACAAAACCAGCCTTGGGGCACTCCACTTGATACCGGCTGCCAACTCGACATGGAGCCATTGATCACTACCCGTTGAGCCCGACAATCCAGCCAGCTTTCTATCCACCTTATAGTCCATCTAGCCCATACTTCTTTAACTTGCTGGCAAGAAAAGAGATGACAAAGGGGGGGATATAATAGAAGTCTATAAAATCATGAATGGTGTGGACAAAGTGAATAAGGAAGTGTTATTTACTCCTTCACATAACAGAAGAACCAGGGGTCACCCAATGCAATTAATAGGCAGAAGGTTTAAACTAAACATGAGGAAGTACTTCACACATTGCACAGTTGACCTTGTTGCCAGGGGATGTTGTGAAGGCCAAAAGTATCACTGGGTTCAAATAAGAATTAGATAAATTCATGGAGGGTAGGTCCATCAATAGCTGTTACCCAAGAGGGTCAGGGATACAACCCCATGCTCTGGATGTCCCCAGCCTCTGACTGCCAGCAATTGGGAGTGGATGATAGGAGATGGATCACTTGATAATTGCCCTGTTCCGTTCATTTCCTCGGATTCACTTGGCATCATTCACAGTTGTAAGACAGGATATTGACCTACATGGACCATTGGTCTGACCCAGAATGGCCGTTCTTATCTCTGTATGCCCTCTCCATGTACATAAAAGAGCTGGAAATCTTTTGTTTGCCCTGCTTACTTCCAATGTGTCATCAGAAAATGGGTCAGAAGTGCCCAAATCATGCAGATGCTTCTGAAAATGTTAACCTTAGTTTTCTGGTGTCTGGCAGCGATGTCAGGATCGCAGCTACAAGAGGAGTAGGAAGCACTATTTGGCATTTGGACATCTTGGCGATAGCCTCTAATTCACTGGGCATGGCACTTGCCACTTGAATTTATTAGCTTGTGTGTATTTACTCCCCACATGGAATACAGATGAACCCTAGGAAGGGCATGAGGTTTATAAACAGGAAGGAATTTTCCCTCCCTGAGCATGGGTTAGAGGGAGGTGCTGTGGCTCACATGAGAGAGGCCCAGGGGATCTGATGTGCCAATCTGCAGCTGTGGTTACTGAGAAGTTGATTAGATGGGATGGTGGCAAACCACAAGATTAAAAGAAAAAACAATCACAAAAGGAAAGGAAATGGAAAGATGTGGGAGGCTGCACTGCTTGGAAATGAGATACAAGTGGCGTTGTTTGTGCCTGCCTTCCCTAAGCTCTGTGTGTAGTGCACACCAAACAGTTAATCAGATCTCAAGAAGTGTTAGGGTATAGCAGGCAAGATAAACGGACCAATCAATGAAAGAGGACTTCATCCTGGGAAATGCAGAGCTGCACAGATCCTGGACTGCTGATGCTGTCTTGTATACTAGCTACGGTACTTGTCTGGCCCTCATCACCGTCCATCAGAGCACCTCACAGTCACAAATGCATTTATCCCCACAACACCCGCATGAGGCAGGGAAGTGCAATTATCTTCCTTGTACAGGCGAGGCAGTGAGAGACAAAGTGAGTTTCCCAAGGTCACACGGGGGATCCATGGAGGAGTCAGGAATGGAACGCAGATCTCCCAAGTCCTAGGGCAGTGCTGTAACCACTGGGCCAGCCTTCTCCATACCCTTTGTTCTGTGGTCCAAAATACATTTCACCCCATGGGTCACCCACTGTCTCCATGCCCTGCCAGAAGCTGAGACTGGCCAACAGGCGAGGGGTCACTCGATAAATTGCTCTGCTCCATTCACGGCCTCTGAAGCATCTGGCACAGGCCACTGTTGGAAGACAGGGGACTGTTGACCGTTGGTCTGACCCAGCATGGCTGTTCCTATGTTCTTAACATAATCCCTGCTGAAACTCCATCCATCGCAGTGTTGTTTCACTAGGGATGGTTCTAGCCTTTTGGTTTTACAGTGTATTGGCTCCTCCATTTAATGTCTGCAGTCCCCAGTACAAGATGCTGTACCAGTCCAGGCTGCTGTGTGTCAAGCTTCTGGGAGAGGTCACCACATCCTCTTATTGAGTTGAGGAGGCTGGGGGTTGGGGATGGAGACCCACCTGCTGTGAGTGAGACAGATGGTTTGTGTGTGAGCTTGCAAAGGAGAATGTCCATCTGATTGTGCCCCTGTGTGAGTGCTTGTGTCTCTGAGTGAGACAGAGAGAGCTTGTCTGGGGGGAAGGGGGGTGTGAGAACATACATGTATTGGCAGCGAGTGTGAGGTTCGTGTGCTGGCACTTCCCTCCCCTCACTTCTTAAAATTTTTTACAGCATTCATGATGTTCAAACAGGTCACAATCCCCGAAATATCGACCCGTCTTTAGGGCTGCAAAGCCTCTGAGCACTTGCAGGAGATTTGTTCTGCTATCAGTGGCTGGAAATTAATTTAAGCCGCTAGCAAAGTTTGGTGCAGCTGATGATCTGTGCTGCTCAGGGTGTTCCTAGGACTGGAATAGCCTCAAGATGTCACAGGTCAAGACACATGTCCCTGGCGAGAGCCATGTCTCTGAGCTGTAAGCAGGGATTTGATAGGTTCTGAACACACTCAATTTAAGAAATCCACCAACCTCCCCCTTCTCGCATGGAAGCAGTGTTATTTGACTTCGTTCAGATAAGGACTGGGCCAAAAATTACTCCTCCAACCTACAGTGGGGGTAATTAACCACTGGAACAATTTACTAAAGGTCATGGTGGATTCTCCATGGTGGCAATTTTAAACCACGATTGGATGTTTTTCTAAAAGCTTGGCTTTAGTTCAAACTGCATTATTTTGGTAAGCCCTCTGGCCTGTGTTATATGGGAGGTCAGACTAGATGATCACAGTGGTTCCTTTTGGCCCTGAAATCTATGAATCTATATTTACCGATGAAACACAGGAGGGAATTTGTAGTTCAGGCTGCACGGTACCATTATGGGCCACTTTCTTGAATGGCACCAAATCCTGCAACCTCAGCCTGGGGAAAGCTCCTATTGACTTCAGTGGGAACCTTTTCTGAGTGACGATTGCAGGACTGGGGCCTGCTGTGAAGCAGTATGATCAAGCGGATTAAGAACAGGACAAAAGGTCCTGCTCCAACTCCCATAGAAGCCAATGGGAGCCTGCCTTTTGACTTCAGTGGGAGTTGGAGCCGACCCCCAGTAGTCAGCAGCTCCTGAGGCCTGATCATGCAACTCTTCCTATGGGGTGCTGAGGCCCCGTTACTCTAATTCACACCAGTGGCCTTGGGTTTTCACAGGGTTGGACTCCACAGGTCTAGTTCCGGCTCAAACGCCAACTCTCTCTGCGCCCCTGGGCAAGTCGCTTTGCCTCGCTTTGATTTGCTTGTAAAAGAGGGCTAATAAAACGGACTTGCTTACCAGCAAGAGTTAATTGGAACCTATGTTTTCCAGCCCTTTGAAGCCGCGACGCGCCAGAGAAGCGGTGGGGTGTATTTACCGAGTGTGTGTGTTTTAAATACATGTCTAGTTTCAATTACAAATTGGAGTTCTACTCCCCTTTGACTAAATGGCACTAATTAAACATGTAAGGTAGAAAATAAATAGAGACAGCATTTCTCAGGCACATGTTGCCCTCACAGGCTGGAAACCATCTAATTTCAGGGTTCTCTGGTTCAGCAGCATCTGAAAAGGCATCGACTAACATGTAATCAGCTGAGGACACTTTAACTTTTTAAATGCTCCTTGAACGCCTGCTTCTGCACAGGGACAAGACGCCAGGAAAATAGTGGCAGATGGGATTTAGGCTTATTTTTTTATGTTTACATTAAATAATAGGTCACACTTCTTTGCTTATGCAACATTTTTCATCCATAAATCTCAAAGCACTTTTCAGAGGTGGGCACAATGTTATCCCTATTTTACAGACAGAAACTAAGGCAGAGAACGCGGTTGTTACCCCAGAGTTTAGCTTAATTCTGACATGCCCAAGGTCAAGCAAATTAGGCCTTGTCTATATGAGAAAGTTGGACCAGTTTAGCTTTTAGTTTTTTAAACCAATTTAATAAAACAGTTGCAAATCCCATTGTGGGCACTGTCTTCTTTTGGTATATCTTAAGGCTGTTCCTAATTGATTCTGGCTTATTTCAATTTAGCTTGGTTTAAATTGAAATAAGAGTGTACACACAGCCTTTTGCACTGGTTTAACTAAATTGGGATAAATTCAGATCCAATCAGTGCATCTCTGCATGTAGACAATCCCTTGGTAGCAGAATCAGGACTAGGACTCGTGTCCTGTAGCCCAGTACCCTGCTCCCATCAGTAGACACACACTGGACCTAATTCTCCATTGACTTCAATGGAGTTATTCCTGACTTTCACTGCTTTGAGACTGGCATCAATCCACTTTGGGTGCTATTCTGATCACTGAGAGTCTGGAGTTACTCCACTGAACTCAGGGAGTATGCTAGATTTATAGAGGTGTAGCAGACAGCAGAATCAGGCCCATTGTTTCCATGGCATCTTGGGTCCCCAGGTTTAAAGCCTGGGCAGATGCTCTTGGATTTGGTGAAATCTAATGGGAATTTTCCCACCCCTCATTCTAACTAGTGAGGAGATAAACTCAATAATCTCAGAGTCTCAATAAATTCCTGAGAAGTATCTGAAAGTTTGCATGTTTATATGAGCAAATGCAAAGCTGGTTAAAATTGTTTGAACATCAATGAAATCTCAAAATTAATAGAAAGTGGGAAAATGTTAATGACTGTTTAACCAAAAAAAGAGTTTCCTTGTTTTTAGAGCAACTGTGAACTGGCTGATTTTTTTTTTAATTTAAATTTTTATCCAAATTTTGAAAATATTTGGAAAATGGGATTTTCCTCACCCCAATTCTCTTGCCATCTCTTTTCCTCCTTTTGCCCATAATCAAAAATGTTGGTGTTTGGGCTTGTGTCAAATAAGCATCAAAAAGCTGAGTCTTATTCAGATTATTGGATCCTCTTGAATCTGCCAAACCGGGCTAGAAATACCATGACACCACATCTTTTCCTGAGATTTCTGCCTTAAATTCCCATCCTGCAATACTGAGAGAACAACCTTTCCCATGGTAGCATTTCTGGAAGCCAGAATGAGGGAAAAATGGACTTTTCAGCTTCTTTTTAAAGATGATGATAAAATGTGATGGACCTAAGGGCTTTATTTCCCCCCCCCCAACCATTCACTTATGACTTTAGAACTGTTCATAGAATGAGATTATAGCTGTGACAGATTGGGGGGGGGATACATCTGTGTCAAAGTGTGAATTGCATTGTGGTTTCTGAACACCATTTGTGATTGTAACCTTCCTTGTGGACTAGAGCATCCATTTCCATAGCAGGGGCTTCACACTAGTAGACAGACTATTTCTGAGAAACTGTGATGGAGCAATCGAGGGAATCAACATTGAACGTCTCTGCTGAGGTGTAATGCTTGAAATGGCGACATTCAGAAATAAGGTCATTGTAGTAAAGAAAGGCCAGCTTCTCACACTGCTCTGCAATTTCCTCAGTATTCATACCCCACACTTTCATAAAGAAACCAAATTGACCACTGATGTCTTTGTATGCCTTTCCTCATCCTGTTAAACCATAAATCAATGAGTTAATGATTGGTAAGTATATTTCGACCATGAATTTTTTCTTCCTTGAAGGACAGCGTCACTTGCAGTGCCTTCAAAGTGAGGTATGCGATGGCTTCATTCTTTCACATGTCTATTGCTGTTACTGTAATCAGCCTCCGGAGCTTGTGCCGTTGCCTTGCATGCATATTCATCGAACTGATCTCAAGTCTTGTATATATGATCCAAAGACAGGATGATGTTGTCAACAATAGACAGTTTCACGTCTTTTTGTACTGTCTTGCCTGTTTCACTGAAATGGATGAGACTATCATTCCAAAGAATGGTCAAAAATACTGTCTCCAGCTTGTCCAGAACTTGATCTCTTGGCTGATCATTATAATTGGGCAGAGAATCAAGAGCAGCTTGAATCCTTTCATAGCCATCACAAACAATCTTGATTGCATCAACAAGAGCTGACCATTGAGTGTGAGACAAGGGCTTCACAACCTTGTGATCTGCCTAAAGAAGAAACCAACATATCCCAGTGATGGGTAGACGAAGCAAAAATGTGTACACTCTCTGCACAAAATCAAAAATATGACACAACTTGCATGCTGCATTCAGCAACTTTGACACCACTAGGTTCAAGGAATGTCCTACACAGGGAACATATACAACAAATTCATCCATTTCTTTAGTCTTACTGGCAAACCTGAGTAATGTCTTGCCACATGTGATGCATTATCATCTGATTGGCCATGGCAATCTGATAAAGAAATACCTTTTTCTTGCAAGAATTTCACTACCACGTCCACAAGATACTCAGCTCTATGACCATGAATGAGGATACCTTCCAGAAACTGCTCTGTTGCTGCCTGAATTTACTTATCACACTGGAGAAGTCAACCGATTGGCATGGCACATATCTGGAGTGGAGTGAATAATACTTTGCTTTTCTTAGGAATAATTCCAGACAAACCTTTCTCACCCATCAGGATAATAACTTATTCACAAATATTCACAGATAGGTATGAAGGAATCCCCTTGCCAACATTTCCATAGTTCTTGATGTGCTCTTCAAGGAATGGATCAAACTGGCTGCGTAGCTCCAAAGTGCCCATATAATTTTCATCATGTTGTGATCCTATGAGCCAATTGTCTCCTTGGAATGCCAGACCCCTTCATGCCAAGAATTTCACAGCTGCAGTCATTCTTTTCAACATGTCCTAATGCCAGGAAAGTTGTTCATGGTTGAATTGTTCCTCTAATTCTGAGTCAATATGACCAGCTTCCCTTTGGCGATTGCAGTATATTAACATACAGTTTCAATGCTCGGGACCACTTTCATGTTCAGAAATAGGACTAGCTGCATGCTTCCAGTCCTTAAAACCAGCTGTACTGCATGCCAAATCCGTAGCAAAAAATAATTGGCACACAAAGCAGTAGCCTGATGCTGGTGATGGAGAATAGAACAGCCACTTGACGATTTACAAATTCACCTTTACGCAGTTCACGCTTGAAAGCAGCTTATGTTAAACACCCTTTTTTGTTTTTCATCAGCGATTTGATAAATGCAGGCAGGCTGACTAAAAATCACAGTCCTGATCTGACAGGTTGAAGGACTTTTACGACTCCAGTAGGAATGGAATGCATTGCTCCTAGGGTTCCATAAAGCTGATCTGTGGAAGGGCAGGAAGTGCTTGTGGCTTGGTTATTCCTGTAGCTTCATTTTCTTCCCTTACCATTGCTGTTGTCCTTTGCATTCCCTCTGATCTAGGAGAAGCAGTAGATGCTTCTTTATCAGCCTGAACCCCACCTCTTTCACACTGCCTCTGTGCAAGAGTAGCACTAGTAGATGTGGCTGATTGTCCAGGAAAAACAAAATCAATTATAGTAGCCTTAGAAGCTTCTGTTTCTCTGCTGCTGCTCTTTTTTTCTTTTGACAGCTCCTCTTGCATATGAACTTCTCATTGCATGATCTGAACCTTGATAAAACTTTTTTACACATTGCTGGGACTCCCTTTTGGTGGGGGTGTGGAACCTGGGCATATGCCCAGTTTGCCCAGACCTTCAGACATCACTGCTCTGCCCTACCAGAACAATGGGTTTTCTACTGGGAAGCCCACTGATTTGGAGTGTGTGTCTATGCAGAAGGTAGGGTCGGGTGAGGAGGAAGAGGGGGGAAGAAGTCTGGAGTCTAGACCCCCTCTCAGCTTTCAGTACCGGGGGGGACAGTGGACAGAGTCTATTTTAAAAGGAGTGCTTCTCTAAGCAAGGGGGGCTATTCCACTACACGAAGCAAAACAGCCAGGCCAAGAAGACCAGAAGGGCTGCCTGCTATATGGACAGATCAGACCAGGGGGATTGCCTTCTGCAGACTGTTTTCTATAGATCTGTAACTCTCTTCTGCTTTTCTTTTTTGAAGAGTAACGTGTCTGTGGATAATAAATCCCTTTGCTAAGCCTGTGTTTGTTGCTTTACTGCCACATTGTCCCCGCAGGGTGTATCTAGGAAACCAGAGCTCCCACAGCCTCGTAGACTATCTCTGTGTAAATGTGTCTAAGCAACTGGGGGCTTGGGACTGGTTCCAGGACCCAGACAGCTGGAATGCACAGTTCCACTGCCCAAGAAGGGTGTAGCTAGGAACAGTAATCCATCACTACCCAGAGTCAGGGGGCTTAGAGGCACGTGGAATTCAGGGGTGGGATCCAATCACAACAGACTGGTGACTACCAAGAGGGTGGGGCTGGATCAAGTTGGGACAGCAACACTAGAGAAAGGGTGGTCTTGTAGTTAAAGTGCTGGGTTGGGACTCAGGAGATCTGGGCTTAATTCCCAGCTCTGTCACAGATTTCCTCTGTGACTTTGAACAAGTCACTTAATCTCTCTGGGCCTCAGTTCTCCATCTTTAAAACAGGCCCAATGATAATCCTCCCTTTGGGTTGCCTGTGTAAGCAGTGCTGGAACAGGCAGTGTCTTTTGCTATGTGGGTTTGTACAGTATCTAGTTGGCCCGTGCGCTGGGTATTATTGAGTTAGTTTTCTGTGAGCATAGGCACAAGCAATTTGTTGTCAGAAAGTGAGAGTCGTGTGAATACTCAAGCAAATAAATTTATCACTAAAGTTTGATTAGGAGGGGACTTGTTCTTGCCCTCCTCCTGGCTAAGTGTCAGTCATTGAATCAGGGAACAGAAATAATACCAGGTGGCTAAGGTAACCAATCATACAGCATGAGTAATAAACCGCATTAGAGATTACATACTGCACACATTTTGCCGGTAATCAAAAATATATTTCCATCAAACTTTTGTCTAATCATTTCTGATAATCATTTCATCAGTGAAAATCACACTAGGAAAAAAAGGGCTAAATTTGACACCCCCTACCCCCCCCAAAATTACAAAAATGTCTCCCAGCTCTATTCATTGAGGTGCCAGAACTGAGAACAGAGAGAGGTCTGATTTCGGTTTTTGAAACACACCCTACTGGGCTGTTGGTGTTAGTTTGTTTTGCTAGGAAAAGGAGAAACCCAAACCCCACATAGAACTGTTTGGGTTGGATGAATATAATCTGTGTATGTTCAGACAATTAATTTTCCATTTTCTCACACCTCCCTGTGTTTTGGGGTTTGGTCCGGTACTGAAAGATGTGCTGAAATTCCATTATTTTCACAATGACAAGAAGTAGGAACAGCTGGTGATCGAATGAGGAAGACCCGATTTTTCAGATCCAAGGGGTTTGGGTAGATTTGTAGATTTGGTTTTTTATAGCAAAACAAGACAGTTATGATCCTAGTTCACTCAGTTTCAGGTATTCTGGACTTTGGAGAGCTTAGCTATTAAGTTAGCTTAATTCTGAGCCTGGAGGTTTTGGCCATACTAAGACTGATACAATCGCTGTCTCAACATATCTGAAACACCATGGAAAGTTCTGCCTGATACCCAAATGGGATAGACAAGCAATCGAGAGGCTGTTGGGCAAAATTCAGGGCTGCCACTGTTTACTTCTGCTCTCCTGAGCTACAGGTACCATGGACAGCGATATGTAGGGGTGATCTTCACCCTGCTTTTCCTGGGAGCAAGCCTATTACTCAGGCTATTTAGGGTGTAATCATCCAGACCAACCTAATCCCTAGGAAAGTGCAAGGAAAATAGCAGCATCTATTTTCCTGGTGAGGTCACAATGTTTTCTCTGTCAGCTAGTTGCACAGTACAGCCATGCTTTGCCCAGTCCTGTGACTGATACTGAGAGCTCTCTTCTCAGGAGTTGCTCCCCCAGACCAGCTTTTTGAATAGGGGATCCTTTCAGAGCAGCTACTGCTCTGTGGTGGATCCCACCCCTCTGGAAAGGAGGAGAAAGGGCGGGTTGAGAACCCCTCCTTCTGAGACCACGTACAAGGAGCAGCACTAGGAGAGATTGTCTTTGCTTGAGTCAGTGTACTCCATGTTCTTCCGGGGGAAATGGGGGGCCAAAATGGCCCCTACACAAGTCAATGGCACAAATGTTATGATCATGCCCTGAAGGTCTCTATGGCAGTGCAAGTAGCTCAAAAGCAAGGCTAGGTGGACTGGAACAGCTGGCAATGGGAGAGGGCACTTGATGTGCTAGGCATTGCTGAAACATGGTGGAATAACAATCCGTAGATGCTGGTCATAATCTATGCAAGGAGGGCAGCCTTAGAGACTGTGGGGCGGAGGGTAGCACTACCCAGAAAAGATTCCAGAGGCGACTTCAGCAAATTGGTCAAATGTCACATTGGGATCAGGTTTAGAGAAGCAGGGCCATGCCGTCAGCTGGTATAAACTGGGATCACTCCAGTGAGGTCAATGGAAGCCACAGTGATTTACAGTGCTGGGGATCTGGCCCAATGACTTCAATGGAAGGTATGCTGGCTTACAGTGGTGTGGGATCTAAACAGTACATGAGAACAACCATACTGGGTCAGACCAAAGATCCATCTAGACCAGTATCCTGTCTTCTGACAGTGGCCAATGCCAGGTGCCCCAGAGGGAATGAACAGAACAGGTAATCATCAAGTGATCCATCCCCTGTTGCTCATTTCCAGGTTCTGGCATACAGAAGCTAGGGACACCATCCCTGCCCAGCCTGGCTAATAGCCATTGATGGACCTATCCTCCATGAATTTATCTAGTTCTTTTTTTAACCCTCTTTATAGTTTTGGCCTTCACAACATCCTCTGGCAAGGAGTTCCACAGGTTGATTGTGTGTTGTGTGAAGAAATACTTCCTTTAGTTTGTTTTAAATTTGCTGTCTATTAATTTCATTGAGTGACCCCTAGTTCTTGTGTTATGAGAAGGTGAAAATAACACTTTCTTGTCACCCTGAACAATTGCTTCTTGTACGGTTAGGCCCAGAGCACAGAAGACGTGAGGACAGTTTACCTCCCTAAGGAAGCAAGCAGAAATAAAAGCCCCAGTTGGCTGGGTAGTGCATTGCAATATGCAAATTACAGTTTCAATGCTGCATTTGACTTGAGCTTTTCGAGGCCTGGGGGACAGATTTCCCACATGCCCGGACAAGCACTGGAAAAACCCCTTCTCTCAGCAGAAAAAGAAAAGGAGTACTTGTGGCACCTTAGAGACTAACAAATTTATTTGAGCATAAGCTTTCGTGAGCTACAGCTCACTTCATCAGATGCCTGCCAGGCATCCGATGAAGTGAGCTGTAGCTCACGAAAGCTTATGTTCAAATAAATTTGTTAGTCTCTAAGGTGCCACAAGTACTCCTTTTCTTTTTTTGCGAATACAGACTAACACGGCTGCTACTCTGAAACCTTCTCTCAGCAGAGCGGTTGCTAGTTTCCCACAGCTGAAGGAATTCCTTGTAGGGGCTGCACCTGCATCTGAACTTGCCTACCCCCAGCCTGCTAAACTGAGCGGGCAAAATCAAGAGAGAGTGGAACCCGTTTGATAGGGAAGGCTACCCTCCCTCCCTCGCACCCTGCCTGCTATAGAACATCTTCACATGGGTAAAATTTCCTCCCTGGCCGATCTCGTCTCCAGTGCCCTGCTCTGCTGGCATGGTTATCGCCACACCCAGGGGGAGAGCGGAAAGCCACTGCACAGATCTCCTGTGCTCGCTACAGCTGGAACTGCAGCTGGCACCTGGCAGTGAATTGAAACCACTCCTTCTGCTTCATTAGAGTCTAGAGATGGGTCCGAAGGGGAACCTCGGATCTGGAGCCCCTCTGTGAAATTTTGGGGTGGGTGGATGAAATGGTTCAGACTCTCCGGCTCTGAATCTTACCCTATGGGTTTTTGCTCCAAATATGGAAAGAACTAGTTTTCCAGGTCCAAATGTGGCCCAAGTCAGCAGAAAATTTGTGAGAGCTCAGGTCCTAAAATGTCATGGGAATAATGCAAGAGATTTTGGTGTCACCTAATCTGACCCCTTGTTTGGTCCCTGCTCTAACCCGGGACCAAGATTTCCTGGCTCTGAAGCTTAGATTAACCTGGGTCAGGACACAGCTCCAAACCTATGTCTAAAATAAAAGGAGTACTTGTGGCACCTTAGAGACTAACAAATTTATTTGAGCATAAGCTCATGAAAGCTTATGCTCAAATAAATTTGTTAGTCTCTAAGGTGCCACAAGTACTCCTTTTCTTTTTGCGAATACAGACTAACACAGCTGCTACTCTGAAACCTATCTCTGTGACACAGAGATTCACTATATCATTAGGACTGTGTGACTCTTTTGCAGTGAAACCCAAACCCACGTGGCATTCGGCTGTGGGTTCAAATGTACAGACTCACCAGCTGAGATAGAATCATAGAATCATAGAATATCAGGGTTGGAAGGGACCCCAGAAGGTCATCTAGTCCAACCCCCTGCTCAAAGCAGGACCAAGTCCCAGTTAAATCATCCCAGCCAGGGCTTTGTCAAGCCTGACCTTAAAAACCTCTAAGGAAGGAGATTCTACCACCTCCCTAGGTAACGCATTCCAGTGTTTCACCACCCTCTTAGTGAAAAAGTTTTTCCTAATATCCAATCTAAACCTCCCCCATTGCAACTTGAGACCATTACTCCTCGTTCTGTCATCTGCTACCATTGAGAACAGTCTAGAGCCATCCTCTTTGAAACCCCCTTTCAGGTAGTTGAAAGCAGCTATCAAATCCCCCCTCATTCTTCTCTTCTGCAGACTAAACAATCCCAGCTCCCTCAGCCTCTCCTCATAAGTCATGTGCTCTAGACCCCTAATCATTTTCGTTGCCCTTCGTTGTACTCTTTCCAATTTATCCACATCCTTCCTGTAGTGTGGGGCCCAAAACTGGACACAGTACTCCAGATGAGGCCTCACCAGTGTCGAATAGAGGGGAACGATCACGTCCCTCGATCTGCTCGCTATGCCCCTACTTATACATCCCAAAATGCCATTGGCCTTCTTGGCAACAAGGGCACACTGCTGACTCATATCCAGCTTCTCGTCCACTGTCACCCCTAGGTCCTTTTCCGCGGAACTGCTGCCGAGCCATTCGGTCCCTAGTCTGTAGCGGTGCATTGGATTCTTCCATCCTAAGTGCAGGACCCTGCACTTATCCTTATTGAACCTCATTAGATTTCTTTTGGCCCAATCCTCCAATTTGTCTAGGTCCTTCTGTATCCTATCCCTCCCCTCCAGCGTATCTACCACTCCTCCCAGTTTAGTATCATCCGCAAATTTGCTGAGAGTGCAATCCACACCATCTTCCAGATCATTTATGAAGATATTGAACAAAACGGGCCCCAGGACCGACCCCTGGGGCACTCCACTTGACACCGGCTGCCAACTAGACATGGAGCCATTGATCACTACCCGTTGAGCCCGACAATCTAGCCAGCTTTCTACCCACCTTATAGTGCATTCATCCAGCCCATACTTCCTTAACTTGCTGACAAGAATGCAGTGGGAGACCGTGTCAAAAGCTTTGCTAAAGTCAAGAAACAATACATCCACTGCTTTCCCTTCATCCACAGAACCAGTAATCTCATCATAAAAGGCGATTAGATTAGTCAGGCATGACCTTCCCTTGGTGAATCCATGCTGACTGTTCCTGATCACTTTCCTCTCCTCTAAGTGCTTCAGGATTGATTCTTTGAGGACCTGCTCCATGATTTTTCCAGGGACTGAGGTGAGGCTGACTGGCCTGTAGTTCCCAGGATCCTCCTTCTTCCCTTTTTTAAAGATGGGCACTACATTAGCCTTTTTCCAGTCATCCGGGACTTCCCCCGTTCGCCACGAGTTTTCAAAGATAATGGCCAAGGGCTCTGCAATCACAGCCGCCAATTCCTTCAGCACTCTCGGATGCAATTCGTCCGGCCCCATGGACTTGTGCACGTCCAGCTTTTCTAAATAGTCCCTAACCACCTCTATCTCTACAGAGGGCTGGCCATCTCTTCCCCATTTTGTGTTGCCCAGCACAGCAGTCTGGGAGCTGACCTTGTTAGTGATGCTTGGCAAGTCGCTGTTTCTGGTTTTCCACGAGCTGTGTGTCACAGTTAGAAGCGGCAGGCTGAGCTTTTAGCTTGTCTGCTAAAATCTGTTTGTTTTATTGGTACCTCCCCTCACGCTCCATTTGTCTGTTTCACCCACTTACATCCTGTTTTTACACCTAGATTGTAAATTCTCTCGGGCAGAGACTGTCTGCTTTGTTACTTGCCTGGAATGCAGCAAAGGCCAGACTGGATCAGACACAAGGTCCATCTAACTCTGTGTCCTGTCTCCAACAGTGGCCAGCATTTGATGCTGCAGAGGAAGGTGTCAGAACCCCACAGCTGCAGATGTGGACTAATCTGCCCCCATGTTGGCTCTCTCTCTGATCGAGATTGCCCTGAGCCCTGAAGCATAAGGTTTAGGTACAGTCTCTACAGCGCCTAGCAGGTGGAGTCCTGCTTGTGATCCCGAGTCACCGCTCTAACAATATCATGAAACGTTAATGTCTCTGGCTAGGTGCACTCCAGGGGATTATTTCCAAGACTCCAATGTCCTTGTTTTCTTTTGGTTTCAGGGAGGAACTTGTGTGAGTTAGCCAGGTCTTGGTCAGAGCCTCAGGAAACCGCATGCAACACAGGGAGCTGGAGAGACCTCTCTGATTTCACTGGGAGTTTTCCTTTGCTGTGCTGGGTTTGAAATCACCCAAAATATAAACTGAAATACAAAGGCCAAGTTCCTGATGCTGGACAAGAGAGGAAGGACAGCCAGTGGGTGACTGTCATCGGTCACAACATGTGACAAGTGTGAGCCACGCCGCTCAGAGCACTGCTGGAAAACGTTTAGTTGCTATAGTGGCAAGCACAGCAGAAGAACCTGTATAGAACAGAACAATGGTCAGGGCTTTAGGACGTGGATTCAATTTTCTGCTGAATCACAGACTCCCTGGGGTGACCGTGGGCAAGTCACATGATCTCTCTGCCTCCCTTTCCCATCTGTAAAGTGAGGATAACAATTCTCTTGGCTTCAATCATCGGGAAGAGGCCCTTTGACTGACAGAGGCTCCCTCTCACCTACTTACTGACATACAACTGACACCACCTCTGAATCTGGCCCCGGGGCGCGTGAAACCACATGAATGAAACCTGATGGAAAAGGCTCAATAGAAAACCCTGTGAACCAATGCCAGCGCATTCCGTGCAGCGCGGTAACCTCTCCTGCATTGGCGAAGATCGACAAGCCAAGACTTTCAAACTCACGTGCATGACATGTAGGCTCCTGAAGCCCTATTTAGGCTCATGCATGAAAGCAGCATGATCCCGAAAGGTGCCGAGAGCTTGTGGGTCCCATTCGTGTCAGAGCCTAAATATGAACCTAGGAGCCTCGCCAGGCGCTGCATTTGGAAGATTGAGGCCCTAAACATTTGTACCCGTGCATGTGCGGAAAGGCCCCTTCTGATTCTTTTGTTGTGCTGAGTCGTGTAAGTCAGTGAGTGATAGGAATGAGATGGGGATCTTTTCCCTTTTGTGAATGACACACAGCCACAAGTGTGTCATTCACAACATTCCCCCCACAGGTTAATCATGTATAGAGCCCCGTGCTCTACCTGGCTGTGAGAAATGAACAAATCGTACTCATCACACCTTTTTTAAAGGGAGGGTGGAGCTGATGATGTGTGTGTGCGTGCTGTCCTGTCTCAGTCGGAGGCCTAGCCTTGAATTACTAAACTAGGCCTCACTCTCCCTGGCAAGAGAGATCAGCATTGGGAACATAGCATACACCCTGCCAAGAGAGATCCATCAATCTTCATGTTCTGTGCAAAACCTGAGATGGATTCTTGAGAATCTGCCCTACTGTGATTCTTCCAGAGTTCTGTCAATGAGAATGGAGAAGACCTTTCACAGATATTAAGCCATACATGCAGAATGGGGGCATAGGACTCTCAACCTCTCGCTCCAAACACACATCACCCTTCTTCTAGTTCTCCCAGGGTGGGTCTGCTGCGAGAAGTGGTGCTGTCAAAATGGGCAGGTGGGGTTCCATGTTTATAGGGCTCCATTGACTTCAATGGAAGTTTTGCTGATTTACACCAGCTGAAGATCTGACCTGTTGTCTCACAAATGTATGTATCTAATGTGAGCCAGTTTAGAAAAACAAAGCACCACTTCAACTTGTCACTTCCCAAGGTGGAAACTTGGCCTGGGATCTGAGAATCAAGCTGGGTTCTTTCCCATGTGTGCACTATCCACAGTTTAAAAAGATTCTGTAGATCAAATGCAGTGAGACCTTGTGCAGCCCCATTGCCTTCCGATCATACCCTCAGAGCCAACTGTACAGGCCCATTTGCACTGGTTTAACTGGTTGATCAAGAAAAATGGGGAAAATAGCTACTGGGGAATCCATTAGAGAGGAAATTAAAGAGTTTAGAAGAAGAAGCCCACAGACATTAGAGTCACTTATTGTTTGCAAAGCTCCTCATTCCATCCCCCTTACTCATACTGTGTAGTAATTGAGGTCTATATGATTGAGTGGCATAGAGAAAGTAGATAAGAAAGTGTTTTTTACGACTTCTCATAACACAAGAACTAGGGGTCACCAAATGACATTAATAGGCAGCAGGTTTAAAACAAACAAAAGGAAGTATTTCTTCACACAATGCACAGTCAACCTGTGGCACTCCTTGCCAGAGGATGTTATGAAGGCCAAGACCATAACAGAGTTCAAAAAAGAACTAGATAAATTCATGGAGTTAGGTCCATCAATGGCTATTAGCCAGGATGGGCAGGGATGGTGTCCCTAGCCTCTGTTTGCCAGAAGCTGGGAATGAGTGACAGGGGATGGATCTCTTGATGAATACCTGTTCTGTTCATTCCTTCTGGGGAACCTGGCATTGGCCACTGTCGGAGACAGGATACTGGGCTAGATGGACCTTTGGTCTGACCCAGTATGGCCATTCTTATGTTCTTTTCTCAGTGCTTCTCTTCCCCTCCTATACCTGTCTGTTTGGGGCCTGGACTTCCTCCCACTGTGTATCTGTGCAGCACCTGGCACAATGGAGTGCTGATTTTACCTGGGCCTTCTAGGCACAACCATCATACTACATATATTAATAATACAGAATAATGAATGGTGTAGAGAAGGTAACTTACCATCTCTCATAATATGAGAACAAAGGGACATTCTTGTGGCACAAATTGAAAGCTGATGAAAGAAATATAAATACTATTACATATAAAAACTACACTCAAAGAACATTACTGAGGTTGCAAACTCACTTAGATACCGTAGCGATCAGCACCATAGAAAAGTCTATGAAGTGGTTAGTAATTCTCTCTTCAGAACAGGGTATAAATAGTAAACAAGACCTGGGGCGACACATGGAACAACAAGGAGGAAACAAAAGATTGAACAGCTGCTCATTCAGTGAGCTTCGTCCATCCCGTGCACTGAATGAGGCAGGGGTCCTGTATGTGATCATGTAATTAAAGACTGCATCATGATGCATATGCACAGGGCAGCGGGGGGTGGGGTGGTGTCAAATTAAGGTTGCACAGGCCCACCGTAATTTAGACATTTCCTAACTCTTGAGTGCTTGTCTTTGCAACCTTAATAATGTCCTTTTAATACTGTTTGTGTGTGTGATTTGCTAGGTTTTTATAAAAGCTTCTAGCCCTTCTTATAATATACAACCATAATAATTGAGCTTGTGGAACTCACTGCCTCAAGATGTCATTGAGTCCCAGATCTTAGTAGGTTTCTTAAAAAGATCAGACACTTGTAGGAATAACAAGAACATTCATAATTGCATTAGATACAATAGAAATAAAATCAATTAGGGATATAAAATCGGATGTTTCAGCTCATAAACCAACCTCTAAGTGATGGGACAAGAGCCAAAACAAGATTAAGAAGAAACAGTCTCTAGGGGAAGGATATTTAGTAACTGCATTTATCTTCATCTTGTACTGGCCGCTATCGGGATGCTGGAGAAGATGGAGTCTTGCTGTGACCTGGTCTGGCAAGTCCAGTGTTCTGTTCTGGGCCTGAAAAGGTTCAAACAAGGGCAATAAAGATGATCAAGGATACGGAACAGCTTCCGTCTGAGGAAAGACTAAAAAGAGTAATGCTGTTCAGCTTAGAAAAGAGATGTCTAAGGGGGGATATGATAGAAGTGAATCAAATATGAATGGTGTGATAAAAATGAATAGAGAAGTGTTATTTGCCCTTTCACACAATACAAAAACCCAGGGTCACCTGATGAAATGATTAGGCCACAGGTTTAATACAAACAAGAGGAAGTCCTTTTTCACACAACGCACAACTAACCTGGGGAACTCATTGCTGGGGGATCTTTTGAAGGCCAAAAGTATAACTGGGTTCAAAAGAGAACTAGATAAATTCATGGAGGATAGGCCCAGCAATGGCTGGGAATGGGCGACAGGGGATGGATAACTTGATGATTCCCTGTTCTGTTCATTCCCTCTGGGGCACTGACATTGGCCGCTGTCGGAAGACAGGAGACTGGGCTAGATGGACCTTTGGTCTGACCCAATATTGCCGTTCTGTGTTCCTATGGCTATTTGCCAGGATGGTCAGGGCTGCAACCTATAGCTCTTCTGCCTCTTTATACTCCCACCTGTATGATTGGTTTCCTAACAGGCAGCTTGCCTATGGCATCAGTGGAGCTTAGCTGGTTTATACTAGTCTCTGCCTAGCTCACCGTATTGGAGCCAACCGCTCTTGGGCTTGGGGGCAATTGGCATTGACCCCCAGGCTGACTGAGAAGGCCTCTGATTACTTAAATGGGTTTTACAAGGACATAGCTAACTCAGCGGAGTGACTCCGGATTTACACAGGTGTGTAGGTAAGAGGAGATCCAGACCTGAATTCCTTTTGTGGCTCAAGCAGCTGGTAACCTTTCTGGTAACCTTTCCGCCTGTTTCTAGGATTCTCTGTTCTTGTTTCTGTGTTGAGAAATGCAAGTGCCCGGGTAAGTTTTATTACTGTCTTTGGGCACAGGAAAAAATGAAGATATGATCAGAGAATACACCCTGCTCTATTTGTTTTATGTGCTGATACACTAGGAGCAATCAGGATCTGATTTGCCAGTCGTAATAAATGAAAGAGGTGTAATCAGCCCATTGCCAGCTCATGCAAGCATTTCAAAGGAAACGCCAAGGGGTCATGAAACAGACAGTGGGCCAAACTCTCTGCTAGCATAAAACGGTGCTGTTTTATTGACTGCAGAAGGGCAGTGCCATTTCACACCAGTAGGGAATGTTCGATTGTCTTCCTTGGGAGTTTCTCTCTCTCCCCTAACCCGTTTAGTATTATTTATTATATTTGTATAGAATCACCTAGGCTTCCTCTGCATGTGTATTGTGCCCATTACTATGGTATCTAGGCAGAAGGCATTGGTAGTTAGACAGGAATGTGCTTCATATTCCATCAGGGCAACCATGTCTTTTGTTAGAGCTGTGTTTCTTTGCCCCCAGTTAAATGTGAATGTTAAAAAATGGATGCACAGCGCCTCCTCTGTGGTAAATTACCACTACTGCATTGAAATCAATGGAGCTTTGCTGATGTACATCAGCAGAAGAACTTGCCCCGAGATCCCAACTTCATTTGTTGTATTGCAAAGAGAAAGGAGACTCTCCCTTGGTTGGCTGGAGTATGGGGCATATGACACGCTGGGCAGTTAGACTCCACTAAAGCAGGAACTGGTGGCGCGTCACCCCATTAGTGGGCCCATCAACGTCCCAGCATGCATTGCGTTATCCTGATCTGGGCAGATCAAGGCGTAGCACTGGACGCTGGGACATTCAGAGCCAGGTTTTGTGCTCTTACGCCTCTTTCACACCAGCGAAACTCCATTGACTTTAATGGTGTCACCCATGACATACACCAGTGCAAGTGAGGGGAGAATCGGGCTCTCAGTTTCTGCTGGCTGTGCCGCCTCATTAAGATTGAAGGAAGCTGCACTGTGCTCCTTCCTATGCAGATCAGGGCTGGCGGCAGTCTGCTAAAGGAGCCCTCAGCTGAGCAACATTCAATTCTCAGCTGGAGAGCTGGAAGGGAGCCCGCAGTAGGTCATGGACCCAATTGCAGGTGTCACTGTAAGCAACCAAAGCAATGTAACTTTCACTCCTCTTCTGAAAACGGGGTGAACACTTGAGAACACACAAGAAGGTAGCGCCCTGTTCTGTAATAAGCAGGGAGGTGCTCGAAGGGTTTGCCGGAATTACTCGTGGGGCCCGGGCAGTGCAATAGCAATAACAGCACTTTGCACATCACGCCTTTTGCCTGGGGACTTCAAAGCACAGTCTCCACGCTCACTAAACCTCCCGGTGCTGTAGATCTGCCCTGCTGTCACCCTCTAGCAGGTGGGACTAGGGGGGCAGGGAGGCAGGAGAATGCCTTGGCCCAGGTCATGCTGTCAGGTACAGGTGAGAGCAGGACTCGACTCCCAGCCTGCTGCTCAGACCGCTCGCCCTCCAGAGCTACTTCTAAAGGGCAGTCACAGGCCCTCCGCCTCTCCCCCCCTACACCTGACGGAGCTCTGGAAGTGGATAATGGCAGTTAGCTATGGAATGCATTGGGGCCAGTTCCTCTCCAGTGTTACTCTCCCCATTTCTTAGCCCTCCCCTCCCCTCCCACATCCCCGGAGAGGGGGGCTAAGTGGGCATATAGTGCCTGCTTCCCCCTGTCTGGGCAGCCAGTTCAGGAAAGTATCAGGTGGGCCTTACGCCCCTATGCCCATACACAGGTGCCCGGTCCCAGGGACCATGTAGTGGCAAGCCTAGTGGCGTATCATTGCTTGCTTGCACCAGTGTAACTTGGGGCTAGACCCACTGGTCAGAGGAGTTACACTGATGTCAAACCAGCACCAGTGCGAGCAGTATGGAGCCCTAGCTCGACAGAGGATCCTGCTCTAAAGTGCTGAGCCTGGCAGCATTTAGTGCCGGGTGCATGGTCCAGCTGGGGATCGCTGGAGAGCCCTTGAGCCACAGAGCAGGGGCAGCCCTGCTGCCTGCCACCCATGAGAGATTCAAATGGGAGCCCTACAACACATTAGCTATCCACCTGTTAGCAACCCACCCAGCCTCTCTGGCTCAGGGTTGAATTGGGGGGAATGTGGTGGAAGGCAATTGATCGCTTTCGCCGTAGCTGAACTTTCCATGCGTACGTACAATGCAGTTTGCAGCAACGATGTGCCGACATGAGCCAGTCCCCCTTGGCTCAGAGACCCGGGCATGGTACAGGCAGTACTGAAGCTGACGTTGTGGGTGAGCTCAGCGGAGAATCCTGGGACTGGAGAACAAAGAGGAATGCAGCATTTGACTTCTGTCTGAGATCATACAGGTGCATGGCTTGCTGGGAGTGGTGGTACGTACGGAATGAACTTCACCCACTGCTTTCAAAGAAAGTGCCGAGAGTTAAGTGGACAAAGGTTCAAATCTCTAAGGCCTTTTTTCTCCTTTGCACATCCCTTCCCTTTGGGATCAGTTCTGCTTGGAGCCGCTGAGAAGCAGCTGAGGGCTCACCAACAATCAAAAGCACTCGGGCTCTCTAACGACCGGACCCTGGCTGTCCAGGTCTGCAGAAGCCGCAGCAATCAGCTTCTTTTCATCTGATTTAAACAGATTTCTGATCATTCTCGGGATGCTCAGTAGCCCTTTCTCTTCTTTTTCAAGTGAAGATTCTGTTGGGTGTACTGTGGTAACGAGGGTTGCATCGCGGATGAATTGTTGGATGCAGTACCTGGGTAATAAATAATCTGCGGGTTTATGTCTGTGAAACATGGCTTCTGTGTAACAGATTGTATCTCTGTCTGAGGTCTGTCTCCTAAGGCATTCTCAAACCCCCCTGGAGGTGTTTACCTCAATGCGTTTGTAATCCTAGTTTAAAAAAACAAAACCCAACCAATCCTCTAGCTGAATAATAATAATGTGCAACTCCAGATTCATCCCACACAGTGACATTTCCAAGTTTTCTGAAGTGGAATAATGGTCTTGGTTCCTGATCTACTTCAGAAATGCACCCTCTTCATTCTGCTGTTTTTGTTTGTATTACCATCATGTCTCAAAGCCTCAGTCATTGATACCCATTATTCTAGGCTTTGTACAAAGAGGATGCTCTCTGCCCAAGGGAGTTTACAAGTGAAGTACAAGCCAAGAGACCATGATTGGATACAGACAGGAAAGGAAGCATGTCATAAAAATAAAGGGAAGGCTAACCACCTTTAAATCCCTCCTGGCCAGAGGAAAAAACCCTTTCACCTGTAAAGGGTTAAGAAGCTGGAATAACCTCGCTGGCACCTGACCACAATGACCAATGAGGAGACAAGATACTTTCAAAGCTGGGAGTGGGGGGGTGGGAAATAAAGGTTCTCTCTGTCTGTGTGTGGTTTTTTTTTTCCGGGACCAGAGCAGGAATGCAGGTCAGAACTCATGTAAAGGGTTAATAAGCAATCTAGCTAGATATGCATTAGATTCTGTTTTGTTTAAATGCCTGATAAAATAAGCTGTGCTGGATGGAATGTATATTCCTGTTTTTGTGTCCTTTTGTAACTTAAGGTTTTGCCTAGAGGGGTTCTCTATGTTTTGAATCTGATTACCCTGTAAGGTATTTACCATCCTGATTTTACAGAGGTGATTCTTTTACTTTTTCTTTAATTAAAATTCTTCTTTTAAGAACCTGATTGTTTTTTCATTGTTGTTAAGATCCAAGTGTTTGGGTCTGTGTTCACCTATGCAAATTGGTGAGGATTTTTATCAAGCCTTCCCCAGGAAAGGGGGTGTAGGGCTTGGGGGGATTTTGAGGAGAAAGACATTTTGAGGGGAAAGTGGGCTCTTTCCCAGTTATATTTTGTTAGATGCTTGGTGGTGGCAGCAATAAAGTCCAGGGACAAAAGGTAAAATAGTTTGTACCTTGGGGAAGTTTTAACCTAAGCTGGTAAAAATAAGCTTAGGGGTTTTTTCATGCAGGTCCCCTCATCTGTACCCTAGAGTTCAGAGTGGGGAAGGAACCTTGACAGAGCACAAGGAAACGAGACGACATTGGTGAGCATGAGTGGCAGGGGTGTCTGTGCCCCAGCAGCCTACCGTGCGGGACTGGCTGCTGTGAGTGTAGTTGGCTGTGTGTAATGCCAACAGCTGCACAGTGCCTTGTCCAGACACTGTACCTGGGAAGCTCAACTCTTAAAACCCAGTGCCCGATATCACAGGAAGCAATTTAGTGTTGCCAACCCAAAGCATTCAAAAATCACAAAATTGGCTTAAAAATCATGAGTTTTTTAAATAAATAATACATTTTGGGGGGGTGTTAATTAGTCTTTTGGGTTTGAGCCTTCAGTTTAAGCTTTGGTCACATTTCCTTCTCTTCAGCCACGAGGGCTGGAAATTTACTGTTTAATAAAATTTAATCTGAAATTCTCCTGTAATTACAGGATTTCAGGAGCTGGGGCTTTAAGTAAACCACCAAGCTTGGCGTAAAATTGGGCAAGCTGGTGATATTGGACTAGAGTCATTACAGATTTAATGGAAAAGTACTTTGAAAATGCATCACAAGAGACTTTAACACAACGCCCATACAAAAACAGAGAAATTTTCACCAGCGATACATTTGACTCATTGGAGTTTCCCTAGTATTCAGTGGCAAGCTGGCTTAGGAAAAGTAGCCTTGCTCTGTCTGTGAAGTTTGGTAGAATTCACAGAACTTGCAGGGAAATGGAAAAAATTGCAAGTGCTTGAGTTTAATTTAAAATCCCCCTCCCCTCCTTTCCTGAGGTGCATGGGAGTATCATTTACATAGTATTGCAGATGTGTTACGTACACTAAGCCATGGTTCCAACCGCCTGGAGCAGACAATCTAACAAATCCAACTTGGGCGTATCTTTGTAATAACTGCATGTTGTAATAAAAATGATCTCAGCCCATTTCCTACTGGATAAGGGTTCACACCATAAAACTTGTACTGGTACAAACATCCTCTTTGCTGAAAGTCACCTGGACGCCCCTAGAAATAGACCCTCCAACCCAGGCTTAGGGCCACTTTTTCCACACAATGTGCAATTATCCTGTGAAACTCATTGCCACAATCTATCCATGTAGCTGAAAGAAGACTTCAGTCTCTCAGGCTGCCAACCTGGCACTTTTCCCCAGCATCAGCTTCATTTCTTAAAAGAAATAGATACTTCATTCTAGCAGTCAGAAGAGCGAACAGAATGTTGGGAATCATTAGGAAAGGGGTAGATAATAAGACAGAAAATATCATATCACCTCGACATAAATTCATGGTATGTCCACATCTTGAACACTGCGTGTAGATCTGGTCACCCCCATCTCAAAAAAAGATATATTAGAATTGGAAAAGGTTCAGAAAAGGGCAACAAAAATGATAAGGGGTATGGAACGGCTTCCATATGAGGAGAGATTAATAAGACTGGGACTTTTCAGTTTGGAAAAGAGACGACTAAGAGAGGATATGATCGAAGTCTATAAAATCATGACTGGTGTGAAGAAAGTAAATAAGGCAGTGTTATTTACTCCTTCTCATAACACAGGAACTATTGGTCACTTAATGAAATTAATAGGCAGCAGATTTAAAACAAACAAAAGGAAGTATTTCTTCACACAACGCACAGTCAACCTGTGGAACTCCTTGCCAGAGGATGTTGCGAAGGCCAAGACCATAACAGGGTTAAAAAAAACTAGATAAGTTCATGGAGGATAGGTCCATCAATGACTATTAGGCAGGATGAGCAGGGATGGTGTCCCTAGCCTCTGTTTGCCAGAAGCTGGGCATGGGCGACAGGGGATGGATCACTTGACGATGACCTGTTCTGTTCATTCCCTCTGGGCACCTGGCCTTGGCCAATGTTGGAAGACAGGATACTGCGTTAGATGGGCCTTTGGTCTGATCCAGTGTGGCCGTTTTTATGTTCTTATGTAAAGGCCACAGGAGCTTTTTAGAGAGAGGTCCTGGATGCAACATTTAGCTCCAGACTTCAACGAAGTGGGGCTTGGGGTTGACCCGTTGTGTGGAGTGGGGGAAGGAGTGAAATTTGGATCTAGATTTTGAACCCTGATAAATTTGACAGTGGGATCAGGGATGGCTGACATGGGCTGAGATTTTTATTTTTGGCTATTTGCATGAAAAAAAAGTTGCTTCGCCAAGAAGGACAAATCCACTAACAAAACCTTGGACAATGCTGGTGCTATCTGTGGGCAAAATCAGCTGCAATGAAAGCACAAAAGCCCTTGCATAACACTGGAAGCAACTGCTTTACGAGGCACTTTGGAAGGGATGGCCACTCCCCTTACATTTTGCCTTCTCCCTTTGTTTCCTTGGACACATTTTGTGTTTTAAAGTCACAGCATTCAAGCCCGTTGGGGCTTTTGCTCTCCCTTCCTCCTAACATCGGAAATGCTTCATTTTTAGACAGAGCCCTTTGAGAACAGGCCATTTCCAGGGCTCTGTCTCTCTGTGGACAGCCACTGCATCAGGCTGCCTCCCTCCTGGCTCTGGTCTGGAATGTGATCGGGACGTGCTCTTTCCGCTCCACTCTCTGGGGCTGCTGCAGTCAATAAAATCCCCATGGACTCTGGCGGGCTTTGAACTGGGCCCTTCATGACATTTTTCAGGCCTCCTTTCTGGGATCTGCTCTGTTCACCTCTGCGGGGTGAGTTACCCCTGAACTCAGCAGAGCCCGTTCAACGCAAGCTCCCATGGCTTTGGCAGACACATCTGGCGCTTTCACACCAGGATGTGGCAGGCAGGTACTCCCATTTTAAATCAGCTCCCTAATCTATTCAAAACAGGATTAAGAAAGCTCCTTGGCAAGGCGAAGGTGGTGGCTAAGGGCTTTTCAAGGGCTTGGCTGTTTGCTGTTTTGTTTTTGGAGCGGCAGCAGGTTGTTCCGGCTCGGCTTCTCTTGGTACTGCTGATCCTTTCTGCACAGAGCACAGCAGGTGCAATTGCCCCAGACATGAGAGGTTCGGCATTTTAGTCGTGTCGGTGGTGAATTGGACCGGGTTCAGGAAATGTACGGTGTGGCTGAGGATGGCTACTTCTGGTGCCAAGGGAGCTGGAGGAAAGGGAGAGGAGGTTGCCAGGCCTAGAAGCTGAGCTGGTATTTTCTAGGCTGGCTTGTGGGCCTACCTTGCCCATAAAGAGACACTGAGATGGTAAATTTATGGACCACTGTCTCTGAGGTTGGTGCATGGATGGAGTTGTAAATTCTTCCTTCCTGAGCTGGCGTCGCAATTCCCACAGGGACAGCAGGGGCTGGGACTGTATTGGGTGGCAGACAACAGCCACAATTCTCTTCAAAGGGCAAAGTCACTGGCAGGGCAAGCTTGAGGGGTGTTGCCAA
The DNA here is from genome assembly GCF_009764565.3 of Dermochelys coriacea. NCBI lineage: Eukaryota > Metazoa > Chordata > Testudines > Dermochelyidae > Dermochelys > Dermochelys coriacea. Next base: position 142,169,510 of record NC_050071.1, read on the forward strand.
AGCACCAGAAAAAGACAAGAGCCCTGGGGTATTTCACAGGGAAGGAGCTCGTCTTCGGGGAGAGGGCAAAGGTGAATGGAGTCTGGAAGGTCTCTGCCCTTCCCCTACATGGAAGCAGCAGCTGCCTGAGCTCTTGGGGTGGGGAAGCGGAATAAGGCCTGACAACCTGTTGCATTCCCTGGAGCTCATTTTTCAGCGTGACTGTAACAAGTTCCTTTCTACATGACACACCTTCCCTCCCTTGCCCCTGCCCGCCCCCTCGCCCCCCGCCCCTCTGCATTGGCAGCGTACTGGTGGCTCCAGGCAGGAGTCCCACCCTGTCCCACCTTGTCCTGTCCTGCCTTGCCCCTGCTCTGCTGGAAACCCTCCTGATCAGCCAAAGCCTTGGAAACAGCCGGGGGGGTTCACTTCACCAAGGTAACACGCCCGGCCGGGGTAATTTGGTCCTTCCCGACTCCATTCACCTCTGTGGCTTTGCCCTCTCCCCATGACTAGCTCCATCCCTTTGAGAGGGGTCTGGATTCCGGGGGTTATTCTGGCAAACCCCTTGGCTCAAGCCTCACTCAGCCGACTCGGGTTGACTTCTAGATCCCAGGTTGACTTCACTGGAAGCTTTGCCAGAGCATGAACTGAGGCTGGCTTAAGGAGAAGCTCCGGGACTGGCCTCCTGGGCTCTGGTGACTTTCTTTGCAAACTCTTCTGCCTGGTTTTGAATTCTTCTCCTTCCTCCCCTTAGAATCATAGAATCATAGAATATCAGGGTTGGAAGGGACCCCAGAAGGTCATCTAGTCCAACCCCCTGCTCAAAGCAGGACCAAGTCCCAGTTAAATCATCCCAGCTAGGGCTTTGTCAAGCCTGACCTTAAAAACCTCTAAGGAAGGAGATTCTACCACCTCCCTAGGTAACGCATTCCAGTGTTTCACCACCCTCTTAGTGAAAAAGTTTTTCCTAATATCCAATCTAAACCTCCCCCATTGCAACTTGAGACCATTACTCCTCGTTCTGTCATCTGCTACCATTGAGAACAGTCTAGAGCCATCCTCTTTGAAACCCCCTTTCAGGTAGTTGAAAGCAGCTATCAAATCCCCCCTCATTCTTCTCTTCTGCAGACTAAACAATCCCAGCTCCCTCAGCCTCTCCTCATAAGTCATGTGCTCTAGACCCCTAATCATTTTCGTTGCCCTTCGTTGTACTCTTTCCAATTTATCCACATCCTTCCTGTAGTGTGGGGCCCAAAACTGGACACAGTACTCCAGATGAGGCCTCACCAGTGTCGAATAGAGGGGAACGATCACGTCCCTCGATCTGCTCGCTATGCCCCTACTTATACAACCCAAAATGCCATTGGCCTTCTTGGCAACAAGGGCACACTGCTGACTCATATCCAGCTTCTCGTCCACTGTCACCCCTAGGTCCTTTTCCGCAGAACTGCTGCCGAGCCATTCGGTCCCTAGTCTGTAGCGGTGCATTGGATTCTTCCATCCTAAGTGCAGGACCCTGCATTTATCCTTATTGAACCTCATTAGATTTCTTTTGGCCCAATCCTCCAATTTGTCTAGGTCCTTCTGTATCCTATCCCTCCCCTCCAGCGTATCTACCACTCCTCCCAGTTTAGTATCATCCGCAAATTTGCTGAGAGTGCAATCCACACCATCCTCCAGATCATTTATGAAGATATTGAACAAAACGGGCCCCAGGACCGACTTGTCCAGTTGTGCCTGCAACCCTCAGGCTGGACACCTGCAATGCACCCGGGAAGGGGCACCAGGAGCTTTGAAAGTGCTTTGGGGGGCTTCCAGACACAGCAGCCCACCCACCCCTCCCTCTGTAGTGGGCAGGAGGGGGCAGTCCCTCAAGGGCAGGCACTGGAATCCCGCCTGGTGCTTAGACGATCTGTTAAGTTCATGGGTGGCAGGTTCTTGGTGTGCATGGGTGAGGGCCGGGCAGAGTCTGATTCTGAGGGAGCCCATTAAAGGTTTTCATCAGGAGACCAGTTAAAATGGAATCCAGGCTGATTCTTCTCCTGGATCTGAAAGCATCTAAGGGCCCGTCTACACTGCAACAGCTAGCCTGGGTGATCGGCACTAAAATCTGAGCCCTTGGGATAGCTTATCCTGGGTGCGCCCATCCCCATAGCAAATCCCCTGCCCATCCTCACTGTTTCTGCACTCTCTTGTGTGCATCTGGGGGCACATCTGAGGGCTTAATTTGTGCTCGGCCTTGGCAGGATTGAGTCCCAGAACCTCTAGGTTTGGCAGTTCATAGCCCTGGCACCTCTGGGCTCCTGGCCAGCAGCCACTGCTCTCTGGTCGCCAATGTGGAGCCCCCATTTGGGGAGGCTAGCCCTGGCTCTATCCCTTCTGCCTGCAGCTCCTCCCGCCTCCCCGCAGCCAGAACCCCGAGACCCCTGGCCCTTCCCTTGGCCGGAGCCATAAGCCCCCCTCCCGAAGAGCCCCAGGATGGCCGGAGGCCTGAGTGCCCCAACTCTCTGCCAGAGGAGCCCCGGGCTAGCTGGAGGCCCGAATGCCCTCCCCCCTGCAGTCGGAGGAGCCCCTGGCCGGCTGGAGACCCGAGCGCCCCCACACCTGCCCAGAGGTACCCCGAGTCCCTTCCCCACTTGCCCAGAGGAGCCCCTGGCTACCGCAGACGCACCGCGGCTTCCCTCCCCAGACCCCAAGCCGACCTGGGGAAAAGCATCTCTGATCCAGAAGAAGCTTTTCATATGCCCCATGCAGGCTCCGGGGCGGCTGAGGAGGTGGTATGTGCTACTCAGCTTCCTGGGTGCCTCAGTAACCTCTCTGGAGTTCAGGGCGATGACTGATGAATCCGGGAAGCTGAATAGCACATACCACCTCAGCCACCCCAGAGCCTGCATGGGGCATAATAAAGCAAAAATCTTCCCCCCGGGGGCCGGTCGGCCATGGCAGCACTGGGGGGGGGGGCTCAGCCTCTCCTGGCCTATTATACCCACTACCCATGCCGGTCGCCCAGCTGTGACAGCAGTGCGATCACCAGAAGCAGCACAGAAATAAGAGTGGCAATACTGTATCATGCCACCCATACTTCTGTGCTGCTGCCAGCCAGAGGTCGGTGCCCAGCCAGCACCTGCTGCTCTCCAGCTGCCCAGATTGAGCGCTGGCACCTCTTCCATTACAAATTAAGCACTGGGCACAGCCCGTGGTTGTGTGTGCTGAGATGCTCTAAATCTTTCCCAGTCAGTTCCACCGATTTGCGGGAGAACTTGTCCGTCCATCAGGGCCGGGGGTGGGAAGGCATTGGAAGACTATCAGCAGCACTCAAGTGATCTCTCCTGCATCCTTGCTGCAAAGTGGACGGGTTCCAGGTGGAGCTAAAGTGCAGCTTGGATTTGTACCCCACCTGCAGCTGCACAAGCAAGCACAGGTGCAGAGCGCAAATAAGCATGTACTCGAGGGTTTTGTCTGTAGCTGTCAGGGCCATAGATTTCTTGGGAATGTCCACCAATGTACACGGTTTGATATTCACGTCAACATCACTTTTCTGCCTCGGGCCAAGCCTGGGAAGAACATCTGGGTAAAGAGCTGGAGTATTTTTCTGGCATTCTTAGAGTCCTAAGGTTATTTATCCCTAGCCTGTTTTCTCTCTCATCTACCATACTCTGTAACATGCTTGTTCAGTTCCTCCTGTAGGTTTTTCACACACTACCCATAGGTTTTATTTGAAAACTATACCTGAATAAAAGGAATCCTTCTTTGCACAATGCACAATTAACCCATGGAACTCATTGCCACAGGATATTCTGGAGGCCAAGAGCTGAAAGCAGTTTTCAAAAAAGGGCTAGACATATGAATAACAAGAATATCCAGAGTTATGATAGAGACAAGGTGGGTGAGATAATATCTTTTACTGCATCAACTTCTGTTGGTGAAAGAGGGCATCTGAAGAAGTGTTCTGTGGAGCTCACAAGCGTGTATCTCTCACCAACAGAAGTTGACCCAATAAAGGTTTTCCCATAACCACGCTGTGTCTCATATCCTGGAACCAACACAGTCACAAGAAGTTATGATAGTGAGGATTAAAAATAACAAAAGCTACAGGTGGACCCTCAGCTAGTGTAAGTTGGTATAACCCTATTGACTACTTTGGATCTGTGGTGGTTTACATCAGCTTTGGATTTGCCCCATTGAGCGTTTGTAGAGATAGAAACCTGCCTGCTTTAGGGAAGAAGCCAGCCTCCAACTATTGTGTATCGGGGGAAGCTTTCCCTATGGATACGTGTGATGCAGAGGCTGGCTCTCTGTTCTTTGCAAGCATTTCCTGTTTCAGACCTGACACACTTGCTACAGCAAATACCCGACTTTCATGGTATTTGTCCATACAAGGCAGCATGTGTGGCCTCTACTGAAAGCCTGTAACTTATTAATACTCACAATCATTGCAAGACGTGTGTACAGGTAATATTTAGGGAATAATGTACCTATTTTGAGAATTTTGCCTTTATGGTCTTGGAGTAAAAGTGAGTCACCAGGGAATCATGTCTTGGTCATGGCCCATTCAAGTGGGTTGTCACCTCTCCCTGGCTAGCTGATCATGTAATGTTTGGGTTTGTTGTTCACTGCTGCAACAACTCAGAAAAGTCAATGGAAAACCATCAGAGAAGCACTGAAACCGCTTGGAAGAGACAAGGAACTGTGGGGCAGTGCAGGTGATCACCTGATCTGTGAATAAAGACAAAAGACTGATTCAGTGTAGTACAAGGAGGAGAAAGACACTCTGGATCCATACACTGAGGAGGTATCTTGAAATAACAGAGGAACTTGATGAGAGATCGGGTCCTGGCTCCCAGCAGATGCTGCAACAGACTGAACTTTGGGGTGGGAATTGACTTCATTAGTCAGGCAAGGTAACTGTTAATCAGCGTAAGCTCTGGTTCATGTGTGATGATTTTGTTTTGTAGGTGACCATTTGTTTCCATCACTTTTGCTTGATTCTGTGTGACACTCTGTGCTTTCCTAACGTATGTTTCCTGTTTTTTTAGTATAAATGAACTGGAGTGCTGTGTCTATACAGGAGCAATGGGCTAAGGTACATCTCGTAACCATCAGTACCACTGCTCCTTTGGGAACCTAGGGTGTGGGCTTTCCTGTGGGTATCCAGTGATCAGGGGCTGGATGCTACAGGGAGACCATTTGAAGGGAATCAGGGGCTGGGGTGCATCTCTCGTCAACCGGCAGGGCTGGAGTAGTCCAGAGGAGAGTGCTTGAGCAGCTGACTGGCTGGTTGTGTGTGAGAGCTGGCACAGGCAGGTGCTAATCATAGAATCATAGAATATCAGGGTTGGAAGGGACCCCAGAAGGTCATCTAGTCCAACCCCCTGCTCAAAGCAGGACCAAGTCCCAGTTAAATCATCCCAGCCAGGGCTTTGTCAAGCCTGACCTTAAAAACCTCTAAGGAAGGAGATTCTACCACCTCCCTAGGTAACGCATTCCAGTGTTTCACCACCCTCTTAGTGAAAAAGTTTTTCCTAATATCCAATCTAAACCTCCCCCATTGCAACTTGAGACCATTACTCCTCGTTCTGTCATCTGCTACCATTGAGAACAGTCTAGAGCCATCCTCTTTGAAACCCCCTTTCAGGTAGTTGAAAGCAGCTATCAATTCCCCCCTCATTCTTCTCTTCTGCAGACTAAACAATCCCAGCTCCCTCAGCCTCTCCTCATAAGTCATGTGCTCTAGACCCCTAATCATTTTCGTTGCCCTTCGTTGCACTCTTTCCAATTTATCCACATCCTTCCTGTAGTGTGGGGCCCAAAACTGGACACAGTACTCCAGATGAGGCCTCACCAGTGTCGAATAGAGGGGAACGATCACGTCCCTCGATCTGCTCGCTATGCCCCTACTTATACATCCCAAAATGCCATTGGCCTTCTTGGCAACAAGGGCACACTGCTGACTCATATCCAGCTTCTCGTCCACTGTCACCCCTAGGTCCTTTTCCGCAGAACTGCTGCCGAGCCATTCGGTCCCTAGTCTGTAGCGGTGCATTGGATTCTTCCATCCTAAGTGCAGGACCCTGCATTTATCCTTATTGAACCTCATTAGATTTCTTTTGGCCCAATCCTCCAATTTGTCTAGGTCCTTCTGTATCCTATCCCTCCCCTCCAGCGTATCTACCACTCCTCCCAGTTTAGTATCATCCGCAAATTTGCTTAGAGTGCAATCCACACCATCCTCCAGATCATTTATGAAGATATTGAACAAAACGGGCCCCAGGACCGACCCCTGGGGCACTCCACTTGACACCGGCTGCCAACTAGACATGGAGCCATTGATCACTACCCGTTGAGCCCGACAATCTAGCCAGCTTTCTACCCACCTTATAGTGCATTCATCCAGCCCATACTTCCTTAACTTGCTGACAAGAATGCTGTGGGAGACCGTGTCAAAAGCTTTGCTAAAGTCAAGAAACAATACATCCACTGCTTTCCCTTCATCCACAGAACCAGTAATCTCATCATAAAAGGCGATTAGATTAGTCAGGCATGACCTTCCCTTGGTGAATCCATGCTGACTGTTCCTGATCACTTTCCTCTCCTCTAAGTGCTTCAGGATTGATTCTTTGAGGACCTGCTCCATGATTTTTCCAGGGACTGAGGTGAGGCTGACCGGCCTGTAGTTCCCAGGATCCTCCTTCTTCCCTTTTTTAAAGATGGGCACTACATTAGCCTTTTTCCAGTCATCCGGGACTTCCCCCGTTCGCCACGAGTTTTCAAAGATAATGGCCAAGGGCTCTGCAATCACAGCCGCCAATTCCTTCAGCACTCTCGGATGCAATTCGTCCGGCCCCATGGACTTGTGCACGTCCAGCTTTTCTAAATAGTCCCTAACCACCTCTATCTCTACAGAGGGCTGGCCATCTCTTCCCCATTTTGTGTTGCCCAGCACAGCAGTCTGGGAGCTGACCTTGTTAGTGAAAACAGAGGCAAAAAAAGCATTGAGTACATTAGCTTTTTCCACATCCTCTGTCACTAGCTTGCCTCCCTCATTCAGTAAGGGGCCCACACTTTCCTTGGCTTTCTTCTTGTTGCCAACATACCTGAAGAAACCCTTCTTGTTACTCTTGACATCTCTTGCTAGCTGCAGCTCCAGGTGCGATTTGGCCCTCCTGATATCTTTCCTACATGCCCGAGCAATATTTTTATACTCTTCCCTGGTCATATGTCCAACCTTCCACTTCTTGTAAGCTTCTTTTTTATGTTTAAGATCCGCTAGGATTTCACCATTAAGCCAAGCTGGTCGCCTGCCATATTTACTATTCTTTCGACTCATCGGGATGGTTTGTCCCTGTAACCTCAACAGGGATTCCTTGAAATACAGCCAGCTCTCCTGGACTCCCTTCCCTTTCATGTTAGTCCCCCAGGGGATCCTGGCCATCTGTTCCCTGAGGGAGTCAAAGTCTGCTTTCCTGAAGTCCAGGGTCCGTATCCTGCTGCTTACCTTTCTTCCCTGCGTCAGGATCCTGAACTCAACCAACTCATGGTCACTGCCTCCCAGATTCCCATCCACTTTTGCTTCCCCCACTAATTCTACCCGGTTTGTGAGCAGCAGGTCAAGAAAAGCGCTCCCCCTAGTTGGCTCCCCTAGCACTTGCACCAGGAAATTGTCCCCTACGCTTTCCAAAAACTTCCTGGATTGTCTATGCACCGCTGTATTGCTCTCCCAGCAGATATCAGGAAAATTAAAGTCACCCATGAGAATCAGGGCATGCGATCTAGTAGCTTCCGTGAGTTGCCGGAAGAAAGCCTCATCCACCTCATCCCCCTGGTCCGGTGGTCTATAGCAGACTCCCACCATGACATCACTCTTGTTGCACACACTTCTAAACTTAATCCAGAGACACTCAGGTTTTTCCACAGTTTCGTACCGGAGCTCTGAGCAGTCATACTGCTCCCTTACATACAGTGCTACTCCCCCACCTTTTCTGCCCTGCCTGTCCTTCCTGAACAGTTTATAACCATCCATGACTGTACTCCAGTCATGTGAGTTATCCCACCAAGTCTCTGTTATTCCAATCACGTCATAATTCCTTGACATCACCAGGACCTCCAGTTCTCCCTGCTTGTTTCCAAGGCTTTGTGCATTTGTATATAAGCACTTGAGATAACCTGTTGATCGCCCCTCATTCCCAGTATGAGGCAGGAGCCCTCCCCTCACAGACCTTCCTGCCTGTGCTTCCTCCCGGTATCCCGCTTTCCCACTTACCTCAGGGCTTTGGTCTCCTTCCCCCGGTGAACCTAGTTTAAAGCCCTCCTCACTAGGTTAGCCAGCCTGCTGGCAAAGATGTTCTTCCCTCTCTTCGTAAGATGGAGCCCGTCTCTGCCCAGCACTCCTCCTTCATGGAACACCATCCCATGGTCAAAGAATCCAAAGCCTTCTCTCCGACACCACCTGCGTAGCCATTCATTGACCTCCACGATTCGACGGTCCCTACCCAGGCCTTTTCCTTCCACGGGGAGGATGGACGAGAACACCACTTGCGCCTCCAACTCCTTTATCCTTCTTCCCAGAGCCACGTAGTCCGCAGTGATCCGCTCAAGGTCATTCTTGGCAGTATCATTGGTGCCCACGTGGAGAAGCAGGAAGGGGTAGCGATCCGAGGGCTTGATGAGTCTCGGCAGTCTCTCCGTCACATCACGAATCTTAGCCCCTGGCAAGCAGCAGACTTCTCGGTTTTCCCGGTCAGGGCGGCAGATAGATGACTCGGTCCCCCGGAGGAGAGAGTCCCCGACCACCACCACCCGCCTTCTCCTCTTGGGAGTGGTGGTCGTGGAACCCCCAACCTCAGGACATCGCATCTCATGCCTCCCAACCAGCGGAGTCTCCTTCCGCTTTCTCCCCCCAGACATATCATCTGGTCCACTCTCCGCATTGGTACCTGTGGAGAGAACATGAAAGCGGTTAGTTACCTGTGTCTGTGTTACTGGAACCCGGACATTCCGCTTACCTCTTCTGGAGGTCACATGTTGCCAAGCTTCTTCACTGGCCTCTTGGCTCCTCTGTGCAACCTGCTCTACATCTTTAGAGCTTTGTGCCCCTAGAAGGCTATCCTGAGTTTGGTCCAGAAAATCCTCAGTCTCTCGTATACAACGCAGGGTCGTTACCTGTTGCTCCAGACCTTCAATCTTCTCTTCCAATATGGAGACCAGCTTGCACTTTGTACAGACAAAGTCGCTTCTGTCCTGTGGAAGAAAGACAAACATGGCACATCCAGTGGGTCTCAGCTGTGGTCCGCCGAGAAGACCACCGGCACAGTAGTTTATTCTGTAATTGGCCACTGTGGAGTTCTTGCACCTTCCTCTGAAGCATCACATGATGGCCCCTGTTGGAGACCAGGATTTTGAACTAGATGGACCCCTCATCTGCTCCACTCCGGCAGTTCCCATATTCTAGCACTTCTTGGACACAGTTTGGAATCTGATGGATAAGATCCATCCTGATAGACATTGGGCTCAATTCTTCTAGTATGAATCTAGAGTGACTCCATTAATTTATACCTGGACTAAGGCAAGATAGCATCCCCAGCAACAGCCTAAATTATAGGGTGCTTCGGGCTGTTCATTAATATTGTTTTATAAGTATTCCTGGGCAAAAGTTGAAAGTGGTTAAATCCTGGGGTTTTTTTAATTGCATGACATCCAGAAACAATTTTTAACATCCAATAATTATCACTATTAATAGCTAACATTTATGTAGAACCTTTGATCCCAAAGCACATTACAAACTACTGTGTATATATAGAAGTACACACACAACCAATATCCCAGCATAGTGCTAAGATGTATTCCTTTGCTGGTTTTTGGATGAGCCATAAAACCAAACTTCTGACCATTGTGGTCATAAAAGATCCCAGACTCCTTTTTGCAACTGTTGGGGTGTTAGTCCTTGTGCTTTGGCCAAATTGCAGCTTAGGTCTGAATTGCTTTATCCACCCCTGACATGCATCCCTATACAGCAACGTGGGAAAGGAAGATGTTAAGAAAATCATAACCAGATGAAACTGCAGAAGGAATTTTTGTAGGCCACAAGATAATTACCAAAACTGGAATTCAGTCAGCACCGGGCTAACACCCCTACTGTTGCAAAATTGCCATAGGGATTTATAATGACTGTTTCATCCAAAAACCAACTGCAAGATACAGGCTGACATACTGCTTCAGTATGGACTCAGAAGGCCAGGCATCACCAGCGCTGCTTTGTGCATGGTCTCCCAACCGTGAACTGAGAAGACTGAACCTGCTTAATCTATGAAAACTAACAAGGGCATAGCCTGAAGTCACATGGATGAAACAATTCAGTTCGGAGGCGACTTTGCTTCTTTCTAAGCATCGCAAGTATTCCTCAAAAAGAAAAGAAGTACTTGTGGCACTTTAGAGACTAACAAATTTATTTGAGCATAAGCCTTCATGAACTACAGCTCACTTTATCAGATGTATTCAGTGGAAAATACAGTGGGGAGATTTATATACATAGAGAACATGAAACAATGGGTGTTACCATACACGCTGTAACTCTTTGTATATAAATCTCCCCACTGTATTTTCCACTGAATGCATCCAATGAAGTGAGCTGTAGCTCATGAAAGCTTTTGCTCAAATACATTTGTTAGTCTCTAAGGTGCCACAAGTCCTCCTTTTCTTTTTGCGAATACAGACTAACACGGCTGCTACTCTGAAACCTTTCGTGAGCTACAGCTCACTTCACAAAAGCTTATGCTCAAATAAATTTGTTATTCTCTAAGGTGCCACAAGTCCTCCTTTTCTTTTTGCGGCTACAGACTAACACGGCTGCTACTCTGAAGCAAGTATTCCTGTTAGCTGAACAGGTCTCAACACAGGTCATCTCCGAATATAGTGTCCATGCTAAATGTACATAGGATAAGATGGAATTTGACATGGAAAATATATGAAAACTCTTCCATCGCCTAGGGAACAGCTTATAACTTAAGCTCATGGGCAGGACTGGAAGAAGAGATATTTTTAGCATATGTTTTTAGCATATGCAAAAGCAAGGTCAAGGCAAACATTATTATTTATCTATATAGCGCCCTTGGCAAGCACAGAGCTTTACAAGCTTATGGTCCCTGATCTGAGGAGCTTGCAATCTAAGGCCCTGATCCAGCAAAGATATAGACACGTGCTACATAACTTTAACTACAAGAACGGTCCTGTCGACCGTACACTCCTCATGCTTTAGTATGTGCTTTTGTGTCCATGTCTTAGTCTTTACATGGGGCCAACAGCAGACAGAGAACACAACAAAAAAAAACACACTAGGCCACAGTGGGCTGATGGAAAGGAGGAGTGGAAAGACACTGGAACTGCAGAGAGGATATGGTCATTATGTCTGTTACAGGCAACACACACAGTGACCTTGGCTGGCTCCACCCCCTCACAAAAGAAATGGTCTCTGCTCTGATAAAGGATATTGTTATAAACTGGGTTTGCTTTTTTCTTGTTAGTAACAGGGATTTGTTTGTGTGTATATATAATTTAGTTTCCTTTCTATTATTGTTTTAAAAGAACCAGTGCCAGGGAGGAACTAGACAGAGAAGCAGTGGAAAGCTGCTCTCCTGACCTTACGGACCCAAGTCCTCCGATCGGGTGTAAAGCAGCCAACTTCCATGTGGGCTGAGGCTAATGATCGGCTTTATGACCATTAAAGACCCCAGATGCTTCTGACAACAACAAAGCCCTGGTACCGTGGCCAAAAATCTCATTTGGGTTAATGATGTTCTGTCTCTCTACAGTCCCACTAGGGTTTTAATTGGAGTCGTCTTCACTTCCTGACCTGACCTGTTGCATAGTGTAGCTGTGCCGTATTCGACAGCTGCTTTGTTCCAGCCCAGAGTTAATAGCTCCCCAGGCAACACGGACTCTGAAAATAAATTTCATAGAATCATAGACTCAGAGGACTAGAAGGGGCCTCGAGAGGGCATCTAGTCCAGTCCCCTGCACACAAGGCAGGACTAAGGATTATCTAGACCATCCCTGACAGGTATTCGTCTAACCTGCTCTCAAAAATCTCCAATGATAGAGATTCCACAACCTCCCTAGGCAATTTATTTCAGTGCTTCACCACCCTGACAGTCAGGAAGTTTTTCCTAATGTCCAACCTAAACCTCCCTTGCCGCAATTTAAGCCCATTGCTTCTTGTCCTAGCCTCAGAGGGGAAGGAGAACAATTTTTCTCCCTCCTCCTTATATCAACCTTTTCTGTACTTGAAAACTGTTATCATGTCCCCTCTCAGTCTTCTCTTTTCCAGACTGAACAAACCCAGTTTTTTCAATCAGGTCATGTTTTCTAGACCTTTTATCATTTTTGTTACTGTTCTCTGGACTTTCTCCAATTTGTCCACATCTTTCCTGAAATGTGGTGCCCAGAACTGGACACAGTACTCCAGTTGAGGCCATATCAGACCAGAGTAGAGTGGAAGAATTACTTCTCGTGTCTTGCGTACAACACTCCTGCTAATATATCCCAGAATGATGTTCACTTTTCTTGCAACAGTTACACTGTTGACTCATAATTAGCTTGTGATCCACTATAACCCTCAGATCCCTTTCTGCAGTACTCCTTCCTAGGCAGTCATTTCCCAGTTTGTATGTGTGCAACTGATTGTTCCTTCCTAAATGGAGTACTTTGCATTTGTCCTTATTTAATTTCATCCTATTTACTTCAGGCCATTTCTCCAGTTTGTCCAGATCATTTTGAATTTTAATCCTATCCTCCAAAGTACTTGCAACCCCTCCCAGCTTGGTATCATCCACAAACTTTATAAGTGTATAAGTGCCATTATCTAAATCATTTGAAATGGTTCCCTTGATATCAGCAAGGTGGATTTCTACAGCTGGATAGAAACCTTTGGGACAGCTCCTCAGTCGGTGTAAGGCAGGATAACCCCATTGACTTCAAGGGAGATAGGCTGGTTTACATCCACGGGGGATAAGACCCACTGACTCAACCAGCACCATTACCGAGTTACAGCTGCTGGGCTCTGACCTGTGAACATGAATGGAGTTGTATCGATTCACAAATGTATCTGGCTCCTGGTCTGGCTGCAGTTTAAACTGAACGATAAAGCATGGAATTTAGTGCAGGAGAGACCAATGAAACCCTCCCATCCAGTCCCCAGTGCCAATGCAGGATTCTTGCCTACAGCTATATATTCTAGCCAACCCAGCGGAAGGGCTTCTCTTTGTTCCTACTACTGGGGTACCCCCGTTAGCACTAAGGAAATCATTCAAAACCTTTGCAAATCTGGGCCCTGTGGCATGCAGGGACTCAAGCTGATTACATCCTTCATGGTGAACAGTTTGTCCCATTTAGCCTTTTGTGAACAGCTCGAGAGCAGACCACCATTCATTTGCGACTTGGAGTTGTTTTAGCGCTTAGGCAAATGAATTTCAGGCTATGGGTTTCTCACTAGCTCTGTGCAAAGTATTGATTAGTCAACATTTCAAATTTACTATTCAAGATGTGGGAATGGGAATTAAGGACATGTTTAAAATTAAACATTGAGTTACAATTCTTTCCTTCGTTGGAGTCACGAACCCTGATGCTCCAGGACAGCCTATAAATATGAGAGTTAGGCAGAAACTTTCTTCGTGGGCTGCTTATTTTTAATTCCCTTCTAGGGATTCTTCCACCTTCCTTTGAAGTGTCTGGTTCTACCCCGTGTAGAAGATGGGAAACTGAACTAGATGGCGCAGAGGGCCAATGCTGCATGGCTGTTTCTGTGACTGCTCTCTAAAGATCCATGTTCCTTCCATTCCTGTACTGGAGAATCTCTCCGTCATTAAACTGCTTTCATCCCCAAATGAAAACTAACTTCATGCCTTGAGTTAAACCTATGTCAGCTGCTGGCCCAATGTTCTCTTTCCACATCCAAACAACTCTTGGTTCACATGCTGTTGCAAAGAGAGTCTGCAGAACAGCGTGTGAAGGTCCAATTCAGAATTCCCCAAAACGCCAGGGTACTGTTCTCTCACTTCTCATCTGACGTCAGCAGAGACTGCGATCAACTTTCCAACACGCTGTTGCAAAAGGAACTCTTCATGAGTGATATGAGATGGTGGCCAGGTTTTTGGCGAGCACTAGTGAAGCCAGCTAAAAAAAACGTGAAGAGAGATGGATCTCTTTTTGTTTGCAGTTTTTGGATTCCCCATGTCTGGGAAGGGAAGGAGTGAGAGGAAAACAAAGACAACTGCAGTGATTATTCCAAAGGAACTTATCTTCCAATCTCATTTCTCTGCCAGAGATGGCAGGGATACCTAACGGCACGTCTTATACTGCACAACACCAGCAAGGCTCAGAGCCAGGGTCATCTGATTTCGGCTCATGCTAGAGGGCTAAAAATAGTAGCGTCGATGTTTGCCTTATAGGTGGGAGTCCAGCCTCTGAAACCCAGGGGCTGGAGGTGGGTCTCAGAGCCCAAACTCCTGCCCAAGTGGGAATGTCTACACTGCTACTTTTTGCTCCATAGAACCCAAGTCAGTTAACCCTGAGACTTGCTGCTGTGGGTTTTGGGGTTGTTGTTTGTTTGTTTTTTGCAGTGTAGATGCAACAGCACCTTTATTTTTCTCAAGCACCTCTCTAGAGATGGGGTGTGGGAAATAAAAAACACAATCGAACAAGTTCTGCTCCCTGTTACCCTGGTGTGAACCTAGAGTTAGTCCAGATTTAAGTTATTGGAGTGACTCCCCAAAAACCACCAGTCTGGATAGACTTAGTCCAGGTATAAATTAATGGAGTCACTCTAGATTCATACTAGAAGAAGTGAGCCCAATGTCAATTATTTTACTATTAACTGGTTTACAAACTTGAAGGAAAGCATTTTCAGAAGCAGCTGGGTAATAACAGTTTATAATGCCTGTCATTCGTATAGCTCTTGTCATCCTCATGGATCATAAACCAGTTTACACGGTGTAAATATAGGGATTGCTTGCTCACTGATGAAATGCAGCCATCTCTGGGGTAGAACGCAGTCGCCATTCTGTGCCAGCAGTGTTATGCAATGGCCTGTTTAGGAGGTGAAGTCATCCAGGCCCAAGGTGAAGTCATCCAAGCCATCGACTCCATCCCAGTGCCACTACAGGCTTGCTTCTCTGTCACTGTGCTTTGCCCAGACTAGTTTGAAACATCGCTTGCAAAGCGAGAAACCTCTCCAAACGAAACTACAACAGCAAAATGGAAGGAGCGAGGATAATTGAAACCCAGCCAGTCCACTGGTTTGAACGCTCCTTTTCTTGCCAAAGAGTTATGGGATCTCTAAGGGAGATCAGACTCTTGATGGTGTGTTTTATGTGAAAGACAGCATCTGTAGCCTAGCAATGCAACACCGCATGGGGGCATTGACTCAATATAGACTTGGAAGGAAGATCGTTTCCATTGAGTCATGAACGCTGAGTCCTGTTGGGGTTTTTTTCGGGGTTAAGAGTTGTTTTTTTCTGGGTGTTTTTCCCAGAATTCACATATTGACCAGCCACAAGTCTCCCTGCTTAATTGATAAATGCTGATAATGACAACATAGGCACCTATAAACGTGCTGTAGATATCACCAGAAAAACAGCATACAGATGGAACATGTAGGTTTCAGGCTGGGTGTGCAACTTTGCCCTTACAAACCTATTGCACGATGACTAAGACCATTCAAGAGATTGCAATTAGGTACATTCTCACCAGCAAAGGAAGGTGTGTTGTTCCTTGACTTTAGCAAAGCTTTTGACACGGTCTCCCACAGTATTCTTGCCAGCAAGTTAAAGAAGTATGGGCTAGATGAATGGACTATAAGGTGGATAGAAAGTTGGCTAGATTGTCGGGCTCAATGGGTAGTGATCAATGGCTCCATGTCTAGTTGGCAGCCGGTATCAAGTGGAGTGCCCCAAGGGTCGGTCCTCGGGCTGGTTTAGTTCAATATCTTCATAAAGATGGAGGATGGTGTGGATTGCACCCTCAGCAAGTCTGCAGATGACACTTAGCTGGGAGGAGAGGTAGATACGCTGGAGGGTAGGGATAGGATACAGAGGGACCTAGACTAATTAGAGGATTGGGCCAAAAGAAATCTGTTGAGGTTCAACAAGGACAAGTGCAGAGTCCTGCACTTAGGATGGAAAAATCCCATGCACCGCTTCAGACTAGGGACCGAATGGATCGGCAGCAATTCTGCAGAAAAGGACCTAAGGGTTACAGTGGACGAGAAGCTGGATATGAGTCAACAGTGTGCCGTTGTTGCCAAGAAGGCCAATGGCATTTTGGGATGTTTAAGTAGGGGCATTGCCAGCAGATCGAGGGACGTGATCGTTTCCCTCTTTTCAACATTTGTGAGGCCTCATCTGGAGTACTGTGTCCAGTTTTGTGCCCCACACTACAAGAAGGATGTGGAAAAATTGGAAAACGTCCAGAGAAGGGCAACAAAAATGATTAGGGGACTGGAACACATGACTTATGAGGAGAGGCTGAGGGAACTGGGATTGTTTAGTCTGCAGAAGAGAAGAATGAGGGGGAATTTGATAGCTGCTTTTAACTACCTGAAAGGGGGTTCCAAAGAGGATGGATCTAGACTGTTCTCAGTGGTAGCAGATGACAGAACAAGGATTAATGGTCTCAAGTTGCAGTGGGGGAGGTTTAGGTTGGATATTAAGAAAAACTTTTTCACTAGGAGGGTGGTGAACCACTGGAATGGGTTACCTAGGGAGGTGGTGGAATCTCCTTCCTTAGAATTTTTTAAGGTCAGGCTTGACAAAGCCCTGCCTGGGATGATTTAGTGGGGGATTGGTCCTGCTTTGAGCAGGGAGTTGAACTAGATGACCTCCTGAGGTCCCTTCCAACCCTGATATTCTATGATTCTATGATTCTAAGGCACCCAAGGTCAGAAAACAACTACTACCAATGTGGTCTCTGGTGGAAAAGGCTCCCCGCATGGGAAATGGCAGCTGTACTATTACTTAACTCATTTAAACAAGGACTGGAGTAGAAATATATGATAGAAAACAATCCTGTGCAGCAGATGCACAAAGTGATCTAACTGGCCTCTAGCCTCTTTAATTTCTGGGCTGTTGGGAGGCTGGAGGCAATGAGGGTGCTTGTACTGTGAAGAAATGAAAGCTGCTGCTCAATACCGCAGGGTGGTGCCATGGCGAAGTGGACACTGGGCTAGGAGATCTGGGTTCTGATCCAAGCTTTGCTATTGTCCTGCAGTGTGGACGCCTGGCAAATCAATCTGTATCACAAAGAGAAGAGCACGCACCTTCCCTTTGCAAGGTGCTTGGAGATGAAAAGTGCTCAGTGGTATTATTAACCCAGCACCTTTCACCAACACTAAATTCACCTTAGAAACATGTCAATTAGTGAAGTCCATTGGATAAATCCTGAAGTCTTTACCCAGGTTAAAATCTCACTGACTTCAGTGGGAGTTTACTCATTCATTACTCAGGCTAACCCCCACTGTGTTTGCCCTGAATAAGGTCTGAGCAAACAATGAGTAAGATCCTGAGGATCTGCTACTCTCCGTCCAAGGAGCAGGGTGACCTCTTCGTAAATGTCAGTGCAGAGAATTGGCTGGAGGATGCCAGCTGATCAGGGACTGGTATTTTTTCATCACTTTGCCTGCCTAGCCTTTAGACACACCTACTTATTCCAGGATCAACCTTCCTGCCTGGAGCTATTGAACGCACAATGGCTGGCACCCCTGAACTTTAATTTTCCAGATGATTATGGGGAAATGGCATTCAGCGCATTTCTTTCATGATCCTTTGATGCTGGATGATTTCAGTGGTATGTAATGACAGGACACGGAACCAGCTAACACCCGAAACCTTTCGTACTTGCACCCAACATTAGGGCCTATTTTTTCTCTCTCACAACTCATGGTTGTTTTGAGGATCTTTGTGCTGGGACCTTAATTAAAGCAGCCTCGTTAATTACATTAAGGGGACACACCTTAAGCTATTAAAATTGTTATAGCTTTCCCTCTCCCCACCCTTATAACTATGCCCATAACAGAAAGTACTGGAAAAAGCCAAGCAGGCTAGTTTGGTTGGATCGTGCTTGTGCCACTGACCGTCCCATGAACCACTGGGCTCCTGCAAGCTGTCCAGAAATGACAGAAGCCATTACTCAGAAGCCTCCTCTCTTCTCGGTGAGCTTAATTTCTCAGGGCCAGATAATGGCTGATCCCTTTGCAAGCAGTATCCACTTCTAGTGGCAACCAAGCTGTAGACATGGGCTCCATCTTACTCATAGAATCATAGAAATGTCAGGCTGGAAGGGATCTCGATAGGTCATCTAGTCCAGCCCACTGTGCTGAGCCAGGACCAGGTAAACCTAGGCTTTTCCTGACAGGTGTTTGTCCTACCTGTTCTTAAAAACCTCCAGTGTTGGGGATTCCACAACCTCCCTTGGAAGTCTATTCAAGAGCTTTATCTACCCTTAGAATTAGAAAGTTTTTCCTAATATCTACCTAACTCTCCCTTGCTGCAGATTAAGCCCATGACTTCTTGTCCTACCTTCAGTGGCCATGGAGAACAAATGATCACCATCCTCTTTATAACAGCCCTTGACATATTTGAAGACTGTCAGATCCCCCCTCAGTCTTCTTTTCTCAAGACTAAGAAATTATTTTCAGAAAAGACTAAATTGCAGTCACAGGGTGTGATTGCAGCTTGAGTTGATGTACCCCAGCCAGCTTTAATCTTGCTAGCTCAGGTCCCACAACGGTGAAGAGGTTTAGACTAGATGGCCCTTGCGGTCCCTTCTAACCCTATGTTCTATGAAGCAAGACAAACCTGCCCAGAACCCTGGGTAATTACCCCTGTGGGTAGCCCTTACTGACATACTTCTATGAGGTCAGGGACAGGGCTTTAAAAGAACATGGTAAAGCTGATGTGCTATCCCAATGGCCTCTGGAAGCAGAGACGCTGCCAGAGATAAGAATCAGCATGCTGATTTTTCTGGCAGAACTTCTCACTACAGTCAAAGAAACTAATAAAACCCATTTTGGTTAAAGTCATGCACTGTATATTTAGCTATCTGGATAGTTCTGTGCTCCCCAGCACTGTAGCATCTGAGGGCCTCACAAACATTAATTAAATTAATCCTCCCAACAGTCTTTTGAAGTAGGGACGCTTTATCCCCAATTTATAGGCTGGGAAACTGAGTTATAGAAAAACTGAGTGATTTGTCCAAGTTCACACACTTAGTCTGAGGAAGATTCAGGAATTAAAACCAGTTCTTCAGAGACACAGCCAAGTGACTGAACGTCAAGATCATTGGTCCTTTAGAGTTGGTCGAAGACCTCTCTCTTCTGTTGTATAATTGCACCAATCAGAAAGGACAGATGGGCTGAAGAACTAGAGGAATGATTGTTTAATCATAGAATCATAGAAGATTAGGGTTGGAAGAGACCTCAGGAGATCATCTAGTCCAATCCTCTGCTCAAAGCAGGACCAACCCCAACTAAATCATCACAGCCAGGGCTTTCTCAAGCCGGGCCTTAAAAACCTCTCTCTCCTAATATCTCTAGATGTTAGGTTATTTTATATAATTTCTAACTTAGTAGTATCTAAGCACTTATCTATGGGACATATGTATGGTAAGACTATAAACCTTCTTTGCAGGCCTATTCCTCTTGCATGGTGTCTCCTACACGGGCTGGTCCACAAAGTGGAAAAGAGCATACTATTCCTGCCAGTTACTGGAGTCACTCCTGCAGCTCAAGTAGTTGAAGTGCTTTGCTTTGGTGCTGAAAGGCCTGGATATAACCCCAGCTGTGGGAGCCCTTACATGAGGACGCTGGTTGAATTACATGAATGTCAAGGGGCAGTGATAATGGAGACTGCCCAAGGGGATACCTGTCAATAAAAAACCTGAACAAAGAGCTGCTCTGAAATGGCCAGGGGTAGGCTGAGTCAGATTTCAATGGGGCCAGTCATCGCTAACACCCAGAGAGGAACAATGGCCAGTGGCACTTGGGAGACCCCAGTTCATTCCCCAGCCTTGCTTCAGGCTCTTTGTGTGTCCTAAGACTAGTGGTGTAGGCCCAGCTCATTGGAGGTCTTTAGGTGCCTAAATTCTGATGAAATCAATGGGAGTTAATTGCTTAAATACCTTGGAAGATGGGGCTTTAGCCTCTCTTGGCGTCAGTTCCCCGTCTGTGAAATAGGGAGGCTAGTACTGCCCTAACCATAAGGGTGGTGTTAGGAGACATGCCTTAAAAAGGTTGTGAGGGGCAGGGAATGGCTGTATGTATCTAAGTACGTCTTTTCCATGAATGCCCCTCTCGGGACAGCAGAAGCATTCCTGCCCAGCATAGCTGTTCAGCCGGGGTTTCTAAGGCAGCTGCGTCATGGAGCATGGAGGTATCATGCCTTGAATGTCCACACAGAAGCAGAACAACGGAGCTCTCACTCATCCAAGCTTCTCATGCTCTGCGTGAAGCTTCCCATGGTCTTCAAAACCAGCACATTGCAGCCACCCAGCGTAGCCACGGGGAAGCAGGCAAGATGCAGGGAGGCGTCATCTGTTCTCTGAGTCAGCGAGCAGGATGCTGCTGGCCCAGTGCGGGGTGCAGAGGTTATTGTTCAGGCTAACCCCGGATTGTGAAATGGAGGCCGGGTGGCAGGCAGTTTCCCTGTCCTGGTTTCAAAAGAAGATTGCACGTCAGTGGGGTAAAATGTTTTGTCAAGCCCTGGATATGTCCTCCCCACTGGCGGCAGCTTCCCCAGCAGGGGCGTGCCGCCCAGCCTCCACCCACCTGAGTCATAGAGCGGGAGGAAAGCTCCAGGGCAGCGTTTGTAAGCCGAGGTCGCTCTCGGACTCCATTAGAGGTACTCAGACAAGTAAGGGACGGTGCTTTTGGCTGAGGTATAAAGGCCAAGCCCTCTCCCCTCCAGCGCACATGGTCAAATAAAGACCCCATGGCATTTGTTTTTTTTGCAAGTTAACCTACTGTCCTGGACAAATTCCAAGGCAGGTAATTACAGTCCCGCCTACCTTAAATTCTGTATTGCAGCTTCCACTGGAGGAATGACTCATTACCTGCCCCCTGGCTGCAATGAAACAGCTGTTATGATTCACCCCAGAAGTGGCAGTAGGTGAGAAGACCCCATGTAGCTTCTGACTGCCTGTGAAGTGCTTTGGGATCCTTTAGGAATGAAGGGATTGGAGCCAGAGGAGACTTGGGCTATGGGATATTCTGGTGTAGTAGGCTCTCCCTAAAATTCTGGTGTAGGCTCTCCCTAAATCTCTCCTGTTGCAGCTATTCCACTGTGAAGAAATCATGAGCCATCGGAGTGAGGGGACTAGACCCCAGTTTGCTCAGCTCCCAGGTGAGTGCGCTAACCAGTGGGCTACAGAATCATCTGCATGCTTGTTTTCTCTGGCCCCGTGCATCTGTCCTTCCTGAGCCACAGTGGAACAGCGTCAGCCGGAGAGATTGAGGGCCTGTCCTAACAGAATAGCCCAGAGCTCAGTGGTTAAGGTACTTGCTTGTCAGATGGCCAATCACTGGTCAAATCCCTTCAGGCAGAGTCGGGCAAGGGGGAATTGAATTTGGGGGTCTCCTCATCCCGGGTGAGAATTCTAAGCACTGGGCTAAAAGCGACGAGGGAGCTCCTCTCGCTCTAACATCTTGCAAAAATGGCCGAAGCCCCTAACTCCGAGAGCGGGTTTGCCTCCAGGAATCTCCATCTGAAGGAGGTGCCGATCTCCAACACAGGGGTGGGAGCGTGGCCTTTTGTAGATCCCAATTCATTGTACAGGCGGTCTAACTCAGGCTTTGTGAATCCCATGAGTTCCTAGCAGGGTCTGCTCCAGGCACCAGCTTTTCAAGCTCTTCCCACCGCGGCGACTTTTGGGTGGCAGCTCCGCTGCTCTTCCGGGCGTGGCGGCAATTCGGCGGCGACTGCTTGGGGCGGCAAAATTGGTAGAGCCGCCCCGGTCCCTAGGCGCCTCAGCCTTGCCACATCTACGTTTCTTTGTGCATCTAGCCCTTGGGGGGGGAGGGGGTTGTGTCACTTTAACTCAGTTCCCAAGCACCGTGCCAGTTCCAAACTGGCAAACCTGTGTGCTTAGTGTGCTCAGATTCCAAAATAAACTCTAAACACACCCGATAAACTCTGCTCGATCCCAGTACAATGCCACTGGGTCAGTTTTTCCCCATCAAAAGGCTTTCTGGCCTTTATTTCGCCATGCCGCTAACATTGGGGGATATTTGTCCTTTTCTAAAACTGGGGGGGGGGTGCAGGGGTTGCTACTTAATTCAGTTTGTGTGGCACCGCTCCCACCTTTTCGGTTTCCACGAGGCTGCCGCGTTTTGAAGTGGCGACACATAACTGCATTGTACAAGGTGTCAAAGTCAAGCTCCAGGTGTAGGCACTGGAAGAGGGGTCAGCGAGGGCTTTTGTGAGAGCAGTTGGAGGAAGTCAGAAAGCTTGAAATAGATTGGGGGGTGCGATCCTGGTGCTAGTGGCAAAATTCCCATGGGCTTCAATGGTGCCAGGGTCTCTTGTAGGAACAGGAGCAGGGAAGCATGACTGCCCTACCTACTGGGACACTTTTCAGGGGACAAAGCCCAGATCCATAATGGTATTTAGGTGCCTAACCCTCATAAAAGACAAAAGTTTTCAGGGTTAAAGCAGAGTACGGAGCTACTTTCTGGACAGTTGCCACCAACTGCGCTCCTGTTCCACTTGCTTTGCTCCCCTCAGAAGGGTATTTGTGGGATGGGGAATGGTCTCAGTTTCTTCCACCCATGGTGTCGATTTGCCATGCCTTGCATGGGAATTGTTGCTTTGCAACACTTGATTCTTCCCTTCAGCTTCACCTGGGTGCTTTGCTATGCTGTCTTCCAAGTGTAGACACATGAAGGGTGAGGGGTCCTTAGAACAGCAGCAGGGAGCCTGGCTGCATTGCTAAAGAACATCTTACTGTAGGAGCAAGTGTATGAAATGCCAGGTGGGCCTGCCATTGGTGGGGCACTCATGCTTTCTTCACCCAGCTCCTGTTTGAAACGTGGGATGTGCCCTGTCATTTCTCCTCCTTCTTGGGTTCTTTGGGGCTGGCTGTTTCAAAGAGGTGGGCTCTGAAGGTGGAATTTTTTTCCAATTTCCTTTGGCTGTCGCTACCTCAGTCATGAGTGGGCCGTGCAACTGTGGGGAGGTAACAAAGCTGAAGAAAGCAATTCCCATGGTGGCATATCCCAAAATCCCATCTCAGCATTCTGTGCTCTGAGTCAGACAATCAAACCCCAACATGCTGAATCATAAACGCCAGAAACATTTTATTTAAATTCAGCATACTTGGCGTTTAGTGTCTAACCACTCCTTCTCTGTGCCTGGTCCCCAGAGCATATGAGTCTGTGATCAGTCACTAGACTGGTTCTTTAGCTCAAGTTGGCGCAACTTATGCTTTCAGTGCTGGAGATCCCCAGTTCAATCCCTGGGGTGGGGCCAGGATGATGGCATCACGTGTTCACAAAAGATTCAGGGGGGCATGCTCCTGGGAGGAGAAAAGAGATGGTTTGGGGGTCCCTGGTAGGTAAAGGCTGAGCTCTCCTTCTGCCATGGGCACCTGACCCACGATTGTTATTTCTATTGTTATTCCCTCGTCTAATATTACAGTCAGGCATGGCACTTTATAAGCAGAATGGTAACACATAGCATCAGGCGGGAATGAATTTATTAACCTGAACCAAGGTGAGCATCTGTTCTAGACCTGGGATTTAGTCATACATCTGGACATGAACCTAGCCTAGAGCCTAGGGGTTGTCTGAGGCTCTAAGGACTTGGTACAACTCATCTCTCCTTGTGTCTCTTCTGACACCTCCCTTGGCAGCTTGTCCTGTTGCCTCGAGCTGTTCTGGTAAGTACCTAGCACTGGCCACTGTCGGAAGACAGGATACAGGGCTAGATGGACCGTTGGTCTGACCAGTATGGCTGTTCTGATGTTCTTAAGGTCCAATCCCTCTCATGTTAAAGTCAATGGAACGGCTCCTACTGATAACTTTTCCTACCACCTGAACTAAACAGCCCCTGCTGCAGTCTGAGGCCACATTTTGGCAAACCCTCCCTATTCAGCCAAGCAATTAAGGTGCTTGACTTTAAGCACAAGCCCTATGCCCTATTGACAATCATGGATCTAAAGCTCAGTGCTTGGCTGAACGTGGATGGCTTTAAGCACATGCTCTAAGTGCTTTGACGAACCCCCCAATCCCGAGCGGTGCTGAGCACTGTAAGAGGGAATGAGCAGCAGCAGGAGCCAGAGAAGGGAATGAACAGGAGCTCCAGCAGAGAGGCTAACAGAGGGAGTTTGCCTGGGATCTGTCTGAAAGGAGATATGCTAAGGGCTGCATTAGCGAGGCTGTGTTGGTGAGTATCTGAGTGTCTGTTGTGGGGACAGTTTGACCATGTGCTTGAGTGGTTGTTTGAAAAGTGTGAATTGGGAGTGCTTTGTTCCAGGTGAGCCTTGAGCTGGGCTGACTGTTATAAAAAGCCAGTCAGCTGTGAACCAGCTGAGCAGCAAACAGCAGAGAGGCTAATAGAGGGAGATTGCCTGGGAGTTCGCCCTGGGAGACCCCACTGAAGCTTACATCTTGCCAGCTTCTCTGAGTAGTTACTACAACTCCTGAGGAAGCTCGTAGAAGGAAGGTAATATGGATGGGGGAGTGTTCAGCTGTTGTGACCTGCACTGGATGAGTCATGTTTGTCTTTCTTCCACAGGACAGAAGCGACTTTGTCTATATAAAGTGCAAACTGGTCTCCATATTGGAAGAGAAGGTTCAAGGTCTGGAGAAACAAGTATCGACCCTGTGTTGCATAAGAGAAACTGAAGATTTCCTGGACAGACGTCAGGATATGCTTCCACGGGCACAATGTTCTGAAGATTCAGAACAGGCTGCGCAGCGGGGACAGGAGGACGGTGAAGAAATTTGGCAGCATGTGACCTCCAGAAGAAGAAAGGGGATCGTTCATGTACCAGCAACGCAAATACAGGTAAGCAACCATTTTCATGTTCTCTCCACAGGTACTAATGTGGAGAGTGGACTAGATGATACATCTGAGGGAAGGGAACAGAAGGACACTCCGCCGATTGGAAGGCAGGAGATGCACTGTCCTAGGGATGGGGGTTCCACGACCACTGCTCCCAAGAGAAGGAGGCGGGTGGTGGTGGTCGGGGACTCTCTCCTCAGGGGGACTCAGTCATCTGTTTGCCGCCACGACCGGGAAAACCGAGAAGTCTGCTGCTTGCCAGGAACTAGGATTCACGATGTGACGGAGAGACTGCCGAGACTCATCAAGCCCTCTGATCACTACCCCTTCCTGCTTCTCCATGTGGGCACCAATGATACTGCCAAGAATGACCTTGAGCAGATCACTGCACATGACGTGGCTCTGGGAAGAAGGATAAAGGAGTTTCAGGTGCAAGGGGTCTTCTCGTCCATCCTCCCCGTGGAAGGAAAAGGCCTGGGTAGAGACCATCGAATCGTGGAAGTCAACGAATGGCTACGCAGGTGGTGTCGGAGAGAAGGCTTTGGATTCTTTGACCATGAGATGGTGTTCCAAGAAGGAGGAGTGCTAGGCAGAGACGGGCTCCACCTAATGATGAGAGGGAAGAGCATCTTCGCAAGCAGGCTGCTAACCTAGTGAGGAGGGCTTTAAACTAGGTTTACCGGGGGAAGGAGACCAAAGCCCTGAGGTAAGTGGGGAAGTGGGATACCGGGAGGAAGCACAAGCAGGAGAGCAGGAGAGGGGAGGGCTCCTGCCTTTTACTAAGAAAGCAGGACAAACAGCAAGTTATCTCAAGTGCCTATACACAAATGCAAGAAGCCTGGGAAACAAGCAGGGGGGAGGGATAGCTCAGGGGTTTGAGCATTGGCCTGCTAAACCCAGGGTTATGAGTTCAATCCTTGAAGGGGCCATTTAGGGATATGGGGCAAAAATTGGTCCTGCTTTGAGCAGGGGGTTGGACTAGATGACCTCCTGTGGTCCCTTCCAACCCTGATATTCTATGATTCTATGATAAGCAGGGAGAACTGGAAGTCCTGGCACAATCAAGGAATTATGATGTGATTGGAATAACAGAGACTTGGTGGGATAACTCATATAACTGGAATACTGTCATGGATGGATATAAACTGTTCAGGAAGGAAGGCAGGGCAGAAAACATGGGGGAGTTGCATTGTATGTAAGAGAGCAGTATGTCTGCTCAGAGCTCCGGTATGAAACTGCAGAAAAACTTGAGAGTCTCTGGATGAAGTTTAGAAGCGTGAGCAACAAGGGTGATGTTGTAGTGGGAGTCTGCTATAGACCACCGGACCAGGGGGATGAGGTGGACGAGGCTTTCTTCCGGCAACTAATGGAAGTTACTAGATCGCAGGCCCTGGTTCTCATGGGAGACTTCAATCACCCTGATAACTGCTGGGAGAGCAATACAGCTGTGCACAGACAATCCAAGATGTTTTTGGAAAATGTAGGGGACAGTTTCCTGGTGCAACTGCTAGAGGAACCAACTAGGGGCAGAGCTCTTCTAGACCTGCTGCTCACAAACTGGGAAGAATTAGTAGTGGAAGCAAAAGTGGATGGGAACCTGGGGGGCAGTGACCATGAGATGGTCGAGTTCAGGATCCTGACACAAGGAAGAAAGGAGAGCAGCAGAATATGGACCCTGGACTTTAGAAAAGCAGACTTTGACTCCCTCAGGGAACTGATGGGCAGGATCCCCTGGGAGAATAACATGAGGGGGAAAGGAGTCCAGGAGAGCTGGCTGTATTTTAAAGACTCCTTATTGAGGTTACAGGGACAAATTATCCCGATGTGTAGAAAGAATAGTAAATATGGCAGGCGACCAGCTTGGCTTAACAGTGAAATCCTTGCTGATCTTTAACACAAAAAAGCAGCTTACAAGAAGTGGAAGATTGGACAAATGACCAGGGAAGAGTATAAAAATATTGCTCAGGCATGCAGGAGGGAAATCAGGAAGGCCAAATCACACCTGGAATTGCAGCTAGTAAAAGCTTTGAGGGGGAGGGATAGCTCAGTGGTTTGAGCATTGGCCTGGTAAACCCAGGGTTGTGAGTTCAATCCTTGAAGGGGCCATTTAGGGATCTGGGGCAGATATTGGGGATTGGTCCTGCTTTGAGCAGGGGGTTGGACTAGATGATCTCCTGAGGTCCCTTCCACCCCTGATATTCTATGATCTATGTTAAGAGTAACAAGAAGGGTTTTTTCAGGTATGTTAGCAACAAGAAGAAAGTCAAGGAAAGTGTGGGCCCCTTACTGAATGAGGGAGGCAACCTAGTGACAGAGGATGTGGAAAAAGCTAATGTACTCAATGCTTTTTTGCCTCTGTCTTCACGAATAAAGTCAACTCCCAGACTACTGCACTGGGCAGCACAGCATGGGGAGGAGGTGACCAGCCCTCTGTGGAGAAAGAAGTGGTTCGGGACTATTTAGAAAAGCTGGACGAGCACAAGTCCATGGGGCCGGATGCACTGCATCCAAGAGTGCTAAAGGAGTTGGCAGATGTGATTGCAGAGCCATTGGCCATTATCTTTGAAAACTCATGGTGATCGGGGGAGCTCCCGGATGACTGGAAAAAGACTAATGTAGTGCCCATCTTTAAAAAAGAGAAGAAGGAGGATCCTGGGAATTACAGGCCAGTCAGCCTCACCTCAGTCCCTGGAAAAATCATGGAGCAGGTCCTCAACGAATAAATGCTGAAGCACTTAGAGGAGAGGAAAGTGATCAGGAACAGTCAGCATGGCTTCACCAAGGGCAAGTCATGCCTGACTAATCGAATTGCCTTCTATGATGAGATAACTGGCTCTGTGGATGAGGGGAAAGCAGTGGACGTGTTGTTCCGTGACTTTAGCAAAGCTTTTGACACGGTCTCCCACAGTATTCTTGCCAGCAAGTTAAAGCAGTATGGGCTGGATGAATGGACTATCACGTGGATAGAAAGTTGGATAGATTGTCAGGCTCAACGGGTAGTGATCAATGGCTCCATGTCTAGTTGACAGCCGTTCTCAAGTGGAGTGCCCCAAGGGTCGGTTCTTGGGCTGGTTTGGTTCAATATCTTCATTAACGATCTGGAGGATGGCATGGACTGCACCCTCAGCAAGTTTGCAAATGACACTAAGCTGGGAGGACTGGTAGATATGCTGGAGGGTAGGGATAGCATACAGAGGGACCTAGACAAATTGGAGGATTGGGCCAAAAGAAATCTGATGAGGTTCAACAAGGACAAGTGCAGAATCCTGCACTTAGGACAGAAGACTCCCATGCACCGCTACAGACTAGGGACCGAGTGGCTAGGCAGCAGTTCTGCAGAAAAGGACCTAGTGGTTACAGTGGACGAGAAGCTGGATATGAGTCAACAGTGTGCCGTTGTTGCCAAGAAGGCCAATGGCATTTTGGGATGCATAAGTAGGGGCATTGCCAGCAGATCGAGGGACGTGATTGTTCCCCTCTATTTGACATTGGTGAGGCCTCATCTGGAGTACTGTGTCCAGTTTTGTGCCCCACACTACAAGAAGGATGTGGAAAAATTGGAAAACGTCCAGGGAAGGGCAACAAAAATGATTAGGGGACTGGAACACATGACTTATGAGGAGAGGCTGAGGGAACTGGGATTGTTTAGTCTGCGGAAGTGAAGAATGAGGGGGGATTTGGCAGCTGCTTTCAACTCCCTGAAAGGGGGTTCCAAAGAGGAAGGATCTAGACTGTTCTCAGTGGTAGCAGATGACAGAACAAGGAATAATGGTCTCAAGTTGCAGTGGGGGAGGTTTAGGTTGGATATTAGGAAAAACTGTTTCAATAGGTGGGTGGTGAACCACTGGAATGGCTTACCTAGGGAGGTGGTGGAATCTACTTCCTTTGAGGTTTTTAAGGTCAAGCTTGACAAAGCCCTGGCTGGGATGATTTAGTTGGGGTTGGTCCTGCTTTGAGCAGGGGGTTGGACTAGATGACTGCCTGAGGTCCCTTCCAACCCTGATATTCTATGATTCTATGATTCCAGACAGTTTAGGGGCACAAATCACAACCCTTGCAAGGGTCAGTGCTTGCACATCACGTCCTGGGTTCAAAGCACTTGCAAATATTAACCAGCTGCACCTCACAGCCCTTTTGCTATTGCACCTTTCATCCATGGATGGCCAAGGAGCTTCACTGGTTATATCCCTGAGCAATATCCCTGTTTAACCCCAGACTGTCCTTTATATCCTGTGCAATCCCACTAAGCACACTGGGCTAAACTCAGCCTCAGCATTGGAGGGGAACACTCCCATGGACTTCAGTGGCAGCTGCAGCTCGCTACATCAGGGCAGAATTCAGGCCACTGCAGTTATGGGTGTGCAAGCAAGAGCACAGTTTGCTGCAGTGAGATTAAGTGAGTTGCCCGAGGCTATGCAAAAAATCAATGGCAGAGCCCAGAATAAAGCCTGCATCTGCTGTACACTTACTGCTATATCACACTTCTTCCAAAGTGGGTAAAGAAATATTATTTATCTGCCTTTGCAGGAGGAAAAGGAAAGGAAGAGTTTAAGAGACATGCCCAAGGCCGGAGAGGGTGGTAGTGTCAGAGCGGTAGTTGAATCGCAGGACTTTCTGGCTCCCAACAGAGCACTCAGCACAGTGGGTTGCTTTCCCTGGGACTGGATTCTCCCTTTAGGAATCCTGAGCGCAACAGTCAGAGATTCACAAAGTTTATGGGCAGACACGTGGACACGAAAGTACTAATAATGAATGTGCAAAGTGATTCATTCCTTTCCCTTCTAATTCAAGCCTGCAGTGACATTAGCGTGATCTGTCACAACCTTGCCCAGTACCACACTGTGTCAACCCCAGGCTAATGCAAGTGAGCCCAACCTGCTGGATCCCATGTGCTTTGAGGCTCAGTGGGTCTGGACAGAGTCTAGTCACTGGGGTTAGCTCTGGATCTCCAGGGCATGCTCCGACCCCTTGTCCGAGCCCCTCCTTGGGATATAGGACTCTACAGTCCAGTGGCCCAAGCCCTGAATCCAATGCCTCTGACCTCCCAACTCCCCCACTCACTTATACACCCCTGAGATGCTGCAGATGCTGGCTCCCCTGTGTAGCAAGTCCATTGTCCATGCATTTTTGTCCCATGGATTATTCCCCTCTATTCGGCACTGGTGAGGCCACAGCTGGAGTATTGTGTCCAGTTTTGGGCCCCCCACTACAGAAGGGATGTGGACAAATTGGAGAGAGTTCAGCGGAGGGCAACGAAAATGATTAGAGGGCTGGGACACATGATTTATGAGGAGAGGCTGAGGGAACTGGGATTGTTTAGTCTGCAGAAGAGAAGAGTGAGGGGGGATTTGAGAGCAGCCTTCAACTACCTGAAGGGGGGTTCCAAAGAGGATGGAGCTCGGCTGTTCTCAGTGGTGGCAGATGACTGAACAAGGAGCAATGGTCTCAAGGTGCAGTAAGGGAGGTCTAGGTTGGATATTAGGAAACACTATTTCATTAAGAGGTGGTGAAGCACTGGACTGGGTTACCTAGGGAGGTGGTGGAATCTCCTTCCTTTGAGGTTTCTAAGGCCCGGCTTGACAAAGCCCTGGCTGGGATGATTTAGTTGGGTTGGTCCTGCTTTGAGCAGGGGGTTGGACTAGATGACCTCCTGAGGTCTCTTCAACACCAAATATTCTATGATTCTATGCATTTGGCCCGTGGTTGAGAGCCAAGCAAAGCTGGTAGCTCCAGACAGCTTTGTGATTACAGTCTGTCCCTGGGGAGTCACGCGCTTTTCCTGGGCAGGGCAGCTATCTGGAATACCTCATCGTAACCTTGCCTTGGGCAAGGTTCGATATGAGTTCAGCACCACACAAGATGGAGGCTTCAAGACAAAATGGAAGTTACACTTTGATGTAGACCCAGCCCACGCTGTCACAGGATTACTGTCACCTAGGGTGACCAAATGTCCCAATTTTATAGGGACAGTGCTGATATTCGGGGCTTTCCTTATATCAGCACTTATTATCCCCCCATCCCCAGTCCTGCTTTTTCCACACTTGCTCTCTGGTCACGCTGCTGTGACCTTCTCTGCTCCATTAAGCCTCCTCCTCTTTAGCAATCCACCGTTGCCCTCCAAAGGGCTTCCCGGGTTATCGCTTGCAGCAGTCAGAGGCAGGGCGGGCATGTGCTGTCGCCCGGCGAGCTGGAGGAGCGGATGTGCTCTGACAGCTCACCCGTGGTGATGTATAAATAATAAGATGCTAAAGAGCATCCACGCTCAGACAGGGAGCTCCAGAGCCGGCTTCCCCCCATCCCCGCTTGCTTCTGCTGCTCCATCCTCCTTGTCACACGGCCCTACATTTCTCCGCACGGAGCTGCTCTCCCCTGGCCTGTCCCATGTGCCCCACCCCAGCTCAGCTGGGGGGTTGCCAAACTATGAGAGGCCGTTTTCATCACCATGCCGCCTACTCTAACAACCTGTGCCCTCCACGCCCCTTTCAGCACAGTCTTGTGTTCCTGGCCAGATTCCTGTATCCCCTCATTTTTCACACACACCTCCACATTATTTATTATCTTCACATCCCGGTGCTTTGTGACACCGCTTCCCTCCCGGCGATCCTAAATCCTCTGCTTTGACATGAGGCGAGGGCCCACATAGCATTACCAGTGCCTCCCACGTCTCCCCAGCAGCTGCGCTGAGGTGTGTGGCCCTGAAGACGCCTCCTCGTGAGCAGATGTCACCAGAGGCAGATTAGGGGTTTGTGGGGCCCTAGGACAGAGCAAGTGAGGGCCCCTCCCCACCCCTTCTGCCTGCAGTTCCCTCCTCCCCACCTCGCTGGTGCTCCTGCCTGGGAGCAGGGTTGGGGTATGGGGTCTTGCCCCGCTCCCTGGCAAGAGCCCTGGGCGGGCAGAGCAAGTAGGGGCACAGGGTTGCCCATTTTTCCAGAGCCTCCCAATTGACTGGGACCCCTGGGCACGGGCCCCATTGGCCCAGTGGCTAATCTGTCGCTGGGTGTCACCCATTAACCCCACATGGGAACGAGACATTATTTACTATTATTATTCGTGTTACCTCAATGCCTAGAAAGGCCAACCAAGATCAGGGCTCCATTGTGCTAGGTGCTGTAGTAAGAGTGAGTCACTGCCCCCAAAAGCGTAACAGCTAAATAGACAAAGGGGAAACTGAGGCACAGAGCGGTGAGGTGACTTGCTCAGGAAACCCGCCCTCCCTCCAGTGGCTGAGTTAGGAAGAGAACCCAAGTTGCCTGAGTCCCAATTTGGTGTCCTGTGCATGAGGCCGTGCCCCTTCCCAGGGCTTTAAAAGAAAAATGCCTTGTTAAAAGGACTCCATGGCACAGTCACATGAGCCAGTCCTTGTGCCAGGGCTGATCCTGTCAACGGCCTTGAGCAAGTCATTTCATCTCCCCACCTGAGTTTCCGCGTTGCACCCCCCATGTTAGTGGCTACCCAAGCAGCTCGCGAGGCCAAGTGAGTTAATACCATTAGAGGACTTTGACTCACCGGCCCAATCTGTGGCACTTTCGCCACAGTTTGCCAAAGCACCACTCCGACATTAATTATCCCCACCAGCTGAGCAAGTGCCGTCACCTCCGATCTGCAGGTGGGGACGGTCTCCAAAGTCACCGCCTTTGGCTGCAGCACAGCCAGGATTCGAATGCGGGGACTTCACCGGCTCCGCGCCCTGCGTCAAATCCGGAGAGCCTCACTCAGTCATTACTCATGCCTCAGGCGGGCCCAGGCACAGATGTGCTAACGGGAGAGGGCACAAGGAGCCAGCCCCCTTGCACGTCCCCTGCTACAGACAGCCACACTGGCCTCTCCCGTGCCAGCCACTCCAGAAGGGGCAGGGATGGGGCAGTAGCACTGGTAGACCCCCAGAGAGGGGAGCGCGGTGGGTCCCCTACCGGGGTAGAGGAATGGGCACAGCTGGGAGCTCTGTTGTGCCTCCTAAAGAGAACAAGCCCCTGGCTGTGGCGGGGCAGCTCCACAGCGGCCAGCGCCCAATGGGGCCAGCTCCATTGCGGGCCAGTTCTCAGTAGCACTGGCCCAAATGCAGGCCAGTGCCAAACTGGCATGACTGAGCCCTCGGAAATGCCGAGCATCTCTGAGCAGGACACTCCAGCCTGGCTGGGCTGTGTTCAGACCCCAGGATGGTCATTGTTCTGCTGCCCTGATCCTGGAGCCACCCGGGAGCTAGTTTGCCCCGGGTGTAATTAAGGTGTGACTTCATTGCAGAGCTAATTTGGGCTCTTGCATGGGTGTTGCTGCAATTCCCCTCCCGTCTACTCACAAACCCTTTCTCTTGCGTTCGGTGCTGCTGTGGCTTGGGCTGGTAACCTGCCCACTGGGCAGTGGCGGATTTAGAGTTAGTGG
This sequence comes from Dermochelys coriacea, assembly GCF_009764565.3. Classification (NCBI taxonomy): domain Eukaryota; kingdom Metazoa; phylum Chordata; order Testudines; family Dermochelyidae; genus Dermochelys; species Dermochelys coriacea. Next base: position 142,202,911 of record NC_050071.1, read on the forward strand.
GGCCCTGTGCACAGCTTCCTTTTTGGGGGCCCCCCCTCTGGACCCAGCCAAGAAAAAGAACATTCTCTCTTATCTCCCCCCCCCCCATTTTTCATTCTTTTTTTCTTCCTCCTCCTCCTATATTATAAGTAATAGGAAGTAAATGAAAATATAGTGAGGTACCTTGACTGGGGCAGGGGGTTGGGGTGCTGGAAGGGGTGTAGGGCTCGGGTTCTGGGAGGAAGTTTGGGTGTGGAAGGGGTGAGGGGGCCGGGCTCTGGGAGGGAGTTTGGGTGCAGGGTCCGGGCTCTGGGCTGGGGCAAGAGATTGGTGTGTGTGTGTGTGGGGGGGTGAAGGCTCGGGCTCTGGGAGGGAGTTTGGGTGTGGGGTGCGGGCTCTGGGCTGGGGCAGGGGGTTGGGGTGTGGAATGGGTCGGGGCGGGCGGCGCTTACCTTGGGCGGTGCAGCTCCTAAAGCAATCGGCACACCCCCTCTGGCAGTGGCTCCTAGGTGGGGCGGGGGCGGAGGGGTCTCTGTGCGCCGCTGCCCATAGGCACCACCCCTGCAGCTCCCATTGGCTGTAGTTCCTGGCCAATGGGAAATGTGGAGTCGGCGCTTGGGGCGGGGGCAGCATGTGGACACAACCCACCCCCCCACCCCGAGGGGCTGCAGGGACATGCCAGCTGCTTCCAGGAGTGGCACGGCGTGAAGGGTGGGAGGCAGCGTGGGCAGGGAGATGCCTTAGCCCTGCTGCTGGCATGGCTGTGTGTGCCCCTTTGGGGAGAGGAGGGCAGTGGGTCTCCGTGCACTGTCTGGGACGGGGGCAGATTGCGGAGCTGTTTCCCCCCCGCCAGGGCCCTGCAGAGATGTGCCAGCAGCCGGCTGGGACTCGGGGGAAAGTTATCAGTTGAGATTTATCCTGCATTTTGGGGGCCCCGTGCCACCACACTGTTTGTTTCATGGTAAATCCGCCTCTGCCATTGGACAGTGAGGACAATGGCTAAACCCTCGAGTGCAGATAGTCCACCTGCGCCTTCCCACAAACCCCCCCCCCATGCAGCCACGAGGACTGACAAGACCCCCCCCACACACACAATTCACTGGGAAAGAACAATGGGGGCTCTGCACTAGTGAGGACACAATAGCTCAGGTAGGGATTTGCAGCGTGGCTGCTCCCATCCAGGCTCGGCTCACCCAGGTGCCGATCTCCTAATGCTGCAGTGAAGACGTACCCAGGGCTGGGATGAGTTACACTGGATATAGCAGTTCCTTTGGGAGCACGGTGCTGGCCAAGGGCTGCAGAGGCAGGTCCCCCTCACGCCCCGACCTGCCCCCTTCCCTGGGCTAATCTGAGAGCAGGTGGGGGAGAAATTGCTGTGCTAACTTTACACCCTACAGAGCAGCTGGAAAAGGGAGGGTAGGCGGGTGAGGGGTGGCTTAGGACCTGGGTCTCTGGCATGTGCATTTTCCAAAGAGTTTTCCCACAAACGCCCGCCACTGTCCACTCACTCTTCATGAGTCTATCAGGAGCAGGAGAAGACCTCATGTTGCATGAAGGAGGGGCAGATTTACCCACATCTGCTACTTTGGGGCTCTTCCTCCATTCTCCGAAGCATGTAGCTCATGCTGGCTAGTGTCATGGAGTGGATGGACCTGGCGTCTAGTGGATGTGGAGTGGATGGACCTGGCATCTGATGCAGTCTGGCAGTTCCTTGTTCCTGTTTTCCTAGGAGTGAAGAGTCGGGCGATGGCAGCTGCTATTGCACTGATCTGCGCAGCTGGGCCGAATGAGACGAAGCAGGACTGACAGAACGCGTGGCCCATGCAGCTGCGGGAATGCTGTGACCAAGTATTCGGGTGCATTTATTTGAATGTGAGACAAATTGGCTTCAGCATTATTCACATCCCCTTCTATCTACTTCTCACCAAGGCTTAACAGTAGGACTGTCAATTAATCGCGGTTAGCTCATGCAATTAACTCAAAAAAATGAATCACGATTAAAAAAATTAATTGCGATTAATCGCAGTTTTAATCGCACTGGTAAAGAATAGAATACCAATTGAATTTTATTAAATATTTTGAATGTTTTCTACGTTGCCATATATATTAGATTCTGTTTTGTAATTGAAATCATAAAGTGTACAAAAACAAAACAATGTAAAACTTCAGAGTCTACAAGTCCACTCTGTCCTCCTTCTTGTTCAGCCAATCGCTAAGACAAACAAGTTAGTTTACATTTACAGGAGATAATGCTGCCCGCTTCTTAGAATCATAGAAGATTAGGGTTGGAAGAGACCTCAGGAGGTCATCTAGCCCAACCCCCTGCTCAAAGCAGCACCTACACCAACTAAATCATCCCAGCCAGGGCTTTGTCAAGCTGGGCCTTATAAACCTCTAAGGATGGAGATTCTATCACCTCCCTAGGTAACCCATTCCAGTGCTTCACCACCCTCCTAGTGAAATAGTGTTTCCTAATATCCAACCTAGCCCTCCCGCACTGCAATTTGAGACCATTGCTCCTTGTTCTGTCATCTGCCACCACTGAGAACAGCCGAGCTCCATCCTCTTTGGAACCCCCCTTCAGGTAGTTGAAGGCTGCTATCAAATCCCTCCTCACTCTTCTCTTCTGCAGACTAAATAAGCCCAGTTCCCTCAGCATCTCCCTATAAGTCATGTGCCCCAGCCCCCCTAATCATTTTCGTTGCCCTCCACTCGACTTTCTCCAATTTATCCACATCCTTTCTGTAGTGGGGGGCCCAAAACTGGACACAATACTCTAGCTGTGGCCTCACTAGTACAGAATAGAGAGGAATAATCACTTCCCTCGATCTGCTGGGAATGCTCTGACTTTTGTAGCTGGCATTGCAAGTATTTACGTGCCAGATATGTTAAACATTCATGTTCCCCTTTGTGCTTTGGCCACCATTCCAGAGGACATTCTTCCATGCTGATGATGCTTGTTAAAAAAATGTGTTAATTAAATTTGTGACTGAACTCCTTGGAGGAGAATTGTATTTCCCCATCTCTGTTTTACCTGCATTCTATAGCAGTCTCAGATGATGACGTAGCACATGTGATTCATTTTAAGAACACTTTCACTGCAGATTTGACAAAATGCAAAGAAGATACCAATGTGAGATTTCTAAAGATAGCTATAGCACTTGACCCAAGGTTTAAGAATCTCAAGTGCCTTCCAAAATCTGATTGGGATGGAGTGTGGAGCATGCTATCAGAGGGATAAATACCGGAGGGGGAGAGGAATTATTTAAGCTCAGTACCAATGTGGACACAAGAACAAATGGGTATAAACTGGCCATCAGGAAGTTTAGACTTGAAATTAGACGAAGGTTTCTAACCATCAGAGAAGTGAAGTTTTGGAATAGCCTTCCAAGGGAAGCAGTGGGGGCAAAAGATCTATCTAGCTTTAAGATTCTACTTGATAAGTTTATGGAGGAGATGATATGATGGGATAATGTGATTTTGCTAATTAATTGATCTTTAAATATTCAGGGTAAATAGGCCTAATCCCCTGAGATGGGATATTAGATGGATAGGATCTGAGTTACCCAGGAAAGAATTTTCTGTAGTATCTAGCTGGTGAATCTTGCCCATATGCTCAGGGTTTAGCTGATCACCATATTTGGGGTCGGGAAGGAATTTTCCTCCAGGGCAGATTGAAAGAGGCCCTGGAGGTTTTTCGCCTTCCTCTGTAGTCACTTGAGGGAAGATTCTCTGCTCCTTGAAGTCTTTAAACCATGATTTGAGGACTTCAATAGCTCAGACATAGGTGAGAGGTTTTTCATAGGAGTGGGTGGGTGAGATTCTGTGGCCTGCGTTGTGCAGGAGGTCGGACTAGATGATCAGAATGGTCCCTTCTGACCTTAGTATCTATGAATCTATGAAACTCTTAAAAGCTGCTTTCGATTGTTATTGAGTAGAACCCGTCATCAGCATGGACGCATGCGCCCTGGAATGGTGGTTGAAACATGAAGGGACATACGAATCTTCAGCACATCTGGCATGTAAATATCTTGCAACGCTGGCTAAGACAGTGCCATGCGAATGCCTGTTCTCACTTTCAGGTGACATTGTAAACAAAAAGCAGGCAGCATTATCGCCAGCAAATGTAAACAAACTTATTTGTCTGAGCGATTGGCTGAACAAGAAGTAGGACTGATGGACTTACAGGCTCTTACATAGTTTTATTTTTGAATGCAGTTTATTTTGTACATAATTCTGCATTTGTAGAATCATAGAATATCAGGGTTGGAAGGGATCTCAGGAGGTCATCTAGTCCAACCCCCTGCTCAAAGCAGGACCAATCCCCAACTAAATCAAGTTGTAAGTTCAACTTTCATGATCAAGAGATTGCACTACAGTACTTGTATTAGGAAAATTGCAAAATACTATTTCTTTTGGGGTTTTTTACAGTGCAAATACTTGTAATCCAAAATAAATATTAAGTGAGCACTGTACACTTTGTAGTCTGTGTTTTAATTGAAATCAATATATTTGAAAATGTACAAAACATCCAAAAATATTTAAATAAATGTTATTCTATTACTGTTTAACAGTGCAATTAATCACGCAATTAATCGTGATTAATTTTTTAATCACTTGACATCCCTACTTAACAGCTAAATAGACAAGGGGGAAACTGAGGCACAGAGCGGTGAGGTGATTTGCTCAGGATCCTCTGTGGGTCTCTCTCCTTGTCCTCCAGAGGCTTGATCCAAATTAAAGTCAATGAGCACCTTTCCCTTGATTTCAATAGGCTTTGCAACAGAGTCCCAGAATCTCAGCTTTTATTATTATTAAAAAAAGAAGATGAAGATGTAAGTCTGCAATGGTGTAACTGTGGCAGGGAGGTCTGCCTGAGTCTGCAGACAGCCTGAAACAAAGTGCGGCCTGCCCCATTCATCTCAGCGCAATGCTCATTCAGAGGATAGTGATGGTACTTGTTTAACTGCCTCTCTCTGCTGATCACAACATAGAAGAAGGCAGGAGAAATAGATTATGAAGGTCTACACAATCTATTCTGCTCATTTTGTTACCACAAGGGGATGGTGGATGGGGGTTACCACCATTTATTATTTTTCCCACAGTCCAGGAGCAAAGCAGGGCATGTGAACCCCACTGTGGGTGAAGCAAAGCTCCAAGAACCCATGGGTGTATCGAAACCCCAGTGAGCCATGCCCAAGAGCCCAGACAAAATACACAATCCTATGATCTACATCTGTGCACTCTCCTGAGAGTAGCGTCTCATTTTGGTGTCTCAAAGTGGGTGGAGGTTTGGAAAAGCACCATCTTTCTTTTAACCCCAATTTGATCCCAGCTTTCTCCCATCATTTGCATTTTCAGAATTTTCTTTACAAGAACATTTCGCTAGTGTGCGTGCCAATGGCGCCTGACCCATGGTGGGACTGTTCATGTGACCAACTTGAAAGCGCTTCTGGGGGTTGGGAGTCATCCCGTCAGGGAGCAGGAACAAGGCCATGTGATGTAGATGACCAATCACACAGCCCTAATAGTGACTACTTGAAGTTACAGTCTCACAGTGAGATTCAACCTCTGCAGAGGGCTGGCACAAAGCCCGTGCAGCACCTAAATTCTACTGATGCCTGATGAGAGTTTGCTCAAGTCACAAGTGAGTGCAAGCTGAGTTTTATGCCCATTGAGCGAGCAAGCAAGCAGCAGATAAGCATAGGGTCTCATCTGCACAGGGCTGAATTTCACCCTTAATCAGCTGGTTCAATAAAAGCAGAAGTAAATATAAATTTTTTATTTATATAAGATCTTCCATACCCAGGGAATCCCCCAAAACATTTTGCAGTTCATTGGCCAAACTCTGATCTCAGGTTGACTTCAATGGGAGACCTAGGCACCTCCCCAAAGACAGAATTTGGCCCTCTCCTTACAGGCATCGCCTCACTTCACCTCAGAAATGCAGCCATCTCTAGGAAGGAGTGCAGAAGGAATTTAAAAGCCCAGAGTTAAGGTAGCAACAATTTGGATCAAAACAGAATGTGAACAGAACCCAGCCACACGACACAACGTGACATGAAGCAGGAACACTGTGTCCAATCAGACGTGGCAAGGGGAATTTTACAAGGGCAGAACGCAATTATCCTAAGTGGAACCTGGCCAGCCCCCCGTTCCAATAACACTCTCATCAGGGAGCACTGGCTAGTGAACAGCTGTCACCCCAATCTCCTCCCCCTGCCAGCCCTTCTGCCAAGTGAACGCTGCTGCAAACACAAACACGCTGTACCTAACTGCAGGGAATTAGGCCCAAACTCAAAGCCAGACACAGAGCTCAAGCCAGCAGGAAAGTGTATGTTATTTGGAGGGTGGGGTCAGAGGGAGGGGTGTGTGTGGGGGGATTGGGGTGGAGTTGACCTCAGCCTTCCTTTTGGCCTGAAGCTTTGCATGAATGCTTGCAAAGACAGTAACCGGCTCCACATGGCGTAGTGTTTGGCAGATGAGCTGAATTGAATTGAATGAGCCCCGTACCTGAGGGGAGCGGAGACTTGTTTATTTGGAAACCAAACTTGTTTTTCTCATTGCTTGGTTTTGTTTTGTTTCATTCCAGCCTGCGGGCCCTTGGAAGACTGTTCCAAGTCATACTGTGTTAATCCCATCTTCCTTTTAACCCCATACATGCCCATTCAGCATAAAGAGCAATGTGGATTTCATATAGGCATAGATTTTTAAGGCCAGGTGGGACCGCTATAATCTTGCCAACTGCAACGCATGACTCAGGCCCCTCAAAAACACAAGGGTGGCTTAAACTTCATGTTTTTTTTCTTTTACTAATAATACATTTTGGTTTCTTTTTGCTTGCCTCCCAGCTTCTGGTAGCTGGGCCTGCAGAGTGCACTTGCGTCATATTTCCAAGCTTTTCACGGCAGTCATAAGGGCTAGCACGTTTTTTTAAAATGGAAGCTGAGATTCTCATGAAATCACCTGACTCCAGAATCTGGGGCTTTAAGAAAAACACTAAATAGCTTGACACTCGTGATAAGCTCACAAGAGGTGGTAATGCTGCCATTCTGGTCAACTAGTTGGAGCTCCCGCATAACTCAGGCCACAGAACCTCACCCAATGATTCCTGCATCCTGTTCAGAACATCTGGATGAGCTACAGTAGATCTTATAGATGGACATGAAGTCCTGATTTAAAGATGCAAAGTGCTTGAGAACTTACAACATTCCTCTGTAAATTGTTCCAATGGATAATTACCCTCACTATTAAGAATTTGCATCTAATTGCATCAAGAACTTCTAAATGTATTTGTTGCATTGAATAGGTGAGGTTAGCACTTGTCCATATGCCTAGGGAACAAGGTGTGGGCCTGAACCAACACTTTTCAGGGGAAGGAAGGGACTGCGTTAGGAATCCAAACACAGCAGCTGGCCCTCTATAAGGGGTACAATTCTAGGCGATTCCAACTTCATATCCAGCTCATCTTTGCGGGAATCAGCACCGAGGTTCTGTTCCCTCCACACAAAGCAAAGAGAAAAGGAGTACTTGTGGCACCTTATAGACTAACAAATTTATTAGAGCATAAGCTTTCGTGAGCTACAGCTCACTTCATCGGATGTAACACATCTCCCCTCTCACAGATTGCTAACAGGGGCTGCTGAACCAGTTTGGATAAAATAAGAAGGGAACTGAATCATCACTCCAAATCTGAGCCATTTTATAGAACAATTATTTGCACCAGAACTAGCAAGCCATGTGCCAGTTATTGCCCTGATCCCTTTGCTTGCACCTTGTAGCTGTGTCACCAGTTCTTAGATTGCAAGTTCTTCTCGGGCTCACAACACTACAAGCATGCACCCAGAGATCAGTGATTGTGGCGGCTATCATGGTACGGTATCTCCTTACTCTTCGAGCTTTCTTTAAGGAGTTATTGACTTCACCAGTTAATTAAGTCCTTCTAGAACCATAGAATGGCTTTTAGGCTAGGATCTTTCCCCCAGTTCCCATCCACCCCTGCCCTTTTATTCCCACTGTTTGTTGTTAATTCTGATGAATCTTCCAATGAAATGGAAAAGTGGCAAATTTAAATCCGCTAGAAAAGAATGCTTTTCTGCAAAGCACACCATCAGCCTGCGGAACTCATTGCCTCATGATAGCAGTGCAGGCAAGAGCTATGGTGGATTTTAAAATAGGATTAGCTATTTATGTGGATAACATGACCATCCCTAGTTTATATTAAAAACAAGTAAGTTTTGGAAGGGATATAAAGCTTATGCTTCAGGGCACAAGCCTCTCTCTTACCATTGGGGGTCAGGAAGGACCTAGCCTGGGGCAGTGAAGCCTGAGCTGTATGCACGTCATGCACGGTGCATACCACTGGCAGGGGCGCCCAGGGCATGGGCTGCTGGAAGTGGGGAGGTGTGGGAGCCTGGTGTGGGAGCCAGCCTAATGGCAGTGGGGAAAAGCAACACGGCCAACCTTGAGTGGGCAGTGGGAAGGCCGTCTCTGCTCCTCCTTGCCGGTGCCCTGGGGCTGGCTCCAGCACCAAATGGGGGCTGCCCGGCCTAACTCTGCTTCCAAGCAGCCACTGTCCCCTCTGCTCTGCCTGCAGGACTTGCTCAGCAACAGCCTCAAAACCTGCTACAAGTACAGGGAGCTGCGGTGAGCACCTGCACAGAGAGGTATTTAGGAGAAGGGTAGCGGGGAACCCTGTGGGGGGAAGCCATGAGGGGGTGCAGTTGTGCCTATCTTGTAAAGAAATTCTGGGGGTGTCCCTGCCTTGGGGAATAGATTATCCCATTGCTGCAGGGTTTCTCTCCCCATCCTCTGAAGCAGCAGATGCTGGATGTGGTCAGAGACAGGACACTGGATTAGATGGACTCCTGGTCTTATTCAACATGGTACTTCCTGTGTTCCTAAATAAAATGGGAAATAGAAGGAACCAAACATAGACCTCTCTCCAGTCTTTGTGGATCTGACAAAATCTATTTGGCAGCCATAAGACAAGAGTTGCACACATGCTCCTGAAAATTTGGCTGCCCTAAGAAATTTGTGGAAATCACCCATCAGTTGCAGGTTGGCATGCTGGCTATAATGCCTGTGGATGGCATGGTTTTGGGTGTAATATCAACTGGCGTTAAACAAGGATGGTGATAAATTGGAGAGGGTTTAGAGAAGAGTCATGAGAATGATTAAAGGATTAGAAATCCTGCCTGATAGTGAGAGATTCAGGGAGCTCAAACTATTTAGCTGAACAAAGAGAAGGTTAAGGGGTGACTTGATCACAGTCTATGAGTATCTACATGGGGAACAAATATTTAATAATGGGCTCTTCAATCTAGCAGAGAAAGGCATAACATGATCCAATGGCTGGAAGATGAAGCTAGACAAATTCAGACTGGAAATACGGAATCAATTTTTAACAGTGGGAGTGATTAATCAGTGGAACAATTTAACAAGTGTTGTGGATTCGCCATCGCTGGCAATTTTAAAATCATGATTGGCTGGGTTTTTTTTCCAAAGCTGTGTTATAGGGATCATTGTGGAGCAGGTCCCTGGCCTGCGCTGTACAGCGGGTCGGTCAAGATGATCACAATGGTCCCATTTGCCCATGGAATCAATGAATCGGTGAATTTTAGCATCCATTTTCCTCGAAGCGAAGATTGATGATGCCACCACAGCTGCGATGCCAGGACTTATTTCAAAGTGGCCAGGCCTTTGACCGGGGCAGACTGAGAAACCTCCACGTGGGCAAATGAGGAAGTTGTTGGAGATGACCTTCCTTGGACAGATATTGGTTCACTTGTTGCACGCATTCCCAGGGGACTCAGACTCATCCACACCAACTTTGTTAAAAGCGACACAAGACAACTTGCTCTGTTAATGGAGCTCACTGACCTCTGAGGGCTTCTGTCAGACTGCCTTCACGGAACAGGAAATCAGCCCCTGGATCAGGGACGACAGAAGCTCCCTAAAAGTGTGGCTGGGGGGCGCTGGTGCCTGAACTGTGGCCCCGCCCCTGTGGTGCCCCTTCTCCCTGAGGCCCTACCCTCGCATCATCCCTTCCCCCACCGACCCACCCCTGCACCAGCTCTTCCCCCCAACATCCGCCCCCGCTCACTCCTCTCTGCCCCCTCCCCACATCACTTGCCCTTAGGGCCGGTAAAAAGTGATGGGGCCATGCCTCCCTGACCCCCCATCCTGGCACCCCTGGATTTAAGAAGGCATGTTCTGCCCACAGCAGATTGCAAGACTGAGGGCCAGGTTACTGCCTCGCATCAACGGGGTGACCCTGTGGACCCCACTGGAGCTGCACTTGCAAACACTGGAGGGCTGATTCCAGCCGAAGCTCTGGCAGTGGGAGGGGCCATAACTGAGCTCCAAGAGGCAGTTCCCCCTGTGCAGGAGCAGCGTAGGCCCGAGGTCAGTTTATCTGGTCACCCCTAGCAAGCTCTGGTGTAGGGAGAGTGCAGGCAGCAGATAGGAGGGGGTATGTTGCATGTGGGAGTAGCTCAGGGTTGCAGTGAAACCTACAGCTGCCTTGGGGCTGCTCTATCTTATGCTGGGAGCCATTTAAGGACCAGCAGCAGCCCAGAATCTGGATAGGGCAAAACCTTTGCTCACTCCTCTCTCTGGGCTGCCTCTTTTAGGGGTTGAAGCACAGAACCTTGCCCCACGTCTGTGTTTGACCCTGCGTCTGGAACCAGCGCACAGTGAAACAAAAGACCCAAGTCCACCTTTGCTGCTGTGATTTCCACCTGACCCCATGGCTGAAAAACACCTAGAGAAGGTGCTGCGGACACATCAAAGGGCTGAAAAAATTTAATCAATGGTGCCTCTGAACTGCTATCCATATCAAAGCAGCAAGATAAACATCACACTGACGGAGGCTCTGCCAAGATGTTGCACAAACAGAATTGAAGCAATGCTTCTGAAGGCTCCGCTTCACTGGATGAGACTTGTCCTCAGCCTGGAAGACACCAGGCCCCCAAAGAAAATGTGGTAGAGTGAACTTTTCATGGGCAGCCGTTCAAGAGGCAGAGAGGGGAAGAGATGTTGAAATAGGTGGGAAGAGAACCTCACAGATACCAACTGGCTGGGAACGACAGCGGCAAACAAATTCATTTCCCCAGCCAATGGCATGGCTGGAGTTAGGTTTGGAAGGGAAATCGGGCAGCAAGAGAAGAAGGCATTCTGCCGCCAGGTGGCTCACTCCTACAAGTGCTCATGGGCTTAATGTTAAGCGTGTGCTGAATTTTTCAGCGGGGCTGGTGCCAGAGTACTAGTCCGGCCCAGGGAGAGCAGGAGGTACAGACAAAGCTGACAAACATGCCTGAATTTCCCTGCACTGCGTGGAAGGGTTGGTTGGGGAAAGAGGCCTGGGAAACAAGGATTTGAATATTTGGCGTCTATGAAGCCACAAAAGGTCTAGGAAAATTGGATACTGGTGACAAAGGCAGTCAAGGGCTGGTTGGTTGGTGTCCAGATTCCACAGAGATCTTAAAACAGGTACTTCAGAAACCCAGCTCAGCAAACACCAATGCAGTCACAGTTTACATGAAGGCTCCACTGGGTGAATCAGTTAGCAGCGTATCCACGGAAGGTGCTATGGATGGTTATAAGCCATGGGTACGAACCACCGGTTGGGTTCTACAACCACTGATTAACCGTCTCTTAAACCACCTAGTCAGCACTTATGAACCCTGGATAAGCTCTTTCTAAATGGAAATGATACTATGCCAAAAGCCTGAGCCGAAATGCTTCAACCGAGAGGAAAGTCGCAAAAGTGGAAACAAAAGTTCCACTCCCCCAACATCAAACCTGAAAACTTGGGGCAATCATGCTGGATCTGCATGCTGCTAAATCCCATTGGGCCGTACCTAGTCCAGCAACATCGCCTGCGCTTGCCCCGAAAGAGGCAATCCGTGCCAGTTGTCTGGGTGCCTCTTATCAGAGCCTACGTACCATGGAGTTTGGGTTTGCTACATCATGGAAGCAGGGAGAGGAGGTATTACAGAGGCGACATCCAGAATCTATATTGCTCTGTGTTGAGAGATGTGCTCCATCTTCGGTGTCCTGGCAGGGTCCGAACTGTAAGGGAATGAGCAGAGGCTCAGCTAAGAGGGATTCCTCCTTTTTGGCATCCGACTCACTGCAGTGGCTCCCTACAAGCCTCTGCCACTGGCACCCAGCAGTAGCTATGCTGTTACTGCTCCATGGACACTTCTGACATCATTCCATGCCCAAAGGTGTCAGGGAGAAGGGGCCAGAGCCTTGAAATCAGCTCTCGGGGCTGTCTGGAAACAGGGAAAGGAGCAAAAATTGTTGCCCCACAGCCATGCAGGAAGGGGATATCCTACTTCCCAAAGGGTCCTGTTGCATATTCAGTCCTGCTAGTCCCTTCACCGCCCTCCTTACTGTGCCATTACAATACTCACCTGCTGAAGTGAAGAAACAGATTGACAGAGCCAGAAGAGTACCCAGAAGTCACCAACTACAGGACAGGCCCAACAAAGAAAATAACAGAACGCCACTAGCCATCACCTTTAGCCCCCAACTAAAACCTCTCCAGCGCATCATCAAGGATCTACAACCTATCCTGAAGGATGACCCATCACTCTCACAGATCTTGGGATTCAGGCCAGTACTTGCTTACAGACAGCCCCCCAACCTGAAGCAAATACTCACCAGCAACCCACACACCACACAACAGAACCACTAACCCAGGAACCTATCCTTGCAACAAAGCCCGTTGCCAACTCTGTCCACATATCTATTCAGGGGATACCATCATAGGGCCTAATCACATCAGCCACACTATCAGAGGCTCGTTCACCTGCGCATCTACCAATGTGATATAGGCCATCATGTGCCAGCAATGCCCCTCTGCCAGGTACATTGGTCAAACTGGACAGTCTCTACCTAAAAGAATAAATGGACACAAATCAGACGTCAAGAATTATAACATTCAAAAACCAGTTGGAGAACACTTCAATCTCTCTGGTCACTCGATTACAGACCTAAGAGAGACAATTCTTCAACAAAAAAACTTCAAAACAGACTCCAATGAGAGACTGCTGAATTGGAATTAATTTACAAACTGGATACAATTAACTTAGGCTTGAATAGAGACTGGGAGTGGATGGGTCATTACACAAAGTAAAACTATTTCCCCATGTTTATTCCTCCCCCTGCTCCCCCCACTGTACCTCAGACTTTCTTGTCAACTGCTGGAAATGGCCCACCTTGATTATCACCACAAAAGGTTTTCTTCCCCCCGACCCCGCTCTCCTGCTGGTAATAGCTCATCTTAAGTGATCACTCTCTTTATAGTGTGTATGGTAACACCCATTGTTTCATATTCTCTGTGTATATAAATCTCCACACTGTATTTTCCACTGAATGCATCCGATGAAGTGAGCTGTAGCTCACGAAAGCTTATGCTCAAATAAATTTGTTAGTCTCTAAGGTGCCACAAGTACTCCTTTTCTTTTTGTCATTTGTAACACATTCTCCAAAGTAAAGAGCATGCTCAGAGAAGCAGAGGGAAATGGAAGTTTACTGCCACGTTGTGGCCAAACAGCCAAACGAAGGCTTATCTTTCACCAGCAGCTCACAGCGTTAGCTTGGATCCTAACAGAGGGGATTATTTCTAGGGCAAGTTCTGAGCCGGGCAGTAGCACGGTGCCACCCCCCTCTGGCTCTGCGGGTAGCCGCTGGTGAGGATGGCAGTGCTCCCAGTAACCCATTATCCTCCAGACCTTCCAAAGCAGCTGGTTCAGATATGGAGTGCCCTATAGGGGCATCACATGCGGTTGCTTCACATGCAGCATTGTTCATTTTATTTCAGGAGGCAGGGTGCTCTAGGGGGTTAAAAAGCTTTACGAGGAGCAAGGAGCCCTGGGTTCTGCCCCCCAGCTCTGCCAATGTGACCTTGGGCAAGTGACGTCACTTCTCTTCTAACTGCTCTGTGATTAGCCCGATTGCTGATACAAGGGCAGCCGTCGTCAGTCATACAAGCGCAGGGGAAACCCTCAGCCTATGTTTCCCGCCAAACATTTTGGGGTTTCAGTTTTTCACGAAAATTCAAATTTTTCCAAGGAAAACCCTCCAGTTTTCTGAGCCACTATAGAAATATGGTGCAGAGGGCTGGTAGGGTATTGTGAATATGGATCACACAAGCCCACTGCCCATGCACAGGTAGCTACACTCCTGGGATCGCCTTCCTCTGCAGCGTGGAGCACGGGTCACTTGCTGGAGGATTCTCTGCACCTTGAAGTCTTTAAACCACGATTTGAGGACTTCAATAGCTCAGACATAAGTTAGGGATTTGTTACGGGAGTGGATGGGTGAAATTCTGTGGCCTGCGTTGTGCAGGAGGTCAGACTGGACGATCATAATGGTCCCTTCTGATTCTATGGCAGAGCCCAAACTAGTCTCTATATGAAGGAGGGGAAGAGGCCAGTAAAGGCCTCTGATTTACTCACTGAATTATGTTAGCTGCCATTCTAAAGGAGAGACGCTGCAACTGGCTGACCTTAGACATCATAGCTGGGAAGGACCAGCTAGCCCATCACCCCCAGCCGATGGAGGAAGTTTTCCCCTACAGTGCTTTGCTCAGACTGGTTTGAAATGACCTGAGTGATGATGCATCCAGCAGTTTCCCAGGGAGACCACAACACATTTCAATAGCAATCCCTGTTAAGAACCGTCCTCCTCACAACACTCAGCGTGACATTTCCCTGTCGTTCTGTTCATGCTCAGAATACCAGTTTGATCAGAGCGAGAGGCTGTCCGGGACTTCACAGGGTTTGCTGTCTGATATGATGTGCATGTGTAACCCACTGGTGAGTGTGCATGTGCGCACAGGTCTCCTGATCCACAAAGGATAGGACTTGTTACAGCTGCTGTTATGGAAGCCTGAGTCTTTAGCTTCAGCTATAGCAGCTCATACGTTGAGCTCCAGAGGCTCCCCGACGTATCGGCCCACAGGGCGGTCGTTACACATACAGTGAGCAAAGTTGTGTCCGACCTATAAGGCATCATCATTTTCAGAGCATAGGAACCGCCAGACTGGACCAGACCCAAGGTCTATATAGACCGGTTCCCTGTCTCTGACAGTGCCCAGAACCAGAAGCTTCAGAGAAAATGCAAAACCCCTGCAGTTAAGGGATAATCCGGCCCTGAGGAAAGCTGCTCCTAACCCACATCAGAGTTGGACTAGGCCCTAAATCAGCAGGATTTATATCCTTTCCAAAACTCTTGTCTATTTTTAAATATAACTCTGGCTATCCTTGTTATCCATATGAATGGCTATTCCCTTTTTGACTCCTGCTGTGATCTTTGTCTCCATGACATCTTATGGCAATGAGGTCCGTAGGCTCAATGAGCATGTTGCCCCTATTTTTTAGGATTGAATCCTGCTCCCATCAAATTCAACTGAACTTAGATTTTAAGGACTGCAGCTCAGTCTTGTGCTCTGTGCAACGCCCTGCATGCTGCCTGGATCTACTATTAATTATATGTAATAGCAATGCATTACTGCGTATAATAGAGAGCTGATGCCCCTGATTGCAGGAGTCATCAAAACTTCTTTGCCAATAATTCTCAAAGTTTCCCTGGCAATAACAATTTTCTATATGTTGGTATGTTTTGTTTTCTTTTTGTCCTTTCCCAGTCTTTCCTACCTCCGGCTTCTTTGACCTTTTAAAACCTGAAGGACTATCAGAGGTAAACGTGAATCTCTACAGCTTGAGCTAAAGACTGAGACTCTAGAGCTGAGGACTGCAACAGACCGATATCCTTTGTGGCTTGGATACAAATAGGCACACCAGCATCTGAACTTTCGTTTTGCAAAGTCACCAGTTAACCCTTTTCATTTTGCTACAGTAATCAGTAGTTCTTGGCTTGCTTTTCCATGTTTCACTGAATGTGAAACGCAAGCCAGGCACTAAGCATCTTTAGTTCCCACTGAGCTCCAGCTCAGGGGCAGCTCAGCACCTGCGCGAAGTGACCCCTCGATACGTACGTCCTAGTGTTGGGGTAAAAAATGGCATTTTTGTTCCACTGGAAATTCCAATCTTGCACAGAACTTTCCATCCTGAAATTGGACCAAAAGTCGACATCTCAAAATTTCCTGGGGAATGGAAATATCAAAAAATTCCAATTCAGAAACATCAAAATATTTTGATTTGATAGTACTGAAATATTTCATGAAAATTTCATGTTCCCGATGACACATTTTGATTTCAGCACAATTGAATTTTCCTGATGGAAAACTGTTCCATCAAAGACATTTTGAACAGCTTCAGTACTTTCTTTTGGGCCAGCTCTTTGGCAAGGGATATGATCTCCTTGTCTGTTTGCTGCGCTTTTATCAGCACTCTCAAATCCTCACAGATTGTGATGCAATTCCTGCACACTTTGCTATGGCAGAACTCACATTGGGCCTGATTGGTGTTTACACTAACACCACTTTACACTGCTCTGGGGGGGAATCCTGATCCAAGCAATGGCAAAGTTCCCATTGGCTTCAATGGAGGCAGTATTTCACCCTAGTAGCATTAAGGGGCCTTAAAGTTGGGCTAAAGAGAATTAACTACCAGTTTAAGAGCCTTTATGCTACCAGAGCGTTGTAAAATGAATGGCATAAGTGAGAATCAGGCCCATTGACCTCAGCTTTGGCTGAATAAACACTACAGGATTGGTACCACTATCATTTTAGTAAGTGCCATCCACACGCATGGTGCTGTTCATAACACGAAGGAGTCACAGTGAATCCCGGCTGGTGTGTTTTGCGGCAGCTCACTCAAATTGTGCCCATTCTTCCTCACGTTCCATCCTGGGTTCTTTCACTGTCCTTGCCTTCCCTTGTGCTGTGTCTTGCTGAGGTTCACTTTCTTGCACCTCAGCTCCCTTTGCTATCTCATTTGCTCTCTCTGCACCTTAGCCATGTGACGTCTGTCTCTATCTTTTTCCTGTTGGTGTTTTGGGAGCAGAGCAGTTGTAGACCCAGCAGGGTACATTTTTCAATCAAGTTAATGATGAGGGGTTAGCATCGATGACTGGAGTGCTAATAAAGGTAGAGCAAAGCCATTTGATAATGTCAGGACAATGAGGAGTCTGGTGGCACCTTAAAGATGAACAGTTTTATTTGGGCATAACCTTTCGTGGTTAAAAAACCCATTTCTTCAGATGTCTGTTTTTTGCCCACAAAAGCTTATGCCCAAATAAATCTGTTAGTCTTTAAAGTGCCACCGGACTCCTCGTTGTTTTTGTGGATACAGACTAACACAGCTACCACTCTAATGTCATGACAGAATTCCACCCTGCAATCACTTTGATGCTGTGCTTTCTCTCCAGGCATAGATCTTCCAATTGTAGAGTAATAGACACTAGAGACATTAGAGTGTATCTTAGACCATGCCCTCCAGCTCCCTGCCAAGTTAGGATTGTTCCCTGCAATCTCTCTCTTGTCCAATCAAGTTTCAAAAGTCTTAAGCAATAGGGTCTCTACCGCTTTCTAGGGAAGACTGTTCTACTGCCATCCAAAGGAATGAGGAGAACATTGGAGACTCATTATGTGGATCAAAAAGGAGCGCTAGCATTTTGCCCTTTGGTTGGCTTAGTCCACCACTCAATCTCTGGGGGCCTCTTCGCTCTCGGATACACATGCACATAATAAGGAGAGCCACAAGCAACGGACCCAATTTTGGAAAGATCTAACCTTTTAGCAAACCTTGATGTTCAGGGCAGGCTTACAGACAGACCTAGTTTTCATTGCTTGCTGCTGTCTTTGTTTCTCCATTTTGATGTTCAGTGTTCTAAATGCTTCCTCTGTTTTTCTTCTTTTTTCCACCCTCTGCACTTTCCTTCATGCCACCAGCATTAAATGGCTCGAGGCTGCATTTAAAGAACGGAGAAGCTGCAAAGAATCAAGTAGGATAATGGGAAGAAAGGCTCAAGGGATCCCTGGGGGCTTATCATGGTTTCCTTCCAACTGGTTTACATGGAGTCGAAAGTTCAACCTCACATATTCTGGAAAGCGGGGGGGGGGGGAAATGAGGGGGGAGAATAATAAGAAAGAATGAAAGAAAGAGGACAAGTCATGATGTGGGAATCTTTGGACTGTGATGAAGATGGAAGGCGCCACTTGAAAAAGCGAAGCTCTTCCAATGAGAAACAGATGTCCTACATGTTCCTAAACACATTCAGGCCGTTTTCAATTACACCAGAATTAGAGCAGTAATGAGAAACAAAACAGGGTTGTTGGGTGTCCCCCCCCCGCCCGTCTTCTTTCTTTTCTGCCCAGATGGATCAGTAGCATATCTGCAGATGACATCTCAGATTGCTTCTTAAAACAATGCTAATCATCTAATACTTCTGTGCTGATGTTAATCTTTTCTTCCTTCGAACAGTTGTAATGGGACACAATTCCCCCCTTCGAGGTGTTTGTTAGACTCTGTGCTAAAGATTTGTTCTGGTCGTTTTCTGCTTGTTAAAAGCTCATTGGTAGAGACAACTTTATAGGCATTTTTTTTCCCCAAGTCAGGCATGAGCAACAGTCCTCTCCGTCTGATCTGGGGGATTCCTCACGAGGGGAGAGTTACTCTGAGAGGGTCCTGGAGGAGAGGGAGTCAAAGAGTGCTGAGCTGAACTTTTCCAAAGTGAATGAGGTTTTTTGGAGCCAGGTGGTTACAGGCCAAGCACTCAGTACTTGCACAAGGCAGGCTTTTGAACAGCTGCTCCAGGTCTGGGACGCAAAAACACTAGTTGTTTGGAAAATTTAGCTCTTTCTGTCCATCATATTAGTTCCTTACAATGGGTTGGTCACTTAAGTAGCACTAAAACAAGGGGTTTGAGAATCAGGACTTCTGGATTCTACTACTGACCCTGCCATGCCACTGACTCCCTACGGGACATTGGGAGAAGTCATTTTGGCCCTGTGATGGAGTAGGGAGTATTAACCTGGGAATGTTGCAGGGGAGTTTTACTAGTTTACTGTCTGCATTGATACCTCACTGAGGGATGATACTTGATGGCCAGCACATAACCTGAGCCTAGGATGGGGTTGGGGCCAGGTGACCCCTTTTGCCCAGGAAACTGGACAAAGGCAGGAGGAGGAGCCAGGGTGTGTGGTTGGGGGAGACTGCTGGAGGGGGTTTCAGTTTGAAGCTGGCTGGGGAAACGGAGGGAGGCTTAGAACCAGGGTCTGGGCTCCCTACGCCTCAAGATGGACCTGACTGAGGGGTCCTGTTTTCTGTACCTACAAGCTCTGTTTTAGACTGTGTTCCTGTCATCTAGTAAACCTTCTGTTTTACTGGCTGGCTGAGAGTCATGGTGAATTGCAGGAAGTGGGGGGTGCAGGACCCTGACTCCCCCACACTCCGTGACAGGTCCACATCTTCTAAGGTATTTAGGCATCTAATGCCCGCTGAAATCGATTGGATTTAGGCACCTAAATACTTGGAGGATCGTGGCCTTCGTCCCTCCTCGCCTCAGTTTCCTGCACTCTCAAAGGAGGATCATTCTACCTCTGTGAGGTATAAGAAGAAGAAACACACAGAAGAGGCTGGTGCTGGGTATTGACAACAGGTTACAACACCTTTCTATGGCAGGATATGGGTTCACATCCAGCCCATGCTACGGGTAGGCTTAAAGTTGGTGTCAGTGCGTAACCTTGGTGATCTCATTCCTTCTAGTGGACAAATTTTAGCCTCCCCATCCCCTTGCTAGAACTGGCCTCTCGCTGGCTGTCTCTGCAGAAAGGCTAAGAATTGAATAGACTGGCTTTAGATGTTACCTTCTGGGCTGGAGCAGTGTGGAGAAAATGGGTCCCTATGCGAGCTGTGGCTAGAGAGACTTCACTTTCCAGGACTGTCAGTTATGCACCTTTCACAGGTACCACTTTTACACCTAAAAAATTTTAGTATTTTAATGGGTTGGGCTAGTCCCTTTTGCAACACCCTTCCCATAACACACCTCTATACTGCACCTGCCTCTGTCCCGTCTCCTTTAAATTAAACCACTAGAGACCTGGACAGAGGGAGTCGGTGACATTTCCAAGGAGCAGGACAGAGGCCTGCCGCTCAGCAGGGAGGGTGGCCTGGTGGACAAAGGCACTAGAATGGGAATCTCAAGAGCTGGGCTTAGTTTGCAGCTCTGACACTGGCTTGGTGTGTAACGTTGGGCAAGTCGCATAATCTCCCTGTGCCCCATTCTGTCTCCCTCCCACCCCCCCCAGGCTCTTTTAGTAGATTCAAAGATGGGAAGAAGGGTGCAACTCTATTGCTCTGCTTTTGACTTTATACAAGGCTTGAGAGTCTGGAAAGCTTGTGCCACTGCATTTGTCGGGAAAGAGGGCCCCAAGGGGAAGGAGGGCTGGATGTTGCTTTCCCAATCACGGCAAAATCTCAACTACTTGCAGACCATCCTGGTGCGCCATTTCCAGAGTGTCATTTTTCCAATGTTTGGTAGAGCTATTGCAAATGTCGTCCAACACCACACTCCCGGGTCTGTTCCACATAATGTAATATCTCCCTGCATCGTATGCCTATCTGGTCTATCTGGGCTTCTCCATTTTCATTTGCTGTGGTCCTCTATTGTGAACTCGGGACAGTTGGTTTCCAAATGTCTGGCTTTCTCCGAGGGGAGTTGCTACACGAAATACCCCTTGCTTTTTTCTGGCACTCATGCCAAAGTCCCAAATTAATTTATCAGTGGGTCTTTTTGACTTTTTCCTCTTCCCTCCTTGCAATCCTTAGTTGCTGGAACCATCCATTCTACGTGGCTGTTGTTCCTGTCTCTGCAGCCTGGCTGATTTCCCTGGAGATGATTTCTGGAGAGTTGATTGGTACCCAAGAAAGAATCAAATGTATTTTTTTGGTCTGTTCCCTATATTTATGCTTTTGACATTTTATTTATTTTTTTTACATTTGTCTGTTTTATATCTTTTTTTTTGCTTTTAAAAAAATAACCCAGCCTGCCTGTTTGCTGAAACTTGAAGAGAGCCCTGGAAAAGAAGCATCTCACAGACAAACAGGAACAGGCAGAAGTTCGCCGAGTACACTGTACTTTGCTTTAACATTTTAAAACGAATTTAGTGCTGGTGAAGGGCACCCGATTGACAACTGTGGATTCTGGAGTTCTCCTTTTGCCAAAAGGACGGGTATCCATCGTGCCTGCATGGGTGGCAAACCAGGAGTTTTCCCCAATACAGTATTGCCAATGTGCTTCAGCCTTGATTCAAAGGATACTATCTGAGGCCTGTATGTTGTAAGATGGTCCATACCGGTGGACCGCTGTGCCTGTACGGAGCTCTGGCGAAGTCAATTTTTCTTAAGAACTTGTCTCATTTTGTGGATTTTAATTAGACTTTAAAAATGAAGCCAAGTTTGAATTCTGCAAATATTTACTCCATGTTAATAAGATCTAGAAGGGTCTAATGAATAGGGCACTAGTGTGGGAGCCTGGAGACCTAGGCTTTGCTACTGAATTGCTGTGGGACCTTGATCAACTCACTTTACTTCTTTGCACCTCTGTTTTCCCTGCCCACCTTTTTTTGGTCTTGCAGCTTTTCTGGGCAGGGACTGTTTTATCGTGTACATGTACAGTGCTCAGTACAATGGGGCTCTGATCTTGGTTGGAGTTTTTAGCCACTAATGTAATAGCATAATTAATAAGAAGAAAGTTGTATAAGAAATTCCAGGTTGCATTATCCACTATGGGTCCAATTCTCTTTTGTGGAATCATTTACACCAGGGCACATGGGGTATAAAGTGTTGCCAACTAAGAATAGGAGCAGTTTGCTCCTGTTTTGCCCAGACAGCAGAGAGAGGCAGACTCTGTCGATTTTTAAAGCAAGCCACTGTTTTAATACCAGAGACTTTTTTAAGTCCACACAGAGGCAAAATCTGGTACTAATGTGAACTACCCAACCATTATCAATGCTGGAAATGGTTGGGAAAAAAATGGAAAAAACTGTCACAGAAATTTCCACACACAGGATTCCAAGTAGCAGCCATGTTAGTCTGTATTTGCAAAAAGAAAAGGAGGACTTGTGGCACCTTAGAGACTAACAAATTTATTTGAGCATAAGCTTTCGTGAGCTACAGCTCACTTCATCGGATGCATTCCACACACAGGAGTATCCCTTTCTATGGTGAAACTTGGAAAAATTCAATTTTTAAAACCTGTTCTATGATTGGTTGAAAGCCAGAATGAATTTTTTGCAAAAATTTCACAATACTTCGTCCCTGTTTCTGGCTGAAATAGTGTGCAATGTCTCCATAATTTGACTGGCTTCAATTCTGATATAAGGAAACCATTTTTTAAAAGGTATGAAAGGGCATGGAGTTGAGGTTGAATGTGCATTCTTAATTCTGCATTTCCTGACTTCAGAGTGCTTAATTTTTCAATCTCCTCATTGCATTACTCGTAGCTATTGGCATGGAATATAAATTGCTCTTATAACTTGCCAATGGAAAACGTAAGCTCCTTGCCTGGAAACCATTTTGATCCCTTTTGAAATGTGCTATTCTTAACTTTACACTTACAGAAGTTCAGAGTTTTCATGATTTAGGGGCCTTTCTATATGGGGGACATTTGTACTGGGATAGCAACACTGGTGTGGCATGTTTACACTGGGAGATTGCAATGGTGAAACTACATCAGTGTAGTTACACTGATACAAATATCCTCAGGACAGCTGGTCAGAAATATTCTAGTGCAACGTTTTTCCTCTGGAAAATGCCGATTTGTTAAAAGTGAGATGTTTCACGGAAAAGTGTCGATTTTGACAAAATTTCATTTGAAAAGAAAAATTGAAAAAAAAAGCATTTTGAACGTTTTGGAATGGAATGTTTAAATTTTCCATTTTGAAACGATTTTCTGTTTCAATTTTGTATGCACTAAAATTTCATTAAATGGGAAAGTTTGAATTTTGTTTTTGTTCTGTTTCGTAATGGAAAAAAAATGGAATTTGTGAATTTTACTACTAACCAAAAAAAATCCGATTCTTGCCTGGCTCTAATCCCCAGAATGAACAGGTTCTAAGAAATGTATGTAGACACAGGATCACCCTCCCCACTAACATTACAAAGTACACCAGTTTTTAAAATTGATAAAACACAGACCAGAGAAAAATCGATAAGAAATTCTGTGATGCAGATGTGAAACGTTCTGGTTTTAAAAACATCCATAACTTTAAAACCACTGAACCAATCTTCTTGAAAAATGTGATGCATTCCTCAAAGCTTGCTGAGATCTACAACACAAGCCAAGTTTGAAGAAAATAGGTTCAGGTATTTTTAAGTTCACCAAATTTTTGATGGGGAAGTACAAAGATTTCTTTCTTTCTTTCTTTCTTATTAAAAAAACCTCTCCAACATGATTTTGTTCAAACTTAAAAAAAACCCACCTCAAAACATATTCACCTCTGGGCAAAGCCTGAGTGTGAGAAATTTCATCCCCAGAAAGAAGTGGTTAAGGAAAGTCATAAGCAGCAGGGTTGGATCTCAGCTTTAATTATAGAGACTGCTCTGTGCACCTGCTGTAACTATGTATAAATGCCATACACGTCAATACATAAATACAGCTATAATTACAAATGCAACATCAAAGCATTCTGTAGTATCCTTTATAGATATTAAACCCATTGGGAAAGGCAGTGTTTGTGGTATGATGAAATTCTCATATAAAATAGGTAGAGCTGAAACCAGACAGTGAGTTATCATCATGGATTCTCCCCCACCCATGAAAATTACGCAGCTGCCCTATTGAGTTTATTTTCTGGGAAGTCAAAGGTGTGAAGTCCAGTTTTACCAACAAAGAGACTAACTTCACTGACCCTGCAAGAAATATTCACTGGCCCAAATAACTAAGCATTGAGATTAAAGTCTGCTCAGGTGATAAGTGAGTCTCATCAGAAGCACATAGACTCATAGATATCAAGGTCAGAAGGGACCATTATGATCGTCTAGTCCGACCTCCTGCACAACGCAGGCCACAGAATCTCACCCATCCACTCCTGCGAAAAACCTCTCACTTATGTCTGAGCTATTGAAGTCCTCAAATCGTGGTTTAAAGACTTCAAGGAGCAGAGAATCCTCCAGCAAGTGACCCGTGCCCTATGTTACAGAGGAAGGTGAAAAACCTCCAGGGCCTCTTCCAATCTGCCCTGGAGGAAAATTCCTTCCCGACCCCAAATATGGCGATCAGCTGAACCCTGAGCATATGGGCAAGATTCACCAGCTAGATACCCAGGAAAGAATTCTCTGTAGTAACTCAGATCCCACCCCATCTAACATCCTCACATGAAGTTTCTCAGTGCGTGTTACATTCATTAGGAACATCCCTGAACACTTTGATGTGGCATTTTTAAATTACACCCTTGTCCTGCAGTACTTGTGGATTCAGTGCTATATTCTCAGCTTGATACTCATGATACAGCTTTATTTTGTATAACACCTCCTCCGGTACCCCCATAATACGTCGGAGTTACTCAAAGGAATACATAATGGCCAACGGAAGTCACAAGGGGATGGGCAAGGTAGGGAACATGTGTTGCTGGGTGAAGTTTTAAGCAAGAGGGCTGGCCGAGGAGGTGGAGAGGCAGAGGAAATCTCTTCATGCTAGGGGCTGCAAAGGAAAAGGCTCTTGTGCCATCTGTGCTGAGAGTGTACGAATAAATAGAATGGAGGCTGGTGCTAGACAAGGAAAGGGAGAAAGATGAGGATTGTGAGGCGAGGGGAAGTTGCTGGAGAGTTTTTTAAAACAAGGGGACAAATTAAGAGGTGCTTTTACATGGAGGAGAATAAAAATGCCCACCTGACTTCTGAAGGGGGCATATCTGTTACACCACAACCCTGGATCCACACCCAGCGATGTCTCCTTTCGCAGCAGTTGAGCCCGAGGCGCCAGATACAGGCAGGGCGTTGTCCCTGGGCAAGCAGGCTGGTTATGTCCACAGACCAGCACCATGTATGCCATCAACCTGAAAACAAAGGCATCACAGTGCAAAAAATGCACATGACTTACTAGAGCAAAGCACAGGAGTAAGCCAGAGCACAGTTTGTGACTAGCTGCTCTGGGATCCATGGAGAACTGGAGCAGGAAGGAGGTGGAAAGCCTGCAGAATTTCTGGGTTCTTCAGAAAGGTTCTCTTTGCACCCAGCTCCCCATCAGCACCACTTAGGTGAACAGCAGGAAGCCCACTGAAGATCCTGCCCAACCCCTGCCAGATCCACTGCTCCATTGAGGCTGCCGCTAGCAGGCCAGAATGGAAGTGCATTACCGTGCTTGCATTCAGCAGGGGGCTTCCCGCTATCTCCCTGGGAAGCGTTAGCAGTGGGTAGACCTGACAGAAGTGCCAAGGAGGAGGGTTCTTCTCACTGTTGTGTGCCACTAGTGCACCTACATGGCAGTCTGCTCCAAGGAGTGCAAACTCCACTTCATCCTGAATGAAGAGGGAGTTGCCGGAGGTGGCACTCAGATGATGTGGCTGCATTTCTTAGGCATGAAGTCTGGGGATCTGGAATGGGGAGTGATGGGAGAGGGCGACTAGTGGGAGCAAGGGGACACCAGACCACAAGGCCCATATCTTCAAAGGCACCTAACTCTCATTGGTGTCAGTGACTTCCTGCCCTGCAAGCACCTCACTTTATTAAGTCCCTCCTACAACATCTCCTGGTCCTAGCGCTAAGGCTGGGAAGGTAGGTTGGATTTAACTGAGACCTGTACAAGGCTCCATTCCCTTCCCTCTGCCAGACCAGGGGATGGTCCCTAGCCACCATTCTAACTGTTCTGGGGAGCCATTCTTGCCTATAAAATCCAGAACCACCCCAGGAGCAATCTATAAAGGACTAGACTCTCTGGTTAGGTGCCAGAGTGGACAACCAGGACACAGCAGAGAAAGACGATTAACAAGTCCTTGCACCAAATTCATCCTTGGCATAGGCTGGCATAACTCTACGGGAGACAATGGACGTGTCTCCGCTCATGCTAATGGTGACTTTGACTCCTGGTCTGTCCAACAATGGTACTTCCCAGACCACACTGGAATAACAAGATAAGCAGTCAGAGGTGAACGGAGAATCCGACAGGCCACAATACAGAACCTCAGTGGATGTTGGCTAGCAGTACATGCTGGATTAGCTGTCATCTGAGGTTCCATCCACGGCAGAAATCTTCCAAGGAACATGCCAAGAAATAGAAGCTGAGCTGCAAACCAGAAGCAGCAGCATTCTGAGGGTAACACACTGTTCTGCTCCGGCGACAAGTCTGTGAGCATCTCAGGATGCACTTTTTGACCCGAAACCAAGGTAAGTGCTCCTATTTAAGAAGAAAACTGGGTTTAAACTTTCATAGCAATGGAATTAAGCTGCTCTCACAGATCTGGTTGCACTCCCCCTGCCGGATACTCACACTGCAATGAGGTAGCCAAACGCTGACTCCCCTGTGGCCTCTGCTTGCAGTATCCCTGGCCATGGCCTCTAGGCATGCACTCCAGGTGCAGACCTTGGCTCTGATACCACTCTTGGCAGTGGGGGCCCTGTGATCGAGTTGCCCAGGCCCTGAAACTAGTGCCGTCTCCCCAGGCCTGCCCAGCAGCTCTTGCATGTTCCCAGCATCCCGCCGAAGGTGTGAGCCTCCTGGGTTACAATGTGCCTCTGCACGGACTGTGATCGCAAGCACAAGGGGACACAGCGAAAGGTCTCTAACCCAATTCCTCTTTACAATGTCGCTAAAACACAAGGCAGCACAGAGAATGTAGGGCCCCTCACTCCAGCTCACCTTTCCCTTGGCTGGCCTTGGGGGTCCATCCATGTTCAAGGCAGCAGGGTGCCCCCAGCCTCAAACTCCTGCAGCAGCTCCCCTCGGCTTGAACTGGGGGAAATAGCCCAAGACCTAGAACTCTTTTGTAACTGCCCAGTCTATTCTTAGTTCCTGATTGGCTCAGGGTGGATCTCATGATCCCGCTTTGGGGGAATGAGAACTCATGAGCCGAGTGAAAGGAGATCAGAGGAGGTTTTTCATTCCATCTAATGCCAGTGGCGTATTTTCCTTCCTAAGGAAAGGTGGGAGGTTGATTATACAGCACTACGGCTAGAGATCTTGGCCAGGACAGGGCGAGACCCTGAACAAACGTGGAGCTAATAACAGGAGCTGCCCCAAACAGCTTTATAGCTAAAGCACAAGATGCAGTCAGACCTGGGGTCTATCCCGGGCTTTGCCACCCTAGAGCAAATCAATTAACCTCTCTGAGACGGCGGTTCTGTAACACAGGGATCATTATAATCACTTTCCAGTGGGACTCATGAGGAGTCTTGGCTGTCTGTGTAGCCCTTTAGGAAAGTGTGGTTGAGGGGCCTCCAGCCATGCAGGGGATTACAGTAAAATCTAGTCGCTGCATTCATTTCTCGGTTATGCAGCAAAACCTGTTGAGTATTTTAATCTGCCCTCTTGTTAAAAAGGACTCTGTACATTGTCACCATATCCAGATACTTGGGGCCGTTCCTCCATACACCCAAAGGTGCACCTGGTTCTATAAACCCAGTGCCCTGAAGGGTGAAATGCAATAAAATCGCTTCCTAGATATAGGTTTCATAGTAGCAGCCGTGTTAGTCTGTATCCGTAAAAATAAAAGGAGGACTTGTATGTTCTCTGTATATATAAAATCTCCCCACTGTATTTTCCACTGGATGCATCTGATGAAGTGAGCTGTAGCTCATGAAAGCTTATGCTCTAATAAATTTGTTAGTCTTTAAGGTGCCACAAGTCCTCCTTTTCTTTTTCCTAGATATGATAGATTTTAAGGCCAGAAGGGACCATTGGGGTCATCTAGTCTGACCTCTATAACACAGGCCAGAGACCTTCGCCTGGAGATTCCATCCCCTGGAGATTCCTGCATCATACCCCACAACCTGAGGTTGAATAGGCAGATCTCTTTGAAAGCCATCCAATCTCAATGTAAGGAGTCGCTCATAGGAGATTTGAAAAGTGTACTATAAAGAGCTGAAAGACCTAGGATTTGCCTAGACAGTTGTACTCCTCTGGGACAATGCAGAACCTTCAGTGCAGGACAAAGACTGTAAGGGTATGTCTACACAGGGATAAAAGACCCATGGCATGGCTGTAGCTGGCCTGGATCAGCTGACTCAGGTGTGCAGGGCTCAGGCTGTGGGGCTAAAAATTGCCACGTAGACATTCACGCTCGGGATGGTGCCCGAGCTCTGGGACCCTCCACCCTCACAGGGTCTGAGAGCTTGGGCTTCATCCTAAGCCCAAATGTCTACATAGCAATTCTTCAGCCTTGAGCAGAAGCCCTGCAAGCCTGAGTCAGTTGATTCAGGCCAGCTACGGGTTGTTTTTATCCCTGTGTAGAGGTACCCTGAGAGGCAGGGACATAGCATCCTCCCTCCGTCCATGGGATCTGACTGTGGAATGAATCTCTAGGGGAGATGTGTCAAATCCAGGGTTGGGTCATATTTAAGAAGAGCTGCAAAACCTTCCCCTTTGGCAAAGCCTTTCCCCCATAATCAGAATGGAACTCCCAGCGCTAACCCCAGCCTCAGATGTTCCCCCTCTCCCACTACAGACATTCAAAGCTGCCGCTGCCAATTCCTATGGCTATGATGTAGCCCGGGTGGCATGTAGAATTGGACTTCTCACTCGTACGATCCTGTGCAAGTCGTCTTCCTTTGGCAAGAGTCAGTATGAGAGGTTTTAGGTTTCTTAAATCCCTCAAAATTGCATCTTCCAACTTCATTCATCCTCGGCCTTGTGCTCTACTTCCTTCAACCAGCTCCGGAAACCTTCTGTAAAAGCATGCCTTCTTCTGCACGGCAGACATGACCCCACCAATGCACCCGCCTTTTTCCCAGCTGGTGCAAGACTTCAGTTTGCTGGGATTATCCAGCTATCCCCTCATGTGTAACCAAAATCAAAGCAACAGATGTTCAGAATACGTCATAACTTCTGCCACCAAAAGCTGTTTACTTTTCCCTCCTCAGCTGTTTTTAATGGCCATCTTTCTGCTCCATATAACAGAGCTGTCACCACGGCTACATTGAACATGCATAGTTTAGTTGCCACGCAGACATCCAGCCACCCCAACATGGGCTGAAATGCCATTGCCGCAAGACTGATCAGATGCGTGACTTCTTCGGCTCTAGAGCTGCCGGCTTTGAACTGGCTACTCAGACAGATAAAGCTCTTCACCCATTCAGTGTCGCTGCCAGCAACATGGAGCCTCAGCAAGCCATTCATTTCTGTTTGATGGGAGGCATGAACAGGTTTGGTTTTATCACCACTGATCTTAAGGCCCAAAGGTTCTGCAGTTTTGTGCAGCTCTTCCAGCATAAGCTGCCGTTGGTCAGTTGCCTTTCCAACTAAGGCAATATCATTCGCATACTCAAGATCCTCTAAAGGTGAATCTTTACATTTTACATCTCCGACTTTGCTCCTATGTCATCAGTTAGTCTATTAGAACATGAAATAACATAGCTAAGAGCATAGGCGCTGACTTTCCAAAGTGCTGGGGGATGCTCGACCCCCGGCTCTGCCCCAGGTCCCGCCTCTGCTCCACCACTTCCCCCAGAGTCCCACCCTTGCCCCTCCTCTTCCTGCTCAGTTCTGCCCCCTCCCCCAAGTGCGCTGCATCCTCACTCCTTCTCCACCAGCCTCCTGCACGCTGCGAAACAACTGATCGCAGTGAGCAGGAGGTCGGGGGAAGCTCTGATCTGCGGGGCCCGCTGCCCAGCGGGAGGCACTGGGGGTGGTGGGGAGGAACTGATAGGGGGGCTGCTGGTGGGTGCTCAGCACCCACCCTCTTTTTCCCAGGGGTGCTCTAACCCTGGAGTACCCACAGAGTCGACGCCTATGCCTGAGAGAACGCATCCCTGGTGTATTCCTGATTCTATAGAAAACCTGTCTGTAATACAGCCAATGACCCTTGCAACAGTAAACGTACCATGGTGCAGTTCCTCCACCAGACACACTAAATCAGTGAGTCTCAGCCTTTCCAGATAACTGTATTCCTTTCTAGAGTCTTGATTGTCTTGCGTACTCCCAAGTTTCACCTCACTTAACAATTACTTGCTTACAAAATCAGACATAAAAATACCACAGTGTCCCAGCTCGCTAGTACTGAAAAATTGCTGATTTTCTCATTTTTACCATCTAATTATAAAATAAATCAATTGGAATACAAATCTTTTACTTACATTTTGGTGTATAATCTCTAGAGCAGTATAAAGTCAGTGTCCTTATGAAATTTTAGTTTGTACTGACTTCACTAGTACTTTTTATGTAGCCTGTTGTAAAACTAGGCAAATATCTAGATGAGTTGAAGTACCCCCTGGAAGCCCTCTGTGTACCCCCAGGGTTGAGAACCACTGCACTAAATCCTCAAGCACCCTATACTGGCGTAGCAGTATCCACAGTGCTGATCCATGCAATCAATGGACTGCAACGTCTATAGACAAAAGTTAACTTCCTTTTGTCACCCTAGTCGTTTTCCCACTCACATTACGCAGAATGTCTATAACATTGATTGTAGATTGACCTGTGTGGAAACCACACTGGTTGGCTCTCATTTTGGGGCTGAGACAGTATTTCAATCCTTTCAGTAGTATGATTCTTAACACCTTCCCCGGGACTGAGCGCAGCGTTATTCCCCTAGAATTTGAGCATTTCATATGGTGGTCCCTAGTTCTTGTTTTATGAGAAGGAGTAAATAACACTTACTTATTTACTTTCTCCACACCAGTCATGATTTTATAGACCTCTGTCATATCCCCCTTTAGTCGTCTCTTTTCCAGGCTGAAAAGTCCCAGTTTTATTAATCTCTCCGCATATGACAGCTGTTTCATACCCCTAATCATTTTTGTTGTCCTTTTCTGAACCTTTTCCAAGTCCAATATATCTTTTATTGAGGTGGGTCGACCACATCTGCACGCAGTGTTCAAGATGTGGGTGTACCATGGATTTATATAGTGGCAATAGGATATTTTCTGTCTTATTATCTATCCCTTTCCTAATGATTCCCAACATTCTGTTCGCTTTTTTGACGAATGCTGCACATTGAGTGGATGTTTTCAGAGAACTCTCCACAATGATTCCAAGGTCTCTTTCTTGAGTGGCAACAACTAATTTAGACCCCATCATTTTATATGTATAGTTGGGATTATGTTTTCCTATGTGCATTGCTTTGCATTTATCAACATTGAATTTCATCTGCCATTTTGTTGCCCAGTCATCCAGTTTTGAGAGATTCTTTTGTAGCTCTTCACAGTCTGCCTGGGGCTTAACTACCTTGAGTAGTTTTGTATCATCTGCAAATGTTGCCACCTCACTGATTACCCCTTTTTCCAGATTATTTATGAATATGTTAAATAGGTCTGGGCAATTAAGGACAAAAATAGATAATTTTTTGCCAGAATGTTGATGCCTAACTTAAGTGTTGGTATGAGCATTTTTGTGAATTAATGAGTAGAGCCCCAGCAAGATGTAACCTACGACTTAATCCAAAAATGAATCCAGCAGCAAACAGGCCAGTAACATGAGAGGGAATAATTCTTGTGGTCAAACCGTTACAAAATGATAAAGCACCTGGTCTTAACAATATTTCAATAGAGCTACTAAAGGGTGGAGGCCTGAATCTAGTTCACTGGCTTCACAGAGTTGTGTTAAAAGTTTGGAAAATTGGTCACATTCCAGAAGATTGGAAAAGGGGCTGTATCACCCCTTTTTTCAGAAAAGGAGAGTTTGGAAGCGTTCCCCTCCCAGATTGGGAGTAAAAAATAGAAATTTCAACTTTTTTCACAAACCAATAATCCAATAAACATCTCAGATCCGGACAATGGTAATGTTTTCTTTTCGTTTTCAACTGATTTCCCCCCTTTTCTTGTAAACTATACATTTGCTTAAATTTCCAAAGGAAGAGTCATTTCAAATAAAACCCCCCAAACTTTTCAATCTCAAAAATGTTGAAACAGGAGGAAGAGGGAAAGGGGAAGAGGGGTTGACAATTTAGAAACTTTGTTTTGCAAATTTTTTTCAAATGCAAAATTTATCAGGACTCACCTGTTCCCATGCACAGTTTTGGCTTTGTCATTTTGGCAATTCCCAATGAAAAAATGTTTCCCCAACAAATTCCTGATCATAGAATCATAGAATCATAGAATATCAGGGTTGGAAGGGACCCCAGAAGGTCATCTAGTCCAACCCCCTGCTCAAAGCAGGACCAAGTCCCAGTTAAATCATCCCAGCTAGGGCTTTGTCAAGCCTGACCTTAAAAACCTCTAAGGAAGGAGATTCTACCACCTCCCTAGGTAACGCATTCCAGTGTTTCACCACCCTCTTAGTGAAAAAGTTTTTCCTAATATCCAATCTAAATCTCCCCCATTGCAACTTGAGACCATTACTCCTCGTTCTGTCATCTGCTACCATTGAGAACAGTCTAGAGCCATCCTCTTTGAAACCCCCTTTCAGGTAGTTGAAAGCAGCTATCAAATCCCCCCTCATTCTTCTCTTCTGCAGACTAAACAATCCCAGCTCCCTCAGCCTCTCCTCATAAGTCATGTGCTCTAGACCCCTAATCATTTTCGTTGCCCTTCGTTGTACTCTTTCCAATTTATCCACATCCTTCCTGTAGTGTGGGGCCCAAAACTGGACACAGTACTCCAGATGAGGCCTCACCAGTGTCGAATAGAGGGGAACGATCACGTCCCTCGATCTGCTCGCTATGCCCCTACTTATACAACCCAAAATGCCATTGGCCTTCTTGGCAACAAGGGCACACTGCTGACTCATATCCAGCTTCTCGTCCACTGTCACCCCTAGGTCCTTTTCCGCAGAACTGCTGCCGAGCCATTCGGTCCCTAGTCTGTAGCGGTGCATTGGATTCTTCCATCCTAAGTGCAGGACCCTGCATTTATCCTTATTGAACCTCATTAGATTTCTTTTGGCCCAATCCTCCAATTTGTCTAGGTCCTTCTGTATCCTATCCCTCCCCTCCAGCGTATCTACCACTCCTCCCAGTTTAGTATCATCCGCAAATTTGCTGAGAGTGCAATCCACACCATCCTCCAGATCATTTATGAAGATATTGAACAAAACGGGCCCCAGGACCGACCCCTGGGGCACTCCACTTGACACCGGCTGCCAACTAGACATGGAGCCATTGATCACTACCCGTTGAGCCCGACAATCTAGCCAGCTTTCTACCCACCTTATAGTGCATTCATCCAGCCCATACTTCCTTAACTTGCTGACAAGAATGCTGTGGGAGACCGTGTCAAAAGCTTTGCTAAAGTCAAGAAACAATACATCCACTGCTTTCCCTTCATCCACAGAACCAGTAATCTCATCATAAAAGGCGATTAGATTAGTCAGGCATGACCTTCCCTTGGTGAATCCATGCTGACTGTTCCTGATCACTTTCCTCTCCTCTAAGTGCTTCAGGATTGATTCTTTGAGGACCTGCTCCATGATTTTTCCAGGGACTGAGGTGAGGCTGACCGGCCTGTAGTTCCCAGGATCCTCCTTCTTCCCTTTTTTAAAGATGGGCACTACATTAGCCTTTTTCCAGTCATCCGGGACTTCCCCCGTTCGCCACGAGTTTTCAAAGATAATGGCCAAGGGCTCTGCAATCACAGCCGCCAATTCCTTCAGCACTCTCGGATGCAATTCGTCCGGCCCCATGGACTTGTGCACGTCCAGCTTTTCTAAATAGTCCCTAACCACCTCTATCTCTACAGAGGGCTGGCCATCTCTTCCCCATTTTGTGTTGCCCAGCACAGCAGTCTGGGAGCTGACCTTGTTAGTGAAAACAGAGGCAAAAAAAGCATTGAGTACATTAGCTTTTTCCACATCCTCTGTCACTAGCTTGCCTCCCTCATTCAGTAAGGGGCCCACACTTTCCTTGGCTTTCTTCTTGTTGCCAACATACCTGAAGAAACCCTTCTTGTTACTCTTGACATCTCTTGCTAGCTGCAGCTCCAGGTGCGATTTGGCCCTCCTGATATCTTTCCTACATGCCCGAGCAATATTTTTATACTCTTCCCTGGTCATATGTCCAACCTTCCACTTCTTGTAAGCTTCTTTTTTATGTTTAAGATCCGCTAGGATTTCACCATTAAGCCAAGCTGGTCGCCTGCCATATTTACTATTCTTTCGACTCATCGGGATGGTTTGTCCCTGTAACCTCAACAGGGATTCCTTGAAATACAGCCAGCTCTCCTGGACTCCCTTCCCTTTCATGTTAGTCCCCCAGGGGATCTTGGCCATCTGTTCCCTGAGGGAGTCAAAGTCTGCTTTCCTGAAGTCCAGGGTCCGTATCCTGCTGCTTACCTTTCTTCCCTGCGTCAGGATCCTGAACTCAACCAACTCATGGTCACTGCCTCCCAGATTCCCATCCACTTTTGCTTCCCCCACTAATTCTACCCGGTTTGTGAGCAGCAGGTCAAGAAAAGCGCTCCCCCTAGTTGGCTCCCCTAGCACTTGCACCAGGAAATTGTCCCCTACGCTTTCCAAAACTTCCTGGATTGTCTATGCACCGCTGTATTGCTCTCCCAGCAGATATCAGGAAAATTAAAGTCACCCATGAGAATCAGGGCATGCGATCTAGTAGCTTCCGTGAGTTGCCGGAAGAAAGCCTCATCCACCTCATCCCCCTGGTCCGGTGGTCTATAGCAGACTCCCACCATGACATCACTCTTGTTGCACACACTTCTAAACTTAATCCAGAGACACTCAGGTTTTTCCACAGTTTTGTACCGGAGCTCTGAGCAGTCATACTGCTCCCTTACATACAGTGCTACTCCCCCACCTTTTCTGCCCTGCCTGTCCTTCCTGAACAGTTTATAACCATCCATGACTGTACTCCAGTCATGTGAGTTATCCCACCAAGTCTCTGTTATTCCAATCACGTCATAATTCCTTGACATCACCAGGACCTCCAGTTCTCCCTGCTTGTTTCCAAGGCTTTGTGCATTTGTATATAAGCACTTGAGATAACCTGTTGATCGCCCCTCATTCCCAGTATGAGGCAGGAGCCCTCCCCTCACAGACCTTCCTGCCTGTGCTTCCTCCCGGTATCCCGCTTTCCCACTTACCTCAGGGCTTTGGTCTCCTTCCCCCGGTGAACCTAGTTTAAAGCCCTCCTCACTAGGTTAGCCAGCCTGCTGGCAAAGATGTTCTTCCCTCTCTTCGTAAGATGGAGCCCGTCTCTGCCCAGCACTCCTCCTTCATGGAACACCATCCCATGGTCAAAGAATCCAAAGCCTTCTCTCTGACACCACCTGCGTAGCCATTCGTTGACCTCCACGATTCGACGGTCCCTACCCAGGCCTTTTCCTTCCACGGGGAGGATGGACGAGAACACCACTTGCGCCTCCAACTCCTTTATCCTTCTTCCCAGAGCCACATAGTCCGCAGTGATCCGCTCAAGGTCATTCTTGGCAGTATCATTGGTGCCCACGTGGAGAAGCAGGAAGGGGTAGCGATCCGAGGGCTTGATGAGTCTCGGCAGTCTCTCCGTCACATCACGAATCTTAGCCCCTGGCAAGCAGCAGACTTCTCGGTTTTCCCGGTCAGGGCGGCAGATAGATGACTCAGTCCCCCGGAGGAGAGAGTCCCCGACCACCACCACCCGCCTTCTCCTCTTGGGAGTGGTGGTCGTGGAACCCCCAACCTCAGGACATCGCATCTCATGCCTCCCAACCAGCGGAGTCTCCTTCTGCTTTCTCCCCCCAGACATATCATCTGGTCCACTCTCCGCATTGGTACCTGTGGAGAGAACATGAAAGCGGTTAGTTACCTGTGTCTGTGTTACTGGAACCCGGACATTCCGCTTACCTCTTCTGGAGGTCACATGTTGCCAAGCTTCTTCACTGGCCTCTTGGCTCCTCTGTGCAACCTGCTCTATATCTTTAGAGCTTTGTGCCCCTAGAAACCTATCCTGAGTTT
Organism: Dermochelys coriacea; assembly: GCF_009764565.3. Lineage (NCBI taxonomy): Eukaryota > Metazoa > Chordata > Testudines > Dermochelyidae > Dermochelys > Dermochelys coriacea. The sequence continues at coordinate 142,238,842 of NC_050071.1, forward strand.
GGTCCAGAAAATCCTCAGTCTCTCGTATACAACGCAGGGTCGTTACCTGTTGCTCCAGACCTTCAATCTTCTCTTCCAATATGGAGACCAGCTTGCACTTTGTACAGACAAAGTCGCTTCTGTCCTGTGGAAGAAAGACAAACATGGCACATCCAGTGCAGGTCACAACAGCTGAATCCCCCCCATGGTCCTGAACCCCATGGGAACCCTCAGGTGAGAGGTCTCATGGCAGAGAAGTTGCCCATAGGTTATATCTCTTTGTGTTCCCACTTCAGGCCATGAGTTGTGGTTTTGCCCTCTTCGCTGGAGTCTGAGAACCACCAGTCCACAGTTCTCTCTTCCTCTAGGAGTGTAGGCAGTGACTCTGGGACAGGCTCCAGGGCTGACCTCCTGTGAGCTGCCAAAGTGCCACCCTTGAACTTGGCATCAACCTGTTGAAACTATGCCCACTTTAATCCCTCTTTCAGGGAAGTCTTCTAGGGCTGCAGGTCACCTCGGTGTAGATCTGACACTATTATCACTTGTACTGTAGGAATGCTCCAAGATGCAAAATGAGATCAGGGTCCCGCTGTGCTAGGCACTGTACGAACACAGTGAGAGACCATCTCTGCCCAGAAGAGTTTAGAATCAAAACGGTCATGAACAAGGGTGGGAGAGGAAACAGGTGAAGTGATGTGACAACGGCCTCACAGCAGGTCAGTGGCAGACCAAAGCTCCTGACTGCCTAGTCCAACACTCTACTACACCATGCCACCCACTGACAATAGGCTCTTAAATACCATGCAATGGCCTATACTGGGACCAAATATTTCCCAACCAAGCCCCTCCCTTCCTCAGTGTTTCTCTTCTGTTCCTGCACGCTGCTCATAATGAAGTCCAGATACAGTAACTGGGGGGTGGCAACACAGATACGATTGGCTCGCAGGCTGCAACTCGGCATGCCACGGAATACAAACAAGGGAAAGGTCACCTCTGTCTCTTCATCAAACAAGGCCAGAGAATATTTCCATGAATGGTAAAACAGCCTCCCACTCTGAGCTGATCAGCGGCTGCAGTGGTACCTCAACTCGACTGCCTCCGAATATAAACCCCTCCGCTTCTTTGTATGCCTGGCGTACAATAAACTTTGTTTGTGGAGGACATTCCTACACAGCTGGAAACAGTGCGGTCACCCGGCCTGGAGCTCTGCTGAATAAGAGACTCGCATTGTTTTCTTTCACAGTTATAGGTCTTTTGGGCTTGTCTTCTCTAACCCAGGACCAGCCCTGCCAATGGGACAGATCCAGCCCAGGTGTAAGTCAGTGGAGTTGCACCTCCTTACACCAGGGCTGGATTTGACTCAAGTAATGATTGCCAGCAATGCTACTCCACATTAGACCACACAGACCGAGGTTATTCTCATGGAAGACAAGGACAAAGCTGTCCTTGAATTCAAGGTCCCAGGTGAGGCCAAAGCTTCCAGTAGCGGGGGCTGAACTCACTGCTTGCTGGGAGCTCCCAGGGTGCACCAGGACTTGCATAAGGCATTATATAGCCCCCCTCAAACTATAACATTTGCTTGGGCTTGCATCTTCTCGTAAAAGAAGAGAAACCATTTGTGGCTGGAGCTCAGCCTCAAATGATCAGCTCTGTGATCACCTGTACATTCAATGAGGGAAAACACATTCAGTTCTGGATAAAAACTGAAGCCTGCAAGATTAGAGACTGATGGGAGAGGCGGGTGGAGTTCCGTAAGTGCAGGACTGGGCACCAGGGACTGAATTTTAAGCCTGACTTCAACAATGGCTTCCTCTGTCCTTGGCAAGTGGCTTTCCTGTCTTGTACCTCAGTTTCCCCATCTGTAAAATAGGGGATAATACTAATACCTGTCTCACAGGGGTGTCATATGAGGCTTAGTCAAAATTTTGCAAGCTGCTGTGAAGAGCAAAAGGGTTATTATTGTTAGAATGGCCAAGATGCGTGCCAAGCTCTGTTGGAATAAATTCTATTCCACCTTGCCCAGCATTCAAGACCAACATACACTGGGCAGCATCAGGAAAGCACAAGGCAGGCCTACCCTTCCCTTGCCAATCCCACAAACATGTATTCTAAAGATGAGTTAAAGGCACAGAATTAAGATCCAGATCTGAACTTTAAAATTTCTCCTTGTTTGGAGCCATTCAGATTCAGGTTACTGGGATAGATAGCAGCAGAGACGGGGGACTGGGTGTGAAACCATAATATATAGGATGGTCCAGAAAAAACAAACAAACCCTAAAGAAGAATTGTCATTTTCTATTAACTTCTACAGACCTTTTCCATAAGTTGAATGTAGTGTTGTTGTAGCTATGCCAGTCCCAGGATACTACAGAGACAAGGTGGGTGAGGGAATATCTTTTACTGGACCAACTTCTGTTGGTGAGAAAGACAAGCTTTCAAAAGATATTACCTCACCCTCTTTGTCTCTTTTCCATAAGTGACCATCTGGATCACCTGACTTTCAGCCCAGATTTGGATTGTTATCTTTAGTACTAGGACTAGGTGAACAATACATATCAAGAAACTTGTGGGCTCTGAACATAAAGCAAACTCATTTCTCTGCTTCAGGTCAGAGTGGATTACCAAGCAGTTGGTATTTTGCAGCCCCTTCTCACTGCCTGCATTGAGCTGGTAAAAGGGAGACCCAACCCAAAAAGAGGCTGTTCTTGGCATGTTAATGACATGGCTGAAACTAAGAAGTATTAACAAATCTCTTTCTGAAGCCCGTCCTTGCAATTTGTCCAGCCCAAATTCTCAAGCAAAGGGGTTTGGAATTCGGAGGCTGAAGTGAGCTGGTTGGGAATTTTTCGACTCAAAATTTTTTCTGGAGGAATTGGCTGAAACAGAACCTTTTCACAGAAATGTATCCGTTTCTGCAAAAGTTTTTCTCAGGTCTGACCCAGAGAGCGAAGTGTGGTGATTAGGGCATTCATGTAGGCAGTGAGGCAGTCAGGGTCAAGTGCCGGGTTTGCCCAGTTCAGAGCAAGGAGTGTGAACGGGGATCATCCATACATCAGGTGAGTGCTCTAATTACCAGGCTACAGAGGTGGTGCTCTCTGGTCTAATGAGTATTTCATACAAAGAAAATGAACTCTAAGAGTAGAGCGAGCAGAAATAACTGGGCCCAGTGGTTAGAACACTCACCTCACACGCAGGAAAACAGTCTGGGGATTTGAACCTGGATAGAATGAAAAACAATTGTAAAATGGAATTCTTGCTTTCCATCCATCCCTAAAGCTGAGCCAATTTTTGGTTATCATTTCATGTCCTTTGAAATAAGCCACGGCCCTGAGCTGCAAATTTTGGATCAGTTTTCCCCTCACTGCCCCCGGGTTGAAGGGAGTTTGTGACGGCTTGATCCAAATTCCATATCCAGAGATAGGGGCCCAGGTATGAAGTTTGGCTCTGCATGCAGGTATGAAGGTCCCCAGGGGTTTGGATGGGACCCATCTCTATAGGAAATGCGAGTGCTTTGACAAGGGGATTTGAACAGCTGCCTAGTTTCACTGATTCTGTCAATTACCTCTTTGCGTCCTGTGATGAAATGCTCTTTTGTAACTTCTTACAGTTCCACTCCTCAGTGAATCACAGCAGATACCTCTGGGAAAAGATGGAAAGAACAACTCTGTGTCTCTCTAGCCACTGGGGGAAGACGAGTGGAAAGATCCTGTGTTCCAGCAGGACCAACGTGCTTGCTGATCCCCACTGCAAACAAAGAGCAGATCTGGCAAGGCTCTGTTTTGGGTTCTGCCTCTGGAGATAGCACTACCATCATGCAATTCAATGCACTATCCTTGGTGTTGAGCCGGGAGCCAGGCAGATTAAAAGTCCAGGGCATAAACATAGGCATCATTTGTTCATCACCATGTACTGTAAACTTCAGTAACTTGGCGGCTGTCAATCAGCCTCTCAATGCTAGGATTGTTAGCGCAGCAAGACACCAAAAATACACCCTGCTTGAGTCACCGGGAATTAGTTACACAACTTTTTTTTTAAATGTCATTTTGATCTGCAAACAAAGAATGTGTAAACAAGCTCTTTGAATCCTGCCTGTCCCGATGATCTGAACTGATTCCATTTTAATGAGCACATTAATAGCTAGGTGAGGTTCCCCGCACAGATGTGAAGGTAGCAAGATTAATGAACCCGCAGCTGGTTTCTGCTGTTCCAGGATCCTGATTCACACTCATCGCTCATACACCAGGTGTGCCTGCCAACGCTGGGTGAAACAAACAAACCGAACAGAAAAGGGGTCATTTCCCACAATCCCCTAGCGCTGGTGAGGAAAAAAAATCATATGGTGCTAGTAACTATATACCTTAACTGAGATCCGGGCCACATTGTGCCAGGTGCTGGTCAAACACAAATAGCAAGAGATGGTCCCTGTCTCAAAGAGCTTACAGTGGAAACAGACGAGACAGACAAAGGGAGTATTAGTGGTTTACAGAAGGGGACCTGTGGCACAGAGAGATTGAGTTGATTTGCCTGAAATAACACAGGGTGCCAGTGACAATGCTGGGAATTGAGCTCAGATCACCTGGGTCCCACTCTTGGGCCTTGGCCATAAGATCAATCGTTGGTGTGAATTTTACGAGAGCTTCCTGGAGCAGCTCAGCTAAAAGCTGTAATAACGGACAGGCTTTGCTGCCCTAAATCTTTCTCTACAGCCCCTATTCCCCTCCCGTTCCCCCACAGCCTCTCTCAGGCTTTTGTCTCTCTCCCACACCAGTGAATTCTCTTCACGCTACACCCCTCTCTTTTCTCTGCCTCCGCCCAGCCCCTCCAATCCTCTTGCAACATCTCTCCCCAGGGCAGGCTCAGAACCCCGTGCCCCCCTATCCCAATGTGAACCGCTAGCATGACCAGAATGGTGCTAATGTCCTCCCCAGCTGGTCTGGGGCTCAGCATCTTTACCTCCACCTTTAAGCCTAGCCCTGCTCTGCTCCCCACCCCAGGAAGTGCTCCAGGCCCTAACAGAACCAAGAACAGCTTAGACAAGACACCAGGGAAATGATGCTGAGGGAGGTGGAGTTATAACACTGGAGAGGGACTCTGGGAAACCAAGCTTCCAGTTCCGCCTGGCCTGCTTTTTATGACCTTGGGCATGTCATATTGCTGCTCCGTGCCTCAGTTTCCCCATCTGTAGAGTGGGGATAATGATATTGTGACCCTTTTTGTACAGATGTTTGGGATCTACTGATGAAGAATGCTAGATAAGAGCTAGGGGTTACTATTAAATAGCCCTCCGTCCCCACTCTCTAGGGTTACATGCTGAACCCCCTCACTCAGGCAAAACTCCCACTGAAGGGAGTAACCAGGCCTGAATAGGGGCTTTAGCCCTTTGGTTTTGTGGTGGTCTTTGGTGTACCACAGCTTCGTGACGTGTCTTTTCTGGACCACCTGTTCTCCTGCGCCCAAGTGGTTTATTCATTGGCAGATTGATCGTACTAAACCTTTCCCTTTCAACATTACCATTACTTTGGTTGTAAAGGTCTTGCCTCTGTTTTGATAAATACCTCCAAGAAACTCACTCTGGGTAATCCCCAAGGTGATTCTGTGCTGGAGAGCTCACTCAACCAGCCTGTATCTCACGATGGCTGCATCTGATAACTTCAGAGCTTGCCTGCCTGGTCTCAGCACTCAGGGTTGGTGTTCTCCCTCTGGGTTGGTGCCAAACAACCCCTGAGAAGCTGCCAAGGAGGTGGAATACATCTCCAGGCACCGCTCTTTGCTTCTTCCCTGGGAATACAACTCCCCAGCCTGCTTCAACACCCAATCAGGACACTCCTTAGCTGCAGCTACTCTGATAACTTCTTCCCTACTCTCAAGCAAAGCCACATATAGCCTGGAGAAACTGCGATCCGCTCCCACCCTTACTAAAGCCATCCCCACCCAGCAGAAATGCCCTGAGCCACTCCTACCATCTTTCGCTCTGGGAGAGTTCGTCTAGGGAGCTGGGTGAATCTCACACGCTCTGGTGTGCAGGACCCTAATTATGCGCAGGCACTCAATTCACCTTCCTGTTCTGGGCATTCAGTGATAATTACACAAAAGAAGAAATGTAATTACACTGTAACTATGATGCTGCCATCTTGGTGGCTGCACCGGGAATTGAACCGGGGGCCTCCAAAGCTAAAAGCACAGCTTGAACTTATAGCTTGCTGGAGCGGGGGGCAACCAACTCTTACCCTGTGTGGACGGGCACAGAGAGGAACCTGTAACACACACTCATCAGTAAGTAATGATTTAGTCTTTGCATTGTGAAGTATAACCTTTAGTCCTTTCTCCTGTTAACCTGTCAGGAAGGCTTTGCTTCCTTTCCTGTCCTATTCCTATTGGTCCTTGTTCGAGGACTTCTCATGAATGAAATTCAGTGGACAGGCTTGACTGTGAACAGTCCATTGTGACTCAAAGACTCTTCTGGGTTAGCTCAGTCACACGGGTCGCTGGGAGCATTGTGGGGATGTCTACACAGCGAAGAAACAAACAAACCCATGGCAGCGAGTTTCAGAGCCTGGTTCTATAGAGCTGGGCTTGTGCTATGACACCAAAAATAGCTATGCAGCCATTCTGTCTCAGGCTGAAATCTGACTGTGAATCCCACTCCTGTCCCTGAGCATCAGAGCCCGAGCCAGAATGTCCACACGGCTAGCCCAAGGTTGAGTCTGTCCACACAGGCTCTGAGACGCGCTGCCACGGGGGTTCCTTTGCTGTGTACCCTTTGGGAGCATGACTTGTCTCCCTGGGAGTACGAGGACAGTGCCTGGCACATTGTGGCTGCTACAGAAACACAAATCAAATAGCTGCAATAGCAGCTCATCTCTATTCATTACTTCTGGTGTGCAAATGGCCCCATGTGACTGTGTCTGGATGACTGACACTGTTTAACTCGCAGGCCTTCCTGCTCCTGAACTTGTTCTTATGTGACAGATGGGTTTGTACATGAGAGGAAAGAAAAAAAGCCAACCACCACACAGCCATTTCCCAAACATGCATGAAAACAGAAACCCGTTTCCGGTATGAACAAACGTGCGTTCCAATCCTGCCGTTGGATCCATGGCATTGGGCATGGTCAAATCAAACAATCATTTAAATTGGCTGTTGACTATTCAGCCGGTTCTGCTGCCCAGTCTGGAGATCTGAATTAGGAGGAAGACTTTAACCAGATTGATTGCTATGGGCACAGTAAATTTACTCCTGCTTGGATCTTTTACAAGTGTCATAAATTGAGGCCAGTATCTTTTTTAAAATTGTTTTTGTGTATTTACCATAACAAGGACTTTATAAATGTTAATCACAACACCCTTTCCACCCCCCGGCCTCCTTTGCCTTGAATAACGAGTAGTCGAATTTACCCAATGTATATAAATATATAGCCTTGTTACATTAACAGAAGCTGATTTATTACCCAAACAAGAAATTTCATCAGTTTCAGCTGGACCTTTTTTTCAATGGGCCATAAATTCACTTTTGCCACCGGTTGTTGTTTTTTAAAATGGATTTATCAGAACGGGGACTTTGCTAATTTATTTTACAGCTTTCTGGGTATGTGGAATAGTTACAGTTATGAGTGTATCCCCCTCCTCTTTTCCACCATCCGCATTCCCTAGGGCTAATTTTCCTCTGAAAATACAGCAGATATTCTGTTCAGTTAGGTGATCCTTCATGGCCAAGATTTTCAGAGCAACTGGTGGCTTTGAGTGCCGAAATCAAGACACCTAAAAGGAGCCTGATTTTCAAACTGGAGGGGATGGTTTCTCAGCACCTTCTGGAAATCAGACTCCGACCCCTTTACGATGTCTCCAACTGGGCACCCCACGTTTGCAGCCCCCAGAATCACTCATCCTTTAAGAACATAAGAACGGCTATAGTGAGTCAGATCAAAGGTCCATCTAGCCCAGTATCCTGTCTCCTGACAGTGGCCAATGCCAGGTGCCCCAGAGGGAATGAATAGAACAGGGAATCATCAAGTGATCCATCCCCTGTCGCCCATTCCCAGCTTCTGGCAAACAGAGGCTAGGGACACCATCCCTGCCCATCTTGGCCATTGGTCAGTGAGCATTTGTTTGTCCCGTGTTGTACAGTGCCTAGCACAACGGGATTCTAGACCAAGATGAGGTCTCCTAGGTGGCACAGTAATATAAATAATAGTAAGCTGCTTAGCCCCTAAGGAGTGGAGAGGGAACCCTTAACTCATTGTCCTGACCCACCCCGGCCTCCTCACTCATAACAAGACAGCACTTTACAATATGGATGACCAAACCATGGCAGAGAATTCTTACCCACACAGTGGTTTTGGAGCCTCCGGAGAGCTTGTTGTTATTGCTGGTTTAGCCTGAAGGTTGAGCAAGCTCCGGTGAAAGAGAAGCCTGGGCTCCCAGGAATGCTCTCTGCACACAGCTTTAGATGATTTACGTAATAGGTCAGAAAGTGCAGCCAATTAGTTTACAAAGTAAAGGGCGTATCCGCAGGGCAAGCAGAGTTCATTTCAATTAAGGGCAAGGCATAGTAGACCTTGCATCAAAGTGTCAAGGGAAGAAGAATAGGCTTTGCCCTCTCAGAGCACCTTCCACGAGGGGATTTCTGAACACTTGGTGAACATTAACTAAGCCCCATAACACCCCTGGGAGGTAAAGATTGTCATCTCCATGGTACAGATGGGAAACTGAGGCAGATCCTCAAAGAGGCCTTACCCCATGGATTTCTATGGGAATCCGGCGCCTAAATATCTTTGAGGATTGGGTCAGAGAGGTCTGTTCTATTCTATATGGGTGTTTATACCACTCTCATCGCTGTCGTATCTGAGCACCTTCCACTTGTGCATGAAGCAATGTGGCTGCCCACATTGGCGAAGGCAAAGTCATTTGCCTAAGCGCATAGCAAAGGGGTGGAGCGAGGAATGCCACCCCGAGTCCTGCTTTGATCACGAAAACACACTGCTGCCCGGAGCCAGGAGCTGCTTCCCCATGTGGTCTGATGGCCAGACCCCTGCTCTGACCTCTGCACCATGCCCCCCTCAGCCACAGAGCATGCCCCGGCCTAGCACTACACAACGAATGGCCTAGCTTTGGCCTTGTGCCTTTGTTTGACACAGGGTAATAATTTTCAGAGTAGCAGGGTGATAATGTATCTTGGGCTGCCCCCAGGCCATCGTGCCTGGGGACAGAGCATGTACACCCACTGCAGCCATGCAAAGCTAATTGACTAAGAGCCGCTAAAGGTAAAGAGCTTCCTCCCCAGAATCAACAGACATAAACTCAGGCAGGCAGCCGTGGGAGTAAACACACTCAGTTGACTTTTGTCCCAATCACTGGCTAAGTGAGCTAATCTGCTAATTGTCAGCCCGGATTCAGGGGAAGAGCACCACCTGGTGAAGCATCAGAGATAACAGCACCTGCATTGTGCTCTACACTTTGGAAGCCTGTCACTTTCCATGTTCAAAGCATGGTATAAACACAATATATGGTGATTTCTATTTAACCAATGTCACATGTTGCCGGGCACCATGCTTCCAGAGGTGGCGTGTCTCAGATGCAATATAAAAACCAGGCTCTTGACCACACATTGCCCTGAAAGAACTGTTGAGCTGGCTTTTCATAAGAATAGGGGTATTTGCTCAGCTGGGTGTTCTTACCCAGTTCCACCCAGGTGTTTATACAGAGCCCATCACCATATTATCTGAACCCCTTGCCCCTGCCTAGGTCACTGGCTTCAATCCAGCACATGTCTGTGACAAACTAGTGCCATCTTACACCCCAGAGGTGGCTGCATTTCAGTAACAACTGAGGGATTTCCTACGCATATAGAGGGCTCACCTGAAGAGACCCTTACACAAACAGTTCTAGTTCATAGATTGCGGGACTGTGCTCAGACTTTGTACAAAGGGTCCTTCTGGATGGAAAGTATTACAGACAGGGGAGATCTGTAATGTGACTACCATTGTGTGGCTTGGCGAATAGTCACTTTCCCTCCGTTTCTTCAGCTGTAAACTGGGGATCATGATCCTGCCCTTCTTTGTGCAGTGTTGTGAGATCCACTGATGGAAAGCACCGAAGAGGAGCTAGGACTGTTATCACTTCTACAACATGGGTTCAGTAATGCCCACTCCAAACAGTCTCAGGACGATTAAGCCAAATCTCGCGATTTTTGGAGGCCAGAGACTAGCTTAATCATCATGAGCGTGGCTCTAATCATAATAAAAGTTGGGTCCTTCCATTTGCCTTCCAGCTTTTGAGTCTTTATGGGGCTTTTGCTTCATGTTTTCAAGCTTTTCTCTGCAACCATTAGGGCTAGAAAAGTCCATGTAAAAAAGCGAGTGACAGATCGTGATAGGAGCAGCTGGGACTTTAAGAAAAAAACCCAACACTCTTGGGACTCCTGATAAAATCCTGAGTGTTGGCACCATGGTGGGGCTTCTTCCTGAGTTCTTGCTGGGCCTCGTCACAAGTTAGTTTGTTTGCTACAGCTGCTGGCTAGGGGACTTTGGCTCAGCTCGTCAAAGGTACTTAGAATGGGAATTTGATGCCTAAATACCTTCAAGGAGCTGGCGTTTAGCTCAAGCACTAGTGGCTGATGATTTTAATGTAAGATCCCTGCTTCAATCCCTGCTAGGCCGTGTTCACAATTGCCATCAAGATATGGAGATCGGGGTCCACTTCTTCTGCCATTTTCATGATTTCTCTATAACACCATCCAATACAGGCAGACCCCGAGGTTTGATTTGACATATCCTGGCTCATGACCTCAGAGGATTATGTGAGGGAGAAAGACCCAGCGGTGCTGGGGCTCATCACTGACAAACAGCATTGTCTGGCAGGAATGTTTTCAATATGGGATCCTTGTTTATTTCAGGTTTCAAAGTAGCAGTCGTGTTAGTCTGTATTCGCAAAAAGAAAAGGAGGACTTGTGGCACCTTAGAGACTAACAAATTTATTTGAGCATAAGCTTTCGTGATGAAGTGAGCTGTAGCTCATGAAAGCTTATGCTCAAATAAATTTGTTTATTTCAGAGCATCCAGAAAGATGTTTATAGTAACAGTCTTGCACAAAATGACCTCCAAATGCTGTCTTTTGAGCAGGATGTTCTGGGAACCTTATTACCAGGGCTGATGAGGCAAGAGAATGATCTCTCTCTCTCAGGGAAATATGAAAGTAATCAGGAGTTGTTTGGATATGGAGCTGCTGCTGCTATAAACAGATGTTGCTATAAAGCGCCATGGGGCAAACCTTTCCGAATGGTGGGTTGGACGCGGGAGAAGTCAGAACAAGATGGACTCAGCCCAAGCTGAACTGATTGGAAGGTCTGTGTTGGGGATTGGGTTCCAGTAAAACACTCTGTGCTCCGTGTCAGATTCCAGCCTCGCCCCACCGATTTGTTTTTTCTGAGCAAGAAACGGAGCTTATGTGTCAAGGGGAAAAGTTTGGGTTCCACACTTTTTTGGGGAAGAGGACAGATGCAGCCATTCACTTGGCCTGTAGGAGAGCGAAAGCACCATTGGTCATCTGGACAATTGGAAAACCCTCAGTAAAGCTGCCTTCCCAATACCGACACTTGCTGACTAGGGGTTGCCCATGAGGACTATTAGTTTGTTTTATATGACAGACAGGACGGCTGGTCAAAATCCATGAATCAGGCCCTACAAAATCATGAAGCTGGCTTAAAAAAAGCCCATAAGATTTATATAAAATTAAGACATTTTGGGGTTCTTTTTCTTTGCCTTCAAGATTTTGAGCCTTCCGGGTGCACTCAGGTCACATTGTCAAGCTTTTATCAAAGCCCTTTTATCAAGGACTAGAAATGTACTTCACATACACACACACACACACACACACACACACACAGATGAAAGCTGAGATTCTCACTTAATCACAAGACTCCAGGAGCTTGGGCTTTCAGAAAAAACACCCCAAAATCATGAGAGTTGGCAATGCAGCCCTACGCAGGAATGCAGCAGCCCTGGACACACTCCTTTGTCTGGTTAGACTGCAAACTCTTTGGGACAGAGACCGTCTTTCACCAAGGATTTGTGCAGTGCCTGGCGAGACAGGGCCTGATCTCAGGCAGGGCCGCTAGGTTTTACTATCATATAAATAAAACTGCCAGCAGGAAGGAAGTGGGATTGGAACCATTTTGCTCCCCCCTCACTGACAGATCTAACCAAAAAGAAACAGCCAAATGCCGTTCAGTGGACCGAAGAGTGTCAAAAGGCCTTTAACCATCTTAAAGCGACACTCATGTCTGACCCTGCGCTAAGGGCCCCAGACTTTGACAAACTGTTCCTAGTCACCACAGATGCGTCCGAGCGTGGTGTGGGAGCCGTCTTAATGCAGGAAGGACCGGATCAAGAGTTCCATCCTGTCGTGTTTCTCAGCAAGAAGCTGTCTGAGAGGGAAAGCCACTGGTCAGTCAGTGAAAAAGAATGTTACGCCATTGTCTACGCTCTGGAAAAGCTATGCCCATATGTTTGGGGATGGCGTTTCCACCTGCAAACCGACCATGCTGCGCTACAGTGGCTTCATACCGCCATGGGAAATAACAAAAAACTTCTTCGGTGGAATTTAGCTCTCCAAGATTTTGATTTTGACATCCAACACATCTCAGGAGCTTCTAACAAAGTGGCCGATGCACTCTCCCATGAAACTTTCCCAGAATCAACTGGTCCAAATTGTCCTTAAGATGTGGGAGATATTGTTAGTCTTTATACAGTTAGTAGTATATTTAGAGGTGCATGTGTCTTATTAACTCTGTTTTATCCTAGAGGTCCAGGAAGAAATCACAGCCAGTGTTTCACCCTATCTGTGATCTGGAGGGCGTGTCATAAATATAAAGGGAAGGGTAACCACCCTTCTGTATACAGTGCTATAAAATCCCTCCTGGCCAGAGGCAACATCCTGTTACTTGTAAAGGGTTAAGAAGCTCAGCTAACCTGGCTGGCACCTGACCCAAAGGACGAATAAGGGAACAAGATACTTTCAAATCTTGGGGCAGGAAAGGCTTTTGTTGTACTCTTTGTTTACGGGTTGTTCTCTCTTGGGACTGAGATAGGCCAGACAGAAATCCATCTTCTCCAGCCCAAGTCTCCAATATTGCAACCACTATAGGTAAGGCAGGCAAGGTGGATTAGTTTATCTTTTGTTTCATGTGAATTTTCCCTGTGTTAAGAGGGAAGTTAATTCCTGTTTTCTGTATCTTTAAGGTTTTGCCCGGAAGGGGATCCTCTGTGTTTTGAAACTGAATACCCTGTGAAGTATTTTCCATCCTGATTTTACAGAGGTGATTTTTACCTTTCTTTTTTTTTTTTTTTTTAAATAAAACCCTTCTTTTAAGAACCTGACTGATTTTTTCATTGTTCCAAGATCCAGGGGTTTGGGTCTTTGATGATTTTGTAACAAATTGGTTAGGATATTATTCTCAAGCCTCTCCGGGAAAGGGGGTGCGTCAGGCTTGGGGGGATATTTTGGGGGAAGAAGTCTCAAAGTGAGCTCTTTCCATGTTCTTTGTTTAACACGCTTCATAGTGGCAGCATAGGGTTCAAGGACAAGGCAAAGTTTGTACCTTGGGGAAGTTTTTAACCTAAGCTGGTAAGAATAAGCTTAGGGGATCTTTCATGTGGGTCCCCACATCTGTACCTTAGAGTTCAGAGTGGGGAAGGAACTTTGACAGAACCATTTTGCCCTTCCCTAAATTCTAAGAAAAGGACACAACTGTGATACCACAGCAAACGAGCAAACCAGAATAGAGGGTTCCTCAGGAGAGCCAATGGGGGGAGGTCTCACAACTGCTGTAACGTCTGGGTAGCTCCATCCAGCGTCTCAGTTATGAGGTAAAGACTGTTGCCCTCTGGAAAATGCCTGGGCACTCTGCCTCACCCTCACCCTTTGCTAAGTGACTTTAGGGACACACTCTTTGTGTACAAACTCCCTGCATGTCCTCGCACCCTCCAGCATCTCTGGGTTTCTTCCTCCAATAGCCAGAATAATGCACGCTTACAATGCTGCCATTGTGACAGCCAGTCCCCAAACGCAGCTGCTTTAGCTCTGCCATGAAATCTCTTCCTCGCCTTTTACCAGAGAGGATTTTATTGCATTTGGGGGGCCACACCTTGGGGGGGGGTAGGGTGTGAGATTGCGGGGGAGGTGCTGGCTACCAAAATGAGATGGACAGTCCGCTCAGGAGAGGAACCCCAGACCTGTAAGAGCAGGCGGGGGCTGCAGGTTGGGGCTGAGGGGCATTGTTTGAGCTCTGTGTGAGTGGAGAGCCCAGGGCTGGGAGAGAATTGAGAAGGATTGGCAGACTCACGCTGGCGATAGAGTTACACACCCCAGACCACGTCAGCTGCCCCATGAATTGAAACCCCTGAGCCGCCCCCCCTCCCTTTCAAACTGCTGAAGGAAATTAAGAGAGGTCTCAAGAGGAGATGGCCTTCTACCCAGGCATGACTCCGGCTACTTTGAGTCCATCTACACTGCAGAGTAGACACTCCAGCTTGGAGTGGAGCTCAGGTCCTGATGGTGGGTCTCAGAGCCTGAGTGGGAATCTCTATACTGCTGGTTTCAGTGCCAGAGCACAAGCCCTGCGAGCCTGAGTTTGAAGACCAGGGCTCTGAGCCTCACTGCTGCAGGGTTGGTTTTTTTGCAGTGTAGACATACCCTTTGTGATCCTCAGTGCCATGATACTAGAGAAAGGCCACTCTGACAAAGGCCTCCTGGGGACATCGGGTTAAACCAGGGATGACAAATGGGATGGAATCACACCAAACCTCAGTGTCAAGCATTCTCTGTAGGCAGCCCCCAGCAAAGGAGAAAAGGATCACAGAGCGTTTAGGAATCATAGTGGGCCTGATTCAGATCTCATTTATGCTAGCGGGAATGAGCGCTAAGGGCCTGATCCAAACCCTTTGAAGTTGATGCATTGACTTCAAAGAACTTCGGATTAGGCCCCAACGCCATCATAGACACCAACAATCTAGTGTTAGTATAAGAGAGAGCACAGTCAGGCCCAGTGAAGGAAATAAAAGCAGGTGAGTTAGGGAGGGCATCTTTGCATGACTGATGTGCGTGTGATTGTTGAACTGCACCAGAAATAGCTTGAACTACCAAGATCCTGTTTCTGCTAGTGAGTTCTTCTTGCATTTGACAAATAGCTCAGGGTTTTTGGGTTGAAATGCTGTTGTTGCACCTTTTGCACGTTTTGATATTTGCAAATTTTGATTCCAGAAGATAGAGTAGTCCCGGAGGAATATTTTCAGGGAGATTATTTAACAAGCACTTTTGTACCAGGAAATCAGTGAGTTTAACCTAACAAGCAACTAACATGCCAGGGGGATGAATAAATCTAGTTCCCACCTATTAATTTTACAGCGTACATAAAGCAGTGTTGAAGTCAAAAGTATATGTGACCCAAAAAGACATTGCTCATTCTGACACATATATGGTTTACCCTTGCTTGAACCCTGGCCCTTAGCCTAAATACAGGAAGCAGACTCCCGGGATGCAGTGGATCATGGGTCTGTGTGTCAGACACGTGTTCTACCTTAAAACAAGTATGTGATTGTTTGTTAGAAAGTGGGGAGGCTGGTGGAGAACTTTGCTCCAAACAGGGACAGATTTAATATTTTGCACAGGTATGCGTATCTCTTTATTGCACTACAATGCAACTCAGTCCAATCAAGTCCATTGATGTCATCACAATATTTCCAGAGTTACAACCAGGTAAATGCTTCCTTTTTGGGGACAGTTTTAATGTTCACTGAGCAACTACATGACAAACGAAACACTTACTTCAGAAGACAGAAACTGTGAACAGGAATGATCAGTTACCTAGACTAAATTTTACTTGTCAAAAGAAAAGAGTGGGAAAAAACAAAAAGCCCAGAGTTTCCATTACACATGGAGTCTAGAAATTTAGGCAAAAAGCCCACGTTGTTAACAATGAGGGTGATCAACCATGGGGAGAAGTGGTGGATTCCCTAATGCCTGATGTCTTCAAATCAAGACTGGATGCTTTTCTGGAAAGCAGGTTTTAACCAAACGTAAGTTACTAGGCTCAGCACAGAGATAACTGGGTGAAATTTAATGGCTTGTGCTATATAGGAGATCAGACTAGATGATCTAATGGTCCCTTCGGGCCTTAAACTTTATGAAACGTAAAGCCAAGTTCTTCTTTTAGTTACAGTGAGGTAAATCTGAAGCAAGTCTACTGAACTCTTTGGAGGTTTCAGAGTAGCAGCCGTGTTAGTCTGTATTCGCAAAAAGAAAAGGAGTATCCATCTCTAAGGTGCCACGGGTACTCCTTTTCTTTTTGTGAACTCTTTGGAGGTACCCTGGATTTACTCCAGCGTGGGACTGTGGTATCCTGTCGATGATGATAGGGAAGGAAGGGGAGCAGGTGGTGCTAAACATTTGCTGCCAAATTCTAATTAAACCATTTCGGCCAGAACACATAAGCAGTAAAAAGGAAGAACTTAAAGCGTAAGATCAATCGACTCCATAATCCCAACGAAACAAGTCTTTGGCTAGAGTCTTTGGGACCCAAGAACTTTCCCTTGACTTTGGTGGGCTTTGGTTCAGGCCTCTTTGAAGACAGTCCAAACCTCCCAACATTCAGGAAGAGGTTCATTCAGCCTAGGAGAGATTCCTCAAAAGAAGCAATTCCACTCACTCAGGCAAAACTAGCCCTGCAGAGTTGGTGGTCCCATCTACCGAGAAGAATGTCCTTAGCACTCCCTGTGGCAAAAACATAATTTGCTTCGGAGCCTTGGAAATATTTTGTGTTTCACTAAGCTCAGGCACATCTCACAGAGACAGGCAGCTCATGTTGACTTTGGAACATGAAAGATTGGTCTCTATGGATATCAGTCCCTCAAGCATGACCATAGCAGGAGGATCAAAGTTACAATGGATTCTTTCAGATGTTGGGTTCCCACTATTGTCTTTCAAAGTGGATTTAGCTTTGGCTGGTAACCAACAGTAAAAATACTGGCTTAGTTTACACCAGCCAAGAATCTGGACCTTTGTATGTGTCATTCCACTCTTTCCATCATGACTTATTGTCTGAAAGTGTTCACTTATCGATCTCAGGAACTTATCTGACCCACATTGCCATAGGATCTGAGCACTTCATGATAGCTAGGGCATTTACCCTCCTAAAACCCCAGGGAAGCAGGGCAGTGCCAATACCCAAGATAGAAAATGGATAACTGAGGCCCAGGGAGCCAAATGACTGGTCTGAGGTCACACAAGGAGTCTATGCAAGAGTATGGAATCGTCCTAGACCCTCGGACTAGTACCCTTGTCAATGGACCAGTCTTCCACTGTCCACTTCCACTCATCCTCTGCTTTGACTCGCCTTAACCCGGAGGTCATGTGACCTTCTGACCAACAGCTGAGCCCCAGCAAGGACAACCACAGCAGCCATCCTGGGATTCAGGAAAGATTGCTGGACTTGTCCCCTCCTGCCGGCCTCTGGAAATTTTAAGAAATATTTTTATTTGCTTCATTTTTTCCCCATACTTTTTTTTTTTTTTTTAATTTCCTCCGGGGTGACCGAGGTGCTGCCAGAGAAGCAGAGGAGCCGGGACCTGTGGCCCAAACACTGCATGAAGAGTGGAATAACTTTAAGTGACTCAGGTTTCCCAAAATCTTTTGCCCTAAATGTGCTGAGGGCGGTGGCTTCGGCTCTTTCCACTCTGGGACACAGGATCACCACATGGATTTACAAGCTGCCTTTGCCACTAAAGAAATACATTGTAATACTTGTGGACATGGTGCTGAGCCTCCCTGGTCTTTCTAGTCTATTTAGGTGTTGACGAAGCACTATGTCACCCCGTAGATTTGCTTCTTCTGGTCCCCCCCATTCCTCAAATTCCTCTGTCAAAACTCTTCGCCCCCACCGTGGTTATCCTTCCTATTGATTAGAATGAACTCTCCCCTCAGTTACTGCAGCCTTCCTGTTCAATCAGTCCAAAATGATGCAGCTAAAGTCATCTTCCGCGCCTGGCCCTCTACTGGCTTCCTGTTTCTTATTGCATCAGAATCCCAGGTCCGCACTAGAATCCGCATCCTACTCTAGTTCTTACAATGTGCCCATTACGTCGGCGCTCGGGTTCCAGCAGTTAGAGCTGGTTGAAAAACGGCCAAGCTTTTGTGCGGGAAAGTTTGAATTTTAAGTTTCCTTTCAAAATGTTTCAGCTTTTCAAGAAAATCCTAACAACTTTTCAGTGGAGAAAAAAACCCATTTTGGGCAAAAGCATTCTATTTTTCAGGAACAGCAGCAACACGATGTTTAAAAAATGTCAACCAAGCCAAAAGCCTAACAGGGTTTCGAAAATTTTTCTGATTGGAAAAACTGGGAAATGCCAAAAGGTGGCAAAGCTTTAAAAAAAAAAATTGTTCAGGGAAAAAATTCAAATCAGCTGTATACCTAATCTTGCAGCTTTGATCTCCCTTCCCATCAGTCCCTACCATACAGTACCTCAACACCTCCTTTTCTCTGTTCATGATTTTGGCTTGTCATGTTGCCCCGTTAAACCCCCCTCTCCACTTCTCTGCACACAATTAATCCTCCTCCCCCCCAACAATTATCCAGGGTTTTGCCTTCATTGGGCTGTACGTTCTCCGGGGCCTGTTTGTATAAATCAGCAGCAAAATCTAAATATTTTGTAATAATTGGCTAGCAGATGATGCTAATCCAATTTACTGGGCCAGACTTCACTTAGTCATACTGGTGTAAACCTGGAGTAAATCCACCAGCTTCTACAGAGAGACACCAAGTCCACCCCTGTTTGGGGGAGACCAGAATGTGGCGCAGAGCATATAGATCCCCATTCTCCGATGAGCTAAACACACGAACGTTTGTGTCACTTGCTCCCATTGCAACTTGTTGCATACTAAGTGGGCTGCCACGTTCCGAGTGGCAGGATGGGTGGAGAGTATGCAAGAGGCACAAAAAAGGCGAGCAAATTCATTCCAGACCCAGAAAGACAGACAAGGAGATCCGACTCTCAAGGGCCCTCTGCTCTAACCAATGAGCCAGCTCCTTTCAGCAGATAAAAGCTGACGTCCCCATAGCCCAGATAGGTTCAGAAACATGAGGGAGCCTGCAGTACAACCGAGAAGCAAAGCATTCTGGGATTTCTGCTCTTCTCTTTCCAGCCCCTGAAGGAAATTAAAGCTATTGAATGTTTTCCTGCACCGCTCACCTCTGGGCTGGCGTGGAGCCAGCAACAACAACGAGAAAGCGTTGGAGGGGACTCCTTGGCTCATGATCCATCTCCGGACGGGGTCCTCCCCCCGCCCACATGCTTTGGATTTTTAAAAAAAATTAAGTATGTTTGCTTAAATTCAGCACACACGGAATCAAGGAACTAATAGCACCAAGTACCTTCCCCCCCATCCCATGATACCACAGAAGCATCTGTAGCCCTGACAAGCCACATCCTCCCCTGCCAGCTGCACACCTCTCCCGAGCAGGTACTGCCAACTGAGCTCATCTGAGACCAGCAAACTCTTTGTACTGATGCTCAGCATCAGAAGGGCCTGGTTTGCTGTTACCCCATGTCCCCTGGTGTCGTTGATGCTGGCGCAAAGCAGGCATGCAATGTGACATTCGGAGTCAGTAGCGCTCTGACAGCTGCGCTTTGCAAGTGACAACACCAAGCCTGGAGCAGCAGTGAATCGGGCCCCAAGTGTGATCTTTTCCAGGGAATGCACAGTGAGACTGGTTTTAAACTAGCAGCTGTGTTAGTCTGTATCCGCAAAAAGAAAAGGAGGACTTGTGGCACCTTAGAGACTAACAAATTTATTTGAGCATAAGCTTTCGTGAGCTACAGCTCACTTCATTAGATGCATTCAGTGGAAAATACAGTGTGGAGATTTATATACACAGAGAACATGAAACAATGGGTGTTACCATACACACTGTAACAAGAGTGATCAGGTAAGGTGAGCTATTACTAGAGCAGGAGAGCGGGGGGGGGGGGACCTTTTGTAGTGATAAACAAGGTGGGCCATTTCCAGCAGTTGACAAGAACGTCTGAGGAACAGTGGGGGGGAGGGGAAGGAATAAACATGGGGATATAGTTTTACTTTGTGTAATGACTCATCCACTCCCAGTCTCTATTCAAGCCTAAATCAATTGTATGCAGTTTGCAAATTAATTCCAATTCAGCAGTTTCTCGTTGGAGTCTGTTTTTGAAGTTTTTTTGTTGAAGAATTGCCACTTTTAGGTCTGTAATCGAGTGACCAAAGAGATTGAAGTGTTCTCTGACTGGTTTTTGAATGTTTTAATTCTTGATGTCTGATTTGTATCCATTTATTCTTTTACATAGAGACTGTCCAGTTTGACCACTGTACATGGCAGAGGGGCATTGCTGGCACATGATGGCCTATATCACATTGGTAGATGCGCAGGTGAACGAGCCTCTGATAGTGTGGCTGATGTGATTAGGCCCTATGATGGTATCCCCTGAATAGATATGTGGACAGAGTTGGCAACGGGCTTTGTTGCAAGGATAGGTTCCTGGGTTAGTGGTTCTGTTGTGTGGTGTGTGGTTGCTGGTGAGTATTTGCTTCAGGTTGGGGGGCTGTCTGTAAGCAAGGACTGGCCTGTCTCCCAAGATCTGTGAGAGTGATGGGTCGTTCTTCAGGATAGGTTGTAGATCCTTGATGATGCGTTGGAGAGGTTTTAGTTGGGGGCTGAAGGTGATGGCTAGTGGCGTTCTGTTATTTTCTTTGTTGGGCCTGTCCAGTAGTAGGTGACTTCTGGGTACTCTCCTGGCTCTGTCAATCTGTTTCTTCACTTCAGCAGGTGGGTATTGTAGTTGTAGGAATGCATGATAGAGATCTTGTAGGTGTTTGTCTCTGTCTGAGGGGTTGGAGCACATGCGGTTGTATCCAGTGAGACACCTTGAGCTTAATGCTGTGCCCCCCCCCCCACCCTTAGGGACTAGCAGGTCCATTTATTCTCAAGTGCATGAAGGAATAAATATCGCCTCCCTCTAAATGCTAGTTTGCAGAGTCGTGATGATGGTGGGGGTGATAATTATTATTTTTGTTGGTTCAAATGAAGCAACTAGTCAGTGACAGTTGCATTCTTCAGGCTGGAGCCTAACCCACCTTTTCTCCGATAAGATCCTATCAAGAGAGGACACAGCCGGTATTTTATCCAAATTAATGTGCGTCCTGGCTCGGGCACAGTTTATGGCTTGTAATGAGCTCAATCTTCATATGAGAACAGTGCCGAAACAATAAACAGCATTTCACATCCAACTGGGTGTCTGGATTGCCATGCACGAAAACAGTGTGGCTGCAAACGGCCAGTCTGAGGGCTGGATTATCTTTACAAAGGTCGGGTGAAATTTCACACACCAACGCGAATGGCAGTGGGACCCAGTGAGGGGGGAGGTACTCATCCCGCTGCCCTCTACAGGCTGGAAGCAGAACTACGCAACTGCACACATGGTGCTGTTCAGCGATCACTGGAGTGATCTGGCTCCAACTGATTGCGAATAAAAACCTCAGCTTCCCAGAGTGGGAAGCTCAGCCCTTAAAGGTGCAGTCCCCAAATATCACTAATGTAACCCACAGTTACAAATACTTAGCACCAAGTGTCAGAGGGGTGTAGCCCTGCTCTGCAGTGCCCCCTTGTGATAAATGAAAGGTGGGGGGGAGGTAGCTCCCTTTTATGGACACCCAGCCAGCCAGTTAGCTATAAAATCTCTCTTAGTAGTTGTTCTCTACTTGCTCTACCAGTCTCCTTGCATAGGTAAAAGGAAGGGAGTGGGCACCTGACCAAAAGAGCCAATAGGATGCCTAAAACTTTTTAAAATTGCGAAGAAAACTTCTCCTTTGTCTGTCTGTGTTGTTCTCCCAGAGAGCAGAGACAGGGCTGGAATGATGCTGTAAAAAGCTTTGGGCCAATTATGAAAAATCATCAGATCATACCTAGAAACTACTTATTTGAAACCACAGATATGTAAGTAGATCAGGAAATGTCTAGGAAGACGTGATTAGGTTTATCTCTTTTATTTCTTTATGGCTTGTGAACTCCTCTGTGCTAACCCCAAATGCTTTTGTTTTGCTTGTAGCAATTAAGCTGGACCTCAAGAAAACCATTCTTGATGCTTAATGATTGTATTTGGTCTTTTTAAATCTAGCAATAGCCAAGTTTCCAGATGTATTTTCTTTCTTTTTGTTTTTAATAAAATTTACTTTTTTAAGAACAGGATTGAATGTTTGTCTCCTATGAGGTTGTTTAATTAGCTGGTGGCAACAGCTGATTTCCTTTGTTTTCTTTCTCAGCTCTTCCCCGGAGCAGGGGGTGAAAGGTTCTTGAGGGTACCCCACAGGAAGGAATTCCCAAATACGCCTTCCTGGGTTCTCAAAGGGGTTTTTGCACTTGTGTGGTGGCAGCATCTACACATCCAAGGTCAGAGAGAAGCTGCAACCTTGGGAGTTTAATACCAGCCTGGAGTGGCCAGTATTAATTTTTAGAATCCTTAAAGTGCCAGAGTGGGGCATCAGCCTCGACACCCCTACTGTTCACCAGTGGCTCCGTGGCAACGTCACTTGGTTGCCCGCTCCCAGTGGTGCTTCAACACACCAGCAAGGCCAGGATCAGGCAACAAAACTCTCTTCTCAGGGCTGATTTATTGACACAACACAGGGCCTTTTCCCCACCTCTCAGCAGGACAAACTCAGCCTCTCCACATGGGCAGACGCTGTTCTTCTTCCCCCAAGGTCATTCAGCACTGCACGTGCTCCAGCCTCCTCAGCTATTTCCTCAGCCCTCTTCCCTCTAGAGGGGTGGGGGATTCCCAGTCTCCCCAAAGCCTTGCGAGCCTGCCCCCATTCAGAGCTCAGCCTCCCTTAACCCACCAAACCCAAAACGCCAGCCGCATTTGCCACTTCCCAGCCCTTTCCATGCTAGGAGCTTCTCAAGATCCTTCTCCTGGGCTACACTCTCACCCAGTTCCAGGCCGCTCCTCTGAGTCCTTCTTCAGGACAAACTATATATGGGAACTTCACCCACCACTGAAATGCAGCCACCTCTGAGGTGAAACATAGTAACTGTTTAAAAAAGTGCATAGGTCAGAAAGCGAGGAAGAGTACTAATATTTCAGGGAAAATTTAGGATAGCAGAATGAAATTACCCAAGCAGCAAGTTAGCAGAGACGTGAACAATAACACCCCTATTTGAGCAAGAAATGCTATATGAACTTTAGTGACTTGTCTAATGATATGTACTTGCAGTCATATTATTTTGACATCAGATGTCTCTGTGCTGTCTTGGAGAATTCCCAAAAGCTTACGGCCTCTGGTAAACAACTGTGACAAGGCTGGAACTGGAGAGTCCTGGAAAGTCTGTGTGTAACTGGTTACCATTTTGTTAGTAGTGCCCTTGTTTTTCTATGGACATCTCCCACCCAAGCCCTGCTTGGTGTGTGAGAGGATCCCAGCACAAGGTGATATCGCTGTCTGCTGTACAGTTTAGTGCAAAGACACAGCCCCCCCCCCTTCGGTGAGTGTAATATTGATGAAGTCCATAATAGTAACCATATCAGGCACTTATATCAGGCTGCATGGGGTAGATTCTCAACAATTGAATGGAGCTACACAAGTGTACAGCAGCTGGTTTGTACTTTCATAGCACTGTATAGATAGTAATTAGTTAAACTCCACAAGTGATCAGATTTTATAGATGGGGAAACTGAGGTAGAGGGATGAAGGCACTTTGCCTAAGGCTAGAGGTAGAACTAGAATCCAGGGGCATCTGACCCCAGGCCTATATTCAGTCCACTAGCCCATGATGCCTATCAGGATGAACTATATGACTAGAGACCACTCCTCTCCCCTGTGCCTACCCTCCCCACCCCCTGCAGTCCTGCAAGAAGGTAGGAACTCAGTTATTCCATAGAATCCGTCCTGCCGGGCATGTGGGGTTTTTAAACCAAAAGGACCATTTCGTGCTCCTCACATGTCCAGTCAAACTAGCAGAAATTCTGAATACTCACAGCAAAGTGCTTGTGACCAAGAATCATTCACGGTAATGACCAGGGTCCGTATGCAGTCAAACATCTCTGTTAGGTGTGATACACCCAGCTGTGAATGAGACACAGGGTGATTCTTAGGTGATTTAGGGTACGTCTACACTACAAGTGTGTAAGTGACGCAGCTACGGCGCTACAGCTGTACTGCTCACTATTCATTCCAGCCCTGTGCTCCATCCTCCCGTCAGTGTGAAATATTACAGCAAGGTCCACTTTTAATACAACAACCTTTGTTCAGTAAGGAGGTGCCCTGTGTTTAAGGCTTTGCCTTTCTAGCCTTCCAGCAGAGAATCCCGTATAGCAAGTAAACGGTAATATTATTATGGGGAAACTGAGGCATAGAGCGAGCATGTGACTTGCCCAAGGGCACTGGGCAAGTCAGTGGCAGAGCCAGGAACAAACCCCTAGGACATTCACGCATGCAGGCTGTGCGGCTGGCCCATTTATAGCCCCACTCTTTAGAGCTCCGCCCACCCTCTGATGTCACAGCCTCATTGCTGACCTTTACGCCACATAAGGGCAAGAAGGCCACTCTTGTCTAGTAGGGATTTTCTTCTAAATGCCTGTAGTGCTCCAAAATGCTGCCTCCTTGTGGTAGTGCAGAGATGTGATGTTCCCCTTCAGTCATTTCAGCGGGATTAATACTAGAAGCCACTCGGTGTCAATACAGAACCCTGCTAGTGTTTCCTGCTGGCAAGTGCAGAATGATAAAGAGAGAGCAGCCCTGCTAAATGGTTAGACGGTGGCTAATGGTAAGGTGGGTGGGAGTTCAGAGAATCATTGTCAACCCCGACTGCCCTGCTCCAGTGCTTTTCAACCATAGCTAGAATCATGGAAGTGGAGGGCTGGAAGGGGCCTCAAGACGTTACCTAGTCCATCTCCTGCAAAGAGGGAGGACTAAGCAAACCTACTATCCCTGGCAGGTGTTTCCACACCCTCCCTTGGAAGCCTGCTCCAGAACATATCTACCCTTAGATTTAGAAAGTTTTCCTAGTATCTGACCTCAATCCCCCATGCTGCAGATTAACCCCCTTACTTCTTGTCCTACCTTCAGTGGACATGGAGACCAATTGATCACCGTCCTCTTTATACCAGCCCTTCATGTTATCCGGGATGTTATCATGTCCCACCTCAGTCTTCTTCTCTCAAGACTAAACACGCCCAATATTTTTAAACCTTTCCTCCCAGGTCAGGTTTTTCTAAAACTTTCCTCATTTTTCTTGCTCTCCTCTGTACTCTCTCCAGTTTGTCCACATCTTTCTTAAAGTGAGGCACTCAGAATTGGACCTTGTGCACCAGCTGAGGCCTCACCAGTGCTGAGTAGAACAGGACAATCACCTCCCATATCTTACATATGACACTCCTGTTAATACCCCAGAATGATATTAGCCTTTTTCATAACTGCATCACATTGTTGCCTCATATTCAATTTGTGAGCCACAAATATGTATGTGGGGATTGGACTAGATGACCTCCTGAAGTCCCTTCCAACCCGGATATTCTATGATTCTATGAACCCCCAGCTTCTTTCAAGCAGCACTACAGCATAGCCAGTTATTCCCCATTTTCTAGTTGTGTGTTAGGTTTTTCCTTCCTAAGAGAAGGATGTTGCATTTGTCCTTATTGAATTTCATCTTCTTGTTTTCAATTCTCCAGGTTGTCATGGTCGTTTTGAATTTGAATCCTCTCCTCCAAAGTGCTTGCAACCCTTCCCAGCTTGGGATCATCCACAAATTTTATATGTGTACTCTCCACTCCATGATCCAAGTCACTAATGAAAATACCAAATAGCATTCAATGATCTCAAAGCACCCCGTGACAAAGGGCAGGAATCATTGTGGATGAGGCTTTCTTCTGGCAACTAACAGAAGTTACTAGATTGCAGGCCTTGATTCTCATGGGAGACTTCAATCACCCTGATATCTGCTGGGAGAGCAATACAGTGGTGAACAGACAATCCAGGAAGTTTTTGGAAAGTGTAGGGGACAATTTCCTGGTGCAAGTGCTGGAGGAACCAACTAGGGGCAGAGCTCTTCTTGACCCACTGCTCACAAACCGGGAAGAAATAGTAGGGGAAGCAAAAGTGGATGGGAACCTGGGAGGCAGTGACCATGAGATGGTCAAGTTCAGGATCCTGACACAAGGAAGAAAGGAGAGCAGCAGAATACGGACCCTGGACTTCAGAAAAGCAGACTGATTCCCTCAGGGAACCAATGGGCAGCATCCCCTGGGAGAACAACATGAGGGGGAAAGGTTTCAGAGTAGCAGCTGTGTTAGTCTGTATCCGCAAAAAGAAAAGGAGTACGTGTGACACCTTAGAGACTAACAAATTTATTTGAGCATAAGCTTTTGTGAGCTACAGCTCACTTCATCAGATGCATTCAGTGGAAAAACTGTAACGACAGTGATCAGGTAAAGGTGAGCTATTACCAGCAGGAGAGTGGGGCGGGGCGGGGGGAACCTTTCGGAGAACCATAAATTCACTGAACATTAAATCTCACCAAATGAGGGTAAATCCATCATCATCGTATCCAGTCATTATACTCCACACCTGAACATAGCCATTATATGAACAACATACCCCCATATCACAATGTCTGTACTTTGACCTATTAACCTTTTACCCCCAATCAGGGAGATTGCAGATTATGTATTCCTTACGCCACCCATTCCTAAACCGAATTTTACACCCCTTGATAATCTGTACCTTATTCCCTGATAACCAGAAATGTCTATGCTTAAACTCTGTACCATTTTCTTTTTACTTCAACATCATCTTAATAATCAAGGTGGGCTATTTCCAGCAGTTGACAAGAATGTCTGAGGAACAGTGGGGGGAGCAGGGGAGGAATAAACATGGGGAAATAGATTCACTTTTTGTAATGACCCATCCCCTCCCAGTCTTTATTCAAGCCTAAGTTAATTGTATTCAGTTTGCAAATTCATTCCAATTCAGCTGTCTCTCGTTGGAGTCTGTTTTTGAAGTTTTTTTTGTTGAAGAATTGCCACTTTTAGGTCTGTAATTGAGTGACCAAAGAGATGGAAGTGTTTGCCAACTGGTTTTTGAATGTTATAATTCTTGATGTCTGATTTGTGACCATTTATTCTTTTATGTAGAGACTGTCCAGTTTGACCAATGTACATGGCATGGGGCATTGCTGGCACATGATGGCATATATCACATTGGTAGATGTGCAGGTGAATGAGCCTCTGATGGTGTGGCTGATGTGATTAGGCCCTATGATGGTGTCCCCTGAATAGATATGTGGACAGAGTTGGCAACAGGCTTTGTTTGCAAGGATAAGTTCCTGGGTTAGTGGTTCAGTGTAACTTTGTCCTCACCCATAACTATTTCACATTTGGGGACAATGTATATCTTCAAATCAGCGGCACTGAATGGCCCCATAGTATGCCAACATTTTTATGGCTGACTTAGAACAACGCTTCCTCAGCTCTCGTCCCCTAATGCCCCTACCCTACTTGCGCTACATTGATGACATCTTCATCATTTGGACCCATGGAAAAGCAGCCCTTGAGGAATTCCACCATGATTTCAACAATTTCCATCCCACCATCAACCTCAGCCTGGACCAGTCCACACAAGAGATCCACTTCCAGGACACGACGGTGCTAATAAGTGATGGTCACATAAACACCACCCTATACCAGAAACCTACTGACCACTATGCCTACCTACATGCTTCCAGCTTTCATCCAGACCACACTACACGATCCATTGTCTACAGCCAAGCTCTACGATATAACCGCATTTGCTCCAGCCCCTCAGACAGAGACAAACACCTACAAGATCTCTATATAGCGTTCTTATAACTACAGTACCCACCTGCTGAAGTGAAGAAACAGATTGACAGAGCCAGAAGAGTACCCAGAAGTTACCTACTACAGGACAGGCCCAACAAAGAAAATAACAGAATGCCACTAGCCATCACCTTCAGCCCCCAACTAAAACCTCTCCAATGCATCATCAAGGATCTACAACCTATCCTGAAGGATGACCCATCACTCTCACAGATCTTGGGATTCAGGCCAGTACTTGCTTACAGATAGCCCCCCAACCTGAAGCAAATACTCACCAGCAACCACACACCACACAACAGAACTACTAACCCAGGAACCTATCCTTGCAACAAAGCCCGTTGCCAACTCTGTCCACATATCTATTCAGGGGACACCTTCATAGGGCCTAATCATCAATGGCTCCATGTCTAGTTGGTTTCCAGTATCAAGTGGAGTGCCCCACGGGTCCGTCCTGGGGCCGGGTTTGTTCAATATCTTCATTAATTATCTGGAGGATGGCGTGGATTGCACCCTCAGCAAGTTTGCAGATGACACTAAACTGGGAGGAGAGGTAGATATACTGGAGAGTAGGTATAGGATACAGAGGGACCTAGACAAGTTAGCAGATTGGGCCAAAAGAAATCTGATGAGGTTCAACAAGGACAAGTGCAGAGTCCTGCACTTAGGACGGAAGAATCTCATGCACCACTACAGACTAGAGACCGAATGGCTCGGCAGCAGTTCTGCAGAAAAGGACCTAGGGATGAGAATCTGGATCTGAGTCAACAGTGTGCCCTTGTTGCCAACAAGGCCAATCGCATTTTGGGCTGTATAAGTAGGGGCATTGCCAGCAGATCGAGGGAATGATCGTTCCCCTCTATTCGACATTGGTGAGGCCTCATCTGGAGAACTGTGTCCAGTTTTGGGCCCCACACTACAAGAAGAATGTGAAAAAATTGGAAAGCATCCAGCGGAGGGCACCAAAAATGATTAGGGGACTGGAACATATGACTTATGAGGAGAGGCTGAGGAAACTGGGATTGTTTAATCTGCGGAAGAGAAGAATGAGGGGGGATTTGATAGCTGCTTTCAACTTCCTGAAAGGGGGTTCCAAAGAGGATGGATCTAGACTGTTCTCAGAGGTAGCAGATGACAGAACAAGGATTAATGGTCTCAAGTTTGCCATGGGGGAGGTTTAGTTTGGATATTAGGAAAAACGTTTTCACTAGGAGGGTGGTGAAGCACTGGAATGGGTTACCTAGGGAGGTGGTGGAATCTCCTTCCTTTCAAGTTTTTAAGGTCAGGCTTGACAAAGCCCTGGCTGGGATGATTTAGTTGGGGATTGGTCCTGCTTTGAGCATGGGGTGGGACTAGATGACCTCCTGAGGTCCCTTCCAACCCTGATATTCTATGATTGTCTCTGTTGTACAGATGCTAATACTGAGGCAGAGAGGCACAGGGTTAAGGGACCTGCCCAAGAAGAGCTGGGAACAGAATCAGTTCTTAGATAGTGCTGTGCCCGGGGCTACAGAAAACCTAAGAAAGATAGAACAAAACCAGGTCCCATGATTCACTGTACTGTTGTGGACATTAGAGATGGAGAATTTTCATTAGATCATAGGTATTTAATCATCTTCTCCTGGCCAGTACAAGACAATTCTCTATGGTATAACCTCCAATGCTTTGCAATAACAGGCAAGGGGGGCATGAGGACCTTATGATTCAAGCACAAGTTAGGGAAGCAGAAAAGACTTGGGGTCCATTCCTGCCTCTACTACCTGCAACTTGTGTAGCCTTGGGCATATCACTTACCCTGTAAAAGAGGGAAAATCCCAACTTGCAAGTGGGTTCTGGGAGGTTGAGTTAACTCATGAATGCTTCAGAAGTGCTTTGCTGTCCTTTGACAGGAGATGCCATCGACATGTGAGATGTTTTCCCTTTCTAGTGTGAAATGACTTTGCATGAGGAAGTGGGGGACTTTAACACAGAGACCTCATGGCTTTGGAGCATGAGCTCCGTTACGTGGGAGCTATCCTTTTCTATGTTTGTATAGCACCAAGCACAAGGGGGCCCTGGTGCTACCCCAATCATAAAAAGAATGGACTGGAGGGGAATGGATAAGAGGCCAAGGAATGGGATTGGAGGGAAAATGGTCATGCGGAATGTATGTATATGTGGGGGTAACTGATGGATCTGGGGACGATCTGATAGATTTGGAGATGGGGGTGGGCCCACTTTGAGACTTTAAGAAGATGCATTAAAACATCAAATATAAATAATATATAAATCTACCCAGGCTTTTTGTTCCTGCTGTGTCGGCAGATCATGCAAATCCTGAGCTGATCTCCTCCTTCCCAGCCTAGCGTTGGCAGTAAGCAGGGGAGCAGGGCTGGCCGTGGGAGATGGCGCGGCGATGCCTGCTTCGAGCAGATGGCCACAATCAAATCCAGTATGGTCCTGGAGACCCCGGGGTTTGTCAGGGCCAAGGACTCAGCAAGAGCTCTTTATTTTTGACCTGGGTCGAGTAAACAGCTGGGAGCTGGGTACCTTCTTATTTTGGTTACGTGGTCGGCCGTGTCTCCCTTGCTATAGAGCTATTTCTAAAACACCACCACAGAAGAATGCGGCATTGACAAGCAGGAATTCTTTTTGGCCTGTGTCTCTTATTCCTTGGCTCCCATGTGTCGCCTCAGGTGAAATTGCACAATGTCAGGGTGCCTTGCAACAGGGACTGGCAAAGGGTGCTGGCAATCATTCAGCTGGGGGCCCGGCATGGTGCAATCTCACCTCAGGCGTCGCACGGAAGCCAGCCACAGGCCCCGGATGGAGGTGTGGGAAGAGGGGACGCTGTTAATATGCCCCTGGGCTTCAGGCAGCGTCTCCATGCCTGGCACTGTTACACCCCTTGCTAACTTGACTCCTGTGGGCCTGCGGGGATAGAAACGCCACAAAGACTAGTCGTGACCTTCGGCTCCTCAGAGGACAGGGCACTAGCACGTGACTTAAAAGACCAGGGCCCGGGGCAGAGTCAATAGAGGGCAATGGGGCAAAGACACTCGTGGGAGCCAGGGAAACATCATCTAGCAGGAAGCAGTGGGACAATGATGCACACACAGGCACATGTCTGATCCCATCCAGCAGTGGGTAGTAGGACACACACACACACACACACACACACACACACAAGCAATGTTCCCTCTAATTTTTGACAGGCTGCGTGCACAAAAAATTCCT
Source organism: Dermochelys coriacea (assembly GCF_009764565.3). Classification (NCBI taxonomy): domain Eukaryota; kingdom Metazoa; phylum Chordata; order Testudines; family Dermochelyidae; genus Dermochelys; species Dermochelys coriacea. Next base: position 142,269,938 of record NC_050071.1, read on the forward strand.
TCTGTGCAAATTTTTGACAGGCTGTGTGTGCAAAAAATTTCTTGTCTGCAAATTGTTGTGCTTCTATGCAAATTTTTGTGCGCGCGGTGTTTCGCCGTGTGCACGGGATTTAGGATCTGTGTGCGTGCGCACACGCGCACAGCTTAAAGGGAATAGTGCACACAAGTCTGATCCCATCCAGCAGGGGACAGCAGGACACACACACACACATGTCTGATCCCATCCAGCAGGGGACAGCAGGACGGGGAGACACACACACACACACACACACACACACACACGACCGATTCCCTCCTGCCTCCAAGGAACCCTTGGAATTCAGCATGTTGTCCCAGCTAAGCCCTGCCCTGTTGCACCGTGGCAGACCCTGCAATGAACATAAGCAGTTGGAAGAATGCACTAACAGTTACCACTGGGGTCCTCACCCTGTGCTAGCTGCTGCTAAGCATAGCTGACGTTATGGCCTCCTGCCAGCATGGCAAAAGTAGCCTTCAGACTGGCAATGGGGCACTGTTCCTAAAGCCTCGTTAGCACCCCACAAAATGCTAATGTTGCCTCCAGACAGGTACCTTTGGGGCAGCCCATTCTGAGTGCTTGGAGGAGAGAAGGCCTCATGCCACTGGCCTAAAAAGGAAACAGAGATATTTTCTCCACCTAGTCCCTCTTGGTATACAATACTGAGAGAGGTTTACGTGATGCCAGCAGTGCCTCTGGTTTTAATATGTATCTTTGCCTGGATCCCTTTAAGGAGTCCCTAGCTTTTTCTGAGAACAGCCTCCTTTACCTCCAGAATTTCTGGCAAGGACACAGCATCATGCTTAATTCAGCTTCTACGCATTACCTTGGCACCAGTGTCCCCAGCAAGATGGAATCAGATCAGTTCCTCTGTAGGTCTCTGTGCCCCACACTCATCCACTGACTCAGCTGCTGAAAATGTCTGTCCATGATAATTGCTCTTCCCTTTAACTGAGTTTCACCGAGTAGTAATTTAACCAGGCCCCAAACCTCCACAGGGCCCCCAATGGAGATGAGGAATATGGTATTGAATGGTCCCACCTTTATGTCTCCAGGGTTCAGTAGCTTTTCTTTCCCATGCACTTCTAGAGTCCAGTTCAGAATGGGAGTCACCTCCATTTCATGACAGTGTAGCCGCCATGGGGAAATCTTCTCCATCGTAAAAAATAAGAATGATTCAGGCAGGAGGTTCCATCTGTATCTTGGTGGTCTGGTTACCATCTCTGCTTTTGAAGATGGTTTCCATTTACTAGGCTGGTACATTTTCTTCAACTTTCCCTGCAGTGATGATAAGGTATCTTGATTCTACTTTGGGGGACAGATTGGCAACACCACCACCAACAGCTGGGACCGAGCTCCCCTCTAGACATCAAATAAAAGGGTGGGTTTTCAGGCTCAGCCCCCAGAATCCTCCCTTGTGACATTTATGGTTAGGTTCTCTAGGAACTCAGCACAAGGACTGGTGGAACATTTCCCACAGAACCCTTTTCTTGTTCTTTTTAATGTATTTATTTTGATGGCAAATGAACAGTTTGTTGCCATGGAAATTTCTGTGCAATCTATCCGTCATCAACCCGCTTTTTTCATGTTTTTGTTTTTAAAAAAGGAAACATGATTTTTCAGCCAGAATTATTTGGTTTTGGTTGCTAGGGGGCAACCCAGCTGGAGAGCAAATTTTCATTTTTTTGAATGAATAGTCAAAAAGATACATGCAGAAAAATGTCAATGAAAATGAAAACATTTTGTTTTCACCCAAATTTTGCTTAGGGTAAAAAACAATCGTGACCAGCTCTGTGCAGAGCCCAGCACGTGGAGTATCGATTTTGGAAATGCTTCCCAATATCTTCCATGCGCTCCAACACATGTAGAATCCCTGAAGGACTTTCTCATTGGTTTTGGGTCTTGTCTGCTACCTGATGAGGCCTCTCTTCTCATCCTCTCCTGGTTGACAGGGTTCTCCTTTCACAACCTCTGGCAGTTTTGCCAGCTGCCTTCATGGCAAAGGCATAGAGGCAATGTGTGGTGGAGGCATAAGAACATGAGGACACAAGAACAGCCATACTGAGTTAGACCAAAGGTCCATCTAGCCCAGTATCCTGTCTTCTGACAGTGGCCAATGCCAGGTACCCCAGAGGGAATGAACAAAACAGGTCATTATCATGTCATCTATCCTCTGTCACTCATTCCCAGCTTCTGGCAAACAGAACCTGGGGACACCATCCCTGCCCATCCTGGCTAATAGCCACTGATGGACCTATCCTCCATTAATTTATCTAGTTCTTTATTGAACCCTGTTATAGTCTTGGCCTTCGCAACATCCTCTGGCAAGGAGTTCCACAGGTTAACTCTACAGGGTCACCTGCCCCCTCCCCCGATTTGCTGCTTGGCTTGTACTGAGCATGCTCAGTAACACAGCTAAAGCTGGCTACCTTCACTCTGCCCCCACCTCCACTACTGGCAGGCACAGGTCGTCTCTGCAAAAGCAGCATGAAGAGCCGACATTTAACTTGAATCTTTTCCTTCCAATAATCTGCCTTCAGTTCTGAAGTTCCTGCCCCCACACCCCAACCAGCCTCTCGACATTTTAGGGAAGGGAAAAATCACAGTGACTGGACAATCCCTGGAGAGCTGAGTGCATGTATTTGTCAGTCTGTTCCCTGCCCTGCTGATGAGAGGGGCTGGATTTGAGCTGCTTCCTTTTCTCACAAGGTGCAGTGTCCAAATGTTCCTCGAGGAGTGGGGTTTAAAGTGCGGGAACAGCACGTCCCTCGCTGAATCACAGGTCCTAGGTCTCCACATGGCTGGGTCAAATAGCTTCTCCCACCTGCCCTCTACCCCTCTGTCTTCCTGCATCCCCAGCTGGTGTAAATCAACAAAGTGCACTGCAATCAATGGGCCAGATCCCTAACTGGGGCAAATCAACCTCGTCCCATTGACTTCAATAGAGCTGTGTCATTTTCACCGCTCAGGATCCGATCTCCTGCAAAGTCCTGGAGGGAAAGGTAATTTTTAATGTTACAGAACCCCACCCCAACAGGTTTGGTAGCTATTCTCTCTCCATAATCTGTTGTTTAAATGCGGGGGAAGGACAAGCTAAAACAAAACGTGTTACATCTCCTGCATCAAGGAAGCCTGGGAGTCAATCCTCAGCCTTTGTGCTGGAATAGACAGGATCCAGCAATTCCATACTTCACAGTACACTCCTAGGCTTAAACGAGGACAACGAACAAGAGCGGAGATTTCCCTGCACCTCTTATGGGAACTCGTTTGGAAGTTCCTGTAAGAGCCAGGGGGAAATTTCAACTTGCAATACACACAAAAGTCAGGGAGCTTGTCCTCTTGTTAGCCTCATCATCCTGCACAGAACTTTATTTATTATTTGTATGACAATAGCACCAGGAGAGCCCAGCCAAGATCAGGGCACCATTGTGCTGGGCCCTTTACACACACACACACACACACACACGCACGCACACGCACGCACGCACACACACACACACACAGAGTCTATGTCCCAAAGAATCTAGAGAGACAAACTGTGAGGCAGCCAGGGTGCAGTCTACTTTGGTGCAAGGAACCCATCCACAATTGGTTAATTCAGTCTGTAGTCTAGGAGAGCTCTGGTTATCCAGGAAACTCCTTTCCATCCTTGTGGACACTCACCTGACCTCAGTTATCCATAGCTTCTTGTCTCCTGTCCGGCAAATAAAAACAGCAACACAGTGTAGCTGGGCATGAAGCCTGCGGCACTCCAACTTATGCAAAATGGTGCAGTGCTTCTCCTCAGCAACACAGGGTACTGCAAGCACGTCAGACCTGCCCTCCGCTCTCCACACTGGCTTACCACAGAATATCATATCCAGTTCAAGGTCTCAGTCCTTATCTTCAAAGAGCTCTGTGGTCTAGGCTAAGGTATGCAAAGAGCCTAAAGCTTTAGGATGAAGACCATGGTCAACAACTCTGCTCCTCTGGCACAATGGAACTCTACACCATAAGATGTAATGGAACTGGTCCTGGACTGCGGAATGAACTCCCCCAGGAAGTAACGGCCATCATAAACTTCCCTACCTCTTTCTCCAAGTGCCAGGCATGTTTTTTTGACCTGCCTTCCCTAACATCACCTTTATTACAACAGGTGTATTTAAAAACAAAAACCCTATGAAAACAAGACCCAGACCTGTGCCACTTCTGCCCCCGCAAGACAATGAAAATTCATGGAGATCTGGAGGAGGTCCTGGACGATTGGAAAGGGCAAATATTGGTACGTATATTTAAAAAAGGAAGAAAGAGAACCCTGGGACTAGAGACCGGTCAGCCTCACTTCAGTCCCTGGCAAAATCATGAAGCAGGTCCTCAAGGAATTCATTCTGAAGCACTTGGAGGAGAGGAACTTGATCAGGAACAGTCAACATGGATTCACCAAGGGCAAGTCATGCCTGACCAACCTGATTGCCTTCTGTGATGAGATAACTGGCTCTGTGGATATCAGGAAAGAGGTGGATGTGATGTATCTTGACTTTAGCAAAACTTTTGATACGGTCTCCCACAGTATTCTTGCAGCAGTTAAAAAAGTATGGATTGGTGAATGGATGTTAAGGTGGATAGAAAGCTGGCTAGATTGTCGAGCTCAATGGGTAGTGATCAATGGCTTAATGTCTAGCTGGCAGCCGGTATCAAGTGGAGTGCCCCAGGGGTCGGACCTACAGCAGTTTTGTTCAACATCTTTATGTTAATTCAGCACCAATGTGGACATCAGCACCAATGGGACACAAGAACAAATGGGTAATAAACTGGTCCACCAGGAAGTTTAGACTTGAAATCAGACGAAGGTTTTTAACCATCAGAGGAGTGAAGTTTTGGAATAGCCTTCCAAGGAAAGCAGTGGGGGCAAAAGATCTATCTGGCTTTTAAGATTCTCTCATAAGTTTATGGAGGAGATGTATGATGGGATAATGTGATTTTGGTAAGTAATTGATCTTTAAATATTCAGGGTAAATAGGCCAAATCCCCTGAGATTGGATATTAGATGGATGGGATCTGAGTTCTATAGAAAATTCTTTCCTGGGTATCTGGCTGGTGAATCTTGCCCTATGCTCAGGTGTTTAGTGATTGCCATATTTGGGGTCCGGGAAGGAATTTCCTCCAGGCAGATTGGAGAGGCCCTGGAGGTTTTTCGCCTTCCTCTGTAGCATGGGGCATGGTTGACTTGAGGGAGGCTTCTCTGCTCCTTGAGTCTTTGAACCATGATTTAAGGACTTCAATAGCTTCAGACATGGGGTGAGGTTTTTCATAGGAGTGGGTGGGTGAGATTCTGTGGCCTGCGCTGTGCAGGAGGTCGGACTAGATGATCAGAATGGTCCCTTCTGACCTTAGTATCTATGAATCTATGAATTAATGTTCATTAATGATCTGAAGGATGGCATGGATTACACCCTCAAATTCGCATATGACACTAAACTGGAGGGAGAGGTAGATATGCTGGAGGGTTGGGATAAGGTCTGGAGTGACCTACACAATTCGGAGGATTGGGCCAAAAGAAATCTGATGAGGTTCATCAAGGACAAGTGCAGACTCCTGCACTTATGAAGGAAGAATCCCAGAAACTGCTACAGACTGGGGACTGACTGGCTAAGTGGCAGTTCTGAAGAAAGGTCCTGGGGATTACAGTGGATAAGAAGCTGGATACGAGTCAGCAGTGTATGCCGTTGGCCTTCTTGGCAACAAGGACATTGGCTGTATTGGTAGGAGAACTGTCAGCAGATCAAGGGAAGTGATTATTCCCCTCTGTTCGGCATTGGTGAGGCCACACCTGGAGTATTGCGTCCAGTTTTGGTCCCCCCACTACAGAAGGGATGTGGACAAATTGGAGGAGTGTCCAGCGGAGGGCAATGAAAATGATTGGGGAGCTGGGACACATGACATTACAAGGAGAGACTGAGGCAATGGGATTATTTAGCCTGCAGAAGAGAAAAGAGTGAGGGGGGATTTGATAGCAGCCTTCAACTACCTGAAGGGGGGTTCCAAAGAGGATGAGCTCGCTGTCTCAGTGGTGGCAGATGACAGAACAAGGAGCAATGGTCTCAAGTTGCAGTGGGGGAGGTCTAGGTTGGATATTAGGAAAAAACTTTTCCACTAGGAGGGTGGTGAAGCACTGGAATGGGTTACCTAGGGAGGTGGTGGAATCTCCATCCTTAGAGGTTTTTAAGGCCCGGCTTGACAAAGCCCTGGCTGGCATGATTTAGTTGGTGTTGTTTCTGCTTTGAGTAGTGGATTGGACTAGATGACCTCCTGAGGTTTCTTCCAACCCTAATATTCTATGATTCTAATGAACAACACACAACAGGTTTCAATCACCTTGCTAAATGAACCACTGGAAGGTGCTCAGATACTATGGTAATGAGCATGGGATGAGAACCTATGGAGAATAGAATAGAGAAGAAAAGAAATTATGATCCCATTTTACAGATAGGGAACTTAGGCTAAGGACAAGATAAAGGGCAAAATTTTCAAAAGCATCTATGTGATTTAGGAGCTGAGGTGCCATTTTAGTTAGGAACCTAAATCCTATTGACTTTCAATGAGATTTAGGGTCCTGAGTGACTAAGTCCCAGTTGAAAATTTTACCCTAAGGGACTTGTGCAGGTTCACCCAGGGCTAGGGGAGCCTGAAATTGAACCCAGGGCTGTGCCTTAATCCCAAGGCCATACTTCCTCCCTGCTTTGGAGGGTGGTTGCAACTGGTGATGAAAAGATCCTGGAGATGCTGTGCACCTGCTCCGTGGAAAGCGCTGGGGCATTCATGGCAAACGCTTCTTGGGCAAGCTGCTGCACATGCTGGTCCCCATTTCTCCCCACACAAGCCCTGAAGTTACACCAAAGAGGAACATGTCCCTCCCCATCCAAAGCCATCCCCTAATTACATAGTATATAATCAGTTGCTCTGATACTTCTATGGTAATGAATGCAATAGCTCCTATGGTGACAAGGGTACCCAAACTATCTAGACAGCGGTCTCTCCCCTTAGCTGATTTATATCATGCTAGCATGCAGAGGCCCCAGTCAGGATCTGGGCCCCATCTATGGGTGCACATACCCGTCCCACCCCAGAAATATAGTCCCTGCCCTGAAGTGCTCAAATTCTGCGGAGATTTGGCAGGTCCACTGCAAATGTCTCATGCCGGGTGCTTCCCTGGGGAGACTGTTCCACAGGGTAGTAGGTTCAGCATGACATTTCCAGGGACGGTGCCACCTTTGTTTGCCCTAGTAGACAGATTCAAACAGCACCGTGTCAGAACGTGACCCTGAAGTCGTGAGTAACCCATTAGATCTTTCAGTCCATCTCCCTGTCAATTCCCATCAGACATTTTCGGGGTAAGGTTCAGGTTTAAGAGTGTCCTGTGAGACTGTCATGTGGCAACAACAATACGCCACACCCCATATCGGGCATTGGCTTTGAACACTCTCTTGGGGTCCCCCTGCATCTGCTAGGGATGCTCAACACACGCATCAGAATCAGGCCAGTCCCAGAAATATCAGACTAATCTCCACTGTTCTACCATTGCGTTGTGGCTACCCTGACAGCTGGGAATGAATGGGGTGAGCCGTGTATTTCATTTCCAGCAACGGCTTGGACAACAGATTTTCATACAAGTGTGCATCAAAATGTCTCCTTTTTGGGTCAAACTTCAACATTTCTAAGTCAGTCAAAATGTCTTTTATTTTTCCTTCATTTTAGTTGAGGTAAAACAACAATGTTTAGTTTGTGTTCAATTTTGGGCGGTTTTGTTAAAAACAACAAATAATAAAATTCAGTTTCAAAAACCAAAAACTGTTTTTGAAAGATGTTCAGATTTTTCTTAGGAAAACTGAAAACTTTAGGCAAAAATGGAAAATTCTCATGACGGTTTCCAGTTAATAATAATAATAATATAATAAAAACGGATTCTTTTGGCCAAAAAACCCCCAAAACCAAAAACCAGTATTGACATCTCAATAAAAAACTATCAAAATTTGGAAAAAACGTTGACACGTTCTATCAAATGTAATCTCATTGCCTCATGTGTCTTGGGCCTCTTGTGGCTGTCCTCATGCAAAATGGGTGGACTTGCCATAAATCCTTAACATAGGATAGGTTGATCATTAACATTGAATGGGGGGGCTGCAGGAAGCAAGCTGTGAGAGGGACTCAGGCAACTGAGGCTGGGGCATTGTTTCTCTAGCACAAGGAGACAATAACAGGGTTAATTCTCAGAAAAGAGAGACATGAATCCCATCATGTCTAAGAGCAGATACCCACCTCCTGGAAAGCTTTGAAAAGCACCAGGCCTACTTCTCTTCATCTGTCCCTAGCTGGAGGAACGGGCAACACAATAGTTGTTTAAATTCAGTGTTGACAAAAGCAAAGTAACATCAATTGGATGGAATATTTTTTAATTCCCTGCACACCTTACAGGGTTCTAAATCAACATGATCGGCCCAGGAAAGGGATCGGAGTGTCACTGTAGACAGCGCAATGGTGGTCTGTGCTCATTGTGCAGTTGTGGTCAAAAGAACAAACAAGATGTTAGGATGCAAAGGCTATTGCAGAACTAGATGGAGTTCAGGACAGGTATGAAAGATGATGTGATGCTAGAGGCGGGAGGACTAGCAAGAACCCTTAGGAGATGATCCCAAGTTGCATTAGGTCTTGACTCATTGGGATTAGCCCCAGTTCAGCCAATCAAGGGCCAGCGACTGGTGCCAGTCCTGGCCGTAGGCAAAGAAAAGTGGCGATTTAGACTCGTTGAGCTCAAACCCAGTGTTGAACAAGGTGTGAAACATCCCTTCCTCATTTACACTCAGGGGGCAGCTACACCCGTTGTGATCAGCCATCGCTGTCCAAAGCGAGTCCAATCTACGTCAAGTGATTTAGGAGCCTAAGTTCCATTTTCAAAATTGACTCAGGCACTTAGGAGTCTGATCCCAACTGACTTTCTGGGAGACTGAGGTCCCTTTGGGGTGAGTAAGTCCCTTTTGGAAGTTTTACCCTCAGTGACGCATCCAAGATGTCAAAAGGAATCCATGTCAGAGCTGGAAATGGAACCCAGGGCTCCAGCAGCCACGTCCACAGCCTTCACCAAAAGACCACGTTCTGCCTGCTCTGGACGGGGGTCGCCCTGGTGCTGAAGGGACCTGGGAGGTGCTGTGTTTCTGTTCTGGGGAAAGCAATGGGGCTGGGGAGTTCTTCCAAATGCTTCCTGAATGACCCTCTGCATATCCTGGTCCCCCATCTCTCCTCAGACAAGCCCCGATGTTACACCAAAGAGGAATGTGTCTCTCTGCATCCAAAGCCACCCTCTAATTACACAGGATATTGATCAGTTACTCTGATACCACTGTGGTCATGAAGACCATATCTCCTATGGCAATGAGGGAACTCAAGTATCTAGGCAGCTGGTCTCTCCATGTAGCTGATGCAGCTCTGCTCCCTATAGGTTTATATCCTGGGGGGGGCAGGATGAGATGAGAGGCAGGAGCTCAGCACCAGGAAAATGGCCCCGCACCTTCTCCCTTTCTCTTGATTTGTTTCACCCCTTCCTTCTAACCACTGCAAGACACACCTTCTCTTTCCCCCAATGCTCCCTGATTCAGCCTCTTTGAATGTGTCATTGGAAGAGCAGAGAGAGTCCCCTGGATAAACCTCAGCGAGTGTATTTATAGCCATGGCACTGCGCTACCGGATGGCCTCCATGGCTTGAGTGTTATGGTTCTGATTACACTGCGGGGACTTTTGTTTTCAAAAACACAGAGCAAATATCTGTGGCCCACATGGCAGCCCTCGCTCCGCTCAGAGCCACTCCAAACCAGGCCAAAAGCTACGTTTTTTTTGCTGTTTCCTGAACAAAAAGTTCACTTTTTTTTCTCCCACTCTCTCTCTCCAATTTTGATTGCTTCCTTTACACATTCATTTCATGACAAGCCTGTTTGTTGCTTTTGGCTACTGGGTCAGTGTCGGTGTGTAGAGGGGTTTACAATGGAGTCTCTGTTCCCACACTGGTTGTAACGTTGCCTTAAACAAGTGCCAGGTACAATCCAAATCTGTTCATCTCGCTTGTATTTCTATACACAAATGCATTAAAAAGCTGACGGGCTGATAATTGTTCTTGAGGTTCATTTGACATTCAAGGTTTCCTCAAACAGAACAAGCCTGGAGCCTTCCAGTTGAAAGATTTTAATATATATGTGTTTGGTTGGTTGGCAAAACCATTGCCAGACAACATTCCAACTAGAGTCCACAGTGTGGTCCCTCAGACTCGAGCTCTGCAAGGCTGGAAGGGTCTCTCTCTTCCTATCAAATTAAGTTGGTTTCGCTACCTGGGATAACCCAGTTTGGTTTTAACATGCCTGTCTGGCCCACCCAAACACTGGCACATCTCTCTGCTGGAAAACCGCTCTCACTGGGATCTGCGGAAGATGATGTTCTCAGAGACGGTGGATAAGAATCAGACCTGACAGCAGGCTGACCCCAAACTCAAGATCAGACTCCCCTCACAGCTGGGCTGGGATCAGTATCTGGACCAAGTCTGGGAGCTGGCCCCTTCCATCTCTAGAATGGGCCAAACCAAATCCCCAGACTGAACGCCTCCACACTTTTGTGGTGTCCAAAATTTCAAGCTGGATCTCAGTTTTGTGGCTGGGCCTCCGTCTCTGTTTCTCTCCTTTCTTCCCAATCCCTGGTTTCACAGCCTTGGGGAGGCTGATCCAAGAGTTGTCCCAGCCTTGCACACTCCATCTGGTAGGACTTAGCAGCATTGGTGGGTTCCACCTATAGAATTTCTCAGCCCCAGTGACAGCTCCGCCACAGGGATCTTGCCCTATGGAATTCATCAGAGTTGTGAGAGCCTGGCCCATAGAACTCATTGCCCTCTGAGACCCCATGGTGTAGTGCTCTCAGCCATGAAGGTACTCAGTGTAGAGCCTTTCAGTCTTGGTAGAGTACCCCTGTGGGCCTCTTTAGTCTTATTATCTGTATTACAGAAGCACCCAGATGTCCTAACTGAGATCACAGCCTCTTTGTGCTAGGTGCAGGACAGACCCAGAGTAAGAGATGGGGCCTGCCCTAAGGAGCTAACAGGCTAGAACAACTGGTGGGAGAAAGGGAGAAGTATTATGGCCATATTGTAAAAACAAAGAACGATGAAGCGACTTGCCTGAGGTCGGGCAGGGAGTCCAGAGGGCCGAGCCAGAAATTGAACCCGGATCTCCCCATGTCCCAAACTGGTGCTTTAGCCATAAGACTTTCTATTCCCAACCTTGAAAGATTCCCTCCTCCATTTGTGATGTCCACTATTTTGGCCAGTGCACTGGGGATTGAACTGGTGACTCCACAGTTAAGAAGCAAAAGCCACTACAAGCAAAGCCACCTGGCTGATGCCACAATAGACTCACATCCTGTGTGGCCCTGGCACAATGTGGGACACAACACACACTGGCCCCCACTTTTCTGTACAGAATTACCCTACAGTATGCTGGCATTTTCCTGCCAACTCGGCGGCGAGAGGCAGGGGTATGTCACCATACAATGACTGTAGCTGGTCTGAAAGTTTCCTCAGCAGAGGTGGAGTGTCAGCATATCCCAATGGGTAGCCTCAGAACTCCTGAGTCAAGTTCACACAGCTCTATCTCTACCTCCCATGTCTGTCCATGTGGGTTCAGGGCCCCTGAGTTCTGGAGCCAAAGGAAACCGAAAGCAAAGGTAATTCCCACTGGAAAAACCCACTTTCCCTTCAGCCAGGTTCCAAGAGTGAGGGTGGGCTTTCCCCAGCCAAAAGCAAAGCGAGATAAGCCGGAGTCCTTCAACCAAGGCCAAAGTCAACAGAGGTTTTCCCTGGCTAAGTCCCTACACATGATGAAGCAAGTCCCTGACTCACATCCTGAGTGGTGCAGCACTTCTGGCCAGGTTGCAGTTTCCAGGAATGCTCCTCTGAAAATGCTCTCTGCCTGGGGAAAAGAGGTTTTGTTTGTCGCCACTACTAAAACTGCCAACCCAGAGCTCCCTTCTCCCTCTCGGCTTGTTCTACTGCCTTTGAAGTCAGCGAAAAAACTCCCTTTGACTTCAATGGACTTTGGACCAGGCCCCACTATTTCTTCCCCTTAATAAGCCCCACCTGGAGGACTCCCATTCCAGTTCAATAGCAGTGGTAACTTCTCCTCTCCTTCATGCCCTCTGGGAGCCATTGTCCCTTTCTTGGCCAGGCTGGGCGTGTACACCCAATCCACTGCTACCCTGTTGTTTCTTTCATCCAGCCGCTGTGTCTTGTCTGACATGTACATGGCAAGCTCTCTGGAGCATAGTCTGTCTTCTTTGTTATTCATCTGTGCAGTGCCTGGCACCTTTGGGCCCTGATCAATTTGATTGGGATTCTCACAATAAACAAATAAGAGAGATCATCATAAGACTAAACACGCTCTCCAGCTAAACGGAAAGAGAAAAAAAGGATGTTTTCAAATGAAAGCCTTAATACTTTACTTGCAAATGCTTTGATTGTTTTCTCTGCTTTTCTTTATCTTTAATAGAAGGTTAAAAGGATTTTTAATGGTGTGTTTGCCATGGTACTAAGCAGGCTGCCATGTCCCCCGAACTTTGTTTAACCCTGCTTAAGGCTGCACACTGCCTGGGTTACATTAACACCTTTGGCACATATAGTCCATCTAAATGAATACAACAGGGTACCCTGGCCGGGCAAGAAAGGAACACTTGCACAGCTTTTTCGCGCATGGCTCTTGGCTCAGGCCGGCGCCAATAGGAACATTATGCTTGCCCACAAATGAAAGAAACGAAGACAAACGATGGGAAAGAAGAAAACTAGTGCCAGTTCTGCCAAGTGCCCCGAGCCAACGGGATTGTTTTATGGACTAAGCAGGGTATGACTGATTGGATTTCCCATCGCTATTTTTCAGTGCCGAAGTGTGAGAGCCCCCGGGAAAGATAACTTTCCTGCAACCTAACCCTTGAATGATGAAACCTGGGGATTAACAGCAATTAGTCTCCATGCCGCTAACGGTGACTGCACCTCCCAGTTCCGTTCAGTCGGTTGTGTCCCCATTGACCCAGCAACCACGGAAATAATCCTTTGTTTCCAAAGCCAGTGTAAATCTGTCCATGCGGCGTGAATTATATGAAGCGGATCCGTGATGAGAACTCTTGGGCGCTGGGAGGCCCCTCCACCTGCAGTATGTTACTTAGATTCACGGCGACTGGCTGCACTGGGAAAAGCAGGTACTTTATGGACTTCTGTGTTCAGTCATTATTGAGGTTTTACGATCTGAGAGGTTAACTGAGGACCAGACACACGCACTTAATCTAGATACCAACTGAGAATGCAATTATCAAATGGAGAATAAAAAAATAAAAATCCTGTCCACTTAGGGCTCAGGAACATGCGGTGTCTGGGGAAACTTCCCCTGCTTAAAAAGTCAGAACAGTGCGGATCAGAGCGGCAGGTTAAGGGATATCTGAACATTAATATACAGATTCCAGAAACTATTAGAGAATCCAGGGGAGATTGGTCCTTGGCCATACACAGCATCCCTGGCCCAAAGAGTTTGGAGACAAAGGAAGCACCTGTATCCCACAGTGCAGGGCCTTAACAACAGGACTAGAGCTGGGCAAAAGTTTTCCACTGGAAATACATTTTTTTCCACTGGAAAATGCAGAGGTGAGTTGACGGAAACATTTCATGAATCCGTTGCAGTTTCAATACATTGTTTCAGTCGAAATCAAATCAAGAAAATCCTCCCAAATGCCAATGCTTCAAGTTTGCAACTTGAAACAAATTTTCATTTAGAATTTTACTTCAGTTTTATTTTTTAAAATATGTAACCCCCCCCAAAAAAACAACAAAAAACCAAAACTAAACATGTGGTTTGAGCCAAAACAATTTTCCTTTCTTTCAATTTTTGGGTTTAGCCAGCAAACCGAAAAACTTCACAGATCTTCATAGGCTTTAGCTTCCATTCTAAGGCTGTCCCCTACTGTAACATTATTTAATACTGGTCCACCCAATGTTGGTGCACAGATGTTCGTACATTTCAGTTATTCTTAACATTTAAAAGTTTCTATAAGCTTAGAGGAAACAATTTTTTTTATTTGCTTGTGTATGGTGTGAATAAATACAGATTTACAGATCCTAGCGTAACACTACTGCTGCGAAGTTCTGAGTGGTGCCCCTGGCGTGTAGCAGAGTTATAACCATGAAGATCTTAGGTGGCTGCAGATTTGCTTCAATAACTTTTAGAAGGTAAATCAAAAGCTCCCCATGGCGCATGGAGACACAAAGCCTGAGGAGGCTGGCAAACCTGGGTGTGATTTGCCCATGCTGATGGGGGCGGATGAATTCCTCCTCTCTCAGCGAGGGGAAGAGAGAGTTAACTGCCTCTCTGCCAAGAGAAGGAAAAGCCCTGCCTCACCCAGAGGGCTGTGTGGAAGCTGTTGGGCATGGAGGAAAGAAGGAAAAGGAGGAGTATGGCTGTGCCCAGGGAGAATCTCACTTGGTTGGAGACAAGATGTTTTCAGGGCCCAGTCAGCTAGAGCAATGTGGCAATGCCCGACAATACATTTCTTTCTCAGCCCCATGGGTGGAGTGGGTTAAACTCACATTGATGTTACTGGGTTTACATATTAGCACCTATGTTATAATCTTACCAAGCTCGTGGAAGAGAAAGTGCCAGACTCTGCTACCCCTGCCCACATGGAGTTGCCATCAGTCTGGTGATACCTCTCCATTCTCTGATGCGCATAACTTTGCCAAGGAGTACTAATGGAGGAAGGTGCTAAGGGTGGCAAACTCTGCCCCTAAGCTTTTTACATCAAGCAAGTCAAGTGACTTGCTTCCATTTCCAGATTATGAGTTGGAGACTGTGGCATCTCCTTTGTTGTACAGAAGAGATGGCACTCCTTGTTAATAAATATAAAGGGGATTCCTTATTGAGGCTGCTGGACACAGCCAGACCCTGTGGTTCTTTCTGGCTCTTCGGCTGTCCCACTGACTGCACACAGCTTGTGCTGTTTAGTGTTATCGCCCTAAATTTTGGTATGGATTAGAGTGTCACAGAATGGACGGGTTTCAGAGTAGCAGCCGTGTTAGTCTGTATTCGCAAAAAGAAAAGGAGTACTTGTGGCACCTTAGAGACTAACAATTTTATTAGAGCATAAGCTTTCGTGAGCTACAGCTCACTTCATCGGATGCATTTGGTGGAAAAAACAGAGGGGAGATTTATATACACACACACACAGAGAACATGAAACAATGGGTTTATCATACACACTGTAAGGAGAGTGATCACTTAAGATGAGACATCACCAGCAGCAGGGGGGGGGAAAGGAGGAAAACCAGCAGTTAACAAGAATATCAGAGGAACAGTGGGGGGTGGGGTGGGGGGGGAGAAATACCATGGGGAAATAGTTTTACTTTGTGTAATGACTCATCCATTCCCAGTCTCTATTCAAGCCTAAGTTAATTGTATCCAGTTTGCAAATTAATTCCAATTCAGCAGTCTCTCGTTGAAGTCTGTTTTTGAAGTTTTTTTGTTAAAGGATAGCCACCCTCAGGTCTGTAAGCGAGTGACCGGAGAGATTGAAGTGTTCTCCAACTGGTTTTTGAATGTTATAATTCTTGACGTCTGATTTGTGTCCATTCATTCTTTTACGTAGAGACTGTCCAGTTTGGCCAATGTACATGGCAGAGGGGCATTGCTGGCACATGATGGCCTATATCATAGAATCATAGAATCATAGAATATCAGGGTTGGAAGGGACCCCAGAAGGTCATCTAGTCCAACCCCCTGCTCAAAGCAGGACCAAGTCCCAGTTAAATCATCCCAGCCAGGGCTTTGTCAAGCCTGACCTTAAAAACTTCTAAGGAAGGAGATTCTACCACCTCCCTAGGTAACGCATTCCAGTGTTTCACCACCCTCTTAGTGAAAAAGTTTTTCCTAATATCCAATCTAAACCTCCCCCATTGCAACTTGAGACCATTACTCCTCGTTCTGTCATCTGCTACCATTGAGAACAGTCTAGAGCCATCCTCTTTGAAACCCCCTTTCAGGTAGTTGAAAGCAGCTATCAAATCCCCCCTCATTCTTCTCTTCTGCAGACTAAACAATCCCAGCTCCCTCAGCCTCTCCTCATAAGTCATGTGCTCTAGACCCCTAATCATTTTCGTTGCCCTTCGTTGTACTCTTTCCAATTTATCCACATCCTTCCTGTAGTGTGGGGCCCAAAACTGGACACAGTACTCCAGATGAGGCCTCACCAGTGTCGAATAGAGGGGAACGATCACGTCCCTCGATCTGCTCGCTATGCCCCTACTTATACATCCCAAAATGCCATTGGCCTTCTTGGCAACAAGGGCACACTGCTGACTCATATCCAGCTTCTCGTCCACTGTCACCCCTAGGTCCTTTTCCGCAGAACTGCTGCCGAGCCATTCGGTCCCTAGTCTGTAGCGGTGCATTGGATTCTTCCATCCTAAGTGCAGGACCCTGCACTTATCCTTATTGAACCTCATTAGATTTCTTTTGGCCCAATCCTCCAATTTGTCTAGGTCCTTCTGTATCCTATCCCTCCCCTCCAGCGTATCTACCACTCCTCCCAGTTTAGTATCATCCGCAAATTTGCTGAGAGTGCAATCCACACCATCCTCCAGATCATTTATGAAGATATTGAACAAAACGGGCCCCAGGACCGACCCCTGGGGCACTCCACTTGACACCGGCTGCCAACTAGACATGGAGCCATTGATCACTACCCGTTGAGCCCAACAATCTAGCCAGCTTTCTACCCACCTTATAGTGCATTCATCCAGCCCATACTTCCTTAACTTGCTGACAAGAATGCTGTGGGAGACCGTGTCAAAAGCTTTGCTAAAGTCAAGAAACAATACATCCACTGCTTTCCCTTCATCCACAGAACCAGTAATCTCATCATAAAAGGCGATTAGATTAGTCAGGCATGACCTTCCCTTGGTGAATCCATGCTGACTGTTCCTGATCACTTTCCTCTCCTCTAAGTGCTTCAGGATTGATTCTTTGAGGTATCAATAAGGTACCAATATCACATTGGTAGATGCGCAGGTGAACGAGCCTCTGATAGTGTGGCTGATGTGATTAGGCCCTATGATCGTGTCCCCTGAATAGATGTGTGGACAGAGTTGGCAACGGGCTTTGTTGCAAGGATAGGTTCCTGGGTTAGTGGTTCTGTTGTGTGGTGTGTGGTTGCTGGTGAGTATTTGCTTCAGGTTGGGGGGCTGTCTGTAAGCAAGGACTGGCCTGTCTCCCAAGATCTGTGAGAGTGATGGGTCGTCCTTCAGGATAGGTTGTAGATCCTTGATGATGCGTTGGCGAGGTTTTAGTTGGGGGCTGAAGGTGATGGCTAGTGGCGTTCTGTTATTTTCTTTGTTGGGCCTGTCCTGTAGTAGGTGACTTCTGGGTACTCTTCTGGCTCTGTCAATCTGTTTCTTCACTTCAGCAGGTGGGTATTGTAGTTGTAGGAATGCATGATAGAGATCTTGTAGGTGTTTGTCTCTGTCTGAGGGGTTGGAGCAAATGCGGTTATATCGTAGAGCTTGGCTGTAGACAATGGATCGTGTGGTGTGATCTGGATGAAAGCTAGAGGCATGTAGGTAGGAATAGCAGTCAGTAGGTTTCCGATATAGGGTGGTGTTTATGTGACCATCGCTTATTAGCACCGTAGTGTCCAGGAAGTGGATCTGTTGTGTGGACTGGTCTAGGCTGAGGTTGATGGTGGGATGGAAATTGTTGAAATCACATAAACACCACCCTATATCGGAAACCTACTGACCGCTATTCCTACCTACATGGCTCTAGCTTTCATCCAGATCATACTTGCTTACAGACAGCCCCCCAACCTGAAGCAAATACTCACCAGCAACCACACACCACACAACAGAACCACTAACCCAGGAACCTATCCTTGCAACAAAGCCCGTTGCCAACTCTGTCCACATATCTATTCAGGGGATACCATCATAGGGCCTAATCACATCAGCCACACTATCAGAGGCTCGTTCACCTGCGCATCTACCAATGTGATATAGGCCATCATGTGCCAGCAATGCCCCTCTGCCATGTACATTGGCCAAACTGGACAGTCTCTACGTAAAAGAATGAATGGACACAAATCAGACGTCAAGAATTATAACGTTCAAAAACCAGTTGGAGAACACTTCAATCTCTCTGGTCACTCGATCACAGACCTAAGAGTGGCTATCCTTCAACAAAAAAGCTTCAAAAACAGACTCCAACGAGAGACTGCTGAATTGGAATTAATTTGCAAACTGGATACAATTAACTTAGGCTTGAATAGAGACTGGGAATGGATGAGTCATTACACAAAGTAAAACTATTTCCCCATGGTATTTCTCCCCCCCACCCCACCCCCCACTGTTCCTCTGATATTCTTGTTAACTGCTGGAATTAGCCTACCTTGCTTGTCACCATGAAAGGTTTTCCTCCCTCCCCCCCCCCCGCTGCTGGTGATGGCTTATCTTAAGTGATCACTCTCCTTACAGTGTGTATGATAAACCCATTGTTTCATGTTCTCTGTGTGCGTATATAAATCTCTCCTCTGTTTTTTCCACCAAATGCATCCGATGAAGTGAGCTGTAGCTCACGAAAGCTTATGCTCTAATAAATTTGTTAGTCTCTAAGGTGCCACAAGTACTCCTTTTCTTTTTACAGAATGGACGGTTGCCCATACTACAGATGCTTCCGTTTACACACACACACACACACACACACACACACACACACACAATGGGAAGTGAATCTGTGGTGCAGTGAGAATTGTGGTTGTGATCAGAGAGTCAGTCAATGGAGATACCCTAAAGTATAATGGAGATCAGGACTTGGTTTTGGCTCTGTAGCAGGGAATGTCGCGTGTTTTCATAGCTTCATGGAGTTTGAAGGCCAGAATGGACCATAATGATCATCTAGCCCGACCTCCTGCGTAACACAGGCCAGTTGTTTTGAATGGTCTCTTGTTTATCTGCGACCGTTAAAAAACCCAAGAATATTTTGTCAGTTCCCTTTTTCCTTCCCATTCAGGCCTTCATGGCAGAGCACATTTGCAAATTGGGTGCTGTGATTAATGAGGATTATAAAGACCTCTCCTTTTTTCTTTCTGCTTTCTCTCCTGAGAAAGAAGATGATTAACTGGTAGAGAGATAGAGGGCCTCATTGGATTTGATTAATATGTGCATTTCCTCAGATGGCGTTCAGCTGCCCCTAAAGCACGTACACCAGCATCTAGGTCATTATGAGTTCCAATAAATGCTGAAGGGGTATCTACCCCAGGCTCATAAGTGACTATAGAGCAATTTTATGGTGTGAAACAATCTGCTTTCAAAGGGTGGATTAGCTGACTCTGCATTAAAGCCAAATCCCCAAAGCCTGGGGGTTGGAGAATGGGAGCTCTTCTTGCACATTGCATCTATTGTTAGGATTCAAACACGCCCATATCCGTTTGCAAAACACTTCTGCAGGGACTGCATGGCTCAAGGAACAGGTAGTGGGATACGGAGCCTCTGGCTTGAATCCAGCCACGGGGCCCAATTCCAGTTTCAGGGGCAGCAGTATGACTCTGAAGGTACCCCACTGAAAATGGCAGCAACCTAAGGTATCCCTAACAGCTTGGCTGTTTTGTGACTTCCCTGTGAAATGAATTGCTTGTCTCAGTCCACAGTGGGCTCATCATAAAATCCAGTATATTAAGTTGACATTGACTGTCACCCCCGCAGAGTGGTCAGGGCTGGTGGGTATGGACAGGTCCTGATCACTCGTGGCTGTTAAAGCTCCTGCAACTTTTTTGTCGGTGTTGTTGTTGCTGCAAGCAAAGATGTCTTAAATTGAGCATCTTTTCATTTCAGTTTGAATACTTACCCCCTGCCTGGCTGCAAGTTCTATGGGACTAAGCATGGTATAAATAGCTAAACAGATGGATTGATTCATTTCGATATAGTAGCTTTTGTCCCAAGTGATTGGGACAAAAAAATCAAGGTACCAAGCCATGATTGTGAGGTGTATAAACCATGAGCTCTGTTGATCGCGTCTTCCTGCATGAGGATTCACCCACCACTGACTAAACTCCTGTTCCAGCATGCATTGGGGTCAGTGTAAAAATTGGTAATGCATCTCCTGAGCACCAGTCTTTTCTTTGGTCATTCCCACATCCTGTCCAGGAATCTGGAAGAGATTTGTCAGCCCAATTATTACTGTACCCTTCCTCTCGTTGAGCCCCATTGCTGAGGGAAACAGTTTTTGCAGAGAGCAAAAGCACTAGTGAAGCTTGTATAATGGTTTCATTGTAAGGCCCAAATGAATCATTGGGATCATCTAGTCTGATCTCCCGCATAGCACAGGCCAGAGAATCTTGCTCAGCGATTCCTGCATGAAGCCCCAAACTTGTAGTTGCATTAGAGCCCTTGCTCCTTGATACCTCTCCTTTTTCTGAAGCTTGGAACTTTCTGAAAACTTTGCTTTTGGGGTAAACTTTCCTTGCTTTGTCTCAGCCACAAGGCACTTTCTTTGCATTTGTGCATGCGGAAAATTTGAGGAAATTCCATTCCACTGAAATTTGAGGAAATTCCATTCCATTCCATTTCGAGTTTAGCCAATTTAGAAAAATTCTAAGCTCCCTTTCTGAGAATAAGGCTTCAGCAGAAATACCTTAACTCTGAAATGTTTCATTCTCCCGCCTCCCCACCTCGTCGGATGGCACAAATAGGGGGGAGCTTCACATATGATGCTCACTGAGCAGGCTCAGAACCATCACACAGCTGTTTGGAGTTTTAATTCCTTTCCCATCAAATCTCGGATGAAGTTTCCCTGTTAAGGATCATTTTACGTGCAAAGTTTCATATTCTCTGTGCTCAGCTCTATGAGCCTACGGGGATGCAGCAGGGACAATATGCAGTGAGACCATGTGTGTCTTGGGATTCCAAACGCTCCTGGCCATAGAAGAAGAAGAGAGGCACTTTCCACTTTCCCCCTCTCATTACAAGAAATCTGACCCAGGAGTTGTTCCACTGAAATCAGTGAGTCTACTTGTAAGACTAAGGCAAGAAGGATTTGGTCCAATAGCAGCAGAACTTGCCTTATTTGCCTTCATGAGCTGTGAACTTGAAAGCTTAATTGTGCCTATTTCAAAGCTAACGTTATTAAACCCAAACAATTTCCCTTATAAAAAAGGACAATTAAATGCAGCCCCCATGTTAGTGCTTAGCATCAGCCTAATGGAGCTTTCCACAGGGGCTAAGCACTGACCTTTGCTGCAGTGATCCTACGAGGTACCAGTGACATTTGGGAACAGCAGCCACTAAGAACTCCACAGTAATAGGAGATGAACTAATGTTGATCGCTTCTGAAGGTCCAATGATCTGCCTTAAGGTCACTGCTGAAATCTGGGGCTCCTTCATCCATTTGCGTTGCAATTATTTTGTCAGTTGCTCCTAACGATCTGCTGCAAATGGGGAAACTTGAAAAACATGCAATTTTAAGGGAAAAAAAATCTTGCTTACACATCATTTAAGTTATTTCTTCATTCTTCCCCGTTTCTTTTATGATCAAGCCTGGAGTCCTCAGTCATTTGCTTCTTGAGCAAAAGTCCCATAGATCAGAGTGAGCAAAACTTCCAGATGTGACTCACGGAACTTGAGATTCTGCAACAATGTTTGCAAAACCATCAGCAGATCTGCAGCTGGGCCCAGCAAGGTTCTGGAGCTCATGCTTAACTTTAAGCACCTGAAGAGTTCCATTGACTTCACTGGCACCCCTCCCATGCTTAGAGGCATGGGCCCTGTATTCAAAGTCACAACCCCTCACCTTAGTGAGAGAAGTATGTTTTCCCCCACTGTCAGCTCTGCAGAGTTAGCCCAGCACTGGAAGAGTGAAGTGGATCCATCTCTGGCCTGTCATCAGTAGGACGATTATATCTGGAACCCCATCTGGCCAATTTTGTTGTCATCCACCGCTACGTGTGCTTACACCCTGCCCGACTGAAGGTGCTGAGGGCCAGACTTTTAAAAGTGTGTAGGCATCTAACTCTCATTGAAATCAGTGGGCGTTAGGTGCCTAAATATCTTTCCAATCTGCCCTAGGGCCCTGATCCTGCTGTCATGTGGGGACTTAGGTAACCAAGGGCACCAGGATGGCACAGATGCTCCATGAGGCCTGCAGGGGTCAATCGGCCTCTTTATTAATGGGAATGATGCTGGAGGTGGAAAGAAAACAGACTGGCTCTCAGGTCCCAGGTTGAGTTTTCAGGGCCAGCGAAGAATCACAAAGCCCCCTTTCCTCTCACTAATCCGACCTGGACTCAGTGAGCGGGGAGGGACCCCATCCTGCACTTTGTACGAGTTTGCTTTCCTGGTTGATCCCCGAGAGCAAAGGATGTGACTCTGCATGAACAATACCAACCTCCTGTAGAATGCTCTGGATCTGTAGATCTCAAAATGCCTCAAAAAGGTAGCTGAATATTGTCACCTCGATTTCGTCGAGGGGGAAACTAAGGCACAGAGAGGGTCAGGCTTGGACTCCGAGGCCAGTGCCCTACTCCATTGCTCACCCTGCCTTTCTTGTGATTTGCCTCGTTCTCCCCTTCTGCTTTGTTATTTCAGAGTATTTGTATTTGTTCTTCCCTTTGCCCTTTCTTTGTTCTATTTTCCCCTTGATTTTATTCATTTTTTCCTTCGATGGCCTTTGCTCCTTTTTTTCGCACTCCTTCCTAAACCCCAATAAGGTGAAAGTTACAGGCTAACTTTTGAATGCACAGAGAGGAAGCATAACTCAGTGTTTAGGGCACTGGTCTGGAGCTCTTGAAAACCATACCACAGTTCCCTGCTTTGCCATGGAGACAGTGTGTGGCCTTGTGAGTCTCTCTGTGTCCCGGTTCCTCATCTGTAACAGTAATAGTACTGCCCTCCCTCACAGGGGTATGGTGAGCATAAATACATAACAGAGTGTGAGGTGAGCAGATACTGTGGTAATGGGGCCAGGTAAGTATCTCAGGTAAACAGCAACGGGTTTCATCTTCATCACTTGTCATACTTGGAAACAAGATCTTTGTTAAGAGTTAATCTAAGGTGAGACCACACCCAGAATAACGGGTGTAGTAGAGAGAGAGAGAGTGTGTGTGTGTGTGTGTGTGTGTGTGTGTGTGTGTGTGTGTGTCAGAGAAGAACCAATGCAGGTGGTTAAAGGGCTGATGGGATTGCTTTATGAGGAAAGACTAAAATGACCAAATAGTCACATGGCTGAGATTTTCAAAGCAGCCATTAAAATGGATGGGAACTCTGTGTCTAGCCTCCATGTCTGAATGTTAACCGGTGTGTAGAGAAGGATTGTCATGTCTGTGCCAAACCAGCACCAGAAACCTCCTAGATCTGCCGAATCCCATCTCAGACCCCGGCTTGTCTATTTTAGCGGCCCATGCTGGTTTCTTTCAGACCAGGCCTGAGACTCCAAACCCAGGGCATGATAGCTCATTTGTACAACTGTTTTCTGGGACATGCACTGCCAATGCCAGGGGTAACGCATGACATATCAACAGCCACTTTCTTGTAGAAGCGGAATCATATATAGAAGCTACTGGGGGATGTATCTCACAGGCACTCCTCACAGTCTAGGCAGTATTTGCTACAGAGTTGAGATTTCAACTAGACAGAACACTCCAAATTCTACTCTCAGTGACGCTGGAGTATCTCCAAGGATCGTAGACCGCATGGCCCAATGGCCTGCACCAGCACCATAGCCAAGACAGGAGATTCCCCCACCACTTTCCTGACAGCGCACGCACCATGCTGGCTTTAAAGTCTGATACTGCCCTCCTATGATCTTTGTCAGCCCTGCTCTGAGCAGCCTGCCTCTCCAGTCAGATTTGCTGTCTAGCCTCACCTACTGCTGCAAGCCACACCTACACCATTAACACACATTATTGTTATCATTATTTGGATCAGAGTAGCCCCTAGAGGCTCCAGCTGAGATCAGTGCCCCATAGCACTAGATGCTGTACATATACCTAGTGAGAGACAGTCCCCGCCCTGCAGAGCTTACAATCTAAATAGACAAAGGGTGGGAGGGGAAACAGAGGCACAGAGCACTGAATGGCTTGCTCAGAGTCACACAGCTGGTTAGTGGCAGAGATAGGAACATAATGCAGATCTTCTAACTCACAGCCCAGAGTCCTGTCCACTGGAGCACACGGTCTTTCTAATATCCTACTCTAGGATACCACTTCCAGCTGATGGGCCTGAGACCCCCTGCAGTGTAACCCATACCAATTTTGCATATGATTTTCAGAAGGTGAGGGCCCGAATCTCCTCTCACACCAGCGCAAACCAAGAGCCATTGATATCTATGGAGCTGCACCGGGCATATATCTGTTGCCTCTCCTGGCATTTTAAGTGAGAATCAGTGGCTCCCCAAATGATTGTTCTGCTGTGCTCTGAAAACTCCTTCTACAAATAGGCACTCAGCTGGGATGTGATAAGACACCTATCGCATATTCAGAAATGATTATTAAAAGCAGATTTATTAAGGATTAACCTGGGCAGCGTGGGAAGCAATAAAGCACTTGCAAATGCCTGGGTCGGTCTGTTTGTGATACTCATCTGGTATTTTAAATAACGCAAAGAGAATTCCCTGTCTTATAAATCTGATTCTAGCTTTAATGCGACAGTTATCATATGTTTAGATCAGGGATGATTATTAGAAACATACTCACGGAAAATTAACCGTGTAATAGATCGGTATCTGCGACACTGCAAGTTGAAATAAAGACACATGGTTTCACAACCAGTTCATAGTCCACTTGAAACGATACCACGTTTTGTTTTGTTAAATCATTCTAGGATATATTTATTTGCTTCCCATTCCTGAAATAGCCCACATAGTTTTCGTTCCTAGGCAGTGTATTCTTAGGCAGCATACGATCATAATAATAATACATCTTATTTTTATGGCACCCACCGGCCATAGCTGTCTGGCTGCTTTGCAAACAACAGTACGAATGCCCAGAGAGCACGAAAAGAAACATGCGGCAAATAAAAACAAGACTCAAAATAAAAATCCGCCTGTGTGATTAAAACAAAACAACGATGAGCGAGTGAGATTAAAAGGTCTCCAGGGCTCTTTTAAAAAAAGGGAATTGGGTAGGGTCGTCTGGCGGGGACAGACAGGGATAATGGAGTGAAATTCAGCAGAGCGACAGTTAGGCTGAATATCTGGAAACATTTGCCTACTATACACAGGTGGTTCTCTGTATCTGGAAGCCTTACAGACATTAACGTATCACGGCTCGCATCCCCTCTGTGAGGTAGAGCAGTGCTATTATTCTTGCGGTACAAAGAGGGAAATGAGACAGAGGGCAATGAAATAACTTGCCCAAAGTCACACAGGGAGTTTGTGGAAGAGCAGGGAATTGAACTCCTGGATCCTAGCCCAGCGTTTTAACCACAAACCAGTCTTCCTCCGCATGGCCTAGGAGCAAGACCTGCTAGGTTGATAGGGCCCTCCCAAAGGAAAAAGTGGCTATCCCATTGCTTAAGCTATTTAAAACAGTATTGAAGGCTAGATGGTGTGGCCTGCAGGATTGCTCGGGAAAGCACAGGACTGGACTCAGTGACCCAGGAGGTCCCTGCCAGTCTTATGTCCCTGGGCGCTAATGTGCGTTAGCTGGCATCAGTCCCCAAGGGACCACATGCCAGCTGGGGATAACCGGAGCACAGCAGGCTCCAGCCACACCATCTCCCTATCCCTACAGGCTTCCAACCTGCCCCTTCTCCACCCTGTGCCGGAGACTGAAGAAAGGGAGGTGCAGGAACCAGTGACCCTGCCTGCATTTGCTGGGGAATCCCCAGCAGGGGAACTGCAGGCGGTTTCTGCTTCCTTTGCACTACCCAAGTGGCCCGAAGGGGTGCGGAAGAGGGCCAAAAATCTAAAGAACCCGAGTCACCGCGTTATCTAGAGCGGCCAGCTAGCGTCTCGCCTTCCTCCTACTGGTGCTATGAGGCTTAACTAATGTTTGCAAAGCACCTGCCCTGGTGCTACAGAAGGTATTATTCTCAGCCAGTCAGTAATCCTTTGGGACACCCCCTTTTTGCTTTCAGTGACCAGAGGAAGTGATACCCAGCAGATGTGGCCATGAAAACCTTTCCTCTCTCTTCCTTGGCTGCTCACTGGGAAGCCAGATCTCTGCTGTCGGCACCGCCCACATCTGTGGTTCGTCCTACTTTTGAGGCAGGGCTGGATTTGACCCAAGGGATCGAGGTGGCACAGCTGAAGGGAACCACACCAACTAGCTCCTTCAGGACACCTAAGTAGTCTGACGATGGGCACCCTGAGAGGAGCTAAGGTTGCAGAGGAAGACGAAGGAGGGGCTTGTAGAGAAGCCCCTGCACTAGGACTCAGGAGACTGGGATTCTAATTATTGCTCTACACAGGATCCTTATGTGACGCTGGGCAAGTCCTTAATCTCCCCGGTGCCATAGTTCCCCATCTGGGATATTAATAGTCTGTCTACTCACATTGTAACCTCTTGGGGCAGGGACTGTCGTCCATAGGAGCGCAGAGATTGCCAGACAGGATCAGATCCGAGGCCCATCTAGCCCAGTATCCACTCTCTGGCAGCGGCCAGTACCAGATGCTTCAGAGGAAGTTGCACGAACCCCATAGTAGCGGATGTGGGATAATCTGCCTCCCATGAAGCCCCTTTAACAGTTGTCCTAACTGGTTTAGGCTGTGCAGCATGAGTTTCTTATCCCTTTCAAAGCACTGTTTTTGCATTACCTCTGGATATTCTTGTTCTCCACATTAATGTCCTGTGTGTCTTGCAATCCCACTCAACAACACCCCGTGGCAGTGAGCTCTGCCGTTTAACTCTACACTGAGCGAAAAAGTGTTTCCTTTCGTCAGTTGTGCATTTCCCACCTTTCAACTTCATTGACCATCCCCCGTTCTTGCACGGTGAGATGAGAAAACCTCCCACTCTCCCTTCTCTGAATCACTCCTTATTTTAGTTACCTTAAATCACAACCCTTTTTGTCTCCTCTCTCAGGTAACAATCCCAGTCTTTTCAATCTCTCTCCCTGGGAGAGTTTTTCTAGGTCCTTGATCATTCCCCTGGTCCTTCTTGGAACCCCCTCTAGTTCTGCACTGTCCTTTAGGAGATGGGATGCCCATCCTGCATACAGGATCCAGATGAGGCCACACCGGTGACTTGGCATTGTCACATATTCTGTATTACATCCCCATCCATCCCTTACACATCTGAACATCTGACTTGCTTTTTGACCACAGCAGCAAATTGAGCAGAGGTCTCCACTGAGCTGCCCACAAAGATGCCCAGGTCCATTTCCTGAGTGGACACAGTTAATCTAGAACCCAATACCATGTACAAGCAGTTCCAATTTTACCTGCCAATGTGCATTAGTTTGCATTTATCAAACACAGAATTTCATTCACCGGTACATCGCCCATTCACCGGGCTGGGTTAGGTCTCTCTGAAGTGTCTCATAGTCCTCTCTGGATCTGACTAACTTGAATAACTTTGTGTCATCTGGAAATTTTGCTATCTCACTGCTCACCTGTGGCCCCCCACCTTTCCAGTTCATTGATAAATGTATTAAAAACACTGGGCCTAGAACAGCACCCTGCGTTCCTGTTGTTAACCTTTTGCCATGATGAAAACTCAGCATTTATTCCTACTGTTGATTTGCTGTCTCAAACACTTTTTCATCCATGACAATATTTTGCATCTCAGCCCATGAGTTAAGAGTTTCTCACTGCGTGTAACCCATGCCTGCTGGGTATGGTGCTCTGTCCCCTTCTATTGACACCTAGATCACTTAGAGATTAATGAGTCTGCTACATCCTTAGGTAACAACAAGGTGGCTTTTAGCTCATGCAGTAGAGGCTCATACACTAAGCTTCAGAGATCCCAGGTCTGTTGGCAGTACATATGGACAACGCCTACCGCAACGGGCCTCTGATCTCAGCTGGGGCTTCAAGGCATAAGTGTACATGTAATAATAATAATTTCTCCCTGATGTGTATTTGCCAGATGCATCTCATAGCTTAATCCTCAGGAACGGTCAACTCAGCTTCAGTCTGGCTGGTGGCAGTGACCAGCACAACATCCCCAGGGCAAACCAAAACACAGTGTGAGCTTCCACCAGTATAATTCAACCTTAACTGGAGGGACCTCTCTTAAGGGTTTACTCTCCATTCCCCAGCCAATACTTAGGCTCTCTGCCGAGGTTGGCAACAATAGTCATTATAAAGATAAAAATAATAAATGAGGATTCCCTTGGACTGAAAGTGGCTGCATTGCAGCAACTAAACCAGTTATTCATATCTATCTATCTATCCATCCATCCGTAATGATGTGGCCTTTGGCGGGACACAACTGAGAGTATCAATTCAGGGCAAATTGCTTAGAGCAGGGCAGTCACAGCCCATGGCTGGCGGTTCTTCAATACTAAGACACACCAAACCAGCCAAACAAAGAGGACTTTGGTCTCACCCTACTGGCTAACCAGAAGTCACACAAGCAATTCTCTCAGACACTCCAGTTCCCCAGTATCACCACCAGCACTGCTCCTTATGGAGACGAATGGTTATGAAAACCAGTACCCCCGTAAAAGAAAAAGGTTCTCCCGATCCCAAAGGACCAAGCCCCAGACCCAGGTCAATACACCAGTCAGATCTTACCCACAAATCACGCTGTTGCCAATCCTTTAGAATCTAAAATCGAAAGGTTTATTCATAAAAAGAAAGAAATATAGATGAGAGCTAAAACTGGTTAAAAGAATCAATTACATACAGTAATGGCAAAGTTCTTGGTTCAGGCTTGTAGCAGTGATGGAATTAACTGCAGACTCAAACCAAGTCTCTGGAGTACATCCACAGCTGGGATGGGTCATTCAGTCCTTTGTTCAAAGCTTTAGTGTAGCAAAGTTCCTCCAGAGGTAAGAAGCAGGATTGAAGACAAAATGGAGGGGTTTTCAGGGCCTTTTATATCCTCTGCCATGTGCAAGGACACCCCTTTGTTCTTATTGTGGAAAATTACAGCAGCAAGATGGATTTGGAGTCACTTGGGCAAGTCACATGTCCATGCATGACTCAGTTCTTTTACAGGTAGAGCAGCCATTACTCACATGCTACCTTGAACGTTCCCAGGAAGACTTCTCATGTGGATTGAAGTCTCCCAAGGTCCCTTGTCAGTTATGTGTTTCTTGATTGGGCACTTAAACTGCAAATTCCTTTCTCAAGGAGCTGACCAAACACTTCACTAATGCTACTTAGAATCAAACACACTGAGATACAAGTACATAGCCAATATTCATAAGTTCAACTACAAAATTGATACACACATACAGATAGCATAATCATAACGAGCAAATCATAATCTCTTCATAGACACCTCACGCAACAACCTTTGGACAATGTTTGATGCAAATATATAACAGTGGTTGCAACAATGATCTATATGGTCACAGTTCACGTCAATAACATCACACCATCCTTCCTTCAATCCATAGTATCTTTAGACTGTAGCCTTTTATAAAATTTAAATTGAATTCAGTGATTTTGTATTAAACCAGGCATATATAACTCCTTCAAAAACCCACACAATGACTAAGACTGTAGTCAGACTCTCATCCCCAAAGATATTCTAGGGTCTGATGGATCTCTCAAAAGATAATTGTTGATAAAGGTGCCTGCTGGGGTTTCCCATGAGTCATCCCTTGGGGTCTTCCTACTTTTACCCAACCAGGGAACCTCTTTTATATTGTTATTCTGACCACGCCTAACACCTTATGCACATGCTTAAGGGTTTCAATCCTCTTCTCCTTATCTGAACTTCCATGCCCCATGAATATAGGGGTGCCCTGTTTTCATAGGTTATTGTCTTAATTCCCATTATTCTCATTAGCATCTCAGGACAACATGTGTCCATGGTAACCTGTGCTCAGAACAGAACCTTCTGTTATGTTACAAACAGGTGTTTTGTGGGCTATCGCAGTCTGTAACATCACCTATTGGCACATTATTTCCAGTAATCTTGTAACCTCACTGGTGTAGGGTTATTCCTAGATCACCCAGTCATATCAAAAAGAAAAGGAGTACTTGTGGCACCTTAGAGACTAATAAATTTATGATGTCCATCTGTTTGCATTTGGAGAGGAAGATGATGTCTGTCTGTATCTGTACGAGTTTTTTCATGAAGTTGATGGATTTACTCTCCATACGGCTAAATTCAGTGTCTTGCATAATGACAGGTTTCAGAGTAGCAGCTGTGTTAGTCTGTATTCGCAAAAAGAAAAGGAGTACTTGTGGGTACAAATGTGTTAGTCTCTACGGTGCCACAAGTACTCCTTTTCTTTTTGCGAATACAGACTAACATGGCTGCTACTCTGAAACCAGTTATGTCAAGCATTCTTAAGCCTATGGCCTACTATGGCAAAGCTAAAATCTTACAGATCTCCTGTAGGCCTTGCATTCCAGCCATGCTTTACTTTACTTAATACACACTCATTATTCCTAAATACTTGCCAGTCTTATACTTCTATAATCCTACAATTTAAATCTATGTAGCATAGTGATTATATGTAAAATAGCTTATGAATTGACCATAACTCTAAATAACGCAATGATAAAATGGATGACAGAATGAACTAATTGGCTATAATTACCACAGAATCGTAGAAAGGTAGGGCTGGAAGGGACCTAGAGAAGTCATCAAGTCCAGCCCCCTGCACTGAGGCAGGACCAAGTAAATCTAGATCATCCCTGATGGGTGTTTGTCCAACCTGTTCTTAAAATCCTTCCATGTTGGGGATTCCACAGCCTCCTGTGGAAGCCTGTTCCAGAGCTTATTTACTCAGAGTTAGAAAGCTTTTCCTAATATCCAACCCTGAATCTCCCTTGCTGCAGATTAAGCCCATGACTTCTTGTACTACCTTCAGTGGACGTGGAGGACAGTTGATCTCCATCCTCTTTATAACAGCCCTTAGGACATATGAAGACTTTTGTCAGATCCCCCTCAGTCTTCTTTTGTCAAGACTAAACAAGATCAGGGTTTTTTTTAGCCTTTCCTCATAGGTCAGGTTTCTAATAATCTTTATATTGGAGAGAGTCCAGAGGAGAGTAAAAAAAAAAAAAAAAAAAAGATCCACCTCTTTCCTAAAGCGTGGTGCCCAGAACTGAACACAGGACCCCAGCTGAAGCTTCACCAGCGTCAGATAGCGCAAGGACAATGACCTTTCATGTCTTACATACGACATAACCCCCAGAATGCTATCAGTTTATTTCACAACTGCATCACATTGTTGCCTCAGATTCAATTTATGATCCACTATAACCCCCAGCTTCTTTTCAGCAGCACTTCCTCTTAGCCACTTATTCCCCAGTCTGCAGTTGTGCATTTGATTTTTCTTTCCTAAGTGTAGTACTTCTCGATCTAACCATCCATCTACCCATCCTTCCTTCCACCCATTGTATCATCCATCCATCCCACGGCACCATAATATCTAAAATTTGCCACTGTTCTCTCTGTATCTCCTTTCCCTGGCATCTAGAAGCAGGATCCCCTGTTTATCTGCCCATCCTGACCGAGGAAGAGGATGATAAGTACACCACTACTCACTTCCCAAAACCTTTGTGCAAGGATGCTGACCCCTGCACAGGAGCTGGGACAGTTGAGGTATTTACACTGTGCATGGTAGGGCACATACCTGCTCAACGGTGGAGACTGGATCTCATTCCAAACTCATTTACGGGCACAAAAAGCAAATGAAAAAAGTCTCTGGCAAGCTGTTGAGTGACAGCCTAGGAGGAGGAGAACTCAGACAATTAGCAGATTAGCAATAAACCCAGACCAATCAGCTGGCATCAGGTCAGCATTCTCTGCCCTTGTCACACACATTATTCCCTTCCCCAGAGGTGTCAGGAGGGAGAGAACTCATAGCAATTAATAACTCATCCGGTGCATTTCACAATGAGAAGCCCAGATTGCAGGGCAGTGCAGGGAGGGACAGGGAAAGGGGAGGGGGAGGGGATTTACATGGCTCCAGATTGAGCAGCACCTGCTCACAGACCCACAACAGGGATCCTGAGTTGGGAGGGGTTGATTTATGCAGGGGAACAAAGAGAGTTAGTTATGTCCAGATTAGCTGGGTTAGGACTCCGATGTAAGAACCTACGTATATCTGAAGGATATAAAGTACCCAGGACAGGGAGCCCAGAGGGGGCGATAAGAATGCCGAAGAAAATGGTTTGTCAACATGAACATTCGGCACAGATACCTGCTATTCTCAGGCTAGAGGAATACTGCTGTGATCTCAGACACCAGGGCAGAGTGACTGGAAGCAAATCTATCTACTTATACAGCCCCCATTGCTATGGTATGTAAGCATCTCCCCTACATTAGTGAATGTATGCTCCCAACAGCCCTGGGAATGCTGGTATCCCTGTTTTTCATGTGGGGAACCGCCGCCCAGAGGCCCAGATCCTCAAAAGGGTTTAAGCTCCTGACTTCCTTTGAAATCAAAGGGAATTAGGAGCCTGAGTACCTTTGTGGACTTGCTCAAGATCACCCAAGGATAATTTTATTAATAGGATAATAATTCCTAATTCCTTTCATCAGTCAATTCCACAGCACTTTGCCAAGTAGGTCAATATCATTATCCCCATTTTACAGAAAGGGAAACTAAGGCACAGAGTTGTGAATTGAGTGGCCAGGCAGTGGCAGGGCCAGGAATAGAAATCAGCTCTCCTGGGCCCCAGGCAGCTGCTTTAACCCCTAGCTCATCCTTCCTCTCAAAAGCTGACTTTCCAATGTCAAACATGGTAGAGTGAAAGCTGCTGGAATGCATTTGGTTTAGCGAGGTGCGTGGCATTAGAACGAGGAGCTATAGGTTGGAATTAAAGAAAGGGAAAATGTAGAGGGAACAGCAGGAAAATGGCCATGCTGGGGAGATGTGTGAGGGGGTGGAATAGTCTCTGTAAGGGAGCTGCCTCCCTTGGAACTTTTAAACTGGGAGTGGACAAAATATGAAGCACTGTCCTGTAGGGAACAATGCAGCCCTGGCCAGAAAATGGCCTCGCTAGTGTGCTAGGCCTTTCCTAGCTGTCAGTGGGTGACCAGAGAGTTTCCATCTGCAGAACTGTTAATTTGGAACCACTCACCACCACTGGAAGTCAAATCGCTTTGCAGAGGAAATACTGGTCCCACGGAAGCCAGTAGCAATGGCTTCACTGAGCATTCAGTGAGAAAGAATTTGGTTCAGATTCTGGAAGGTCAAGTTCATTCACACAAGCCAGCCCATAACGTGCAGCAGCGAGGCACTGTCCAGAAAATAGCTTCCGGCAAAAGGATTCACGTTCACCGTTGCTGCTCACAAGTTCATGTGGGGGATTACCCGGCTGGACGCTGGGTTTTTGGCTGTAGACACAACAGCACTGACTGCCCAGGGTCAGATTGCCTGGAAAGCGCTATGGAAATCAGTGGAGCTGCACTGATTGACACCACCGGAGGGGTGAGAGGTTGAGCTTGCCTTGCCGGGGGAGCCTGTTGCTGTACTTACAAGGTCGTGCAAGGAGTCAGCATGGATTTGGCGAGGGTGGATCTCGGGTTTCCTTCCCTATTAAGTTAAATTCTCTGATAGAGGTGGGAATAGGGTAATAATTCCCAGTTAATTCCATCAATCAATCTCAATGCGCTTTACCAAGTAGGTCAGTATCATAATCTCTATTTTACAGATGGGGAAACTGAGGCACAGAGACATGAACTGACCAGCCAGGCAGTGGCAGAGCCAGGAATAGAAATCTGCCCTCCTTTGCCCCAGGCCGCTGCTTTAACCCCAGTCTCCAAGGAAGGAGACTGGTGCATTCTTGCCCACCTGCTGGAAGACTTTCAGGCTAGTGGCAGGTGTGCCAGACAGGAATGTGTAATGCAGGTCAGACAGAAGTTAGGGATCCACCCTTGCACCACAGAAGAGGAAAGTCTTAGAATCACAAGAGTATTTAAGTACTGCTGCAGCGTGTGGAGGCCCCAGCTAAGGTGATCGTGCTGGGTAATGTACAGTTATAGAGTAACAGACAGCCCCCACCCCAAAGGGTTTACAATGGGACTAGAGAAAGGTGGGGAGAAAGGAACATTATAGAGAATCGAGGCACAGAGCGATTAAGTGATATGCCCAAGGTCACACAGAATCTGTGGCAGATCAAGAACTGAACTCCAAGTCCAGCAACTTAGCTACAGGGCCATCCTTCCTCCCTCTCTGCAGACTGCTTTCTATCAGCCATTCTCAGCCTCCTGACACTGCTCATGCAGCTCTCTCTTTCCCTCTGAGCCGACACCTGAGAATAATGTGTTATGATAAATGTCCCGAGTGTCGTCACTGCATGAAGCATAAGAGCGTGCTTGAATGGATGGTGTCAAGCAGAAAGTGCTATTGTAAGCAAGGAAAGTTCACACCCTGCTCAGAAGAGCACACACATACACTGTGTTTCAGAGTAGCAGCCGTGTTAGTCTGTATTCGCAAAAAGAAAAGGAGTACTTGTGGCACCTTAGAGACTAACAAATTTATTAGTACAATCCAAGTGTACTCCCTTCCTGGGACTGGCTGCATTGGCAATACAATCACAACAGCCACCAGACACAGACCAAGATTTTAAACAGTGGTGTGGAGACCCAATTTTCAGATCACCCACCCTCTAAAAAACCAGGCCCTTTTGCAGTGTCTCAAGTTCAAATTCTTAGCTATAAACCTTACCCTAATTTTCCGCACCCTGCTTGATTGTGCCTAGGGATTTCCCTGCAGGCTCTCTCTTCCAAGATCCTAGTTTCCTCTGTGACTAGAGCTACCTCAAGCCCTCTTATATCCTGGCTGGAGGTAAGATTCACCTGCTATTAGGTCTCAGCAGCGAAGCCGTGCAGGGTTCCACTACCACCGATTAATCAGAGCGGGCCCTGGAGTCACTCAACAATTCTATCGAATTTTACCCGGCCAGCGCTGCATGGATTGCCAGGAAGTGCTGAGACTGGTGTGAGAGGAGAGGTGGTCTAGTAGACAGGGACTCAGGAGACTGGGGTTTTCATCCTGGCTGTGACTTTGGATAAGCCTCTGTGCCTGCGTTCCCCTTCCCACCCTTTGTCTCTTTCTGTGGGGGGCTCTGTGGCACAGGGTGCTGTCTCACGCTATGTATCTTTACAGTGACTAGCTCAATAAGACCCTGATCTCAGCCTGGTGTTGCTGTGATGAAAATAATGCACTTGGTTCCAGAACTCTTCCTCCATTAGGTCTGGCACCATCCCTCCTTTCAATGGGGATCGGGGGGATGGGGGAGCCTTCAGTCCTGAGTCCCTAAAGCCAGCTCTGCTATCAATTCATGGGTGAAACTCAGACATCAGACCCATCCAGGCAGAAAGATACTGAAACAACCCAGCTCGCATTAAACAAGTGCCTGGCTGTTTGGCACAATGTGTCACTCTCATACAGAGGGAGCATTTGTGCTGCCCTAATACAAACCAAATGCTAAATTCTCAAGAAGCGGAAGCACACTGCTGTTTCCAAATCTGATTCAGAGCCCCTTGTGGTGAAAGAGCTTGTGGTGAAAGAGCAAGTTCTGGGCTCCTATTGCAGGGCGCAGAGCACTTGACTTTGCCACTGACTCAGTTTTTGGTCACGGGCAAGTCACTTCCCCTCCCTGTGCTTCCCAGGCTATAAAATTAAGACAAGAATGCTTTCTCAAGCCATTTATCTGTGTGTCATAGGTCTAATCCTGCTAACCACTGATGGACAATAGCCCAGGTAGGGTCTGGGGTTTTGGAGCATGGAGATTTCGGTCCCAACCCTACTGCTGCCATGAATTTCCAAGTGACCGTGCAGTGCAGCAGGGTCACGACTACGAAGGCCTAACTGGCCACAGGTACGTTGTGGTGGCATTGCGAGGCTTAAATAAATAATGCCTGTGATGTACATGGAGATCTGTAAATGGACGGTGCGATGGCTGAGGGGGAGTCACTGGAAAGGAAAGGTCCTACAGGGGAATGAAGTATCATTGTATCCCAAGAAGCGAAGTCCCCCTGGATCATCCCTATTGTGCACAGTGAATGAGCAGCGTGTGCTAGGGAAGGGCGCAGGCTGTCACCAGTCTGTAGCACGGCTCTGTGGACTGCAGGATTTACCATGTATGTTCTGAGGGAGCGGCTCTAGTTCCAAATGAATCAGACCAGCAGGGAGCCTTGCGGGTTTGGAGACACTCTGCTGAGGTCTCTAACAACTTTTGCTTGGTGTGCTCAGATGCGGGCTTTGAACTCCCTCCCCGCAATGACCCACTTGGGACACCACTCAGGCTCTGGCGTGTGAAGCACACCTAGGTCTTCATGTTTTTCTCTCTGTTCCTAGGGATAGCTAAAGATACAGAGGGCCTGATTTCAACATTTCCTCTATCGCCCCGCCCCTGCCCCGCTCTGAGTGTTAGCTGAGAGATTAGAGGTGGAAAGAACACCTCTGAGCTCATCTCTTCCATCCCCTGAGAAGCAACACAAGATTGTTCCTCTGTGTGCTATTACCTAGCACTCTGTCCAATTCAGCACTAACATGACTCAAGCCATGACTCTTCCCACTACTTCCCTGGGGAAGAACTGTTCCTCAGCTCTTATTTCTCACTGCCAGGAAACATTTCCTGATATTCAGCCTAAAGTTTCCTTTCCTTAATTTCATTCCATAGCACCTTGTCAGACCCCACCCTGAACCACCTCTGTTCCTTTTTGGAGTTTGCTCTTTTGTCTAAGCCTGGCAATTATAAACTTAGTTCTATTTATTGATATGGTTCCCATTATAGAATCTTAGGACTGGAAGGGACCTTGAGAGGTCATCTAGTCATAAGAACATAGAAATGGCCCTACTGGGTCAGACCAAAGGTCCATCTAGCCCAGTCTCCTGTCTTCTGACAGTGGCCAGTGCCAGGTGCCCCAGAGGAAATGAACAGAACAGGTAATCAATCATCATCATCATGAGTACATCCCATCCCCTGCACTCATGGCAGGACTAGGTATTATCTAGACCATCCCTGACAGGTGTTTGTCTAACCTGCTCTTAAAAATCTCCAATGATGGAGTTCATAGAATCATAGAATATCAGGGTTGGAAGGGACCTCAGGAGGTCATCTAGTTCAACCCCCTGCTCAAAGCAGGACCAATCCCCAACTAAATCATCCCAGCCAGGGCTTTGTCAAGCCTGACCTTATAAATCTCTAAAGAAGGAGATTCCACCACCTCCCCAGGTGTTTCACCACCCTCCTAGTGAAAAAGATTTTCCTAATATCCAACCTAAACCTCCCGCACTGCAACTTGAGACCATTGCTCCTCATTCTGTCATCTGCTACCACTGAGAACAGTCTAGATCCATCCTCTTGGAAACCCCCTTTTAGGTAGTTGAAAGCAGCTATCAAATCCCCCCTCATTCTTCTCTTCCACAGACTAAACAATCCCAGTTCCCTCAGCCTCTCCTCATAAGTCATGTGTTCCAGCCCCCTAATCATTTTTGTTGCCCTTTGCTGGACTCTTTCCAATTTTTCCACATCCTTCTTGTAGTGTGGGGCCCCAAACTGGACACAGTACTCCAGATGAGGCCTCACCAACGCCGAATAGAGGGGAACGATCGTGTCCCCTGATCGGCTGGCAACGCTCCTACTAATACAGCCCAATATGCCGTTAGCCTTCTTGGCAACGAGGAAACACTGCTGACTCATATCCAGCTTCTCGTTCACTGTAATCCCCAGGTCCTTTTCTGCAGAACTGCTGCCTAACCACTTGGTCCCTAATCTGTAGCGGTGCATGGGATTCTTCCGTCCTAAGTGCAGGACTCTGCACTTGTCCTTGTTGAACCTCATCAGATTTCTTTTGGCCCAATCCTCTAATTAGTCTAGGTCCCTCTGTATCCTATCCCTACCCTCCAGTGTATCTACCTCTCCTCCCACTTTAGTGTCATCTGCAAACTTGCTGAGGGTGCAATCCACACCATCCTCCAGATCATTAATGAAGATATTGAACAAAACCAGCCCAAGAACCGACCCTTGGGGGCACTCCACTTGATAACGGCTGTCAACTAGACATGGAGCCATTGATCACTACCCGTTGAGCCCAACAATCTAGCCAGCTTTCTGTCCACCTTATAGTCTATTCATCCAATCCGTACTTCTTTAACTTGCTGGCAAGAATACTGTGGGAGACTTTATCCGAAGCTTTGCTAAAGTCAAGGAATAACACGTCCAGTGCTTTCCCCACATCCATAGAGCCAGTTACCTCATCATAGAAGGCAATTAGGTTAGTTAGGCATGGCTTGCCCTTGGTGAATCCATGCTGACTGTTCCTGATCATTTTCTTCTCCTCTAAGTGCTTCAAAATTGATTCCTTGAGGACCTGCTCCATGATTTTTCCAGGGACTGAAGTGAGGCTGACTGGCCTGTAGTTCCCCAGATCCTCCCCCTTCCCTTTTTTAAAGATGGGCACTACATTAGCCTTTTTCCAGTTGTCTGGAACCTCCCCCATTTGCCATGAGTTTTCAAAGATAATGGCCAATGGCTCTGCAATCACATCTGCCAACTCCTTTAGCACTCTCGGATGCAGTGCATCCGGCCCCACGGACTTGTGCTCGTCCAGCTTTTCTAAATAGTCCCGAATCACTTCTTTCTCTACAGAGGGCTGGTCACCTCCTCCCTATGCTGTGCTGCCCAGTGCAGCAGTCTGGGAGCTGACTTTGTTCGTGAAGACAGAGGCAAAAAAAGCATTGAGTACATTAGCTTTTTCCACATCCTCCATGGGCAATTTATTCTAATGCATAATAGGGTGACCAGGTGTCCGGTATTTGACTGGAATACCCAGTTGAAAAGGGATCCTGGCCGCTCTGGTCAGCACCGCTGACCAGGCCATTGTCGGCTCCCAGGAAGCAGCCGGCATGTCCCGCATCCGACTCCTGCGCGTAGGACAGGGGTGGGGAACCTATGGCCTGGGCCAGATTCGGCTCTGTGGTTAATTTCATCTGGTCCGCAACGTCCCCCTGTGGGGCAGGAGCCACGAATGCTGGCTCACCCGTTGCAGGGGGGAAGCCTTGGGTCTCGGCCTGCCCGCGGGGCTGGAGCCACTGTGTAGGCTCCTCCCGCTGTGAGGGGAAGCCCTGAGCCTCCACGCCCCCCGGTGGGTGAGTGGCCCATGATGGATTTTTTTCCTGTGGGTCAATGGCCCGTGCACGGGCATCCATAGTTCCCAGTGAACGCAATGAATCTTGATGGGGCTCAGCACCTCCCAAGACTGGTCTTCGGTCATCTTTCTGCTGACTGTTCTGGCTGTCATAGAATCATAGAATATCAGGGTTGGAAGGGACCCCAGAAGGTCATCTAGTCCAACCCCCTGCTCAAAGCAGGACCAAGTCCCAGTTAAATCATCCCAGCCAGGGCTTTGTCAAGCCTGACCTTAAAAACCTCTAAGGAAGGAGATTCTACCACCTCCCTAGGTAACGCATTCCAGTGTTTCACCACCCTCTTAGTGAAAAAGTTTTTCCTAATATCCAATCTAAACCTCCCCCATTGCAACTTGAGACCATTACTCCTCGTTCTGTCATCTGCTACCATTGAGAACAGTCTAGAGCCATCCTCTTTGAAACCCCCTTTCAGGTAGTTGAAAGCAGCTATCAAATCCCCCCTCATTCTTCTCTTCTGCAGACTAAACAATCCCAGCTCCCTCAGCCTCTCCTCATAAGTCATGTGCTCTAGACCCCTAATCATTTTCGTTGCCCTTCGTTGTACTCTTTCCAATTTATCCACATCCTTCCTGTAGTGTGGGGCCCAAAACTGGACACAGTACTCCAGATGAGGCCTCACCAGTGTCGAATAGAGGGGAACGATCACGTCCCTCGATCTGCTCGCTATGCCCCTACTTATACATCCCAAAATGCCATTGGCCTTCTTGGCAACAAGGGCACACTGCTGACTCATATCCAGCTTCTCGTCCACTGTCACCCCTAGGTCCTTTTCCGCAGAACTGCTGCCGAGCCATTCGGTCCCTAGTCTGTAGCGGTGCATTGGATTCTTCCATCCTAAGTGCAGGACCCTGCACTTATCCTTATTGAACCTCATTAGATTTCTTTTGGCCCAATCCTCCAATTTGTCTAGGTCCTTCTGTATCCTATCCCTCCCCTCCAGCGTATCTACCACTCCTCCCAGTTTAGTATCATCCGCAAATTTGCTGAGAGTGCAATCCACACCATCCTCCAGATCATTTATGAAGATATTGAACAAAACGGGCCCCAGGACCGACCCCTGGGGCACTCCACTTGACACCGGCTGCCAACTAGACATGGAGCCATTGATCACTACCCGTTGAGCCCGACAATCTAGCCAGCTTTCTACCCACCTTATAGTGCATTCATCCAGCCCATACTTCCTTAACTTGCTGACAAGAATGCTGTGGGAAACCGTGTCAAAAGCTTTGCTAAAGTCAAGAAACAATACATCCACTGCTTTCCCTTCATCCACAGAACCAGTAATCTCATCATAAAAGGCGATTAGATTAGTCAGGCATGACCTTCCCTTGGTGAATCCATGCTGAGTGTTCCTGATCACTTTCCTCTCCTCTAAGTGCTTCAGGATTGATTCTTTGAGGACCTGCTCCATGATTTTTCCAGGGACTGAGGTGAGGCTGACCGGCCTGTAGTTCCCAGGATCCTCCTTCTTCCCTTTTTTAAAGATGGGCACTACATTAGCCTTTTTCCAGTCATCCGGGACTTCCCCCGTTCGCCACGAGTTTTCAAAGATAATGGCCAAGGGCTCTGCAATCACAGCCGCCAATTCCCTCAGCACTCTCGGATGCAATTCGTCCGGCCCCATGGACTTGTGCACGTCCAGCTTTTCTAAATAGTCCCTAACCACCTCTATCTCTACAGAGGGCTGGCCATCTCTTCCCCATTTTGTGTTGCCCAGCACAGCAGTCTGGGAGCTGACCTTGTTAGTGAAAACAGAGGCAAAAAAAGCATTGAGTACATTAGCTTTTTCCACATCCTCTGTCACTAGCTTGCCTCCCTCATTCAGTAAGGGGCCCACACTTTCCTTGGCTTTCTTCTTGTTGCCAACATACCTGAAGAAACCCTTCTTGTTACTCTTGACATCTCTTGCTAGCTGCAGCTCCAGGTGCGATTTGGCCCTCCTGATATCTTTCCTACATGCCCGAGCAATATTTTTATACTCTTCCCTGGTCATATGTCCAACCTTCCACTTCTTGTAAGCTTCTTTTTTATGTTTAAGATCCGCTAGGATTTCACCATTAAGCCAAGCTGGTCGCCTGCCATATTTACTATTCTTTCGACTCATCGGGATGGTTTGTCCCTGTAACCTCAACAGGGATTCCTTGAAATACAGCCAGCTCTCCTGGACTCCCTTCCCTTTCATGTTAGTCCCCCAGGGGATCCTGGCCATCTGTTCCCTGAGGGAGTCAAAGTCTGCTTTCCTGAAGTCCAGGGTCCATATCCTGCTGCTTACCTTTCTTCCCTGTGTCAGGATCCTGAACTCAACCAACTCATGGTCACTGCCTCCCAGATTCCCATCCACTTTTGCTTCCCCCACTAATTCTACCCGGTTTGTGAGCAGCAGGTCAAGAAAAGCGCTCCCCCTAGTTGGCTCCCCTAGCACTTGCACCAGGAAATTGTCCCCTACGCTTTCCAAAAACTTCCTGGATTGTCTATGCACCGCTGTATTGCTCTCCCAGCAGATATCAGGAAAATTAAAGTCACCCATGAGAATCAGGGCATGCGATCTAGTAGCTTCCGTGAGTTGCCGGAAGAAAGCCTCATCCACTTCATCCCCCTGGTCCGGTGGTCTATAGCAGACTCCCACCATGACATCACTCTTGTTGCACACACTTCTAAACTTAATCCAGAGACACTCAGGTTTTTCCACAGTTTCGTACCGGAGCTCTGAGCAGTCATACTGCTCCCTTACATACAGTGCTACTCCCCCACCTTTTCTGCCCTGTCGCTGCACCCAATGAGCCATCAGCAAGAGCAAGCTTTTGTGTGCGAAAAGAACTAGGCTTTTTGACCAACCGCTGCCCTCTCCACAGAGGGGAAAGTGGGCTGGTACCACATACTGGTAAGAAGTGGCTGCCGGTACCGGCCTGTACACAGCCGATGTTAAAGCACTGCCAGGGCAGCGCTTTAATGTCGTTGCCCCGTTTGCCCCCCTGCCCCATTGGCGGGGGGTGAAAGGGACAGATGCCCTGGGGCCCAGCAATTTAAAAGGGCCCGGGGCTCCTGGCTGCTGCTGCTGCGAGGCAACGCAGATGGGCTAGCTGCGGAAGGCTGACTCCACAGCCCCGCCCCTTCTACCCAAGGCTCCACCCCTTCTGGGGGCCCAGAGCCAGGCCCCCGTATCGGTAAGTCCTCTGTGCTACTTTCACCCCTGCTTCTCCCAATCGCCCCAAACATTCAGGGCTGGTGTCTTCAATTACAAGGCTTTCTTGCCTCTGATCTCCTCGTGCATTAGAACCGCACAAGATTTTGATACGCTTAGACCGACCCTGATCAGCTGGCCGAGCTGCCTCTGAAACTCTGCAGCTTGCAACTTGACTCCGAGTCAAAACAGTTAATGAAGCATTGTAATAAAACTTTGGGTGACCTTTACGGAGACCCCGTGCTACAAGTGCTCCGATGTAAACCACGCTGCTGAGGGACTCTTAGCTGGTTGTTTGCTGAAGTTCCTCCAGAGTGGAGCTCCTCTGCTAGACATGGTCTTAGTCCAGTTCTGCTGTTGCCATTTCTGTGTGTCTCCAGCTGGCCACAAACTGAGGCCTGTTGTGTCTCCAGGTTACCACTGGAGTCTTTTCATTCTGTCCCTAGTTGGTTCATATTTCTTCTTGATGTTGGCTTTGCCGATTGACTCAATTATGGCATTTTGGGGTATAAGTGGGAATTGCTCAAAGTGTTTGTG
Organism: Dermochelys coriacea; assembly: GCF_009764565.3. NCBI lineage: Eukaryota > Metazoa > Chordata > Testudines > Dermochelyidae > Dermochelys > Dermochelys coriacea. Next base: position 142,312,993 of record NC_050071.1, read on the forward strand.
GACTCACAGGCAATTAACCTGATTGCTCCATTTAAGACAGAGACAGTTTCTCTCACTGTAGCCCAATGGTCAAAATAGCGAGGAAGACAGAGAGACAGAGGGGCAGGGAAGGTGGGCGGGAGAGGGACAAGAGTGATGGTGTGAGAGCAGGGATGCAGAGAGAGGGAGTGGAAGAGGCGTCTGCTAAATCCCCTGGCAACAAAGGCAAAACCAATACAAAGGCTGATCCCAATGCCATGTGACCAATTACAGTCAAGCATCCCAGTTCGAAAATCCCAGATGATAACATGTGTTGGCCATGAAATCTTGCCAGTTGCACTAAGCATGAAAAAAAATATGTAGCATGAAGCTCTTTAATATTTTTAAATGGATCCAAAAATAAAAGTAAAAGAAAATTGACCAAGAGCCTATGAGTTCTCAGAGGCTTTGGTTTTCATTTTAAAGGCAAATTTTGACCAAAAAAATTTATATTTTGTACTAAGCAGGGGCTGCCTAGGACTTGATGGTTGTCATTCTGCTGCATGTTGGGAATTTCTCAGCAAGGGGGGGACAGAATTAAAATATTCCTGCTCCAATAATTGAGAGGAGTATAGGTCTTATGACACACACACAATTCTGATTCTACCCAGTAGAGGGCAGAAAGAGACACACACTCAGGTCAGTTTGCTACTATATTTTCTCAGGGGGATGTTGTACCCAGTTCCGTGGGGGCTGCAGTTTCTAGTTACTGAATCTTTTCAAGGCGCTCTCTTCTCTGTTTAGAGGAACCGCTAAGGAAGTGCTGCACATGCGCACTGGTGAGAACACAGCATGGCCTGAAGACTGGCTTCTATTTCCTTGTGGTTTTAGTGAGACGGGTCCCTTCCAACCCTGATATTCTATGATTCTATGAAATTCCTCCTTCTCGGAGGGATATATGGGCCCCAGCTGGAGACTATGCAAAAAGGGTCAGTTTCTCACATTCTCCACCAAGTTTCCTGAATTGCCCTTGGAGTTTTCCAGAAACCTGGTGGCTGGAATGGCTGAGTAACACACCACATGCCTTCCCATGGCTCAGAGGATGAAAAGAAAGTTACCCAGCATCTCAAAGAAGCAACGTGACTTGCTTCCAACAGTTCCCAGAAAGACGACATCTCTGCCAGTGAATAAGGCTAGAAGGAAGGGAACATGAGTACTAAACTGAGCATGGGGGTGATGTGACTAAGGGGCCTATTTGTCAATTAAGTAAGTGTCCCATGGGATTCTGGCTAACAGCTCCTTTGATGCTATGGGTAAGTGACTGCTTAACGGCTGTGGGGATGGTAGGCATATGCTCATCTGCTGTGGAAGTGACAAGGAAGGGAATGACCACTTAACAGCATGTGCAGTGCCAGCAAAAACCACCATGAGAAAGAAGTGGTGTTCATTCACTCAGTTCTGGGTGCAACAAGGGGTAGGGAAACACCAAATGGGTAAGGAAAAGGACTGCAAAGAGAGGAGAAATGAACTGCACTGGCTCACAAAGCCAGGAAGACTTTAGCAAAAATGGCCTACGGAGAAGTCCAGCAGGTTCAGTGATAGGATTTGTACCGTCCATACGCCGAGGGCTGGGTTTGATTCCTGGCCAATGCAGGAGGGAGAATTATCTTTCTGGAGGAAAGGAGGGGTTTGTGGCTAAGATACTAAAGTGGGATCCAATAGACATAAATCCAGTTCCTGGTTGTGCTCTGAATTCCCTGTGTGACATAGGGAAAGCTATGGCAGAATGTCTCTGTGCCTCAGAATGACACTATTGCCCTACCTCCCATAAAATCTGGGGGCGTGCTCCAATCCTGAGGTGCTTATATTTCACTGGAAGTCAATGGGATTCAGGCTTCTATATCAAGGCACTTTAGAAAATGTTATCCTTAATGAACGGGGTTAATAATACTTACCCCACATGCAGAGGTATTTTGAATATTAATGTTCTCTACAAAATCTGCTCTGGGGATTATTTTGGGGCAGTTCTCCTGCCTGTGTTACACAAGAGGTCAGGCTAGATGGTCACAGTGGTCCCTTCTGGCCTTGAAATCTGTGCATTAACATTTATAAAAACAAATTAATAAGGGGGATGAATGTGGGTGAAGGAAGATTCTATTTAGGACTTTCACAAAGGGATTTTTCTTCCTGTTCACCCAGGTGCTAGAGACTCTAATATCAAACAGCCACAATCAATATATGACAAACACAAGTCCTGGCTCTAAAGGGATGGACAGATCCATCAACGTTCTATCAGCTCTACTGATTTATCACAGAGAAGCAGATTACCTTTATTAGATCATATTCGTTAAGAGCTCATTTGTGGCCTTTCCCCATAACAGGTTTCCAGCATCCAAATGGACCTGAATAATCCAGGCTATTTTGTGTATGGACTGTAAACTCCTTAAGGTTTTACCCCTTAATTGATGTAACAGCCAGCATTGTTTCTCTCTCTCCTTTTGTAGTTCATGGATCACATAGGAATTCAGTAGTTGGGAAGAGGGTATTATTATAGACATTAGACAGTGGTTGCCAATAAACAGTCAACATTTGTCAACACACAACATAGTTATGATGGTTTTCTGAATGTAGGTCAAAACTGTAGTTTCTATACTATAGTGAGATTAAGAGTTGGTATTAGGGCTGGTCGGAAAAATTCTGATGAAACATTTTTCATCGGTATTTATCAAGTCAGCGAAATCCAAATGTTTTTACAGAGACAGTTCAATTTTGCTGAAGTTCCAATGGAACCCAGGCAGACTTCCTATGGAAACCTGCCTGATTTCCTGCTAGTTCACCCACCTGGCAGGCTAATGGGAGAATGGGCTTTCAGGGTATGTGGCTCCAAGGTAGTTTGCCAGGTGAGTTTCCCCAGAGCCAGGGCTCCACTGTATTTCACAGAGAATATTAGAAAATGTTTGTTCTGAATCAGAGCAAAACCATAGAAGGATGGACTCATCACTGGAGCATCCCCTTGCTGCTTGACACATAATAACTGGATCTCCTCTTGGAGCATCTGCTGCTGACAGTTGCTCTGGTCCCACCATGGTCTGCCTCTTTTCGTGGCCATCTCATGTTTAGATCCACTCCTTCTGGGGTAACAGAAAGTAGAACAAAAACAGATGTCCAAACCCTCGGTCTGCTCTGTTGTTCTTGACTCTGGGCCCCATGGTCCATATACCCATTCATTCAGGGATCTCTAAGTCATGCTTATCCACTTCTTGGGGGCTTCACCCCACCTTCCCAATGGTTGGTAGGGAAACCCAGGCCCTCCCACTATCATAGAATCATAGAATATCAGGGTTGGAAGGGACCCCAGAAGGTCATCTAGTCCAACCCCCTGCTCAAAGCAGGACCAAGTCCCAGTTAAATCATCCTAGCCAGGGCTTTGTCAAGCCTGACCTTAAAAACCTCTAAGGAAGGAGATTCTACCACCTCCCTAGGTAACGCATTCCAGTGTTTCACCACCCTCTTAGTGAAAAAGTTTTTCCTAATATCCAATCTAAACCTCCCCCATTGCAACTTGAGACCATTACTCCTCGTTCTGTCATCTGCTACCATTGAGAACAGTCTAGAGCCATCCTCTTTGAAACCCCCTTTCAGGTAGTTGAAAGCAGCTATCAAATCCCCCCTCATTCTTCTCTTCTGCAGACTAAACAATCCCAGCTCCCTCAGCCTCTCCTCATAAGTCATGTGCTCTAGACCCCTAATCATTTTTGTTGCCCTTCGCTGTACTCTTTCCAATTTATCCACATCCTTCTTGTGGTGTGGGGCCCAAAACTGGACACAGTACTCCAGATGAGGCCTCACCAGTGTCGAATAGAGGGGAACGATCACGTCCCTCGATCTGCTCGCTATGCCCCTACTTATACATCCCAAAATGCCATTGGCCTTCTTGGCAACAAGGGCACACTGCTGACTCATATCCAGGGCTGACTCATATCCTGATTCATATCCACTATACGGGGCTCCAGTCCAGGGATGCTATAAGTAGCAGCCAAGGTCTGTTCCATCAGACTCCTTGCTGTTGCCTCCCTGGACTTCTTACCATAGCCTGTCAGCAGGCCTCTTCCAGTTCACCCTTCTCTAAGGGCCGGGAGCTACAGAGCTTCCCCTTGTAATCAGCCTGTAAATCGCAAACCAAAAATACCAGCTTTGCCCAATTTCTGCCCCCCTTGGTCTCCACCTTTCTTCCCTCTTACTTTTCCCTTACTGAGTTCCTGAAAATCTCCTGGGGCTCTCTTCCTGGAAATAATGATCATGCCCTTTTATCAGGGCTCCTCAGCACTGGAGCCTGCTCTCCTGGCCTCATGCCAGATGTCTCTGCTCAGGAGAAGATCCCAAAGCCAACTCTCCCCATGGGCTTCCTCCTTGACACTCCTGGTCTCTCTACTCCCAGACAGTGACTGCAGAGGTTCTCCCTGTAGCCCTCTTCTGCTTCAGCCTTCCTGTCTTTATGGTCATCACCCAGTTCCTTCCCCAGCTGGGCTTCATCCTTAATTAGGCCTGGCTCACCCTCCAGGTGCCGCTAGATGGGTTAATTGGCCTGTCCTGCCCACATTAACCCATTCAGAGACACGATGGGATGTATGTACACCGCAGGATGGAAACCAAATGTCAAAATATCAAAATCCTCCATGAAATGGAATTACCTTTCTCCACTCAACTCCAATTGATATAACCCACTGGTTCAGCATGTTTTAGATGTCGTCTCATCATAGTGGTAGGTCCACAAGAGGGGATAAGAGCCTACTACTGCTACCAGGTAATCACAGAGTCATAGAGTTTATGGCCAGAAGAGACCACTACATTATCTATTCTGATCTCCTGTCTATCACAGGCCATCAACATCACCTAGCACCTGCACACCAACCCAGCAACTGAAATGAGACCAAAGTATTACAGCCCACCAGAAACTAGACTAAACAGTGGGCCATGCTTTTAGTGCTGAAGTTCTTGGATTCAGTCCCTGCTACCAACCCATGGTGATGGATCATCAGATTAGCAAATGCTGGTTATCGAAGGTAACCACTGCAGACAACACCTATTTCTAGTTCTTGCCTTCAACGACCAGTGTGGGACCATTGCCTACTGTACATTCCTGCGTTCGACCCAGCATGAAGTGATTCAAATGACTGGGTTACCAAGACTCCTTCCCCCAAGAGACTATTTGACCCTGCCCGATGTTTCTCAATTGAGAAACATTTCCTGACAATCCTGCTGAAAACTTCCTTTGCTTAATTCCAGCCCATTCCTCCTAGATAACGATCTTACATTTATATATAGTGCTGGGGTGTTGACTTCCCACCTGGCCTGTTAAGGGGGTTTTGAACAACATGGAATTCCTGTACAAAAGACCCTCCCTTCCGGCAACACCAGAAGAATTTTAGGGCTCCCAGGACTGTTGCCCCCTTTTATCCAGCAAGGTAAATCACTTTAGAACATGGATTTATTTATAGCGGCTTTGCTTTTGCCCACTACAGCCGTGCAGCAGCTGTTCTCCAAGTGCACATGGCAAACCAATGCAGACGTCTAGGGTAGGAAGCGAAACAGACCATTATCCTACTGAGACTTCTGGGGGAAGATGCGGAAGAATGAAGCACTGATTTTGAAGGAAGAGGGCATCCGTAATGAGCCCACTTCCTGTGGCAGGCAGGGTATTTCCTCTCCCGAGATTTCCCAACGGACAGGCCAGCTCTGGCCCACACCCCAGCTCCTACGTGCCATTGCAGCAGCATCAAGCAGCTGAAACTAGCTGGGAGAGAATTCCTCCCCCTGCCCCCCCCCATCCTCTCCCCCCCACACAGGTGCAGCATAGGGCCAAGGTGAGTGAACATATACTGCCCCTGCATGGCAGGCCCTGGGATAAGGGGCATGTTGGCAGTGGGTTTAGGGGAAGGGAGGTATGGCAGGGCGTGTGCCTGTAGCTCTTGGTGCTATGGGGATTCTGGGTTACAGAGTCACAGGGAGGCTGCTATAAATTAGAGCAGCCCTGGGGTTGCTTTAACTTAAATCGGGGGCATCTTCCCCTCAGCTGTCCTCTCAGGGGGCAGAGCACAGCATATGCCCTGTAAATACATGCCCCTCATGGCATCTGCTGAGCGTACAATCCGAGGTGACCTGACTGCAGGTTGTTCCATTATATTACCCATAACAATCCTTCTCCCTACTTGCTACGCCCACCCACTGCTTGCAGAGAGGCATCTGGTCTCCCTTAGTCATTTAGTGAAGTGGTAGGGCTTTCATTCTTTTAATTTAATTCTTATTAGTCATTTCCTCCAACCTTTCATCTTTCTTGGGCACTTCCCCCCGGATTCCCTCCAATTACTCATCTTCTTTCTGGTATTGATTATGGATGTGTTTTTGTGACACTTGTACTGCTTTGGTCACAATGAACCATGTTTGGTTTATATTCAGAGGACCACAAAACAGCAGCAAACATATGTCACCAACCCCTCAAAATTCAAAAATAGTTTAAAAATCTCAGGATTTTTAAAATGTTGCATTAAGTTGAGGTGGTTTTTTGTTTGTTTCTTGGTTTGCCTATTTACCTTCCAGGGCAAGCCACCCCTTATAGGAGTCTTCCCCCTGGTTGAGGTGATACAGTGCATCATGGGACTTACGTTACCAGGGTGCATGGTGGGAAATGTAGTCTGGCTAAGAAGTCCAATTTATAGAGGAGAATGAAGGCAGGAGGCACCTGAATGACAACTCCCATGAGACACTGCAGCAGCTCTGTGGGCCACAGCTTAATGCCAAAGGAAACTGAAAAGAAATGTTTCCATTCAGTGCAGCAAATCAAAACCAAATTGCCTGGTTAGTGAATACTGAAAACACTTTGTTTCTATTAAAAATATTTCTGAACCAAAATTTTTCTGAACTTCTCATTCCTTGAACAATTTCCATATTCCTATCCTGATGAGGCACAGAAACAATTTTTTAAATGTTGGAATTTCCCATGGGATGCAAATTACAGTTTTCAGTCAGCTCTAGTGAAAACTTAAGGCACCCCTCATGAGGTAGGTAACTTCATCTCCATTTTATAGTCAGGGAAACTGAGACACACAGGTGCTGTGACTTGCCCAGTGTCACACACCAGAATCTCCTTGGGGCAGGTAATTGTCTTTTACTTCTTTGTACAGCACCCAGCACAGTGGGGCCCTGGTCTAATACTGTGGCCCCCTAGGCGCTACTGCAATCCAAATAAATGAATAATAAAAGTCAAGAACAGATCCCAGGAGTTTTCATTCACAGGCACCTGCTCAACCACTGTCTCGGCCTGCTTCATGGCCCTGATGTCTGGCTCTCCAGGTCAGCAGGACCTGGGAATGCTTGGACAACTCCGGGGGGCAGATGAGAGTGTTTTGAATTGCTCAACAATTGAGGAGTGGTATTAATGGGGGAAGGTCTAATGGAAGTCCCACCCACACCTCTTTGGCCAGAATTCAAATCCTTGAAGATAGAGGCTGAAATATGGACAAAACTGGGGTGGTTCTCAGGGCTCCAGCAAAGATATGGAGGGACCAGGGGAGATATAATCAGTAGACCAGAATAAACTACTAAGGTTTGACTTTGGCACCTGGTTTCCATATTACGTTTAGAAGGATTCGTGGGCTCCTCCTTGCCTGGCACTAAGGTTGTGGCCTGGTTGAGTCTACACATTGCAGGAATGCCACGAAGGGCACCTGGCTGTTGCCAGTAGCCACCCTGGACGCTTTCAAAGTCAAAGCTGGCTCAGTGCCTGGGGCTGAATGAAATACATGCTGTGCCGGGCACAGCCAAGTCCTGAGAGGACACCACTCCTAACACAAGAGTGAACCCGTGAGCTCATCCCACATCAGTCCCCTCCCGTTTCTGGGGGGTCAGCTCACTGCCTCCCTTATGTACTGTCCTCCATCAACCCAGAGGTCAATTCAGTTTTGCCCTGAGACTTCCCACCCTCTTAGCACCCTTGGGAGGAGTTAAATCACGGGTTCAGGGAATTGTGACCTGGAGATAACCTCCTCACCCCTAATTTTCCATGCCTACCACAACACATCATAACAACAATCATTTGCACTTTATGTCATCTTTAATTTGAGGATCTCAAGCCACTTTAAACTCACAGACTCAGACCTTAAGGCCAGAAGGGACTGTCGGGATTATCTAGTCTGACCTTCTGCACACCGCAGGCCACAGAACCTCACCCAGCCACTCTGGCAACAGGCCCATAGCCTCTGGCTGAGTTACTGACGTCCTTTAAACCATGATTTGAGACTTAAGGTTACATAGAATCCACCATTTACTCTAGTCAAACCAGCAGGGGACCCGTGCCCCATGCTGCAGAGGAAGGCAACTCCCCCTCCCATTATTCCTACTGCTGTAACTGCTATTTCAGCCGTATTCTTGCTCTCCATAGGACAGTAGTTAAAAGCTGTGTATCAGCTATTACTGAGCAGCTAATGGCTGCTTTGGGCTTAAGGTTAATGAACTCTCAGCAATGAATTTATTGCTTAGTAGAGCAGGTCAGACAATGCCAAATAGATTTCAGGAAAATTTCTGAAAGAAACAAAAATATTTCTTTTTCTCTGAAATGTTTCATGAAAATGTTCTGGCTTTTCAAAGAATGAATGAAAACCAAACTATTTCTGATTTTGGAACAAACAGAACATAACATTAAAAAAAGTGAAAACCAAAAAGAACACCATCTGCAATCCACCTCAAGCCCAAAATTTGGAGGGGGGGGGCACTGCTGGTTAAAAATAAACTTTTTTCATTAAAAAATTTTTTAGAAAATTTTGAACGAAACTAAAAATTTCCACAAGCTTTTTGGTTCTTTTATTTATTTTTTTTTAAAAAGGCAAATTTTCATTAGAAAAAAAAATCAAGGAAATATTTTTAACCAGGTCTATCACTCATAAAAAGTTTTGACGTTCAGGAAGCCCAAAAGACACCATATAAAGCTAGATTCTCTTCTGATCCCTCTATGTTGATTGCCTGCAACTCTCTAACCTATCAACCCATATACAGTCAAGGCTACCTGACTTTAAAAGTGGTGCTTGAGAAAGTTTCTGATCTATCAGACAAACCATCTCCTTTTCAGCCACAGAACAGGTGCACCCAAAATCCCCCAGTCCTGACATGGATGTTGGTATGACAAGTTTTGTGTGTCTGTTCTTGGTGCTATGGTAGCTGGCAGTTGAACTATGTGGCACAGTGTGGTCCTAGAGATCCATCTGTCTTGAAGGAGATGGTGTCATACCAATGACATAAGATCAGGAAATGGAAAGGATTTCCTTTCTGACATACTTTCTGTTGCATATTTTCTGCCACATTCAGGAGAAGAGAGGAGAAAATGTAACAACGATGTACAATACGCTGCACACACTTGAAAAACCATGACAGTCTCATTGGACCTGCAGTAGGCCTTATAGCCCAGTGTTTCTCAATGACTGGTCCATGGACCGGTGCTGGTCCCTAAGATCTCCCTGATACAGTTTAGGAAGGCAGCAAACCAGTCCCTGGTATCAAAAAGGTTGAAAAACACTATAGTAGTCTACCTATCATTTGTTCTACAGATTGCAATTGCACCAGGAAAAGTACAGACTGCAGGGCTAGCAGGCTGGTGTGGGATGGAGGTACAGGACAAGGAACTCCATCTTCCAGGTTTACCAAGATGTTACCAAGAGCATGTAGCACAAACACTGCATGTGTTCCAGTGAGGCCAATGGGTTAAGAAGAGGAGTGGCATAGAGGCCCAGTACAGGGCACAGAACCAGGGAATTCTGAGCTCTTATTCTCCCCACTTTGGCCTTAGGCACATTGCTTATGGTGTCTCCATTCAGTTTCCCCCATCTGTAGAGAAAGAATGAAAATCCTTATCCCCCATGAAGGATAGAACACTTAGGGTGAAATCCAAATGCCACTGAAGTCAAAGGCAAACCTCCTGTTGACTTTCATAGGACCAGGATTTCAGCTTGTATGTTTTTAAAGAGATAAAGTGTTATTGGGATTTTGCATTTTAAATGAAAACGCTGCTTTTGGGTGTTCTAGCTGCCACCTGAGATACAATACCACTGAAAAGCATTCATGCATCTGTCCAGTCAGCTCTGAATCTACCAGTATCTCTATAGTAACCTACTGTGTCTTTCTTGTTCCTATTAGAGATGGACCTGAACCAAACCCCCAAAGCAGTGGGGCATGCCTGAAATATTAGGGCTCTTCAAGATCTGAACTTGAACTTGTACCTGAATTTTGAAAACAGCCTTTATCTTTATAATAATATAATAATCTTTACAATATGGGCCAAACCAACCCTCCCAATCTGAACAAATTTGGGGTGTCTGAGGGCCTAAATAACCTAACCTAACCCAATCCATTTTCCTGTAGACATGCTCTTCTGTCTCTCATCTTCATATGTATGTATGGATCTACCACTTAGACCCTCACTTTGTGTCATTGGTTTATGTTTTAGATATTTGTCAATTTCTCTAGCTTTCCCTGAACCCGTCTTGTCTGTGGACATAGAGTATCACCCGGTGGTAGAAAACAGACTGGTTAGAAGGCTGTTGATGATATTTTCTACATCTGTTAAAATGGCCTATGCCAGATACTACTTTAGCAATTTAGTTGGGTAACTGGAACCCTCAAAGACTGTACGTCTGTATCTCTCTCTGCCTTGAGCAGCTAGTAAAAAAGTGGGGATGGGAAGAGGGGAATGAGAAGGAAATTTTGCCCTTGACCTCCCTTGCCCTTAGAATTTCCAGCCTTAGGAATTTCTACAGCTCACTTCCATATGCTGCTTTTTTTTTTTTTTGCAGCCACACACTTTTGTGTTATGTTGTGTAATAAATGGGACAGGTCAAGCAGGGGGATATTTTGGTAGCTGGGGATACATGACAAGTTCCAACAAGCCCATCCACATGTGTTAAGATTAGATGCAGACATCAGCCGTGACTCAACAGGATATGCTGGGCTGATGCCAGGATCAGAATTCTGTTACTGGCCTTCTGAATCACTAGTGGGGAAAAAAATCCCTCAGTCGCCAGCATTCTCCATCTGTTTTTAACTTGGTGATGTCTTTGGAAGGTAGGTGCAGTATTTGGTTTGTTTTAATTACACAAACAGCTTGGCAGGCCGGTGTCCATGTCATGAGTGCACACAACGCGTGCAGCGCTCTGCCAATGGGAAAGCCGGGACTGATCTGCAATTTCTGTTGTTAGCCAAAACTTCTTGGGGATTAAGCCAGGCACTGAAAGGCAGGGACCCACTTACAGCTTAGGAGAGGAGGGGACTGGACAGCAGGCTGGAGCAAACTGCTCGATAGTGACCGGAGTCTAAATGGGGAAATATTTTCCCGAACATTAAATAGGATCTTGAGCTGTTGGCTGGTTCAGGCTCAGTTTGCAAGCGATAAGATGCTCTTGCAAACTCACACTGGGATGTAGGAGTCAAACTGGGTCAATCCCTTCTCACGTGTCATCACCAGCAATGACATTTAAGCAGGGCAAATTTGGCTTTCAGTGACCGTCAGGCATTCCCATAGATTTCACAGGAATAACGGATTGTAATTTATTGATCACATCAGAGAAGAAAGAAGCTCCCTCTCTCTTGCTTAACTTTTGTAGTCTCTGCCAGGCTAACGGGAGTAAAAACCACACATGACTTCTATTTACTTTGATAGTAAGTGAATCTGACTCACATAGTAAAATGGTGCCATTTTACATGATTGTTGTTTGAGAACAAAACCACACTTTAAATGGTGTTGTGTAGAATACTTTGTCCAGTTCTGGTGTCCACATTTTCAAAAGGATGTTGAAAGAGTGGAAGGGCGCAGAAAAGAGCCACAAAAATGATTCAGGGGCTAGAGAAAATGCCTTGCAGTGAGACTTCAAAGGGCTCGAGTGGTTTAGCGTATCAAAAACAAGATTGAGATGTGAACACAGAACATAAGAACCGCCAGACTGGGTCAGACCAAAAGGTCCATCTAGCCCAGTATCCTGTGTTCCAACAGTAGCCAATATCAGGTGCTTCAGACGGAATGAGTGGAACAGGTAATCATTGAGCGATCCATCCCCTGTTGCTCATTCCCAGATTTGGGCAAACAGAGGCTAGGTGACTTGATTAGTGTATAGGTATCTTCATGGGGAGAAAGTGCTGGGTATTAAAGGGCTCTCTAATCTAGTGGCAAAAGCCATAACAAGGACCAATGGTTGGAAGCTGAAGCCACACAAATTCCAATGGGAAATAAGGCACAATTATTTAACAGTGAGGGTGATTTACCATTGGAACAAACTACCAAAGGAAGCGGTGGAGTCTCCATCTTTTGATGTCTTCAAAGCAGGACTAGATGTCCTTCTGGATACTCCATACTTTAGTCAAACACAAGTTATAGGGCACAATTCAGGAGTAGCGGCATGAAATTTAAGGACCTGTACCATACAGGGGATGAGATGAGTGGATTTAATGGTTCCTTCAAATCTATGGATTTGGCACAGGTGGAAGTGGGTATCCCTGCAGAATGAAGCCCTTTGTTATGTACAAAGACCCCAAAGTGGAAGCTGTCCCTGCATGATCCAATGTGCCTCAAACACGATCTATAAGGATAATATCTCGTGGACAGAGGCTGGCTCATTCTCTGTGGCCCATTCAGTCCATGGCATCTCTGGTGGGAATGCCAACGCAGGAGACAATTAGCATCATAGTAATTTTTTTTCCATTAGGACCTGGACTAAACCAACCACCAACCAATTTCACCCACCTTGATGACTGGGACCTAGTTCCACATTCCTCTGAAGCCCTGAGCTGGGATCATGCATTGGTATCAGGCAGTGATGTGTGACTAGGCAGTTTTTCCATCCTGATCCATATTTTGTTCCAGTTTTGGAATCATTGGTGCTTTGAATCAAGCTTTGTTTACTCAGGGCCTCCCAGCAGATGCACTTATATATTGAATCCAAATAGGCTCCCTGCCCCAAATCCACAGAGAGGCGTTGTCTCTGGCACATAGTGTGAGGCATGGCCATTAAAGTTTCCCCAGACTGACCAATCTGCCACATTTGTTCCTCTCCTGCTCCTGATTTGTTACATCATAACATAGCCTATTGTGGCCATGCTCTTTGTTCTGCTTAGTAGAAAGTGCTCACAGGAAACTAGCTGTTTACTAGTGGTGGGTGGAATGTACTGGAGAAAGTGGAAGCATCATTGTGTTGATGTTTTTGTGGCCATCTGGAGACGCTGAAAGCAAACATGGTTACTGTGGTTCTAATAAGCCTGTAATATCAGCCCTTGGGACGGGTTAGGTCCATGGGCTGTTTTTGACGCACAATGGTTTTCCAAAGAGAGGCCAGTGAACCCGTGAGTATCCACGTGTTACAGGAGTAACTCAAAACAGTTCTGCCTTTCCTGATTCAAGCAGGAAAGTCATGGCCAGATATTAGAATTGGGACCCCAAAGAGAAAGGCAGTAAAAGATGGGACAAGCTGACATATGGGAGGGTTTATGTACAGCAAAAGGGAAGAGGAATCATTTTGAATAGAAATAAGTCACTTGGTGAAAACGAGCATGGAAAATTTAGCCTAGCTAGCAGGAAAGCCGTCCTAAGAGTGGAACAATCTCCCAAGCCAGTGGCATGTAAAATCATACAGGACAAAGCCCCAGAGACTATGTGTTAGGGAACAGTCCTGCCCTGGCCAAGGGTGGGTAGACAAGATGATCTAATAGGTCTTTTCCAGCTCTTCTTTTTCTGACTCCATGGCACGTCTTGATGAGGGCAGTGGGATTTGGGCTGGCTAAGGGAGGCCAAGCCAAACATTACAAACCACCACGTGACCATTACAGCCAGAATTGAAAGCTATTGACATGGAGATGCACAGTACATGGGCTGTTGTTTCTCAGGCTAAGTAAGCCCCGGAAATGCTGCTCATTGTTGATGAATGGTAATCGTGGAATGAGTTGGAGGAATAGTTCCTGCTGCTTCTCTGTACATCATAGGAAACATAGGAATTGCCACACTGGATCGGACTAGTGGTCCAACTGGTCCAGTACTGTATTACCAACAGTAGCCAGAGCCAGCTGCTTCAGAGGAAGGAGCAAGAAACCCTGCAGTTATGGGATAACCTGTTCCCAAGAAAAGTTTGTCTTAACCCTCAGTAGTTAGAGGTTGACTTATAACTGGAGAACTCTGACAAGCAACTGCTCTTGTGCTTCACCATTTCTGGTTTCAGTGCCAGATGAAACCAGAATGTGCAGTGGTAACATTGTATATGTATCAGTAATTAACACGGTCAAATATAATACTTGAAACCCAAAGCAACTAATTAAATGCAATAATGGATAATTAATAACCACGTCAAACTTTTCCATGCCTCAGCACAAAAGCAGCTGGGTACATATTGTCTTGATATTTGTGCAGGGGATTCAGATCAGTTCTCATTATTCATAGTTTCACAGATTCATGGATTTTAAGGCTAGAAGTGAGAAAGACATCCACGTTTGATTGAAAGATTCCAACTGATGAAGGATTTAAAGGTAACAAACACTGAATGGACTTAAAGGAGAGGATAGTAAAGGCAGGGTTTCAGCCAGCCCTCATCATTGCCAGGGAAGATGGAAATATCATAGCTTAGACAATATAAGATTCTTGCATGGACTTTGCAGGGTTGTTTCTGCACCTATTTATTTTTTTCATGTGAATTTTAAACCATAATGCCAACCCTGGAGACCAAAGTCTGCCTGATTCAGAGAGGGGACTTGACCGTGGGTCACCCACCTCCCCACTGAGTACCCTGAACACTATGCTATAGAATCAGCTCCTTTTGCACAACCTCTCCTGTTGCAGCTGTTCTACTTTGTATAACAATTCACTGGGCCAGTGAGAAAAATCAGGCAGATCCTGGACTTGAACTTGGCTTTCACCCACTGGACTACCAACTATTCTGGGTGGACGGGTCTTGCTCTCTTGTGTTCTTTTGGGGGAACATTTTGGAAAAGTGTCATTTTCATAAAATGGAATTCTTGTTTTCCGAGCAGCCCCCCCCATGGAGCACAAGTCTTATCGACTTCCACCCCATACCCCTATATGACTTAAGCACTTTCCTAAGTCACAGCCTACAGGGTCAAATTTGTGTCCACAGTGAAACTGACAGAAATGTCTGGTGTTGCCACAATAGCAGAGAGAAAAATCTGTGGTGAAAAATCTGTCATGTTTCCCAATGCAAACCTTCTTCTTTGTTTCCCAAATGAAAACTGCCTCCTTTCTTCGTGGCCATCCCATGACCTCACACAACAGAGTTAAAGAACTGCTGTTTTCTTCCTGAAGTTTCAGGCTCGTGAAAGCTGCCAGAATGACTGAACTGGAGATTGAATTACTCCGTGTGTCCATAGGCCAGATACAGTGCAGGCTTTCCTTTTAGCTCCTTGCCAAATGGTTTCTGTCGTAACTTGGCAGAATCAACAATAAAGGGGAGAGGGTAATTTATCCTGCATGTCTCTTCAGCATCTGTGGGCATGTCTACATTGCAATATAAGTCCTGGGTTTGAACCCAGGATCAAGCTTAACCCCGCGTCTGTCTACACACAAATCACACTAATCCAGGGTTCAGATGCAAGGTCTCATGACCGCAATGGGGGTGAAGGGTCTGAGATTGAGTCAAGCCGGGACCCAGGCTTCAAGCTCTTTTGCTTCACAGTGTGAATGCAACACCACTGCACTCGTGCTATCAGTGTCCATCAAAAATATGCAACAATCCCTTGGGTGGACCTTCTTTGTTCTCTAGACTGCCAAGTGTGGTGGACAGTCAAGTTTTCCCGCACCACAAACAAAGGGCTAGAGTGGCCACATTTGGGGAAGGTGTTAGGAAGTCTGGGAGATGAGTGGTTGGACTCAGGCCCATATAATTCAGTATAGATACTGGAGCCCAGGTTGGGACCCAGGGTTCAACAACTCCTAACCTAGGGTTACAAATGAGGGTAGATGCTCAAGATCTAGGATTACAAACATACAGTCTGCTAACTTGAGTTCTAATAATCCGGGGTTTACATTGCAATTTAAACATACCCTGTGAGACCAGGAAGCAAGTCATCAATTAGTGCTAGCTGATAGGATGGTTCTTAAGTTGCAGTGCTGGGACTTCCTATCATTAAAGCAAAAAACATTTTTTAATTTGCTCCAAATAAGTTCCTTACGCACGCACGCACTTTTTCTTCCTTACACAGAGACAAACAAACCAGCCTATAAAATAATTACACTTGGGACATGATCAGATAATACAGTGATGGGCAATGTATACAAAAGTAGGTTCTTGGGTAATGAAGCATTGTTATGTTCTATTTAGGTTAAGGATAGATAGATACATACATACATACAGGGGGTGTATGGGGATGGATAGATAGATCGATCCCAACTGTATTAGTCCCTTTTCAAACATATGGGCAGTCCCCGCCCTGAATGGCTCACACTCCAGTCTGCTCACTCTGGGAGCAGTGCAGCTCTGAGCTGCCAAATTGCAAACTCACAGCCTAGTCCAAAGTGACCAGGGTGATGATAGGCACATGCCAGGCCGATCCAGTCTTTTAAAATTATTATTAAGTAAATTTCGCCCAGCTGCCTACAGCTCCGCTGTAGTTAGGTCTTTGTTTATTTTTATTACTGGAAACTATCCCCAGCTACCAACTTACTTCTGCACGTGGTCCCTCTCTGCATGTTCCTTATTACTAACCAATATCAAAGCACCTCTGCTTGCTCCCCCCATGTCTTCTCACTCCCCAGTCATGCTCCCTTCCTTGCCATGGATCTAAGGCTGAGAATATAAACAGTCAATTACAGGGGACCTGAGAGTTCCAAATGTCCAAAGGTCTCTGCTCTGGATTGCAGCCGCTGGCTTCTCCTGCTCCCTTCCCCAGTCCTGAAGTGGCCCCGTGGTCCCTGCTGCTTCCTTCCCCCTGTTGGGAACGCAAGCTGAGGCAAGGTCTCTGCTGTGATGAGACACTAGGGAAAGCCAGCCTCCAGCAGAGCTCTCCTCGTTAGCATTCTCCATGTGAGAGAACATCCATCAGGGGCTCCAGTCTTTGAGGAAGTGTCTACAGCAGGCTCTGCGGCGGGGCACTTGGAGAGGTGATGACTCACGGTCCCAGGGTGTGTGTGCACGTGTGAGCACGTGTGGTTGTGTAAGGAGGATGAACCAGCCACCACACAGCTCCAGATGGTTGGCAGGGAAGCTGCGGTCAGCGTCAGTTCACAGAGGAAAGGGAGAAAGGTATGGAACATCGGCTGACTCAACCTGGGTGGGAACCCAGAAGGGAAATACACGTGCTTGGAGGTTGTTTGTGTTTGGGGGCGTCTGTGTGTGTGCGCGCCCTCCTTCATCTGCAAAAAGCACCATCTCCAGTCTTTCCCTGGGCTCAGCAGACCTAGCAAGCTTCCTGAAGACGCAAGCCCTGGTGCTGTGACATAGAATGTCAAGTTTGCTGGTAATAGGACCCAAGGGAAGTACTGATCCGGAACAGCGACTTATGTTTCCCATTATATTGAGGTTGTTCTCTCTTTTTTTTCCACATGGGCTAAGTTTGTTCAGGGTGGGGCAGATTTGGTCATGTTTCCTGAACTTGCTCATGCTCAGCACTTGCAAAAGTCAATGAGGCATGATTTATGGAGTGTACATTAATAAACTGGGATGCCAGGTTCTGCAATGATTTAGTGTTGCCTCCATTGCCCTGTATGGCTGCTACCTGTGTATCCATCACTGTAGTTTTCTCCTTTTGGAAGGGGCACGGGGCATTAGCATCTGCCTATAATGGGGATCCAGCTATTCCATGTGCATCCGATTCCCTCGTCTGCTGTAATGCAGCTGGCGTTGCACTGACAGCAAAGAGAGAGGAGGCTGGTGAGGATGGCTGCCTGGAGAGACGAGCAGCCCAGATGGGGACTTTAATATCTCAGTGAAACAAGAGTGGGGCCGTAAATCATTAATCCAGACCCCAGGGGAGTTTGCTAAAATGACTCCATTCATTCATGAGAGGTGAAAGCCCCCCACCTTTTTAAAATCATTATTTTAAAGTCTCCTTCGCACTGGACTAGCAAATGACTCCAGAGTTAAAGGGGGAGGGGTCAGAAAACTTTGCAAAGAGTCTAACCTCCTCTTCTAAAGATGATGCACAACATACATACATCTCTGCTGACAAAGAGGGTGTGGCCCAATTACCAGTGCAGCTATTTCTTCCTCTCTCGCCCTCTGGAAAGGTGAGGGACTCGCAATCCCACAACCCGTGCTCCTTTTTGTGTGCAAAGTCAACAGGACAGCTCATGACTTCTCGACGCAGTTTGCCAACTCTCATGCTGAAGTGGGCGTCGTACACCCCATGATGTGCCTTGGATGATGGCATAGGCACTGTGAGTTCCTTCTCAGCTCAGAAGTTACTAAACGCTTACTTGTCCTTATGGCAATACCTGCTGGCTAGAAGATGGGACCAGGGTACCAGTATAACACCTAAGCTATCCAGTGCCAG
Source organism: Dermochelys coriacea (assembly GCF_009764565.3). Classification (NCBI taxonomy): domain Eukaryota; kingdom Metazoa; phylum Chordata; order Testudines; family Dermochelyidae; genus Dermochelys; species Dermochelys coriacea. Next base: position 142,331,473 of record NC_050071.1, read on the forward strand.
GACTGTTTTTAATCTGCCTAAGCAGCTATCTACGTGTTTCTATCACACCTCCTCATGGTTGTATCTGAGTGCCTTCAGAGCCTCAGAGATGACCCTTCACCCTCAAAACAGAGTCAGAGGCAAGATAATCTATGACCTGCGTTAGGCAGGAGGTCAAATTAGATGATCACAATGGTCCCTTCTGGCCTTATAATGTCTGTGAACACCTTCCATCCTGAAGGCAAGTGGCAACTCCCAGGGATGTGAAGACCTGCCATGGATTGTAGAAGAGCTAGAGATGGAAGAGACGTATGATTAAGTCATCTGCTCCACCTTGGTCAGCTCAGGACTATTTCCCATAGGAGTGTTTCCCAAACAGTGGGTCCTGACCCACCAGTGGGTCTCAGGAAGGTTCTAGATGGGTTGCCCACATATACTTCTCCTGGCCTGCTGTGGAGGGGAGAGGAAACCCTGTGGGTGGAAGGACTTTGGAGACTGAGCCTGCCCTGCTTTCACCCCTCAGTGGTGGCTCCTGTCCCAAGGGGCAGGCTACCTGCTCCGGGCGTTATGACCTGAGGTTTGGCTCGGCCACCCATGGCAGAGGGGAGGCCGGGCCAAACCTCAGTGGCATTGTGAGCCCATGTGCCAAGTTGCAACATCACCCCCTCAGATTTGGCCCAGCCACCCCTCTGGCATGAATGAAGGGCGGCGGGGCCAAATCTGAGCGGGTGGCACTGTGACCCCATGCACCAGAATGCAATGCTCATAAGCAGGGAGCTGGGTCCAGCCCTACAGGTCAAAAGCTACTGCTGCTGGGACCCGCTCTCCAACCCTCCCTCCCCCCAGGCTCCTCCTCTGCACTGCGCATGGCTCAGGGTTATGGTGCCAGGGTGCCTGTATGTAATGGCGAGTTGCAATAACAGACATATTGCAGCTGGCAGGTTCCATTCCTAGAAAGTTTGGGAACCACTTCCTGATAGTACATTTTCTGGTGCTTTCCACAGCTCAGTCTTCAAGGACTGTTCCTCAGACCTCACCTTTAGCAAGCTATTCCCTGGTAATCAGCCTGCTTACATTTTCACTTATTTCATGTCATCCAATTACTATGTCTTGGGCCAACCTATTTAATTCTTCCATCAGCCCTAGTTAGATTCTCCAATACTGGGAGGTCATCTGGAATGGCCAGCCTTGTGTGACTTTCTCCATGAAGCTGTTAGTGAGTGCTGGGGGAGTGAGAATCATTTGATATTTATCCATGCCTTTCACAAGGACATTGGGGCTATGATAGCAGGGTGCTGGAGGCCATCATAGAATCACAGGACTGGAAGGGACCTCGAGAGGTCATCTAGTCCAGTCCCCTGAACTCATGGCAGGACTAAGTATTATCTAGACCAACCCTGACAGGTGTTTGTCTAACCTGTTCTTAAAAAATCTTCATGATAGAGATTCCACAACCTCCCTGAGCAATTTATTCCAGTGCTTAAATACCCTGAAGTTAAGAAGTTTTTCCTAGTGTCCCACCTAAACCGCCCTTGCTGCAATTTAAGCCCCTTGCTTCTTGTCCTATTCTCAGAGGTTAAGGAGAATAATTTTTCTTCCTCCTCCTTGTAACAACCTTTTACGTACTTGAAAACCATTGTCATGTCCCCTTTCAGTTTTCTCTTCTCCAAACAAAACCAAACCAAATTTTTTTCAATCTTCCCTCAGAGGTCATGTTTTCTAGACCTTTAATCATTTTCATTGCTTTTCTCTGGACTTTCTCCAGTTTGCCCACATCTTTCCTGAAATGTGGTGCCCAGTTGAGGCCTAATCAGGGTGTAGTAGAGTGAAGAATTGCTTCTCGTGTCTTCTATACAACTCTCCTGCTAATACATCCCAGAATGATGTTTGCTTTTTTTGCAACAGCGTTACACTTTGACTCATATTTAGCTTGTGATCCACTATGACCCTCAGATCCCTTTCTGCAGTACTCCTTACTATGTAGTCATTTCCCATTTTGTATGTGTGCAACTGATTGTTCCTTCCCAAGTGGAGTACTTTGCATTTGTCCTTATTGAATTTCATCCTACTGCAGTATCCTAGCCCTTGTGCATCCGCTGAGCTAGCCCGACTTCTAGCAGACCGGTTCCATTGCACTGTCAAGGGAAAAGACGCCTGTCTGTAGTCCCTCAGATGCTATGAAGGTGCCCAGATTAGAGCTAGTCAAAAATTTGACAAAATTTTCCGTCAAAAACCTCAGGGTTTGTTGAAAGTGAAATGTTTCGTGGAAACATCACTTTCAATGATATGTTCTCAGCTCTGGTCGAGAGAGAGAACCCCAGTGCCAGAATATCCTGGTGGTTAGGGCCCTTACCTGAGGGGAGGGCCAGAGGACATATAAGATGCAGTTTGTGACCCTTTGGGGAAGCCTCCAGCACCGAGCAGATTTTTGGAAAGTGCAGGGAACTGTCTCATTGTGTAGTTTGGCCTGAATGTGATGAGATATGTTGGCAAAAAGAACAGCAGAAATGCAGCACTTGCTGACATGTTTTTGGTGGCACCTTGCAGCCATGTGGTCACACACGCCCAAGCTTGGCAGCCAATGGGGAGTAAAGGCCATGCTGGGCCAAGTCGCCAAGAACTCCTGGTAGGAACGTGCAGTCACTGGGAATGGGCGGAGCCAAGCCCTGAGCTATAAAACCTCTGCCAGGTAGTGAGGTTTCACGGGGCTGCACGCTCCAAGATATCCTGGGCGGAGCCATGGTTTGCCTGGCTGGTCAGTTCAGAAATAAGGCTGCCAGCCCCATTGCTTCTCCTATTACCGCCCACAAGTATGAGGTACTGTTGCTCTTCTCTGCCCTCATCCACTCATTCTGGCATCCCTGCTGTGACCCCTTCCTTCACCATGCCTACGCTGCCCGCTCTGTCTTCTCTTCTCCTTTCTCCCAAGCTGCTCACCCAGCCTGGGCCTCCCTGTGCCTCTTAAACCCCAGCCCAACTGGCTCCACAATGCACTCACTGTGCCGGCTGTTGCCTGGATCCGCAATATTTCAACCCCTGGTATCCCAGCTGCATTTCCTTAGCCTCCAGATCGTCCCACTTGTGCTGCTCTCCCCCAATTCCTTCTGTCTCCTAACTCATTCAAGAGGAACACTCTGGAACCCCCCGAAAGGTGTTGGTAGCAGCAACAAGGGCTGGGTTCAATATCTAGGGGTTGCTCTTAAAATTATAAAAGAGGCCTCGAGGCCTCACGTAGAAACCTGGGAAAAACTTAATCCCTCCCGTGTGTGGCCCGATCTCTTGGTGAAATATTATTTAGATTTCCCAGTTTAACTTTCCATGGTTTGGCAGGGTTCATTTGCTCTAGATCAGCGACAGCATTACAGTTCGTTTGGGAGCAAGGACCCCGGCATACGCGGGAGACACACTCACGCTTCAGACAGACCTTTTGAATTTGCAATTTGTTTTATTGGCACAATCAGCAACATCCCAACCCACTACAATGTAACTATGCAGAAAGAGATAATACAAGCATTCAGAGCTTGCATACGTACACCCCGTAATAAGAAAGATGACCCAGGTGCGGTCCTTGGCCTGACAGGAAGTCTCCCGGGAGTGCATGGGGTGATTGCTACCTTTTATCACAGGTTATGCTACTGCCCACTTTGCCTAATGCTTGTTTGGTAGGAGTTTCAGGCCCTTTTACTTATTTCCTCACCCTACTAACGTTGGGGTGTCCTTCTACCTTTTACTTCAAGCTTATTAGCAGGTTCAGAAATTAGGAACCATGCTACTCTTGTGGTCAGACACCTGCTGAGCTCCCTAACTTAAAATACCTAAAACTGGTAAAACCTGGCATCTTGCAGTTACCTCTCAGCAGTTTAGCAACCCTTGCGTATAACCACACTTTAGCTTGTGACATCTTATGATACAGGGTCACTTGTGGTTAGTTGCTTATGTCAAGTCTTTAGGCCTTAGCCTTAGTTAGTTTGGCTAAGCTACTGTCTTACAGCTTTAGCATTCCTGCCTGAAGCCACACCTACATCTTATCTAGCAGATGGCCATATAGCGATAGCAAAATAGCTGGCTACACCTAATAGGAAATACCTCTCCACTTACAAACCACTAAGTCTGCATGTGAAACAAGGAAAACTTTTATTAAGAGAGAGCAGGAACCCAGCATTAATTTGGGGGGACACACCAGCAACGAATCAACAATATGTGAGTAGTAGGTAAACTCCGCATCCCACATCATCTGTGGCAGCATCCTTCCTTTCAGTTTCCCCAGCTGCTGCGGTGACAGTCCAGTGAACACAAATCCCTTTAACCCTCTGCTCCCCCCCTTCCCTCCACCGCACCCTACTCACGGTTTGTTGTCAGAGGTTAGTGAAGTCTCAGATTCCAGGGGTGCATTCAGGTGCTGTCTGACTTGCGTAAAGAGAGGCTTTGCTGCCTGTCTCTCTTCTTGCCACTTGGCCACCTCCATGCTATCTCCTCTCACTTTGCCTGTGCGGTGTGGTCATGCAGTGCCATTACTACTGCCACCATGTCCAGCTATTAGTGACTACAGCTCTAGGAATAGTGAGCAGCAGGTACCTTATCATTGCTACTTCTTCTGTATCATCTCTCAGCACCCTGCTGTCTTCAGCCATGATACCAGCTCTGGGTTCTGAGATCCCACTGCCTAGGCCAGCTATTAGTGATCTCAGCAATCAGCAATTCCACAGGGTGGGGGGAGCCTCTTCTCTTCATCACATCTCTCACTACAACACCATCTACATTCCGACTCTGAGGCTTTGCCACCTAGCCCAGCTCTTAGAGCTCTGGTAGCTACTAGGCAAAGAGCCTCTTCAGCTCTGTTTGTGTAGTCCATATTCCCAGCAAGAAGCCAAAAGGAAAAGACCTCAAAGAGTATCTAAAACCCACATCTCCAAATAAAGGACTTATTCTTACCCTCTCTCTTGGCTTGCTGGCTTACTACCCAGTGCTTTGCAAGTGAAGTATAGCTGAGGGTGACCCTTCACTCACGGCATATTAGGTATTGCCCTGCTTACCCATTATTCACTCAGTAAGGATCCTAACATTTTATTACCCCATCCTCCAAGACTTCAGTGAACTTTAACCCAAATGGCCAAAAATGGTCACCCTGCCACAGGGGGTGTTGCCTATGCAAATGAGGTCTGCTCTCCTTCTGTAGAGGAGAGGGCTTCTTCTCTCTAAAGCCTGGCTTACAATTATAACCATGCTCCCAGAAGCCTGTTTGCCTCTAATACATGTAAAGCCATGGAAGTGCAGTGCTGACATCAAATAGGAGCTGGAATTTATAGTCTGGCTATTACATTATATTTGAACAATCAAACCCTCCTGCCTTAAGCGCTCATTAACACCCAAGCCTCCAGCTCTCCATAATTAGCCACATTCTCCTGTGGATGGCTTTGCACCACCTACCTAACCCCTTGCATAGACATCCCTGAATGCTAGTGTAATTCACTGACTAGGGTGTTTTCTGGACCAGCCACTATCACTAGCATCTAAAGGTACCACGACACCTTAAGCTCAACCAGCCGAGAGCTTGTGCTTTGAGTTTGGGGGGTTTTGAGTTCAAACCCTGCTGAGGAATAAAGATGGCAGTTACTACAAGAGGATTTTTCATTTGCATGGATGGTGTCAGAGTCAGTGTCTGTCTGGAGGCTGAGGGTAAGGGAAGACTATAACTGTGACACACGAGAAGGAACTCGGAGCCTTGATTTGCCCACCCCCGGCTGTCCTTACAACTAAATTATCAGGCTTTCTGCAACCACCCTGTCTTGTCCTATGATCTCCAGTGGTATAAGCTAAGCAGCATCGCCATAGCTGGGGGAATCATTCAGGATCACCATTCAGTAGTAGGTACTCTTCTTACAGACTCAATGCTGAGCTGATGCCCAAGGGCAGAGTCAGGCCATGTTATGCTGCTAGAGGTGCACTCTTCCAGAGGAGACTTAAAACTGAAGGTTTGAGCTCTGGTGGCCATTAGAGATCCTTTCATCCTTTCCCCATGGATGTGATACAGTAATAATAATAGTTGGCACTTACAAGATCATTTCAAGATCTCAAAGCACTTTGCAAACATAAATTTAGCCTTGCAGCCCTCTGTGAGGTAGGTGAGTACCTTCATCCCCATTTTGCTGATGGGAAACTGAGGCACAAAGTGGTGAAGTGACTTGCTTGACTCTACAGAGCAAGTCAATGGCAGAATGGGCAGTCATCTGCTCTAGCTATTGTATACATTCTCGCTCCAGAGAGCAGAGGGGTCAGCCTTACTCTCCTGCTCTTGAATAATTACATTCTGCCTCCCTAAATTCCATTTTCTTCCTCCCTGCCTTCCCCAAAGTGTGACTGTTAATCAGCTGCTGTGTTCTGCACCAGAGGTGGCTGCATTTCACGGGGGAGTGAAGTCCCTTGCCCGGCCAACCCTTATCCAAACCATAATCCTAACTGACCATTCCTGCGTTTGGCCCATTGCTGTTTCTAGCACTGGGCGAGGGTGATCCTCATAGGATATTTGTCATTTCTTTCCATTCACATCCCCTCTCACTGGGATTTCCAGAGCGGTGTGGCTCTGGCTATGGAAAATGTTGCAGCGAGGAGCTGAGTTGTTTAGGCAGAACCTTCTGCCTCCCCTTGAGTCACTAGCAATTTCCTCGTGCTCCCCACGGTACAGCCCTGACTGGCTGCAGCCTCTCAAGTGAAGCAAAATATAATAGTTTCCCATATTCAGACAGAGAAGGAGAAATTCCCCCAGTGGGTGTCAGGTTATGTGCTGAAAAACAAACAGCAAAGGAGCATGTCTCTCTCATGGAATGGGCTCTGCCCTTCTCGTGAATCCTTTCTGGATAATCTTTCTCAGGCTGAGTGCCCGGGGCAGCTCTGTGAACATGGAGCTGTGAGGAGGACCATGGGAAATGATGGTGTGAACACAGCGGGCTTCAGAAGTGGCTCTGTCCCGTAGCAGCAAGGTGCACAGAAAGAGCTCCTGCTGCAAAGGGCTCCCTACCCACAGGTGATGGGCGATTCTCAGGAAACTAAGAGTTTTATTTCAAGGTATCACCCAAAGGATAGGACACAGGTTGGGGAGTCAGGACTCCTGGGTTCTGTTCCTGCCACTGCTGCTGAATGACCTTGGTCAAGTCCCTTCACCCCTCTGTGCTTCAGTTTCCCTGCCTATTCAATGGAACTGTAACAAACCCATGCCTTTTTAGGAGCTCATGGTGGTCACTCTGCTACGTACCCCAGTGACTTTGAATTTGATGACAACAACAGAGCTGGCACCCAAGGTCACCTGCATCAAAAGTATAGGTGGGCTAATAGCTGAGCTCAGGGATGCTCTTCGCCAGGGGAATAGAAGCAGAGGGCCTATGACATACCATTGGGATGTGCTGATTCTGTCCACAGTAGCCAGTTCACCAGGGTCAGGCTGGTGTTAGGGGGAGGTGGTGACCATTCCAAGCTCTGCCCACAAAATATGCTCCGCCCTGTGCATCATCCATATCAGACAATGCTTACCATAGATGGTACCGATATTCAGAACATGACCATGAGGCCACTTAGCTCGCCCACCACAGAGCTTGAACATGCTCATGGCTTCCGCTCAATTGTTTCATTCCCAGAGAGCAACGTTGAACATGTGGAACTTTATTAAATTCTATGTGTTGCTCTGTCCATGTGGCTGAGTTGCTTCCTGCCTAATTCCCCCATTCCCTCTCAATGACAGACCGTCCAGGGAACATGGCCCTCTGACTCCAGATCCTCCAGAATAAATAGGGGGGTGACATCTTCTTAATGTCATCCACTTGTGGCACCAAATGAAATATCTGTCACAGTACATAGTGCAGAATGGTGACCCTCTCTCTCCTTTTTTATGCGAGGGATGAAACAGTGAACAATGCTGACATTTAAATTACCATCATTGGGCATCCCCCGCTGAAATGAATGGGGCAGTTCACACCTCTGCGAGCTATTATTCCAGGGTCTCTGCAGACTCACTGCCACTTTGGTTACACTTGGTTCCCATTTTTTGAAGTTTACATTTTGCGATTGTAACAGCTGTAGACCTGTTTTCGGTAACAATGAAAGTTAAGATGACCGAGAACAGGACCACAACTATGGCATATTGGTGTGTCCCAGCTGTTTCTGAGCCCTGCAGTTCATTATAGTAGTGTTATATAAACATAGAACTGGAAGGGAAACTCGAGAGGGCATCTAGTCCAGTCCCCTGCACTCGTGGCAGGACTAAGTATTATCTAGACCCTCCCTGACAGGTATTCGTCTAACCTGCTCTTAAAAATCCCCAACAATGGAGATTCCACAACCTTCCTAGGCAGTTTAGTGCTTAACCACCCTGACAGTTAGGAAGTTTTTCCCTAATGTCCAAACTAAACCTCCCTTGCTGCAATTTAAGCCCAGTGCTTCTTGTGGTACCTCAGAGATTAAGAAGAACAATTTTTCTCCCTCCTCTTTGTCACAACCTTTGACGTATTTGAAAACTGTTATCATGTCCCCTCTCAGTCTTCTCTTCTCCAGACTAAACAAACCCAGTTTTTTCAATCTTCCCTCTTAGGTCATGTTTTCTAGACCTTTAATCATTTTCATTGCTCTTCTCTGGAGCTTCTCCAATTTGTCCACATCTTTCCTGAAATATGGCACCCAGAACTGGACATAGTACTCCAGTTCAGGCCTAATCAGCATGGAGTAGAGCAGAAGAATTACTACTCACGTGTTGCTCACAACACTCCTGCTAATACATCCCACAATGATGTTTGCTTTTTTTGGACCAGTGTTACACTATTGACTCATATTTAGCTTGAGATCCACAATGACCCCCCAGATCCCTTTCTGCAGTACTCCTTCCTAGGCATTCAAATGACTTTAGTATGATCTATTTTCAACAGACCTGCATCTAAAGCATGGAAAACATGCCTTAGAGTGATAGACTCCAGGAGTTCAATTTGTTTAGTTTAACCATGAGAGGGTTAAGGGGAGACATGACCACAGTCTGGATGTACCTACACAGAACTAGAGTTTGATAATGGACTCTTCAAGCTAGAAAACAAAGATACAAACAGGCCAATGGCTGGAACTGAAGCTAGACAAATTCAGATTGGCAATAAGGAGCACATTTTTAACTGTGATGGTAATTCCAGAGTTGTGGTGGATTCTCTATCACTGGAAACTTTTAAATCAATACTGGATGTTTTTCTAAAAGATCTGCTCTAGGGCAAACCGGAATCAATTCAGGAGAGTCCTATGGTTTGGGCCATGCAGGTGGCCAGTCTAGATGATGACAATGGTCCTTTCTGGCCTTTTAATATATGAATTTATTACTGAAGAGGGTACAGAGGCAGCTCCCCTCCAGCAGCAGCTGGGGCTAAGCAACAATTTTGCTTCCTCTGCAAGGCAGGAAGTATGTACACAGAGAGACACACATATCCAAGAAGACCCACTCACCCAGCCAGAACAGTAACTCTGTTACAATATGATGCTCGCAGTTTGCCCGATTAATCAATCAGCCCAGACTGCAGTGACTTGTATTTCTAATGAGGTTGGGGGGTATAAGCAGAGGGATGGGACACCTACTAAAAAGAATGCCTTCGTGGCGTAAGGGACTTGGTGGGTACCAGCCAGCAGAGCTTTCAGGCCAAGACTTGAGGGCCCATATGCCTGGCTATAGCAGCTGGTGGAATTTCTGCAGTAAGCACCAGGAAATTTAAGACTTGTCTACATGAGAAAGCTGCACTGGTTTAATTTAAGGTATGAATTTAAACTTATTTAATTAAACTGGTGCAACCCCCTGTGTGAACATTCTCATTGCAGTTTAAGAATGGCTTACTGCAGTTTAGTTTCAGTCAGTAGGGTGTAGTTTTAAGCTACACTGAAATAAGCCACTCTTAGGCCCAGTTTACACACCAAATTGTACTGTGATTTTATACTGATTTGATTAAACTGGTGCAACTTTGTGTGTGAACACTTATACATCTGTTTAAGCCTGGAGTATAGCAGTTCAGCTTGCATAGGTAAACTGACAGACACAAGCTAAACCAGTTTGAAACCCATATAAGACAGTCCACACATGAAAGTTTCACCAGTTTACACCAATTAAAGTCAAACCAATGCAAATCTGTGCTTAGACAAGCCTTTCAATTCAAATCACAGCATCCACATAAGGGTTTGCACTGGTTTAACTAAATTGGTTTAAAAACATATTTAAGCTAAACTGGTGCCACTCTTGCATGTAGACAAGGCCTTGAGAAAAGTGAGAATTGGTTCAGAAGCATCTGCTGCTGGCAAAAGTAGCAGCCTATGGGAATGCTGGAAGTCCAAGCAATTTAAATCTGGCCTGGACACAGCATCAGAGACTATGCTGTGGGGAAGACTCTTGCATTGGTCTGGTATGGGATGGATAAAATGACCTCACAGGAGTTCTCACCTTTGCTTCCTAGGATTCATTTATGCTGGGTGCTAGCTACTTCTCTGAGCTCAGGTTTAGGAATAAGGGTCATTCATGCAACGTAGCAGCGCCACCAGATTGTTATTGCAGGGTGTCTCCTGAGTGCTGTGTTGTCATTCTAGGGCTTCACATAAGAGATGGGCTGCAGGCCTGTTGCTTGGTTGTTCAGCGTTCCCAGAAGCACTAACCAGTCTGCTTAGGCAGTTTTGCAGAGGTTCTGTCATTCATTCGTTTGTTTGCTGGCCAAAAAGCTGGTCAGACATTTTCTTGATAAACAGTTTCCTCCACCCCAGAAAATGCTGACTCACAGAAACTACAGCTTTTTTGCAGAAACGGATCCGTTTTGCCCCAACGTTTCTCAGGTTCAGGATGGAATTTCTGGTGAGTACCAGAGAGTGATCCACCCACCCAAGAACAGCCGTTAGCCATTCACCTGGCCTGTGGGAGACCCAGTTTGAGGTCCCCAATTCAAAGCAGGGACACAGGTAAAAAGTTTACATTGATTTCACAAACGTGTCAATGGGGAAAGACCAGGAGATCCGAACGTAACCACCCTGAGCTGGTGATGTGGACTTACTACCAGGTGAGATTCAGGAGGAAGGAGCAGCTGGTTTTAACTTAAATCTTTCAATTGGGGCTTGATTCTACAAGGTGCTAAGGACTTTAGCCCCAGTCCAGCAAAGCATTTAAGCATGTAAGCCAGTCCCGTCAGCTTTCATGGATCACTCACATGCTTACAGTTAGTCATGAGCTTAAGTGCTTTGTTGGATTGGGGCCAGAATGCTCAGGACTTTATAAAATCGAGCCCTCAAACAGCAAAGAAGCCCAACCATTGACTCTTACCAGCTCAAATGGGTGCCATCAAATAATATTAATACTTTTCTTTTAAATATCACCCCTCATAGAATCAAAGAACTGGAAGGGACCTCGAGAGGTCATCTAGTCCAGTCCCCTGCACTCAAGGCAGGACTAAATATTATCTAGACCATCCCTGACAGGTGTTTGTCCAGCCTGCTCTTAAAAATCCCCAGTGATGGAGACTTCACAACCTCCCTAGGCAATTTATTCCAGTGCTTCACCACCCTGACAGTTAGGAAGTTTTTCCTAATGTCCAACCTAAACTGCCGCTGCTGCAATTTACGCCCATTGCTTCTTGTCCTGTCCTCAGAGGTTAAGAAGAACAATTCTTCTCCCTCCTCCTTGTAACAATCTTTTATGCACTTGAAAACTGTTATCATGTGATGATCTAAAGCACAGCCTGCACATTAATGACTTAAGTAGGTTAATATTATAAATCCCCACTATAAAGTGGAGAAACTGAGTCACAGAGAGGCAGTGACTTGCCCAAGGCCACATGACAAAAATAGAACCCAGGAGTCCTGACTTGCCACAGGCCATCCAGTGAGTCAGCGGCAGAGCTCAGAATAAGAGTCCCAACTCCCTGTTTTCTCCAGTAGCTGCCAGGCCAGACTCCCAGTCAATGATATTCGATCCCAACCCGGTACATAAAGCAGGGAGAACACAGCGAGTGTTTAGATTGTAAGCTCTTTGTACAGCACCTAGAACTATGTGCCGCAGATGAAGGCCCTTAGGTCCTACGGCAGTGTAAAGGTTCATCAGTAATAGTCCTCTTTGATCAATATAGGCCATGGAGTTTAATACTGAAGTTACTGATTATGATGCCAGGAAGGTGAAATAGAACAGGCTAACAGCAGGAAAGCTTTCCACAGATTCTTCAGCCCTAGGGCGCCCAAGGCAATTCACTGCATTCCTGATCTACCCGTGGTACAAGTCTTTGGCTGCCTAAGATGCTTATATGGCTCCCACTGTGGTAGTAATGGAGTGCCTTGCAATCATCAATGGATTTATCTAACTACACCCCTATGCAGCAGAGCAGCGCTATTAGCCCCACAGTACGGATGGCAAACCGAAGCACAGAGAGACTAAGGGATTTCCCCAAAGTTACGCAGTGCGTAACCCCGGTCTCCCAAGCCCCGGGCTAGCACCCTAACCACTGGACCATATTTTCTCTCCTTCCCTAGCATCTCCTACACTGAGCCTATAGCTCAACCAATGTACCTCACTCTGGGCAGGCAGATGAGAACAGAAGGCGAAGGGACCTCAGTAAGGCAAAGCGGCCAGATAATCCCAGAGAGGCTCTGTCATCCACCAGCCACACACACAAGAGAAGGTTAAGTCCGTTGGGCAGCTCTCATCCCAAGAGACAGGGCTACTCCTGTTTCCCTTTGGAATCTATTGCACAGACTCATAGACTTCACTGATGGGGAATGTTTCCTGATTTTAGTTCGGCCTATAGTTTTCTTCCTTAATTTCACCTCCACTCCTAACTCTACCCCCTTGGACCAATCCATCTCTTGCGCTGGTTAAACCCTTCAAATTCTTGTGGACAATTAGCATATCCCCATCACCACCATCTGAACCACTCCTCAGATCGGCACAGACCTCCGCAATCAAAGCCCATCCCAGTAGAATGGTCATGCCTCACTCTGGCCTCCTCAGAAACCCGAGCCCTCCGTAAACACAGAACAAATGAGGTAATTAGGAAAATGTAAACAGGACGGAGGAGGCCTTGCTCCCCGTGAGAGCGGGACTGCGTGAAATTAGCGTGAGTTTAGATTTACACGGCATAGAGACATAGATACCCCAGTCCCCATGTAAACCTAAACTCCTCATCTAATTACATTATGAAATAATCTCCTCTGTCAGAAATAGAGGCCCACCACCAGGCTGTTCCTGGAAAGCATCAAGCCGTGCTGGATGACAATGACTGGGATTCCAGAGCTGTCCCAATTTGTTGCACTGTGGATGAGCTTTGTAATGTAAAACACACAGACATGGGAGGCTAGACTGGCAGCCCTTTGCTGTCAGAGGCATAGCATACTGTGTGCAGTAGGCTTATTTCTTGAACTGTAGCTCCAAAGATGTGTTATGGAGTATAGAATCACAGGACTGAAAGGGATCTCGAGAGGTCATCTAGTCCAGTCCCCTGCACTCATGGCAGGACTAAGTATTATCTAGACCCTCCTTGACAAGTGTTTGTCTAACCTGCTCTTAAACATCTCCAGTGATGGAGATTTCACAACCTCCCTAGGCAATTTAATCCACTGCTTAACCACCCTGACAGTTAGGAAGTTTTTCCTAATATCCAACCTAAACCTCCCTTGCTGCAATTTAAGCCCATTGCTTCTTGTCCTATCCTCAGAGGTTAAGAAGAACAATTTTTCTCCCTCCTTCTTGGAACAACCTTTATTGTACTTGTAAACTGTTATCATGTCCCCCCTCAGTCTTCTCTTCTCCAGACTAAACAAACCCAACTTTTTCAATATTCCCTCATCGGTCATATTTTCTAGATGTCTAATAATTTTTGTTGCTCTTCTTTGGACTTTCTCCAGTTTGTCCACATCTTTCCAGAAAGATGTGTGTCCTGAGGGACTAAAATAATATTGCCCTTTTTTCTGACAACAGCGTCCAACTGCTGACACCAATGTTGCCCCTTGGCTAAGAGGTTGCAGAATTCTGGGAGCTTGCAGATTGGCTTTCCAGGAGAGGAAATATAATTATGAATGATATGAAGTCTTGTTATATTCTAAGTGTAATTTGCTTTATTTACACACACTCACCAGTCCTGGAACAGAAGTGGTCCAAAACAGCACTAGACACACCCTCTTCCAGAAATCTCAGCCCATGTGCTAGTGCCTCGTTGCCAAGAAACTACTCTGTCCCAGTTATTGCCTGCAAATATAGAGACTAAAGCAGAGAGCAAACTTTCTGCTGTCTGCCGCAGATTCTGTCAAAGGATTGCCACACAACAAAACCAACGCAGCATTTCTTCAAGACTAAAAAAATTGCCTCTCAGGCTAAGAAAAGTATCTTGTAAGAGTATGTGTAAGAGCACCAGCTGTGACTACTGCCATAACGATAATTAGCAATTCTGAACTTCCTAGCACTTTTAATACAACCATATCAAGGCACTTTACTACGATGGTTCAGTATGGAGAACCCACCTTACAAGAGATTTAAGGAGCTTGACTTGTTTAGTGTAATACAATGAGGGCTGAGGGGAGATATGATTGAATGAATATGAATGTGTTTTGAATATGAATGTGTCAGAGGAATAAACAACAGGAAGGGAGAGGAGTTATTTAAGATGAGGGCCAGTGTTGGCATAAGAACAAATAGATATAAACTGGCCCTCAACAATTTTATTCTTGAAAGTAGATGAAGGTTTCTAATCATCAGAGGACTGAAGTTCTGGAACAGCCTTCCAAGGGGAGGCTTTCAGGTAGTTGAAAGCAGCTATCAAATCACCCCTCACTCTTCTCTTCCGCAGACTAAACAATCCCAGTTCCCTCAGCCTCTCCTCATAAGTCATGTGTTCCAGCCCCCTAATCATTTTTGTTGCCCTCCACTGGACTCTTTCCAATTTGTCCACATCCTTCTTGAAGTGTGGGGCCCCAAACTGGACACAGTACTCCAGATGAGGCCTCACCAATGTCGAATAGAGGGGAACGATCACGTCCCTCAATCTGCTGGCAATGCCCCTACTTATAGATCTCAAAATGCCATTGGCCTTCTTGGCAACAAGGGCGCATTGTTGACTCATATCCAGCTTCTTGTCCACTGTAACCACTAGGCCCTTTTCTGCAGAACTGCTGCCTATCCACTCGGTCCCTAGTCTGTAGCGGTGCATGGGATTCTTCCATCCTAAGTGCAGGACTCTGCACTTGTCCTTGTTGAACCTCATCAGATTTCTTTTGGCCCAATCCTTTAATTTGTCTAGGTCCCTCTGTATCCTATCCCTACCCTCCAGCATATCTACCTCTCCTCCCACCTTAGTGTCATCTGCAAACTTGCTGAAGGTGCAATCCATGCCATCCTCCGGATCGTTAATGAAGATATTGAACCAAACCGGGCCCAGGACTGACCCTTGGGGCACTCTGCTTGATACTGGCTGCCAACTAGACATGGAGCCATTGATTATTACCAATTGAGCCCAATGATCTAGCCAGCTTTCTATCCACCTTATAGTCCATTCGTCCAGCCCATACTTTAACTTGCTGGCAAGAATACTGTGGGAGACCGTGTCAAAAGCTTTGCTAAAGTCAAGGAATAACACGTCCACTGCTTTCCCCTCATCCACAGAGCCAGTAATCTCATCATTGAAGGCAATTAGATTAGTCAGGCATGACTTGCGCTTGGTGAATCCATGCTGACTGTTCCTGATCACTTTCTTCTCCTCTAAGTGCTTCAAAATTGATTCCTTGAGGACCTGCTCCATGATTTTTCCAGGACTGGCCTGTAGTTCCCAGGATCCTCCTTCTTCCCTTTTTTAAAGATGGGCACTATATTAGCTTTTTTCCAGTCGTCTGGGACCTCCCCCAATCGCCATGAGTTTTCAAAGATAATGGCCAATGGCTCTGCAATCACATCCGCCAACTCCTTTAGCACTCTCAGATGCAGCACATCCGGACCCATGGACTTGTGCTGGTTCAGCTTTTGTAAATAGTCCCAAACCATTTCTTTCTCCACAGAGAGCTGGTCACCTCCTCCCCATTCTGTGCTGCCCAGTGCAGTAGTCTGGGAGCTGACCTTGTTCGTGAAGACAGAGGCAAAAAAAGTATTGAGTACATTAGCTTTTTCCACATCCTCTCTTACTGTGTTGCCTCCCTCATTCAGTAATGGGCCCACACTTTCCTTGACTTTCTTCTTGTTGCTAACATACCTGAAGAAACCCTTCTTGTCACTCTTAACATCTCTTGCTAGCTGCAATTCCAGGTGTGATTAGGCCTTCCTGATTTCACTTCTGCATGCCCGAGCAATATTTTTATACTCTTCCCTGGTCATTTGTCCAATCTTCCACTTCTTGTAACCTTCTTTTTTGTTTTTAAGATCAGCAAGGATTTCACTGTTAAGCCAAGCTGGTCACCTGCCATATTTACTATTCTTTCTACACATCGGGATGGTTTGTCCCTGTAACCTCAATTAGGATTCTTTAAAATACAGCCAGCTCTCCTGGACTCCTTTCCCCCTCATGTTATTCTCCCAGGGGATCCTGCCCATCAGTTCCCTGAGGGAGTCAAAGTCTGCTTTTCTAAAGTCCAGGTTACGTATTCTGCTGCTCTCCTTTCTTCCCTGTGTCAGGATCCTGAACTTGACCATCTCATGGTCACTGCCTCCCAGGTTCCCATCCACTTTTGCTTCCCCTACTAATTCTTCCCGGTTTGTGAGCAGCAGGTCAAGAAGAGCTCTGCCCCAGTTGGTTCCTCGAGCACTTGCACCAGGAAATTGTTCCCTACACTTTCCAAAAACTTCCTGGATTGTCTATGCACTGCTGTATTGCTCTCCCAGCAGATATCAGGGTGATTAAAGTCTCCCATGAGAACCAGGGCCTGCGATCTAGTAAGTTCCATTAGTTGCTGGAAGAAAGCCTCGTCCACCTCATCCCCCTGGTCCTATGGTCTATAGCAGACTCCCACCACGACATCACCCTTGTTGTTCACACTTCTAAACTTAATCCAGAGACTCTCAGGTTTTTCTGCAGTTTCATACCGGAGCTCTGAGCAGTCATACTGCTCTCTGACATACAATGCAACTCCCCCACCTTTTCTGCCCTGCCTGTCCTTCCTGAACAGTTTATATCCATCCATGACAGTACTCCAGTCATGTGAGTTATCCCACCAAGTCTCTGTTATTCCAATCACATCATAATTCCTTGACTGTGCCAGGACTTCCAGTTCTCCCTGCTTGTTTCCCAAGCTTCTTGCATTTGTGTATAGGCACTTGAGATAACTTGCTGATCGTCCCGCTTTCTCATTATGAGGCAGGAGACCTCCCCTCTCGTGCTCTCCTGCTCGTGCTTCCTCCCAGTATCCCACGTCCCCACTTACCTCAGGGCTTTGGTCTCCTTCCAGTAGTGGGGACAGAAAACCTAACTTGTTTTAAGGCTGAGCTTGGTAAGTTTATGAAGGGGGTGGCATGAGGAGATTGTTTACAGTGGCACATGGACCATCTGCAACTGCTAGCAAACATCTTCAATGGCCAGAGATGGGACACTAGATGGGGAGGACTCTGAGTTACTACAGAAAATTTTTTCCCAGGTGTCTGGCTGGTGGGTCTCACCCACATGCTCAGGGTCTAAGTGATCACCATGTATGGGGTCAGGAAGGGATTTTTCCCCAGGTCAGATTGGCAGAGACCCTGGGGGCTTTCTGCCTTCCTCTGCAGCATGGTACACAGGTCACTTGCTGGTTTGTATTATAGTAAATAGTGGATTCTCTGTGACTTGAAGTCTTTAAATCAAGATTTTAAGACTTCAGTGACTCAGCCAGAGGTTATGAGCTATTACATGTGGGGGTGGTTATGAGCTATTACATGTTTCTCCATGTCTTTGAATCTGTAGTCTGCAAAACTTGAGCAAGTCACTGAAGCCAAAATTTTCATACACAGTGTCTTAAAATTAGGTTCCGAAGTCCGTATTCAGTTGCCTAAATGAGAGCACTCACTTTACAGCAGGGCTGAGCACTCAACATTGCATGCAATGGGAGGTGCTGGTTCCTCCACACTTATGAAAATCAAGCCATGTATTGGATTTAGGAGCTTAATTTTAAGCACCTGTTTTAGAAAATCTTGGCCTTAATCTTACCAGAGTTCCCCAAAGGAGATAATAATACTCATACACTTTAAGGCCAGAAGGGACCATTATGATCATCTAGTCTGACATCTTGCACATCACAGGCCACAGAACTTCGCAGACTTGGTGAGGAGCTGAGCCCCAAACTCCAATTTTCTGAGCAGAGTTAGGTCTCATATGCAGAATCTAGATTGGAATTGCAAATCTGCACAGTACAGGGGCATCCGCACGCAAGGATAGGATTCAAGCTCATGTCTGTTCTGCTTTGGAGGTTCACCCTCCCTTACTGAAAGCATCTCTGCTCCCCTTTGCCAGTTCCTCTTAATTTTTCTCCCAGTCTGATAATATTTCTCATACAACTGCCTGAGTTTGGACGGCAAAGCACACTGGGATGCAGCTGGTATGAAGACACAAAGCCAAATAAAACTCAATTGCAAATAAAGTCGCACTGTAGTCTCCTCTCCTGTGGATGGACTCTGCTCAGCGTTTATTGTCCCTTCCAAAACATTCGAGCTCTCACTCCTCAATCTTCCCTGACAACAACAAGCAGGCCCTTGCCGCAGCTTTCAGCCCAGATGGGCTGGGGACAGTTAATAAAAGCATGTGAATTTTACTGGAATAACTTTAGCAGCATCACACATACGTGGAGAATGCCACATTCCTGCTTCCTGCAGTCATAGCACTGGAGAGGTCTCACATTGTTTCCATCCCTGCCCATTCTTTCCAGAACAGGTAGTTCATGTCCAATCCTATTTGTGCTTGGTGCGCCATTCCTTCTTGGATGAGATTGGCAGTACTTGTCGTGATGTGCCACCTGCCAAGAATGTAACTTAGACTTGGGTTATCTTTGGATCGGCCTTGAAATCCAAGTATTAGTAAACAGCTTGCATTCTGCTCTGAACCGCCTCACTCCAGCTGGAATAACTCTGTACTTAAATAGCTGCTTTCTCAAACATGCTTAGCAAACAGGAATTAATTCTCAAGTCCCCAACAAGGGAGTAGGTATAACTTGGCTCCATTACAGATGGATGCACTGACATGCAAAGAGCGTAAGTGACTTGTTCAAGTGCCCATAGGATGAAATTCACACATTATCCAGTGTCTATACATCACTAGGTGTCGTAGCCTTCGACACACTGTCTTGCAGCCACAGCAGTCAGTGGAAAATCCAGGAACAGAACCAACTTTCTAGCTCCCAAGTGTGCTGCTGTAATCACTAGACAAAAATTCCTCTAGACTGCACAGCCCTGCTATCCCACCTTCCAGTTAGGATGAGAATGGGCCAATGGGACAAGAGAATAAACTTGGGAAAACCAGCAATTAATAAATCAACAAAGTCCATGAGGTAGGATGCCCATCCACCAAGGTGCCTTACCCACAGTCCCAACCTCAGCCCTCTGGGCAATGGTGAGTGGCTGGGGCATTTAGACACTTCTTTCCTTCCCACTCACACTTAGCTGTCCTGAGCTGGAGAAGTCTAAGTATGCTGGCAGGCCAGTGCTGCCTCAGCTGCTCCCACTTGGCGGAGCGGAGTTGATTTCAGCCTTATTTGCTGGGCAACAAGGCCCACCACAGAATCTCTTAGATAAACGGCTGCTGCTACTGCCTTCTAGCTCCCTCTGCTCTGCTCCAGCTGCCACCACTCTCCATCTTCCATCCTCTCAGAGCTGCTGCTTCCCTGCAATCTTGGCTCTGCTCTCAGAGCGGGACCAGTGGTATCTGGGGATTCACCACTAAAGAAGCATTCACAGCTGCAAACAGTAACTTTTCCCCTCTCTTTGGCTGCCTGGGCTCCCTCACCCAACAGTGCTTGACAGCGGTCTCTGTCAGGGTGGCCTCTGGCACATTCAATGCCGACGTCTGTCCTTGTCTCTCCCAACAAGGTCACTTGTGTTTTAGGGTCCCCAAACTCAAAATTTAACTGTGCTTCAACCCAAATACCCCAAACAGTCATGTAACTAAAAGGGAAATGAGGCGTGGCCCATTCAGTCATGTTCTCCTGGTTCTCAGTCACCTGTCCATGCTTTCCAAATGTGCCGGCAGACAGCTCCGTCACCAGCACAATCATAGAATCATAGAAGATTAGGGTTGGAAGAGACCTCAGGAGGTCATCTAGTCCAATCCCCTGCTCAAAACAGGACCAACCACAAGTAAATCATCCCAGACAGGGCTTTGTCAAGCCTGATCTTAAAAACCTCTAAGGAAGGAGATTCCACCACCTCCCTAGGTAACCCATTCGACTGCTTCACCATCCTCCTAGTGAAATAGTGTTTCCTAATATCCAACCTAGACCTCCCCCACTTGCAGCTTGAGACCATCGCTCCTTGTTCTGTCATCTGCCACCACTGAGAACAGTCTAGATCCATCCTCTTTGGAACCCCCCTTCAGGTAGTTGAATGCTGCTATCAAATCCCCCCTCACTCTTCTCTTCTGCAGAATAAATAACCCCAGTTCCCCCAGCCTCTCCTTATAAGTCATGTGCCCCAGCCCCCAATCATTTTTGTTGCCCTCCGCTGGACTCTCTCCGATTTGTCCACATCCCTTCTGTAATGGGGGGACCAAAATTGGACACAATGCTTCAGATGTGGCCTCACCAGTGCTGAATAGAGGGGAATAATCACTTCCCTCCATCTGCTGGCAATGCTTCTACTAATACTGCCCAATATGCCGTTAGCCTTCTTGGCAACAAGAGCACACTGCTGACTCATATCCAGCTTCTCATCCACTGTAATCCCCAGGTCCTTTTCTGCAGAACTGCTGCCTAGCCACTCGGTCCCCAACCTGTAGCGGTGCATGGGATTCTTCCGTCCTAAGTGCAGGACTCTGCACTTGTCCTTATTGAACCTTATCAGATTTCTTTTGGCCCAATCCTCCAATTTGTCTAGGTCCCACTGTATCCTATCCCTACCCTCCAGCATATCTACCTCTCCCTCCAGTTTAGTGTCATCTGCAAACTTGCTGAGGGTGCAATCCATCCCATCATCCAGATCATTAATAAAGATGTTGAACAAAACCGGCCCCAGGACCAACCCATGGGGCACTCTGCTTGATACTGGCTGCCAACTAGACATTGAGCCATTGAGCCACTATCCGTTGAGCCCGACGATCTAGCCAGCTTTCTATCCACCTTATAGTCCATTCATCCAGCCCATACTTCTTTAACTTGCTGACAAGAATAAGTGAGCTATAGCTCACGAAAGCTTATGCTCTAATAAATTTGTTAGTCTCTAAGGTGCCACAAGTAGAATACTACTCACCTAGAATACTCACCTAGAATACTGTGTGCAGTTCTGGTCTCCCATGTTTAAAAAGGATGAATTCAAACTGGAGCAGGTACAGAGAAGGGCTACTAGGATGATCCGAGGAATGGAAAACTTGTCTTATGAAAGGAGACTTAAGGAGCTTGGCTTGTTTAGCCTAACTAAAAGAAGGTTGAGGGGAGATATGATTGCTCTCTATAAATATATCAGAGGGATAAATACAGGAGAGGGAGAGGAATTATTTAAGCTCAGCACCAATGTGGACACAAGAACAAATGGGTATAAACTGGCCACCAGGAAGTTTAGACTTGAAATCAGATGAAGGTTTTTAACCATCAGAGGAGTGAAGTTTTGGAATAGCCTTCCAAGGGAAGCAGTGGGGGCAAAAGATCTATCTGGCTTTAAGATTCTACTCGATAAGTTTATGGAGGAGATGGTATGATGGGATAATGGGATTTTGGTAAGTAATTGATCTTTAAATATTCAGGGTAAATAGGCCAAATCCCCTGAGATGGGATATTAGATGGATGGGATCTGAGTTACTATAGAAAATTCTTTCCTGGGTATCTGGCTGATGAATCTTGCCCATATGCTCAGGGTTTAGCTGATTGCCATATTTGGGGTCGAGAAGGAATTTTCCTCCAGGGCAGATTGGAGAGGCCCTGGAGGTTTTTCGCCTTCCTCTGTAGCATGGGGCATGGTTGACTTGAGGGAGGCTTCTCTGCTCCTTGAAGTCTTTGAACCATGATTTAAGGACTTCAATAGCTCAGACATGGGTGAGGTTTTTCATAGGAGTGGGTGGGTGAGATTCTGTGGCCTGCGCTGTGCAGGAGGTCGGACTAGATGATCAGAATGGTCCCTTCTGACCTTAGTATCTATGAATCTATGAATCTAAGTACTCCTTTTCTTTTTGTGGAAGACTGTATCAAAAGCTTTGCTAAAGTCAAGATATATCACATCCACCGCTTTCCCTATATCCACAGTGACAGTTATCTCATCATAGAAGGCAATCAGGTTGGTCAAGCATGACTTGCCCTTGGTGAATCCATGTTGATTGTTCCTGCTCATGTGTGCGTCTCAAGCCACTCTGGGATGCTCTTCTCCTGGATCACCAACAGGCAACCGCACTGAGCTCCCTCCTCGTTCTGGACACAGGCCTTAGACACACTTGCCTGAAAATGCTGCATGTAGGAGTGTCCTGTACTGGAGGGAGCATGGAGGATTGGGGGAAAAACACTTTATTTGCTCATGTTTTAAATAGATATAAGCGAGATTGGAGCTGGAGGAAGGGATGGGTGTGACAGAGCTGGGGACTGATGTCCTTTATCTGACTGGTAGAGTGAAGCTACCAAACTTTCCCCAACACTGCCCTGCCAGATGCATCTAAACTTCTCTTCTGTTCTCCTCCCCTCTCAGGGACACACCAGCCACCCCTGCAGGCAGCTCCAGCCACCAGGAGCTTCCACCAGAAGCCACAGAGGAGCCAGAGCACTCTTAAGAGGCTGGGTCCCTATTCTCTAGCTCTCTCTCTACCCCTATTCCTTTCCCATGGTGAAATCACAGTGAAATTCTCGCATCTGTGTTATGCACAGGGTCACACTAGATGGTCCCTAGCAGGCAAAGGTATAATGAGACCCAACGGTTGGAATCTGAAGCTCAATAAATTCAGGCTAAAAATAAGACACATTTTTAACAGTGAGGGCAATTAACCACCAGATCAACCTATTTATGGCTGTGGTGGGTTCTCCATCCTTTGGAGTCTTTAAACCAAGATTGGGTGTCTTGCTCAAAGATCTGCTGTAGCTCAACCGGAAGTTATGGGCTTGATGCAGGAATCTTTGCGGGGGAATTGTCTTATGCAGGTAAGGCTAAGATGGTAATGTTCCCCTCTGGCCTTGAACTCTATTAATTTTCCCCCCATGACGAACTTTAGCTCTAAGCCAGAAGGGGGAAGTTTGGAGTGAATATTATTAGGGGAAATTCTTAGTTTCAACTGGGATTCCTGTAAAAGGAAGATGTTGAAACAGCAGGGGAATTTTCCTCACAAAGAACTGGGCATGAGGTAATTTTCCTCATTCAAGTAAAGGGTGACTGGGAGTTCACTCCTACTTAAACACAGCTAATGAGCAGGGAAAGTTAAAGCAGTTTGCTAAAGGGAGTTTGCCATGGCTTCCAGATTCGATGGGGGCGGGGGGAGAAAAGCTTGGGGCTATTGCTCTGGGGCTGGGAAGGGAAGATTGATATGGGGTAGAGGCACTGAGTCTATTCCATCTTCCTTTCCCAAGGGCTGAAAAAGGCCTTCAGAAAATGCAGGCATCCAGTGGGGAGCCTGGAACAAGGACAAGCAGCTATGACCAATCTCATGAAAAGCTCCCCATAAAGTCAAACCGTTATTACAAATACATGGAGCAAGACTGAGAGCCAATGCATGGGAAAAAAGCCTTTGTCAAGGGAGTAAGGCCCCGGACCCTCTAAAGTATTTAGGCTCTTAACTTCCATTGATTTTAGTAGAAGTTAGATGCCTAAATACTTTTGGAAGATTTAATTAAGGAAGCCTAAGTACTTAGCTGGGAAGATTTAATTAAGAGGCAAAATGTACTTCCACTTTTTAGACTGCTAAGCACAGTTGCTAGCTTTCATGAGGTAAATAAGCACCCAACTTTCACAATACGCCAAAATTCAAACTAATCCCATTTCAAAACAAGGCCAAAACAAACCAATCCCCAAGAACCCCAACACTCTGTGTGATTAGATTCCCCCCCCCCGGCCCCAGCATGCAGTCTGGGACAGTGGTGGGCCTGCTGTGCACCCCTGACTCTCTCTTGCCCTTGTCTCTGCTTGTCCCCCCTTGCCCCTGCTTGCTGGGAACCGATCAAAAAAAAAGAAGCAACAAGCTACAAGCCAAACAAGCAAAAAACTACAAGCCTAAAATGAGCCAACAAGCAACTTGCAAGCCAATTAAGCCAAAAACAAGCCCAATTTCTGCATTTTTTTCACAGGTTTGGCATGTCTGCTGCTAAGGTCTATGATCTGCATTGCATCTGGGGTTTTTCAAGGCACCTTCTTCCTGTGTGTTATTTATATTATCCTAGCCGTAGTCACGGACCAGGACATCATTGTGCTTTGCACTGGACACAGAACAAAAAGATGGGTCCTGCTCCAAAGAAGCGACAGATGGATACAGATGAACAGACCGGGGAGCCCAAGGAAATGATGCGACAATATTGGTTGGCAGGATGGGCAGCGGTCTTTGCATGGCGGCCGCCTAGCCCTTGTCAAGTTTTTTTGTAGGCATTCCAACAAAGGAGAGTTTTGAGGAGGGATTTGAAGGAGGACAGTGGGGTCATTTTGCAGATGTTCACTGTGAGCTCCTCCCAAACTTGTTTGAAAATGTAACACGTGGGCAACGGAGGCTGACATCGTGGGCTTGTCCCACCCTTCTCGAGGTTCACGCCACTTTACCGGTGGGGGAACCCCGGGCCCACCCAGTGCTCCGGGTTCCAGCACAGGGACACCATAAACAGCAGCCCCATACAGCTCCATTCAATTGACTGCTGCTACTTTCCTGGGCCCCTTCCCAGCTGGCCCCCTTATCTTCTCCCTTAACTCGGGCCATGACTCTTAGGTCCGTCTCTCCCTGCAAAGCCAGCTATGCCAGTGCAGCCAGAGATAAACCCCATCAGGCGGCTTTGGCCAGAAGGGAGCACCTCTCCCTGCCCCTCTGCTCCCAGCCAGGGACTGCCCTGCTAGGGACTTGCTGTGCCTTTTAGCTGAGCCTGCTGGGCTCTGACTGGCTGTTGCTCACCCTTGGAGAACCAGTTTCCTGTAGTTTCCAAGATGGCAGCCTGAAAGACCCACCTTCGCTGCGCTGTTCCTCTCACATCGTTGCTCCTTGGGGCAGGGTGCAGTATGGCTGTGCGACAACCACAGGCTTTGCTCACACCACAACCTTTCTGAAGGACAAGAGGGGGGCTCAGTCTCAACTTTTTAGTTAGGCCTTGGCCTCTTCCCCAATGTAGGCATCTGCCTACCTAGAACTGGGCTTTGAACAGCTACGTGAGGGAAATGATTGGCTGTGCAGAAGACAAACCCGCCTGAATGTGGTGCGTACACAGCACAGCTAAGACGTGTCTCCACGGCCCGAGCTGCCATGTCTACGCTGCTGTTTATACTCATATTAGCTCACTGAGAGCTAGGGGTATGTGAACAGAAGCAGGAGCATCAAACCCCAACCTCATAGTGGAGTCCAAATCCCCCAAGCCAGGGTATTTCAACTCACATCCATGTCCCTCGTGTTACAGAGTAGACCTTTAGTCAATGCATTGTGGGGAGGCCCTGGCAGACCAGAAGATACTTCAGGTCCGCTCCTCTCCAAACTCAGGTGACATGGCAGCCCTCTTACATACAGCATAGGCTGTTTCACGCTGTCTCATGCATCTCTACGTCGGTCACTGAGCTGAGCAGACACGATACTCAAAGATGATTCAGTCTCAGGTGGAGCCATCCGGAGTCCTTAAGCCTGGCAAACCGTCTGACCTGGTGTTTGCTTGGTGTTTGACGGTATCCCTAGCTTCTGTTTGCCAGAAGTTGGGAATGAGCGACAGGGGATGGATCACTTGATGATTCCCTGTTCTATTCATTCCCTCTGGGGCACCTGGCATTGGCCACTGTCGGAGGACAGGATACTGGGCTAGATGGATCTTTGGTCTGACCTCTATGGCTGTTCTTACATTCTTATGCTTCATAGATAAGTGATTTGCATTAGTAGGGAATGGGAGTGGGGGCAGAGACAAAAGGGAGCTGAGTTAAAAAAAACCAACAACCCCAAAAACACCAGCCTTGAGGAGCCACAGAGAGATATGCAGCGTCCAAGAGCAATAAAAATGTGGTTTTCCTCTATAGGCAGCTAAATATAAAAATCCCACAGAGAACAATAAGTTCCTAATAAATATTATTGAACTACTGGAGAAAGGTTGGCAAACTAGATCTAAGAAAACACTCCAGCAGCAGCAGCTAAGCTGAGAGCAGAGCAGGGTCAGGGAAACTTCTATTTATTAGGTTTCAGAGTAGCAGCCGTGTTAGTCTGTATTCGCAAAAAGAAAAGGAGTACTTGTGGCACCTTAGAGACTAACAAATTTAATTTGTTAGTCTCTAAGGTGCCACAAGTACTCCTTTTCTTCTATTTATTAGGTGTATTTTAAGTTTCTACCGAGCTGCGGGATTTGTGACCCAAGTCAGCAGAGGGAATGAATGGGCTGGAGACCTTTTCTCATGCGTACATGCAGCGATACGGTGTGTCAGACACAGCCCGGAGCAAGGTGCGGTGTATAGCCCCAGGGCAGTGCTGTGCCTCAGAGACACATCTCTGCCCCGCCCCACCTTTTCCAAGGGGTAGTCATGTGCTGCTGGCCTATGCCAGGTGCAAATTATGACACCCTTTGTGCCAGTTCAGCTGTTGGCCAGTGAGTGGTGGGGGTGGAGCCCAGGTTCTGCCCACCCCTGCAACAAAGGGGGACGGGGGTAAATGATTATGACATATCTGCTTACTCCTGCGTGCCTGGACTATGCAGGTTTGCATCGTCTTCAGAACAGCATGAGGAGGTATCTTTCCTCTTGGGTGAGCATGTAGTCCCACTCCTGATCTAGCATTTAGATTTTCAGTCCGTTTACTTCCTGTAGTTTTCAAGGAATTTGACTGTGCCAGAAAGTGCCAGAAAGCCATCTGGGAGTCTTCATTCCGTTCCCCTGGAAATAGGTGTGCACACTGCCAAAGCCAGTCTGGCGCTCTCCATCCCAGCAGAGAGGCTGAGGTCTGAATGACCAGTGAACTGCCCTAGAGGTATTGCTTCCAGAATGGGGATGGGATGGGATGGTGGAAGTGTGTGCCACCAGGGCCCATGCTGGACCTATGCGATAAGAGAGGAGCCTACGGTTGGCTGTATATGTCACACTATATAAAGATGACGAGAGGAGGGATGGCTGGTTCAAACCTTTTTCCATGAAGCCTTGCAATGCTCAAGCCAAAAAAATACATAAAGCAGGGAAAATGCACGGTGGGGAAGGCTGAGCAGCAGGAGCCAGGCTGTTGCCAAAGCACTTAGGATAGCACCCCTTCTCTCCTGCCCCCTTCTGCCATCAGTGGGGCTTGTGCAGGGAGGTTATACCCAAGGAAGATAATGGGTCAGGCTTTTGTGTTATCCAGCCTGGCTGGAGAGTTATGGAGATTTTCCCCATTCCCATCTCTGGGACTTTCCTATGTGGCTAAGCTCTACTGCTGAAGTCAGGCTTCATCTGTCCTCTAGCACTTGAGTGGAAATGCTCCCTCAAGCTTTCTCCAACTTGATTTTTTGTCTTACCTATTGCTCCCAAATAGCCTTGTTTTTCCTAAGCAGGCGAATTACATGGGAAGCAGAGTTTTCGTTTTGCAGGAAGTTCTGCGAGGTCAAAACCAAGCTCATGAAAACATTTCATTTCAGGTCAATGGGAATGTTCCGGTTCAGTAAGATTAAAACATTTTATTCCAATTTTGATTGCATTTCATATGATAATGTTCAATGTCACATATGTTTAGAAACAATGTTAGTTTGAAATGGAAGGCCTGCTAAGGTCAAAGTGTCTTGGTCTGATATTTTTGCGGAACAAAATCTCATTGAAATGGACTCAGGCCCGCAGAAAGTTTTGATTTGACAAAATGGCATTTTCTCAGCTGAAAAACCTTCCATCTGAAAATTTCCAATTGGTTCTACTAAACAGGCTTCTGAGCAGCAAGAAATTGCTTCTCTGGGGACCACTTCTGCAACCCCTGCCTTGTGTGAATTGTAGATCAGCTTTGAAGACAAATGTGATCATAGTCCATCTACGTGCTAGAGCGGCTTCGTCCCAAAGGCCCCCAAACACTTCATCAGATAATACACAGGAATCCCTTGGTTCACCCTGAACTGCAGCTGTCTCTTGGGTGGGGTATAGCAGCCCCCTAGCAATGCACAGCTGAACCTCACTACAGTGTGTGACTGAAACTACAGGGTGAATTTAGGGACACAGAAAGGATGTGCCTAGGAGACCATTTCTCTCTACTCCTGTGAACAGTGCAACGGTATCTTCAATGATCACAAGGGGTTCCGACTTTAATTTTACATCTCCTGGATAAAGCACAGCCTAGTGTCACATTGGGACATAAGTCAGTATTGCCTGAAAAACCCACTGAGTTAGTCACTAGCACTACTACCTATCCTGACAAAGCATGGGCCTTGGACTCCTAAAATCTGGGCTCCATTCTTAGCTCTGCCCCTGGATTGTTGGGTTACCTAGGGTGAGACACTCTGTGACTTGGTTTCCCTGTTTGTAAAATGGGGATTATGATACTGACCTCTTTGTCAGGTTTCAGAGTAGCAGCCATGTTAGTCTGTATTCGCAAAAAGAAAAGGAGTACTTGTGGCACCTTAGAGACTAACAAATCTATTAGAGCATAAGCTTTCGTGAGCTACAGCTCACTTCATCAGATGCATTTGGTGGAAAATACAGAGGGGAGATTTATATACACACACACAGAGAACATGAAACAATGGGTTTATCATACACACTGTAAGGAGAGTGATCACTTAAGATAAGCCATCACCAGCAGCGGGGGGGGGGGGGGGGAGGAAAACCTTTCATGGTGACAAGCAAGGTAGGCTATTTCCAGCAGTTAACAAGAATATTGAGGAACAGTGGGGGGTGGGGTGGGGGGGAGAAATAACATGGGGAAATAGTTTTACTTTGTGTAATGACTCATCCATTCCCAGTCTCTATTCAAGCCTAAGTTAATTGTATCCAGTTTGCAAATTAATTCCAATTCAGCAGTCTCTCCTTGGAGTCTGTTTTTGAAGCTTTTCTGTTGAAGGATAGCCACTCTCAGGTCTGTAATCGAGTGAATTACAGAGAGATTGAAGTGTTCTCCAATTGGTTTTTGAATGTTATAATTCTTGACGTCTGATTTGTGTCCATTTATTCTTTTACGTAGAGACTGTCCAGTTTGATCAATGTGCATGGCAGAGGGGCATTGCTGGCATATGATGGCCTATATCACATTGGTAGATGCGCAGGTGAACGAGTCTCTGATAGTGTGGCTGATGTGATTAGGCCCTATGATGGTGCCCCCCTGAATAGATATGTGGACAGAGTTGGCAACAGGCTTTATTGCAAGGATAGGTTCCTGGGTTAGTGGTTCTGTTGTGTGGTGTGTGGTTGCTGGTGAGTATTTGCTTCAGATTGGGGGGCTGTCTGTAAGCAAGGACTGGCCTGTCTCCCAAGATCTGTGAGAGTGATGGGTCGTCCTTCAGGATAGGTTGTAGATCCTTGATGATGCGTTGGAGAGGTTTTAGTTGGGGGCTGAAGGTGATGGCTAGACTCCCTCCTCAGGCCCTTACCAGCACTCCCAGCTATCTTCGAGACACCATTGACTTCCTGAGGAAACTACAATCCATTGGTGATCTTCCTAAAAACACCATCCTAGCCACTATGGATGTAGAAACCTCTACACCAACATTCCACACAAAGATGGACTACAAGCCGTCAGGAACAGTATCCCCGATAATGTCACGGCTAACCAGGTGGCTGAACTTTGTGACTTTGTCCTGACCCATAACTATTTCACATTTGGGGACAATGTATACCTTCAAATCAGTGGCACTGCGATGGGTAGCCGCATGGCCCCACAGTATGCCAACATTTTTATGGCTGACTTAGAACAACGCTTCCTCAGCTCTCGTCTCCTAATGCCCCTACTCTATTTGCGCTTCATTGATGACATCTTCATCATCTGGACCCATGGAAAAGAAGCCCTTGAGGAATTCCACCAAGATTTCAACAATTTCCATCCCACCATCAACCTCAGCCTGGACCAGTCCACACAAGAGATCCACTTCCTGGACACTATGGTGCTAATAAGCAATGGTCACATAAACACCACCCTGTATCGGAAACCTACTGACCGCTATTCCTACCTACATGTCTCTAGCTTTCATCCAGATCATACCACACGATCCATTGTCTACAGCCAAGCTCTACGATATAACCACATTTGCTCCAACCCCTCAGACAGAGACAAACACCTACAAGATCTCTATCATGCATTCCTACAACTACAATACCCACCTGCTGAAGTGAAGAAACAGATTGACAGAGCCAGAAGAGTACCCAGAAGTCACCTCTACAGGACAGGCCCAACAAAGAAAATAACAGAACGCCACTAGCCATCACCTTCAGCCCCCAACTAAAACCTCTCCAACGCATCATCAAGGATCTACAACCTACCCTGAAGGACGACCCATCACTCTCTAAGATCTTGGGAGACAGGCCAGTCCTTGCTTACAGACAGCCCCCCAACCTGAAGCAAATACTCACCAGCAACCACACACCACACAACAGAACCACTAACCCAGGAACCTATCCTTGCAACAAAGCCCGTTGCCAACTCTGTCCACATATCTATTCAGGGGACACCATCACAGGGCCTAATCACATCAGCCACACTATCAGAGACTCGTTCACCTGCGCATCTACCAATGTGATATATGCCATCATGTGCCAGCAATGCCCCTCTGCCATGTACATTGGTCAAACTGGACAGTCTCTACGTAAAAGAATGAATGGACACAAATCAGACGTCAAGAATTATAACATTCAAAAACCAGTTGGAGAACACTTCAATCTCTCTGTAATTCACTCGATTACAGACCTGAGAGTGGCTATCCTTCAACAGAAAAGCTTCAAAAACAGACTCCAAGGAGAGACTGCTGAATTGGAATTAATTTGCAAACTGGATACAATTAACTTAGGCTTGAATAGAGACTGGGAATGGATGAGTCATTACACAAAGTAAAACTATTTCCCCATGTTATTTCTCCCCCCCACCCCACCCCACCCCCCACTGTTCCTCAGATATTCTTGTTAACTTCTGGAAATAGCCTACCTTGCTTGTCACCATGAAAAGTTTTCCTCCTTCCCACCCCTGCTGCTGGTGATGGCTTATCTTAAGTGATCACTCTCCTTACAGTGTGTATGATAAACCCATTGTTTCATGTTCTCTGTGTGTGTGTATATCAATCTCCCCTCTGTTTTTTCCACCAAATGCATCCGATGAAGTGAGCTGTAGCTCATGAAAGTTTATGCTCTAATAAATTTGTTAGTCTCTAAGGTGCCACAAGTACTCCTTTTCTTTTGACCTCTTTGTAAAGCACTTTGAGATCTACCAGTGTAAAGAACTGTCTTAGGGTTTATTGTTATGGCAGCTAGGTTTTCCCTGGAGGTTTCTATTGTATTCTATATAGGTTTTTATACCATGCTCCTCTCGGTAGTATCTGCATGCCTTCCAGTAGTTCATTAAGCAACATGACTTTTTGTGCTGGCCTGAGTATAATTATCGACACAGCTGCTGTTGTTGTTCTCCCATGGGTTTGGAGGAGGGGAGTGGGGGAGATATCATCATTGGTTCCTTTGCGCTGTAAGCTAAGATCATGTCTGAGAGCTCATGAAACTCATATTTCCCTCGTTAATTATAGCACTGATGCGAAGAGTGCCGGCTTCTACTGACGTCCGTCACTCTGACTGCACTCTTACTGCTGGTCTCTTTCTAGCCGGGATAATTATACCAGCTACTAAGGATGTCTCAGAAAAATAAGAGACTCTCCTATTTGCTCCCGCTATGTTTCTTCTCCTCTTCTCTCTCCTGGGGGGCGGGGGAGTGCTTTGAGATGGCTCCATCTCTTGCCAGTTGTCAGTGATCCATCACAGGCTTTGGAAGGCATCTCAGCAATGCAGATCCATTAGCCAGTGACTTAGCAAGCAGTTAGCATGGCTCTTATTGGAGTGGAAACACAGCCCTGCCCGAGACACGCAAAACGCCAGAATGCTGATGCCTCGCCCTGGTAGCCTGAGCCAGGGCGGGGTGGGATAGCGGGGACAGCAACAGTTCCAGGAAGCGAGCAGCCTTTGGATGTTTGTGACCTGACCTTCAGCTTGAAGGGAGACGCACCGCTGGTCCTGTCTGTCCTTGCCCATTAAACAAGGGCAGATGCCAGTGAATGAGGCTAAGAGACCGAGGGCCCAATTCTGCTACGGGCCTCCCACGCCCAGGCCTTGACAAGGTGTCTGTGGTGAGAATGCTGGGAGAGGCAGCGTGGTCTAATGGACAGGGCCTAGTCTGGAGACCTGGGACCTAACCCAGTTCTGTCACTGACCGGCTGTGAGTCTGTTTCCCCTCCAACCCCTTGTTTATTTAGATTAAACTCAAGGCCAGGGACCTTCTCTGACTATGCATATGCCCTGATCTCTGTGGGACCTTTAGGGGCTGCTGTACAAATCATTAATAGCAATAATGACAAGAAATGACCTCTCACCTCACGACATGGTCACTCCAGGAGACAGTTAAGGCAGATTAGCAGAGAAGCGAGGAGACATTTGCCCTGCGGTTGCTTGTGGTGTACTTGCTCTGGAGATATTCAGTCACATGCGGAGATGGGGTTGTCACTCTGCTGTTTTTAACTAGCACTGAATTAATTTGAAAAAAAAAATTAAAAATTTTGGGAAAGGAAATATTTTAAAAAGCAACCACCATTTGTGGAACTCACTGCTGCAAGGCATCACTGGGACAGATCGCGCAGCCAGACCCAAAGCGAGGATGACTCAGTTCTATGAGCGAGAGCTAGCGTCTGGGGTTGCATTAGTTGGGCTACAAGTCACAGGGGGACACAGCTGGCACTAACTGGGCCCTGTCCTGGCTGGCTCAGCAAAGAGGCTAAAGATTTGGGGGCTTAGTGAAAACTCACGGAAGATGATGGAAAGGCTCTGATTGCCTTTATTCAGGCTTTGGACTGGGCCCGAGGCGGGGACTAGAATCTGATCCACAACATGCCCGCACGCACTCAGGAACAGGGCTGAGGCAGCTTAGTGTCACAGAGTATGAAGAAAGCTTTGACCTGTCTGGAGGATGAGAATTTGAGTCTCCAGAATCCAGCATCTCTAACAACCTGAGGTGATGCAGGCAGCGGATCCTAAAGTTTCAGGGAATTGCCTGACCATGAGAGGGGCCAGAATCTGACATAGCATTTGACACAGGGGCACCAGAATAGCGGGGACCAGGGGGCCATGGTCCATCCACTTTTCCCCATGGGCCCCACCCTTGCCCCTCCTCTCCCTCGTGAGGCCCTACCCCCCAGCCAGGCAGGCAGCTGGAGCCCACCCGGGCAGCTGTGTGGAGCCACAGACCCTCCACCTGCCATGGACGGTGGGCCCAGGGGGCGGGGACATGGGCCGGGGGCTTCTCTCAGGCTCCCCACTCTGGACAGGTGGAGGGGCACGGGCTCTCTGGTCGGGCTTCAGCTGCCGGCTTGGATGGGGACAGGGCCTTCTGGGAAAGAGGAGGGGCAGGGGCAGGGCCACAGAGGGGGCAGAGGGCCCTGACCCCCCACTTTTAGGAAGGCTCCACTGCCCCTGATTTGACATTTAGGCGCCATGTGCACTACAACAATAACTGAGTCAGGGGGCCCAGCTACAACCTGATTGCCTCTTCCTGGGCTGGTGGGAAAACTGGCCTGTAGCCAGGACCTAACCATGGCCCAGTGGAGTTGCTCAGATGCTGTGTTTTGGAGGGCCATATAAATGTCAAGGTTCACAATTAAGTCCCATCTAGGCAACTTGTAACCATGTTGTAGCTGGATAAGACGACAGCTGTATTGCAAGCAGGCCCCCAGACTCAGACAGAGTTGTAAATAAGATGTTTTTTCTCTCCTTCTTCAAGGGCATCTTGTAGTGACCATGCAGGAGACAAGACATGGCACTTGGGGGACCACCACTGTGCTGTGGTACAGCAATTCTCACGTTCCAAACTTAGGTGTCAAAGACTAGCAATGGACCAGAACCTCAGCAAGTGCCGAGTGTCACAGTTCAGGGCAACTGCATCTGTATTCCTCCTCTATGATCCAGCAAGCTTCTGGATTTCCAGATGTGCTCTGTCCCTCTCCAGCTGCAGCATCTCCTGCTCCAGATTTGGCAATGGGTGGGGAGCCAGAAGCTTAGAGTGTGTGGCCTTGCTGGACCACAGAGGGGAAATGCAGGCATACTTGCCCTGAACAATGACACCGAGCTTCCCGTTGGATCACTATACAAAAGCTGGGATGTACTCTTATTTGAATCTAAAGACTTAAAATCTTGAGCCTGAACTTTCTGGACTTGAGAGAAATCCAAATCTGGATCCAAATTTCGGCCTTTAATGTTGTAAATCAGAACCCTGGATGCAAACAGCCCTGACCATTGGATTTTATGGATTGAGAACTGCAGCTGAACTGTGCAGCATCTAGGTTCTTCTGATATTATGATTAACATCACTTCTTTTTCACACAGCAGCCGCTAGTCAAAGTTTGGGCCCTGGGGATGTTCCAGTTGGGAGTAGAATTGATGACGGTGTCTGGTATTTTCTTTGATGCAGTCGTTTATCTACAAGGAATGTACAAAGTCCTTCTGAAGACACAAGGAACCAAAACCAGAAGATAGCTTCTTTACCCAAGCCTCTAACCAGCACCAGATCCAAAAACTCAGTCTAAGCTTCTCCCAGGGCCATGCCACGCTTACAGGCTGCTGCTTGGATTTCTGCTCTGCATCTCTCTCAGCTTCTTGTCTTTCTCACGCACACACACATCCCCATCCACCCACCGTCTCTGTCCCTCCCCCACCTGGTCAG
The DNA here is from genome assembly GCF_009764565.3 of Dermochelys coriacea. Taxonomy (NCBI): domain Eukaryota; kingdom Metazoa; phylum Chordata; order Testudines; family Dermochelyidae; genus Dermochelys; species Dermochelys coriacea. The sequence continues at coordinate 142,366,542 of NC_050071.1, forward strand.
AACGATACCACTCGAACCCTCTGCCCATCTGGTGCAGTTTCTGGGTGCCGTTTCGGTGTGGCCCTTTAACTGTCTCTCAGAGCAATCTTAATTAAAGGGCCGTTCATACATCAATTTCAACGCTGTTTAAACTCATCCCATAACATGGTTTAACCTGGCTCATCACATTATTCCTTTTATTCTAGCACTTACAGACCCAGCCTGAGATCGGGGCTCCCTGGTGCTAGGTTCTGTACAAATACAGTAAGATATAATCTCTGCTCCAAATAACCAACCGCCGACATACTAGACAGACAAGGTGGGGGAGGAACTGGCAGCTGAAGTGACTTGTTCAAAGTCATACAGCAGTTATGCCATGCCCATCACCATGATATCTGAGCTCCTTTCAGCTGTGCATGAAACAATGTAACCAACATCCATCAGGTGCGGTGATGGCTTACAGACCCTGTTGCTCTGAAATTCAGATGGATTCAGAGAAGTCTCTTGGTTCCAGAGATTGGTGCCATTCTTATGATATTTCTGTATTTCTGCTTTTAATATCAGTCAGGACCCAGAGTGCACAGCCAGGGAGACATCAAAAAAAAAGTTGTTTTGACTAAATTAATTGAAATGTTTGAATTTCTGCATTCTGTCTGCCTAAAATCCTACCTCTTGCATCAGCTAGTGCAATTAAGAAACACCTGCTGCTGGTAGGAAATGATTCAGTGTTCCACCCCAGAGATGGTTGCATTTCAGTGGTGGCAAATGATCACTCCACATGATCCTGCTCCCTCCTGCCATCCCTCTGACAGCCCGTGTGTGCAACACATTAATATCGCAGGGAGAAGTCGCTGGCAATTCTGAGCTCTGCCGCGTTCCCTGTCGAATGCTTTGCTGCTAAGCTAATAATCTGCAAAGGCCTTCAATGCCGACAGTAACCATTTTCTCATTCAGTGGAAATTGGGAGATGGAGAAGCGAATGCAAGAGCTTCTCCCCTCCCCCTGCATTGCTTTTCAGCTTTCAAAATGAGGCCCGGAAGCCAGGAACTCCTGAGTTCTAATCCCAGCTCTGCCCCAGTGTGCCACATGGCCTCGAGCAAATCATCGAGCTACAGTTTCCCCCTTGTAAAATGGGACTTAATAAGACTTCCCTGCCTCACAGAATATATATTATTATATATATGATGGTATACTCCTGCTGGAATTCTGGGTCACTGAGCAATGCAGAATTTGTGCAGAATTAATGTTGCGCACAGAATTTTATTTTTTCATGCAGAATTTGTGATTTCTGTGTGGAAAAATTAATGGCAGCCCATCTGTGCAGGGAACAGTAATGGCAGGCCAACCATACTCCTGCTGTTAGCCCCATGGTGACTGGGACCTCTGCTGATTATATTGTGTTATTCTGACAAATAAAAGATGCAGAAGTTTAAAATACTGTGCGCAGAATTTTTAATTTTTTGGTGCAGAATTCTCCCAGGAGTAATGGTAGCACCTAGAGGCCCCCATCGAGAATGAGTCCCTGTTTTGTTAGGTGCTGTACAAACACCTGGTTATAGACAGTCCTTGCCCCAAAGAGGTTACAATCTAACTAGCTCAGACAAAGGATGGGAGGAGGGAAGTATTACTATCCCTGAGACACAGGGACATTGAGTGATTTGCCCAAGGTCACACTGTGGCAGAGCTGGAAACTACACCCAAATCTCTTGGCTCAGTGCTCTGGCTCATGGTCCCACCAGAACAATTAAACCACAAGTGGGGATACATGCAGAATGCAGGAAATATATGAGACAAGAATCAGGCCCACAGTATCTCATTTACACCCGGGTAACTGTGAGCACAATCAATGCTCATAGGTGGAGAGCACTTTCTAAAGAGAAGATTTTCTGGTACCTCCCGAAAGACACAGCTGGCCCTTTAACAACTTTCTGATTGACGAGATTAAGATGGCTCAAGCTCTCTGTCCCCGTCTAGTGGCCAGTCCAGGTATAGAGGCTGATGAATCTGCTACTCAGGAGCTTGGCTATTTAACTGAGGCAGCCAGAGACTTTTAGAGCTAGAGGTCATGAGTTCAGTCCCCAACAAGCTCTCTAGAGGTATTGTATTACAGTAATGATGTTTCACAGAGGAAGTGTCAGATGCTCGCCATGTCATGTGATCAAGATTTGACCTGTGTTTAGTAACTCAAAGCTGGATTGTGCCTCAACTGGCTTTCAGCACTTCAGAGACAAGCCTTTCAGCTAGTTTTTACTAACATCCCCAGTCACCTTTTACTGATATCCCCAGCCACCATTGCAAAAGAGACCCCATCTAGCTTCTGAGAGATGGGACCGACTTAGAAGAGAAAAATACAAAAGCTTTTGTTTTGTTTTTAAACTAATGTCTGGGGGTAAAGTCTGCCTGGATATTATATTTTTATTACAAAACATTCATTTATTTTGGTTTTGCCCAGTTCCCTCCAAGGGAAGATTGTCCCTCGCTTTTCTTTCTTTTCGGTTTCTTCCTTTCCAGCTTTTTTACTATCACTTTTCCTTGCTCTCCTCTCATTTCCTCTTCCAAACAGAAAGAGAATTTAAATTGGAACTGGTCGCAGATGTGGAACGGGCGAGAGCGTGCTCCAAAGACACACTTTTTATTGGGTTCATCCAAAGGTCAAAGAGGTTGGCTGTGGGACAAGACAGAGCCGACTGTGTCATCATCGCTGTACTTGGCAGTGAGCGGGACATGACCGGCGAGGTGGAGAAATGCTACTCTGGAGCAGAGGTTACACATGAGCAGGGCCAGGCTAACAAACAGGCCCCTGAAGTCTAGGTCTAGGCCTCAGTGCCTGCGTGGGTGCCATTTGGAGAGACAAGCAGGAGGGCTGGTGGAGGGAACGGCCAGGGTGGCAGGGAGTGCGGATGGAGGAGAAGCCAGCTGCTGTCTGACACGTGTTCGACAGCTGCAGCTGTGCAGTCCAGCTTAGGGGAGGAGGTACAGCTGTTGGGTGGGTTATGCACTGGGGATGAGTAGTGTGCCAGTTGATGGGTGGGAGAGTGAAGAAGCAGGCCTGGATGGGGAAAGTGAGTAAGAGAAGCTTCGCTCTCTGACCGGTGCACCGGGATGAGGAAGAGATGTGGGTTCTAATCTCCTCTCCACCACTGACAGATTGTACTGCCTCAGTGGGGTCACTTGATTGCTCTGGGTCCGTTGGAAGAACCGTGGTAATCCCACATGCTCCTCACGGCGGTCCCAAGAGCTGTATCTGAGACTGAGCTGCCGCTGCATGTCCAATGGCATGAAGGTACAGGCGTTGTATTTGCAGCCCTGCATGGAGGCTGTAACCAGAGTCTATTGTAAAGAGGTGGTGGTTTCTGGTCCATAATCCTCGTGGAGGGACCCTCAGAGTACCCTATAAATGCCTATGATAATAGACAGTGAATCTACCCTGGCACTGAGCTCCCATGTGGAGCGAGCATGTTGCGCTGTCTCCCCAGGCTTAAGAGAAACCAATGGTGATACCCCCAGATTTCCGCAGGGCTTTCCTTTCAGCCTCCTCTGACACAGCAAAGTGTGATTGTGAGGCTGGGATGCTAAACAGAGGAGCAGAACTCCGCTCAGCAGGCCCCGGCCTCGGCTTCTTGTTACTAGTTCACAGGACTGTAGAAATGAGGAGATGGAAAAACCTATCACCTCGTTATGTTCGTTCTCCCAGCCCAGCTGGTGACTGTTCCCTTGCTCTGGAATAATGGTGTATGGTGCTTTTTCCAACCTGGTTTTAAATGGGTTCAAGGGCTGGGCCTTCCACGGCTTCCCTTGGGGAGACTTGCTTACAAGCTAGCAGCATTCACTGTTAGGACAGTTTTCCCCCTGATATTCAGCTCTGATATTTTTCTCTTGCTCAAATTCATCCCATTACTACTAGCTGTACCCCCGAATCAGCTGAGTGGTCAGCTGAACATGAGCTCCTAGGGTGGCCAAAACAGCTTATGCGATTCTGGGCTATGGAAACAGGGGAATCTTGAGTAGGAGAAGAGAAGTTATTTAACCTCTATATCTGGCACAGGTACAACCGCTGCTGGAATCCTGTGTCCAGTTCGGGTGCCCACAATTCAAGAAGGAAGCTGATAAATTGGGGAGGGTTCTGAGAAGAACCACAGGAATGATTACATGATTAGAAAACCTGCCTTTCAGGAATTGAGCTCCAGGAAAGAGCTTCACAAAGAGAAGGTGAAGGGGGGACTTGATCACAGTTTATAAGTACCTACAAGGGGAACAAATATTTAATAATTGGCTCTTCTATCTAGCAAGGAAAAGCACCACGTGACCCAATGGCTGGATGTTGAAGCTAGACAAGTTCAGAGTAGAAATAAGGGGTACATTTTGAACAGAGAGAGTAATCAACCAAGAATGTACCAAGGGTCATTGTGGATTCTCCAACTCTGATGATTTTTAAACCAAGATTGGATTTTTTTCCAAAAGCTCTGCTCTGGGAATTATTGTGGGCCAGGTCTCTGCCCTGTGCTATGCAGGAGGTCAGACTATATGATCACAATGTTCCCTTCTGACCTCGGAATCTATAAAAAACATCTCAGCTATTTCTTCTTCTCCTTGGGCTTTATGCTTTTCTGATTCAGGCAGGCCACCCTGTCCCTGTCCTCAGCCAAGTTATTCCTAGGGCCATGAGCCTGCAAACCCTTAAGCACATACACAGCTTTATTCAAGAGTATGATCCCATTAGAGTCAGTGGAGTAGCTCACATGAGTGAAGTTACTCACAGGCATGAAGCATTTGTAGGCACGTGGACCTAGACTGCAAGTGTAACCTTTGGGTGGGCTAAAGTTTACTTCGCTGCCCTTCTCCAGTGCCTAAAAAGCCCCATTCCCACAGAAAAGCACGTGGAGACCCAGAATTCAGCCACTGAGGATTTTTGCAAGGATTGCACAGGTTCAAGCTCCATGCATTCAAGTCCCCAAAAGAACAAAAGGAATTAATTTAATTCTTAAGTATCAACTTTATAAAATCTTATAATGATAAAGAAATATAATAGGAATAACTTAATTTCAGCAACATACTAAGGATACTTCATAATCCACATACATTAGCTTCACAGGTATACATAAAAATAAAGAAAGAAGACAAATTAAATCTAAACAGGTCAGTCCCCACAGAAAGAGAGTGAGAGGTAACTCAGAGTTCCCAAAAGCTCAGGTTGAGGTCACCTGAGTGTTAGCTACAGCCTTTGATCACCAAAATGTATAGTCTGCTGAGTTAAAAGCACTGCAACAATATCTTCTCTCCTCTTGCTTGAGGAAACCTTCAGCTGCAATTCATGCAGACTGTTCCTCCTTCTTTGCGGAAATAACTCAGTTAATTAACTAATTACCCAATCACACAGATTAAAAAACCCTGTTACAAGAAACGTACAAACGGATAATAGCAAAATATTATCCTTCCCCATCATCTCAGTTAAATAAGAGAAAAGTTGGTGAATCATACTAGTTGAGGCAATTAAACTGAAACAGTTGAGCTAAAATCAAATAACATTCAAGTATGTAATTAAAATAAAAGAAATTAGTTTTCCCTCCCAGTTGCCCCTCTGTGTAATTCTCACTGCTAGGGCTTCCCTGTTGGAGGGTTACCAATATTACTAACCTGCTGCAAAATGCTGCAAAGGCTGGAGAAAACAGCCAGCTTTCTGTTCCTGTAGCTCAGCTTCTCCCAGCCCACACACGGCACATGGCCTTTTGTACTACTTGCCCTCCATGTATGGTGATCCGGTGTCCAGTTTTTGACCGGAACACCTGGTTGAAAAGGGACCCTGGCGGCTTTGATCAGCACCGCCGATCGGGCCATTAAAAGTCTGGTTGGCGGTGCTGCAGAGCTAAGGCAGGCTAGTCCCTACCTATCCTGGCTCCATGCTGCACCCCGGAAGCAGCCAGCAGGTCCAGCTCATAGGCTTGATGGCCAAAGGGCTCTGCCCCCGCTCCGAGCACCAGCTCCATACTCCCATTGGCTGGGAACCGCGGCCAATGGGAGCTGCGGGGGCAGTGCCTGCGGCCGAGAGCAGCGTGCAGAGCCATCTGCCACACCTCCGCCTAGGAGCTAGACCTGCTGGCCGCTTCCAGTGTGCAGCGCGGAGTCAGCACAGGCCGGGAGCCTGCCTTAGCCCCCCCGCTGCGCCACTGACTGGGAGCCGCCAGTTGTAAGCCCATGCCCCAACCCCTTGCCCCAGCCCTGAGCTCCCCTCAACCCAGAGCCCCCTCCTGCACCCCAAGCCCCTCATCCCCAGCCACACCCCAGAGTCTGCACCCCCAGATGGAGCCCTCACCCCCTGCACCCCAACCCCTGTTCCAGGCCAGAGCCCCCTCCTGTACCCTGAACCCCTCATTTCTGGCCTCACCCCAGAGACTGCCCCCCCCAGTTAGAGCCCTCACCCCCTCCCCAACTCAGCCTCCTGCCCCAGCCCAGTGAAAATGAGTGAGGGTTAGGAAGAGAGATCCAAGGGGGGGGATGTAGTGAGCAGGAGGGCAGGGCCTCGGGGAAGGGGCCGTGCAGAGGCTGTGCAGGGGTGTGTTCTCAGGGAAGGGGCAGTGCTAGGGTGTTCAGTTTTCTGCAATTGGAAAGTTGGCAACCCTACCTCCATGGAGTCTGAGTCCAGCTACAGGGAAACTATTGGGCATGCCCAAGTCTGCCACAACCAATTCTAGAAACTTCTAGGAGTGGAGTGCTAATGGTGCATCTGCCTTGCAACAATGACCCAGACACAGCTCATTCCTATTCCCCCACCCCTTCTCCATAGATCTCTTTAAGAGATAGCTCCCTATTAGGTACATCGGTTACACAAGCCTTTGGGGGCAAGGACAGACTTTTCTGTGTCTGTATAGTGCCCACATCCTGCTGGTGGCTTCTAGGCATGTCTACCATATAAACAGTAAAGGAGAAACGTCCCTCTTGGAAACTGTAATAATTAGAACTGGGAGGAAGTTTTTGATTTTCAAAAAGTGTCATTGATATTTCAAAAATTTTCAAGTCAATAAAAATAAGATTTTTTTTTAACTTTGGTTTGGCCAGACTAAAGAGCTGGTTAGAATTTTTCAGTTTTCGAAAAATGTCAAAAATAAAGTAAAAAATTTCAGAAGGTTTTTCTTTTTTTGGTGAGATTTTGTACCTTTTTTTTTACTTGCTCTGATATTTGTATTCCATTTCCTCTGTCTGAATGTAACAACTTTATACTGTAGTGTGTCTTTCACACAAAAGAATGGCTCCCAGGCTTGGAGACGGGTCTTGCCAGTGGTCTACCTGGAGGTCTGTAGAACAAAACCAAGCAGTTAGGAACTGGAGGTTGAGAGACAACACGGCCAACATGGAGATGTGTCTCATTCACAGAATGAACCTGTCTGGGGAGCCATTGTTTGAACAAGTTAAAAATGCACACCAGAAGGAAGTTACTGGCGCAGGGAATGGAAAATCTCTGTGCAAGGTGAGCATTCTGTGATCTCAGGCCACTAACAAAGACAGAAATTAAGAGGCTCAGGAGAAGGAAGAAGAGGTGCCTTTAAAGAGAAGGATGAGAACCTAGGAATAGCCAGGCAGGATCAGACCCAAGGTCCATCTGTGACCATGGCCAGCAACAGGTGCTTCAGAGGAACATGCAAGAACCCCCCCAGGAGGCAGATGTAATTGTGACCCAAGAACCTTGTCATGCCAACTAGCAAGGGGGGTGCGGAGGGGTTATAGAGGACTCCTGGGTCTGGCATGTTCTTTCTAGTTTAACAAAGAGTGTCATGTGACGTCCCAAACAAAAGCTGCTGTCACAGCTGGTCATCAATATCCTTGCACAATGCATGTATGGACGTTGCGTAAGGCGTTATGTAGAGATACTGAAAATTATGTTCTTAAAATCTGAGTCTAGGAACTGGTCATAAGCAAAGGGGAAAACACGGTTTCTGTCAGATAAGAAAGGTTTCTCAATCTGGCTGTTAACATGTAAATTCAGGACTGTCTGGTTCACAGTGGGGTTCCTCACCATCTGAACTGAATGCTAATGAAGGATTGTAAGAACTTCTGAGCCAAAAATGTAACAGGATGAGGTAAACAGCCAGGGGAGGGAACCCTATCTTGAGGTACACCTCAAAAGTTTGCTCTACTATATTTGGAGGACAAAGATGACATCCTGCCATCCTTCACCGGAGGCAGTAAATGGACAGGACGTTTACTTCATGGAAGAGGGATCTCAGTCAGGCTTGGCTGAAAACGCTGGAGGGAACTTTGGATGAGACAAGCTTCCTTAATCAGGAGGAGAAGTTGTTAATTAAGATTAATCTTTAGAAAGCGTGTTACAGTTTTGTTTCCTTGTTGCTCGACCCTCTCCACATTCCCTCCACCCCTCAGCTGGGCTCCCTCTGCTCCGGGGCTGAGAAGGGAGCTTCAGTCTGCTGCGGCGCCTGCTGCTTACCTGCTCATGAGATGCAGATAAGAGGCGGCCCCAGCTGAGCAAAGGCTGGTGCAGGTTAATGACCCGGCGCCTTACCCCATCGCCCCCCCACCACCCATGGTAACCAGACTTTTGGTGTCAAGTCAGTACATCTGACTGGACACTGCCAGGTCCCCTTTTTGACTGGAATTTCTGGCTGAAGACTAGACACCTGGCAACCATACATAGGGAGGTCGAGCCACCCTTCCCTGCCTACTCCAATAATCCCCTACCCTCCAGCAATAGCACCACCTACTGAAGTCCCCAGTGCCTAGATATGCAGAGGGGCTTTCTAACTCCACTGAATCCTAACTGGGTACCGCCTGCCCCTTGCAAAGCAAGATGTGAGGGGTGACTCCTGGTCTCTGCTGCGTTGCCTGGTGTCCATCCCCATGGCTGCTGTGCTGGTCAGGGCTCCTCTGATATGTTGGGCTGATCTCCTGGCCCCAGGTCCAGGCTGTATTTGGGCCCCCTCCCCCTTCCAACAGTGCTGTTGCCTAAGCGGTGCAGTTCCTCCCCTGTGCCAGCCGACGAGCCCAAGTGAGCTGCAGCCAATCCCCTGCCCCAGGGCTGAGTTCCCACTCTGGTATGGCATTGAGAGGCAGGCTGTGAGCAGGGCCTCAGGGATGGGATTTCCTACTGGTCCTCCAGCCAACCCCTGGTCAATCAGGCTGGTGATGGTGCGAACGGCCCTTCTACACTGCAGCCATGTGCAAAACTGTTGAGTTGGGGTTCCATGGGGTTAATTACCTGGAGGGAGGGGGTTCTGAGTTGGGGGGGTGTCAGCTGGGAGCAGATTCTGCGCTTGGGTGTCAGGTGGGAGCGGGTTCTGAGCTGGGGTCTGTTGGGGGTTCTGTGCAGGGGTGTCAAGTGGGAGGGGGTTCTGAGCTGGGGTCTCTTGGGGGTTCTGTGCAGGGTGTCAGGTGGGAGCGGGTTCTGAGCTGGGGTCTCTTGGGGGTTCTGTGCAGGGTGTCAGGTGGGAGGGGGTTGTGAGCTGGGGTCTCTTGGGGGTTCTGTGCAGGGTGTCAGGTGGGAGCGGGTTCTGAGCTGGGGTCTGTTGGGGTTCTGTGCAGGGGTGTCAGGTGGGAGCGGGTTCTGAGCTGGGGTCTCTTGGGGGTTCTGTGCCGGGGTGTCAGGTGGGAGTGGGTTCTGAGCTGGGGTCTCTTGAGGGTTCTGTGCAGGGTGTCAGGTGGGAGCGGGTTCTGAGCTGGGGTCTCTTGGGGGCTCTGTGCAGGGGTGTCAGGTGGGAGGGGGTTCTGAGCTGGGGTCTCTTGGGGGTTCTGTGCAGGGTGTCAGGTGGGAGCGGGTTCTGAGCTGGGGTCTCTTGGGGGCTCTGTGCAGGGGTGTCAGGTGGGAGTGGGTTCTGAGCTGGGGTCTCTTGAGGGTTCTGTGCAGGGTGTCAGGTGGGAGCGGGTTCTGAGCTGGGGTCTCTTGGGGGCTCTGTGCAGGGGTGTCAGGTGGGAGGGGGTTCTGAGCTGGGGTCTCTTGGGGGTTCTGTGCAGGGGTGTCAGGTGGGAGCGGGTTCTGAGCTGGGGTCTGTTGGGGGTTCTGTGCAGGGTGTCAGGTGGGAGGGGGTTGTGAGCTGGGGTCTGTTGGGGGTTCTGTGCAGGGTGTCAGGTGGGAGCGGGTTCTGAGCTGGGGTCTGTTGTGGCTCTGTGCAGGGGTGTCAGGTGGGAGGGGGTTCTGAGCTGGGGTCTCTTGGGGATTCTGTGCAGGGGTGTCAGGTGGGAGCAGGTTCAGAGCTGGGGGTGTTAGAGGGATGGGATTCTGAGATAAGAGATAAGAGATAAGAGTTTGGGGTATGAGGGGGGTTCTGAGCTGGGGGTATCCCACCTCCTCCTCCACCAAACGGCCCTCGAGTGCTGGTTTAAGGGCACAGTGGTTATTGTCACAGGCGGGTAAGTGTACTTGTCACTGAGATGTTTGCAAGTGGTGACCCACACTACCACATGCATGGGAACAGGGGAGACAGTGTGTATGATAAAACCCATTGTTTCATGTTCTCTGTGTGTGTATATAAATCTCCCCACTGTATTTTCCACCAAATGCATCCAATGAAGTGAGCTGTAGCTCACGAAAGCTTATGCTCAAATAAATTTGTTAGTCTCTAAGGTGCCACAAGTACTCCTTTTCTTTTTGCGAATACAGACTAACATGGCTGCTACTCTGAAACCAGGAGTTACATTGTGCCAGATTCCTCCACTTCTCCTAATCCCCGTTTCAGGAGCTGATGAGTATTTATAGAATAAATATTCCAAATCTTCTCTCTTCCCACATTCCCTGCCCTGACAAAATACAGTGACAGATGGATGTGGATGTGTCTGGCAAGGGGACTTGCTCTTCACAGCTCTTGATGCCGTAGAGAAATGGAGAGGGGGACTGGAGGGGGCGCAGAATAGAGATAATTTATACCCTTCAGATGTGCACAGCAGTAAAAAGCCATAATGCTGAGCAGAGGGCTGCAGCCATACAGAAACCTGCCGTTCCTTGACAGCATTGTCAAGAGCAGAGACGTCTGGTTGCATGTGCTGCTGTGTCAATGGGCCAAAGATAGGGGAGGGATGGAAAAGGCATCCTCTGTGAAATGAAGGAAAAATCCCATTGAATTATTTCCCAGTCCAAAGGGCAAATGAATGAACATGGGGGATTTTTTTTTTTTACAAAGTGCAAATGTAAAGGAGTCAGGAGTGTCGCTCTCCAAGACTAACTGATGGGAGTTCCAGTCTGTTCCCCTTCCACCTCCTCCTTTCTCTGTGCAGGAGAAACCCAGAAATGAGCACAGAATGCCAGATCCTCCCACCCTATTATCTTCCTTCCTCACTGCACAACAAAGATTCGTGATGTGACAGAGAGACTGCCGAGACTCATCAAGCCCTCGGATCGCTACCCCTTCCTGCTTCTCCACGTGGGCACCAATGATACTGCCAAGAATGACCTTGAGCGGATCACTGCGGACTACGTGGCTCTGGGAAGAAGGATAAAGGAGTTGGAGGCGCAAGTGGTGTTCTCGTCCATCCTCCCCGTGGAAGGAAAAGGCCTGGGTAGGGACCGTCGAATCGTGGAGGTCAACGAATGGCTACGCAGGTGGTGTCGGAGAGAAGGCTTTGGATTCTTTGACCATGGGATGGTGTTCCATGAAGGAGGAGTGCTGGGCAGAGACGGGCTCCATCTTACGAAGAGAGGGAAGAACATCTTTGCCAGCAGGCTGGCTAACCTAGTGAGGAGGGCTTTAAACTAGGTTCACCGGGGGAAGGAGACCAAAGCCCTGAGGTAAGTGGGAAAGCGGGATACCGGGAGGAAGCACAGGCAGGAATGTCTGTGAGGGGAGGGCTCCTGCCTCATACTGGGAATGAGGGGCGATCAACAGGTTATCTCAAGTGCTTATATACAAATGCACAAAGCCTTGGAAACAAGCAGGGAGAACTGGAGGTCCTGGTGATGTCAAGGAATTATGACGTGATTGGAATAACAGAGACTTGGTGGGATAACTCACATGACTGGAGTACAGTCATGGATGGTTATAAACTGTTCAGGAAGGACAGGCAGGGCAGAAAAGGTGGGGGAGTAGCACTGTATGTAAGGGAGCAGTATGACTGCTCAGAGCTCCGGTACGAAACTGTGGAAAAACCTGAGTGTCTCTGGATTAAGTTTAGAAGTGTGTGCAACAAGAGTGATGTCATGGTGGGAGTCTGCTATAGACCACCGGACCAGGGGGATGAGGTGGATGAGGCTTTCTTCCGGCAACTCACGGAAGCTACTAGATCGCATGCCCTGATTCTCATGGGTGACTTTAATTTTCCTGATATCTGCTGGGAGAGCAATACAGCGGTGCATAGACAATCCAGGAAGTTTTTGGAAAGCGTAGGGGACAATTTCCTGGTGCAAGTGCTAGGGGAGCCAACTAGGGGGAGCGCTTTTCTCGACCTGCTGCTCACAAACCGGGTAGAATTAGTGGGGGAAGCAAAAGTGGATGGGAATCTGGGAGGCAGTGACCATGAGTTGGTTGAGTTCAGGATCCTGACGCAGGGAAGAAAGGTAAGCAGCAGGATACGGACCCTGGACTTCAGGAAAGCAGACTTTGACTCCCTCAGGGAACAGATGGCCAGGATCCCCTGGGGGACTAACATGAAAGGGAAGGGAGTCCAGGAGAGCTGGCTGTATTTCAAGGAATCCCTGTTGAGGTTACAGGGACAAACCATCCCGATGAGTCGAAAGAATAGTAAATATGGCAGGCGACCAGCTTGGCTTAATGGTGAAATCCTAGCGGATCTTAAACATAAAAAAGAAGCTTACAAGAAGTGGAAGGTTGGACATATGACCAGGGAAGAGTATAAAAATATTGCTCGGGCATGTAGGAAAGATATCAGGAGGGCCAAATCGCACCTGGAGCTGCAGCTAGCAAGAGATGTCAAGAGTAACAAGAAGGGTTTCTTCAGGTATGTTGGCAACAAGAAGAAAGCCAAGGAAAGTGTGGGCCCCTTACTGAATGAGGGAGGCAAGCTAGTGACAGAGGATGTGGAAAAAGCTAATGTACTCAATGCTTTTTTTGCCTCTGTTTTCACTAACAAGGTCAGCTCCCAGACTGCTGTGCTGGGCAACACAAAATGGGGAAGAGATGGCCAGCCCTCTGTAGAGATAGAGGTGGTTAGGGACTATTTAGAAAAGCTGGACGTGCACAAGTCCATGGGGCCGGACGAATTGCATCCGAGAGTGCTGAAGGAATTGGCGGCTGTGATTGCAGAGCCCTTGGCCATTATCTTTGAAAACTCGTGGCGAACGGGGGAAGTCCCGGATGACTGGAAAAAGGCTAATGTAGTGCCCATCTTTAAAAAAGGGAAGAAGGAGGATCCTGGGAACTACAGGCCAGTCAGCCTCACCTCAGTCCCTGGAAAAATCATGGAGCAGGTCCTCAAAGAATCAATCCTGAAGCACTTAGAGGAGAGGAAAGTGATCAGGAACAGTCAGCATGGATTCACCAAGGGAAGGTCATGCCTGACTAATCTAATCGCCTTTTATGATGAGATTACTGGTTCTGTGGATGAAGGGAAAGCAGTGGATGTATTGTTTCTTGACTTTAGCAAAGCTTTTGACACGGTCTCCCACAGCATTCTTGTCAGCAAGTTAAGGAAGTATGGGCTGGATGAATGCACTATAAGGTGGGTAGAAAGCTGGCTAGATTGTCGGGCTCAACGGGTAGTGATCAATGGCTCCATGTCTAGTTGGCAGCCGGTGTCAAGTGGAGTGCCCCAGGGGTCGGTCCTGGGGCCCGTTTTGTTCAATATCTTCATAAATGATCTGGAGGATGGTGTGGATTGCACTCTCAGCAAATTTGCGGATGATACTAAACTGGGAGGAGTGGTAGATACGCTGGAGGGGAGGGATAGGATACAGAAGGACCTAGACAAATTGGAGGATTGGGCCAAAAGAAATCTAATGAGGTTCAATAAGGATAAATGCAGGGTCCTGCACTTAGGATGGAAGAATCCAATGCACCGCTACAGACTAGGGACCGAATGGCTCGGCAGCAGTTCTGCGGAAAAGGACCTAGGGGTGACAGTGGACGAGAAGCTGGATATGAGTCAGCAGTGTGCCCTTGTTGCCAAGAAGGCCAATGGCATTTTGGGATGTATAAGTAGGGGCATAGCGAGCAGATCGAGGGACGTGATCGTTCCCCTCTATTCGACACTGGTGAGGCCTCATCTGGAGTACTGTGTCCAGTTTTGGGCCCCACACTACAGGAAGGATGTGGATAAATTGGAAAGAGTACAACGAAGGGCAACGAAAATGATTAGGGGTCTAGAGCACATGACTTATGAGGAGAGGCTGAGGGAGCTGGGATTGTTTAGTCTGCAGAAGAGAAGAATGAGGGGGGATTTGATAGCTGCTTTCAACTACCTGAAAGGGGGTTTCAAAGAGGATGACTCTAGACTGTTCTCAATGGTAGCAGATGACAGAACGAGGAGTAATGGTCTCAAGTTGCTATGGGGGAGGTTTAGATTGGATATTAGGAAAAACTTTTTCACTAAGAGGGTGGTGAAACACTGGAATGCGTTACCTAGGGAGGTGGTAGAATCTCCTTCCTTAGAGGTTTTTAAGGTCAGGCTTGACAAAGCCCTGGCTGGGATGATTTAACTGGGACTTGGTCCTGCTTTGAGCAGGGGGTTGGACTAGATGACCTTCTGGGGTCCCTTCCAACCCTGATATTCTATGATTCTATGATTCTAAGATACTCCTTAGCTCTCAGACACATCTGCAGATGGGTATTGTTCTCTCCATTTTACAAAAAAAGGGGACGGCGTCACAGAGGAGCAAAGTAGCTTATCCTAGGTCTCTGGCAGAGCTGGGAATAGAGCTGAGTAATCATTACTCTCAGTCCAGCATGGCTTAGTGCTTTTGTTTGAGGGTTCCCACTTTGAGCTATGACCTTTTCTCCTCCTCTCATATGTTAAGCAGGATTGGGCCTTGGTCACTGTTGGGCTGGGACACTACAAACATAACCCATGGTTTTCCTATTCTCTGCTACCTGAAATTCCCCAGCCATTCCCCCACTTCATTATTTGGCAGAGGAGTGTGGGGTCAGCACTGGAAAAAGAAAAAAGTTAGCTTTGAGAAAGGCTTTGAAGGCGGAGATTAAGGATGCATGGTGAAGAGGACCAGAGAGATCATGCAAGGCATTATCAGCATCAGATAACACTGGAAAGGGAGTGTAAATGGAAACAGAACGGGGGAAGGCATGGACTGTTTGGAAGACTGGAACTCCTCTTCAGTGACAGTTGGAGAACATAAGAACAGCCGGACTGGGTCAGACCAAAGGTCCATCTAGCCCATTATTCTGTCTTCTGACAGTGGCCAATGCCAGGTGCCCCAGAGGGAATGAACAGAACAGGGAATCATCAAGTGATCCATCCCCTGTCGCCCATTCCCAGCTTCTGGCAAACATTATCTCTGCCCATCCTGGCTAGTAGCCATTGATGAATCTATCCTCCATGAACTTATCTAGTTTTTTTTTTAATCCTCCTCCACGAATTTATCTAGTTCTTTTTTGGAGTTGTGGGAAGTAGCTTCCTCTTTCTGAATGCAAAGCAAGACACGTGTTTCTCTATGTGCCTTCCCCCAGTAGAAGTTTTCTTCCTGAGTAGTACTTCTTTCTGCAGAAAACTGAGTAATAAAAACTCACCAAAGGTGGACGAGAGAAGATGGTCCTACCAGAGCAACCCCCAAACTCCCAGCCCTTGGGTATTTCACACCTCAGTACCATAGTGGTTAGCATTCTAGAAACAGGTAGAGAGGTGGATGTTGAAAATCTATTCTGAGTACAGTCCTTCTCGGAAGGACCAGGGGGAAAAAGGCCTAAGACATCACATGAAGCATTCACCGTGACCGGCGGAAGCTTCTTGTCTGTCTACTGCCCTTAGACAAAACTTTCCTCTTCAGTGGGCTGTGGTTCTACCTTCTCGGTGCAGATTCCACTGGTGTGTCCTGAATGTATTCAATATACAACATCGATGTCAACAGTCTACAGGAAGATCCAGCACAAGCAGTATGGCCTTCCTGCTGCTCCACTCTGGTCCTTCATACTGCTCTGCCCTTGTCTTAAGAACATAAGAACGGCCATACTGGGTCAGACCAAAGGTCCATCCAGCCCAGTATCCTGTCCACCAACAGCTGCCAATGCCAGGTGCCCCAGAGGGAGTGAACCTAACAGATTTAGTGATCTCTCTCTTGCCATCCATCTCCACCCTCTGACAAACAAAGGCTAGGGACACCATTCCTTACCCATCCTGACTAATACCCATTAATAGACTTAACCTCCATGAATTTATCCAGTTCTCTGTTAAACCCTGTTATAATCATAGCCTTCACAACCTCCTCAGGCCAGGAGTTCCACAGGTTGACTGTGCACTGAGTGAAGAAGAACTTACTTTTATTTGTTTTAAATCTGCTACCCATTAATTTCATTTGGTGGCCCCTAGTTCTTATATTATGGGAACAAGTAAATAACTTCTCCTTATTCACTTTCTCCACACCACTCATGATTTTATAGACCTCTATCATATCCCCCCTTAGTCTCATCTTTTCCAAGATGAAAAGTCCTAGAATCTTTAATCTCCCCTCATATGGGACCTGTTCCAAACCCCTAATCATTTTAGTTGCCCTTTTCTGAACCTTTTCTAATGCTAGTATATCTTTTTTTGAGATAAGGGGACCACATCTGTACTCAGTATTCAATATGTGGGCGTACCATGGATTTATATAAGGGCAATAAGATATTCTCCGTCTTATACTCTATCCTTTTTTAAATGATTCCTAACATCCCATTTGCTTTTTTGACTGCTGCTGCACACTGCATGGACGTCTTCAGAGAATTATCCACGATGACACCACAATCTTTCTCCTGATTTGTTGTAGCTAAATTAGCACCCATCATATTGTATGTATAGTTGGGGTTATTTTTTCCAATGTGCATTACTTTACATTTATCCACATTAAATTTCATTTGCCATTTTATTGCCAAATCACTTAGTTTTGTGAGATCTTTTTGAAGTTCTTCACAGTCAGCTTTGGTCTTAACTATCTTGAGCAGTTTCATATCATCTGCAAACTTTGCCACCTCACTGTTTACCCCTTTCTCCAGATCATTTATGAATAAGTTGAATAGGATCAGTCCTATGACTGACCCTTGGGGAACACCACTAGTTACTCCTCTCCATTCTGAAAATTTACCATTTATTTCTACCCTTTGTTCCCTGTCTTTTAACCAATTCTCAATTCATGAAAGGATCTTCCCTCTTATCCCATGACAACTTAATTTACGTAAGAGCCTTTGGTGAGGGACCTTGTCAAAGGCTTTCTGGAAATCTAAGTAGACTATGTCCACCGAGTCCCCCTTCTCCACATGTTTGTTGACCCCTTCAAAGAACTCTAATAGATTAGTAAGACACAATCTCCCTTTACAGAAACCATGTTGACTTTTGCCCAGCAATTTATGTTCTTGACTTGACCTCATATTCCCTATGCTTGGGACCAAGTGATTAATTTGGTTTAGGCTCTTCTTTGTTCTTCTTCCCTGTGACATAAAGGTCACCTCTGTGTTTTCTTTCATGGTGACCCTTATGTCTGTTCCCCTTGACTCCATCCACCACACCTCCAAGTTTCCTCCTTTAAGACCTATCTCAAATATATATACAAAACCAAAAGAACCTGTTACCCTGTAGCCATGCACTTTTACTTGAGTAACCCATGCCCATTTTATAGTCTTCATCCCAACTTCTCCCTGTGTTGTCATTTCTCCTCTGGTTTTTATCTTTGCTTAAGATTGCAAACTCCTGGGAGCAGGGATTTGGCGTCTGTTTTGTAGAGTGCCATGCACATCTATGACATTACAGAAGTTATTAGCAATAATAACTGAGGGGAGAATTTGACCCTTTGCATCTTGTAACCCTTTGCAAACTCATTACAATATATATTCATAGCTTAGATGAACCATGACTTTCTATTTATTTAACTACATACATTCTATATACACACATCGACTTCTACCTCTTCTTATTTCAACAAACCAACCTATATTTAATAATACCTAGCTCTTATGCTGTGCTTTTCATTTCAAAGTGCTTTACAAAGGAGGTTGGTATCATTATCCCTATTTTAGAGAGGAGAAACTGAGGCACAGAGCAAGGACTTGCCTTGCCTAAAGTCACCCACTAACAGAGACAGGACTCGAACTCAGGTTTCTAGAACCCCAGATTAGCACACCATCCCCAGACCAGATGTCTTTGTGCACTTTGTTTTGTGCTAATAACTTCTCAGTGTTTTTTTAAAACTCTTCCTTTTGTGTCTTCCAGATATTGGAAGGTCACCCACACAATGGTGGAACCGTTAGCTCCATCCAACGATGTTCATCTGGCTGACAATGTTCATTCTCTTAAACTCCAGATTGAAGGGTCAACCCTTTGAAAATTCTGATTGTTTGTCTTTTAAGGAATCACATGTTCAAACCAGTCTTGAACTTGGTGGTGGGGAGAGTTGTTCCCAACCTGGATCTGATAGAAATTTAGCAAACAACACCTATCTTTATAGTGGACCCAAAATCTGATCAGCCTTGAATTTTGAATTGTTCATCATTCACAACTGGGTTTGGATCCAGACTACTTGACTGGGGTCATAGCTACATTTTCAGGGCTTGTTCCATGGTTCCTTTGATCCGATCGTAGAACGGGGCTGTGATACGTGGGAATGGCACTTTATAAATCAATAACCAACAGTAATACCAGCAAGCACACACTTTGTCATTCCAGTCTGAATCCACTCCCCTTTTTAAGCATGGAAAAGTTCTTTAACTTCATGTAACACATCAGGGAAACTCCGTGGAGACCCACAGATCTGTACTGAAAAGAATGAGAAAGGAAAGTCCTGAAGGTTTGGGATTTTTCTACATGCTATTAATAATAATAATTCATAAATCAACAATGGCTGAGGAGTCATGAAGAAGGAGTCTGCTGCCTTGCTATAAAAGAGACTCCTGTGTGGGTGTGAGAACCGCTTGAAATGGCAAAGGATGCTGGAAACAAAGCAGAAGTGAATTACATTTTTTTTGGCAGAAACTAATTGACAGTCCCGTTCCCCCCTTTTAAAAAAGAGGAATCAATGCTTTTTGGGTGGTTTTATTATTTTTTAAAACTTTTCTCCAGCCTCCAAAAATAAAGTGTTTGAATATCCAAAACTTTTTTTTTTTTTTTTTTTTTTTGCTACTTCTGAACATCAGATTTCTGGCAGGTCTCTCCAACAATGTCCTGCCTTGTCCAAGTACACTCATGTTAAAATCCAGACAGGAGAGAGACTAGATGCCACCAGGGACGGGTAATGGGATAGAGCCTTCCACCTCTACATCATCACTTCAAATCAGCCCAGCTCAGTAGCAGCTGAATGTTTGTTACCATTTGAAGATAGCTGGTTGGTGGTCTCAGTGCAGTCCAACCATGGAAAGGAGACCTGAAAGGATGGTCTTGTGCTTAAGACGTGAGATGGGAATAGGAGAAAATTGGGTTTAATTCCTAACTCTGCCACCCACACCCTGGGTGATCTTCAGCATATCAGTTGATCGCACTGTGCCTCAGTTTCCCATCCGTAAAATTGGACTCATGCTTCCTTTGTTTCACCCTTTGTCCATCTTTGTCTATAGTTAGAGTGTACACAGTGGAAGGGTTTCTCTTATTCTATACCCTACCGCACCTACCACAATCAGGCCCTGATCTCAGCTGAGACCTCTAGATTTCACTGCAATAAAGCTTATACATACTCATGCATTATTCATTTAACTGATTTTTTTCTGGGGATGAATGGTCCTGCCTATACATAACAATGACTTTCTACTAATTGGGGTGCTCAAGACAGGGAGGGAATGTGTAGATTCCAGGAAGGAATCTCCCTGATGCACTCTCTGCTCAATATGGATAATGAAGGGTTACTCATGAGATTCAACTTCAACCTCACCTGGAAACATCAGATGTAATCAGTTTTACCAGCACCTACATTTTGGGAAACTGAAATGAAGTGTTCCTGCCAGCCACCGAGGGCTTAACAAATGTATGCCACCATCATTTGACCAACTAACCATCAAAGATACCTCCTATTTATATAGCACTGTTCAGCCACTTGGATTCCAGCCTGTCTATACAGATATCATTCTGGCACCGCAGCCATGCCACCGGTTGTGAGGTTGAACATAGCAGCACTGCTCCAGCAGTTTTTAGCAAGTGAAGTGAGGGATGCGTCATCCCAATGAAACGATGGGCGTGAATTTTAGAGAGACAAAGTATAAGTGATTTATGCAAGTCTGGAATTTTGCTAGGACGTGGTGTTCTTGCTGAGAGATCTTTGATGTCTAAGGTCAGCCTGGGTCTTGACTGCAGATCTAGGGCCAGATTTTCAGCCGGTGTCAAGGAGCCACGTCTCCACTGAAGTCGATGGAGGAACAGCAAATGATAGCAGGTGAGGATCTGGCCCATGCTTTCCCAGCACGACCACAACTCCTGGTACCAGTGGCTTAGAAGGAACTCAGAGCAGAAGGTCTTAACCTATGGAGTCATCCACACACCTGAAGAGGCTTTCTTTGAAGGTGTCTCTTCTGGGTACTGACCAGTCCCGTTGTGGCTTAGCTTATGAGATCTGATGAGACTGGCACCAGAATGGAGATGGCTGCACTCCAATCTGTTGCTGATACCCAATAAAAGTAATATGACCTGCCAAAGACAATGACTAGCTCAACCGAGGTATCATTTAGCCACGATAATCAGGGATGCAACCCCATGGTCCGGGTGTCACTAAACCCCCAACTGCCAGAAGCTGGGACTGGACGCCAGGGGATGGATCACTTGATAATTGCCCTGTTCTGTTCATTACCTCTGAGGCAGCTAGCACTGGCCACTGTCGGAAACAGGAGACTGAGCTAGATGGACCATTGGTCTGATCAGTATGGCCATTCTTAGGTTCTTAAATCTGCCTGCTGATACCTGGACGCTCACAAAGCAGCATTATGCTGTGCATTACCATACCCAAGTTTTCCACCCTTTTCTCTTACTCTTAGGGACCAGATCCTCAGCTGGTGTCAATCAGTGCTGCAGCAGAGTTGTACCTATTTCCACCATTGGGGGATCTTTCCATAGCCTTCATTACACCTCTTAATGTGGAAGAGTAGTCCAGTGGTGTCTCCAGCCCTCGGTTCCCCATCAGTGACACAGGGATAATTGTACTTGCCCACCTTATAAGGGTGTTGTCAGGATACATGCATTAAAGAGGGTGAGATGCTCAGATACTGCAGTGATGGGGGACCAGATAAGTACAACAGAAGTAGAAGTAAAAAAAACTGGGGGACTTTTGCCAGGTCTGTAGCTTGGCAATGACCTCCCCAGCAACCCGTCATCCGAAATGGCGGAGTTGCCCTCACCTCCAGAAAACTAGCGTCGGAGAGAGCTGTGCCTCTTGCACACACAATTGCATCTCAGCTTGCCAACTCTTTTATATTTCCTCATGCTGCTCTCGAGCCACTCTTAGGCATCCTTCCCAACGGCTTGGAAATCACGCATCGAAGCTTCTATATTTGCTGTCAGACCCGTGCCAAGATTAGCATTACCACGAGATGGAAAAATATCCATCAACCGGATATGAAAGAATGGTGTGAGGAAGTAGAGTTATGTCAAAGGAGCACAAAGAGAGCTTGCGTGTGTAGGGGAAACTGGCATATTTGATTTTTTCCATCTGGCCCGCTTTCGCAGATTGCCGTAGCTACAACATAATGCTTATGCTCCTTCTAATATTCCTGACTACGTTCAAATTATTTTCACAGGCTGCTCTCGGTAATGATGGGCCAACTTCAAAAAGGGCTGGAGTTTGGGTTCAGACAGACATCCGGAGGTGTAGATGCTCATTGCAGTAGCGGCATCTTATCCAA
Organism: Dermochelys coriacea; assembly: GCF_009764565.3. Classification (NCBI taxonomy): domain Eukaryota; kingdom Metazoa; phylum Chordata; order Testudines; family Dermochelyidae; genus Dermochelys; species Dermochelys coriacea. The sequence continues at coordinate 142,388,426 of NC_050071.1, forward strand.
ACTCTAGGAGTTGTCTTTAGAGCTGGCCTCTCAACATGTGAGTGAAGCCAGCTTCGATTCTTTTACCCTCAGTGGGACAAATCCACAGATCATAGAATCATAGAATCATAGAATATCAGGGTTGGAAGGGACCCCAGAAGGTCATCTAGTCCAACCCCCTGCTCAAAGCAGGACCAAGTCCCAGTTAAATCATCCTAGCCAGGGCTTTGTCAAGCCTGACCTTAAAAACCTCTAAGGAAGGAGATTCTACCACCTCCCTAGGTAACGCATTCCAGTGTTTCACCACCCTCTTAGTGAAAAAGTTTTTCCTAATATCCAATCTAAACCTCCCCCATTGCAACTTGAGACCATTACTCCTCGTTCTGTCATCTGCTACCATTGAGAACAGTCTAGAGCCATCCTCTTTGAAACCCCCTTTCAGGTAGTTGAAAGCAGCTATCAAATCCCCCCTCATTCTTCTCTTCTGGAGACTAAACAATCCCAGCTCCCTCAGCCTCTCCTCATAAGTCATGTGCTCTAGACCCCTAATCATTTTTGTTGCCCTTCGCTGTACTCTTTCCAATTTATCCACATCCTTCTTGTAGTGTGGGGCCCAAAACTGGACACAGTACTCCAGATGAGGCCTCACCAGTGTCGAATAGAGGGGAACGATCACGTCCCTCGATCTGCTCGCTATGCCCCTACTTATACATCCCAAAATGCCATTGGCCTTCTTGGCAACAAGGGCACACTGCTGACTCATATCCAGCTTCTCGTCCACTGTCACCCCTAGGTCCTTTTCCGCAGAACTGCTGCCGAGCCATTCGGTCCCTAGTCTGTAGCGGTGCATTGGATTCTTCCATCCTAAGTGCAGGACCCTGCACTTATCCTTATTGAACCTCATTAGATTTCTTTTGGCCCAATCCTCCAATTTGTCTAGGTCCTTCTGTATCCTATCCCTCCCCTCCAGCGTATCTACCATTCCTCCCAGTTTAGTATCATCCGCAAATTTGCTGAGAGTGCAATCCACACCATCCTCCAGATCATTTATGAAGATATTGAACAAAACGGGCCCCAGGACCGACCCCTGGGGCACTCCACTTGACACCGGCTGCCAACTAGACATGGAGCCATTGATCACTACCCGTTGAGCCCGACAATCTAGCCAGCTTTCTACCCACCTTATAGTGCATTCATCCGGCCCATACTTCCTTAACTTGCTGACAAGAATGCTGTGGGAGACCGTGTCACAAGCTTTGCTAAAGTCAAGAAACAATACATCCACTGCTTTCCCTTCATCCACAGAACCAGTAATCTCATCATAAAAAGCGATTAGATTAGTCAGGCATGACCTTCCCTTGGTGAATCCATGCTGACTGTTCCTGATCACTTTCCTCTCCTCTAAGTGCTTCAGGATTGATTCTTTGAGGACCTGCTCCATGATTTTTCCAGGGACTGAGGTGAGGCTGACTGGCCTGTAGTTCCCAGGATCCTCCTTCTTCCCTTTTTTAAAGATGGGCACTACATTAGCCTTTTTCCAGTCATCCGGGACTTCCCCCGTTCGCCACGAGTTTTCAAAGATAATGGCCAAGGGCTCTGCAATCACAGCCGCCAATTCCTTCAGCACTCTCGGATGCAATTCATCCGGCCCCATGGACTTGTGCACGTCCAGCTTTTCTAAATAGTCCCTAACCACCTCTATCTCTACAGAGGGCTGGCCATCTCTTCCCCATTTTGTGATGCCCAGCACAGCAGTCTGGGAGCTGACCTTGTTAGTGAAAACAGAGGCAAAAAAAGCATTGAGTACATTAGCTTTTTCCACATCCTCTGTCACTAGTTTGCCTCCCTCATTCAGTAAGGGGCCCACACTTTCCTTGGCTTTCTTCTTGTTGCCAACATACCTGAAGAAACCCTTCTTGTTACTCTTGACATCTCTTGCTAGCTGCAGCTCCAGGTGCGATTTGGCCCTCCTGATATCTTTCCTACATGCCCGAGCAATATTTTTATACTCTTCCCTGGTCATATGTCCAACCTTCCACTTCTTGTAAGCTTCTTTTTTATGTTTAAGATCCGCTAGGATTTCACCATTAAGCCAAGCTGGTCGCCTGCCATATTTACTATTCTTTCGACTCATCGGGATGGTTTGTCCCTGTAACCTCAACAGGGATTCCTTGAAATACAGCCAGCTCTCCTGGACTCCCTTCCCTTTCATGTTAGTCCCCCAGGGGATCCTGGCCATCTGTTCCCTGAGGGAGTCAAAGTCTGCTTTCCTGAAGTCCAGGGTCCGTATCCTGCTGCTTACCTTTCTTCCCTGCGTCAGGATCCTGAACTCAACCAACTCATGGTCACTGCCTCCCAGATTCCCATCCACTTTTGCTTCCCCCACTAATTCTACCCGGTTTGTGAGCAGCAGGTCAAGAAAAGCGCTCCCCCTAGTTGGCTCCCCTAGCACTTGCACCAGGAAATTGTCCCCTACGCTTTCCAAAAACTTCCTGGATTGTCTATGCACCGCTGTATTGCTCTCCCAGCAGATATCAGGAAAATTAAAGTCACCCATGAGAATCAGGGCATGCGATCTAGTAGCTTCCGTGAGTTGCCGGAAGAAAGCCTCATCCACCTCATCCTCCTGGTCCGGTGGTCTATAGCAGACTCCCACCATGACATCACTCTTGTTGCACACACTTCTAAACTTAATCCAGAGACACTCAGGTTTTTCCACAGTTTCGTACCGGAGCTCTGAGCAGTCATACTGCTCCCTTACATACAGTGCTACTCCCCCACCTTTTCTGCCCTGCCTGTCCTTCCTGAACAGTTTATAACCATCCATGACTGTACTCCAGTCATGTGAGTTATCCCACCAAGTCTCTGTTATTCCAATCACGTCATAATTCCTTGACATCACCAGGACCTCCAGTTCTCCCTGCTTGTTTCCAAGGCTTTGTGCATTTGTATATAAGCACTTGAGATAACCTGTTGATCGCCCCTCATTCCCAGTATGAGGCAGGAGCCCTCCCCTCACAGACATTCCTGCCTGTGCTTCCTCCCGGTATCCCGCTTTCTCACTTACCTCAGGGCTTTGGTCTCCTTCCCCCGGTGAACCTAGTTTAAAGCCCTCCTCACTAGGTTAGCCAGCCTGCTGGCAAAGATGTTCTTCCCTCTCTTCGTAAGATGGAGCCCGTCTCTGCCCAGCACTCCTCCTTCATGGAACACCATCCCATGGTCAAAGAATCCAAAGCCTTCTCTCCGACACCACCTGCGTAGCCATTCGTTGACCTCCACGATTCGACGGTCCCTACCCAGGCCTTTTCCTTCCACGGGGAGGATGGACGAGAACACCACTTGCGCCTCCAACTCCTTTATCCTTCTTCCCAGAGCCACGTAGTCCGCAGTGATCCGCTCAAGGTCATTCTTGGCAGTATCATTGGTGCCCACGTGGAGAAGCAGGAAGGGGTAGCGATCCGAGGGCTTGATGAGTCTCGGCAGTCTCTCCGTCACATCACGAATCTTAGCCCCTGGCAAGCAGCAGACTTCTCGGTTTTCCCGGTCAGGGCGGCAGATAGATGACTCAGTCCCCCGGAGGAGAGAGTCCCCGACCACCACCACCCGCCTTCTCCTCTTGGGAGTGGTGGTCGTGGAACCCCCAACCTCAGGACATCGCATCTCATGCCTCCCAACCAGCGGGGTCTCCTTCTGCTTTCTCCCCCCAGACATATCATCTGGTCCACTCTCCGCATTGGTACCTGTGGAGAGAACATGAAAGCGGTTAGTTACCTGTGTCTGTGTTACTGGAACCCGGACATTCCGCTTACCTCTTCTGGAGGTCACATGTTGCCAAGCTTCTTCACTGGCCTCTTGGCTCCTCTGTGCAACCTGCTCTATATCTTTAGAGCTTTGTGCCCCTAGAAACCTATCCTGAGTTTGGTCCAGAAAATCCTCAGCCTCTCGTATACAACGCAGGGTCGTTACCTGTTGCTCCAGACCTTCAATCTTCTCTTCCAATATGGAGACCAGCTTGCACTTTGTACAGACAAAGTCGCTTCTGTCCTGTGGAAGAAAGACAAACATGGCACATCCAGTGCAGGTCACAACAGCTGAACCCCCCCCTTCCATATCACCTACCTACTATGAGCTTCCTCAGAGACGTTGGCAAGATGTAAGCCTCACTGGGCTCACTCCAGGCGAACTCCCAGGCAAACTCCTGCTGTGAGCTGCTCTGCTGTCCCCGCTGCTCCGCTGGTTCGCTGATGATGTGTAAGGGTAGGAAACTCCCATGCTAGAAAGTGGGTGTGTGTCTAGGTAAGCACATCTGAGTCTACAGAGTCCAAGCTTGTCTAACATGTCTGCCGAGGGTAGCTGGAAAATGGTGTAAATGGCTCAGAGTGTGGGTATACTCCTACTCCTACACAGCAGCTGGGAATGTGCTTCCCGGCACAGGTCGACAGCCGTGCTAGCCCTCAAGCTAGCACACTAAAAATAGCAGCACAGCTGGGGGATAGCACTGATGGTGCCTTGGGCCAGCTGCCTGAGAGCATACCCAGGGGGTCTGGGTGAGATTGGACCCAGCTGGCTAACCTGAGCTGCTGCTCGGGCTACCCCTAGCTACGCAGCTATTTTTAGCATGTTAGTTCAAGCAGAGCCAGCGTGTATCAGTCTAGGATCCACGCTCCCAGCTGGGTATAGATGTACCTTTAGAGTTAATATATCTATCAATAGATATTTATGTAAAGTAAGATTTCACCTGTTAAATTAGCCACGAAAGGCTTCAAATCTGCCCTGGTAAAGGCATGAGGAGTCCTGACAGTGCTTTCATGGGGAAATCCCCTCTCAAGCTGTATTCTCACATAGAATCATAGAATTGTAGGACTGGAAGGGACCTTGAGAGGTCATCTAGACTAGTCCCCTGCACTCAAGGTATGACTAAGTATTATCTAGACCATCATTGATAGGTGTGTGTCTAACCTGCTTTTTAAAATCTCCAGTGACGGAGATTACACAACCTCCCTAGGCAATTTAGTTCAGTGTTTAACCACCATGACAGGAAGCTTTTCCTACTGTCCAACCTAAACTGCCCTTGCTGCAATTTAAGCCCATTGCTTCTTGTCCTGTCCTCAGAGGTTAACAAGAACATTTTTTCTCCCTCCTCCTTCCAACAACCTTTTCTGTACTTGAAAATGGTTATCATGTCCCCTCTCAGTCTTCTCTTTTCCAGACTAAACAAACCCAGTTTTTTCAATCTTCCCGCACAGGTCATGTTTTCTAGACCTTTAATCATTTTTGTTGCTCTTCTCTGGACTTTCTCCATTTGTCCACATCTTTCCTGAAATGTGGCGCCCAGAACTGGACACAGTACTCCAGTTGAGGTCTAATCAGCACGGAGTAGAGAGGAAGAATTACTTCTCATGTCTTGCTTACAAACTCCTGCTAATACATCCCAGAATGATGTTTACTTTTCTTGCAATAGTGTTACACCATTGACTCATAATTAGCTTGTGATCCACTATGACCCCCGATCCCTTTCCACAGTACGCCTTCCTAGACAGTCATTTCCCATTTTGTATGTGTACAACCACTGTTCCCTCTAAGCTGTGCACGTGTACGCGCGCACACAGATCCTAAACTCCACACACATGGTGAAACACCACGCACACAAAAATTTGCATAGAAGAAATTTTTTGCGCACACGGCCTGTCAAAAATTAGAGGGAGTATTGGGCAACCGATTGTTCCTTCCTAAGTGGAGTATTTTGCATTTGTCCTTATTGAATTTCATCCTATTTACTTCAGACCATTTTTCCAGTTTGTCCAGATCATTTTGAATTTTAATCCTATCCTCCAAAGCACTTGCAACCCCTCCCAGCTTGTATCGTCTGCAAACATCTCTGGATCCAGAAGGGCAAAGGCAGAAGCAAAAGTGGGATGGCAGGGAAACTCTCTGAACATTTCATAACCTTCCGGAAGGGTTTGGTTCAAGTTTTTTCAGCCCTATAGGTGAGAGATGGTTGAGGGTGTGGAAAACTCCTTATTTTCTCCAACTCCCATGTTCTTCCTAGACAGCTCCTTTCATTCTGCAATCACAGGAGCACCATATCCAGTCCTATGCTTAAATTTCCTTATTTTCTGATCCCAGATTCAGAGTATGCAGAGCAACAGAGCCACTACCTTTGAAGATCTCCCACCAGAACTGTTCCCCCAGTGAGGTTTCCATTTTGCCACCCCTTCGAACGTCCATTTCACCTTATGGATGAACCAGACCTACAAACGATATGAGGAGCAAATTACTGGGACAGGAGGAGAGACAGAACTGTGACAGTCACATCCGAAGATGGGATGTTGGTGATGTCAAGTGGCTCAGGCCTTCATCCTGTGGTGGACTAAACACAGCTGTGAGGATGATGATGAGAGTTTTGTCATGTGTCAAAAAATTGCAGAAAAATGTGGTTTTCAAAAGTGCTCAGCATCCAGTGGGTCCTGCTGAGTATTTTGGAAAACCTGGCTTCTCCATTTGGGTGCATACATGGTTGGGGAGCCCATAACTTTTTAAAAGAGACAAATGTTAAGGCAGGTGTATGAGCAAGAATGATGGCAGTGAATCTATCTAAACCATCATGGTTTGTCTTAAGAATATGAGTAAAGTTAGCAAAACAGTTGGTCAGTCTCAAAGAACATTTGTCCCTGGTCACTACTGTTTTCCCCTAAAATTTCTGTCCACACATTGTGCAGATCTCCAGATCCTGTGTAGTTAACGTTATTACAGTATACTAGCTAGAGCTGCATGGGAAATGGTTTTCCCATTCCGGGATAATTTTTTAGCGTTCAATACTTTTTTCCATCCTATATGAAGACGAAAAGTCAAAATCTTGAAAAGTTTAATGAACCAAAAATTCTTTTGGTTCAGGATAATTAGTTTTGTTTAGCTTTTGATCTATCTTTCTATCTTTTTTAAAGTCTAATGAGCTTAAATTTTGAAAAGAGAAATCATTTGGTGTCAGAAAATCTGATTCCTCCCCCCACCCAAAATGTCAAAACGAAATATTTCGACAATTTCTAAACGTTTCTTTTCAAAAATGATTGGAGTCAGGAGATGTGTCCAAACTGACCCAGCTTTGCAAACTGTTTTGGTTTTGGCGACTCAGCATTTTTTGAAGAAAAAAACGTTTAATCGAGAAATTCCTGACCAGCTCCAACAGCTACACTGTGCAGCCCCAACTGACAGAAAGAGTGTGGTCAAGCCATCTGATCACTGAGCTCAAGAACCAGGATCCCTGATTTTTAACCTCAGCGCTGCCACTGCGTTAGAGCTGCTTGGTTTTGAAAATTTGACCATCAGTGTCCAAAACTATTATTATTTTACAGTAGTGCCAAAAAGCCTGCACGGGGATTAGGCTTCCCTTGGACTAGGTGCTGTACAAACACATAGGGAGAGAAAAGGAGTACTTGTGGCACCTTAGAGACTAACAAATTTATTTGAGCATAAGCTTTCATGAGCTACAGCTCACTTCATCGGTTGCATTCAGTGGAAAATACAGTGGGGAGATTTATATACACACAGAGAGAACATGAAACAATGGGTATTACCATACACACTGTAAGGAGAGTGATCACTTAAGATGAGCTATTACCAGCAGGTAGGGAGAGTGGGGGGGAAGAAAGAAAACCTTTTGTGGTGATAATCAAGGTGGGCCATTTCCAGCAGTTGACAAGAATGTCTGAGGAACAGTGGGGGGATGGGGGGGAATAGTTTTACTTTGTGTAATGACCCATCCACTCCCAGTCTCTATTCAAGCCTAAGTTAACAGTTCCTGCCAGAGTAGCTCACAATCTAAATAGATAAGACAGACAAAGGCTGGGAGGGGGAAATGAGGCGCAAATAGGTGAAATGACTTGCCCAAGGTCACACAGCTGGTTCGTTGCAGAGCTCAGGTTAACACCCAGATTTTCTGACACCAGTCTTATACCTTATCCACTAGGGTCTAGATACATTATGCACACTCTGACTACATCATGCAGGCCACTGAATACATCAGGAAGGCCAGAACTGGTCTGTGGTCTGTATGTTTGACACTAATGATCCAGACCATGCTTGGTTTCTCTGGAAGTCGAGCTGCATTAAAAAATAAAGCAAAGAAATGAAATGTGGATTCAGCAGGGGGAGAAGCACCCTGACAGGTTCACTGGGTCTTCCTCACTGGAAGCTTGGAGCTATCCGGGTTGCATCACATTGAGCTTGTACATCCAATGTGAGCATTGGCCCAGTGTTGCAGTACAGAAGCATTTTACTGCGTCTTTGGCCAAATTGTTGAATAACTTGTTTTCTTTCTTTCTAGGGGAACCTTAATTGGCAAGGATGTTCCAAGTGGCAAACAGCCACCAATCATCAGGATTAATAGTCAAACACACAGAGCGAAGCTTTGGGAATAATACTGAAGAAACGATCCTGTAGGCACAGAAGCAAACAGAATCAAATCAGTATTCCATGTGGCCAAATCTTCACCTTATCACCTTAGGGGGAATTTGGATAGTATTACCCAGAATGCTCCCTGCTGCAACTTTGCCTTGAAAAACAATCCGTTTCGGAGCGCAGCATAATTTAAAGTGACTGCATTATTAGGATTTAACTTTGAACTTCAACATTTGGAATACATTATTTAATCATTAATTTCCTCCAGTTTCCCCCATCTAGCTTTACTGCTTCATGCTAGATCTCTGGGCGCTGTGGTCCCAGCCACACTTCTATCCAACAGTTTGTGCTTCAGCAGTTCAGCGTTCCATCAATCTTTCCTACAGCAAAAGCCTGTGTTTATTTTAACCACTGAGCCAACGGTGTACCCTGGCTTGAGAGTGCAAAAATAGATAATTCTCTCCCTCCTGTAGGCCTCTCCCATAGATCATTCTGAGTTTGGTCTGTTATAACCCCTTCAAGGGAAAAGTGACACCATAAAAATGACTTTGTGGGGCTCCACGGTTGGTGTTGGATTCCCTCCATTTATGAATCGAGAGCCGATTTTTTTTTTTCCTGACTGCCATCATGGTGGAAACCAGCTGGGGATCTGAATGTCAAGCTGTGGTCTTTCTGGTTCTTTCAACCCTCACGATTCTGCAGTCAGACCTTTGTTGACAATTTAGTTGGTGGTGTCTAAGGCAAAAGAAATTGTTCTCCCATCTCTGCTTTGACTCTGCAGCACTAAGAAGACTAAAAAAATTGCCCTTTTCAATAAGCTAAGCAGACGGGGTGCAAAGACATACAGGGAACAGAGTTGTGTAAAATGTCATTTTCACATGGCTGCTTTTCTGATCACAGCCATTTCTCCCAGGGTCAGATTTTTATACCCTGGGTAACATAAGAATCTTACTCCACGAGTGGGCCCATTGAAATCAAATGGATCAGAACCTCAGCTGGTGCACACTGGTATAGCTCCACTGAAGTTAGTGTGCTCAGATACTAGGACGGTGGGTGGCAGTTTAAAACCTTAAGGTAGATAAGAGCTATGAACCAGCTCAGGATCTGCAATGAGGCCACTCATGGATTAAGGATTTTCTCAATGTGAGCAAGGGTGCCAGCATCTGGCCCTAAATGAACGGAACTAAAGGGCACAAGAGAACAAACCAACTACAAGAGAACAGCAATGTGCAGGTACAGAATGCTTAAGAAGGGCTGCGTGTGCACCAGAGTGAAGTATGAATGGTAATTCAGTGCTGGTTGCCAAGTAACTGTACTCAAGGCCTGAACTGGTTGTATTTCGAACATGTGTGCTTTGCATTTAGATTAGAAATCTATAATAGAATCATAGAATATCAGGGTTGGAAGGGACCTCAGGAGGTATCTAGTCCAACCCCCTGCTCAAAACAGGACCAATCCCCAACTAAACCATCCCAGCCAGGACTTTGTCAAGCCTGACCTTAAAAACTTCTAAGGAAGGAGATTCCACCACCTCCCTAGGTAACGCATTCCAGCGTTTCACCACCCTCCTAGTGAAAAAGTTTTTCCTAATATCCAACCTTCCCCACTGCAACTTGAGACATTTGCTCCTTGTTCTGTCATCTGCTACCACTGAGAACAGTCTAGATCCATCCTCTTTAGAACCCCCTTTCAGGTAGTTGAAAGCAGCTATCAAATTCCCCCTCCTTCTCTTCCGCAGACTAAACAATCCCAGTTCCCTCAGTCTCTCCTCATAAGTCATGTGTTCCAGTCCCCTAATCATTTTTGTTGCCCTCCGCTGGACACTTTCCAATTTTTCCACATCCTTCTTGTAGTGTGGGGCCCCAAACTGGACACAGTACTCCAGGTGAGGCCTCACCAATGTCGAATATAGGGGAACGATCACGTCCCTCGATCTGCTGGCAATGCCCCTACTTATAATCCCAAAATGCCATTGGCCTTCTTGGCAACAACAGCACACTGTTGACTCATATCCAGCTTCTCATCCACTGTAACCCCTAGGTCTTTTTCTGCAGAACTGCTGCTAAGCCATTTGGTCCCTAGTCTGTAGCTGTGCATGGGATTCTTCCGTCCTCAGTGCAGGACTTTGCACTTGTCCTTATTGAACCTTATCAGATTTTTTTTGGCCCAATCCTCTAATTTGTCTAGGTCCCTCTGTATCCTATCCCTACCCTCCAGCGTATCTAGCTCTCCCTGCCAGTTTAGTGTCATCTGCAAACTTGCTAAGGGTGCAATCTATACCATCCTCCAGATCATTAATGAAGATATTGAACCAAACCGGCCCCAGGACCAACCCTTGGGGCACTCCACTTGATACCGGCTGCCAACTACACATGGAGCCATTGATAATTACCCATTGAGCACAACAATCTAGTCAACTTTCTATCCACCTTATAGTCCATTCATCCAGCCCATACTTCTTTAACTTGCTGGCAAGTATACTGTGAAAGACCATGTCCATCCTCCCCGTGGAAGGAAAAGGCCTGGGTAGGGACCGTCGAATCGTGGAGGTCAACGAATGGCTACGCAGGTGGTGTCGGAGAGAAGGCTTTGGATTCTTTGACCATGGGATGGTGTTCCATGAAGGAGGAGTGCTGGGCAGAGACGGGCTCCATCTTACGAAGAGAGGGAAGAACATCTTTGCCAGCAGGCTGGCTAACCTAGTGAGGAAGGCTTTAAACTAGGTTCACCGGGGGAAGGAGACCAAAGCCCTGAGGTAAGTGGGAAAGCGGGATACCGGGAGGAAGCACAGGCAGGAATGTCTGTGAGGGGAGGGCTCCTGCCTCATACTGGGAATGAGGGGCGATCAACAGGTTATCTCAAGTGCTTATATACAAATGCACAAAGCCTTGGAAACAAGCAGGGAGAACTGGAGGTCCTGGTGATGTCAAAGAATTATGACGTGATTGGAATAACAGAGACTTGGTGGGATAACTCACATGACTGGAGTACAGTCATGGATGGTTATAAACTGTTCAGGAAGGACAGGCAGGGCAGAAAAGGTGGGGGAGTAGCACTGTATGTAAGGGAGCAGTATGACTGCTCAGAGCTCCGGTACGAAACTGTGGAAAAACCTGAGTGTCTCTGGATTAAGTTTAGAAGTGTGTGCAACAAGAGTGATGTCATGGTGGGAGTCTGCTATAGACCACCGGACCAGGGGGATGAGGTGGATGAGGCTTTCTTCCGGCAACTCACGGAAGCTACTAGATCGCATGCCCTGATTCTCATGGGTGACTTTAATTTTCCTGATATCTGCTGGGAGAGCAATACAGCGGTGCATAGACAATCCAGGAAGTTTTTGGAAAGCGTAGGGGACAATTTCCTGGTGCAAGTGCTAGGGGAGCCAACTAGGGGGAGCGCTTTTCTTGACCTGCTGCTCACAAACCGGGTAGAATTAGTGGGGGAAGCAAAAGTGGATGGGAATCTGGGAGGCAGTGACCATGAGTTGGTTGAGTTCAGGATCCTGACGCAGGGAAGAAAGGTAAGCAGCAGGATACGGACCCTGGACTTCAGGAAAGCAGACTTTGACTCCCTCAGGGAACAGATGGCCAGGATCCCCTGGGGGACTAACATGAAAGGGAAGGGAGTCCAGGAGAGCTGGCTGTATTTCAAGGAATCCCTGTTGAGGTTACAGGGACAAACCATCCCGATGAGTCGAAAGAATAGTAAATATGGCAGGCGACCAGCTTGGCTTAATGGTGAAATCCTAGCGGATCTTAAACATAAAAAAGAAGCTTACAAGAAGTGGAAGGTTGGACATATGACCAGGGAAGAGTATAAAAATATTGCTCGGGCATGTAGGAAAGATATCAGGAGGGCCAAATCGCACCTGGAGCTGCAGCTAGCAAGAGATGTCAAGAGTAACAAGAAGGGTTTCTTCAGGTATGTTGGCAACAAGAAGAAAGCCAAGGAAAGTGTGGGCCCCTTACTGAATGAGGGAGGCAAGCTAGTGACAGAGGATGTGGAAAAAGCTAATGTACTCAATGCTTTTTTTGCCTCTGTTTTCACTAACAAGGTCAGCTCCCAGACTGATGTGCTGGGCATCACAAAATGGGGAAGAGATGGCCAGCCCTCTGTAGAGATAGAGGTGGTTAGGGACTATTTAGAAAAGCTGGACGTGCACAAGTCCATGGGGCCGGATGAATTGCATCCGAGAGTGCTGAGGGAATTGGCGGCTGTGATTGCAGAGCCCTTGGCCATTATCTTTGAAAACTCGTGGCGAACGGGGGAAGTCCCGGATGACTGGAAAAAGGCTAATGTAGTGCCCATCTTTAAAAAAGGGAAGAAGGAGGATCCTGGGAACTACAGGCCGGTCAGCCTCACCTCAGTCCCTGGAAAAATCATGGAGCAGGTCCTCAAAGAATCAATCCTGAAGCACTTAGAGGAGAGGAAAGTGATCAGGAACAGTCAGCATGGATTCACCAAGGGAAGGTCATGCCTGACTAATCTAATCGCCTTTTATGATGAGATTACTGGTTCTGTGGATGAAGGGAAAGCAGTGGATGTATTGTTTCTTGACTTTAGCAAAGCTTTTGACACGGTCTCCCACAGCATTCTTGTCAGCAAGTTAAGGAAGTATGGGCTGGATGAATGCACTATAAGGTGGGTAGAAAGCTGGCTAGATTGTCGGGCTCAACGGGTAGTGATCAATGGCTCCATGTCTAGTTGGCAGCCGGTGTCAAGTGGAGTGCCCCAGGGGTCGGTCCTGGGGCCCGTTTTGTTCAATATCTTCATAAATGATCTGGAGGATGGTGTGGATTGCACTCTCAGCAAATTTGCGGATGATACTAAACTGGGAGGAGTGGTAGATACGCTGGAGGGGAGGGATAGGATACAGAAGGACCTAGACAAATTGGAAGATTGGGCCAAAAGAAATCTAATGAGGTTCAATAAGGATAAGTGCAGGGTCCTGCACTTAGGATGGAAGAATCCAATGCACCGCTACAGACTAGGGACCGAATGGCTCGGCAGCAATTCTGCGGAAAAGGACCTAGGGGTGACAGTGGACGAGAAGCTGGATATGAGTCAGCAGTGTGCCCTTGTTGCCAAGAAGGCCAATGGCATTTTGGGATGTATAAGTAGGGGCATAGCGAGCAGATCGAGGGACGTGATCGTTCCCCTCTATTCGACACTGGTGAGGCCTCATCTGGAGTACTGTGTCCAGTTTTGGGCCCCACACTACAAGAAGGATGTGGATAAATTGGAAAGAGTACAGCGAAGGGCAACAAAAATGATTAGGGGTCTAGAGCACATGACTTATGAGGAGAGGCTGAGGGAGCTGGGATTGTTTAGTCTCCAGAAGAGAAGAATGAGGGGGGATTTGATAGCTGCTTTCAATTACCTGAAAGGGGGTTTCAAAGAGGATGGCTCTAGACTGTTCTCAATGGTAGCAGATGACAGAACGAGGAGTAATGGTCTCAAGTTGCAATGGGGGAGGTTTAGATTGGATATTAGGAAAAACTTTTTCACTAAGAGGGTGGTGAAACACTGGAATGCGTTACCTAGGGAGGTGGTAGAATCTCCTTCCTTAGAGGTTTTTAAGGTCAGGCTTGACAAAGCCCTGGCTAGGATGATTTAACTGGGACTTGGTCCTGCTTTGAGCAGGGGGTTGGACTAGATGACCTTCTGGGGTCCCTTCCAACCCTGATATTCTATGATTCTATGATTCTATGTCAAAAGCTTTGCTAAAGTCAAGGAACAACACGTCCACTGCTTTCCCCTCATCCACAGAGCCAGTTATCTCATCATAGAAGGCAATTAGATTAGTCAGGCACGACTTGCCCTTGGTGAATCCATGCTGACTGTTCCTGATCACTTTCCTCTCCTCTAAGTGCTTCAGAATTGATTCCTTGAGGACCTGCTCCATGATTTTTCCAGGGACTGAGGTGAGGCTGACTGGCCTGTAGTCCCCAGGATCCTCCTTCTTCCCTTTTTTAAAGATGGGCACTACATTTGCCTTTTTCTAGTCGTCTGGGACCTCCCCCAATTGCCATGAGTTTTCAAAGATAATGGCCAATGGCTCTGCAATCACATCCGCCAACTCCTTTAGCACTCTCAGATGCAGCACATCCGGACCCATGGACTTGTGCTGGTTCAGCTTTTGTAAATAGTCCCAAACCACTTCTTTCTCCACAGAGAGCTGGTCACCTCCTCCCCATTCTGTGCTGCCCAGTGCAGTAGTCTGGGAGCTGACCTTGTTCGTGAAGACAGAGGCAAAAAAAGTATTGAGTACATTAGCTTTTTCCACATCCTCTCTTACTGTGTTGCCTCCCTCATTCAGTAATGGGCCCACACTTTCCTTGACTTTCTTCTTGTTGCTAACATACCTGAAGAAACCCTTCTTGTCACTCTTAACATCTCTTGCTAGCTGCAATTCCAGGTGTGATTAGGCCTTCCTGATTTCACTTCTGCATGCCCGAGCAATATTTTTATACTCTTCCCTGGTCATTTGTCCAATCTTCCACTTCTTGTAACCTTCTTTTTTGTTTTTAAGATCAGCAAGGATTTCACTGTTAAGCCAAGCTGGTCACCTGCCATATTTACTATTCTTTCTACACATCGGGATGGTTTGTCCCTGTAACCTCAATTAGGATTCTTTAAAATACAGCCAGCTCTCCTGGACTCCTTTCCCCCTCATGTTATTCTCCCAGGGGATCCTGCCCATCAGTTCCCTGAGGGAGTCAAAGTCTGCTTTTCTAAAGTCCAGGGTACGTATTCTGCTGCTCTTCTTTCTTCCCTGTGTCAGGATCCTGAACTCGACCATCTCATGGTCACTGCCTTCCAGGTTCCCATCCACTTTTGCTTCCCCTACTAATTCTTCCCAGTTTGTGAGCAGCAGGTCAAGAAGAGCTCTACCCCTAGTTGGTTCCTCCAGCACTTGCACCAGGAAATTGTCCCCTACACTTTCCAAAAACTTCCTGGATTGTGTGTGCCCTGTTGTATTGCTCTCCCAGCAGATATCAGGGTAATTGAAGTCTCCCATGAGAACCAGGGCCTGCGATCTAGTAACTTCCATGAGTTGCCGGAAGAAAGCCTTGTCCACCTCATCCCCCGGTCCGGTGGTCTATAGCAGACTCCCACCACGACATCACTCTTGTTGCTCACACTTCTAAACTTAATCCAGAGACTCTCAGGTTTTTCTACAGTTGCATACCAGAGCTCTGAGCAGTCATACTGCTCTCTTACATGCAATGCAACTCCCCCACCTTTTCTGCCCTGCCTCTCCTTCCTGAACAGTTTATATCCATCCATGACAGTACTCCAGCCATATGAGTTTTCCCACCAAGTCTCTGTTATTCCAGTCACATCATAATTCCTTGATTGTGCCAGGACTTCCAGTTCTCCCTGCTTGTTTCCAGGCTTCTTGCATTTGTGTATAGGCACTTGAGATAACTCGCTGATCGTCCCTCTTTTTCAGTATGAGGCAGGAGCCCTGCCCTCTCGCACGCTCCTGCTCGTGCTTCCTCCTTGTATCGCACTTCCCCATTTACCTCAGGGCTTTGGTCTCCTTCCCCTGGCGAACCTAGTTTAAAGCCCTCCTCACTAGGTTAGCAGCCTGCTTGCGAAGATGCTCTTCCCTCTCTTCATTAGGTGGAGCCCATCTCTGCCTAGCACTCCTCCTTCTTGGAACACCATCCCATGGTCAAAGAATCCAAAGCCTTCTCTCTGACACCACCTGCGTAGCCATTTGTTGACTTCCACGATTCGACGGTCTCTAGCCAGGCCTTTTCCTTCCACGGGGAGGATGGACGAGAACACCACTTGCCCCTCAAACTCCTTTATCCTTCTTCCCAGAGCCATGTAGTCTGCAGTGATCCACTCAAGGTCATTCTTGGCAGTATCATTGGTGCCCACGTGGAGAAGCAGGAAGGGGTAGCGATCCGAGGGCTTGATGAGTCTCGGCAGTGTCTCCATCACATCGTGAATCCTAGCTCCTGGCAAGCAGCAGACTTCTCGGTTTTCCCGGTCAGGACGGCAGATAGATGACTCTGTCCCCCTGAGGAGAGCGTCCCCAATCACCACCACTTGCCTCCTTCTCTTGGGAGCGGTGGTCATGGAACCCCCAACCCTAGGACAGTGCATCTCATGCCTTCCAACTGGCAGAGTCTCCTTCTGTTCCCTTCCCTCAGATGTGTCATCTAGTCCACTCTCCGCATTAGTACCTGTGGAAAGAACATTAAAATGGTTACTTAGCTGTATCTGCGTTGCTAGTACATGGACGCTCCCCTTTCTTCTTCTGAAGGTCACATGCTGCCAAATTTCTTCACTGTCCTCCTGTCCCCACAGTGCAGCCTGCTCTGAATCTTCAGAACGTTGTGTCTGTAGAAGCATAACCCGACGTCTGTCCAGGAAATCTTCAGTTTCTCTTATGCAACGCAGGGTCAATACCTGTTGCTCCAGACCTTGAAACTTCTCTTCCAATATGGAGACCATCTTGCACTTTATACAGGCAAAGTTGCTTCTGTCCTGTGGAAGAAAGACAAACATGGCACATCCAGTGCAGGTCACAACAGATGAACATTCCCCTTCCATATTACCTTCCTTCTACGAGCTTCCTCAGGAGTTGTAGTAACTACTCAGAGAAGCCGGAAGATATAAGCCTCAGTGGGCTCTCCCCAGGCAAACTCCCAGGCAAACTCCCTCTATTAGCCTCTCTGCTGTTCGCCGCCCAGCTGGTTCACAGCTGACTGGCTTTTTATAACAGTCAGCCCAGCTCAAGGCTCACCTGGAACAAAGTACTCCCAATTCACACTTTTCAAACAACCAATCAAGCACACTGTCAAACTGTCAAACTGTCCCCACAACAGACACTCAGATACTCACCAACACAGCCTCCTTAATGCAGCCCTTAGCATACCTCCTCTCAGGCAGATCCCAGGAAAACTCCCTCTGTTAGCCTCTCTGCTGTTCCCTTACTCTGGATACAGGGGATTGGGATGAAAGGCACCATATAAATAGAAGTTGTTATTATTATTATCATCATCAAAGGATGCCAAAGGGCTTTACAAGCTATATGTACAGGAGTGGCTGGAAAGCATGATACACAACTGTGCAAGACAGAGTGGAGATGAATCTGCTACCTGACTCAAAAGGCAGGGTGACTGTAAACTAGATTCTAACAAATTTATTTGAGCATAAGCTTTTGTGAGCTACAGCTCACTTCATCGGATGCATCCAATGAAATGAGCTGTAGTTCACGAAAGCTTATGCTCAAATAAATTTGTTAGTTTCTAAGGTGCCACAAGTCCTCCTGTTCTTTTTGCGGATACAGACTAACACGGCTGCTCTTCTGAAACCTGTAAACTAGATTGTTGTGCTTGAATTTGACCAGGCCCATTGCTCCTGCAAGAAGTGCCATGGGAATGTCAGTGATCACAAGAGGTTGGAATTTTGATTTAAATCACATCCCAAAAGACCTATTAGTCACATGGGACACTTAATCTCTTGTTTAAAAGTTCCAACAATGCTACACGGAAATAGAGTCATGTTGGATATTTTAGCTTTGTTCTCTCCTTTCAGAGGCATTGGGAGCTTATGTTTCCTGTGTAAGACCAAGCAAGTAGTTCATGGGCTTGTGTTCAGAGTGGAAGTCAGGGACTCACGGGATCTTGGGTATTTCCTTGGCTCTGCTGTAGACCTGCTGTGTAGCCTCGGGTAGTTATTTTCTCTATATATATCTTCTGTAAGATGAGGATAATGGTCCTTCCCCCACATAGGTATTGTGAGACGAGGAGGCAAAGAATGGCTCATTTCTTTTCCTTGTTATCCAGTGGCTAAGACGCTGGAGTCTGGAGAACTCTCGGAGGGAATGTCAGGGCCTGGAGTTTCTTTGATGGTCATAGAGACCGACAGACGAGTGGTTCCTTTGAGTAAGCGGACATGGGGGTTAAGACGCTCTTGTGCTGATCTCACAGCAGCCCCGAAGGACACCTGTCATCCATCACAAAATCCTTCAGAACCTGGGTTATCCTTGTGTGTCTCAAAGGCAGAACAGGCCCAACCTTGCCTACAGTAGCTGTAAGATCTGCTCCGATTGTGGCCTGAAATGCTCTAGCAACAACCAGGTGTGACCTGATTAACTGAGGATAGCATTTGAGAACAAACCATGTACATCCATGGGCAAAGTTCAAGTGGCAGGAAGTAGAGGCTAAATATTCCCACTCAGGGAAATGGAAAAGCGGTAATAGGAGAAACCTAGAACATTATTGAATCTAGAAGTGTTAGACCATTGAAGGTGAGCTTCAAATGACCTTACAGAGTTCGTATGAAGGGTTGTGAACAAGAGTTTGATATACTGCTGGCACTAGGTAAACTGTGCAGTTGAATTTAAATCATGTTTAGATTAATGAAGGCTGAAAATCAAAAATATTTTCATTTGAGCTTTACAGTACAATTAAGAACAGTTTAAGCTTTCAATTCTAGTGGCTCCCACTCAGGTCTGTGGTTAACCAACTGCTAAAGATATATTCCTATTAACTTCTGCTGGGAATGGCATCTCTGTTTAGTTGTAGAATTATACCTTCCTCTAAACAGCCCCCTTATCTTACAATCTGCAAATTGCAGGCTCTCCCACAGAAGGAAATCTTTTATTAAGCATTTTATTTTTCTTTGCTGCAGGCAGGCAGACTAAATAAACTCCAGCTTAGACTTTGCACTAGGTCTCTGCATTGGCCATATCCAAGAAACACAGACAATGCTGGTTTGCAAGAATGAAAGAATTTTAATAAAAACAAGTCATTCAAAACCCATGTCAACTCCTTCTGCTGGATTGTTATGAAGAATTTATTTCATTACTATAAGTGCTGTTGACTTAGTGTTAGTTTCAGCACTTGAATTCTTGGATAGCCTGAATAAAATCATGATTTCCAAGATAAATATATTATGCAAAGTATGACCTTCATTCTTTCCCTGATATGTCTGCCGACTCCAAGTTTCCTCATTCAAAGGGGCTTTCTGAGTTGTGCTGGAATACTGCTTTATTTTGGTCTTCCTTCAATAAGACATCACAAGGAAGGAAGACTATGCAAAAAGCTGGAGCACACTTCATTTGAACTCGGACATAGCAAAATTCCAGATCTAGTGGAGCAAAACTCTTAAAAGTTATTTCGTGCATCTGAATGGACTTTCCCATCTCTTTATAGAGAAGGTTCACTCTGCTTATTAGGAAACTTCACTTCACTGAGGCATGTCTACACTACCACTTGTGTCGGCAAAACTTATGTCGCTCACGGATATGAAAAACACATCCGAGTGACATAAATGTTGCCAGCATAAGCGCTCGTGTGCAAAGCACTACATTAGCAGGAGAGCTTTCCCCCTCGACATAGCTACTGCCGCTCATTGAGGTGGTTTTATTATGTTGATAGGAGAGCTCTCTCCTGTCAGCATAGAGCGGCTACATGAGCGATCTTACAGTGGCACAGCTGCATTGGTACAGCCCTGCCGCTGTGTAGACATGGCCTGAATCAGGTCCCACTGTGCTAATCCCCTCAAAAAGTAGCAGTTATCACCTACCAGAACAGTGATAATTCCAAGGCAATTACCTTCTTCCTCTGGATTAGCAGAGGGCAGGCGAAGAAGGAAAGTTGACACTCGCTTGCGGTGATGAATCCCTGACTCCTGATCATGACCCACTTGGACTAAAGAGGAGCCAAGCGGGTCTTACCACAACTACTCTCCATTGAGAAGCCCTGCAGATCTGACAGCATCTCTTGCAGATGGAGTCAGGTAAACAGAGACCCCTGCCGTGTGAGAGGGATTTCATAGCCCTAACCCATATCACATGACTAGGCCCTGCAAATAAAAACTCGGGCTGTACCAGAACTCCAGTAACACAACTCTCCTGGATTCCAGGCCAGGGTGTTCAGCCTTGTCTCAGAGCCATTGTACCTCTGACTGACACACACCAGCACTTCCTGCCCAACCTGAATTTTCATACATGGCCTCACCTCCGAGCAGTGACCAAGCCTAACGCTGTTTAGCTTGCAGAGAGCTGACAAACTATAGTAGGAAGCAACACAAAGGAGGGATCTGTCAAACTTGCTTTTCTTTTTAACTTATTTGCACAGGTTATTGTGTTAATTTTATATGCAGGGAACCTCAGAGAGGTTCACATTCCTCTGCTGACAACCAAGTTCGGTGACCTCTAACCTTTATGATGTGTTATCCAGAGACAGTCCCTGGCACAGAGAGTTTTCTATTGCAGCAGAGAAGACAGGCAAAGGGAGGGGAGAAAGGAACAACAATTACAATTACCTCTTATATTACTAGGCCACTTTTAAGTATGAGCAGCTGTGGTCCAGGTTTTCAGAACTGCTCTACACATGGGGTATTGATCTTGGCGGTAAGATCAATCCGACCCCACTCAACTTCTCCAAGGTGCCACACCAAATCCATGTCAGAGCCAAGGATCAAACCCAGGTGAGCGCTAAGTCACAGTCCAATGCCTTAATCACAAAACTCCTCTACCTTACTGACCACTTCTCTGTCTTCCATGGCTCCATACTTCTCCAGGAAAAGATTTCCACCCGCCATGCACCCTAAACGCCTCTTTCTAGCACCTGCTCTTTTGAGTCCCCTTTTCTACTTCCCCACCAGTATTGTCTAGACTGCCCCTTGGTGGTACAGAGTCTGGAGTCTCAGCCACCCAGCTCAAGAGCTTATTTTAAAGGTGGGATGGGGTGGGGAGGGAGGAAAGGGGAGGTAAAACATAAGCAGCAGCTTCCTATCCCCAACTGTTTTTCTTTGTGGAGGATTGGATTCTCAGCAGTGCCTCTCCATGGCCTCCCACATGAGTGAGAGAAGGGTGGCTAGATTTGTTCCCAGCTTGTTTTTCATCGCTCAACTCCCTGTTCCACCTCTTGAGCGGAACACCAAGCAGTTCACTCTCCAAGCAGCTGTCCCCACCCTGCTGGGGTCAGATATTCAGAGCTCTGTGCCTTAGGATTCCAGACGCGGAGACGCTCTTTTGAGCTGGGTGTTTAAA
The DNA here is from genome assembly GCF_009764565.3 of Dermochelys coriacea. Classification (NCBI taxonomy): domain Eukaryota; kingdom Metazoa; phylum Chordata; order Testudines; family Dermochelyidae; genus Dermochelys; species Dermochelys coriacea. Next base: position 142,409,826 of record NC_050071.1, read on the forward strand.
GGAACCTGCCTTTCTCTGACACCACCCCTGCTCTGAACTATTGCGGCAAACACCAATGCCCTATTCACTGCATGCAGCTTTCACTTTCCAAGCCAACGGATCCTAACGCACTTTACAAACCTACCAATATGCCAAGTGAATATAGGGATTGCTTTACCGATCTCTGAAATTCAGCTGCCTCTTATCTGGAAAGTGCCCAGCAATACCACACATGAGTTGGGTAGAGGAAGGGAAGGGGATCACTGTATCCAACTGAAGAACTGTGCCCAGTATAAATCACAGGAAAAATGAATGTGGGCAGGCAGAATATGAACCAGAATTTGGCCAGGAAACCAGCGAACACCCTACTCTTATAAAAATAAGATCATGAGAACTTCAATGACTGGAGTGGGCAGTGGGACTTTGGTTTATGTCTGACCACAAAGGAAGCCCATCGCGCCATGCTGGGAAATGAGTTCAGTACCTGTAAGGAAGAGAACTTTCTAGTGACGCACTAGCACCACTTTCTGGAATACCTTACTTATGATTCTATGCTGAGAAGGTTCCTGTACAGTTTAATGATGCTTAGCACAAGGGATGGCTCCAAGCAGCATGAGGTTGGTTGCCTTCCAGGCCTGTTAGAAGTTTCAAGGAGTAGATTCATCATGACAGGTCTGCAGCCTGCCTGCAATTGTCCTGAAGGACAAAATGGGGGCTTCACCATGACACTATGGCTGGACCTTACTTCGATGTGGTACGGCTCCTGTGTCCTCCTATCAAGATGCAATGTCAAGACAGGAGGACATGGTATCAAAAGGCACAATGATGCAGCGTCATTGTGCCATGGCACTAGGTTGTGACACAAAGTCAGTGTCACTGGGTCTGAAAATAAATAATGCACCTCCCTGTTTTGAAGCACAGCATCCTCGAAATGAGAGATAGGAAGGATTTGCTGGGTCATTTATCCCACTCTTGACCAGTGCAGGATTGTTTCCTATAGGGCCTTATCGAGTCTGCCTTTAGATATCCCAAGCAATGGACCCAGTGCTTTCTGTGGAAGTCTGTTCCACACTCTAATAGATTGGCAGGAAATGTTTCCTAATCTTTCCTTTGTTCAGTTCCACCCTGTTACTCCTGGTTTTAACCCTTTGGACCAACCTAAGCAATTCCATCCTTGGTATGTCAACGCCCTTTTAAAATTGGCACATGGTTATTGCTTTGGCATTTCCCGTTCTTATTTCCATCTGGGCAATTGTTCCTTTCTCTGCATGTCTCAAAGTGTTTTATGAGCTGAATGAATTGACTGGAGGCAGTTGCTGGCAGGAGCAGCCAGCCTGTTTCTGCACCTCTTTGCTACTGTCCTTGTTCTTAGTGTAAATCACGGGGTGAAGTTTTTTATGTGACAATTGGCCACAATTTTCAAAAGTGACTCTCTTGGATGATTTAGTTGGGTTGGTCCTGCTTTGAGCAGGTGATTGGACTCAATGACCTCCTGAGGTCTCTTCCAACCCTAATATTCTATTATTGAATTTTTAGGTGCCCAAATTGAGATAACTTAAAAGGTCACGACTTTCAGAAAGTGCTGACCACCTCCTCTCTAAAACTCAAACATCAAGTTGGACATCCAACTTGGACCGGGGCAGCGCGGAGGGGGAGGGGGGTCAATGGTGCAGCCCTCAGGCCAATGTACTAGTCCTCATGTGGCCCTCATGGTCATTTGAGTTTGAGACCCCTAGTTCAGTGCTTGCTGGAATATCGTTTGGATGGGATGTAGACCCAAACACCTGACCACTTGTTGCCATATCCATCCCATGGCATTTAAATGCCAACCTTGTCCAGCGTTTCACCACTGGTCATTGTACCAGAAATACCCAACTGGCGTTTTTGCGGATAAATGGATTTACTATACCTTGGCATTCCATTGGCTTATGCAGATACCACGTTAGAAGAAATCTGCATGGTTTTAGATCTTGAGTATATAAGTAGTTGGGGCTTCTACCTAATATCCGGATAACAGAGATACTTTAAAATTTAGGGCCAAGATGGTGCAGCTTGCAGGAATTTGCAGGGTTTCCATAAAACGTGGACCAATAGCACTAGTTGCCCATGCAGTTCAGTTTAATAAGAAAGAAAGTATTTTTCCAGAGAAAGATTGGTCCTCTGGTTGGGGCACTAGCTTAGTATTTGGAAGATCTGGATTCAGATCCCTACTCTGCCACAGACTTTCTGAGTGAGCATGCCCAAGTCACTGCGGGCATGTCTACATGGTCTGATTATGGGACAAGTAGAAAAGCCCAAGCTATACTACACCAAACCCAGAGAATACAGAGTAGAGGACAATGCAGCAATGGCCAAGGAAGGCAATAGGTAAGATAGCCTGATGGATTTTTTATTACCATTTACCATCATGCCTTGCAGTGCTGTCTCAGCCAAAGTGTGGTGCTTGCTGCAATGTAACTTACAATCTGAGCTGCTATGGTATGAAAGGAGATGCTAGAGGGACTCCCAGGTTTGTCAGCCAGCTCTGCCAAAGGGACCAAAGGTCTGTGAGTGACACTAACATGCAGGTATGTAAGCCATGACCATGAACCTCTAGTTTTATGAGTCCCACTAAGTCTCAAGTGTTCCCCGAGACTCCCTGGAATCGGAGATGGAAAAGACCTAGTACAGCAGGTCAATTGGTCCATCCCCTGACCCCAGACATTCCAGGATTGCTCCGTACTGTGTAATCTCACGGGCAATTCAAAATGATTCCAGCTACAGGGCTTCCACTACTCCCCTTGGGAGGCTGTTCACTTGTCACTCTTAGGAACATTCTCCTGAGAGACCTCCCACATTTTTCTCCACTTCGTTTCCTCGCGTGACCCCCCCCCCCCCACACACACACACAATAAAACCCTTCTCCTCTTTGGCATTAACACTGGTCTCTCCATATCCCTCATTGAATGCCAGACTGGCCAGTTTTGGACAGGAAGGCAATGAGGCTAGAGCACACAGAGCCTTTCTTTCCCTCACCACTCCCTTGCAGTGCCAGGGTTCTAGCCATGGTCACAAGCACAGTGGCTTCCAAGAAGAAGGGCTCTTCAGGACTAGAGTTCCCATGCATTAGCTTCTCCAAGGGATGCACAACAGAGTCATGGAGGGGGACAGAGAATCCCCCTTAGAGGGGATGGATGGCCTTGTGGTTATTGCCTAGGGTAGGGATGCTGGCAATATGGGTTTCTATGCCTGACTCTGCTTTGGGTTTCTGGTGTGACCATGCACAGATTGCTTAGTCTCTTTTTGCCTCAGACTCCTCTGTACAAAAAGGGGCAAGGGTCTGTCTTTGTCTGCTTAGATTGCAAGCTCTTCAGGGCAGGGGATGGTCTCTGACTATGTGTCCGCACAAATCGCTAGCACAACGAGGCCTTAGCTTTGCTTCTGCAGAAGCTACACTAATGCTACTAATAACAGGTGGCACATCAGCTGTGAGGCACAGGAGCGAGGGGAAGGATGGTCCAGTGGTTAGGACATTAACCTAGGATTTCGGAGACCATGAAAGACTGAGAGGGGCTCATACACCATGGCAATGGGGGCCGGACAAGTACCTTATATAGTAGAAGGAATCATCATCAGCAGCCCTCCCGAGAGCTGTCACTTAATGGCGCTATCCAGATCCAGCATACATCCAACACAGAGGCTATGTCTAACTCTCCTTAGGTTCCAGTGGGTTGCCAGCTGAAAACCCCCAGTACAAACAGGTCACCGCCACGGCTAGCGGAGAAAGAGTGCATTACAAATGTTACAGGCGGAAAGTTTGAGAGCCGCGCGGGTGATGATTCAGACATCCAATTTCCATTCAATTTCATGGGAGTTGAGCATCCCAATTCCTCTGGCCACTTTGAAAATCTCAGCCCTGGGACATGTTCTCCTTGGCAGCTGGAGGTGTGAATGTCAGTTCGCATAGATGCGCCCAGGCTAGCTGTACTCTAGCTCACTCGCTCCAAAATAGAAGGGAGGATCCCATGGCACAAGATTGCTGTGGACTCCACCTGGCAGCCCCTCCCTTTGCTTGGAGAAGAAGCTGCTAGTTCTGCACACGAAGGGTATGTCTGCATTGCATCTGCAGACATACCCTTCATGTGCAGAATCATTCTCCCCTGAAGACCTGTGGCACATGCATCTCAAAGCATGGACCGGGCAGAATGAGCTGAGGAGGCTGTTTTCTTTTCAAACAAAAGCCAGCCCCAGGGGTTTTCAGATAACATTGCAGAGCCCTGGCGCATGAGGGGGTGGCCCAGAGCCCTGCCCTGTGTGTTTGCTAGCTGTGCATGCGAGTGGGCCAAAAGAAAAATATACAAGAGCTCCAGAGGAATAAACCATAAACAATGCTTAAAAAAACACACAACAACAGAGCGGTCTCACCGTCCGCCTACCACAGGGAACAGGATGAGAAAGAGCCTGCTGAGACCCAGGCCAGAGAAGACAGCAATGACGCTGGTTAGCAGGGAGAAGCAATTTGAGGAATGGATGAGAGCTGTGACTGATGCAACCACGGAAGGGAATCATGTCATCCCGTGGCCAAGAAGTTCACCATTAGGGCTGGCTGACGAATTGCAATACACTTCCCACAGGAAATGATTGATTTTGGTGGAAATTTTCGTGCGGAAAATCAAACCAAAGCATTTGGTTTCAAGTCGACACTGATCTTTCCATCTGGCTGAGCCACCATGGTGCCTCAAGGGAGGTGTAGTTCCATGTCCCTGCCACATGCTCCCCATGTGCCCTGCTGCCCAGATGTACTCTTCCTTCTATGAAGACACCATGGCCTCTCACGGGGCTTGAGGTCACCGGTCCATGAGGCTCCCCCACAGCAGCTGTGCCACAGGGAAAGATGGCAAATGCATCCTGGGAGATGGTGTCTGGCTGGGAACATGGCCCCTGGGGAAAAGGGGAAGAGTCAGGATGTGGTGTTACAGTTCCCATGAGACACGGCAGCAGCTTAGGCAAAAACACAGTAATGTCAACTGGAAGTTAAGAGAGACAAGGTGGGGGAGGTAATATCTTTTATTGGACCAGCTTCTGTTGGTTGCAGAGAAAAACTTTCAGGCTTACACAGAGTCTTCTTTCTGTGGAGCTTGAAAGCCTGTCTCCGTCACCACCAGAAGCTGTCCAGTAAAAGACATTACCTCACCCACTTTGTATCTCTCATATCCTGGGACCAACACGGCTACACCAGCCCTGCCAGTGGCTTGAAGTTCAGACATTCCGATCTGAAATATTTCAGATTTTTGCGTTCTGCCAAAAGGCTTTGATATTTCAACTTTCCATCCTGAGAAATGCTGAGCTATCAGACTTTCCTGACCAGTTCTAGCCACGATCTAGGGCCGGTTTGCAGAGGACTAGAAATACAACTCTATCTGCCTCTGCTGCATCCCTACTTTCCCAGCCCTGGACCTTCCTACAGCTTTACAGATGCACCTAAATAATCTGAACCTAGAGATAGAAAAGCACTATTCAGTCATCCAAACCATCTCCTTGCCAGTACAGGACCATTCCTTATATTTTAATATTCTATCCAGTCTAGTCTTAAATATTCCAGGTGAAGGGCCTGTCCCATTAGGAAGACTACTCCACAACTTAACATCTCATTGCCAGGAAGTTCTTGAAATTCAGCCTCAGTTTCCAGGCTTTTTAAGTTCATCCCCACCCACTTTTCTCTTAACATTTGTTCAATTATTCTAGTGAAAACAGAAGTTAGACTGACAGAATGCTAATTACCAGGAGTGTGCTTCTTTTCTTTGAAAACTTTGGTGTCTCATTCACCTTTCCAAGTCTTCTGATCCCTGCTCAGTTACCCAGGACTGTTCAGAAATAGCTGGTGGCAGCACAGCCAATTTGCTCACTCGTTCGTATAACACACCACGATTCAGATCATTTAGGACTGGCTGATTTGCATGTGATCCCACTTCCCAATTACTCCTCTACCTGCTTTTCAGCAACAGTTATTTTGACGGGCTCATCTTTACTTCCCAGTTGTTCAAATACCTGGTCTTCATTCTTTCTTGCTGATGAAAAATTATAAAATGGACTATATCAGCTACTTGAGTAATTCATGTCCCGCCCACCCCACCTCCTTTGCCCCGGATAAATTGGTAAAGGCACATTTATTATCCTGCTTATCCACTAACTCAGGCTGCTTTTTTGCTGCCTTTCTCTCCCCTTACACCCTCTGAGTGTTTTCATTTGGTTGCTTCCCACTTATATTCTTTCCAATCTTTCTTTCAACCTCAAATGTTTTGGCATCGCCTCTTGCTGCCCCATCAGTCACTTCTCGTCCCTTGCAATTTTCTCTCCGAGGTATTGTTTTCTGTTGCATTCCAATCAGGGCTTCCCCAAAGTTCACCACACTGGGGCACACTAGTATATCCTCCATTGTCCCTTAGTGGCTAGATTTCACAATGGATCACACTTTGCTTTCCATGAATGAAGTATCGCTATGGTCCGAGAACCTACTATGTTGGTTCAAGTAGTTAGTGGTCACTGCTGCTAAGTACAGGATCACTTTCTCATACTCAGACCATTCTTTCAGTTCAGTAAATAGCAGAACCAGAAAGGCTTCCCTTTATCTATCCCCTCGCCATACCTATCTTTTATCCATCTCACTTTGTATAATGCCACCCACCCATCAATGTAATATCTGAGCACCTTCCAGACTATATACAGACTAACCCATAAACACATCCAGGCCATTTCCCCCTTTTTATTTTCCCCAACGAGGGTGAGCCAGAAAATGGTGTAGTGGGCTTTTTGGTGAGTACAGTATACTCTGGTTTCTAGTGTTTAGAAAGTTTCCCATGGTGAGTCTAGGTCAGTGGCTCTCAACCTTTCCAGATGACTGTACCCCTTTCAGGAGTCTGATTTGTCTTGCGTACCCACAAGTTTCACATCATTTAAAAACTACTTACAAAAATCAGACATAAAAATACGAAAGTGTCCCAACACACTCGTACTGAAAAATTGCTGACTTTCTCATTTTTGCCATATAATTATAAAATAAATCAATTGGAATATAAATATTGTACTTACATTTCAGTGTATCATATATAGAGCAGTATAAACAAGTCATTGTCTGTATGAAATTTTACTTTGTACTGACTTCACTAGTGCTTTTTCTGCAGCCTGTTGTAAAACTAGGCAAATATCTAGATGAGTTGATGCTCCCCTTGAAGCCCTCTGCATACCCCCAGTAGTAAGTGTACCCCTGGCGGAGAACCACTGGTCTAGGTGTCCTGTTTCAGGTGTCTACTGCAGCATCTCCTTTGCTCTTTTATCTTTACCTTAGAATTTCACCAACATACTCTTCCTTGTTGGGATGTGGGACCCAAGTTTTATAAATAGTCTTAGGACTTAGAATCATAGAATATCAGGATTGGAAGGGATCTCAGGAGGTCATCTACTCCAATCCCCTGCTCAAAGCAGGACCAATCCCCAACTAAATCATCCCAGCCAGGGCTTTGTCAAGCCTGACCTTAAAAACTTCTAAGGATGGAGATTCCACCACCGCCCTAGGTAACCCATTCCAGTGCTTCACCACCCTCCTAGTGAAAAAGTTTTTTCCTAATATCCAACCTAAACCTCCCCCACTGCAACTTGAGACCATTACTCCTTGTTCTGTCATCTGCTACCACTGAGAACAGTCTAGATCCATCCTCTTTGGAACCCCCTTTCAGGTAGTTGAAAGCCGCTATCAAATCCCCCCTCATTCTTCTCTTCCGCAGACTAAACAATCCCAGTTCCCTCAGCCTCTCCTCATAAGTCATGTGTTCCAGTCCCCTAATCATTTTTGTTGCCCTCCACTGGACTCTTTCCAATTTGTCCACATCCTTCTTGAAGTGTGGGGCCCGAAACTGGACACAGTACTCCAGATGAGGCCCTACCAATATCAAGTAGAGGGGAACGATCACGGCCCTCAATCTGCTGGCAATGCCCCTACTTAGATGTCCCCAAACACCATTGGCCTTCTGGGCAACAATGGCACACTGTTGTCTCAAATCCAGCTTCTCGTCCACTGTAACCCCTAGGTCCTTTTCTGCAGAACTGCTACCTAGCCATTCGGTCTGTAGCGGTCCATGGGATTCTTCCATCCTAAGTGCAGGACTCTGCACTTGTCCTTGTTGAATCTCATCGGATTTCTTTTGGCCCAATCCTCTAATTTGTCTAGGTCCTTCTGTATCCTTTCCCTACCCTCCAGTGTATCTACCTCTCCTCCCACTTTAGTGTCATCTGCAAACTTGCTGAGGGTGCAATCCACACCATCCTTCAGATCATTAATGAAGATATTGAACAAAACCGGCCCCAGGACTGACCCTTGGGGCACTCCGCTTGATAGTGGCTGCCAACTAGACATAGAGCCATTGATCATTACCTGTTGAGCCTGACAATCTAGCCAGCTTTCTATCCACCTTATAGTCCATTCATCCAGCCCATACTTCTTTAACTTGCTGGCAAGAATACTGTGGGAGACCGTGTCAAAAGCTTTGCTAAATTCAAGGAACCACACGTCCAATGCTTTCCCCTCATCCACAGAGCCAGTTATCTCATCATAGAAGGCAATTAGATTAGTCAGGCATGACTTGCCCTTGTTGAATCCATGCTGACTGTTCCTGACTGTACACTTTCCTCTCCTTTAAGTGCTTCAAAATTGATTCCTTGAGGACCTGCTCCATGATTTTTCCAGGGACTGAGGTGAGGCTAACTGGCCTGTAGTTCCCAGGATCCTCCGTCTTCCCTTTTTTAAAGACTTGATTCTTATTTATACGAAGGCCCTTTCACACAACCAACCCAACAGTGCAAAGGCGCCTTAGGGTAGATGTGAACCATGCTCCAATGTATAGCACCACCTCTCCACTTCATCCAAGTCTGTCCTGGCCAGCCTTAGACCCTGCTGTTCCAGTCCTGGGCCCTCAACACGGTTCTGTCAGTAGGCCTCAATCCTGTGCCTCTCCCATGTTGCACGTGCCAGTAGTGTACAAATTGGTGTGACATAACTGTGATACAGACAATCCGCCAGGGAGATGGATCAGAGATTGCATGATTCATTTCTGCTTACAGCTAGCATTTGCTGATAGAGGCATGCATTACTCCTCCTGCTGGGCTGGATTCCAAAGCCCTTATGCATGTGGAATAGTACCTGACTCCATAACCGGTGAAATCAGTGGGGTGGCTTGTGGAGCAAAGTGCTACCCAACGTGAGTCAGAGCAGCAGAATTTGGCTCTGACTCCAGTGGTGAACTTCATGGGTGTCATCACAGAGGGAATGGAGCATTCGGAGGGGTTAAAATGAGAGATGGTTATGGATATGAGTGGCAGAATTTATTAAAAAAATAATTTTGACTGATAATGTCCATGATTAAAGTTTTAGGCATTTTAAAATTTTGTTATCAATATAAATGTTCACTATTGCGGGAATCTGGGGGGAGGGGTCAGACAATAATTATGTAATGACAATAGATATTGATTTCAAAAAGTTAAAGCTTGTAACCATTAAAAACATAAATTGTAAAGGGATCATGACAAAACACACAAAGTAAATATCCTTAAATCAATCTCTAAAAAGTTCTCAGGTCTCATAAGAACGGCCATACTGGGTCAGACCAAAGGTTCACCCAGCCCAGTATCCTGTCTACCACCAATGGCCAATGCCAGGTGCCCCACCTAACAGGTAATGATCGAGTGATCTGTCTCCTGCCATCCATCTCCACCCTCTGACAAACAGAGGCTAGGGACACCATTCCTTACCCATCCTGGCTAATAGCCATTAATGGACTTAACTTCCATGAATTTATCCAGTTCTCTTTTCACTTCTCACTTTTGTTACTTTGCCTATATGTAAATTTCAGTTATTATGGATGAAAATGTTTTTTCATTGGTTTGTACATGTACAGCGAAATAAAGCTTTACCATCATTTACCTATAAAAATCTATTCCTTCCAAGCCTAGTTAGAGACCAGTGTGGGGAAAGCATTTCTGACTGCAACAGTGTAACATAGTGTGTGTGCAGAGGGGTTGGGGGATTTCTTCCTGTTTTCATCTGATGATCACCATGTGTACTGAGCCCAAAGGACTCCTAGCTCTCATTGTTAGCATTCTCAAGCATCACTACAAATCGTATTTGTATTCTAGAGGCTGAACAGAGTTGCCTGCAAAGGGATTGGTGTGCATCCAGATGCAAACAGTAATGCTTTCTAGGGTACCTTGCTCATCTGTTTGTTTCTTCTAATGAGCTTTGGAGGAGACTCCTGAGAATTCTTCCTTGTTCATTCATTAAAATAAAAAGGATATGGCATTTGACACACACACAACTCCAACTGGTAATTGAGAACAGGTGAGGTCAACATTTTTCAGATGGCCAATATTAGCGTCAAGGTAAACCACTACACCAAGAAATGTTTACGACAGCTGCGGTTCCATAAACAAAAGGAACCCATGGTTATAACAGAGCCCCCTGGCATGAACTGGCAAATACGGACGATGCGAGCAGAACAGCCAGTGTTTCCACAAGCATGACTCAGGAGAACTAACCAGAGTTGCACAATGATCCTCTGCAGAACTTGACCTCGCAGCCACCCCACTTACAAAGAGCTACTTTTAATTGCTTCTATTGAACTCCAGCCAGTTTCACTCTTTGTTGCCCTTTTTTACATGCTTGTATGTGGTTCACTAACAGTTTGTTCTTTTACCAAATCACTTTTCTTTTTGCAGCAGCCAGGAGTTAATATTGCAACAAACCCGTGGCCACTGAGGAACTACACAGCTCTTTCTATGGCGAGCGCCATGGTCATGCAGAACTTCACAGGGGAATAAGGCACAGTTCTTGCTGTTGGGAAAGCACAGCCCCCTACAATCTGAGCTGATGGGGGGGAGGGGCAGCATGATTTAGTGGCTAGAGCACTGGGATAGGAGTCAGCAGCCCTTGGGTCTACTCCTAACTGTGCTACTGACATGCTCTGTCACCTTGGGTAAGTCTCTTCACCTCCTTGTGCTTCCCACACTTTGCCTAGTTAGATTGTCTTTGGGAAGTTTATCATCACATATCTATTTGGTACCTTGAACAAGGGAGCATCTGATATCACTGACGTTCCATAGGGTTACTGTGATAAAAATGATTCAGGAGATCAATCACTATTAGCAGTATAGGGAGGATGAAACACAGCTGAGCAATTCTGACACCATCCAATAGAGGGCAGAAGTGCATAGCCAACTAGCCACTTGCTTACAGTATTTTAATGTGAGGGGAGTGGCTTTGAGGGAAATTCATCTCCCTTGTGTAGGTGTGACAGCTGGGGTTTCACAGCTCTTCTATAAGATGTTCCGTCCCTTTAGCTAAAGGAGAGCTTCTAAAAGGCAATCTGATGTTTCACACCACCAGCCTCTAGTGGGCAAAGCTATTAGACACTGTCTCCCAGAAACAAGTTCACCCACACCACTAAAGCAGCAGCAGCCTGAAGCAAGCTGTGATTTACAGCCAGAGTTATTTCTCCTGTTTATTGTGTGTTGTGCTGTTACACAAACCAAAGTGCAGTTGTGTCTTCACTGCAGAGGGGAACAAATGCCATTACAGGTCCATCTGCCTTTTCTGCTGCTCAAGTTACCCCTGTAGCACAGACATCTTTAACGCAGCCACTGCATTTCCAGGCTGGGTCACCAGATAGAAGCTGTATGGGGCTGTTAATTGGGGATATCCTGATTGGAGGCCATGCAGTGCTGAGGCCTGCTTTGGCTATGCTGCAGCAGAGAAGGCCCGGTGTGGTATATTTATTTGTTCTAGCACACTGGAAAGGAACAACACAACCTCAGGTCATGGCTGGCTGCCACTTCCCCTACACAAGGGTTCCCTGTCACCCCAGGGGGGTTCACATTCACAGATCAAAACAGCTGAACCGGGAATTCTTGATGCAAACAAAATTGTGGTAACATCGTTTCACAACCAAACTCCAGGACCCTGGGAGTTTCTACCCCCTTCCCTTCCTCCTTAACCTCTTCCTCTTCCCGCGTGCTTTCCCCTTGCAATACTATTGTGCTTTGGTCTCTTTGGGGATGCCTACACTGTTATTAAACACCCGCGGCTGGCCCATGTCAGCTGACGTGGGCTGCAAAACTGCTGTGTAGGTGTTCAGGCCTAGGCTGGAGATCTGGCTGTGGGATCCCAGCCTGAGTGTCTACACTGCAATTTTACAGCCCCTCAGCCTGAGCCCCATGAACCCGGGTCAGCTGACATAAGCCAGCTGTGGGTGTTTAATTGCAGTGTAGACATAGCCTTCCACCCTCAAAAAGTCAAATCTTGCACTCTCTCCCTCTGGGAGTACCACCCCATCTCCCTTCTTCTCTCTGCCTGCAAACTCATCCAATAAGCTATGCACAGCTGTTATCTTGAATTCCTCTCCTCTAGCTCCATCTTGGATTCTGGGTAAGAGTTGTGGCTTCAAGCCTCATAAATCATGTTTTTGACCCTGATTCTGCAATTGGATCTGTGTGAGGAGAACACTGCTCACACCCAGACCCAGGTGCGTGCTGGGTAGTTCCCCTGTGGTTTCAGTTACAAGATCAAGGCCTTTGTCAGGAAGTGAGCAGATCAAAGGAGCCATGTTGCCGAGTAGAGCTGGTCAGAATTTTTTGTTCTAAATGTGGTTTGTTTGTTTTTTTTTTTTTTGGGGGGGGGGGGAGAATGGATTTTTCATCAAAATGGACATTTCTGCGAAAACATCTGATTTTGACATTTTTTCATGTTTCATTGAAAAACCATAAACACAAAACTAGAAGTTTTGACTAAAAGCCTTCTTTTCGGCTGAAATTTTTTGGTTTTTTGCTTACATTTTTCAGCTGCCAAAAAATGAAAAAACCACGTCAGCTTTCTGTTTTCCTCCAACTTCCTCACCCCCCCCCCCAAAAAAAGTTCTTGAAGCAAACATACAATACAGACTAAAACATTTGGTTTTCATCAACATTTTTTATGCCAACAAGCTACATTTTCCAAATAGCTCTACAGTCCGGCAAGAAAGGGTTATCTTCACATCATCACTTTTCTGACCAAAAGCGTATTTTAAAGATTTATTGAACACGTTTAAATATTTGCCAGTAATAATGTAGCAGGATCTATTTGTATAAACCCATCTCTCTACTCTGATATTTGTTACTAACTGATAAAGAAGAGTGTATTCTGTCTCTGTTTTAAACTCACGATAAATTCAGAATAGAAAAAGACACACATATTTAACATTGAATAAAATTAGCCACTAAAAAGCACTTAATGACAGATATGGTGGATTCTCCAGCACTTGCAGAATTTAAATTAGGACTATATCTTTCCAAAAGATCTGCTATATCTCAAACAGAAGTTATTAATTTGATGCAGAAATTATAAATTTAAGTTCTTTAGCCTATGTTATGCAGAAGATCAGACTAGATGACCATAATGACCCCTGGAAATCTATGAATCTATGATGCTACAGGGTGAAAGATTTAAAACACTGAAATAGTTTTTAATAGTTTAGAAAAAGAATAAAAGGGAATGTACCTAAAACAAAAGCCAGTTACTTATAACTTAGCTACTGGCCACAATAATATATTGTGCCTCGTGACCTTTCATCTGAGGTTTTCAGCATGCTTTACAAATATCCATGTAGTAATACTATCAGCCCTAAGTAACAGGGGTCCTCAGTGCACAAGTGCCCTCTGGCAGCCAAGTGCAACACTGCAATTAAATCTATGCCTCGGTTTCCCCTAGTGGGCTTTCAATAAGTCCAGTGAGGACTATGTCTATTGAACAGTGCCCCTTCAGAGGTCTAGTTTATTTAACTCAAAGGCAGAACATTACACAAACAGGCCTCAACCCCAGAGTTTCAGTGGGAGGGGAAAGGGGCTGAATTAACCTTTGGCCATCAACCCCACTTACTTCCAGGTCCCTTACCAGTGAGGTGCTCTTGACCCAGAACTCTCTTCTGGAGTCAGGGCCTCTTGTTAACAGCTGGGAAAGGGTCTCCCCTTTTGGATCGAGGTCCCTACAGAGGTCAAACCACGACAACCCTGCCTCAGAGCAGCATATAATTCCTCTGACCTGCGGCTCCTACTGAAATCCTTTCACTGGGACCAGGTTTTGCTGAGAGTTGGCATTCATAGCCACTCCCTTTTCAAGCCTCCCCCACCTAGGAACACTCTTCCTTGGCTTCCTTTCCTGGTGAGGCCCCTCACCTGCTCCCCCTGAGCAGCCCTCCCTTTAGCAGCTGTCTCTTGCTGCATTCTGGGGACTGTTCCTCTCCCCAGGAACCTCTGTTCTCTATCCCTCACAACTCCAACACAGGAAGTAGCTTCCTAGCCCACTCCCTTGAGAAGTTCTTCCCCAGGCACTCCCCCGCAGTGCTCTCTGTTCTACCTGAGCCCACGTAACCCTTTATAAGTCCCAGGTGTTCCTTAACTAATTAATTAACCATTGCTCAACTACACAGGCCATCAGTTATTCCCATGTAGATCTGAGCTGGCTCATTCTCAGGTAGGCTGAGAGCCTGACCGCCCTTGGGGCCAGTTACCTGGTGACACCGTATTTTAAAAATGGGTAAATTGAGGTACAAAGGGGTACAATCTGCAAATGAGGCCAGTTTTGACTGCCCATTTAATTTTTTTTTCTCAACAATCTTCATGCTTTCTCCCATAATGTGCCTTATTCATGGAAGGAGACTTCTTCAAAGACCCCTAAAGCCACCACCTTAAAACTCTTCCAACGTGACACCTACAAAGAACTCAATAATAGTTAGGTAGCTGGTGTGCTCTAACCTCTGCTTTCCATGATGACCAGTTTTCTCATTGTTTTCTTGCGCTTCCTTGTCTGTCGGCCATATCCACCTATTGTTCCTAGTCTTGCACTTACATTGTCATGTCTTTGGGGAGGGAACGATCTCTTTGGTATATGTTTGCACAGCTCCCGGCACAATGGAGTGCTGAGCTAAAAAAATTGAGCTTATGAAGAATACCACTTGTGTGTGTGTGTGTGAATTCTGAAACATTTCCTTTTTTGCTTTGAAAGCTTCTAGCAAAATGATTGGGGGTTTCATTAAAAACAAAACAAAAAGCAAAACTAATTACCAAAAACTTTTCTGATTTCAAAAATGGTTTTCAGTAAAATTTTTGGTTTTCAGTAAAAAGAAATTTGATTTTCAAAAACCCAAACCTGAACATTCTTACTGAAAACAATAACAATTTAACTGAAAAACTTCAGGTTTTTAGTTTCCAGTTTTTCATCAAAACTTTTTTTTTTTTTTTTTTAAAGTTTTGCCCCAGATGAAATTTTTCCATTAAAATTTTCATTCTGATCAAAAAATCATTGTGTGTCAAAAAAAGAGTTTTGACAAAACAGTTTCAACCAGCTCTAAGAAACATGTGCTTTAAAACTGGTCCTATTCTGCTTTAGGGCAACCCAGTACTAACCCTGTGAACAAGCCACAGACCAAGAATCTCAGAAAAGACTGATGAATATTTCCAAATAATCAAAACAGCTGAGCAATAGAGTTTAAAGTCATACGGGACCACCACAGCATGTAATCTGACTTCCTGTATAGCACAGGCAACGATACCACCCGACCCAGCACCTGCACACGAACCCCAAAACCAAAATTAGACCTTTACAGACCACGGGAGACAAGACTATGGGCTAGTCTTCACTTCAGTGGCATCGATTCAGCGGCGCTGGTGAAGACGCAATAAGTCGATAGGAGGGAGTAACAATACTCAGCTGCCAAAAGGGGAAGCAAAGCCAAATGAAACCGCAAAGGGAATTATTGGTATGCTGAATTTCCAAAAGGCTCATAGCAATAGCTAATTACCAGTTACCAAAATTAGTAGTCATGAATTACCCCAGTAGGATTCTGGCCAGGACAAGAGGGCTAGCCCCTCTACTCTAAAAGTATTGAGGGTTAGCTAATAAGTATAAGCGGCTGGGATGTGAAAGACGTCCGTTCCCCTCTGCCCCCCAGCACAACGCCTGGTGCATTGGATCCATTCTGTTGCAGAGACACGGGGGCTACCCGCTGCCCAAGGAACCCAGCTTGCAGCAGCACAGAACCCTAGCACCGCGCTGGGATATCGGCTCAGCGCTAACTTCAAGGAGCCAGCGCCAGCTGCCGTGATCCGGATCCCGTGAGAGGCCCAAGCTCCCTCAGCTTTCCAGGAAGTGCTGGGATTTGAGGCCAGGCAGCATCTTCCCAGTCTGCAGCCTTTATTCCCCAATGGGGCGGGGGCCCCCTGTGTTTGTAAATTAGATCCCAAATCACCTGCCTGAGAGAGAGAGCCCTGCTGTCCCTGCCAGGCCCAAACCTCCTGGTTCCCTTCCACCACCACTGGAGAGGCAAGAAATAACCCCAGAAACAAGCACTGCACTCAGCTACAAACCAGCACCCGCAAGCCAACCCATTCAGGGCCCCTACTGGGAGTCATAGCACCATGTGTTAGGTCCCCAGTGTCTCTATACAAAGAGTGGGGCTCTTGAACCCAACTTGGGAGCCAAACAATCCCAGCCCCAGTCTCGGTCCCAACAGGTGCCTGGTGCCCCATACAGTGCACACTCCGAGGGGCGAGTCCCGGTCTCCGCTCCATTGCCTGGTGTTAGTCCCCAGGGCACTGTGTTGGCCCGGGCTCCTTTGCTGCCTCTAGACCACTCTCCCAGCCCGCCCCTGGACCAACCCCCTGGCACCGGGTTCAGGAGCGTCTAGGCCCCCTCCTCCATCCAACAGTGCTCTCCTCGCTCCGGTCACACCCCTTAGCATGCAGGAATGAACCCCCCCCCATGCATGGCCGGATTAAAGAATTTTAGGGCCCTTTGCACTATGGCAACTGGGCATCCCACCCACCTTCCCTGCCCCCAGAGGATAGGAGGCCCTGTGCGGGGGTGTTGAGGCCTGTCCCCAGACTGGGTGCCCAAGGGTGGGGTCAGATTGGAAGACCCCATGGGGGGGGAGCGTTGTTGCCGAGCACACTTGCCCCACACTCACCCTGCAGCAGCTGCTGTCCCCTGGGTGGATCCGTTCTCCCTGCTCCAGCCATTGGCTCTCCCCCAAGCCTGCCCCCTTCCCAGCCCTGGTTGTTTCATGGTTGTTGGTGACATCTGAGGAACAGTGGAGGGTGGGGTGCCCAGGAACCTATCCTTGCAACAAAGCCAGTTGCCAACTCTGTCCACATATCTATTCAGGGGACACCATCATAGGGCCTAATCACATCAGCCACACTATCAGAGGCTCGTTCACCTGCGCATCTACCAATGTGATATATGCCATCATGTGCCAGCAATGCCCCTCTGCCATGTACAGTGGTCAAACTGGACAGTCTCTACGTAAAAGAATAAATGGACACAAATCAGACATCAAGAATTATAACATTCAAAAACCAATTGGAGAACACTTCAATCTCTCTGGTCACTCGATTACAGACCCGAGGGTGGCTATCCTTCAACAAAAAAGCTTCAAAAACAGACTCCAACGAGAGACTGCTGAATTGGAATTAATTTGCAAACTAGATACAATTAACTTAGGCTTGAATAGAGACTGGGAATGGATGAGTCATTACACAAAGTAAAACTATTTCCCCATGTTATTTCTCCCCCCCTCCCCACCCCCCACTGTTCCTCAGATATTCTTGTTAACTGCTGGAAATAGCCTATCTTGCTTGTCACCATGAAAGGTTTTCCTCCCCCCCCCCCCCCCGCTGCTGGTGATGGCTCATCTTAAGTGATCACTCTCCTTACAGTGTGTATGATAAAACCCATTGTTTCATGTTCTCTGTGTGTGTATATCAATCTCCCCTCTGTTTTTTCCACCAAATGCATCCGATGAAGTGAGCTGTAGCTCACGAAAGCTTATGCTCTAATAAATTTGTTAGTCTCTAAGGTGCCACAAGTACTCCTTTTCTTTTTGCGATTACAGACTAACACGGCTGCTACTCTGAAACCTGTCATTATGCAAAGCGTTACACTCTTGACTCATATTTAGCTTGTGGTCCACTATGACCCCCAGATCCCTTTCCACAGTACTCCTTCCTAGGCAGTCATTTCCCATTTTGTATGTGTGCATCTGATTGTTCCTTCCTAAGTGGAGTACTTTGCATTTGTCCTTATTGAATTTCATCCTATTTACTTCAGACCATTTCTCCAGTTTGTCCAGATCATTTTGAATTTTAATCCTATCCTCCAAAGCACTTGCAACCCCTCCCACCTTGGTATCATCTGCAGACTTTATAAGTGTACTCTCTATGCCATTCTCTAAATCATTGATGAAGATATTGAACAGAACTGGACCCAGAACCAATCCCTGCAGGACCCCACTCGTTATGCCCTTCCAGCATGACTGTGAACCACTGATAACTACTCTCTGGGAATGATTTTCCAACCAGTTATGCACCCACCTTACAGTAGCTCCATGTAAGTTGTATTTCCCTAGTTTGTTTATGGGAAGGTCATGCGAGACAGTATCAAAAGCCTTACTAAAGTCAAGATATACCACATCTACCACTTCCACCCATCCACAAGGCTTGGTAACCTGTCAAAGAAAGCTATCAGGTTGGTTTGACATGATTTGTTCTTGACAATTCCATGCTGACTGTTATTTATCACCTTATTGTCTTCTAGGTGTTTGCAAATTGATTGCTTAATTATTTGCTCCATTATCTTTTCGGGTACAGAAGTTAAGCTGACTAGTCTGTAATTCCCCGGGTTGTCCTTATTTCCCTTTTTATAGATGGACACTATATTTGCCCTTTTCCAGTTTTCTGGAATGTCTCCAGTCCTCCATGACTTTTCAAAGATAATTGCTAATGGCTCAGATATCACCTTAGTCAGTTCCTTGAGTATTTTAGGATGCATTTCATCAGGTCCTGGTGATTTGAAGACATCTAACTTGTCTAAGTAATTTTTTACTTGTTCTTTCCCTATTTTAGACTCTGATCATACCTCATTTTCACTGGCATTCAATATGTTAGACGTCCAATAGCCAACAACCTTTTTGGTGAAAACCAAAACAAAGAAGTCATTAAGCACCTCTGCCATTTCCACATTTTCTGTGATTGTCTTTCCCCCCTCATTGAGTAACAGGCCTACTCTGTCCTTGGTCTTCCTCTTGCTTCTAATGTATTTGTAGAATGTTTTCTTGTTCCTTTTTATGTCCCTAGCTAGTTTGATCTCATTTTGTGCCTTGGTTTTTCTAATTTTGTCCCTACATACTTGTGTTATTTGTTTATATTCATCCTTTATAATTGGACCAAGTTTCCACTTTTTGTGGGACTCTTTTTTGAGAGTCCTACATCCATCCATCCATCCATCCATCTTCCATTGTAGCCCTCACCCTTCTACTGATCTTAGGGTTCTGTATAGCACCCACCACCGTGTACTATTTAAACCCAGGTAAATTATATTTGGCAGTTGAGGTCCTTACTTGAATTAGTCTGGGTAAGAAGGATCAGGGACTGGCAGATGGATAAGGGGCCAGGAAATCATTTAAACCTCCTCAGTTAGGTGGCAGAGTCCTAGCAAGGAGTAATCTGAAAGCCCCCACCTTGCACAGGGCTGCCTCAACCTTTCAATAGCATTGCTGTGGCCTGCTAAACAGCTGCCCACTTTTGCCTCAGAGGTTGCTGCATTTCCAGTATTGCCAACCCCAAGTGTTCAAAAATCATGAGTCAGTACACACACACACACACACACACACACACACACACACCACTTAAAATGATGAGGTATTTTTAAAGTAAATTTGGGGGGGGTATATTTTGTTTTTTGAGCTGTGAGGGTTCACTTGGATCACTTTCTCAAGCTTTTCTCCACAAACAAGCTTACTCTTTTTTTTTTTTTTTTTTTTTACAATGAAGTTTCTCAGGTTATGGCTACACTACAGAGCCTATGACAGCATAGCCCCGAGTGTAGATGCAGCACATGCTGACAGAAGGAGTTTTTCTGCCAGTGAAGGAACACCACCTCCCTGGACCCTGAACAATGTTAGCTATGCTGAGAGAAGCCCTCTTCTGCCGGCATAGCTGTGTCTAGACTAGAGGGGTTTGCCGGCATAGCTATGTCTCTAAGGGGTGTGGTTTTTCACATCCCTGACCGACATAGCTACGCTGGCATAAGTTTTAAGTGTGGACCGACCCTCACCTAATCAGAAGCCTCCAGGAGCTGTAGTTTTCCAGCAAATGTTAAATATCACAATGGCCTGGAGCGGCGAACCATGGCCAGTGGGAGCCGCAAATCAGCTGAACCTGCGGACGCGGCAAGTAAACAAACTGGTCCGGCCTTCCAGGGGCTTTCCCTGAACAAGCGGCAGACCGGCTTTGAGAACCACTGCCCTAGTGAACTTTAGGAACTAGCTGAAGCAAATTTTAGAACTGTTAGTGATTATCTTTGAGAACTCATGGGGGATAGGTAAGGCCCCAAAGGACAGGAGAAGGGCAAACTCAGGACAGGGGAATTACAGAACAGTCATCCCGACTTCGATACCTGAGAAGATACTGGAACAAATTATTAAACAGTCAGTTTGTAAGCACCTAGAGGATAATAGGATGAAGAGTGATAGCCCATATGGATTTGTCAAGAAGAAATCATACCAAAACAATCTAATTTCCTACTTGAACAGGGTTACTGAACAGTGGATAGGCTGAAGCTGTAGATGTGATATATCTTGATTTCAGTGAGGCTCTTGACTCAGTCTGTGATGGGTTATACTCCCCATACTGGCCCTGCATGAGCTGAATTAGGCCTAGTGGGCTCAATCAGCCAATTAGGCTGCAAACAGGGGAGATTTAGGCTGGAGAAAGCTAATTAGAAGGAAGCTGACCTGTGGGAGAACAGGCATGGCTTCTATAAAGCTAGGAGCCTGGAACTAGTGTGAAGCCTGTAGTCCCCCTCCCTGAGGTAAGGGAGAAGGATCATGGTAGGAAGAGGCCAGGAGTGAGAACAGTAAGGTTGGTGTAGATGCAGACCTTGACATCACTACAGGGCCCTGGACTGGAACCCAGGGTAGAGGATGCGCCTGGGTTCCTTACCAACCACAGCATAGTGGTGTTGTCAAGGGCAGTGGATACAGAGACTACAAGAGTCACTTCTGGAGTTATATACTCAGGGCAGTGGCCATGAGCATTGCCTGATGCTGCTTGTGGACAGAAGAGATTTCGAAAGATTACCCCGGAAGGGGAAAAACCACTGAGTAACCTGGCTGGAAGGCTGAGTCCCGAAGAGGACACAGCAGTTCCTGGAGCAAGAGAGGGGCTGCAGGCTGAGAGAGACAGAAGGTAACCGCAGGAAGGGGCATCAGCCTTGCAGAGCTAATCCCCAAAACTGCCAGGAGGAGGCGCCATCCAGCGGTGAGTAGAGCTCATCACGTTGTCCCACACCAGTCTCATAAGCAAACATGGGAAATGTGGTCTAGATGAAATTAAAGAAGGATCTGGTACTATTGAATATTTTCATTAATGAGTTGGATAAAGGAATGATGAATATGCTTATACCATTTGCAGACATCACAATACTGGGATGGGTTGCTAGCACTTTGGAGGACAGGATTTGAATTCAGGGTGACCTTGACCAATGGGAGAATTGACCTGAAATCAACACTATGAAATTCATTAAACACAAGTGCAAGTACTACACTTAGGAAGACAAAATCTAATGCGTAACTACAAAATTGGGAGTAGCACGGCTGACAAGGGTCTGGGGGGTACAGTGCAATTTAATAGGAGTTAACAATGTGATGCAGTTGTGAAATAGGCTGATATTGTTCTGTGGTATATTAACAGGAGCATCATATATCAGATACGGGAAGTAACTCTCCTGCTCTGCTCGGCATCAGCCCAGCCTCAGCAAGATATTGTGCCCACTTCTGGGAACCACACGTTAGGAAAGATGTGGACAAGTTGGAGAGAGTACAGAGGAGAGCAACCAACATGAGGAACAGTTTACAAAATCTGAACTGCGAGAAAAGGTGAAAACACTAAAAAAAAAAAAGTTTAGTCTTAAGAAAAGAAGACAGAGGGGACCTGAGGACAGTCTTCAAAGGGCTGTTATAAAGAGGACTGCGATCAGTTGTTCTCTATGTCCACTGAAGGAAGGCATGAAAGAAGTCATGGGCTTAATCTGCAGCAAGGGAGATTTAGGTTAGCTACTAGGAAAAGCTTTCTAATGGTAAGGATGGTTAAACACTAGAATAGACTTCCAAGGGAGGTTTGTGGAAACCCCATCAATGGAAGTGTTTAAGAACAGGTTGGACAACACCTGCAGGGGATGGTCTAGGTTTACTTGGTCCTGTCTTAGTGAAGGGGGCTAGACTCGATGACTTCTTGAGGCCCTTCCAGCCCTACATTCTTATGATTGAGACAGGAATATAATTATTTTTTTACAATAGTCCGTAGAAGACCTGAGTGAGATTGGGGCCCTGTTGTGCTGGGTGTTGTACATGCACATTGTGAGGGACAGTCTCTACCCTGAAAAACTTATGATCTAAATGTACCAGACACACAAAGGATGGAAGGGGAAATATGCAAAGATAGGGGAAGTAACTTGACAAAGGTCACCCAGGAAGGCAGTGACAGACTTGGAAACAGACCCTGGTTTTTTTGACCCCCCCCCCATGCAGTACGTAACTTAGTGGACCACACTGCCTTTCCTACCATGCTTATATACTGAATGCTGCTCGAGTTATTTTCTATGCTCTTTGTAGGAAAACGTCTGACAATAACAAGGAATAATATTAATAGAACACTATTTATGAGTTTTTTTCTTACCAGGGACCGGATCCTTTTCTCTGGTAATATCATTCTTTCGACCATTTTTCTTTTTTGCAGGGGGAGTACTGGGGCTGTTAAAATGGCTGGGCTTGTGACATTAATGATTAAGTGTCACCTCCTTGTTTGTTCTCATGAATCAGAGGCACCAGTCCAGATGCGTAATGAGAACGAGCTCACATGGCGCGCTCCCCTGTGCAGCTTCGAGCTGCTCGGAATTAATTTTGTTTCCTCATGCCACCGAACAAAGAGACTGGAAAGAAGTAGAGAAGGAAATAGAAGCTGGAAACACACATTCATCCTGAAAGAGATCAGAAATATGTTGACAATACAATAAAACCTGTATATGAAAGAGAGACATTCATAGACCTCTGCAAATTCTCCTGCTCAGTAGTTCCAGTCCAGGTCAGATAATTTGGCAACCTATTAGGTTGATTCTAATACTTCCTCTATTAATATATTTATAGGGGTCTACGGAGAGGCCAATATTTTCCTTGGTGAGATTTTTCACAGCAACATTTAAAAAAAATAAAATAACTGACCTTTTTTTCTTCGTTATTTCAAATAAAATCATGGTGTTCTGTTTAAGAAGCTAGCCTTATGGAACAGGATATCTAAGTCGGAGAAACTCATTGCACTTCCATAAGAGTTAATTAATTCAAGGAAGGAAAGATAGGTAGAAATACAGACAGACCCTCACTATGGGTGGGAGGAAGGATAGACAAACACATACTGTGAGCTGATAGATTCTGTGGACGGAAGGCTAGCTAGCTAGATGTATCCATTTACTTCTAAACTGATAGATACTGCAGATGGAAAGCTAGCTAGCCAGCTAGATAAGCTGTAGCAGTCAACGAATCGCAGAAAATGGAGCATGTTCTTCATTTCCTGAGCCAGATTGCTCCCCATGGAATATTTTCCAGTGCTGCATTCAATCCAGTTTAAATATCTACTTGACTTTGACCAAGTCACTCAGCCTCAGTTTTCCCATCTATAAAATAGAGCTAATGATGTGTACCTACCTCCTTTATTATTTTAAGGTGTTTTAAGAATTAATTAGTTGATGTCTGTGTTGGTAAGTATTGTTAACTCAATCCATGTCA
This sequence comes from Dermochelys coriacea, assembly GCF_009764565.3. NCBI lineage: Eukaryota > Metazoa > Chordata > Testudines > Dermochelyidae > Dermochelys > Dermochelys coriacea. Next base: position 142,433,693 of record NC_050071.1, read on the forward strand.
CAGAAGAGCTGTCAGAGGGCAATACTATCTGGTCACTAGTGACTTTAGGTGGATTTGAACAGGGTTAATTAATGGATTCCAAGGCCAGAAGGGACCACTGTAATAATCTGGTCTGACCTCCTGCATAACACGGGTCAGAGAGTACAACTCAGCAATTCCTGCCTGGCCCTCAACAACTCGTAGTTGAAGTGGAGCGGGTCTGTCTACACTACCATCAGAAGTGCGATTGTAACTTGGGTTGGCATACCAGTGCTAGCTTTAATCTAGCTAGCACAGGTAACAATAGCAGTGAAGATGGGGCATGGACCCCAGCATGGGCTAGCAGAATGAGTATGTATCCAGGGTTCCAGCTGGTCTTGGACAGCCCATATTGTACACTGTGTCTTTACTAGCATTTTTAGCCATGCTAGGGATATTAAAGCTAGAGCAGGCAGGTCAACCGGTGCTGCAATCATAACTCTGACTGCAGTGCAGACATACCTTAAGAATCCTCCAGCCCTGCTGCCCCAGTCTCAGTCCCTTCTGAGAATGTTCTACATTATCACGTTTCATAAAGACAGAATGTCACAGTTCAGGGCAACGGCACCTGAATTCACTGTCCCCGGTCACTTGAGGGCACCCTCTCTAGGCCATTGGCTCCTCCGCCACCACCTCTTTTGGTCAGAGACCAGTGTCGCTCACCCCCCTGACAGGTTTTTCCAGATTCCACTGTTCCCTCCTGCAATGTGATATCTCCAGCAAGACAAACTGCCTAAACAAGCCAGTGTCTGGTCTTTGCTTTTTCTACAAAGGCCATGAATATCATAGTTGCCAGCAGTTATGAGTTGCCACACAACGGTTTCTAAGCAAGCACAAAAAGAAAAGGAGTACTTGTGGCACCTTAGAAACTAACAAATTTATTAGAGCATAAGCTTACATGAGCTACAGCTCACTTCATTTATTCTTAAGGTGAAAGTATCACAGAGAAAACATAAAAACAATAGAAGTTCCTATATTCATGCTAAAAGCTTACTAGAGGGCAGTCAGCAGTCTTATGGGGTCTCAGTAGACCAAACTCCTTCCAACCTTCCTTCCTTTACAGGAAGGACTGGTTTCAGAGTAGCGTGTTCAGGAAGGACTGGGTGCCCCTTGGACAGAACATCATGTCCGTTACTGGATCAGAAAGAAAGTCCTGAGTTGGGATAAACTTAGGCTATGTATCCAAAAATCCTTTCATTGTCTGGTCTCTGGAGAATCCAGTTTGAGCTAGTATATGTGCACCTCTCCAGGTAGTGGTACTTCTCTGAAGGTGTTACAATCTGAGTGAATTTGCATAATCACTCCCCACTGTTCTTAGTTTCTGAAGAAGCTGTGGTCACCCTCCCCCATGGAATTACATACAATCCCTGGCCCCCACTGATACATCAACTTAATACAATGAGATCTCCCAAAGGCTGCCCTCTCTGTCACACAGAATCTCTGCAATAAATCTCTATTCTGGCATATCAGGACAGATCCACAGCAAACTGTAAAAGTTTCAGAATTGATGGCTGAACTTTATGGACCATCTTACATAAAATGCTTTGGGAATATGCTTGTCAAAATAACAGGCAGAAAAAGGAAGAAAATTAGCAAAAAAAATAATTCCTGATTTGTTTTTAAATTTCCAGTGTTATCAAAATTGTAAAATTTGAAAAATTATGAGCAGCTTTTACAATTGGTTGAAAACAGAGGCGGTTGGAAACTTTTCATTGACACAGTATGCAGTCAGAAAATGGTATTTCATCAAAACCAAAATTGTTTTGCAAAATTGTACCAATTTTGATGAAATTTCCTGCCAATTTTTTTGTTATTCTTAAATGGAAAATTTCATTTGGGGAAAATTTCAAAATTTTGTTGTAAAATATTTTTTCATTTTGCTCTACATGTAACAGATAAGAACAAGTGTCAACACAAATACATTTCTAAAGAGGGGAAGAGAGGAAATTCATTAATAAATAAATAAAATAATAATATAATATGCACTAATATTGCAATTTTCATCCAAAGGTCTCAGGATACATTACAAAACCCAGTTAAGCCTCACAACAGCCTGTGATGTTGGGAATCATGTTCGTCCCCATTTTACCAAGAAGGAAACTGAGGTGAAGTGACTTGCCCAGGGTCACAGTGATTCAGTGGCAGAACTGGGGATAGAACCAAAGGAGTCATGACTCCCAGCTCTTGATCTAGACAAATTCATTTCAGAAGGCTTGTAATATGATTGTGCTCTTCCATTGCAGATGTTCCACTCATAAACAAGAAAAGATTAACAGTAATAATATGAAGAATGAGAAGAGGCCAATATGGCTCCACCAGGAGCTCTTTAATGACCTGACCATCAGAAAGGAATCCTACAAGAAGTTGAAACATGGACACATTGCTAAGGAGGAGCACAAAAGCGTAATCACTAACAAGGACAAAATCAGAAAGTCTAAGGCACCAAATGAGTTACACCTAGCAAGGACAGAAAAGGCAATAAGATCTTGTTCTTTAAATACATTAGAAGCAAGAGAAAGATAAAGGAAAGTGTAGATCATCTACTTAGTGAGGATGGAGAGCTAATAACTGATGACATCAAGAAGACGGAAGTATTTAATGCCATTTTTCTTCAGTCTTCACTAAACTTGTTAATGGTGGCCAGACACTCAACACCATTCATACTAACAACAAGAGGGAAGGAAGGCATGCCAAAATAGGGAAAGAAGAGATTGAAGAATGTTTAGATAAGTTAGATGTATTCAAGTTGGCAGCACCTGATGAAATTCACCCTAGTGTAGTTAAGGAACTAGCTCAGGGGTGGGCAAACTTTTTGGAGTGAGGACCACATCTGGGTGGGGAAATTGCTTGCAGAGCCAGAGCAGGGGGTTGGGGTGTGGGGGCGGAGTTTGGGATGTGGGAGGGGGTGCAGTGTGCAGGAGGGGGCTCAGGTCAGGGGGTTGGGGTGCAGGAGGTGTGCAGGATGCAGAAGGGGGCTCAAGGCAGGGAGTTGGGGTGCAGGAGGGGTATGGGATGCTGCAGGGGGTTCAGGGCTTGGAGTTGGGGTGCAGAAGGGTTTCAGGCTCCGGCCCGGCGCCGCTTACCTAGAGTGGCTCTGGGGTGGCAGTGGCGTGCACCAGGGCCAGGGCAGGCTCCCTGCCTGCCTTCCCCAGCCCCACGCCATGCCGCTCCGGGAAGCGGTCGGCACCACATTCCTGCGTGGCCCATGGGGGGCACAAGGCTCCGCGTGTTTCCCTCGCCTGTGGGTAACCTGTTCCTGGCCAATGGGAGCTTTGAGGGAGGTACCCACAGGCAAGAGCAGCATGCAGAGCTCTCTGCCGCCCCACCCCCATGGGCTGCAGGGACACGGTGTGGCTGCTTCCCAGAGCAGCACAGAGCCCGCGGCAGTGGCAATCCTGTGGGCTGGATCCAAAGCCCTGAGGGGTCGGATCCGGCCCGCAGGCTGTAGTTTGCCCACCCCTGAACTAGCTGAAGCAATCTTGGAACCATTAACAATTATCTTTGAGAGCACATGGATGATGGCTGAGGCCCCAGAGGACTGGAGAAGGAAAAACACAGTACCTATCTTTAATAAGGGAACAAAGAGGACGCAGGGAATTATAGACCAGTCAGCCTAACTTTGATAGCTGGAAAGATACTGGGACAATTTATTAGACAATCAATTTGTAAGCACCTAGAGGATAATAGAGCAAAAAGTGATAGCTGATATGGATTTGTCAAGAACAAATCATGCCAAAACAACCTAATTTCCTTCTTTGACATTTCTGGCCTAGGGAATAAGGGGTTAGTGATGTATCTTATTTTTAGTAAGTCCACATGACATTCTCATATGCAAACCAGGAAAATGTGGATCTAGATGAAATTACTATAAGGTGGGTGCGAAATTGGTTGAAAGACCATACTTAAAAAAAAGTAGCTATCTAGATGGTTCGCTGTCAGACTGAGAGGGCATATCTAGTGGGGTCTCACAGGGTCCAGTATTAATCAGCATTTCCATTAATGACTTGGATAATGGAGTGGAGAGTATGCTGATAAAATTTGCAGATGACATCAAACTGGGAGGGGTTACAAATGCTTTGGAGGCCAGGATTATAGTTCAAAAATGACCTTCAAAAATTGGAGAATTGGTCTGAAATCAACAGTATGAATTTTAGTAAAGACAAGGGCAAAGTATTTTACTTGGGAAGGAAAAAAATCAAATGCACAGCTACAAAATGGGGAACAACTGGCTGGGGTAGTACTGCTTCGCTGTTGAAACTGGGAGATAGTGCAGCATGTTAATAGTTTCAGTGTCCTGATCCCTTTCCCACAGCTCACTGATGCGAGTCTGTATGCCCTGCTTAGGGGGTCAGCTAACACCATTAATCATCCTGGACAATATCTTACCTGGTAGTGCTGGAGATGCATGAACACCGGTGCAGTCTCTTTGGAGCACTAAGAAGGGGCTTTGCCATGATTGTACTATTACTGGGTAGCCATAGGTGTACTGATGGAATCACTCTGCTCCAAATACCACAGCCAGAAGCTCTTTTTCTATTTGGGATACCCCTGTTTAGTCTGACAGGACTCTGCTGGCATAAGCCACTGGCTCCTCCTGCAAAAGCACTACACCCGATCCTTTCTCCGATGCATCACACTGTGGGGTCAGTGGCTCTCCTGGCTGGTAGCACTTCAGGACAGGGACTTTCATTGTCCTTTCTTTCAGCATGTCAAATGTTTGCTGTTGGGAACCTGCCCAGTCCATAGAATCATAGAACCATAGGGTTAGAAGGAACTGCAAGGGTTATCTATATGCAGGATTTGTTGAGTCTAAACCATCCAAGACAGAGGACTATCTAGCCACCTTTTGAAAACCTCCAGTGAAGGAGCTTCCGCGACTTCCCAAGGCAGTCTGTTCCATTGTCCTCCTGTTCTTACAGTTAGGAAGTCCAGATCAACATCCTGCCTTGTGAGTTGATGTATGGATTCTACTACTGCAGCCAGGTGTGGACAGAACTTGGACAGAAAATTTATCATTCTGATAAAGCACTGTATCCCTTTCACATCCACTGAAGCTGCCCTGTCTCTGACTGCCTTGATCTTGTAGGGATCTGCTTTCAGTCCTTCTGCTGTGAGCATATGTCCAATGTACGTCATCTCAAACTGTTTGAGTCACATTTTTTTCTGGGCTGAGTTTTATGTTCTTGTCCCTGCATTGCTGTAGAAAAGCTTGTAGTTTTCTGTCATGGACATGTTCAGCTTCTGTATCTTTGCTCCCTTCACCTACATTGAACATATCGTCTGCAGTTATTTTCACCCCAGGCAGTACTTCCAATGCTTGGGGGAGTCTTCTCTGGAACACCACAGGTGTTGAACATATGCACATCGGCATGCACAGCCATCTGTAACAACTAAATGGTGTTGTCAATGTTGTCAGCATGCTGAACACTTTAATGGAGCCTTATGTGCTAAAAATTGTTCTTCACATCAGACTGTAAAGATGCTGCCTTTAGAGATTTCTAACAAGATAAAAAAGCATGGATTGGATGAATGGACTATAAGGTGGATAGAAAGCTGGCTAGATTGTCAGGCTCAGTGGGTAGTGATCAATGGCTCGATGTCTAGTTGGCAGCCGGTATCAAGCGGAGTGCCCCAGGGGTCGGTCCTGAAGCCAGTTTTGTTCAATATCTTCATTAATGATCTGGATGATGGGATGGATTGCACCCTCAGCAAGTTTGCAGATGACACTAAACTGGGGGGAAGAGGTAGATAAGCTGGAGGGTAGGGATAGGGTCCAGAGTGATCTAGACAAATTGGAGGATTGGGCCAAAAGAAATCTGATGAGGTTCAACAAGGATAAGTACGGAGTCCTGCACTTAGGAAGGAAGAATCCCATGCACTGCTACAGGCTGGGGACCAAGTAGCTAGGCAGCAGTTCTGCAGAAAAGGACCTGGGGATTACAGTGGATGAGAAGCTGGATATGAGTCAACAGTGTGTCCTTGTTGCCAAAAAGGCCAATGGCCTATTGGGCTGTATTAGTAGGAGCATTGCCAGCAGATGGAGGGAAGTGATTATTCCCCTCTATTCGGCATTGGTGATGCCACACCTGGAGTATTGTGTCTAGTTTTGGTCCCCCCGCCCCCACTACAGAAAGGATGTGGACAAATTGGAGAGAGTCCAGCGGAGGGCAACAAAAATGATTGGGGGCTGGGGCACATGACTTACGAGGAGAAGTTGAGGGAAACTGGGCTTGTTTAGTCTGCAGAAGAGAAGAGTGAGGGGGGATTTGACAGCAGCCTTCAATTATCTGAAGGGGGGTTCCAAAGAGGATGGAGCTCGGCTGTTCTCAGTGGTAGCAGATGATAGAACAAGGAGTAATGGTCTCAAGTTGCAGTGGGGGAGGTCTAGGTTGGATATTAGGAAACACTATTTCACTAGGAGGGTGGTGAAGCACTGGAATGGGTTACCTAGGGAGGTGGTGGAATCTCCATCCTTAGAGGTTTCTAAGGCCCGGTTTGACAAAGCCTTGGCTGGGATGATTTAGTTGATGTTGGTCCTGCTTTAAGCAGCGGATTGGACTAGATGACCTCCTGAGGTCTCTTCCAACCCTAATTTTCTATGATTCTAAGATTTCGTCCTTTGTGGGCCGTGGCTAGAGGCATCTTTTCAGTTACCAGTTCAGTGGCTTTAAGTCTATGCAAATGTGTAATTTGCCTTATTCACCACCAGCATGCAGCCTGTACTGGCCTCTACAGGTGCTATGATATCCCTGCTCTGCAGACTTTTGAGCTGCTTTTGAACTTTATTTATATAATTTTCCTTCATGGAAGGACACAGGTTCCACTGTGGGGCTGACTTCTAGTCTTTCCTTCGAGCCACACCTCATCTTTGAAAACATCCGCTTATGCTTTTAAAATTGTCTCCATTGTCCCTGAGACTCCCTCTTTTTTGCTTCTTGCACTGCAGCTATAAAATTCTGACACTACACCCAGATCAGATCCATGGCTTGTATGGCTGCATTCCCCCACGGGGCTCAGTTTGTGATGCTTAGCATCCACCACTGCAAACTTCACTTGGTTGGTACCAGCTGTTAGTAACTAAACTGAAAAAAACTATGAGGTGACATTTTCAAATTGGTTGCATTATGCTCTCATTGTATATTATTAGAGTGTGACTGCTCTTTGTAATGGCTGTGATTCAGTACAATTCACCCCAAGGAATCACATAGTTATCCAGCTGAGATCGCACAGGGAATTTCCCTGTGAACATTGCTGCATGCAACAAGGTTGGTATTGTCCCTTGGTTACTTTCCTGTCCCAGCAGCCTGAACCGGATGTGCTCTCAGACTCAAAGAGAACCTAGGGTCATGATGTCATCACTGCAGCCTGACGTGCCATCCCCTCTTGTATCAGTCTGGCCGAGTCTTTCTGAGACCTTCCTCTGCTCTTGCACACCCTACTCAAATTTCAGCTTGCCACATTCCTTGCAATGCTGTCCTAGTGTGGGGTGCATCTCCTTTACCCGCGCGTGCTGTCTGCCACAGTAAATACATCTCATTATGGGTACAGAACCCTGGCCACCCACTCTCCTTCACTGGTGTCTCACTGCCTATACTTCTGGGAGCGCTGTGGCTCCCAAAACTTTCCTCCTCTCCCTTGAGGCTTCCTCTGCATTCCCCATACCTGACAATCTGCAAGATTGTCTTCCCAGAGCAGCCGCTCCCACAGGTGGGGATCCCAAGTGCTACAGACTATCCTGTCTGTAATCAGGGAGTCTGTCAGGTCCCCAAAGTTGCATGTAGAAGTCAGTGTGTGCAAGGCAGTAACCTAGAGATCTATCCCCTCTCCTTTGGATCGGTCTCCAATGAAAAACCCATGTTGCTCCACTGTTTTGTTCTGCTTTGGAGAGCCGTATGTGCCCAGGGCTCCTAAGGCACTTGTGAGGCAGTGGTGAGCTTCTGCCTCGTTCCCACAAAGGTAAAACACTGACTTTCCTGTTGTTGCCATCCTCCTGCACGTCCAGGTCTGGGTATCGCTCAAACTCCTCCTTCCATTGGGTCCAAGTCTGAGCTACGCTGGGGTCTGCTCAGTCTGAACTTCCCCGTGACTCATGCTGCCAGCTCCTGCATTGCGGAGAGCTCCTCGCTCCAATGCTGCCATTGCATTTCATTTGCAAAGAGTGAAACTGAATGCAGGTTGGGCTGACAAAGATTGAAGCCTGTGCCTTGCTCCGTCCATGTGGCTCAACTGCCTCCAGCCAAACTCCTCAGTGTTCTCATTTTCTTGGTGTTCTCTCAATAACAGTCCTTCAGGGAACATGGGCCCTTGGTCGCCAGTTCCACTGATCTTGATGCAACCGTAACACACAAACCATTTGAGCTTTAGGCTTGGGTGGGGGGGGGGAGGAGAAAAGATTTGGTTTAGCTCTCATTTCGCAGGAACTAAAACACACCCATTCTTAAGCGTTATACCCTGGAGCTCTCCAACAAAGCTATAGGTCCCCTAAGGGATGCTGATGACTAATCAGTTGACCTGCACACTTGCTGGATTTGAAGCACTGTGATGCTCCATATCCCATTCCCCAGTGGCCCCCCCTCTCCCCTTATGCATTCCTTCTACTGCCTTGGACACAAATGATATCAATCGCGGCAGAGGGAACACAAAGCTGTGACCTTAGATCTTGGCAGGCTAACAACGGATGAGCTGGTTTTTAAATACTTTTCTTTCCAAATCGATTGTAATTAAGAGGCTAGCGTGCATGTGTCACTGCTGCCCTCTACTGCGTGGAATTGGAACTAATCAACTGCCAGTTACCATTTTACAAATCCAGCAAAGGTGCCATGTTAGCTTGGAGGGTAGGAGACCATGCTCTAGGAACAAGAGGTGCTGAGTTCTAGTTTCCAATTTCTTACTGCAACCCTTTGGGGATTCAAGAGGATCATGGAAAAGAAATGTCTTCCCATCCACCAGAACCTTAACAACGTTCACAAGAAATCACCTCTTGAAAGATCTGACACAGAAGATCCCTGCTTTCAATCTCTCATGAAGCTCATGGGCAACCCTAAATGGCAAGAGCACAAACCATGACAGATATGGACACTTGCTGCACAAACTGAAGATTAAAGACTCTCCAGTGTGCGACAGTGGTCACCCAGAATAGAACATATAATGGCTCAGTGCCCAATTCACAAATACAAAGGAGGCATCAGAGCAATACACTCTGCCACTCCAGATGCAATTATCTCACTTAACCATCTGAATGCAAAATTATAGCTATTGCTCTACATTTACGTTAGCCATACGAAGACATTTTCTTAGGAAATGTTGAGTGTACAATACAGTGAAGTCCTGGATGAGGTTGAAATGGCTAGAGTGTTTATTTTAGAAATGTGAAGTTGATGGATTGATCCTATTAACAATCTGGAATAATACGCTGCCTATTTTACTTATTTGCCTCTATATACTTTTTAGCTCATTTTGGTGCTGGTGGATGGAACCAGATCCCAGATGCCTGAACTTCCAGGAATATAGAACTGGCAGGTACCTCCTGGGTCATCCAGTTCAGTTCCCCACTATTGCGGGCATCCTCATCACACAGTCATCTAGATTTTTTCATATGAAAGGCTTATTTATGGGACTTTATGTAATACATTACCAACAACTGAATCAGAACAGCATCCTTAGTACACAGGAGAGAAAGAGGTCTGACATTGCATTAGCAAATAGGAAGAAATGGATCAGGAATGATGTCGGCTCCCAATACTAAGAAATCCAGGAATAAATAAACTACAATCATCATAACCCAAATAAAACCGAGACTCACACAAACAGCCACTTCCGGTCTGCGTAACAGGGTTCAACTCATCAGAGGGCCGCACTAGGAAACAGCGCAAAGAAGCCATTTTATAAATGTGTTTATTTAGTTCTTTTTAATGAGTACTTCAATTAAACCCCAAGATTGGAGAGCCGCGCTCAGTCTATCAGCAGCAGCATTGCCTCTCAGCTAGCAGACAACTTCTTAAAGAGCCTACTTAGGAAAGCAATAAAGTCCAGTGTGGATAGGGGAACAGATGCCAAGCTGGAGAGAGCCAGGCTCAATTCCTGGCTGCAACTTTTGCTTGAATCACTCCGTGCCTCAGTTGCTCCATCTGTAAAACAAGGTCAGCTTGAACTCCCAGATGATGAAACATATTGCTGTTTGAGGTAGGATCTGGTTTAAAAGCTGAGGTTTGACAAGGGATTTTATTACTTTCAGGGGAAAAAAGGGTAATTGTTCATCATACAGTATGGCAAGTACTAGTCAAAATAATTTTCTAAGGAAACAATGCAGCTGTTTGAATATTTCTGACACATTTGTTTTATGACGGTGGTAAGCACCAGACGTGTTCCTATCCCAGTAGAGATAATGACTTCACATCTGGCTACCATTCCTGAGAGACCAGTAAGTATTAGTGCCCTCATGTTACAAATGGGGAAGGCGAACAAGAGAAGGGAAGTGATTTACCCAAAGCTGCTCAATAGTTCAGTGGCAGGATTAGAACTCAGCACCCTTCCATAGCTGTGTTCTGAACAATTCACATTACAGCCAGTTGGCAAAAGTAAAAAATAAGAACATAGGAACGGCCAGACTGGGTCAAACCAAGGGTCCATCTAGCCCAGTATCCTGTCTTCTGACAGTGGCCAGTGCCAGATGCCCCAGAGGGAATGAACAGAACAGGTAATGATCAAGTGATCCATCCCCCTGTCGCCCATTCCCAGCTTCCGGCAAACAGAGGCTAGGGACACCATTCCTGCCCATCCTGACTAATAGCCATTGATGGACCTATCCTCCATGAACTTATCTAGTTCTTTTTTGAACCCCGTTATGGTCTTGATATAAGAACCTTGATATTATCTTCTGAGGTAAATTTCCAAGCCAGCTCCCATCCAGTACACCCTGTCTCCCAGATCTTTCTCTATCCCTAATAGGGCTGGTTGGGATTCTTTTTTTTTTTAACTGAGAATTTTTGAAGAGAATTAAAGTTTTTCAATTTCAGCAACATTTTTCTCTTTTTTTTTTTTTTTTGGCTCAAAGCTTTTTGTGTTTTCACCCAAAATGCTGGGTTTCCAGTGTTGAAGGTTGAAAGGGGAAACATTCAACATCTCTTTTGATTTAAATCCAAGCATTTTCAACAAAAATGGAAGTGCTTTTGCAAAAAATTCCATGTGGTCAAAAAGTAGGGTGCCTTTTTTTTTTTTTTTTTTTAAAACAAAAGTTTTTTGACCAGCTCAACTAATAGCATAGCATGCTCTGTCTCTCTCTTGTGCTACATGATCAGTTGTTTTTACAGATATAGATAGTAGGCTAACCAAAAGGAAGGCTGGAATTGTGTGTGATTAAGGCAACAGTTTAGCACCCAGAAGATCTGCCTTCAATTTCCCTCTCATCACAGAATCCCTGTTTAATCTCTCCATGTCTGAGTTCCCTGTGTCTTAAATGGATGCAAAAATACTGCCTTTCTCTGTTATGTGATCTATTCAGTGTGTTAGCTTTTTAGTACAGGGATTGTTGCTTGCTAAATTGATATACAGCACCTAGCACAAAGGGGATTTAAACTAAATTGCGTTCTCTTGGTTCCCCTGTAATACAAAGAACCATGGGGTTTTTTTTGAATGAAATTCTATGGATTTAAAAACAAAATACAATGAAAGGAGTTGCGCAATCATGTAGGAATCATCCAGCCCTTGATCTCAGCTCCAGCAGTGCCTAATGCCCGATGCTTTAAAGGAAGATCTTGACACTCCCATCATGCACCCAGTCTTGCAATGCTATCAGGTGCCACTGGGGGAAATGTCTTCTCCTCCCCAGCTGGCAATCTGCTTATCTCACCTGGAACATGCCGAGTAAAAGCCCTCGTTTGGAGGCTAAACCAAGAAAAGCCAGGAAGTTTCAAAGGAGGAGTCAAGATGGAGACAAGCTCCTGAGCCAGGCAGGCCACTGGTCTGTTTCACTGTGGCATTTCCTATGGTTTTACATTTGCATGATGGATAGACACAAATCTTTATATTGAATTATTATTTCTTCCCCCACTCCAAGCTACTTAGCTTTGAGAAATAATGACCTTCTAAAGTGTGTCCGGCATGTCTTGATATAGGCTTTAGCCTTCTATGTGGAGTTTAGCCCTTATTCACCCAGCGCCAAGGCCAACAATCAAACCTGCCCCCTCTGTTGGCACCAGGGAGGAAGTACAGGGGATGCTTTCCCACCTCTCACTCGTTCGCAACATGAAAAGGAAAAAGAAAACACCCTGAGGTATGTCTACACAGCCAAAAGACGCAGGTCAACTGACTTGCACTTGCGGAGTTTGTAAGGCAGGGCTAAGAAAATAGCAGGGTAGATGTTCGGGTTCATGTTGGAGCCTGGGCTCTGAAACCCAGCAAGGCGGAAGGGGCCTGGAGCCTGGGCTCCAGCCCACACTGGAACATCTACACTGCTATTTTTAGCCCCGCTGCACAAGACCTGCACGTTGACCCTGGCTCTGACGCTGCAGCAGGGCTTTTTTTTTTTTGCTGTGTAGATGTACCCGAAGATATGCTGAACAATGAGCTCTTGTGTCAACATCTATAAGGGCAACAGAGTGGGAAATCGGCTGAGAGGGTTGTTCGAGAATGTACGATAACATTCCGAATCTCAAGCCAAAACCACAGCTCTAAGCATAAAGGATGGGCTTTCCAAAACAGATGTAGGGTGACTCACTGCCTCCCCACTGTCTGAAAAACCTGCCTTCCTGAGGAAGCCCAAACTATTTAGCTTATCCAAGAGAAGGTTACAAAGTGACTCACTGATTGTCTAGAAGTACCTTCACAGGGAAAAGATTTCTGATATTAGAGCTCCTCAATCTAGCAGGCAAAGGTGTGACAAGATCCAGTGTTTGAAAGCTGAAGTTAGATAAATTTAAACCAGAAAGGGAACATTTTTAATGTTTGGAACAATTTATCAAGGTATGCGATAGCTTCTCCCATATTTGAAGTCTTTAAATTGGAATGGGATGTCTGTCTAAAAACATTCTTTCCTTCAATCAGGAGGGTTGATGCTGGAATCACTGGGTGAAATTCAATGGTTTATGTTTTGCAGGAAGTCAGCCTAGCTGACCATAACTGTCTGTTCTGGCTTTGAAATGTCTGATTCTGTGAATCCCAGTTTTGCCAGGACCACTCCAGTTTTTCACACGATATCTCGTTGCACCAGGAATTTCTTTCAGGGCACCTGAACTACAGTGGTTTTTCATTTCACCAGTACAAATGTTGGGTTTTTTGTACAGCTAAAGAAAGTCTTTCCAAGCTGTGTTACTGTATTGAGGAGCACAGGCCTTGTGTTTGCCAAGAACCAACAGCCCCGTGAACTGAGGGTTCGGTGTGATCAATAGAGTTTGAAATGAAAAGGGAAATGCAGTGAGCACAGATGCTATCAGAGCTGATCTTCAGCTCAAAGTGAACATTAACAACACCTGTTTGGCGCTTCATGTGAAATTCATTCAGACACCTGGGTTATGTCTACACTTAAACCGTTACAGCAGCTCAGCTGCAGCACTCCAGTGAGGACAATGCATACGCTGATGGGAGGGGTTCCCCCTTCGCTGTAGTTAACCCACCTCCTCAAGAGGAAGAATCTAGGTTGAGAGAATTCTTCCATCGACCTAGTGCTGTCTATGCTGGGGATTAGGCCAGTATCAGGGTGTGAATTTTTCAAACATGTTAGTGACACAGCTGGGTCAACCTAATTTTTGAGTGTAGATCTGGCCTAAGTTCATAGAATCATAGAATATCAGGGTTGAAAGGGACCTCAGGAGGTCATCTAGTCCAACCCCCTGCTCAAAACAGGACCAATCCTCAACTAAATCATCCTAGCCAGGGCTTTGTCAAGCCTGACCTTAAAAACTTCAAAGGAAGGAGATTCCACCACCTCCCTAGGTAATGCATTCCAGTGCTTCACCACCCTCCTAGTGAAATAGCGTTTCCTAATATCCAACCTAAACCTCCCCCACTGCAACTTGAGACCATTACACCTCGTTCTGTCATCTGGTACCACTGAGAACAGTCTAGATCCATCCTCTTTGGAACCCCCTTTCAGGTAGTTGAAAGCAGCTATCAAATCCCCCCTCATTCTTCTCTTCCACAGACTAAACAATCCAAGTTCCTTCAGCCTCTCCTCATAAGTCATGTGTTCCAGTCCCCTAATCATTTTTGTTGCCCTTCGCTGGATGTCTTCCAATTTTTCCACATCCTTCTTGTAGTGTGGGGCCCCAAAACTGGACACAGTACTCCAGATGGGGCCTCACCAATGTCGAATAGAGGGGAACGATCACATCCCTCGATCTGCTGGCAATGCCCCTACTTATACAGCCCAAAATGCCATTGGCCTTCTTGGCAACAAGGACACACTGTTGACTGATATCCAGCTTCTCGTCCACTGTAACCCCTAGGTCCTTTTCTGCAGAACTGCTGCCTAGCCATTCGGTCCCTAATCTGTAGTGGTGCATGGGATTCTTCCATCCTAAATGCAGGACCCTGCACTTATCCTTGTTGAACCTCATCAGATTTCTTTTGGCCCAATCCTCTAATTTGTCTAGGTCCCTCTGTATCCTATCCCTACCCTCCAGTGTATCTACCTCTCCTCCCACTTTAGTGTCATCTGAAAACTTGCTGAGGGTGCAATCCACACCATCCTCCAGATCATTAATGAAGATATTGAACAAAACCCGCCCAAGAACCGAACCTTGGGGCACTCCGCTTGATACCGGCTGCCAACTAGACATAGAGCCATTGATCACTACCCGCTGAACCTGACAATCTAGCCAGCTTTCAATCCACCTTTAGTCCATTCGTCCAGCCCATACTTCTTTAACTTGCTGGCAAGAATACCGTGGGAGACAGTATCAAAAACTTTGCTAAAGTCAAGGAACACCACATCTAATGCTTTCCCCTCATCCACAAAGCCAGTTATCTCGTCATAGAAGGCAATTTGATTAGTCAGGCATGACTTGCCCTTGGTGAATCCATGCTGTCTGTTCCTGATCACTTTCCTCTCCTCTAAGTGCTTCAGAATTGATTCCTTGAGGACCTGCTACATGATTTTTCCAGGGACTGAGGTGAGGCTGACTGGCCTGTAGTTCCCAGGATCCTCCTTCTTCCCTTTTTTAAAGATGGGCACTACATTAGCCTTTTTCCAGTCATCCGGGACCTCCCCGATCGCCATGAATATTCAAAGATAATGGCCAATGGCTCTGCAATCACATCCGCCAACTCCTTTAGCATTCTCTGATGCAGCGCATGGACTTGTGCTCGTCCAGCTTTTCTAAAAAGTCCCGAACCACTTCTTTCTCCACAGAGGGCTGGTCACCTCCTCCCCATGCTGTGCTGCCCAGTGCAACAGTCTGGGAGCTGACCTTGTTCATGAAGACAAAGGCAAAAAAAGCATTGAGTACATTAGCTTTTTCCACATCCTCTGTCACTAGGTTGCCTCCCTCATTCAGTAAGGGACTCACACTTTCCTTGACTTTCTTTTTTGCTAACATACCTGAAGAAACCCTTCTTGTTACTCTTAACATCTCTTGCTAGCTGCAGCTCTGATTTCACTCCTGCATGCCCGAGCAATATTTTTATACTCTTCCCTGGTCATTTGTCCAATCTTCCACTTCTTATAAGCTTCTTTTTTGTGTTTAAAATCAGCAAGGATTTCACTGTTAAGCCAAGCTGGTCACCTGCCATATTTACTATTCTTTCTACACATTGGGATGGTTTGTCAGTGTAACCTCAATAAGGATTCTTTAAAATACAGCCAGCTCTCCTGGACTCCTTTCCCCTTCATGTTATTCTCCCAGGGGATCCTGCCCATCAGTTCCCTGAGGGAGTCAAAGTCTGCTTTTCTGAAGTCCAGGGTACATATTCTGCTGCTCTTCTTTCTTCCCTGTGTCAGTATCCTGAACTCTACCATCTCATGGTCACTGCCTCCCAGGTTCCCCTCCACTTTTGCTTCCCCTACTAATTCTTCCCAGTTTGTGAGCAGCAGGTCAAGAAGAGCTCTGCCCCAGTTGGTTCCTCGAGCACTTGCACCAGGAAATTATCCCCTACACTTTCCAAAAACTTCCTGGATTGTCTGTGCCCTGCTGTATTGCTCTCCCAGAAGATATCAGGGTGATTGAAGTCTCCCATGAGAACCAGGGCCTGTAATCTAGTAACTTCTGTGAGTTGCCGGAAGAAAGCCTTGTCCACCTCATCCCCCTGGTCCGGTGGTCTATAGCAGACTCCCACCACGACATCACCCTTGTTGCTCACACTTCTAAACTTAATCCAGAGACTCTCAGGTTTTTCTGCAGTTTCATACCGGAGCTCTGAGCAGTCATACTGCTCCCTTACATACAATGCAACTCCCCCACCTTTTCTGCCCTGCCTGAACAGTTTATATCCATCCATGACCGTACTCCAGTCATGTGAGTTATCCCACCAAGTCTCTGTTATTCCAATGACATCATAATTCCTTGATTGTGCCAGGACTTCCAGTTCTCCCTGCTTGTATCCCAGGCTTCTTGCATTTGTGTATAGGCACTTGAGATAACTTGCTGTTTGTCCTGCTTTCTTAGTATGAGGCAGGAGCCCTCCCCTCTCATGCTCTCCTGCTCATGCTTCCTCCTGGTATCCCACTTACCTCAGGGCTTTGGTCTCCTTCCCCCCGGTAAACCTAGTTTAAAGCCCTCCTCACTAGGTTAGCCAGCCTGCTTGTGAAAATGCTCTTTCATCTCTTCGTTAGGTGGAGCTTGTCTCTGCCTAGCACTCCTCCTTCTTGGAGCACTGTCCCATGGTCAAAGAATCCAAAGCCTTCTCTCCGACACCACCTGCATAGTCATTCGTTGACTTCCACGATTCGACGGTCTCTAGCCAGGCCTTTTCCTTCCACGGGGAGGATGGACAAGACCACCACTTGTACCTCAAACTCCTTTATCCTTCTTCCCAGAGCCACATAGTCCTCAGTGATCCGCTCAAGGTCATTCTTGGCAGTAACATTGGTGCCCACCGTGGAGAAGCAGGAAGGGGTAGCCATCCGAGGGCTTGATGGCAGTCTCTCCATCACATCGTGAATCCTAGTTCCTGGCAAACAGAGACTTCTCGGTTTTCCCAGTCGGGGAAGCAGATGGATGACTCAGTCCCCCTGAGGAGAGCGTCCCCAATCACCACCACTTACCTCCTTCTCTTGGGAGCGGTGGTTGTGGAACCCCCATCCCTAGGACAGTGCTTCTCATGCCTTCCAACTGGCAGAGTCTCCTTCTGTTCCCTTCCCTCAGATGTATCATCTAGTCCACTCTCCGCATTAGTACCTGTGGAGAGAATATGAAAACGGTTACTTACCTGTATCTGCATTGCTGGTACATGAACGATCCCCTTTCTTCTTCTGGAGGTCACATGCTGCCAAATTTCTTCACCGTCCTCCTGTCTCCACTGCGCAGCCTGCTCTGAATCTTCAAAACATTGTGTCCGTAGAAGCATATCCTGACGTCTGTCCAGGAAATCTTCAGTTTCTCTTATACAACACAGAGTCGATACTTGCTTCTCCAGACCTTGAACCTTCTGTTCCAATATGTTACTGGGGAATAAACCTCCACTCCAGTCTGAGTGAGACACTGACAGTAGTGATACCAACCCACAGGTTGGGAGAAGTGCACTCTTGTCTTTTGAAGGAGTATTTCAGAGCCCTACATATGTGATCACAAAAGTGTCCAGATTTATTATTTTGAAAATCTAGCACCTTAACTAAGCAGAGAAGCTTGAAACTTCCCCACGCAGTCCCTCTGCTATTTTCCATCCCGTTCCCCATGCTCCATCTATATGTTGTATCTTTAGGTTGTTGTTAGCTTCCTGGGGCAGGATCCTTCGTTACTTATTATATATCTGCAAAGCATCTAGGACCTGCTGACATATCAGTAACAGCAATAATATTTGCATGAAGATCCTTAATGAACACACAGAACAAGACAGGCTTCAGTTTTTAAAGGTCTCATCCCTCATGCTCAATTTACCTATGGTACTTTGAAGGATGAAGGACATAATTCACCATGTTGGGAAGTGAAGTGGTAGCCTCTGAGTCTAGATTTGCCCAGTGGTTGCTTTCTATAAATACATCAGAGGAGTAAACATCAGGGTGGGAGAAGAGTTATTGAAGCTAAAGAATAGTGCTGGTACAAGAACCCATGGAGATAAGCTGCTCATGAATAAATTTAGGCTGAAAATTAGAAGGCGGCTTCTAACCATCCAAGAAGGGAGGTTCTGCAGCAGTCTCTGAATAGGAGCAGTGGGGGCAAACAAACTAATGAGTGTTAACATGGTGCTCAATAGGTTTCTGAATGGGATGATATGATGGGGTTACCTGGGATAGCAAGGCCCTTGACTAAGTGACCCAGGAGATCCCTTCCAGTTTTACATCCTGGGTTCTGAAGCCAAAGACTTTATTAGACAGCAAGGTTCAGCAGGGAACTTATTCAAACCCCTTTAGCTGAGATCTTGGGCTGTGAACCTTCCAATCCAGTCATTCTCTGCTTAGGACAAACGAGAAATAAACAGCTCTCATGGTGTTTTGGGCATCTACAGCTGGTCAACAAGAGTGGGGGAAAATGCCTCCCAAATAAGTGTGTAGCTGACACTTTCAAAGCCCAAGAAAGGTTCTGTTCAGAATTTGGCTTAAGGGTTAGGTCAAGCAACCTGGGTTGTCCCATCCCTCACTCATAGCCCTTGTTCAACTTATGTTCATGAATTACCTTAGGCCATTTTGGATCCTAGAGAACTCTTGTCACATCTATTTCCTTCCCCCCTGTGTCTGTCATTCCTATCACACTTTGCCCTGTCCTTTGCAATTTATGGGTTCTGGATAAATGCTGCAACAGGACCATCATGGCTGTTGGTAAATTTGCATGATGAGAAACACTAGACATATGGTGTGAGCTTCACTTTAATGGCATTACGCTCAACTCTTTAAAGAGTGTCACAGGGTTATCCAGATATGATGCTCTCCAGAAGTCCTCCTTGGCCTCTCCCTGAAGCCTTACTGAGCATCCGCTGTTAAGTTAATGAGAGGCTTAATTATCGAGCAGAAAACTGGCATGTTATGGTGGGACTGTATGCATGCTGCAGAAGAGAGATGAGACCTGCTTTTTTTGTTTTAATGGCACAGATGCATATGCCATACTGCTGGCACTGCAGTATGGCATAGACCCACCAGAGACCTCCAAGGTTGGACTAGAAGGGACCTGTGGAATTAGCAGGAGTGACCAAGCTGATTTGATTTTTGCATGGAACTTTGGCTTCTAGAACAACGTGGGACTGATTTAAAGGTTGAGGAATGATCTAAGCCACATGCCTGGAGAGGGAGGGATGAATCCCTGCTCTTGCCCCAACATGCACTCATAGGAGCAGTCACAAATAGTAATATGGGGGGGAACCATATTTTGTGGATAGGCTTTCAAAGCAGGAAATATTAGCAATGGACCCTGAGAACACAAGGGCAGATTAAGGTAAAAGCTGGGTAAAATTTTATTCACAAAACTGGGCCGGTTCCTGGTATGGACGCAAACCTGAAACTTGGGACAGGTTTGAAAATTTCACAACATTTCCCCTAAGAACCATAACCATGGAGGGCTTTTGTGTGTGTGTGTGTGTGTGTGTGTGTGTATTTTTCAGCTATAATTCACAAGTCTCAGATCAAACATCGATAGGAGAACAGGGCTGGGTGGCGACTGGGAAAT
This sequence comes from Dermochelys coriacea, assembly GCF_009764565.3. Taxonomy (NCBI): domain Eukaryota; kingdom Metazoa; phylum Chordata; order Testudines; family Dermochelyidae; genus Dermochelys; species Dermochelys coriacea. Next base: position 142,453,459 of record NC_050071.1, read on the forward strand.
TAATGACCCATTTGGAAGCAGGATACCTAGTCCAGATGTGCAGAACTGCAAGTTCTGTAGGGTGCTTCAGAGCATCAGGACTGAATCCAAGGGAGAAAGGCTGGAGGCAGGCAGAAACACGCTGGGGGAGAATCATCCATTGCTGCTTTCCAGGCCCTCCCTTTTTAAGAGCTGGTACTCATACAGAGCCCTGGCCTGAGAAGCCTGGCTTTTATACAGCTGGGCTAGGATCATGTCCAGAGTGACCTAGACAAATTGGAGGATTGAGCTAAAAGAAATCTGATGAGGTTCAACAAGGACAAGTGCAGAGTCGTGCACTTAGGATGGAAGAATCCCAGACACTGCTACAGGCTGGGGACCGACCAGCTAAGTGGCAGTTTTGCAGAAAAGAACCTGGGGGTTACAGTGGACGAGAAGCTGGATACGAGTCAGCAGTGTGCCCTTGTTGCCAAGAAGGCTAATGGCATATTGGGCTGCATTAGTAGGAGCGTTGCCAGCAGATGGAGGGAAGTGATTATTCCCCTCTATTCAGCATTGGTGAGGTCATATCTGGAGTATTGTATCCAGTTTTGGGCCCCCCACTACAGAAGGGATGTGGACAAATTGGAGAGAGTCCAGTGGAGGGCAACATAAATAATTAGAGGGGCACATGACATATGAGGAGAGGCTGAGGGAACTGGGCTTATTTAGTCTGCAGAAGAGAAGAGTGAGGGGGGATTTGATAGCAGCCTTAAACTACCTGAAGGGGGGTTCCAAAGAGGATGGAGCTCGGCTGTTCTCAGTGGTGGCAGATGACAGAACAAGGAGCAATGGTCTCAAGTTGCAGTAGGGGAGGTCTAGGTTGGATATTAGGAAACACTATTTCACTAGGAGGGTGGTGAAGCACTGGAATGGGTTACCCAAGGAGGTGGTGGAATCTTCATCCTTAGAGGTTTTTAAGGCCCAGTTTGACAAAGCCCTGGCTGGGATGATTTAGTTGGGGTTGGTCCTGTTTTGGGCAGGGGGTTGGACTAGATGTCCTCCTGGAGGTCTCTTCCGACCTTAATCTTCTATGATTCCATGTGACCAGAAGCCCTTACAGATGCATACACCTCCAATTTAATTCAACAGGGCCCTGACTCTAAGACAACTGAATCTCTTCCTGTCAGGTAACAGATGGCATTGTCACAGCAGGAGAGGAGGAAGCCCTACAGTTAAGCCACATATCCCTTATACCATTTGTGACCAAGAAGTTGTCCATTTTTGTTTTGGAACCTAGCAATTTGAATTCTGCCAAGCAATTCTTGGCCACCTCGGCCCCCAATCTCTCAATTCTTCACAGCAGGGCTTGCAGGTGGGACAGGGACAGGCTAGGGATAAGTGGATCCACCACCCCCAGTATTGCCAACCTCAGGTGTTTAAAATCACTAGTCAGGCTCTACAAAGCTTGTGAACTTGGCTTAAAAATCAAGTGTTTTCAAATATAAAATTTGGGTTCTTATAAAAAAAACAGTTTGCAAACAAATATTAGGCACTTACATGGCCCCCTCTTACTGTAGTGTCTACAAACTTCACAATCTTCACCTGCACCACACTCAGGTGAAGCCTATTATACTATTTATACCAAGGGGGAACTCAGAGACTAAGGGACATACCCAAGGCCACAGCTGGAGCTTGTGCAGAGGAAAAGATTGAACCCAGAACTCCTAGGTCAATGTCCTAACCACTGAGCAATCCTTGTCCTCTATGCTTGCTGAGCTTTTTGCACTGATGTTGTCAAGTTTTTCTCCACCACCATGAAGGCTAGAAAGCTTTCTTACAAATGGAAGCTGAGAGTCTCCTGTAATCACATGACTCCAGGATATGGGGCTTTAACAAAAATACCAAATATCAGAAGACTGCTGATAAAATCTCAAGGGTTGGCATCACCGCTTTACTGTGCCATATAGAACAGGCAGGGCTGCAGAGTGACTGACGCTGCATCATGTTGACATGAGACCTGGATTCCTTCTCTCCAAAATCTGTCCTGAACTTCTCTGTGCTCTGAGAATTCACCTTTAGGGAGGGACTGTGAATTTACAGCCAACTGGCCTTGAGGAAAGAACATGTGCAACTGAATCACATATGGTCTAAACAAATGAGCCAGTGGACAAAGAATTAGCCGTCATGTCCTGGGAATGGGAATTGCCACATGCACATGCTCACCACTATTGCCGTAAAAATTCCTGAACAGCACAGTCCCCCAAGTAATCTGCAATGATCTGTGCACTAAAGCTAAACTGACCCTGGCTCACCCAGGATTCTTTTTTGCTGTTGCTGTCAGCTTGTTGTCCTCCATGGGATGTTAATTGCAAAACACATACACATGGGCTTTTAAAAAAATACACTGGAAGGCCATCTATTTCAAACACGATCTATTTTTCATTGCTATTGTAAACCACTTAAGCATTTGCAAAATGATTAATTTCCTTATCTTCTAAACAAAGAGCCTGCAAATAGGATTTCCAAGTTAGGAGGGAAGCCAGGACACTCAGAGGTCATTGCAGTCCAGTGTATTACTGGAAAGTGGTGGACATATTGGTCTCTGGGTTGACCTGTTTTAATGTCAATGGAATTAGCGGGCTCATAGTGGCAAAAATATTAACATTAGCTTGTCACTGTACAATACCAAACAGTTAGACGTGAGATCTTGGCCTGCTTAGTCTCATGGCAAAGACACTAGAAAATTCATGCCAAAGTTTAGGGTACAGAAGAGAAAAAAAAAATCAAAACCAAGACATAGAATCATAGGACTGGAAGAGACCTTGAGAGGTCATCTAGGCAAGTCTCCTGCACTCATGGCAGGACTAAGTATTATCGAGACTATCTATGAACATGAAGCGTTCTGACACTGAAATCGAGTGGTTATGCAAAACAATCAGAACGTATCAAAGTCCCATTCTCAAAGGGCGGATATCAGTTAGAATCTCTTGTTCTGTCATAGGGCAGAAAGAGTTAGTGCTGGTGTTGAATTTTGAGTGGATAGCTCTCAGTGGTGGTTGCTTTTCCTGCTTTTGACAACATAGATAGATCCAAAGAGGAGAAAAGATAGGACAGTAAAGTGGGGAAATAATGGCTTTTGGTGATGTTCTCAGGATACCAGGCTGCTGGTCAGTCATGGACAGATGCTTTGGGCTAGCAGGCCGGCCACAATAGCTGTTGCTCTAGATCCCAGCTTGCTTCCTTGGTCTGGGACACCATCTGACTGGTTTGGTCAGATCCCTCTCCTTCACCAGTCCTTCTCAGACTGGGAAGAGCTGGGTGAGCCATCTCACCCCATTGTCCTGGTAGCATGCCGTGGAGTTGGTCTCAAGATTGGGTGAGCAGCTAAGAAAAAGAGAGGACAGGAGGAAGATAGTGGGGGATGAAAGGAACACGCAAGGGTAGGGAAGAAAGAGAAGGATCTCACATATATCAGACTGGGGACCTCGCTGGTCCAGCAGCGATGGTCAGGCATCCTTGTCGGTGTACTTGTCTGCACGTCCCAGTGACTGTGGATCACCAACGAAGGGCAGAGTCAACAGGCATAGCAGAGGCTTGTTGGCCTTTCTCCAAGGAATCCCCCAGGAGTGTGTCTTCTCCATCATTTTAATCTTAAAAGTCCCTCTTTTTAAGGAGCCTGTAAGACAGTGATGGGTGGAATAGATTATCAGCTCCTCATTATTTCATTCACCAATTAGACCCAACTTCTGACAAACCAATTTTGGCCAATTGATTCTGGTTCTATCCTCCCCTCGTTTACCAGTCACAATCCTAACACAATCCTTGGGCTGCATCAGTCTTTCTGCCTCCTTTTCCTATCCCTTGTAGGAACATTTACAGGTACTTTATTAAGATATTGTAACATGTTATGAACTTTCATCTACTCCTCACAGTTGAGCTCACATTTAGGGTTGATCTGTAGGCCCCAATTATTACAACACTAGGTATGATCTGGTCTCTACAATAAGTCGCCACTGGGAGCATGCAATAAGAAAGAAGTTGGTCAAATCTCCTTTTCCTGCTCACACATCATTAAAAACCAGTCATCAGAGAATCATAGAATATCAGGGTTAGGACCTCAGGAGGTCATCTAGTCCAACCCCCTGCTCAAAGCAGGACCAATCCCCAACTAAATCATCCCAGCCAGGGCTTTGTCAAGCCTGATCTTAAAACCACTAAGGAAGGAGATTCCACCATCTCCTTAGGTAACCCATTCCAGTGCTTCACCACCCTCCTACTGAAATAATGTTTCCTAATATCCAACCTAAACCTCCTCCACTGCAACTTGAGACCATTGCTCCTTGTTCTGTCATCTGCCACCACTGAAAACAGTCTAGATCCATCCACTTTGGAACCTCCTTTCAGGTCGTTGAAAGCAGCTATCAAATCCTCCCTCATTCTTCTCTTCTGCAGACTAAATAATCCCAGTTCCCTCAGCCTCTCCTCATAAGTCATGTGCTCCAGCCCCCTAATCATTTTTGTTGCCCTCCGCTGGACTCTTTCCAATTTTTCCACATCCTTCTTGTAGTGTGGGGCCCCAGACTGAACCCAGTACTCCAGATGAGGCCTCACCGGTGCCAAATAGAGGGGAATGATCATGTTCCTTGATCTGCTGGCAATGCTCCTACATATACAGCCAAAAATGCCGCTAGCCTTCTTGGCAACAAGGACACACTGTTGACTCATATCCAGCTGCTCGTCCACTGTAACCCCTAGGCCCTTTTCAGTAGAACTGCTGCCTAGCCACTCGGGCCCTAGTCTGTAGCGGTGCATGGGATTCTTCCATCCTCAGTGCAGGACTCTGCACTTGTCCTTGTTGAACCTTGTCAGATTTCTTTTGGCCCAATCCTCTAATTTGTCTAGGTCCCTCTGTGCCCTATCCCTACCCTCCAGTGTATGTACCACTCCTCCCAGTTTAGTGTCATCTGCAAACTTGCTGAGGGTGCAATCCACACCATCCTCCAGATCACTAATGAAGATATTGAACAAACCGGCCCCAGGACCGAACCTTGGGGCACTCCGCTTGATACTGGCTGCCAACTAGACATTGAGCCATTGATCACTAGCTCGATGATCTAGCCAGATTTCTATCCACCTTATACTCATGTTTTCTAATGTATGGTTTTCCATAACTATTCACCAAATATTTTGAATGAACAATTTCCATACACTCGTTTGTCCATGAAATATTCCCTGCCAATATTCTCCAGTTGCTGTTTGCTATTTGTAACACCCAGTGGTCCCCGAAGACACATGTCAATGTTTCTGCTCTTTGACTTTAAGACAGAAACATTCAAAGCTAAAGAATAATAAACGGTGACGAGCAAGTGATGAATAATAAATCATCTCTTTTCATGGTACAAGTTACCAGTAGGAGAATGATTTGAGCTAAGATTCAGGTAAGTTTTGTGGGACACAAACATTTTCTTGCACATCTGCCAGTCTTCCAAATACTCATAAATTAAAGTGAGTGTGTGTCTGATTGCGTTGCAGAAGGCATGTTCGCAATCACACACACTCATGGGCTTCCTCCGGGCAGCATGGAAATTAAAAACAAGAAAGCCCCAAACACTTAAAAATTCTTCAGAATGCTTAAGATTTGGATTCAGCTGTAGAAAAATTCAAAGCATTAAGGCAGTTCTTATTAACAACCCAAAGCCCTGATACAAAGAGACCCATGTTTTTGGGACAGGGGTAGGTGGGTATCGAAATATGAATTTGGATTTCAGCTGCCTCGTATTTGTGTCATGTGCCATATGAAAGCCTAGCTCCCAACACGCCCAGTCTCGAGACCACATCTCAAGACCATTGATTCCAACATGACTGATGTCAACCCCAGATCTCACCACCACCGATTCTCAAACCCCTGATCTTTCCACCAGATCCCAACACCACTGATTTTCCCACTAGACCTCAATGCCACCAATCCTCCCACTAGGTACTGATGCCACAGATCCTTCCAACACATCGAGACAGTATTGATACCAGCACCATACTGAAGTTTTGCAGTTTGAGCCACTCTCAATCTCATTGGTCTCTGAATAGGGAAAAAGATATTAGTGTGTCCCTCTACTTGCCCTTCTCCAAACAAAGGTCTGGGTTTTGGTGAGTTTAAACTTTTGCAAATGGATACAGTGACCAATGGACTCTGTGGCATTCTTTGTGGTCTGGCGCATTGTTTATGTCACTGTATTTATCTTTTCAATCTACAATAAACAGCACCCCACACATGAGTCAGCCTGAGGTGGTGATGCGCTATCTCCAGTGATTCAGTGAGAACTGAACTTGTGCAGTTTGGACACCCACCCAGATCCTTCCACAGGCTCAGCAAATGATATAGGTAAATATTTGAAACTTGTGCCCAGGATGAACACGATGAGCCATGCTTTGAAAAGAACAGCCATAACATATCCCAGTCCTTAGGACTAACACACAGTGAGATGGTCAGGAGTTCAGGTTATTGGTTCTGCGGGTTCTGATCTGTCTCTGGGATGTGATGTGAAACTGAAGTCCTGACTTGTGGTTCATAAGTTCCATGAGGGACCAGCCCCCACCTCCTTGGGATCTGTCTCTATCCACATCAAGTGCTAACGCCTCGGCCTCACCTCCAGGGCTATGCACAGCTCTGCCGCAGCCTACGTCTCAGCTGTCCCCGTCCTACTCTCCTCTTCCCTCTGCTTCCTTCTCTCCCATTCACAACTCTGCATCTTTCATTTCAGCCTCTCCTCCTTCCTTGGCACCAGGCCGCTTGCTTCGCCCACTCCAAATCCCTTCTCAGAATTCTCTCCCTAAGATGATGCTTTCTTGACTCTCCTGCACCAGATACGAAAAATATCCTGAGTTGGAAAGCAGCTGGCCCAGCTCTCTCCAGCTGGAAATCCACTCAGCATGGGAGTCCCTAGCAGGTGCAGAACCAACACAGAGGGCGTACTGGGGAAGGAATGGGGGTGTGGCCAGGGTACAGTGCACACTAGCAATTTCCAGCCAGAAAGTGGTCCTTTGGGGACCATAACCCAGTAGATTAGAGCAGCTCCCAACCTCCCCATGGTGTTGAGCAGCAGGGGGGCTGCTCTACTCTGTGCCAGAGCAACAGTTAGAACCATGAGGCACAAGCAGCACCTTTGCATCCCACTCCCTCCCAGCTGCACCCAGTGGAAGCTGCGTGGAGCCGAGAATCTGGAGCCAGATCAGAATTCTTCGTGTTAATGATCATCCCCAGAGCACCACGGCTTCCTTAGCTGTGGCCTTCTGTTATCTCCCTTCTCCCCCAGTATCACAGTCCTGGCACCGTCTTGCTTCCAGTTTTCCTGCCTACTTTAAGCTGTGAGCTCCTTGGGGCTGGGCCACGCACCACAATGGCACTAAAGCATTACATAATGTCATATACTGGCAGGCTGGTAATCCCAGGGCCCTGGCCAACTTCCAGATGGGGTAACTATTCTGCTGCTTACATTCCCCCTCAGGTTCAGTGGGATGAGAGGTTTCATTCCCTGAACGGCTGCACTGGCTGCAGAGTCAAGCACATTGTCTGATAAATAAATAGCAATAACTGCAGACGTCCCCGAAAGAGGAAAAACAAGGGTAGCTAGACATTTTTGAACCTTAAAAACAGCAAGCAAGGGATATTAAACCTCCTGCTTTAGAACTCAAGCCAATCTCTAGCTGTTACAGACCAGGGGGAGTCCTCAATGGGGGGCAGATTATCCCATATCTGCTACTGTCAGGTTTCTTGCACCTTCCTCCCCAGCATCTGGCGTTAGCCACTGTCAAAGGCCAGACACTGGGCTGGATGGGCCTCGGGTCTGATCCAGTCTGGCTATTCCTGTGTTCCTACTTGTGTTGTGTGTTTAGGGCACAGGTTCAAGGGTGAGATAAGGAGCCCTATGATAACCCAATCACCAGCCTGCTGGGCCAACTGGAAAGGCTACTTTGAAGAGAGATGGATCTGTGACCGGGCCCATTATAAAGACAGGAAGCAGTCACTCCATTCTGCTGTGGATCTGAACAGCTCCAGAGTTTGGAGGCATCTGGTTCCATGGTTTTGGTTTGGCCCATTTGGGACAGGCTTTAAATTCACATTTACATCCAGGTCCAAACTTCCCCAAAGTTCAGATGTCTGGATGCAGAGTTTTAGTGCAGTCCTGTGTCAAGTGTAGGACCCTGCATGGAGGTACAGAGTTATTCTGTTGACTCAGCCTAGTAGCCAGGACACATGGGTCTCATCATCTCCACTCAGGAACATCAGACTCTGAGCCAGGGCAGAGCCAGAGAGAAAGAGGGGTAGCTCCTCCAGGAGAAACCTCTGATCAGTTCTCTCAGGGGTTAAGGTTTATGTTTGTGCATGCTGTCCAGTCTTGGGGCTTCATTATTTTAATGAAGAATAAAGGCAAAGCCAAGAGAGAGTTGGAGGTGAGCTGCAAAAAAGCTCGTATACACAGAGTGGATGTGTTGGGGGGGATGGGGAGTGCCCTTTTATAAAAAAAAGGGTGCAAAATTCAAATCTGGATCTGAACCTCCCCAGTGCTCCAGGGTGTTTGGATGTCAACCCTCCAGCTTCAGGGCTCAGGAGGGTCAGGAAGAAATTATTCCTGGGGACACATTATCCCAGGAGTGTGGGGTTTCTTGTGCCTTCCTCTGAAGGTACTGATAGTGAGAGGATACTAGACAGGATTTGTCAGACAAAGATCCATCTGATGTTCCTAGAACTTGAGAGTTTGGCTCAAGATCGGCTCTGGGGTCGAATCCTGCATCATCCACTCTTCCACTTGCCCTTGATACAAACCTCTGTCCCTTTTGGCATTCAGAGCGTCCTCATGCAGACAGGACCATAGCAATGGAAGCGGCAGGCGGGGAGAACAAACATGCTCTCCTTTGATAATCTGCTGGTTATAAATAATATATTTCTAAGACTGGAAGAGAGCCTGGACTCAGCTCGCCTGGGCCCAGGGAAGGTGAAGGTTGTAGCCAGGGGAGATGCGGGGGCCAGGGCAGGCCTTAGACAGCTCCTCCACTGGGCAGGATTTTTCCAGATTGCAATTGGCGCTGGAGCGGCTCAGTCCCAAATATTTAAAGAGAAGGGCTGAATTCCACTGCTTCTGGGGGTTAGAGCAGGGCAGCCAAAGGACACAAACCCAGCCAGCAGCCCCTGGATTGTTTGGTTAGGAATTAGCCTCTGTGTGTGTGTGTATGAGTGCGTGGGGGGTTGGAGAGGGGTCACTGGGATCTTGGCTTTGTTATTTGTCAAAACAGAGCACACGTGGATGGTGGGGAGACAAGGGGGGGCCACAGACAAATTACAGACCAGAGGCCAGGCCGTGGAGAGGGGGTGATATTGTCTCAGTAAATAGAGTCTAAGAGGATGGCTAAGAAAAAAGTGGATCTTCCTCTTTACTTAAATAGCTTTATAATGACAGGGGTGGAGCCTCCCTGAGCGCTTCCCTCAGCCTGCCTTCTCTCTCAACCTCTTTCACCTCCCATGTCCTTCTGCTCTCCCTTCTTCACTCTGCTTCACTCCCTCCTTCTCCCCTGCACCCTCCTCCCTCCCTTTCCCTTCTCTTGTTCTTTCTCCTTCTCTTCCGCTTCTTCTCCATCCTCCCCTCTCACTCTTCTCTTTTCCCACACTCCCTCCTTCTCTTGCTCTCCTTCTTTCTGTCCCTTCTTTCCTCCCGTTTTTCTCCCTCCCTCCCTCTCTGAAGGTTTACTTCTGCAGAGCACTGTTCACCTGAGGATCTTAAACCTCAACGCACAGTGTGGGCCAAAGTCAGACCTAGGGCCAGATCCTAACCTGGGATAGTTTCACCAACTTTACCAGAGCTCTGCTGATTTACATCTGCTTTCTGGCATAAGCCAGTACAGCTTCCATTGATGGAGACACACCTCCTCACACTGTATCTGAGAGCAGTGTAATAACAAATTATTTCTTATAACACTTCTGCGGGTGATTTGATTTTCACAATCAGGCATGCACAGAAAATGCATGCTTAATTTGAGCACACAACTGCTGAGATTACGTACCCCCATGCCAGTTGTGCACATACATGGTTACATGGCTAACCAGCTGAATGCACATGCAGCTATCTAAACCTTTGGTCCTAGGGGCAAGATACTGGATCCCGATGCAATGTATGAATGGTCCATATCTGCCAGGCTAACATGGTGGGTGTGTTAAGAGGAAGGGGGTTGATTCAACCCAGCTCTGTTATAAATCAAGAAGATGATGGCTCTGAACCTGGGCTACAGTTCAGCCACTTTGTACCATGCTGCCAGCAGAAAACAGCTCTTAACCTGGTATACCTGCCAGCGTGGGCAGGTCTAGAGCAAAGGGGGTATGGCTGGGACCACCTGAGGCTACTGGCAGCTGCCATGACTTAGAGCAGCCTTTGGGCTTCTCTAACCCACTCAAGGGGAGCAGCCTTGCAACACAGCCAATCAGGAATAAGGGACGCTCAGAGGTGAGCAACACTGCAGCCCAGCTTCTGTTATCCTATGATGCAATCTGCACTCCTTGCCACAGCCAAGGATCCAACCCAGTCAGGAGCCAGTGAGTGAGGTGCAGATCTGATGTCCCAGCATAAGCGTTTTGCCCTTGAGCTTAGCTTCGGAACACTGTTGACAGAAGGCTTGGCTCTCTGTCAGCCTGCGCTTTTGCAAAGCGCAGAATTGCAAAGTGAATACAAAATCCTACGCTTCTGGTCTGGGAGCGCTTTACCATTGGTTTGCACAGGAGTGAATGGCAACACAAGGTGCAGGGCAACAGGAAATCCAGGCTCAAAATGCTTAAAATGTGTCCCTCGTCATTTGTTTCACAGCCGGTCATTCACTCGCACCCCCTATGGCCTACCCCCTTTTGTAGCAAATTCCTCCCTTTTCAAACCCAGTCACAATAGTTAGTGATGGAAAAGTCCTACGAGACTCTCAAGCTTAGCTCCTTCCTAGGAGAGCCTATGTCTCCTACATAGAAGCCAGAGGAGACATTAAATGGATGGCACGCTATGTCTACACACAAAGCAAACGAGGGGTTAGGCAAGGAGCAGCTTGTCTTCAGCTCAGTAGGCACAGCTATCATTCACATTACAGCTCAAAACCTGTCTCTTCTGCACAACCCAGGCTCTCTAATTCCCTCCTGAAAAAAAAACCCAAAACAAAACACCAAATCCCACTCCAGGAGCCTTCCAGTTTTCTCGCAGTCAATTAGTCTCTTCATCAACTCACCCTTACACTATGTATCTAATTCAAATGGGAAAGGAGACAACATTCAAATAGTGAAGGTGACCGATCCTTGGAAAAGCGCAACCCAGGGAAGGGAGGGGGTCGGTCATCGCTCAGAGTCTTTAAAGGTGGAATGAATGTCTGTCTAAAAGATATGCTGAAGCTCCCACAGAGTGATTGGCTCAATAGTGTCACATAGCAGGGAGATTCTCTCCTCCAAAGGAATCATTGGGTGACATTGTCTGGCCTGGGCTACATAGGGTTTGGCAGAATTGGATTTATGTTTATATATACATGAAGTCACATTACCCAGTCGACTGCAATGTTGAAGAGAATTGCAGACATGACACACCCGACGTACTCCTGTTTTGACTTCAAAACCGAGCTCACTGTGATCAACATGGCATGTAAAGTTGAAATAGAAGCTTTTGATGACGTTGATTATACGGAAAGGAATTCCATATGCCCGCAGAATGTGCCATAGGCTGGTCCTCTGAATGCTATCAAAAGCCTTCTCAAAGTCTATGAAATTTATGTAGAGTTGCCGTTGCCATTCTAAGCACTGTTCTATTATGTTTCGTAGAGTGAAAATCTGGTCTATGCATCCAAGCCCTTTCCAAAACCCAGCTTGCTCTTTTCTGAGAACGCTCATAGAATTTCTCGGTTAGAAGAGACCCCAGGAAGTCATCTAGTCCAATCCTCTGCTCAAAGCAGGACCAACACCAACTGCCTCTGATATACACTGGGCTATGATCTTACACAATATTTTGCTTGGCACAGATAAAAGTGTGATACCCCACTTGTTATTACAATCACTGATAGTTTCTTTTTCTCGTATCTTCACTATAATCCCATTGGTCCACTCATCTGGCACTTTTTCCCTTTCCCAGGCTGATGTACGTAGGGGGCCAGGATAGATGCTGCTAATTTAGATAAACTTACCTTGAATAATTCTGCATTCAAGTTATCCTTGCCAGGCGCTTTCCCATTTTTTAAGGATTTGATTCCATCACTAGAGTAGCAATAAGATGGCCACCTGAAAACAACATGGTGAAGAGCTGTGGAAGCTGAGCTGAAAAACCTGGGCCACAGCTGGGGAACCATTGACAGACTTGCAAGAAACAGACAGGAGTGGAGGAGCTTCGTCACTGCCCTAATCGCCAGGGGCGTAATAGGAACATGATGATGATGATATATGAAGTCATGGAGTCTGTGACTTTCCGTGACCTTCGTGACTTTTGCAGCAGCCAGTGCGGCTGGCTCTGGGGCTGCTCGAGCAGCTCAGACAGCCTCTGGGCCAGTCGCACCTGCTGCTGCTGGGGCAGTCTTGGGCCACCGCCTTCCCCCAGGGGCAGCAGAAAGAGTTTGAGTGTGGGAGGGGGCTCTGGGCTGGGGCACAGGAGGAGATGAGGGCTCTGGGCAGCGCTTATCTTGGGGGGGCTCCCCAGAAGCAGCATCATGTCCCTCCCTGAGCTCCTAGATCCACATGCTGCCTCCGCCCACAGGCACTGCCCCCGCAGCTCCTATTGGACACAGTTCCCAGCAAATGGGAGCTGTAGAGCTGGCAGTGCGTGGCACTAGGAGCTTAGGGAGGGACACGTCTCTGCTTCCGAGAAGTCGGGTAGAGAGCCTGCCAACCCACCAACCCCCACCCCAGCACCAGCAGGGGCCCTGGGCTGCTCCCACCCAAGCAGCCATGACTTTTGCTAAAAATACCCATGACTAAAACGTAGCCTTAATTTTGATGGATAATTTTGACGTTTATTTTTAAGGGTTTTTTTTCCAATTTTTATCTATTTAAATTTTTATTTGCAAGAAATTATGGTGTGCAGGGGTCAGACAGTGGTTAATGAGAGACAGTAGACATTGAGGTTCATAAAGTTAAAGTTTTATGACTGTGAAACAAATTTTCAACAGCACGTGCCAAAATATCCAAAGTAAAAAAAAACGAGTACTTGTGGCACCTTAGAGACTAACAAATTTATTAGAGCATAAGCTTTCGTGAGCTACAGCGAATGCATACATCGAATGCATCCGATGAAGTGAGCTGTAGCTCACGAAAGCTTATGCTCTAATAAATTTGTTAGTCTCTAAGGTGCCACAAGTACTCCTTTTCTTTTTCCGAATACAGACTAACACGGCTGCTACTCTGAAACCTATCCAAAGTAAATATCCTTACATCAAACTCTAAGTTCTCAAGCAGCATTTGTCTTATTTTGCCTATCTATAAATTTTGATTATCAGTGGAAATATTTGTTTTTGGTTTGCATGTGTGTGGTGAAATTGATTTTGACACTTACTTATAAAAATCTAATCCAAGCTTAGTTATACAGGAGGTCAGAGGTGATGATCATAATGGTCCCTTATGGCACATAAAGTTTATCTAATTTATAGAAGTCACTTATGATCCTTAGTATGTAGTACAGAACTTTACATAACATAAAGCTGAACCTGTAAAGGGACCCACTTCTCTTTCCATTCTGGGGTTTAAACTTTTAGACTTGGAACATTGTTTGTTACCCCTTTCCATTCCCTTGCCACTATAGCTGGGCAATGTTTTTTGGATGAAAACTTTTTTTTGGAGAAAAATGCAGATTCGGAGACACTGAGTTGTTTGTTTAGAAACCTCCCCTCCCACCACAGAAAAAACATCTGAAAAAGTCAAAATGTTTCATGTAGATGTTTTCAAAATGAAACGTTTCTATTTTTCAGTTTGAAATGACTTTTCATTTCAAAATATCCTTTAATTTTAATTTAAAAAAATTCACAAATGGTCAAAATCAAAATGAAACTGACAAATTTAAACCAGTGGGAAGGTCCTGAGGACAAACAAGGAAAGATCTTCACATGGCCAAGTGCTGTTGAACAGACCAATGCCACAAGAAACTACTGACTTTGACGAAGAAATTGAACACCCAAGACTAGACATGGTAACATCTCACACTATAAACAAAGAAGTGATGGACTCAAAAAAAAAATGTAAACCTGGGAAAGTGTGATCTTAAGACCATCCCAGAGCCGGTCAGCACACTTTTATGATATATACCCAAAGGGTGCCACACAGTAGATCACTGGAAGACTAAAACTCACTGATCATTAATATTCTTGCAAGATATATGAATGGTAAACCCACAAAGGACTTTATAGATATGCACTGCAAATATTTTCCTGAAATGTATTTGCCAAGCAGTGTCTGAGCCATGCCTATTCCAGACAAAGGAATGTGGTCCTGCCTGCTTGAATGTGTCGGATGTAAATTAAGCAAGGTGTATCCCAGGATAAATAAAGTACATTTACATGGAAAGTAAACAAAGCCATCAGGAAAGCAAGTGGGGGAAGATGACTCCTTAACAATCTTACTGGGGATGGAGACTGCATCCCCAGGAAGTCTTCCTGCCTCTTGAATCAGGATCAGTATGCTAGAAGGACAGAGAAAAAGCCATTTGGGGACCCGTCACCTCAAAAGCCAGAGGAACCAAGCACTTTGAGATCTGTGAAGGCTCCTGGCTAGAGACTTGGTGAGAAACATCTTTGAGCAAGAAGAAAAGGAGTACTTGTGGCACCTTAGAGACTAACAAATTTATTAGAGCATAAGCTTTCGTGAGCTACAACTCACTTCATCGGATGCATTTGGTGGAAAAAACAGAGGGGAGATTTGAGCAAGGGAATCTAATATGTTAAATCAGGTTTTCATCTTAGCAGCGTATTTTTACTTTTGTTTCCTTGTCACCCTTTCTATCTTAATCCCTTATACTTGGTATCACTTAATCCTCTGTGATTCTGTTAAATAAACTTGTTTTACTTTAACTAATCCTGAATCTTGACATGGGGTTAGAAAAGATGAACCTTGTGGTCCTTTCTAATCCTATAGTTCTAGGATTCCACTATAAACCATTTTAGTGCACGGATTCATGGGAAGGGAGTGTGAACACCAGTTAAGCTAACAGGCTGCAGCATATTGTCTCTTTAAAGGAGTTGCAAACTTAATAACTTGGGCGAATGTTCAGTAAAGGGGCTGGGCAATGCAGGGAGACATCTCTGGGGACCTTGGGAGTTGGGGTTCACTGTTACCAACAAGGCAAAGTTGAGACTGATAGACAAGCTGGTGCGTCAGGGAGTTGTCACTCAGGTTAGCAGAAGCAAAATTCTCACTTGCTGGGGTTGAGCAGGGTAACACAGTAACTTACAATTCTAGGGAGCTCAGCATATTGTCACAGCAAGACACAGGTGGAGAGCAAGTCACTGGGGAAATGCTGAAAGCTTGTGACAATGAGAGTATTGACAAAACCACCAAACTTTACAACAAAGTGAGGCACTAGGAAAAGCCTCCAGGGCAAGGGGGAAATGGTATTATAGGCAAAAATACCATGAAAATAGTGATCTAAGCAACTGCAATAACTGGCAAAGCGTTCCACTTCTTTCAAAGGGGAAAGGAGTACTTGCGGCACCTTAGAGACTAACAAGTCCTCCTTTTCTTTTTGAAGATACAGACTAACATGGCTGCTACTCTGAAACCACTTCTTTCAGTGACAGGAAAGGCTGCCACTGTAGCAGCTGAAACAGAATAAAGAAAGCAAGTGAGGCAATGCCTATGCGCTACCACAAGCCAAATTAATAATAATTGGGGGGGGGGAAAGCTTAAAAACAGAAAACCTATAGGCTGAAAATCCTGGAGGGAAATAAAAAGAAACTAAAATGTATCATAGTTTAAGAAAATTCTGATTTTTAAGCCAGTCTCCTGGCTTTCCGGGGTGCCTGGTTCACATTTTTTGAACACTCAGCCTTGGCGACACAGCGTTGCCAGCTCGTGATATTCAGTGTTTTGCAGCATCCCGTAGTTCCTGGAGCCAGGTGATCATGAGAAAAATCTCAGCTTACTTTTTTTTTTTAAACAAGAAGTTGCTAACCATCATGATTCAGAGGAAAGCTTGCAAACGTGAACCTAAGGGCCCCAACACCAGAAGGTGAATCATAGAATATCAGGGTTGGAAGGGACCTCAGGAGGTCATCTAGTCCAACCCCCTGCTCAAAGCAGGGCCAATCCCCAATTTTTGCCCCAGATCCCTAAATGGCTCCCTCAGGGATTGAACTCACAACCCTGGGTTTAGCAGGCCAATGTTCAAACCATTGGGCTATCCCTCCCCCCATGAATGAAAAATGATTGTTGTTTAAAATCTCATGATTTATGGAGAGGAACGATTTTTGAACACTTGACATCACTAGCATTGTCAGCAATTCTTGCATCTTCTTCCTCTTTCTGTAGCATATCAGGAGGATGTTCAAATTCCTCTCCAGTGGAAAAGAAAACCATAAAAACCCTCAGCATGCAGAAGAAAATCACAGTCCAGCTCTTGCCTAAGATTATTTTTTAGCACATCTCTGTTTTTTAAAGGGAATTCAGGGTTTGGGGAAAGAAGCCTACCTTATAGCTGTGAAGATCCAACTCCCTTCATACTCTATGAAGTAAGGCACAGCCTGGGCAGGGGCAGAACAAATCTGTGTGTGCTCTTTAGGGTGTCCTTACAGCCTGTCTTCTCTGTGAGCCTCTCTATGACGCCAGCCTCTTTCCCCAGCACAGGAAGGACTAACACCGGGCTCAAAAATCTGTCCAGGCCCTGCCTGCGGGGAACAATTCCATTCTTAAACACAAAACCTAACAATTAACACAAAGGATAATACTCCTCTGAGCAGATCTGCCTGCAGGGGCCTTTCCCCTCTGCTCCAGGGCCAACCACAACTGAGCTCCATCAGCCCTTTATTGCGATCACCTGAGTCATTCCCAGCTGGATCTGATCATCCCCTCTAAGAGACCCAAACACCTGTTCTGAACAGGGCTGGCCAGCTCCAGGACCCCTGGCCCTTAAAGAGGTAGACCCACCTTGTGACTTGTCTGTGTATAGCCCTGTCTGTGTATAGACACTTCCTTCAGGACAACCATGAGCTAGGCAGGGTCTGGTAGGATCACGTGGAGTATCTGTTTCCCATAAGCTTCCCTCCATACAGCACAATAGCCTCATAAGAGAATTATAGGAATTAGGACTAGAAAAGGCCACTTGGTTCATCCATTCATCCATTCTGGCCACCCCCCTCTCGCCCCCCCAATTTACTCCTTCCCAAGTCCCACCCTGGAATGTCCCCTGTGGCCAGGGCTCCTGCAGAGCTGACATAGAACGGGAGGAGCTGGCTGTGGCCCAGGAGCAGAGGTCCCCTGGGCAGGGGTTATTTTTGGCTTAACAGTACCATGAGACAGTTGTGGATGTTGCCTTGGGAAATGCGCTGATTCTCCACAGCCTTGCACCTTGTACAGGCATGCCCACTTGTGCCCATGGGTGTGAAATGCTGACAAATGGTAGCAACTTCTGTTCACTTGGCATAGGGCTACATAATTCCACAGGATACATGGCAGTGGACAATCAAGCCCGTTGGTTGGGCAAGGTGCCTCCGAACTGTGGACAGCTGTAAATATGAGCTGCCCACTCTGGTGTTAGTTTGGAGGAGCCTCCAACTCAGACTTCACTTGCTTTTAGGGCCTCAACTTTAATTCCATTGGAATGATTTTCTTTTTAGGTTCAATGAAAATATACAGCAGCATCCACTGTCCTCTGATATGCATAATCTCCTGTAATTGGGTATTTCCTCAAATCTGTCTTGTCGGCTCAAAATATTGAATGAACTAGCTGTCATGATCGATTAAGGTTCATTAAAAACTGAAAACCAGGAGCTTTGATGTTTGCCTGCTGGAAACTGCCTGACATAATTCTGAAATTCCTTTGAAAGCACAATCATGGGCATGACCTGGATGTTTTCCCAAGAAGTTTATACAGCATGAAGCTGTAGTCAGAGCCCCCATATAAATTAGAAGTGAGGAAAAGACCTGTTATTACAACATGGTTTTGGGCACGGATAGTCACATTTGCAAATAAGGGCATCCCTATGAGAGAGGCAGAGCTAGTTAGCAGTAGAACTCAGGAGTTCTGTTCACTTGGCCTAGGCGATCTAACCATAGGCCACACTTCTCTGTTTTTCACATTAATGCAAAGACAACTTGGGTTAAAAAATATACATTCTTTTATATTTTTACATGCACTAACAGCCTGCTCCTAGTTGCAGCAGGCAGCTCTCTGATCTCCCCATTCTGCGTGGCCAACTTGTATCCCAATTTGATATTTTACTCAGGGACCCAGCTCCTGGAGTCACGTGATGATGTGAAACTCTTGGCTTCTGTTTAACAACAAAAGGAGGTTTCTAGCCTGCCTGGTTGTGGAGAAAAGCTTTAATATGTGATCCAAGTGCACCCTGAAGGCTCAGAAACTAGAAAGGAAATAAAAAGATACCCCAGAATTTATTATTTAAAAAACAAACACACAAAACCCTCATGATTTTTAAGCCACCTCCACGAGTTTTGGAGGCCTGACTGGTAATTTTTTAAAGTTTGGAGCTGGCGATATTGAGCATTTTGAATCCTGTACTGCTGGGTAAACAGTGACCCTTTGACCTCTCCAGCCATACCCAACACCCTCCACAAGAGCAGCTGCAGCCATCCAACTGCCAACTGGCTTACTGGCTGGATCCAATCTCCTTAATGTTATTTATTTGGCTCATGTGGCATATTCCAATTCTGCTTATTCTCAGACTGTAGTTTGGAAAAAGAGTGCCATTTTCTAGCCCTCATGATTGCAGAGAAAAGCTTGAAAACATGACCTGAGTGTAATTGATGCACTGGTATCTTCCTTAGTCTGCAGAGAGCCTGAAACAATGACTCCAAGAGTGGTGAGCCTCTCCATCTGCTGTTCAACTCACTGGGGTGTTAACTCTAAAGCCCTGTGATGGTACTTCAGTATGAGCTATTTCATTGTGGATTAGGAGTGAAGCCAACAGACCAGGGAGTTGGGAGCTGCTGTAGGGATGGAAGGACATATAAATGGGACAAAAGAACATGGAAGAAGGAAGGAGAAAGGAGGATGGGGAAGAAGAGAAACAAAAGGAGACATATTGGGGCCCTAAAGGAAAGTAGATTTTCCCACTGAGCCAAGCTGATTGTAATATCATATTTAACGAATAATAAATAATAAGAACTTTACATATTGTTACTCCATATAGACCAGTTTCTGGCCCTGATCTGCATGTATTCATCCCATGGGTAGTTCAGCAGTGGACTGAGGGGAGTATACAGCCTCACATCTATTCCATGGCCCATGGGCCACTATTAAAACTGGACTTTAGCCCTGTCCACACAATGACTTTGATGTCCCTGCTCTAGAACCGGAGTGACTCTTTCCCTGGTTGTCTGTGCTTCATTTCTTTCTAAGCCTGGTCAGGAACATGGAGGTGATTCTTCCGGGACGTCTAGCTATCCTTGGCTTTCATTTGCTCTCTTGGTGTCAGATTAACTTCCAAGCTCTCTTTGTTCTTTTTTCTTTCCTCTAAGGGTAGTTGCCAGGACTCTGACATGGTGGGAGACTTCTTTCCCAGCAGAATATCTATCAGATGAATTTTTCTCCACAATCCCGAGTCTACACAGCCAACTTGTGTTTTTAATCAATGTCCTTCTGGACCAACGAGCAGCGCTTGTACAGGAACCCATTTGATTTTTGATATATTTCCTTTAATGGCTTCACCATAAAAATCACACTGGGTGTTAACCACAAGCTAGCAGGCAGCCTCTAGCTATCCGACTGGGTCATCTGGTTCCCCAAGGACGGAGACCTTGAGAGCTTTCCTTTTGGGGCATGTCTTTCCAGGAAAATGATACAGGCAGCTGAATCAGATGTACTGTAAATGAGAACTCTCCGGAAGGCAGATGGAAGATGGTGGAATGAACTGCAAGAGACACCTGTTTGATAGGGTTTTGGGAGCAGGTGGAGGATACGATTCACATAGTGACGACGGGGGTGGTAAGGAGTCACTGTAGGCTGAGTTCTTGTTGAAATGATGACTTTAATGTGGCTGGGAGTTAACTTTTATTAATGAGGTGTTAGGGTCACCAGAGCCTTGGTTTAGGCATTTTTTTTAAAAAATTATTCCTAAATAGATAAATAAATGAACAGCTCCTGCTGGGTCTAGCAAGACGAGGGATCAGCACATCTTCGTCAAACCTGTTCTCTTCTTCTCAACTTGATTCCTTGGCCTTAAGGAGCCTTCGGTTAGAACAAGAGACAAACAGTTTCATAAAATCGAAACAGCAAAACCTCAACCTGGGATGTAATCCAGCCTGCTAGTGCTTTACTGGTTACACTTGCTACTAAGGTTTCATTTATAAATAGCTTATACAGAGTCAGTCAATGGTTAGCCAATAGCAATGGTTATGGAGTCTAACAGGGTGCTTATGACCACTGTAAGACCTTCTAGCGACATGCTTATAACCATTTATAACAGCATATGCTACTCATGTCTGTAACATGCTTGTAACACCTATAGATCATTTATTAAACCTTTATTTGATTTTATTTAACCAATTTTTAAAAGCTGCTTCTTTGCCTCTAACCTCTTCTTTTACTCTGCTATTTAACCATGGTAGTATTTTTTTGGTCCTCTTATTGAGGTTTTGTTTGTTTGTTTTTATTTGGGATAGACATTCATTTGAGCCTCTGTAATGGTGTTTGAAAACTGCATGGAGACTATTTAAAAACATTTCACCATTGTGACGGCTCCTTTTAATTTCTGGTTAACTAGCTTCCTCATTTTTGAATGGTTGCCCTTTTTGGAATTAAATGCTACCATGGTGGGTTCCTTTGGCATTTTTCCCACTACAAGGATGTTACATTTAGTTACCTTATAGTTGCTAGTACTGAACAGTTCAGCTATATTCACCTCTTGAACCAGATCCTAATCAAGAACATCTCTCCCCTTGTGGGTTCCAGGACAAGCTGCTGCAAGCAGCAGTTATTTATAGTGTCTAAAATCTCTCTCTTTGTCCTGTCCTGAGGTGACATGTACCCAGTCAATAATGAGAATAGTTGAAATCCCCCATCATTATCAGATTTTCTGCCTTTGTAGCCTCTCTAATCTCCCTGAGCATTTTACAATCTCTGTCACCATCCTGGTCAGGTGGTCAATAGTAAATTCCTAGTGCTGCACTGTAATTGTACTCTGTTATTACCACGTCCCATAGATTACCTTCATTCCACCAAGTTTCCATAATGCTGTTATCTCATTTAATAACAAGCACTGTAGTTTACCCATCTTAGCATTTAGACTTCCAGCATTTATATATAAGCGTTTGTACATTTTGTCAATACTCAATATTTAGTTGCTTCCAGCGGGGAAGCAATTTACTGAGAGATACCGTACTGTAAATAAAATATGGTGGCTCAAGTTGGTGGGGGTTCCTGAACAACCATTTCTATCTGTCTCTCCGATCAAGGCAGTGAGCTATAAACATATCATACACTCCTACTCAGAGGGGCTGGAGCAGATTAAAAAGAGATTGCTCCATTTAGCACCCGGTTCCTTTTGTACATTTCCAAAAATGGCCTTAATTTGCAGGCAGACTGCAGCTCATGCAGGGTTTCAGAGCAGCCAGAACTCATCATAATCCAGGGTCTTTAAAAAATCAGTAGCTCTGGGAACATGCTGCAACTTTGGGGTGGAGAGGGTTTTGCTGATGTGAAGTAAAAATGAGATCATAAAAAAATCTCCCTCCAAACTAGGACTCCACATCCAAATGTTCATTCTCCACTCCCATCAGCTCTCACGCCTCCTTCCAGCAAACTCCAACCAGATCTTTGAGGAAATCACTTTCTGCAACCCCACCCCCATGAAAGTAAAACAAAGAGTTACATGTCTAATAATAGGAGACAGTTCCCCCCACAAGTCAGTGTATTTTTAGAGAAAATAACGTTCATGAGCATTTTTGGCATAGCCTCATCATTTGCAAAAAAGAGAGAGAGAAAAAGCTCAAACTCTGATATTTTGGCATCCACATCAAATCCCTTTAAAAGAGGAGGGAAAAAATCCACACTAATATCTTTTTCATAACCCTAATGTAGGGACATGTTTTAGTCATTTACAGCTTGATGAGTTCACAACTCCCTTAAATGCTTTCAGTTAGAGAGTTTGAGTCCAGTTTTCCCAGAGTTTCCCAAGTTATAAACAGTTGTTTTCTTTCCCCATCTCTCCTTTTTCACTAATAGCACATATATGGATGTATGTGCTTATTTTGTCAGTGCAATAGAGGTCACTTCTGCCACGTCCAATACCAGACATGGTCTTGATCAAGCCATGGCTTGATTTTGTGAGGATTCTCCATCCTTTGAAGTCTTTAAGTCATGAGAGGATGGCTTCCTAAAAACGTGCTCTAGCTCAACTGTGAGATAAGGGCTGGATGCAGGGATTACTAGGTGACATTAAGAAAAGGAGTACTTGTGGCACCTTAGAGACTAACAAATTTATTAGAGCATAAGCTTTCGTGAGCTACAGCTCACTTCATCGGTGACATTCTATGACCTGTGTTATGCAGGAGGGGAGACTAGATGATCATTGTGATCCCTTCTGGCTTTGAAATCTATGAGTCTTCACAGTCCCAGGTCATACTAGTGAAAGCTGCAGCTGACAAGCATCTTCAGCAACCAGGATTCTAAGGATCTCTCAAAGCTCTTTACATTACCAGCATCAGGCAAACCTCCCCATTGTACCAATGGGGAACTGAGTCACAGAGAAGGGAAGTGACTTGCCCCAGGTCAGTGGCAGGACTAGGTGTAGCATCCAAAATTAATGATATTCTAATGGCTAGATAACCCTGTATGACAGAGTGCGCAAGCTGGGTCTGTATTCTGGCATTCAGATCTGTTGTGACAATACAGCCAAGAGCAGGTCTCCCTTGGATCTTTTCTCTGTCTGGACACAGGCAATCCCATTTACATACAGCTTTCAGCATCGGTCTTGCCATTTATTAAGACCCAAAGCGGGCCTTTATCTCTTGGCACTTGGCATCTCTTCCCTAGCCTACAGTGCGATACACAAGAGGGTAACGGGAGAGATGGAGGGAGTGGTGGGTGCTTTCCCATTGGCTATGCTGTACTGTTAAATATTCATGAGCTGGTGATGGAATTCCTCCCATTCCCTCTTCTTTTCTCCTGGCCCATCCTCTTCATCCCTCTGTCGCTGCTCTCATTGCTGAATGGGGATGTGGCGATGCTAGCGTCAGCAGGTAGGGTTGCATGGATGAGTCTGTGACACAACGGATAGATCGACCCCATATGACCCTTCCCTTCCTCATCTTCACCTCTCCCCACACCTCCTCCTGGATTCAGTGAAACCCAAGACACATCCTCAGCTGACATCAATCGACATGGCTCTATTAGAGCCAATGGGCCAGATCCCCAGCTGGTGTAAAATCAGTATCGCTCCACTAAAGTCAATGGGACAATGCTGACTTATGCTATTATGACTTATCCTTATGACTTAAGGATCTGGCTCTAGTACAGTGCATCTCTACCCGCACCACGACCAATACATTAGCCCTGTGCTGGTTTTATAGCATCACGTCACAGAGCACGATTCCGGTAGCACAGGGAGCAAGGTCCAAGGCCTCTTTCACACTTTTTATTCATTTTAAACTGGGAATTAAGGCAAAGGAGCAATTCCCGGCCCAGCCCCGTTCCGAGCTGCTGATGCCCCTCTAACTCTTGCACCGTCCCAATCTCTCGGCATGGATGACGGCTGACTCATAGGGAGACACATTAGAAAACAAAACTCATTTTTCAGTTCGTGTGGGGAATCTGGGTTTCTTTCCGGGAATCACATGAATAGAAGTCAGATTTCAAAGCACTTCTTTAATCTCTGCTTTCTGGCCCAGGTTAGTTTTTTCCATTGCCAACATTTTTCTCCCCAGAGTTCCCCATGTTAACAAGAAATAAAAATAAATTGCAACACTCATGAAAAGATTGATAGCCCAGGAGGCAAAAGGTCACTATCTACCCAGAGAGCAGGTACAGCTCAGGCAGTGGTAGGGAAACTTTCCCAACACTGCCTCATCAATGTGTCCCTCTCTTGACCTGGATGGGCCATCTCTATGAGTGTAAGAGTGGGTCCATCTCCAGAGCCTTGAGACAGGCAACGAGATTGCTCATTGAGTATAGTGATGAACCAGACAAACACCAGTCATATTGCTTAACGTGCTATTGGGAGGCGCTCTGCTCCAGATTCTCAAAGTTATTTAGGCACCTAATTCCCACTGGTTAGGTGCCTAAATAGCTTTGAGGATCTGGGTCTCACACAATAAGGCAAACCTGAAGAGAAGAACACGACAGTTGTGCTGGTGAGGATATTTACTGTGGCTATCTGTCCACTAGGGATGTCGCTGAGACCCATCAAACTCATTACAACCATCTCCAACAGTTACTGGAAATGAACCACTTTCCAGTCGCTACCAAAAGATGGGTTGGGAACGGAACTGTTTTTCTGTGGTCCATTACCTGCCTATTCCAATTCCATGCAGTCCTCTCCACGCTATAAGAATAGCTCAGGAATACAGGTGCTGATGAAAGTATTGGTTTGGAAATGGAAAGGGACACGGAACTTCCCTGCTGTCTAGTTGTATAAGGTTGGATGCACAACGGCACACTCACACAACCTCCTACTGTCATGCTCCTGAGTGACGGATAAACCTCAAAACAGCCAGAGGCTCAGTTCAAACCATCACCCCAAAGTTTGGATGCCCCACCAAACCTTCTCCAAACCTCTTGAAGGCTCAGTCTTGAAGCCAACAGGAGTTTTGCCCTTGGTGTCAGGACTTGAGTCTGCAAAAACAGAGCTGGAAATATGGAAAGGACAAGTTTTCTTGACTCTTGCTGTGATGGTCCCTGCTGCGGGTGTGTGTGTGGCTAGAAATTCTGTGAACAGAGCCTCCCTCATAGTCTTTAGATTCCAGGACCTCGCTGGGATCAGGGAATGTGGATTTGCCCATGGAAACGGAACATTTCCCTGAGACACAACACACTGGTCCCACCTCGTGGCAATGAGCTCTCTCTCTCTCTCTCCTGATGGATAGGAGCTGCCAGGGTGAAATGCAGTCAGACTTTCCTCTCCCCCTTTGTGTCACTGAATGGTGGGATGCAGGGTGAATCTGAGACAGCGAGCTTGCTTAGATAAAATCAGAGCCCACCAGGCCTCTTGGCCAAAATTTAAACTAAACCTCCCCCACCCCCCTGGAGGATATTTCCCACCACCTTTCCACACCCCCACCCTTATTCTGGGAGCAGCCAGGGATCAAATTAGCCCCTAGGGCAAAGCAGAGCCGCTGTAGTGTGGCTGTAATTTACCCTGGCTGGAAAGCCCTGTCCGGGTTGGTCAGCTGGCTCGGGATCACTGTGTGACGAAGCGGGACTGTTCTTAATGTTTCCTCTGAATACTGTAGGGGTGCCTCAGTTTCCCCTATGCATTTCTTAATTCTCTAGGTGGTGGGATAAGGGAGTGTAATTGTTGCAGAGCAAAGGGCCAGGGTACATAAATGGCCGACACTCTGTCTCCTGGCAACTGATGGCCTGGGCCCTTCCCCCCTGCAAGGTGAGAGCTACAGGGTTGGAGAACAAAGGAATCCAGTGGCCTCCTGGCCCGGGAAAGGAACAAAGCCCAGAGGAGGAGGGGATGGAGGGGGAGTCAGTTTGGGGCTGGCTGGGGAAATGGAGTGAAGTGCAGACGTGGTTGTCTGGTTCACTGCCCCCCAAAATGGACCCAGCTGAGGGGTCCTGTTCTCCGCACCTACAAGCTCTGTTAGACCATGTTCCTGTCATCGAATAAACCTCTGTTTTCCTGGCTGGCTGAGAGTCCCGTCTGACTGCGGAGTTGGGGGGCAGGGCCCTCTGGCTTCCCCAGGACCCCGCCTGGGCGGACTGGCTGTGGGAAGCGCACAGAGGGGCAGAGGATGCTGAATGCTCCGAGGTCAGACCCAGGAAGGGGGGAGCCGGGTGAGCTGTGTGTCCTGCAGACAGGCTGCTCCTGGAGAGGAGACTCCCCCAGAGTCCTGCCTGGCTTCATGGGGAGCAGTTCCAGAGCATCGCCCGGGGACTCCGTGACACACAAACACAGCCTGCTCTGCCCACACCCACTCCTACCCCGGACACATGCCCTTCCCTGGGAGGACAGGAGCATGTGACGTAGCACCATCTGTGCCAGGGATTTCCCTAGGCAAAGGGAAGCTGGACTGGCATGAGGAAGATGGGGCAGATTCCACAGAGTTTTGACATCGGCTTCAATGGGATCAGTGGCAGGCCCTTCATGAAATCTCCAATCCCGCTTCCCTAAGCAGAGGGAGGTTATTTTACTTCGCGGAGCGCTGCCTATCAACTTGCCAGAGGCTGCACAGAGGAGGGGCAGGGAGGGAAATCCCCCAAGGAGCTCCAAATGCTTTAGAAAAGGCTCCTGAGGTCTCTTCCAACCCGCATCTTCTATGAGTCTAAAAGCTACCCCTGCCACGCTGCGCCTGAGGACAGGGGCCGCCGGCCTCTGCCGACCCTCCCCAGCGGGGAGTGAGGGACAGTGACAGAGTTCAAACAGCCCCTGGGCCAACCACCTCCGCACCAGAGCTGAGGCACTAGCCCTGTGTCAATGTGAACTTTGTTTGGCCTCCTAGCGGGGCCAGGCGCGCTGCTAATCCGGACCAAGAGCCAGGCACAGGGGAGGTTTGCTTATTACTGAATGTGGGATAAATTTCCTTCGAGGGTTTACCTTGAGAAACCGTCGGCATCAGAAAACCTGGAGAAACCGTCACGCCCTGCCATGGGGAGCTGGGGAGGGCTTCCACATGGTCCTTCCAGCCTTAGGTGCAGGGGGCTGTGCAAAAAACATAAATTCTTCCCTTGTAGCTCTGCCAACATATCTCAGCTCCACCAATCTGGGCTCATTAGGAGTCACACCCATCTGCCCAGCTGGGAAGGGGGAGAGGTAGGAGAAGATAGTTACATATTCTGCCCCAGTGAAATGATTTGCTCACATGACTGAGAGCTCAAACCAGCCCTGGGCAGAGGGAACAAGAAACAACCACCCCCCACATCCAGACTATACAGAGGCTCAGTTCTGATCACATTTTTCCAATTAGCTAAAATATTTAACAACAGCTTTAAAACACAAACTAATCTTCAATGGCCGGCCTCAGCATCCCTGTCCTCAGCGCAAGGATTTATTTAAAATGTCCCCATCTGGATTTTTCTGGGCATTGAGTAGACACAGGCTGTTGGCAGCAGGGCAGAGAAAAACAATCACCATTGTAGACGCAGGAGCAAGATCTTCAGCTGATGCTCATCACCACAGTCCCATTGATTTCAGTGGCTCCATGCCAATTCACACCAGCTGAGGATCTGTGCTACAGAGCTCTGATCCTTATAACGAATAGCCCTTCAAGGAATTTTATGATGGTGAAACAATAGCAAAGTGCCCTTCTGCTGCTATCCAATCACAGGTCAACATATTTTCCACAGTCGCACTTTAGTGCCTGAACAGCTATGACAGATTTACGGTGGGTTTAGCATAACAAACTCGGGGTTATGTTTTAGTAGCTCTCTGCCTAGTTAGCAGAGTGGAGTGAGGCTCTAACAGGCACAGCATGTCGGGCCAGCTTTAGGCCACATGGCTGTGTAATATGGGTTTTATTGCTGCAGGGTTCCCACTAAACAGGTTTTCATTGGAACAGCCAGGTTTTCACCCAGGCAAAGGCAACATCCATCAGGCCTGTTGTTATTTTTGGTGGGGTTCACAAGGCTGAGCAGTATGGACGGGAAAGTGAGCTCATGCCAGAGTATTCCCACCTGCTGGATTCAGAGCTGGTCAATAGCTGGCGGGTTGATTCTCCGCTGGGGGCTGTGATCTGAGTAGGTTCAGGGCGAACCAATGCTCGTGTGGGAGACGGTCAAGGAAAACGCAGTACGTTGTGTAAAATGGTATTGAGGATCTAGCGACCCCATTCCTGCTGAACCAGTAGTGCACAACAGCTGGGATTTTGAACGCATCGAAGGGAGTTAGGTGCATGGCTCCCATGGGATCTCAGCAGGTGTTGAGCAGCTAGTCCTTAGAATGTCCCAACCCAAAGCTCTACCGTGGGGTTAGGCGCTGTTGGGTTGGCCGTTGTCTTGGCCCACCCCAGGGATCTCCAGAGCTGAAAGTACGTCTCTCTAGCTTAAGCCCAGGAGCCAGGCTCTGTGATTGGCAGCTGCACCAGTCTCACATCCGGTGTGGATCCGGGACCATAGCACAAGCGGACCCGGGGATTACACCTTCCCAAGGGGAGACACCCTAACCTAGGGTGAAATTTCTCTACAGCCAGCAGCACAAGGCCAGGCACCACTCAAGCCCTCTAAATGGGTCCCAGTGTTACGCAGGTCTCGCGCTGGCCATCAGCACGGGGGCGACTTTCACCGGCAATGCAAGTCATTACCTTCTGCCTTCCTCGGGGGGATTCAGAGCCCCAGTTCAAATCCAGCCCCCAGCTCTGCCAGAGATCCTGCTCCTTGTGTAAGGGGACTGCTGGCCCCTTACTAAAACTCATTGGGGTTTGTTTTGGCTAGCTCCTAGTACTAAAAGGAAAGGGAAGGGTCAATGGGAAATCAGGACCCTGAGACTGACAATCCCCAGGGGTGATGGGGAGAGGCCAATGCTCCAGGTCAGCCTGACTGACAGGGTGGGCAGGCTAATGAGGGAGTCAGGAGGCTGGAGGACAGGGGGGGCGGATCCCGTTCTTCGTGTGAGCTGGAATTGCCTGGAACAGAGTGGGGCCGAGCTAAGGAGGAGAAATGCAGCAACCAGAGCCAGAGGGGCCAGAAAATGCTGGAGGCTGGAGGTAGAGCAGCAGCAGAAGTGCTGAGGCAGAGTGGATCTGGGGCTGGGCTGGAGCAGGCTGGAGCCAGGGGCAGGGAGCTGGGGGGACCGAGGGGGGACCCTGGGCAGCAGGCCCAGCGCAGGGAGACACCCCCAGCCCTGAGGCTCTGCAGGCCAGACTTGCAGGGGATGGTAACCCTGATGGGGCAGGGTTGACGCTGGGAAGAAGGGTCCTGCCACCTAGAGCCTGAGAGCGTGTGGCCACCACCAGAGCAAGTGTCCAACCCGCAGCATCCCTGCAGCACAGCCAGGGCCTGGGCAGGAGACTTGTGAGGAACAGACTGAACTGCCCTGACATCCCAGAGACGCTGGTTGTGACGTCCCCAGGTCACAGAGTGGGGTGACAGGTTTTCCTTTCACCTTTCTCATTTTTTTCCTTATTTTTTTAAATTGCTTGCTTTTTAATCAATTGTATTTGCTTTGAACTGTATGCAATGATCAATGAGTCAGGGAAGCATCCAGTGCAGAGAGAGCATCCTGGAGTGGGGACACCCTAGCCCCTGCCCTAAGTGACCACAACAAGGTTGGGAATCAAGCCCCCCAGGAATCCTGGGCCCAGCCTTGTTGGGGTTACGAGGACTCTGCCACACAGGAAAGGGGAAGGGGAGTCCTCGAGGTCAGGCAGGGCTCTGGGTAAAGGAAGTGAGAGCGAGGACTCAGATCCTTTCGCTAGTGCATTTCACCGGGGTAGTGCAGAAGCCAGGAAAGTTCCCCACAATAATGGGACCATTCCCCTGCTTACACTTGCAATGGGATGAGCCAAAGCCCCACACCTCCAATATTGCAGGTGTTCAAAACCTAGATTCAGATTCAAATACCACGGCTTGAGCCAGCTCCAGTGATGTTAGTACTTAGCCTCACATCTCACTGGGGTTCACCAATATTAATTAATTTAGTGAAGTGGGGAAGCATCACTATCTCTAATCTGCAGATGGGGAAATTGAGGCATGGCAGTGGGTAGGGACTCGCCCAGTGTTACACAGAATGTCAGTGGCAAAGCCATGAACAGAGCCAGAGCCACTGTTCTTTAGACACATTTGGGGGCTGATTCTCAGAGGGGGCATGGGCCTGGTGCAGCCATTTACAGATGTGCCACATGAGTGTAGCCTGCCAGCAAAGCAGAACGGTGGCATTTCACATCTTCTTTGGACTCAGATGCCAGTGGTGTAATTGGTTGCACCAGGCCCATTGGCCTCCACCCTGATTACTCGCTGCTTGTACATGGGTGCAATACCGTTGACATCAGTGGAGTGATTCCTGATTTACACACGTGTATCTGAGATCAGAATCAAGCCCAAAGCCTCTTCAAGGATAATGTTGTAATTTCACAAATGAATCTGATGTGCAAGGAAGTCCTTCTTCACACAGTGCTCAGTCACCCTGTGGAACTCATTGCCAGGGGACGTTGTGAAGGCCAAAAGTATAACTGGTACAAAAGAGAATTAGATAAGTTCCTGAAGGATGGATCCGTCAATGGCTATTAGCCAAGATGATCAGGGATGCAACCCCATGTTCTGAGTGTCTCTACACCTCCAACTGCCAGAAGCTGGGACTGGCCAACAGAGGATGGATCATTCAGTAGATGCTCTGTTCTGTTCATTCCCTCTGAGGTACCTAGTATTGGCCATTGTTGGTAGACAGGACACTGGGCTAGATGGACCATTGGTCTGACCCAGTCTGGCCGTTCTGATGTTCATTGACACAGCGCCATTTGTTGGGTCTGAACCCATTATTTCTGCTGACATTTATAACAGTGATAAGGAGAACCCACACAAGCCTTGGCCCAAACAGTAGCTATTTGTATGGCTTGTTCTTTGTTTCCAAGCCGCAGTCTCTCTTCAGCCAGTGATTTATGTCCAGGAATTTAAGAAAAAGATTACTACGCACACATGTTAACTAACCTCGATTACAGGGAGGGACAAATTAATCCACACTGGTTATTAATTCTTTTCTTAAGCAAATAAATCTAATCACGAGCCGAGAACGGGCTCCAAGACTCAACTCTCTTTGCGGGGCTCCCCAGCTGTGTTGCAATGAGCTAAGAATAACAGATGTGGTCATCTTCTCGGAGCCCTGTGAGAACGGTTGTACCAGCCCAGTCGCACTGATATGAGGAGTCCACAAAGCCTCATCAGGCGAGGATGTTATCTTCAAGAGGCCTGTGAGAGCCAGGGTGGGGTACATTTTCCCATCACAGTCACCCTGGGCATCAGCAGTTCAGCCAACGTGTTAATTGACATTTAGGCTACTTTAGTTTATGTATATTTATTTTATTGCTCATGCTGGAACTTGCTCCGTTTGAGCTACTTCTTCCTTCTGGGGGGACACGTGCCCTGTTATTGCTGAAGGTTTTGTCATAAACCTGAGTCCTGATCCAGCACATGTCATCTGAGAGACCCAAAGCACCATACATAGCACGGTCAATATCAGCATCCCCATTTTTCAGATGGGGAAACTGAGGTATGTAGAGGTGAAGTAAGTTTCCACAAGGAGAGTCAGTGGTGGAGCTGAGCGTCTCATAGCATCTCTCATCTTCAAGTGGTTTATAAGGTTTATTCTGCAAAAATAACCTCACCATCAATGAAATGCAGCATCTGGGGTGGGATTCAGTATTTATTTATTTTATATTTAAATATACATATCAGGAGCACCCATCCCTTGCTTGGAGAGTACTTCCCAGAATTTAAAATAGCACGACAATAAACAATTACACTGAACTGCTGAAATCCACCTGCTACCATCTGGCCATCATAGCTCTCATTGACATATGTGGCAGTGGGTCCTGTGGGTAAAGAAGCAGCCTGGGAGTCAGGAGATAAAGATTGTATTGTTGGTTCTGCCACCAGCCTGCTGTGTGATCTTGGGCAAGTTACTGTGCCTCTCTGCCTCAGTTTCCACATCTGTAAAATGGATAGATTGGGAGGGAAAATAATTTCTCATCCTGAGAAAATGTTTGAGATATCAAAAAATGTTCCCATATTGCTTTGGGAGAAAACTACAAAATCTTGAATATTTTCATGAACTGAAAAACCAAAAAGATATTTCAGTTTGGCTCAATCAGAAGGGTTTTGTTTCTGTTTCAACTTTGACCCTTTTTGTATCGGAAACAAATTGCTTTTACTATAGTTAGCTGAAATTTCGAAAGAAAAACTCATTTTGAATGGGCAAACCAGAATTTTTCATTTGGAAAATGTCAAAATGAAATGCACTGACAAGTTCAACCCTCCTTTTATCCCCCAAAAAGATTTCAAGTAAAAAAAAAAAACTCATGAAAAGTCCTGACTTTGCCAAATTGCCTTTTTCAGATGAAGAAAAGATTGGTCTAAAAATGGGGATGAGGAAACGTAGCCACCTCTATGGAACCCTTTGAGTTCTGTGAAATAGTACGTTGTAAGATCTAGCTATCATTATCATTCATTCCTACATCATATCTCTGTTATATGGCAACAACCAATCGTCCCCACATCAGTCCCATCTCCCCTCCCAATAAATATCTGGTACCTGTTTAAAATTTCACAGCAAAAGGGCATAATAGGATAGGAAAGAAAGTGAAGACATTTATTAAATCCACATGACATAAGGGAAGTTGGGCAGAACTATAGCTAAGGCACACTGGACTGCGGGTGTTATGATATAAATAGCACATGGAAATATACATTCTAAATATAAGTAAATCTCTGCTCTGCCAGTCTCTTAAAATAGGGTCACTTGTTTTTTCATGGTACCCGTTGTAATTACTGGAACAAACTGCAGATCCAAACAACCCCAAACACTGAGAATATTTGACTCAAGATCCAAATCCTAACACTGGCCCCTGTCAGGAAAGCACTTGAGCACATGGGTCACTCCACTGTAACCCTAAATCAGGGTCTTTAAGACAGGTCCCATTACTATAAAGGGCTGACCATAAAACTCAGATCTGAACACTTGAATTTTCGGAAAGTTTGGATCCAGATCCATCACTAATAAATACTCAAGACATCAAGTTGACAGAAAAAGGAGCAATGGTCTCAAATTGCAGTGGGGAGGTCTAGGCTGGATATTAGGAAACACTGTTTCACTAGGAGGGTGGTGAAGCACTGGACTGGGTTACCTAGGGAGGTGGTGGAATCTCCATCCTTAGAGGTTTTTAAGGCCCGGCTTGACAAAGCCCTGGCTGGGATGATTTAATTGTGTTGGTCCTGCTTTGAGCAGGGGATTGGACTAGATGACCCCCTGAGGTCCCTTTCAACCTTAATCTTCTATGATTCTAAGTTAGCTCTCCCTACTCTTGTGAACAGTGATTTGGGATCTTTAACGCCCACAAGTGCTCTGGACCTTTGGGTAATATCTTGTCCTGAAGAGACATGTACAATTGCTCCCCAACACATTTTTGTTTAGTATAGGTTTCAGAGTAGCAGCCATGTTAGTCTGTATTCGCAAAAAGAAAAGGAGTACTTGTGGCACCTTAGAGACTAACATTTATTAGAGCATAAGCTTTCGTGAGCTACAGCTCACTTCATCGGATGCATTCGATGAAGTGAGCTGTAGCTCACGAAAGCTTATGCTCTAATAAATTTGTTAGTCTCTAAGGTGCCACAAGTACTCCTTTTCTTGTTTAGTATAGTAACTGAAAGTGCTCGAGAAGAGTTAAACTGTTGAAGTGCCTCTCTAAGCAGCAGCCAGATGCTTCTAAGTGCCTCTTAAGTACGGGTCTGCTGGAAACACAGCACAATCAGTCTGGTGGGCTTCTGTCCTCATCCTCAGTTTTTATAAAAAAACTTCCAGTGTGGAGAATTCCCATAAAATATCATAAGGATGAAATTGATCGGACTCTATGGAAATTTACCAGGATTCTATAGAAGTGACTCTGTAAAGTAGGAGAGTTCAACAGAAAATGATTATTTTTAACCACCCTAGGGAACTCAGTTACAAGGATTAAATTCCCTATTGGAGGATAACATTCTGTACAAGAGGAAGGATGGGCCAGTGGTTAAGGTGGTAGCCTGGGACTCAGGTTTGTCTGTGCTCCATCACAGACTTCCTCGGCAAGTCACTTAGGGTTGGATTTTTAGAGTGACTTAGACGCCTGAAGGTGCAGATAGGCACCTAATGAGGTTTTCTAAAGCACCTAACTCTCTGAAATCATTGATTTAAGTTGGATTTAGGTGCCCAGGTGCTTTTAACAGCCCACTTCAGGCACCTGTTGCTATCTTTAGGCATTTAAATACCTTAAACAAATCTTGGCCTTTGTCTCTCTGGGCCTCACTTGTCCATTTGTAAAACGGAGATAATAGGAGCTTTCTGTCTCGCAGGGGTGGTGTAAGGATAGATCTGTTAAAGATTGGGAGCTGCTAAGATACAACAGTAATGAGGCCCATCTAGGTCTAAGATAAATAGATATTGAATTTAGAGCTAGTCAAAATATTTTGATTTTCAGTGATTTTGTGTCAAACATTTGCATGTTGACACCCACCCTGAAAGATGTGAATGAAAATGTTTATTGCCCTTTCTATTTTTTAATCTTTCCAAGAAGCTCTGTAACTGGCTGAAGATTTTTGACTTTCCAAAAATTCCATAGGATTTGGGGGGGGGAGGAACTGCTATCCATTTTTTTTATCAGATTTTGTGATATTTTTTACTGGTTTTTTTCAGCCAGCTCTAATTGAAGCCAACAGAATGGTGGAAAACCCCTATCCAAAAATCGATCATTTTCTACATTTTTCCTCAGGGCTTTGCCTCTTAGCCACAGCCAGGAACCCTGGCATATTACACGTGTTGAACGCTGTGCTAGGCTAACACCACACTCGGTAGATTTCTCAATGACAGGATATAAATATTCCCAGTGAAGTGCACTTTAAGAGGTGCCTGCTTGCCAAATGATGCTGCCTCCCTCCTCAGTGATGGCAATGAGAATGTGTGGTTTGTTTTAAATGGGAAAACAAATACATTTTCCCCCTCCTCCTCCCCTCTTCACTCTCTAAGCAGACTCAGCCTTCATCGAGACTAAAAGGGAAATATTTACTGAAGACCCACATTAAAATGTTGGCAGAGCCATGAACGCTCGGGGGAGGGGGATTCACACAAAGCCAATGCACCACTTAATCATCTGCCTGAAATGGGATTTCAATGGGGCGCAGGGCTTGCATTGGAGCTCTGCATAGGGATGACTTGCACCCACAGACAGGTCACTTAACCTTGCCATGCTTTGCTTTCCCCTTCTGTACGATGGGCCTAAGAATGACAATCATGAGCAGACACTGGGGTTTGGCAGAGGCTCAGATTTGCAAAAGGATCTGGAGATGCACAATATAAAGTGTTACCGTTACGTGTCAATTTGCATCATTAGGCTACAGACCCAAACCTCTTCCCTGGCTTCCTGCTGCTTTGGGGGCTGCTCAGGAGAGCAGTCTGCGGCTAATTAGAGCTGGGTGACATTTTATGAACAGGTTATTCAATGGAAAAGACAATTCCCCTTGATCTGAAATGATCTGCAGATTTGAAGGGAATAGTTTGGGCCATTCTGGAGGAGAAAGTGGAGGCAGTGGTGGTGCTGCCGCCCCTTTCTCCTCTCCCCCTGCCCTTTTATAATTCACACTCCAGTGGATAGGACACTCAGTTGGGATGTGGGAGACTCGGTGTCAGGAATCTGGGCCTGCAGATGAGCCTGGGACCAGCTAGCTGACCTGCAGCTGAACCCCTTGATCAACCAGACTCCCTGATTGACTGAGAGGCATCATGAGCCCTGCTCTTAAACTCAGTAGCAGCAGAAGGCTAGTGCCTGGTCAAGGCTTACTCCTGCATCTCCAATTGCTCCAGTGCCTGCCTTGTTCCCAGCCTTGTTCCAGCCCTGATCCTGCCTTGATCCTGCCCAGCTCCAAGCCTGCTCTTTTGCCTGGTGTCTGACGCTAGCTCTGACCCTTGCCTCTCTGTTCCTGGCTGCTAATTCCAGCTCCGAGCACTATGCCTGACTGCTACTGCTTTGACCACTAGACATGACTACCCATGCCCCATTTCAGGACACCCAGGTCTCTCTGGAACAGATCTAAAATGGACTTTTCCAATTCACCAACATTTCAGAGGTTATGGGTCCACTGCAGGAGTGAGTGGGTGAGGTTCTATAGCCTGCAACGTGCAGGAGGCCAGACTAGATGATCATGATGGTCCCTTCTGACTCTTAAAGTCTATGAGATTCTGAATCAATCCCCCTCTCCCCCCAGAACTGCCACTGCTCCAAGAAGTCAGTTATTTGCCGATTATCCCACATTTGCCTACTCTGGGTTCTTACTCTGTCCTCTAAAGAATCTGGTGATAGCCATAGTCGGAGAAGGGATACTGGAGTAGATGGACCTCGGGTCTGATCCAACCTGGCAATCACTTTGTTCCTATAGTGGGCAAACAGTGGGTCAAGGCCCTCTTCCCTGCAGGCCATATAGGCAGACACTCAAGGAAGCTCATTACATTGCACAGCGTGCAGGGCTGAAATAGATGAGAAACTCCAGTAGACAGAGCTCAGGGGTTGCTAATCCAATGGTGCCCACATGAAATGTATTAGAATGTATGTATGTGCTTGAACGGTGCGCTGGCTGGATTTTCACGGAAAAGGCCGTTCGTTCCAAGTATGTATGTAGTCTCTTTGCCATTCTGTTTTCTCAGCGAAAAGATCTGACATGTTGTGTGTTGATGTAATGCCTTTCCCTAATCATTGTTCCAATAAACCCAAGAGAGGAGCTGCATCTGTGGCATGCTGAAAAATTCCTCCAAAGCAAATGGTTAGTGCAGCTGGCTACTGGCCAATGGAGTCGAATGGGGGACTTTCCATTGTTTTTCTCTTTGATTATGTTGCCAGCTGGCTTTACCTATGAGCAATGGTCCACTGCGGGGACTTCTGTCTAACAATGAGTGCTGGCTGAGGACTGCAAAAGAGCTCATGAATATTCATTCAGGTCCCCGTGGGCTGTTTGGTTTGACTGTCATTGGTGCCCCCAATTTATTGGAGAATACTGACACTGAGTAATGATCATACTTTGCTCTTCTCCAGCACTTTTCATCAGTTGACCTCAAAGCACTGTACAAAGGAGGTCAGTAGCATTAACCCCATTTTGGGGAAATTGAGGTAAAGCATCTGACGAAGTGGGTATTCACCCACGAAAGTTCATACTCCAATACGTCTGTTAGCCTATAAGGTGCCACAGGACTCTTTGCTGCTTTTTGAGGTAAAGCAGTTTGCCCCAAGTTCCCCAGCAGGTTAGTGGCAGAACTGGGAACAGAACCACAGTCTCCTAATTCTAGCCCACCGATCTGTATTTCCCAGTGCACTGGGCCAGCACACGACTTCAGTCCAACTTCAACCTTCTAAACCGGGCTGAGATGGGACTTGAGTGATGCGACATCTTCAGCCTGGGGTGAATTTCACCCTTTATCAAGCCCTGTATTCACATCCACCTGTATATACGTGTGGACATGCAAGAGACCTTGTGCATGAGCAAGGAGATTTGATATTTGCTATCCAAAGTCCATCAGTGACTATTAGCCAGCATGGACAGGGATGGTGTCCCTAGCCTCTGTTTGCCAGAAGCTGGGAATGGGCGACAGGGGATGGATCACTTGATGATTCCCTGTTCTGTTCATTCCCTCTGAAGCACCTGGCGTTGGCCACTGTCGGAAGACAGGATACTGGGCTAGATGGTCTGGTCTGGTCTGACCCAGTATGGCTGTTCTTATGTTCTATTCACCTATCCAACTGGGGAGCAAAACTAATACCACATGACTTAGCTAACCAAACTGGGGACGAGTCAATGCCAAGAGTTCAGAGAACTTGCAAAGGCTGGATTATGTTCCCGTGAGCTCTGGATTGCAAACTGGAGAAAGGACAGGTCATTACGATGCAGGGAATAATGATACCTGAGATGAGAGGGAAATCTATAGGTCCTGGCTGGGCTATCCTTCCTTCTGCTGAGCACTCCTTACTCCATGAGTTGCCCTACTGAAATCAATGGGACTACCTGCATAGAAAGGGACAACTCAACACGTGGCAGAATCTGGCTCTTCCTGTAAGACTTACTGAGGGGATGGAGAAGCTGGATTTGCCCAACTTGTGGATATCGTAACCAGGCACAAATGGACTCTGTTAAAATATCAAGTGATGGTTGAACCTCAAAAGATTTGGAGATTGTAGATCTTGGGATAAACCCCAAAACTTCGAAGGCAGCACCCTTTGTCGGCTCTGCATGCAGGACTCCCCACGAGCACCAGCAGGCCGGCTATGCAAGGAGCAGTTTATCTGAATCTTCTGAAAAATGGGCCTGGAAATTCCACAAGATCAGGCTTTCTGGTGAAGTCTCCAGTGATTCTGGATGCTGCTTGGCCACAAATACCTTGAGGGGAGCATTTTGCCTCACAGCATTTCCCCTCCACCCCTTCTAGTCTCCTTCAGAACTAGGTAGCACAGAGGCAGCTGTATTGTGAAGTCAAGATAAGGGGGAGTGGGGAGAAGTGAACGGGGATTTTTTTACTCTAAACAAAAGTTCCGTTTGGGCTGTGTGCACTGTTTTGGGTCATGGGGTATCAGAACCATTTTACCCACCCGTAAAGATCTCTTGCAAGCCCAGATGCCTGTGACTAAATTGCACCCTTCAGACCCAGAAGCTGGACACTGCCCAGCAGGGGGACGTTTGGATATGTAGTTAGCTTTGGCCCATTAGGGGTACGGGGCCTGCAGTATTCAAGGAAGCACTACTTCAACCACCAAATACGAGCTTCATGCATGAATCACTGGGCGAGGTTCTCTGGCCGGTGGTATGCCGGGGGTCAGACAAGAGGATGGTCACAATGGTCCCTGCTGGCCTTAGAATCTATTCATGGGGGAAGCAGGGAATCCCAGGTTTCTATTTAACTGTTACACCAGCAACTTAATGGATAAGATTAGACGGAACTCAAAGAACCCCATCCCTCTATCCATGCCTTTGCTCCTCCATCTCTAGCCTCTTCCTGTAAAATATCTCCACAAGATGGCACGCTGCCACCAGGCCACACACAAAGTGGATCCCAAACTCTGCCAAAGTATGGGGGAGATGTTCAGACCTGGCGTTCTCCTTCCATTCCCAGTTACTTACTTTAATTTGACAGCAGCACTGTTGATTTCTTTATATTCTTCCTATTTTGAACACCAGCCACAGGACAGGATCCTCTCCTGTACGTACAACGTTCTGTGCTTCTGTTATCCTCCCACATGGTTCAGTTCGACCCTGAATCCATCATCTCTTTATGAGTGTTTAGACAGCATGCTTCCATTGCCTTTGAAACCTAGCTAGGGCTCCTGGGAACCTGCGCTTGCCAAACCAGTAGCTTATGACTGAGCGCCTTCCTATTGTTCAGGATCATCATGAGCACGGTCACCATTACTTATCAGCTGCTGCTGTTTTCCATTATGGTTTGCTGCAGCTTGCTTGGAGGTGGACTGGATATGAGCACTGGGCTATAGTGTGACCTGTTAGCAGCCCCTTGAGAGTGTGAATTGTTTCCAGTTACTCCTTAGCAGCAGCTCGGTAAAGAATTGCACTCATGGGCTATTTACTTCTCCACTTGTGTCTCTTGACAGAGAGTTCAAACCGGCCCTATCATCGGTCCTTTTCAGAACCCGTGGACGGTTACGGGCATTTTTCAAGCCATAACACACAGGCTGTTGCCAATCTGCTACAGGCTCAACACTCAAATCAGGGATGGTAAAATACTATTTAGTTTCAATAACACTTTGCATTTGGATAGCGCCTTCTCTTCAGGAATCTGCACCAGTATTACCAAACTTAGCCCCAGCCCTGACAAGTGGGTATTAGCCCAAGGTCAATCACTTGGACCATGATTTTGCCAATTATTATAATACATTCTTTCTATTGCAGTTGTGCCCAGAAGACTCAGTCTAGATTTGGGCCTGTTGTGCTGGGTGCTGTACAAACACACAATCAGAGACAGACCTAAAGAGCAACGGTTTGGATTTGGGGATTTTTATAGGGTTCTGTCATTCAGTATTCATGAATATTGGAGAGGAAGAATGGTTTTGTTGTTAAGGCACTGGCAAGGAGATCTTTTGGACAAATCATGTAATTGCTGTGCCTCGGTTTCCCTATCTATACAATGGGGATCATAATCCTCCCTTGTCCATTTAAATTGCCAGCTCTTTGGGGGCAAAGACTGAGTGTCATCTCCACCACTGCCCCCCATCACAGTGGCCATCCCCTGCTGAGGCGATTGGCCATGTTGGTGGATTAGGATCCTTTCACTGTATTTTGCTAGAGCAGAGTGATTTGGGGCAAGGGTCTGTAGGTGGTTCTTGGGGGACCAAAGCACTGAGTCAGCCCGGAGATGCATGTGACCAAGGGGAGGCCGCTGTTGTGTCACGGAGCAGGGGTCAGAAACTCCCAAGAGAGGCGAGGTCGAAGGACAGAGCATTAAATGGGGGAAGAAGCAAGTTGCTAAATCCGGCACTTGCAAGAAGAAACCTGGTCTTTCTGCCAAGGGTGCCAAGGTGGACACCAGTCCAACCATGGCATAAGGTGAGCTCAGAGCTCCTCTGTAGGCAGCGTCAAGCTCTTTTGTATATTGCAGTGAGCCAGCGAGCTGGCAGATGGTTCCCAAGGCAGACGTACCAAAGCCTTCCCTTGAGAGCCCATAGCTTCTGCCTTTCTCCACCACAGGAAATGGGAGTTGGTCTGTGGCTTTCTAGTAAGGTCAAGCTATACAACATGGGGGGGCGGGAGAGATCCACAGCCTGCAAGTTCTCTTTTATACCACACTCATCTCCAGGGTATCTGGGCTTGCCTTTATTATAACTGCACTTAGTGCTGGTCAGGGGTTGAAATCTCTGGAGATTGAAGCAGTGGCTCTCAATCTTTCCAGACAACTGTACCCCTTTCAGGAGCCTGATTTGTCTTGCGCACCCCCAAGTTTCACCTCACTGTAAAACGACTTGCTTACAAAATCAGACATAAAAATACCAAAGTGCCCCAGCATACTAGTACTGAAAAATTGCTGACCTTCTCATTTTTACCATTGAATTATAAAATAAATCAATTGGAATATAAATATTGTACTTACATTTCAGTGTCTAGTATATAGAGCAGTATAAACAAGTCATTGTCTGTATAAAATTTTAGTTTGTACTGACTTCGCTAGTGCTTTTTTTGTAGCCCGTTGTAAAACTAGGCAAATATCTAGAGGAGTTGATTTACCTCCTGCGTACCCCTAGTTGAGAACCACTGATCGTAGGAGAGGTCCGGCCTGCATAAACATCCTCCCCTCACATGCACCCAACATTCCTCAAAGGGTCTGACCTAAGCATGGAAAATCAGTTCAATGTCCATGCATGTTCCAGTCTAATCCTCTACGCCAGTGGTCGCCAAACTTTTCACAGTCGTGCCCCCCTTACGCCTGTCCACACCCCCTCCCCCCAAGCTGGGGCTAGAAGTGGGGCCATGGCTCCCAGGGAGAGGAAGGGGCATGGAGAGGGATAAGGGTGCTAATGCTGGGGCCACAGCTGGGGGCAGATCTGGGGCCAGGAGTGGGGCTGGTGCTGGGAACAGAGCCACAGCCAGGGGCCGGGTCCTAGAGTGGAAGCCGTGGCCAGAGTGAGGTCGGGTGCCAAGGCTGGGGGCTGGTTTGGGGCCAGGAGCAGACCTGCGGTCGGGGTCGGAGCAGAACTGGGGCAGAGCGGGGCTGTGTGATGCTCTCTTCCTGCCCCACATAGGGTTGGCCTGGGCCCCTTCGCATCCCCCCAAATGTTCCTCCGCGCCCTCCCAGGGAAGCGTGCCCCACAGTTTGGCGACCATTGCTCTAGGCTGACAGTAACTGAAATGATGCAGAGAACAGGGGCAGGCATATTAGTTAAAATTGTTCCTAACATTTTGGAGCTTCTTATGCAAGATATCGTGCTGCTCGAGAGTGAGAGAATTAGCTGCCGATCTTGCTATCCCTAGAAGTAATGCTGATTCTCTGTGTCATTCTCCAGTTATCATTAATAAAGAACACTCCTTGTCTGAAACCACACATGCCTCTGTCTGCTCTTTGCTCCTGCCTACACCTAAACGATGACTGATGCCACACTGGGACGCAGACGGCGATATAAAGCCATTCGTGAGGACATATCTGGAGACTCTGGAAGGGCGCACCTGGAAAGCTGCAAAGAAGCTACAGTGACAATG
Organism: Dermochelys coriacea; assembly: GCF_009764565.3. NCBI lineage: Eukaryota > Metazoa > Chordata > Testudines > Dermochelyidae > Dermochelys > Dermochelys coriacea. The sequence continues at coordinate 142,495,650 of NC_050071.1, forward strand.
GGCCACTATGAGAATGGACTCTCGACTTTGTTTCCGTAGCGAGTGGAGATGGTGGGAAATGGAAGGTGCAGTAGGGCTGGCAGCAGTGTAGATCGAGGGATCGGGAGCTACTGGATGACCTAGGTGGTCATGTTTGGTCAGGGCTGGAGATATGGCTCCAAGGAGATGGCTGGGATAGAAAATGAATCACCTAGACCAATATAGTCCATCCTCAGTGGCTATGACTTGTCCCTTGTATCCGTATTTAGGAGCCTACATAACTTATTAGCCGGTGCCAACAATAATGGCTTTACAATCCCAGAGCATTTAAATTTCACCCAGCCGGCTCCAGTTTGGACCATGATCCTGACAGTGCTGGGAATGCAATGCAAGCTGCTGTTTGAACTGCCCCACAGCAGACAAGGGCCTGGATAATTTCTCCCCCATGCCTCCAAATCCCCTGGCAACTTCCACATCTGCTAAGAAGGGCAGCCATAAACAGCATACAGAAGAAAGCCGCTCCTCCCTGCTGCCCGTGGGACAATGATAGAAAGGCATATGTTGCCTCCCCATTGTCATGCTGGCCCTGGATGGAAACCTGCTATACACTCTTATACCCCACACATTTCCACACTTCATCATCTGGCTCAGGATCCCTGGCGCTCGCCTCTTGTCTTGGGCTAGGAGCAACTGTGTGAAAATTGCACAGCAGCCTGGAGAGGAAGTGGCTTTTCCGCCCTCCCCATTCCAGCTCCCTCTGTGTGCCTGTCACTGGCCTTTCCTTTGGGATAGGGAAAGCTGTGTTGGCTTTCTCATTTCCATAGGGGCCAAAGTAGGCAGCGTGATAACAGGGCCAGGCCAGCAGGAGCGAGGTATTTCATTTTGCTGGCCTCTCTGAAAACCATCTCTACACTTTTACAGTGTTTCCAAAGCAGACAACGTGGTTTGTGGATGGGAAGCAGAGGCCACATGGTCTGTGGCTTACCCTGCCAAGCAAATGTCCCATGCATGGGAAATATGTCACATGCTTTATCCATCCAGATATGGTGACCCTGTCACCTGGACCTTATCCCTATCCTGTTCCTTGTGTCCTCAACAAAGCCTTTTGTGCTTCTTTTTCCAATCCAAGCCTTGCAAAGACATGACTCACCCAGCCACCTCCCCAGCATCTGGAGACCAGCTGGGTCCCCACTGCAAACTCTCCGGAGGAAAACCCCCCTTCTAGACATGTCAGCAATGTATGAGAGTTGCTTCCTCAGCCCGACTGCATTTAAGCCGTCGAAAGGTTACGGTAGCGTTTGCTTCACTCCCTCATCAAATGATTGCGCCGTTGGGGGTGTTTTATGCAAGATTGAGCTAAAGCCCATTCAGGCCACACATGCTGCATCATGTCCTCAACTCAACCTACACCGGCCCTGGCCAGAGGCCTTGTTGTTCAGCTCCATAGACGTTAGGGCCTCCTTGTCCCACCATTTGCCTGCAGTCTCTGCAGCCGTGATGCGACCCGTTAGCTTTTCACCCTTTCCTTTTAACACCCCCATGGGGCTATTCCCCAGCACCTGTACAAATGTCCCCCATTCCCCTGTAATCATATCCCCTTCCCAGGGGATCTTGGTAGGTCTTGCAGGCTAATCAGGGCCAGGTCTGCTCAGTGCGTGAATGGGAATCCAAGGTGCTGTGGGGGCAGATTTAATAGCCTACAGTATGGGATGGGGTATCTTGGAGGGCTGGGCTTCCAGACTGACCCCAGCATCCCTGAGTCTCACCGTGAGGGTTGGATTAAGACAATCTTGTGCCATAGGCCCCACATGCCCCAGGGCGCACACAGTCCGGCATTGTGACTCTTTACATAAGAATGGCCAGACTGGCTCAGACCAATGGTCCACCTAGCCCAGCATCCTGTCTTTGACAGAGGCCAGTGCCAGATGCCACAGAGGGAATGACCAGAACAGGGCAACTATCGAGTGATCCAGCCCTTGTCGTCCAGTCCCAGCTTCTGGCAGCTGGAAGTTATAGGGACACCCGGACCATGTGATTATTTCCCTGACCATCTTGGCCAATAGCCATTGATGGACCTATCCTCCAACATGGAGAGATATGTGCAATGATCTGGGGACCCCACCCCAGCCAGAGGGTCCCCGGTACTTACCAGCTGCTGGGGTCAATCTGCTGGGTATGTAGGATGGGTTCACTGCTCTCTTCTCCCGTGGGTGGGGCTAGCAAGGCCATCCAGGAAATTAAAAGGGATTCCACTGACATTCACCAGGAGCCAGTGGCTGGTGGACAAACAAGGTGCAAATTTTGAACAGTGAGAGTAATTCACCACTGCAGCAGCTTCCCGAGGGGTGCAGGGGAGTCTCCATCATTTGGAATCAGAGACTCAATGTCCTTCTAAAAGATCAGTGATAGCTCAACCGCACATTAATGGGTTCAACGCGGGTGTGACTGGGGAGAGGGATAGCTCAGTGGTTTGAGCATTGGCCTGCTAAACCCAGGGTTGTGAGCTCAATTCTTGAGGGGGCCATTTAGGGATCTGGGGCAAAAATTGGGGATTGGTCCTGCTTTGAGCAGGGGGTTGGACTAGATGATCTCCTGAGGTCCCTTCCAACCCTGATCTTCTATGATTCTATGAAATTTGATGGCCTGGGCTATACAGGAAGTCAGACTATATCAGGGTGGGCAAATTTGGCCTGAGGGCCACATCGGGGTTCCAAAACTGTATGGAGGGCTGGGTAGGGAAGGCTGTGCCTCCCCAAACAGCCTGGCCCCCACCTCCATCTGCTCCCACCCCCTGACTGACCCCCTTAGAACCTCCCACCCCCCCTGCTCTTTGTCCCCTGACCGCCCCCTCCTGGGACCCCACCCCCTATCCAACCACCCTCCCTGTCCCCTGACTGCTCCCTGGTACCCCCTTGCCATTACCATGCCGCTCAGAGCACCAGGACCGGCAGCCGCACCGCCCGGCAGGAACTCGCAGCCCAACCGCCCAGAGTGCTGGCAGCATGGCGAGCTGAGGCTGTGGGGGGGGGGACAGCAGGGGAGGGGCCGGGGGAGAGCCTCCTCGGCCGGGAGCTCAAGGGCCGGGCAGGACAGTCCTGCAGGCCGGAGGTGGCCCACGGGCCGTAGTTTGCCCACCTGTGGACTAGATAGTTAAATCAGGCCTTAACATCTATGGAGCTTTGGGTCATTATGCCCTGGTGATCCCTGGCTGCTGCAATGGCCCTTTGGGGCCATACGCAGCTGGGCATAACTTAGAGCTGCTCTAAGTGTCCAAAGTGCCTTGAGGATCCTCTAAATGTCCAAACCAGCTCGAGTTAGCCCCAGAATCAGACATAAATCCATCTTTGCCCCTCTCCCCAGCCCTGCACTGAGCACAGCTCAACCGGAGTGGAGGACTTCGTCCCTCATATGGAAAGTCCTCTATGTATCAAGCTCTTCTCTCTGTCTCTCTTTTCTGATTGTTGATTTTTTTCTCCTTCCTTTACTATTGCTCTAGGCTTTGCTCCATCAACAAATATGGCAGAATGCAGTTACCCAGACTGAATTTGGCCTTGTCAAGGTTCCTTCCCCACTCTGAACCCTAGGGTACAGATGTGGGGAACCGCATGAAAGACCCCTAAGCTTATTCTTACCAGCTTAGGTTAAAAACTTCCCCAAGATACAAATTTTACTTTATCCGTAAACCATATGCTGCCACCACCAAGCGTTTTAAACAAAGAACAGGGAAAGAGCCCACTTGGAGACGTCTTCCCCCAAAATATCCCCCCCAGTCCTATACCCCCTTTCCTGGGGAAGGCTTGATAAAAATCCTCACCAATTTGTACGGGTGAACATAGTCCCAAATCCTTGGATCTTAAGAACAATGAAAAAGCAATCAGGTTCTTAAAAGAAGAATTTTAATGAAAGAAAAGGTAAAAGAATCACCTCTGTAAAATCAGGATAGTAAATACCTGACAGGATAATCAGATTCAAAACATAGAGAAACCCTCTAGGCAAAACCTTAAGTTACAAAAGGACACAAAAACAGGAATATACATTCCATCCAGCACAACTTATTTTACCAGCCATTAAACAAAAGAAAATCTAATGTATTTTCTAGCTAGATTACTGATAGATTACTTACTAACTTTACAGAAGTTGAGAGGCTGCATTCCTGATCTGTTCCCAGCAAAAGCATCACACAGACAGACCAAACCTTTTGTTCCCCCTTCTCCAGATGTGAAAGAATCTTGTCCCCTCATTGGCCATTTTGGGTCAGGTGCCAGCGGAGTTACCTTAGCTTCTTAACCCTTTACAGGTGAAAGGATTTTGCCTCTGGCCAGGAGGGATTTTATAGCACTGTATACAGAAAGGTGGTTACCTTTCCCTTTATATTTATGACCGGCCTGGAGGCTGGTGTCAAAAAAACCCCCTAGTTGTCTCATTGCCAGTCCTGCTATAGTTAATCAAAATCTAACTCAGAAATGGTTGCCTGGATGTCTTAATGCCACAAGAAAAGCAAACAGCTTGTTGCTTGCTTTAACTGAAGGTGGAGTGTGATCACAAGGCCCTGACCAGGACCGGCTCTAGGCACCGGCAAACAAGCACGTGCTCGGGGCAGCGTATTTCCAGAGGTGGCAATCCGGCCATCCCAAGCACGTGCTTGCTTTGCTGGTGCCTAGAGCCGGTCCTGTCTCCTTTCCTGCGAGCACGCCCGGGGGCTTGGCGCTGCCCTCCGGAGCTGGGGGGTCACAGCCCCGTGCCAGCAGGAGCAAGCAGTGGGCATTGGGGATGGGGCTGCCTGGTCCCTCCAGTCAGGGCACAATCACCTCCGCTCCCCCGGCGCCAATCCCAGCCTGAAATGGCTGTAGCAGCCTTGCCCATGGCCCCACGTCTTGCTATGCAGTGCAGGGCGGGAGCGTGTCCCAGCGCCAATCCCAGGCACTGGGGGAGCAGAGCTGATTGTGCCCTGGCTGGAAGGACCGGGCAGCCCCCCCACAACACCTGCTGCTTGCTCCTGCCGGCACGGGGCTACGACGCCCAGCTCCGGAGGGCGGCGCCAAGCCCCCGGGCGTGCTCGCGGGGAAGGAGAGCCAGGAGGCAGAGCTGTTTGGTGCCCCCCCCAATGCAGCTCCAGGCCCCTCTGGTTACTCGGCAGCGACAGCCAGGCTGGGCACCCTGCCAGCAGTGTGACGTGGTCCGACCCGCGTGGACCACATGAGCCCTGGGGTCGGCGCCGACGTCCTGCCTATGCCAAGACCTCCGGCGCAGGGGCAGCCCTAGCTTTGCTCAGGCAGACACAGCCCAGCTCACTCCCTGGCCAGCCCGGCAAGTAACGGAGCATACAAGTAGGAAATGGTGTTATTTCACTAACTACAAATTCTCTGTTTGCTTTTTAAAAAAATTTTAAACAGTCAAAAAACAAAACAAAAACATTGCAAAGTGCAAATGTATGTAAAAGCTAAAAAAATAAAAATAAAAGGGGGGGGGGGCACCACTAATTGTTTTGCTTGGGGCGGCAAAAAACGTAGAGCTGGCCCTGGCCCTGACCAGGGTGTTTTGGGTTAAGACTGGGAAAGTGCCTCCCCTGACCCAGCTCCATCCAACACTCCCCCTTAGAATAAGCAGGCAAGACTTTTAAACTCGCTTCGTGAGTCCTGATTGGCTACTGCCTCTCTGTGCCAGCTCTAGACTAAATGGCATCCCAGGTAAGGAGAGTCTTTGCCCTCATCCCCCCCCCCCGCCCCGCATTGGTTAAGCTTTTGAATACCTTATTTTTGTATTGCATTTGTAGCCAATTTCAATGTAGACTTTGACACACGATTTGCATGCATGATTTAACCCTGCCATATTAGACAATAAATTGCACGCTAGGGTGGGTATATTTATTCATGCCATAAATAAGCAAATTTAAAAAAAAATCGTTTCCTCTAAGCGTATAGAAATTGAACTGTGCACCAACATTGGTTGGACCAGTATTAAATAGCGTTACAGTCGGTGGCAGCCTTACAATGTTAATCCTAGAGCCCTTTAGCTCAACAGATCACTTGTCTCACCTTTGCCCTGACGAAATGAAGCACAGCGTCTCATTAAATATGTCCTCCATTAGTCGCTACTTACCCTCTTCAAGTCTTAAAACACACGTGCGCTTTCACAATTGCACAATGAAACAAGGTTCACACTATCGCAGCTGGGCACTCACTTCACTTCACTTCATTCTTCTGTCTCACTGACTGGCTGGCGACGCCCCGCCCCTTGTATACCCGCGAGGGCCTGGCTGACAACATGCTAGGAGAGTCGAGGAAAATGTCGTTCTCAGCGTCTGGAAGGTTCCACGAGATTCCACAGAGATCCAGAACATTCTAGGAGGTCAGCGAACAATGAATCCACCTACGGGATGCCTGCAACAGGTTACTTCAAACATTCTAGTTTCCCTTTTGTCGCTAGCAACGAAAGCAGCATGCTGAGCTCGGCACCCCAGACAGTTGCGTGGGTCACCTGTCTCTAAATCCAGCCCTGCTCCCAGTGCTTCTAGCCACTGAGCCTTGTTGGTCCCATCAGTACCGGAGCTGGAGTGGCTTCTCTAGGCATCCCTCGGAGGTCTAAACTCACTGCCCGTCTTTCCTAGGTGACCTTCCTTCGGCCGAGTATGTCAGGCGGCAGCTCCTCCAGCACGTGGTGGAGAAGGCCTGGAATGCCCCTGCAAAATCACATTGCTTTCAGCACCACGTTAGGGCGTTTGCTCAGCGCCGACTACTCACTGCTTCCCCTGAACAGCCCCACCCAGCCCCCTGGGAGACAATAGTGTCTCCGTGAAGAGCACCCCTCAATGAATCACCTGCAGCACCCTGTCCCTAGGACCGACCTGGGGCGCTGAGATTGGCAGCCGCTCAGTAAAGAGCACCCTCTACTGCATCCCACAGAGCACAGCGCCCCCTCACACTAGCCTGGGGGACGGATCGGATGGGGCAGCACCTTCTCTGGAGGAACGCTGCCTCCTGAATCGCCCTGCGGTTTGTTCATACGCTTTCCATTTTAACCGGTAGGGTCAATTCCACCCGGCAAGGTGACATTTTCTTCTTCCTCTCTGAGCCAGTATAAGAGATTGTAGCGAAATCACAAAGAGTCTGCATTTTCCACATCGAGACTGAATACAGCCAGAAAGCAGCACTGGGCCAGAAATAACCAGGAAAACTTCCCTGATTTCAGAAAATAATTGGGTTTCCCCTTTTGTTGTAATAATAAATAAATAATAATCATTAATAATAAAACCCCTAACTCGCCTCCCTACCCCTCATCCCCAAAGGGAAAACCTCTCTCACAAATACACACAAAAATTCTGGTGCCACAGTGTCTCATAAACAAACTTCAGGCTGGAGACTGGGGCCAGAACTCTGTGCCACCTAGATCATTTGGACAGGCGGACGCTTTTTTTCTCTGCCGCAGCTTAACAAGACGTCGGAGCTCTCGTTGCATCTGTAGGCATGAGCAGCTACACAGAGCCACAGAAGGGAAAGGTCATTTCCACTCACTGACGTTCTGTCTGTCTCCCCATTCCTCCTGTTCAAATGGTATTTATATTTAAAGAGCATCAGCGTGGCTCGGAAAAGATTTTCCATCTGCCAGAGGTTCTGGGAAGAGGGGACTTTCTCGCCTGGTGGGAAGGCAGTTTTATTTTTTTCCGGAAAAACACACAGAATGTTGATATACCGCCCTCCGCTCAGCTACTCCATTGAATGTGCTAGCTGATTTTCTAGGCCTACCATTGGCCCCTTCTGCTTTGAACCCCCCGCGACACACCGGTTTTGAGACAGCCACACATTCAGTTACCCACTCCTGGCAGAGAGAAGGATACATCTGTAGACGTTCCGAGACGTCTTGAGAACCACGGGTCCAGAGAGATAGTTCTGTGTTTGCAAAAAGAAAAGGAGTACTTGTGGCACCTTAGAGACTAACAAATTTGTTAGTCTCTAAGGTGCCACAAGTACTCCTTTTCTTTTTGCGAATACAGACTAACACGGCTGCTACTCTGAGTTCTGTGTTTGTACAACAATGAGCACAGTAGGTTTGTGGTCCAGGACTGGGACTTCTAGGTACTACCTCAGTACGAACAGATAATAAATAACAAATAATAATAGTTGTAAGTAAACATGGAAACCAGTAGGTAGAGAGATTTCAGAGTAGCAGCCGTGTTAGTCTGTATTCGTAAAAAGAAAAGGAGTACTTGTGGCACCTTAGAGACTAACAAATTTATTAGAGCATAAGCTTTCGTGAGCTACAGCTCACTTCATCGGATGCATTTGGTGGAAAAAACAGAGGGGAGATTGATATACACACACAGAGAACATGAAACAATGGGTTTATCATACACACTGTAAGGAGAGTGATCACTTAAGATAAGCCATCACCAGGAGCAGGGGCGGGGGAAAGGAGGAAAACCTTTCATGGTGACAAGCAAAGTAGGCCATTTCCAGCAGTTAAGAATATCTGAGGAACAGTGGGGGGGGGGGAGAAATAACATGGGGAAATAGTTTTACTTTGTATAATGACTCATCCATTCCCAGTCTCTATTCAAGCCTAAGTTAATTGTATCCAGTTTGCAAATTAATTCCAATTCAGCAGTCTCTCCTTGGAGTCTGTTTCTGAAGCTTTTTTGTTGAAGGATAGCCACTCTTAGGTCTGTAATCGAGTGACCAGAGAGATTGAAGTGTTCTCCAACTGGTTTTTGAATGTTATAATTCTTGACGTCTGATTTGTGTCCATTCATTCTTTTACGTAGAGACTGTCCAGTTTGGTCAATGTACATGGCAGAGGGGCATTGCTGGCACATGATGGCATATATCACATTGGTAGATGCGCAGGTGAACGAGCCTCTGATAGTGTGGCTGATGTGATTAGGCCCTATGATGGTATCCCCTGAATAGATATGTGGACAGAGTTGGCAACGGGCTTTGTTGCAAGGATAGGTTCCTGGGTTAGTGGTTCTGTTGTGTGATGTGTGGTTGCTGGTGAGTATTTGCTTCAGATTGGGGGGCTGTCTGTAAGCAAGGACTGGCCTGTCTCCCAAGATCTGTGAGAGTGATGGGTTGTCCTTCAGGATAGGTTGTAGATCCTTGATGATGCGTTGGAGAGGTTTTAGTTGGGGGCTGAAGGTGACGGCTAGTGGCGTTCTGTTATTTTCTTTGTTGGGCCTGTCCTGTAGTAGGTAACTTCTGGGTACTCTTCTGGCTCTGTCAATCTGTTTCTTCACTTCAGCAGGTGGGTATTGTAGTTGTAGGAATGCATGATAGAGATCTTGTAGGTGTTTGTCTCTGTCTGAGGGGTTGGAGCAAATGCGGTTATATCGTAGCGCTTGGCTGTAGACAATGGATTGTGTGGTGTGATCTGGATGAAAGCTAGAGGCATGTAGGTAGGAATAGCGGTCAGTAGGTTTCCGATATAGGGTGGTGTTTATGTGACCATCGCTTATTAGCACCGTAGTGTCCAGGAAGCGGATCTGTTGTGTGGACTGGTCCAGGCTGAGGTTGATGGTGGGATGGAAATTGTTGAAATCCTGGTGGAATTCCTCAAGGGCTTCTTTTCCATGGGTCCAGATGATGAAGATGTCATCAATGTAGCGCAAGTAGAGTAGGGGCATTAGGGGACGAGAGCTGAGGAAGCGTTGTTCTACGTCAGCCATAAAAATGTTGGCATACTGTGGGGCCATGCGGGTACCCATTGCAGTGCCGCTGATTTGAAGGTATACATTGTCACCAAATGTGAAATAGTTATTTCCACACAAACTTCCTCATGGCTGGACTTTACAAAAACTAGACAAGCCATTTACAACACACACTTTGCCTCTCTACAAAAGAAAAAGGACACTAAGCTATCTAAACTACTATGTGCCACAAGGGGCCACAACAATGGTTCCCGTAACCCACCCAGCAATATTGTTAATCTATCCAACTATACTCTTAGCCCAGCGGAAGAATCTGTCCTATCTCGAGGCCTCTCCTTTTGCCCCTCCACCCCCACGAACATGATACAGTTCTGTGGTGACCTGGAATCCTATTTTCGACGTCTCTGACTCAAGGAATATTTCCAACACACCTCTGACCAACATATTAACCCACAGAGACCTTCCTACCAACACTACAAAAAGAAGGATTCTGGGTGGACTCCTCCTGAAGGTCGAAACAGCAGCCTGGATTTCTACATAGAGTGCTTCTGCCGACATGCACGAGCTAAAATTGTGGAAAAGCAGCATCGCTTGCCCCATAACCTCAGCCATGCAGAACACAGTGCCATCCACAGCCTCAGAAACAACTCTGACATCATAATCAAAAAGACTGACAAAGGAGGTGCTGTCGTCATCATGAATAGGTCGGAGTCTGAACAAGAGGCTACTAGGCAGCTCTCCAACACCATTTTCTACAAGCCATTACCCTCTGATCCCACTGAGAGTTACCAAAAGAAACTACAGCATTTGCTCAAGAAACTCCCTGAAAAAGCACAAGAACAAATCCGCACAGACACACCCCTGGAGCCCCGACCTGGGGTATTCTATCTGCTACCCAAGATCCATAAACCTGGAAATCCTGGACGCTCCATCATCTCAGGCACTGGCACCCTGACAGCAGGATTGTCTGGCTATGTAGACTCCCTCCTCAGGCCCTACGTTACCAGCACTCCCAGCTATTTTCGAGACACCACTGACTTCCTGAGAAAACTACAGTCCATTGGTGATCTTCCTAAAAACACCATCCTGGCCACTATGGATGTAGAAGCCTCTACACCAACATTCCACACACAGATGGACTACAAGCCGTCAGGAACAGTATCCCCGATACTGTCACGGCTAACCTGGTGGCTGAACTTTGTGACTTTGTCCTCACCCATAACTATTTCACATTTGGGGACAATGTATACCTTCAAGTCAGCGGCACTGTGATGGGTACCCGCATGGCCCCACAGTATGCCAACATTTTTATGGCTGACTTAGAACAACGCTTCCTCAGCTCTCGTCCCCTAATGCCCCTACTCTACTTGCGCTACATTGATGACATCTTCATCATCTGGACCCATGGAAAAGAAGCCCTTGAGGAATTCCACCAGGATTTCAACAATTTCCATCCCACCATCAACCTCAGCCTAGACCAGTCCACACAACAGGTCCACTTCCTGGACACTATGGTGCTAATAAGCGATGGTCACATAAACACCACCCTATATCGGAAACCTACTGACCGCTATTCCTACCTACATGCCTCTAGCTTTCATCCAGATCACACCACACAATCCATTGTCTACAGCCAAGCTCTACGATATAACAGCATTTGCTCCAACCCCAGACAGAGACAAACACCTACAAGATCTCTATCATGCATTCTTACAACTACAATACCTACCTGCTGAAGTGAAGAAACAGATTGACAGAGCCAGAAGAGTACCCAGAAGTTACCTACTACAGGACAGGCCCAACAAAGAAAATAACAGAACGCCACTAGCCATCACATTCAGCCCCCAACTAAAACCTCTCCAACGCATCATCAAGGATCTACAACCTATCCTGAAGGACGACCCATCACTCTCACAGATCTTGGGAGACAGGCCAGTCCTTGCTTACAGATAGCCCCCCAATCTGAAGCAAATACTCACCAGCAACCACACACCACACAACAGAACCACCAACCCAGGAACCTATCCTTGCAACAAAGCCCGTTGCCAACTCTTTCCACATATCTATTCAGGGGACACCATCATAGGGCCTAATCACATCAGACACACTATCAGAGGCTCGTTCACCTGCGCATCTACCAATGTGATATATGCCATCATGTGCCAGCAATGCCCCTCTGCCATGTACATTGGTCAAACTGGACAGTCTCTACGTAAAAGAATGAATGGACACAAATCAGACGTCAAGAATTATAACATTCAAAAACCAGTTGGAGAACACTTCAATCTCTCTGGTCACTCGGTTACAGACCTAAGAGTGGCTATCCTTCAACAAAAAAGCTTCAGAAACAGACTCCAAGGAGAGACTGCTGAATTGGAATTAATTTGCAAACTGGATACAATTAACTTAGGCTTGAATAGAGACTGGGAATGGATGAGTCATTACACAAAGTAAAACTAGTTCCCCATGTTATTTCTCCCCCCCACCCCACCCTCCACTGTTCCTCAGATGTTCTTGTTAACTGTTGGAAATAGCCTACCTTGCTTGTCACCATGAAAGGTTTTCCTCCACCCCACCCCCCGCTGTTGGTGATGGCTCATCTTAAGTGATCACTCTCCTTACAGTGTGTATGATAAAACCCATTGTTTCATGTTCTCTGTGTGTATATATCAATCTCCCCTCTGTTTTTTCCACCAAATGCATCCGATGAAGTGAGCTGTAGCTCACGAAAGCTTATGCTCTAATAAATTTGTTAGTCTCTAAGGTTCCACAAGTACTCCTTTTCTTTTTAGGTAGAGAGAGTAATTCTGCCAGTCTCCATTCCTGTTCAGTCCTTGGTCTCCGTGCAGAGACAGACAACCAGCGGACCATCAGTTGCCAGCTGTTTGTGGGTCTTGGAAGGAGCAAAAGCCTGGGATGGGAATGGGGTCTCAGCCAAGTCTCTAGAAAGTGAATCCCTATATCATAGCATGCAATACAGCACACCAGGGACTGGCTCAGCTGGGAGACCGGGGGTTGGCCCAGCTGGCAGAAAGTGGATTTCAGCCCAGGGAGGACACATGGGACTTCCTCAACCTGGAGGAGTCTAATCTGGAGGGACGTTGGGTGGACCGGGTGGCTCTGAGCCTCGCCCGGGGGAGTTTTTGAGCTAAATGAGGGAGGTGGGTTGGAGTCACGTACATGTGGGGGGAGACGGGGATGTTTCTCAGTGCAAGAGTAGGGGTGGGTATTGAATGGAGGGGACCATGGGGGCTGAGCTGGGATGGGGGTTGTAGGCTGGGTTGACAGGTTTGTCTATAGGAGAAGAAGTTTTTGAGTATTTTCAATGTGGTGGCTATTTCTCAAAGATCTGGCTCTAGGGAAGAAACCTTGACTCTGTGATGGTACAGCAGCATGTAGGAAACCCATCCCAGTATCAGGGCCCCCTTGTGCCCGGCACCGCACAGACCCATAATAAGGAATGTACTCCGTGCCCCATGGGGCCCACCAGCTGCATGCCAGACAAAAGGCAATGGGGGACGTAGCAGATAAACTGGGCTGTTGTGTGTTGGGCAGATGAGGCAACAGTCGAACAAACAGAGTTAGGCAGAAAGCAGAAATCAGCCACGCCTCTAAAAGCCACTTGTCCGAACAGTCAGACAACACTATTCCTGTAACTTCCTGTGGGAAAGGGACTTGAGGGGCGCCTGACCCTCACTCGCTGCACAGAACAGTCCTTCTCTTCCAGTGCAGAACCTTAGAGCCCAGCTGGGTGAGCTCTAAGGCTGTTATTGACTGCAAGATTGCTTTTGCCAAGCTAGCCACCTAAAACAACATCATACAGAACAACCCAGCAGTGGTTCAGTTAGGGCACTGCAATGAACTGGCCAACAGTGTGGAGGTGCATGTGCCTCTTTTGGACTGATTTAGAAGTGCTCAACTGTGTTTCACAAGCCCTATACTGCTCAGAGCAACTCTCCTTAAGCACAAGACTTAGGGATCCTGTGCCTGTGGGCAGGAGGATCTGACTTCTGTCCGGGTTGTTGTAAATTCCTTCTCTGTATTACACTGGGCCTTGAGACTTTCTGGAATTATGCTAACTTGAGCATCGGGGGGGGGGGAGCGGGGGTTTGATGTGGAGAAGCAGGGATAAGATCACTAATCTCACTTTCCCTCAGAACCTGAGCGGGGCCTCAGAGCAGAGACCAAACTGCTCAGGCCTTAAACCATCAATGGTATCACCTTCCTTTCTTATTTTTCAGCAGAGCCTCCCTTCCGCACTGCTTATGTCCCCACCGGGCTACCTCATCCACTGTCTGAAGTGTTCCATCATGCTCTGTTCCCGGCATAATCCTTAAAACAGCAAAGCGTTTGATCTCTCTCCTTTGGGAAGGCCAAGGGGATAAAAGGCAGGTCTCCTTGGCACATGTGGTGGAAAAGATCTCCTACCAGGTAATCCTATTGTTCCTTCCTCACTCTACCTGATACAATCACGTGGTGTTTGGCTTGGAGATCCCAGACATTATAAGAGTACTGTGAAAATTAAGCTTCACGCTTACGGCTCCAAACACATTAGTATTAAATTCTTATACAATCAAAACTGCCTGCAGAATAAAGCCAATGATCTACCTGATTTGGATGTTCTTGGCACCAGAACTAGGCTGTGATTCGCCAACAACATTGAATTGTTCTAACACAAGAGGGTTTGTTTTTTTAATTTGTTAGGCTAGCCTGTTTGCCCTCTTGCCAGATTTCATTAGTAATGCACTGGCATCCTGCCAGCTCACAGTGCGGTTGGAGTTCATCCCAAAAATTCCCATCAAAAAGATAGGTGTGCGATCAGTGTTTCCCTGAAAGGACAGAAAGCTTCCCGAGGCCGTGTGTGAAAGAAAAGCAGACTGCTTGTGAAACCAATCCCAACACTACCCTCTCACCGAAATAACGGTAGTTTTGCCTGAATACGGACTCAGGGAAATCTAAGTAAAGACCTCAGAGTCTGACCCATTCTTTCAGTGCCAGCAGTTATCCAGTCAAAGCTTATCCCTTGAGCTCCCTTATCTGCTTCGCTTCCTACTCACCCCTTTTAAACCATGACTCTGCCCTGTGACAGGACTGTAAAAATAGCATTGTCAGTTCCAATGTCTATTGCCCCTTCCTGACTCCAGATGAAGCTTGCTCTGTTTTTTCTAGCTTTGCCAGCTCTGCAGATTCCCCCACAGGTGTCGAGCCGGGTTCCTTCTGGAATTGGCTGAAAGCTTCCAAAATGTGATATTTGAGGGTATGAAAGGTTTCATTGAAATGTCCAAATTTCGAGGGGAAACAGTAAGTCCAGAATCTTTGTGCTGTTTCTCAATCAGCTGTAGAACTCTTGGAAAATATTTTCAACTGGCAAAGCTTGGTGGCATTTTTTAAATCAAAACATTGAATTTTGACCAAAAAATAAGGGATGAAATTTTCATGAAAATGTTCACAAATGTCCTGTTTTCAACCTGCCTCTAGTTCTTTCCTTCTGGTGCCTTCTCATTAGCATTAAAGGTTCTGGGGGCTAAATTAGGTCCTAAATTAGGCTATTGCATGACATTACTTTCTTCAGACTATACCCTCGTGAAAGCCCATTGCCTTCGGCACGTGTTCCCTCTCCCACTGCGATGTTGACTTTGTGAGACTCACAGGAATCAAAAGTGTCAGGGAATAATTTTTACCACTAACATGAACATCTCTGACTGAATGCCCCAGGTCTGATGGGCGAGAAGGGGCCATTTTTACACTGCCTCTGTTCCAGCCGGAGGAATGTTGACTAGAGTAGCAATGGGCTTTTGCCTAGCACTAGGCAACACACACTCAGCAGTGGGTTACAGTTAGATAAGTGACAACCGTTGTTGCTACGGTTAGGATAGCCATATCTGCCCCATTGGAGGCAAGATACTGCTGGTGCCTTTCTTTCTAGGTCTGATTCTTTCTGAACCAGTGTTACTCTAGATTTTATTTTGTGACACCCACATATAAACAGCTGTGGTTGGGGTTTGCAAAAGTGCCCACCTCCAGTTGAGGTTTTCAGGCCTCCTTGAAGATCCCAACCTACCGGGACATCCCAAATGGGGATCTTCTAGGGTGGGTCCAAGGGAAGAGATGTTTAGTCGGCATGTAAAGGAAAACTTCCTGGCACATTCTGTTGGCCTGTGGAACAGTCTTCCACTGGAAGTGCTGGAAAACCAAGCACATTTAAAACAAGACAGGACAAACCACTAAGAAACTAAGAATCAAAACATCAGATCCAACTAACCCAGAATTTGGAAAAAAGTTTATAGTTGGGTCTGGCCTACATGACAGACTCCTGGCTTTAACATGAACAAATCCAAAGGACTGGCTCAGATGTCTTTCTGAAAGACACAAAAAACAAAGAAGCTATTGGGCTCCAGGCAGTAATCGCTGGATGATATTCTATGGCCTATGTTATGCAGGAAGTCAGACTTAGAAAATCACAGAGGTCCTTCAAATCTATGAAAAACCCAAATCCAACCACTCTTGACCTTTGGAAGAGTTTGGATTCAGACAGATATTTTGGTTTTGTTCCAGTGACGGAAAACACACCGTAGCAAACAATCTTTTAATGTGGAGGAAAAAGCAGGATACCCTAATATGTATTTTCTGTGAATAATGCATATTATTCTCTGGATTAAGAAAAGTGTAGATTAAGTTTAAAGTCTTGTAGCTGGCACCGTGTGGATCTCGCAAATTTCAGAGGTTCGAGTTCAGATAAGCGTCCACTTTGAACGCTTATCAGAGTGCAACTGAATTGGATCCAAACCTCTTTGATCAAGAAATCAGGCAGGAAATATTTTGCAATGTCCAGTACTTCCTGGATTCAGGGAGCCAGAAATTTCACAAGAACAGTTCTTTCTCATGGTATTTTTTTGGGGGCAGGGGGTCGGGTTACTTTTGCTACTGGCCCTAACTGGCGACTGCAGAATCAAAGTGGGGAAAAAAGCAATCAAAAGGGACCCATGCACATTTGATTTCTCTCCCCTCTATGTTTCCACAGTCTCTGCTCTGCAGTGCGTAGCAGCTGCATCAGGTTCAGCAACTGGGTCTCTGCCGGGATTTGTGAACACTCAGTAGGTCTCAGTGGGAGTAGATTGGTTTCAGAGTAGCAGCCGTGTTAGTCTGTATTCACTAAAAGAAAAGGAGTACTTGTGGCACCTTAGAGACTAACAAATTTATTAGAGCATAAGCTTTTGTGAGCTACAGCTCACTCAAGTGAGCTGTAGCTCACGAAAGCTTATGCTCTAATAAATTTGTTAGTCTCTAAGGTGCCACAAGTACTCCTTTTCTTTTTGGGAGTAGATCGTTTCCCTTTGGTGCTTGTGACAGTGATGGGCTGTTAACAATGACTAGTATCAGACTTTGTCTTGGGCAGGCTGTAGAGCTGATCAGGGAAAAAAAATCATTCTGCAGGTTTTTCCAGTGGAAAATAGTGGGGGGAAAGAATCTGCTAAAAAATTTCAAACTGAAAAATGTCTGGTTTATAACTAGCTTCAACACAAGCTTATCCACGCATGAATGGACACACAAATGAACACACATGTATAAAGAGGCACGCATATACCCACACTCATGTTGGCACACACACACGTCCGACATACATACGCATGCTCCATTGTAGCTGGTGAGAGAGTACCTGAATGCATACCGATGCAAGAGAGATTTGGGACCGTACCCGGGGACAGTACTCCACAACGCAGCGCTTCCTTTAGGCTTTCTGAGTGCGATGCACACACAGTAAAACGCTTCCACCTACCATTTAAACCCAGCCAGAGTTTAAAGAGAAAATCACTGTGGTTAACACAGCTGGTGAACAGCTTTGCTTCAAGATTTATAGAGTTTAGGGCCAGAAGGGATGATTAGATCATCTAGTCTGACCTCCTGCATTGCACAGGCCATAAAATGTCACCCCAGATTGAGTGAATACCCCTGGATTGAATATTTCACCAGCGAATACCCTTCAGTACCCCTGTACTGAGCCCAATAGCTTGTGTTTGACTTAAGTATCACTTTCGGAGGTGGCAAGGGATGGGAACTAAGGATGTTGCATTAATTGCAGTGTCTGGTTGGCTGCACTGGCTATGTGAATTTCCCTGCCTACACATTTATCTTGTAGGCATTGCCATGGCGACTGAGCATCCCACAGGTCTGCTGGCTCTGTGCTGAGAAGCTGAGGAAGAACAGTCATGTGGTCAAGGGGCTGGAAGCCAGGAGATCTGTGTTTAATGCCTGGCTTTGCTGCAATCTGGGTGGCCATCATCTCTGTAGGCCTCATTCAGCACCCCATGGAACAAACCAAGAGACTGACGGAGGGTGGGTCTACACTGTAAGTAGAAGCGTGACTGCAGCAGGTGGACATTTACCTGAGCTAGCTTTGATCGAGCTAGCACAAACCCTAGCAGCGATGGCTTGAAGACATGGGGGAGGTACTCGAGCGGCTAG
Organism: Dermochelys coriacea; assembly: GCF_009764565.3. Lineage (NCBI taxonomy): Eukaryota > Metazoa > Chordata > Testudines > Dermochelyidae > Dermochelys > Dermochelys coriacea. The sequence continues at coordinate 142,513,732 of NC_050071.1, forward strand.
CCCATGCTGCTGCGACTTCCCTTCCATTGGTATTTGAGTTAGCTAGATCAAAGCTCACTTGGGATGACGTGCTGATTGCAGTGTAGACACACCCTTGGACTTCAGCAGGCTTTGATTGAGGCTCTCTGTGTTTACAGAGGGGGATAATACCACTTCCCCACATGGTGGCTAGAAGGAGGATTACCACCTTTCTAATTGCTGGTAACTGCCCCCACTCCCCCCCCCCGAGGCCCCGCCCCTCCTTCACCTCTTCCTCAGACTCCTCAAACTGGAACAGAAGAAGGGCTATTAGGATGATCCGAGGAATGGAAAACCTGTTTTATGAAAGGAGGCTCAAGGAGCTTGGCTTGTTTAGCCTAACTAAAAGAAGGCTGAGGGGAGATATGATTGCTCTCTATAAATATATCAGAGAGATAAATACAGGAGAGGGAGAGGAATTATTTAAGCTTGGTACCAATGTGGACACAAGAACAAATGGATAGAAACTGGTCATTGGGAAGTTTAGACTTGAAATTAGACGAAGGTTTCTAACCCTCAGAGGAGTGAAGTTTTGGAATAGCCTTCCAAGGGAAGCAGTGGGGGCAAAAGACCTATCTGGCTTTAAGATTAAACTTGGTAAGTTTATGGAGGAGATGGTATGATGGGATAATATGATTTTGGCAATTAATTGATCTTTAACTATTCATGGTAAATAGGCCCAATGGTCTGTGATGGGATATTAGATGGATGGGATCTGAGTTATTACAGAAAATTCTTTCCTGGGTATCTGGCTGGTGAATCTTGCCCCTATGCTCAGGGTTCAGCTGATCGCCATATTTGGGGTCGGGAAGGAATTTTCCTCCAGAGCAGATTGGAAGAGGCCCTGGAGGTTTTTCGCCTTCCTCTGTAGCATGGGGCACGGGTCACTTGAGGGAGGCTTCTCTGCTCCTTGAAGACTTTAAACCACAATTTGAGGACTTCAATAGCTCAGACATAGGTGAGAGGTTTTTTGCAGGAGGGGTGGGTGAGATTCTGTGGCCTGCGTTGTGCAGGAGGTCAGACTAGATGATCATAATGGTCCCTTCTGACCTTAATATCTATGAATCTTCCCCAAGGCCCCACCCCATCACTCCCTCCTCTCTCTCCCCCTCTCTCCGTTGCTTGCTGGACCATCTCCACCTCTCCTCCCCTCCCCCTAGCTGGGCTCCCTCTGCTCTGGGGCTGGTACGGGAGCTGCTGCAGCCTGACAAAGAGCCTGCCTGGCTGAGCAGTGGCTGGCGCGGGTTAATGACCCAGCACCTGCACCCAGTACCTCCCCCATCCTTGTGATAACTCAGCTTTTGATGTCCAGTCAGTATATCTGACTGGTCACTGCCAGTTCCCCTTTTTGACTGAAAACCAGGCACCTCGTAACCCGAAATGGCACCCAGACACAGAAGCAAAAATGGGATTGTCCAGGTAAAAACCGGATGGGTGGCAACCCTAGCTAGGAGGATAAATCCACCAATGACTGAACAGCTCTGATGCCTCAGGGATGAGCACCATAACAAGCCTAAATAACCCCCACTCCCATGGTATCGTAGCATCTCACAAGCTTTAATTCTGTGAGGCAGGGAAGTGCTCTTATCCCCATATTCCAGATGAGGAAGTGAAGTCTACAGAAGTTAAGTGACTTGCCCAAGGTCGAACAGTAAGGCTCTAGCAAAAAGGGAAAATGAACACGGCTTTCCCCAGGCCCAGGCTAACATCCTCACCTCCAGCCCATCCTTCCACTCCTGCCCTCTGCAAGGAGAACACGGTTATGGCCCAGCAGTTTGGTTTAATACAGGTTGGGCTTCTTTCAAGGAGATCTAGCCGAGGGCTTGATTTTCAACATGCTGCACAACGTGCTGGCAGCCAGGAGCCTTGAAGACGGGGGTTGTTTTTTTCAAATGTCTCTCTCCAAGTTATGTTTAGCGACTCTGTGGTTTGGCGGGCTGCCAGCCCAGGACCGATTAGCTAGCGCACCTCACTAGGAAACAGATACAGCACCAATAACAAACACAGCTTAGTGGTTAGAACTTTCCAGGGACCGGAGATTGGAAATGACATTGGATCTGATGTTTCATTGCGAGCCCAAGATAATCCGGCTCCGAAACACACTGTTCTTTTGCTGGGTGCTCTTCCAGTAAACGATGGGGCGAGGGCTTTTATTTTTGTCCTGCCATGCTGGAAAGTACACTCCCATGTTGAAGAGGAGCCTAAATCAGAAGGCCTGGGTTCCTTTCCACCCGCCACTCAAATCCAAGGGAACAGAACTGGGCAGAAGTTTTGCAACTAAACCTTGCTCATTGGCTTCATTAAAATAGGTAGGATTCATAGGAACACAGCTGTGGGGCACTGAGTCCAGTACCCAGCTGTTTTAGGCGACCCTATCATTTCATCCTGTTTATAAACTTATCGAGCTCCGTCTTCCAGCTAGTTACGTTGTTTGCTCCCACTCCTCTTACTGGTAGGTTGTTCCAGGACCTCTCAAATCTTCGGGTGCTTGGACTGGTGAGTAAAGGAGGGGGAAGTGTGAGGAGCTTCAGGGCTTAGAGGAGCTCCCCTACAAAGGATGGTTCGGGCTAGACCTGTGATACTGGCTTGGCAGTTGGAGGGGGGCGGATCTGGGATACAAGCATCACTGGGATGGGAGGGATGTTTGTTTGAAAAGGGCTGGAGAATGTGGGGAAGAGCCAGGCCAAACCATCAAATTGCTCCTGCTAATGAGAACAAAGCTGAGGCTGGTGCCCCTCCTGCCCCCAACATTAGGTGAGGCCCTGAAAATCCTCCTGGGATATTTCCTAGCAGGAGTTTGGAAAGGGGATTGTAAGCCCTCCTGCATCAGGATCTGAGTCAATCTCTACCTCTTGGGGGATAGGAGGCGCTTTCCCCAGATTATCTCATACCTGCCTGCTGCAGGGCCTTCCTCCAAAGCAGCTGGTTCTGTCTCCTGCCGGAGACAGGACACAGGACGAGATGGGCCTCAGTCTGACTTGCCACGACACCTCTTATATCCCTGTGAAGTATCCGGGGGTGAAAGGAGGGGGAGCGGATGTCAGAGACTAGCATGCTAGACATGGGATGTGCCAGCACAATGCAAGCCCACCCTCTCCCCCCCACTGCTCTGCCAACGCACCTAACTCTTGCCTGCCACGCCCCACTATTATTCCAGATCTTGGTCCCCATCACAACCCTGCCACTGCCCTTTGTGATACTTCCCAGGGGGGCCCAGGGCTGTGAGCACCCACCCTTAGTGTTACGTAGCCTTGTCTGTGCCCGCTGGGGGTCAGCTCCCCAACTCTACCAGCCCCAGAGAACACAAGCACCTCCCTCTAGGCCTATGGAGGCCCAGCTGTCTCTCTGCAGGTTAGCACTAGGCACACTCCAAGGCCTGAGCCCTCAAAGCGTGTCCCTGGAGGTCCAGCCCCTATTGCACTGGACATCCGCAGTATCCGCACAAGGGAAAAATCATGACCTCACCTGCCTTGTCTCTCTCACTTCCTGGGACTGACACGGCCACAACACTGCAAACTCACTATCTGCACAGATTCGCTGCTCCCAAAGACCCAGTTCATCGGGCCCACCCTCAGCTCCCCCGCTCCGCTGAACCCACCGCCCTTAGATGTGCTCCTAATGAAAACTAGCAAAAGTTTCTTTAACCAAGTAGCGAGAGTCGAGCGAGAGCAAGGAGACATGTTGGAACCAGACGGTTAAATATGAAATAAAACCATAACACATGGTTCTAGAACCCAGACTTACTTAACCGGATACTTTCATGTCTCGCCCAAAGTCCTTCCAGTGTTTTACTGCCAGGCTTGGCCATGATCTGGGAAAGGGTCCCACCCTTCAGTCTCACCTGCTCTAGATGTCCAGTGCTTTCTAAAGCCACCAGATTTTCTCCAACCGCAGTAGCAGGCTCTCCCCTGCAACAACAGGGCCACACTGAAGAACCCAGCTGCTACAGCAAAGAACCGAGAGCCACTTGCAAAAGGCACGGCGCCGAGGAGACGCATGGGGCCACACCTAATATTCTTATCTAGGGCTCCTATTGGGTCTCTCCTAAGATTTCCAGGGCTTCCTGGTTCTGCCCAGGCCTTCCTGGGCTCAGCCTATCTCCTGATATTTTGGCTCTTTCCATTCAGAACCTCAGACAAAGCCCAGTTCTCGTTAAATTCCAAACATGGAGGGTAGAGTCCCTGCCCCATGGACATCACTGAGTTTTTATGACGTCCAGTTTTGCCAGCTTCCGGTCTAGTCTAGTCTCTTGCCACTTGGATTTTGCAGTGATGGGGAGGGAGCTGTAGGGGGCAGGTTTCAGATCAAACACATTTTCTGGTGCGTTTCCACAAGGAAATAATTTGTGATGCTGGGCGAGCTAATGCGGCACTGACAGGAAACTCAGTTGGCTGGAGAGCCACTTACAGTCTCTTCCTCCTGCACTTTGCTTCCGAGAGGCTCCATCAGAGCAGCGGAGAGCTCTGTACAATTCGATCTACCCCAGAGGCTATGCATTTCCTCCCTCTTCAGGTAGCTGCCTGTCATTAGACAGACTTCCCCAGTAATGAGGAGAGAAAGCATCTGCTCCGGGCTTCTGTGCGAAAATGCACATGGAGGACGGAAAGAACACATGCGATAAAGGATCATGCAGAGCATATGTACTCCAGCAAACATCAAACCGTTGTATTCGTCACATTATCCATGCATAAGCTACAGCTATGTACACAGAAACGTGTCTTCACTAGGAATAAAAGTGTGTTTTTAACCTGTTAACAAAGCTGTCTTCAAATCCTAGCGAAGGCAAGGCAGGTGTAATTTTAACCCATGTTAACTGGTCAAGGTGAACCCTAGAGGGGAGGGTGCATAGGAGTTACCAAGATAGACCAGAGAGTGTATTTGAAAGCAGTGTCCCAGACAACTAAGAAGAACTGAATTGCTAAAGCGGGGCTTCCAGTGTATCTCACAACCGTAGGGAGGTACGTGGCACCTATCACCAGAGCATCCAAGAACTACACAGTCTTTAATGTATTTAAATCCCCATTTTACAGATGGAAAACTGAGGCACAGAGAGACTAAGGCCCAGATCCTCAGAAATATTTAAGTGCCTAATTCCCATCGATTTCAAAGGGAGTTAGGTGCCTAAATGCCTGTGGGAATCTGAGCCTACATGACCTGCCCAAGGTGTCACGGGGTAGAATAGGGACTTGAAACCAGGTCTTCCAGTGCATCACCCTAACCACTATGCCATGCTGCCCACTCTGTTTCTGACAATAAGCTGTCACTCTCTAATTAGCAGAACTAAGTGAATAATTATCTCAGAGAAATGTCACTGCTTTTTCAAATCACCAACATAGGATTTGCTTGCGTTTGTTACTGGAAATGATTCCCAGAACAGCAATAGTTCTTGGTCTGCAGCTCATTAGTGAGAATCCTAAATTCCAGCTGCATTGGGTGGTTTTCCAGAGGCATGAGGGCTTATGGTAAGAACATAACATAAGAACATAAGAATGGCCCTACTGGGTCAGACCAAGGGTCCATCTAGCTCAATGTCCTGTCTTCCAACAGTGGCCGATGCCAGGTGCCCCAGAGGGAATTAACGGAACAGGGAATCATCAAGTGATCCATCCCCTGTCGCCCATTCCCAGCTTCTGGCAAACAGAGGCTAGGGACACCATTCCTGCCCATCCTGGCTAATAGCCATTGATGGACCTATCCTACATGAATTTATCGAATTCTTTTTTGAACCCTGTTATGGTCTTGGCCTTCACAACATCCTCTGGCAAGGAGTTCCACAGGTTGACTATGTGTTGTGTGAAGAAATACTTCCTTTTATTTGTTTTAAACCTGCTGCCTATTAGTTTCATTTGTTGACCCCTAGTTCTTGTGTTATGAGAAGTAGTAAACAACTCTTCCTTATCTACTTTCTCTACACTAGTCATGATTTTATAGACCTTAATCATACCTCCCCTTAGCTGTCTCTTTTCCAAGCTGAAAAGTCCCAGTCTTATTAATCTCTCCTCATACGGAACCCGTTCCATACCCCGAATCAGTTTTGTCCCTTTTCTGAACCTTTTCCAATTCCAGTATATCTTTTTTGAGATGGCGTGACCACATCTGCACCCAGTATTCAAGATGTGGGAGTATCGTGGATTTATATAGAGGCAACATGATATTTTCTGCCCTATTATCTATCTCTTTCTTAATTATTCCCAGCATTCTGTTCGCTTTTTTGACAGCTTCTATCAGAGAACTATCCACAATGACTCCAAGGTCTCTTTCTCGAGTGATAACAGCTAATTTAGACCCCATCATTTTATATGTATAGTTGGGAATATGCTTTCCAATGTGCATTACTTTACATTTATCAACATTAAATTTCATCTGCCATTTTGTTGCTCAGTCACCCAGTTTTGAGAGAACCTTTTGTAGCTCTTCACAGTCTGCCTGGGACTTAACTATCTTGAGTAGTTTTGTATCATCTGCAAATATTGCCACCTCACTATTTACCCCTTTTTCCAGATCATTTCTGAATATGTTGAATAGGACTGGTCCCAGAACAGACCCCTGGGGGACACCACTATTTACCTCTCTCCATTCTGAAAACAGACCATTTATACCTACCCTTTGTTTCCTATCTTTTAACCAGTTACCAATCCATGAGAGGACCTTCCCTGTTATCCCATGACTGCTTACTTTACATAAGAGCCTTTAGCGAGGGACCTTGTCAAAGGCTTTCTGAAAATTTAAGTACACTATATCCACTGGATCCCCTTGGTCCACATGCTTGTTGACCCCCTCAAAGAATTCTAGTCGATTGGTGAGGCATGATTTCCCTTTACTAAAACCATGTAGACTCTTCCTCAACAAATGATGTGCATCTATATGTCTGACAATATTGTTCTTTATTATAGTTTCAACCAGTTTGCCCAGTACTGAAGTCAAGCTTACAGGCCTGTAATTACCGGGATCACCTCTGAAGCCCTTTTCAAAAATTGGCGTCACATTAGCTATCCTCCAGTCATCTGGTACAGAAGCAGATTTAAATGACGAGTTACATACCACAGCTAGTAGTTCTGCAATTTCACATTTAAGTTCCTTCAGAACTCTTGGGTGAATACCATCTGGTCCTGGTGATTTATTGTTGTTTAATTTATCAATTTGTTCCAAACCTCCTCTAATGACACCTCAATCTGGGACAGCTCCTCAGATCTGTCACCTAAAAAGAATGGCTCAGGTTTGGGAATCTCCCTCACATACTCAGCTGTGAAGACCGATGCAAAGAATTCATTTAGTTTCTCCGCAATGGCCATATAGTCCTTGAGTGCTCCTTTAGCACCTCGATCGTCCAGTGGCCCCACTGGTTGTTTAGCAGGCTTTCTGCTTCTGATGCACTTAAAAAAAATTGCTATTACTTTTTGAGTCTTTGGCTAACTGTTCCCCAAATTCTTTTTTGGCCTTCCTAACTGTATTTTTACACTTCTTCATTTGCCAGCGTTTATGCTCCTTTCTATTTTCCTCACTAGGATTTAACTTCCACTTTTTAAAGAATGCCTTTTTGTCTCTCACTGCTTCTTTTACTTAGTAGTTTAGCTACAGTGGCTCTTTTTTGGTTCTCTTACTATGTTTTTTAATTTGGGGTATACATTTAAGTTGAGCCTCTATTATGGTATCTTTAAAAAGTTTCCACGCAGCTTACAGAGATTTCACTTTTGACACTTTTCCCTCTCATTTCTGTTTAACTAACCTCCTCATCTTGTGTACTTCCCCTTTCTGAAATTAAAAGCTACAGTACCACTCCGATTGGACACCACAGACAGGGTAATTCTTAGAATCAGGCTTCTGGGCCTGGGGAGGACAACTTATGTCTAGGAAGTCCAAATTCCCCATTTCCATGGTTCTTTTTCAAAATTCACTTAGCAGTGCTGCATATATGAACATTCGTGCCTGGAAACTCATTTGCCGGAGCATCTGTGGGAATCTAACACAACACATCAAGAAGGCTCTTTGAACACCCTTTACTGCATCCCTTGACCTTCAGGGCCAATGCCCCACGCTCTTCTCCTGTCACCCCTTGTGACTCCAGTCAGTCAGTGTCGCTGGCACACTCTGCCAGGAGATGCCCCTTTGCACAGCACCACGCACCACGCTGATCCAAGTGCGTAGGAGAAAATTCAGGAGCTCTGCCTAACCTCTGCCTCGGGTCAGCATGCTGGGTTGCCTGGAGTTATGCTGCAAAAAGCAGCTCTGTGAGGTGAGTGGAGTTGATCATTGACAAGGAAGGGTGAAGTGGGCCGGGCTTTGCCATGGTTTTCTGAATGGCAGAGGAAGTGCAGTGCTGAACCTGAGCCATTTGCCAGAAGGGCTCCTGCTCTTTTTGGTACATAGTGAAAAGCGTGGACACTCTTCCGTGCCTGGCCAAGATGTGTTTGCAAACGATCCAGTGGGTCCTGGTAGGCTGGGGCCTGCATCTCTGAGCTGCAATGGAGCTGGGAGAACTGCCCTGATGCCGGCCCCGAGTTTTACGGCCTGGGGCCCACTCCTGATGTCTCCGTTCTGCCAGCGGAGTCCAACCCAGGGACGTTTGGCCTGCGTAACGACCAAGGGAAAACTGAGCAAGAGCTTTGAGCAATAAACCGGCCCACGTTGGGCTCGCACCGATTCCCGGGGACCCGCACTGGCTTCACTGACAGCAGACTTTGTCCTGTTACCGCTTAGGGCTCATGGGAAGGGAGAGAGATGCTAACCCCTGCAGTTTCTGCTGCCCTGAAGCAGGCTGATAAAGAAGGGATGTCCCTCTAATGGCGGAACAGAGAAAGTGCTTCTAGTCCCTGACAGATGACACAGACGGGATGAATCCTCCCCAGCCGGGTACGGGGAAGGAGATAGGAACGACACCCAGGAGCAACACAGTCACTCCCGCCAAGGAGTTCCACTTCCTGAGAAAAGCAGGGAAAGGGTTCTTTAGCAGGGGGCTCAAACCTCTCCCTAGGTCCAACCGTACCAAAGAAGGGGCTTGCCAATTGCTCGTGCCTGGACTATTTAGTGTGTCTAGGATTCCTCATGCACCCAGGCATTCAGAGATCAGGGCAGCCAGCATTGCTGCCGTGTGCCCTGATGGCACCGTGGTGGGGTGTCAGGGCCTTTCCACTCAGGAGCCTCAAGCCTGCCTCTCCCTGAACAGAAATCACAAACCCCGGGCACGGCTGGAACACACGTTAGTATCATTTTCTCTTTCTTTTCATGCTGGCAAGATGCACCAGCCTGGCAGCATTGGAGAGAGAAGCTCCCCAGTCGCAGGAGAGCAAGGGGCCAGGTCCTCTCTGCTTGCTGACCCTCCCCGGGCACCTCGAGAGATGAATGCGCCTCCAAGGCCTCCATTGAGACCATCCACTAAGGGCCATCTGGTACAAAGTCAGGGTTTGCAGTGTGGACGCCTGTAACCTAGGAGCTGGACCGAGACCCACCCAACTCATTCCAACTGGCTGGATGCAAACTGACAGTCTGTCCCTCAAGGACTCTGTAGCAGAGGCCCCGAAGCCCACTGCAAGTCCTCAGAGCTCTCCAGCTCCTTCCCAGCCCAAGGTGAAGTCCTGGCCCCATGGAAGTTTTGCCCTGGCCTTCAGCGAGGCCTGGATTTCAGCCACAGTTGGGACAGGAAGGACTAGTTAGCCAGCCACACGTTCACAGGGTGGTTCTGAATATAAATCTTTTCTGCTACATCCGCACTGGCATTTCAAAAAGTCCCCTCCTGAGTGGTGTCCCCGGAATGACAGTCCTATCCCCTGTTAAATCCCACTGCCCAGCTTTTCTGAGAACTGGGATTTCCCAGTCATTCACTCGGATAGCCCGACAAACAGTCATCAGTACAGACGAATGACAAAGCCCTGATGTGACGAATGTTCCCCCACCTCACCGCCCCCCCCCCCCCCCGAAGTGGCAGAGACAGAGGATCTTGCGCAGAGACATGGCTCCCGAATGCTAAACTTCCCACTGATTCAGCGCTCCGTCAAACAACCAAGCTGGGCTCCAGCTGTTTGCAATTTGGAGACAGAGGAGACATAAAAGAGAGCGCTCCTTGTGCAAGGCCGGGCGGCTTGTGACAGACGGAGGGGAACGTGACGCCAGGATCAGTCCTCAAAGCAGTTTGTCAGCTGGCAAGAAGAAGTGCTTGAGGACAAAAGTACAGCCAGCCCCTCCCCCCACCCGCCCCACACATAAATGCAGAGGATCACTGCTGCAGCTTCTTATGAGACAACGAGGGAAAGGGGAAAACTAAGGCCCTGGCCCCCCACAGCCATTAAAGACCTCAAGGCAGATTTCCTGCCTCCCCGCCCAACTTTCTCCCCCCCCCCCCCCCAAGATGAGAGATGGTGTTGTTCCCAGTGCCCTAGACACACTAGAAGCAGAAAGGTCTGATAGGAAATTGGACTAGAACTCAGGGGCTTGGGTTGTATCTCTAGCGAAGGTACTTATCTGGCCCCATAGCCATGCTATCTGGGCACTTCACTCTCTGTAATGCATTTATCCTCACCCATTGATTTCAGTGGAAGTTGGCAACCTAACTATTATTGCGGACAGGGGCTTAAACGACTTAACCAAGGTGTCACAAAGTCTGTGGCGGAGCAGAGCATTGAACCCACCTCTCTGCTGTCTTATGTTAATGCCCTAACCTCTAGGCCATCCTTCCTCTCAGTCACTGGCACTCATCCCCACTCTGCCACTTGTTCCCAGCACATTTAGTTGTCTCTAGAAAAGAGATGACTCAGGGGAAAGATGATAGAGATCAAAAACATTCTGAATGGTGTGGGGGAAAGTGAACAGAGAATACACACAGCACAGAAACCAGGGGTCACCTGATGAAATTAATAGGCAGCAGGTTTGAGACAAACCAGAGGAAGTACCTCTTCACACAATGCGCAGCTAACCTGTGGAACTCATTGCATGGGATGGTGTGATAGCCAAGAAAGAACTGGATAAGTTCATGGAGGCTAGGCCCATCAATAGTTGTTAGCCAAGATAGTCAGGGATGTAACCCCAGCCTTGCCGGGAGGGTGGGTCACTACATACTTGTCATGTCCTGTACACTCCCCTGAAGCTCTGGAATGGGCCACTGCTAGAGACAGCAGATCCCATTGCAGCCACTCATTGCTCCCGAATGGCGAGTCCTCAGGCCTCGGGCTGTGTGCCTCACCCACAGAGCAGGAGCAATAAACAAAAATATCCCTTACCCCACTGCCCTGCGTCACTCTGGGCTGAAGTTCACCTACCGCATTAATGTCAGACTAGGACATCTGAGGAGGATGCATATAGGCCTCAGTGCAACTTAGCCAGCATGACACTGCTCCGGCTTTCCTCCCGGCCTCTCCTAGGGAGAGGCAGCAGCCCCACAAGTCACGTGGCCAGTATGTGGGCAATCAGGCCAAGTGGTTACAGCAGGAGTCGGTAGTCAGGAATCGGAGCCCAGGGTCAGAGCTGGAGTCAGAGACACAGTCAAACGTCCAGGAATCGGAGCCCAAGACCAGAACGAGGTTTCCTGGCATGGGTGAAGGCTGGGAACAAACATATGCAGCAGGTATCACAGCTGTGGGCAAGTGCTTTGAGCAGCCACTGAACTGCTGCTGCTGGGTTTAAGACCCAGTCTGCTGACTCTTTCCAACAACCAATCAGGGACCTGACTAGAAGTCAGCTGAGCTCATTAGGTCACCCAGACACTGGCTCTGCTGCTGGCCCTGATTTCCGATACCACTAGCCTCTGCAATGGATGTTTCCGCCACTGCACTGCCCAATCTAGGTATTTACACTACCCATGGTGCCAGGTATCTGAATGGGCTTCTGATCTATTGCAGACTGGGGCATAACCTGGCCCTTTGTTAGTGCAGAGCCTAACTGCCTTCAGCAATGGATCAGGGAGCTGAGGCTTGAGTGAGAAATAAATACACATACAAAGAGAAGGAAGTAAATGTTTGGGGAGCGCTCATGGTCACAGCTCATCATTGACATAACTGTGACAATGTGGCAGCTGTTCAGCTCCCAATGTGCTTGTGCTGAGATGGAGTAAGAAGAATGGTAGAAAATTGATAAGGGAAGCCAAGGGACACAAGGAGAAATCTATGGCCAGTAGCGATAAAGGACAATAAGGAGTTTATTAAGTATGTCCATTACTAGATAAACATGGCAGAATAATAATGCAAAAAAGGCAGAAGTGTTCAAAAATATTTCTGAGCTGTATTTGAGCTAGAACCCTTCATGTACTCATATCATACAACACTCCATTCCACTAGTATCTTGGGAAGATGTTAAAGAGCAGCTCTAGAGATAGACATTTTTCAATTAGCAACTCCAGATAACTTACTTCCAAGAGTTTTTTTTTTTTAAAAAAAAAAAAAAAAAAAAAAAGAGGTGGTGGAGGAGCTCACTGCACCATTACTGCTGATGTACAATAAAAGTCTTGGAACACAGGGGAAGTTCTAGGAAATTGGAAGAAAGTTAATGTTATGCCAATATTTTAAAAGGGTAAATGGGATGACCCTGGCAATAATAGGCCTGCCAGGTTGATATTGATTCTGGGCCAAATAATGGAGCAGCTGATACAGAACTTAAAGAATTAAAGGATGGGGATATAATTAATGCCAATCAACATAGGATTATAGAAAATTGATCCTGTCAAACTAACTTGATTTTTTTTTTTAAATATGAGATTATACTTTTGGTTGCTAAAGGTAATAGTGCTGATGTAATGTACTTACATTTCTGAAGGCATTTGACTTTGTACTACACAACCATTTAATTAAAAACTAGAATTTACATGAAATTAGCATGGTACATATTAAATGGACGAAAAACTGGTGAACTGAGAACTCAAAACATAACAGTAAATTGTGTTTCCAGTGGGATTCCACAGGGATCTGTTCTTGGCTCTATGCTATTTTAATATTTTTATAAAATGACAGAATAAATAAAATCACAGAGTGTACAGACACAAAAATGTAGGGAATGGTAAATGAAAACAGGTCACTGATACAGAGTGATCTGGATCACTTGGTAAGATGGGTGCAAGAAAACAAGTGCATTTTTATATGGCTAAATGTAAATGTATGCATCTATGCACCTAACAGCTTTCTTTGACAGGATAACAAACCTTGTGGTATATCTTGACTTTAGTAAGGCTTTTGATACTGTGTTGCAACTCTCAAACAAACTAGGGGAATACAGCCTAAATGAAGCTACTATAAGGTAGGTGTCATGGGTCCCCCTTGGGGTGCCACCTGGAAGTGGGGTACAGCGAGCCCTCTGACTCACCAGCCTGGGCTCCCTCTCACACTGTGCTGTTAAAAGCTGCAGACTGCTCCCGCTCCTACACTCCCATCATCATTCACACAGGTAGGGACACACCCAGCTGTACTTATATGGAGGCTCTGACCAGCCACTGCATGAACCAACAATAGAGAGGCTACAGCCAAAAACACACCCAGCTCTCCAGCCTAGGACCCCAGAACTGTACCATCCTGCCCTGGTCAAAAACCTGACCAGTATAAATTACAATTACCAGTTCACCCCTCCCTCGATGTGAAGAGGTATATGCACAGAACCTTTGTTAAGTGAGCTGAGATTTTTCCTCAAACACACTGGTTAAGATAAAACATAAAATAAGTCTATTAACTACAGAAAGATAGTTAAAGTGACAAGTGACAAGTGACAAACAGTTCAAAGCAGGTTACCTAGTATACAGGATTTGAATTAAACAGTGTCTCCCCCCGTTAGATAGCACAAGAAGTTCACCAAGCTTCCATACACAGGGTAGAAATCCCATTAGCCTGGGACCAGCACTTCCCCCAATTCAGTCTTTGTTCCTCAGGCATTTCCAGGTGTTCTCTTGTGTGGGGAGTGAGGCCAAGAAATGATGTCACTCCCATCTTTTATAGCCTTTCCATATGGTGGGAATCCCTTTGTTCTAAGCTAAATTCCCAACCCAGATTGTGGAAAAATACAGGTACCAAAATGGAGTTTAGTATCATATGATCTGTCACATGACCTTGCATGCACCTGATGAGTCATAGCAGCAATTATCTATAGGCCATCTGAAGCATTCCCAGGTGTGGACAAACCTTTTCCATGGCCATTGTCTTTGCTGATGGGTCATTAGCACTGTCTAGCTTTTTCATTGTCGTACCTGAAAGGCTAGTTGTGGCTGTTACCCAGAGCAAGCACATTTGAAATACAGATACATAGTCAATATTCATGACTTCAGATACAAAAATGATACATGCACACAAATAGGATAATTGTATTCTTCAAACAACTTTTTCATAGACACTCATGACACGTTTTATACAATTTGCTTCATAATTTTGTCACAATCATAATATCACTGTGATGAATATGGGGTGCAGTGTCACAATGGGTGCACAACTGGTTGGAAAACCACTCCCAGAGAGTAGTTATCAGTGGTTCACAGTCAAGCAGAAATAGCACATTGAGTGGGGTCCTGCAGGGATTGGTCCTGGGTCAGATTCTGTTCAATATCTAGATAAGTGATTTAGATAATGGCATAGAGAGTTTGCAGAGGATACCAAGATGGGAGGGGTTGCAAGTGCTTTGAATGATAGGATTAAAATTCAAAATGATCTGGACAAAATGGAGAAATGGTCTGAAGTAAATAGGATGAAATTCAATAAGGACAAATGCACAGTACTCTACTTAGGAAGGAACAATAATTACACACATACAAAATGGCAAGTGATTGCCTAGGAAGGAGTACAGTTTAAAGGGATCTGGGGGGTCATAGTGGATCACAAGCTAACTATGAGTCAACAGTAACACTGTAGCAAAAAAAAAAAAAAAAGACAACCACACCACCCCTAACATCATTCTGGGATGTATTAGCAGAAGTGTTGTAAGGAAGACACGAGAAGTAATTTTTCTGCTTTACTCCATGCTGATCAGACCTCAGCTGGAGTAGCGTGTCCAGTTCTTGGTGCCACATTTCAGGAAAGATGTGGACAAATTGGAGAAAGTTCAGAGGAGAGCAACAAAAATGATTAAAGGTCTAGAAAACGAGCTGTGAGGGAAGATTAAAAAATCTGGGTTTGTTTAGCCTGGAGAAGAGAAGACTCAGAGGGGACATTATGACAGTTTTTAAGTATTTAAAATGTTGATGCTTAAATGCTTTGATGAGGGTGAAAAATGTTGTCCCATCCTCAGAAGTTAATGAGAAGAAGCAATGGGCTTAAATTGCAGCAATGGGCTTAAATGGTTTAGGTTGGACAGCAGGAAAAACTTCAACTGTCACGGTGGTTAAGCACTGGAATAAATTGCCTAGGGAGGTTGTGGAATCTCCATCACTGGAGGTTTTTAAGAGCAGGTTGGACAGACACCTTTCAGGGATGATCTAGATAATACATCATCCTACCATGAGTGCAGGGGACTGGACTAGATGACCTATGAGGTCCTTTCCAGTCCTACATTTCTATAGTTCTATGAACAAAGAATGCAGGCCCTAGTTACAGGATGGGGTATTCTATCGTGGGAAGCAGAGAGTCTGAAAAATGTTTACCGGCTACCCCCTGATACTTGAAAAATGTTTGGGGATCATGGTGGATAATCTGCTGAACATGACCACCCCGACTGATGCTGTGGTCAAAGGAGCTAATGTTGTCCTTGGATGCATAAATGGACATCAAGTAGAAAGAGTTTATATTAGCTCTGTATTTGGCACCAGTGTGACTGCTGCAGAAATAGTGTCCAGTTGTCGTGTCCATGATTCAAGAAGGATGTTCATAAACTGGAGAGAACTCAAAGAAGAACGAGGAGAATGTTTAACGGGTTAGAAAACATGCCTGATAGCGAGACTCAAGGAACTCAATCTATTTAGTTTAACAAAGAAAAGGTGACAGAGTGACTTGAACACAGTGGGTACCTACATGGGGAACAAATACTTGATAATGGGCTCTTCCATCTAGCAGAGAAAGGTCTAACATGATCCAATGCCTGGAAGTTGAAGCTAGACAAATTCAGACTGGAAATAAGGAATAATTTTTTTTTTTTTTTAAACAGTGAGAGTTAATGGACTTATCTCCATTAAAGGATGCTTAGACTGCCGATTGCCCACATGGCCACTGGAGCAAGGGGACAGCAGCACAATAAAGATCCAAGAGCCCAGACCCAAGTTCCCTCTAAGCTGCACAGACGCACAGCAGCCTATCAAGGGCCATGCAGGCAAGGAGAGGCACTTCTCCCCTGGCCCCAGCCCAGGGAGAAGGTCTTGGGGGAGTCCCCTCTCCCTGCTGCAGTCCTGGGGCAACCTACACCCCAAACCCCTCATCCTGGGCCCCCACCCCAGAGCCCTCACCCCCCTCCACATCCCCACCCTCTGCCCCAGCCCTGAGTCCCCTCCTGCACCCCAAACTCCTTGGCCCCACCCCTGCCACACATCATTCCATATTGGTGCACATAAAATTCATTCTGCACAGGGATGGGAAAAATTAGAGGGAACAGACACCTCCCAGTGGGTCAGATTCACGACCTACCTCCTGCTCACCACAACCTCACCAAATCAAAACCCTGCATCTGCCCCAAAGAGCTTCCTCTGAGGGTAGCAGTCAAGAGGCACCAGGTGGATATGCAGAGGGGCATCCAAGGAAACACTGAGCCAATTCCCCTTCCACCTGTTGTCTGGTTAGATTGTAAGTTCTTCAGAGCCAGGACTTGCCCTCACCATGTGGGTGTACTGCATGCAGCACACTGGGGCCCTGATCTTGGTTTGGTTCCACTGTAATATAAATACATAACCATAACAGAGTAGTTTGAGTTTCAAGAAAGAGGACAAATCCCTAGTGGCGGAGAGAGACATTTCCCCTCTGAGCACAAAGACGACAGACATGGCTAGGCATGCCCATGTGGCTGGGGGTGACAAGTGGTACATAAAAACTCCCATGGCCTGCAGAGGAGTTTACCACAGAACCATGGGGTTAGAAGGGACTGCAATGGTCATCTAGGCCAACCCCCCACCAAGATGCAGGTCTGCTTGTGTCAAAATCATCCAAGCTTGTAACTGTGTGAATCTGAGCCTGGGAACCACTCTCCAAAGTTTCCCCTCACTCACATCCTTCGGTATATTATAATCGAGGAAATGTGTTCACCCCCAAAAATCCCTCTGCTGCAAAAAAAATCCCAGGCAATGATGACCTTACCATCCCAACTGCTGAGTGATGTTCAGTTGATAAGATGACTCACAGGCTTCCTCTAAATGCAAAGAAAGGCGATGACACAATATCGAGGTCAAAAGGACACAGATTCTCTGAGAGCAGGACTTGGAGTGGTTATAAAACCTCTCATTTCCTTCCACAGCCTTAGCGATCACACTGGATTGTGCAAGACCAAGCTTAAGTCATGTTTGGGAGTTTTTGCCCATTGAGTGAATTAAAACCACATTCTCTGCACCCAGAATACTTCTGCCTACCGATTCTGCCTCCTATAGGTGCAGAGAGACAAGATAATGTCTTTTATTGGACCTGCTTCTGTTGGTGAAAGACAAGCTTTTGAGATTATGCAGAGCTCTTCAGGCCTGTGTAAACTCAAAAGCAGGTCTTTTTCACCTCCCCCACACCTTGTCTCTCTAGTAGCTGTGTTGGTCCCAGTCTACAACACTGCCAACAACAATGGATGCTGAGGACAGTAGTTACAAACATGATGTCATGATGAAGACTCAAATGGCGCCGCATTCTGATACCTGCCCTGCAACAAAGGCGGATTGAACTAATCTTTACAGATAACTCTTATGATAAGCATTACCCCGGCCAACCAATCCTGATGGCTTTCGAGCACATTTGTTATTTGCAAGCACTTGTCAAATAGTTTGGCTGAGGCACTACCCAGCTTATTGTGCATCCCCTCAGGGCTCACATTGACTATACACTCACTAGTCATCGTCTGCATTCTGTGATTGGTCGCCTGAGTCACATGGATTGTTTCTGTTCCCCTACTGGAGGACAAATTTATGAAAGAGGGATATAATGAAGGACCATTAATATGGCCATTAAAGTGTGTTCAGCTTTTGGAATGGGTGAACTTTTTCATGGTGTGGTTATGTGAATGCTCTCAGACAACTAATCGCTGCTCATGCAGAACTCCATTGAGTTCAGGGCTGTTACTCTAGACTTACGCTGGTGTAAGTGCAAGGAGGGTCAAACTCCTTGGGCCTGGTTCTCATTTACACTGAAACCCCTTTTCACCTCTTTGGCAGTGTAAACCATTTACATACACTTTAAGGACTATACTACCAGAGCAGTGAAAAGGGGTCTCAGTAACCCTCAGTAACAGATTTCAGGCTAGACTCCCTAAATCATCCCTAGTGGAAGGATGTCAAGTGATCTCCACAAAATCCCTTTGCAACTGTTTCTATTGCCCTCAGTTCCTTACAGCATTTGTTCTTATACCAATTTATCCCTCCCTCCCTCTGTGCTTTTATCTGCTACTCACCTGCAGACAAAAGATGTATGGCTTTAGCTATACCTGTATAGTTAAATTTGTACAATCCCCCTGCATGTGGAAGTTATACTGATAATAAAGGGGCTTATAGCAGTATAGCTATTCCCATATGGGAACATGCTGACTATATCAATGATTCTCATGGCACATCTCCCCCAGCCAGTCTTCAGCATGTTTCAAAGGGTAATACTAATAAATCAACCTATTGAGTTGGCAACAGCTGTCCCAATTCGATCTAGTGTTCTAGTCAGTTCCACTCCACCAGAAGCTGCAAGAGATATTTGATCTGTTCTTATTTAATATCTTCATTAAGGATTTAGAAGCAAGAGAGGGAAATCTCATTAATGAAATGCATGGACAATCGGGCCAATAGCAATGAGGGAAGAAAAATGAGGTCTAAGATCAAAAACATAGGCAGGAAATAACTCCATGATATCTTCCACTTGGAAAAATGAAAGCTAACGCACCTGAAGAATTATCGGAAACAGCTATTTAGCATAGAGTAGTAACCTGGAAAGCAATTCTGAAATTGCTTTAGGAATGGTAGTTGACAGCAGATTAGACAGGAGTTTGCAATGCAACATGTCATCCAAAAAACCCCAATTCATCTTCAGTGGCACCACAGTATAGAAGAGGGTGGTAATTAGGGTGGGTTTCCATCCATTTGGACAGAAATGGATTTCCAACAAAATTAATATTTTTTGCAAAAAGCATCCACTTGCCCCAGAAAATATCGAGCTTTCATCAAAAAAGCCAAAAACTCTCAACCCATTTTTTCCCCCATAAATTCTAGATTTTCAAGATGGAAGAGGCAATTAGACCTAGTCGGACCTCTTCTATAACACAGGCTGTAGAAAATCAGCCATTTACCCCTGTATCGACCCCAGTAACTTCTGTACAGCAGGGATCCAATCTTGATCTGAAGATGTCAAGAGATGGAGAATCCACCACTCCCTTGGTTATTTGTTCCAATGGAACAAAAGAACTTTTGGGGGTTTGGATGAAGGTTAATTTGATGAAAAGTTATTTTCTGCAAAAAACATTGCTGAAAATTGGGGGAGGGGTTGACTTTCTTTTTTACTTCTACCAATAATTTCTCCTTAGACAGCTCTGGTACAACCGCATCTGGACTACTGCATTCCCTCTTCTAGCCAGACTTTGCTCAAGAGTAGACTGTTATGTCCCCACATTAGCATTGTGTTATTGATGATGCTAGTAGCTGAATCATCTGGTGCTGGCCACTGGCCAGTGTTCTTATATTGTAAAGGGAGATTGAGATCTTAATTAAATCATTCATTCATTGCTGGCCACCTAGGCTGTGAGTTGCTAGTTTAGATCTTCAGCCCATACTCTGCAGAAGTGAAGCATGTAGCTGCTATGGCCAAAGTGACCTGCTGTCAATTTTAGAGCACTTAAAAAACCCATCACCTGTGAAACAGCAAACCAGTCTTCACCTTAATTATAGTTGTGCTATCATCCCAATACTGTAGATGACTCTTGGACTGTTTATCTATGTAGCAACAGAAACGGCATTCTCCATTACAATGCATTGGTTTTGTACTGGCTACGGTGACAGATAAAAAGACAGACATTATAGAGAAAGCAGGGTGGTGCAAAGATCATATTCAGACTGGCAACGATGCAAGAATCACTGAAATTCTCTGGCCTGCACTATGGTCCCTCCTGGCCTTACACTCTATGAATCATTCTTCTAGAAAGAAAAACTTCATGTTGGATCAATTATATAATTATTACTTGTTTTACAGCAGTGCCTGAAGACCTCAACCAATATCAGAGCCTACTTGTGCTGCGTGCTGTACACATAGAATATGAGACTGCTCCAGTCTCAAAGAGTTCACAATCCAAATAGACAAAAACAGGCCAAGGAAGTATTATGATCCCCATTTTACAGATAGGGAACAGAGGCAGAGACATTAAGTGAATAGATTTATGGATTCCAAGGCTAGAAGGGAACTAACTATTCTGCCTAGCTCCACTCTGTCAGGGCCCTTAAAGACTTTAGGGGGGGACGTGCACTCAAACCAACAGAGGGATTCCTGGAAGAGGGGGAAGGGCATCAGGTCCCTGCTCTGCTCCAGGGACTTCATCCTTCGTTTGTGGATCCCAAAAGTAATTGCATCATGACATGCAGTCCTCAGCAGGGACACCTGACCATCACTGCCCACACCAGCTGAGACTGCAGCCAGACACACGCAAGAGCCTGCTCTGTTTCCCCTGCCTTATGTGTTCCTTTCTGCCCTTCTTCCACACACCTGTTTTTCCTCCTCTCTCTCTCAGCTTTTCATTTGAGCCTGAGGTCATCTGTACAATGACACAAGACGGCCCCTCCAGCTCATCCCTGAGAGAGGCCAGTAAAGGAGAGGGACCAGACCAAGCTGATCCCAGACCCCAGATTGAGAGATGAGCCACAGTTCAGGGCAACTGCTGATGTGACTGATCTGCCAACCCTGAGCATCCACCTGGAACTGAGCTGAGAGAATGTCAACCAAAGCTGCATTTCCCCCACCTTTACTACCTTGTCCCTTCTCCCCCTTGCATCTGTCTGTCAAGATCAGGCAAAGTGACCATCCTTCACATCTCAGACCTGAGCAACAAACTAAACTTCCTGCCCACCAAGAAGAGTTGTCCAACAAATAAGAAACTTGAACTGATATCCTTCCTCTCTTTCAAAGGGGAGTTTGACTGGGTTTGGATAGGATCATTTAACACTCATTTTAAATTGCTGTACAACTTGTTTTAGCTCTTGTGTATCCTTAACCAATACATTTCCAAACTTTGGCATGAATTTGCTCATGTTTGCCATGGAATTCAGCAAACCAACATCTCTGTATACCAATCCTTGACCCATGTTTAAAGCAGTTAAATGTTGGACAGTGACAGGTCTTTGATTCTTTGGAATCATATAGTCCATTTAATACAACACTGGCCTTAGGACTTCCTGGAATTAATTCCTGTTTGAACTAGAGCATATCATTTTTTTAAAAAAAATCCAACCTTGATTTTTAAAAAATGATGTTATTTGAGCAGTTCTTTGGCAAAGCCACGACTGAACTCAGGTGTTCTGAGCCTAGAGGTTTTTTTTTGGTTTTTATTTTTGTTAAAACATTTTTTGATGTGTGTATATACACATATATACACACACACACACACACACACACACACATATATATACACACACACACCCCTTTTTGACTCCAATGAAAAAATTCCACTCCTATTGAAAAGGTTGTGTTTTTCTTCAGTAGAAAATCATAGTTTTGGTTTAAAAAAAACTGAACCAGTGGGATTCAGTTCAGTTTCAGTACCATTTTTCAAGTTTTGGGTTTCAAAAAACCAAATTTTGACTGAAAACCAAAAAAATTGCACCAAAATTCGTTTTCAAATACTGAACATTTTGGAGTTTTGACTTTTTTTTTAAATTTCCCCGATTGACTCCTTTTTTAATGGAAAAAAACAAAAAAGTCAACTAAAGACAGCAAATTCTTGCAAAAATATCAGACATTATCCAACCGACTTTACCCGAGTCTCAATTCAGTGCTTGAAGCCCCAAACCACCTAAGACCTAACGTGAATAAGAATGAAGAGCTCCCCCACCACACTCATATGACATGACACCTTTGGCTGTATCCTTCATGCAGCGCAGTCTTTGGAATAAAGCAGAGGAGTGCAAATCCACCCCTTTTCCGCGCGTCTCTGATCCCAACCCCTGCTCCATGCACGCGGAAGGAAAATAAATAAAGTTAGCTCTCTGGCTGCTGCCAAAAAATTCCAGTTTGAGTTATTGCAACTGTATTCGTCAGGGAAAAAAAAATGCCTTGGAAACCTCACTTGGATGGTGATGGGCAGGGAGGAGGGAGGGTTGGGGAAGTGTGCGCATATGTGCGGTCAAGGCCAGGGCAGAAGTTCATGCAGTTGGTTTGCAAAAAATGTGTTTTGTTTGTTCTGGATTAGGCTGTGGAGTCTTAAAAGAAAACATGTTTTAGTAAGCTAATTTCAAATCAGGAGGGGAAAGAGCAAGGTCACGGGCAGAGCAAATTTGCGTCTGGATGTCAGCGCAACGAAAGGTGGATTCAGCAGAGGATGAAAGTGGGCAGGGGAAAGCCGAACCGGGTGCATCATGCGCCCAACAATAAATACATACAAAATCAATCCATCAAGCCCCGCAGCCCAGGCAAAAACACCGCCATTAGCAACAGCTACCGGGCGGAAGTGCAAGAGTGGGTTGGTTTGAAATAAGCCGGCTCCCTTGGTGGAAGCTGGCTGGGATGCTGACAGGGCTGTCGTTAGGAAGCCATCAGTTCACACTTGGGCTATCGATTAACACCACAGAGGGCGCAGGTAGTGGCTGCTGGTACTTTGGACACAGTCGCTTGGGGAACCAAGGCCTGTTCCAGTCAGACAGGCTTGCCTCAGATGTGGAGTCAGATGCGGGCTGGATGGAACAGCATCAGCTGAAGTCAAATGCCTGGTTCCCTTTCATTTTGTTCATTGTGGTTCCTGAGAAGAGGGGGTGGAAATTATTCCCGGTCCGAATGCATCTGAACACATCAAAAAGGACAAATGTAACATGCACATGGCACGGGACGTCCCTGGTCTCCCTGTGGATGGAAATGTGGCCCTGGTTCAAAGCCTGCTGCTTCCCTTCGAGAGGCTGAAACAGCTCAGCTGTGGATGAAACGAGAAGAGCTGTTTGTGTTCAGAACCCTGGCTGGAATTGCACCGAGTGCTCAGCAGCCAAGGCCTGGCTTGGAGGAGGAGGAGGAGAATCGATTTGAAGTTGATTTCTTAGAGGCAGATACTGTCCTTGGTGATGGACAAGCCAAACACCTTGGAGGAGCTAAGAGCTGAAGGGATCAATCCTGCCTGGGAATTTAGCCACACTCTGCAACAGGAGCACATTCAGCTGCTTCTTGTGCATTCTGGTCCAGATTCTCTGCTGCACCCATGAGCCAGTGCAGAAGAGCTGGCTGCAGCTCCCTTATTCACCAGTCCCAGCACTCTTATAGTTTAGAACAGGGTGCTGGTATCGGTCCTTAGGGGCCAGCCATCAGCCGAGAGTAGCTAGAGTGAAGTAACATTCTGGCTTTGCCCTCAGATGCCTTCTCCTACTCCCTCACCTGGAGCCAGAGGAGAGGGGCAGCATGGAAACTACACCAGCAGAAGACTCCTCTATGCAACAGAGGAGATCCAGCCCATTTTCAGTCTCTTTATACCTGCTAAGTGGCACAAAGTTAGCAGAGATTAATAGAGGATTATTAATTTATATAGCCTTACCACCTAGGGGCTCCAGTCATGGGCCCCACTGTGCTAAGCATAATACAACCACAGTACTACTGGTCCATGGTGTTCCTCTTGGGTATTTCATGCTCTTTCCCAGATTTTTGATTATTTTTTTCAAAATGAACAATTTCCAGAGATCTGCAGGCAGATAAATACATTTGGCTTGTGGCAAAAACACATGAAACAGTATCAAGGAAAACTGATTTTTAAAAAAGTGAACTTGTCACAAAACCAGCAAAAAACCTGACCCACTCTGTTTTTTTGCTGTGAAGAAAAAAAAAAGTTAGTGCAACTTCCATCAGTGATGGGGAACATGGTTCAATTTCAGTTCGAGACCTTGCAGGACCTTCCTGATGTCAGTTCACCTCAGCTGTAGATCTATATATTCAATTAATTTGGGAGCATGGGAACTGCCAGACTGGATCAGATCCAAGGCCCATCTAACCTGGTGTCCTGGCTCCAATGGTGGCTGGCACTAGCAGCTTCAGAGGAAGATGCAAGAAACCCTGCAGTTACAGAATAACCTGCCTACAGGCTATGTTTCTTCCTGATCCCCATTAATTAGCCATAGCTTCTGCCCTCAAGAGGGTTTATAACGCAGCTGAAATGCTTGACTTTTTTTTTTTAAATTCTTCACTTGACACATTCCTGATTGATCCAAATGGCCAATACCAAGGGGAAAATTAACTATGTTGTGACCACCTGACACTGTTAGAGTGATGTGAGATACAAATCAGGAATCCTTTCCCCATCACCGACACTGAAATTTCTCATCCACTCTGCTCCTCTAACCCCTCCATTTTCCCCATCCCATCTTCCAATCTCCCACACCTCAACTCTCATTCCCCTGCCTTAGTTTTCTCCTGAAGTGGTCACTCTTGCTTTTCACAATACAAGCATGTTTCAGCCTCTGCCATCTTAACAAAACCCACCCCCGGGGTCCACTTGCCTCTCCAAGTACTGCCCCACCTCCCTTCTTCCTTTCACCTCTAAGCTCATTGAATGCACTGTTTATGATTGCTGTCTGGAGTTCCTCTCCTCCAATTCCATCCCAGACCCTTTCCAGTCTGTCTTTGTCTCTGGCACACAACTGACACAGCTCTCAAAGTCACTAGTGACCAATTACCTAGCCAAAGATTAGAACCAGCACTCCATGTGTATCATGCTTGACTTGTCAGCCACCTTCAGCTCTTTCAGCCAGGCTCTTCTTCTGGAGGTCTTTTCCTCTTGGCTTCTGTGACTGCCCTCTCCCTGTTCTCCTCCTACCTTTCTAATCACTCCCTCAGTGTGTTCTTGGCAGGATCCATCCTCATTTAGTTGGGGACTGATCCTGCTCTGAGCAGGGGTTTGGACTAGTGACCTCTTATGGTCCTGTCCAGCCCTAATCTTCTATGATTCCCCCTCCAATTTTCTGTGGTGATTCCACAGGGTTGTCCTTGGTCCTCTTCTCTTCCCCCTCTACACTTTCTTTCTGGGTCATCTCATCCACACACACAAATTCAACTAACATCTCTAGGCTGAGGACTCAGATCTACCTCTCTACTGCAGCCGTGTTTCTGAATTCTGTCTCAACTAAAATCTCCTCCTGGAGGTCTAGTCATCAGTTCAAGCTTGACATGGCTAAAACAGAGCTCTCCATCTTCCCCTCCCACTCAAAGCCCTCCCTTCTACCTCCTTCCTCAACCACTGGAGGACAACACCATCGTCTGACCTGTCACTCAGGCCCATAACCTGGGTACCATCTTCAACTTGGACCTCCCTCTAGTCCTCATATCCAGCTTATGTCTAAATCTTGCTGCATCTTAGCGGTGTTATGTAGAAGGAATCTGCCTTTCTGATCCATCCACACAGCTAAAATGCTTGTACAGGTGGTTGTCTTGCATCTTGATCACTGCAGTCTCCTTTTCCCGGACTTTCACCCGGGCCAGTTCGCCCTGCTCACATGCAATGGTTAGACCGCTCGTGTGCAGAGAGCGCAGCCTATCATGCTACTCAATACGGTCTGATTATCTCCTTGCATTCTCCGCCTGTCTGTTTCCATCTGGTGCCTTGTCTTATGCTCAGCTTCTAAGCGTTTTGGAGCAGGGACTGTCTGTTGTGTCTGTACAGTGCCTAGCGCAGTGGGGGCCTGCTTCATGATGGAGGCAACAAGATGCTCCAGCAACACAAACTACAAGGTGACTGTAATACTGCATTGAGCCATGGATGGCTTTTTGCAATGACAATGCAATGGTCACATGTGTATGGAGGGAAATGAAGTCACCTTCAGAAACTGGTGGCCCCTGCTGCAGAGCCTGCTGTGGCTGCTTCTGTGCCAGTTCTTACTGCTTCACTTTTTTGTCCCTTGGGGCTGGTGCCTCTATGGAATTTCCTTCTTCCCCAAGGCCACAGATTTGGAGTGGGGAGGATGCTGGATAGTTTCTAGGACTCCTGGAGGTGCAGAGGTATCATCCCTGGATCCATGGGTGGCTAGAGGGAGGGGGGGCCCCCATGTGTCCTATCTTTCCCCTCACCTTCACTCTTGCTGTTCCTGAAATGTCAGACTCGCATCAATGCCAATCTATGGTGACCATACTGTGCATCTAGTTCCTCCTACAGCCTCAGGACAGGAATAGCTTTCCATTCCCCACCAGAGGTAGAAAATGCAGAGGTGCACTAGAGAATGCAGGGACACATCTTCAGTGGGTGTAAGTCAGCATAACTCCAGTGAGGTCAACATTGGGATGATGGTTGACTCCAGCTGGGGATCTGGCTCATTGACTCCCATTGGGCTATGCTGATTTACTCCTGCTGGAGACCAGGGCTGAACATTTTTAAAGGATTTGAATTTTCAGTCTTGGTTGACACAAAGCAGGTTAATGGTTCAATTCAGGTTGAGTTTGGGGCAAAGGCTCAAATCTCTTATTTTATTGGAACCTGTGCGTCCCTGCGTGTGCTTATGACTCAATTCACACAGTGAATCCTATCTGTGAACCCGAATCTACCTATTATTCCTATTTTGTCAGCATACCAGGTGCTTCCCAGGCCAAAAAAAGCTTACTCACCCCAGGACCAAATTCTGGACCCCCTACTCTGGATGAGTAGTACCCCACATCTAGCTCTCATACAGAGCTTTGCATCAGGAGATCTCAGGGGGCTTTACAAAGGAGGTCAGTATTATCATCCCTATTTTACAGATGGGGAAACTGAGGCACAGTGTGGCAAAGTGGCTTGCCTAAGGTCACTCAGTTAGCCATTAGCAGGAACAGAACCCACAATGCTTAATACCCCAGGTCACTGCCTTATCAGCTAGGCCACACTGCTTCCCAGAGACACCAAAAGGCACTATCTGCAGAGTCAGACACTACTCAGCAGGAGTGAAAGGGACAAAAATCTGGCTGTAAAGAGCCAGCATACAAACAAGGGGCCAGACAGCGAACCTATTACTCCTGCCGATGAGTAATTATTCATGTGAGTCAGGATGAGGTCAGTAGCTGCTCACCAAGAAGAGTCAGATTCAGAATCTGGCCAAAGGAAGGGAAAATGGAAACTTCAAAAGCAATATGATGGAATGGAGAACTTAAGCCTTGGGTCTTGTTATTTCCCCTGACCTGGAGTTTCCTTCCCATGAGCACCAATGCAAACCGAGTGGAAAATTCTACCCTTCTGGTGGATAGCAAGTAACATCTACTTTGCACAGGTCTTGAAGACAGGTCAGGCTACTCCTGCTACTGTAAGTAACAGACTATTACTTGTGACTGTTGACCAGAGAGAGACACCTGGCTCCCTCTGGAAAGTCTTCTCTGGTGGACAAGGCAGTCGACCAGATAGGCTTATCTCCCTGGCTGTGAAGGTGGATGTTAAGAGCTGTGTGGACAGCCTAGGAAATCAGTTCAGGAGCAGTAGGACCTGTTGGCCTTCCACTGCACCCACACCTGTCTCCAGACATCATCATCTTCAGGCTACTGGATTCAGACAGGCCTGGATGAGAGAGCGCGAGAGACTCTGCGCAGCTTTCCCTCACTTAAATCCAGTTCCTGCGCTAGTCATATCAAGCAGCCTGTCTGCTGTTAACCAAGTCACCCATCGTGGCAGCTCTTGTTCAGGGTGCCACAGACGGTTCAAAGCTCCAGTTGGCCTGATTGGCCACTCACGTGTTCACTGAAACCAAACCCATCAGTGATGTCATGGTCATCTTCGAACTCAAAGGATGAGCACACACTTTGCACAGGGACCAATGACAGCACAAGGTGCATGGAAATGGAGAATTGGGTCCAGAATCTTTAAATACATTAATTCACATCTTTCCAATAGGCAAAAAGGTTGGGGGGGGGAAGCCTTGGTTTTATTGGCAGTGACATTGGGGGGGAAAAAAGCCCTGTTCTCTCTACAGGTTAAAATGAACCGATACTGGGAGCTCTGAAAGCTGTGCAGGAGAGAGCTACTCTGGAAACAAAATAAACTATCCATGAACGTGGTGACTCTAGTTCTGGATCATTACCCTGACAGCTGGCAGCCCCTCACTCTTTGGCTTTTGAAGGAACTTCCACAAAGGCCAGGGAGAATCAAATGACAGTTGCCAGGACTTGAGACCTGCCTAAACAAG
This sequence comes from Dermochelys coriacea, assembly GCF_009764565.3. Taxonomy (NCBI): domain Eukaryota; kingdom Metazoa; phylum Chordata; order Testudines; family Dermochelyidae; genus Dermochelys; species Dermochelys coriacea. The sequence continues at coordinate 142,542,104 of NC_050071.1, forward strand.
AGTGGATTAAGAACAGTTATCAGCTGTGCCCACCATCAACCCTGTGGGAGAGAAGTCACAGGAGCAACAGAACCTATTTAGGGAGGCTGTCCAAGGTGGGAAGGGAAGGATTTAGAAGTGATTGTGATTTGACAATGAAAGGAATGGAATGAAAACCTAAAGAGGCTGAATATTTTTTGTTGGGGAGAAAGTGGGGGGCAGAACCCAAAACTGGCCAGAATTCAACTATTCTGAAGGGTGCTAACACCGAGGAGCTGAACTTACCATGGATGAATTTCAGCCATGAATTCTTTTCCAGAAGTTTCCCAGGGTCAGTAGACCTGGGCCAAGCCTCAGAGCACATGACATTTGGCTATAGATCTATGCATCAGCAGCCTGGGAGCAAAAAGGAAAAAGGCAAAATAAACTGTGTAATGAAAGAGGGATGAGCTCCATGCCTGCTGGAGAAGAGTTTGGAGCCGGAGCAATGAAGTAGGGGAGGGGGAACAGTGGTTGCCGGCGTCGAGAACAACCAGACTGGAGAGCACAGAGCACACGGTGGGCGAGCCGGCAGGATGATCAATGGGTGTCAAGCGGTAATGGTGCTGTCTGGAAGGAACTGGATGGTTAGTCCCATTGAGGGAGTGGTCCATAGGTCATACTGACTTGGACGCTTGCCATATGCATGTTACGAGACTGAGCATGTCTCCTGACTGAACTCACAGGATCTTGGGTTTGGGATTTTTTTTTAAAAATACAACAGAATCTCTGTTCATGCAGAGGGGGGTTAATGGATGAGCTCTCCAGCTGCAGTTATGGACACTGTTTGGATTCAGGGGGTGTTTTCTTGGGGAATGATTGATGGCGCCTTTCAAGACACTGGGAAACCTAAACCCCTTGTGAAAGAGGCTGCACAAATCCAGGGGCTGTTAAGCAGGCAGGATAGAATCTAACCCCACACAGGTGCGGGTTACAAATGTTGAGAACCAGTAAAAAAATCCCACCACTTTTGCTCATGCTGTCCTTCGCTGAGTAGGGACTTTCATGTCTCAGCAGCCAATGTGGTTTAGATCAGTACTGACGGGGCTTTTAAAGAGACCATTTTGTCTTGCTTTAAGCACTTACATACTTGTCCTGAGGTTCCTCCGGCTAAGCAAAGTCAGGCTGCAGGAGCAGTCACATGGAACATGTCCAAGAAACAGCTGCATGCAGCAGGAAGCTGTATGGGCGATCCAGCATGCGGCGCTCTTCCCTTTGGATCAATGCACAATGAAGTGCCTCCAAGTGCTATTTTGGAAACGCTGACCTGCTGAAGAAGCAATGCAATACTGACACCCCTTATTAAAGATGGTGTGGTGCTTTTCACAAGCACACTGACATTTGTCCCACTGTCCCTTGAGGCATTATAGCTGGCCCCCCTAACATTTCCCTGATATTTGAATTGGAGACCGTACAATTCATTTCACAGCCCCATGCTGCTGTGTGGTTTTGGAATGTGCTGTTAGACAGCTGCCGATTTCCACCCCAGAGGTGGCTGCATCTCTATGGTGCATGAGCCCAAATGCATTTTTGTCTTTTCATGAGACTGTCTTGCCTCACAGAGCCACTTATGGAGCAGAAACAATGTGACGTCTGGTCTGCATGAGGTATTTCCACCATCCATGAACTGCCACAAAGACTGGACTGCAAGTTAGTTTGGTCCCATAATTGGGTCCCAGAAGCATTTAAAAATAAAAAAAACCTCATAAGTGTAAAGGCAAATAATGCTACACTCCCCCCTCATTGGGCTTTGTTATCAGTTAAGGACCCCAGAACAGATGCAGGATTCATTTGGAGATTTGGGCAAAGGTGCATTTTGGTTCTTATTTTTCACACCTTGACTCCCTGAACAACAAGCATCACCCACCTGCTCTTCAGAGACTAGTGAAAGGGGCAATGTGGGCCAGTGGGTAGATCACTGCCAGGCATTCAAAGAACTCAAGTTCTAGTCCTGTCTGTGCCTCTTGCCTTGCCTTCCCATGGTTTGCCTGTTTCGACTGCAAGCTCTTCAGGGAGTGTGTCTTACTAGTTGAGTGTACAGCGCCTGGCACAATGGACCCTGATTTCCATCGGAGCCTCTAGGGGTTAATGTTAATTCTTAAGGCTATGATGGGACCATTAGGCTCGGCTAGTCTGACCTCCAGCACAGCCCAAACCTGAAAACCTCACCTAATAATTTGTGCATCCAGCCCATAACTTCTGTTGGAGTGACTGCATCTCTTTCAGAAAGACTGGCAGCTATGGAGGATACACCATGTCCCTAGGTGAGCAGTTCCAATGGTTAATCGCACTTAAAAATTTGCATCCTATTTCTAGTCTGAATTTATCTAGCTTGGACTTCTAAGGCACTTCACATGCCTAGATCAGAAAGCACTTTACAAAGGAGGCCAATACCATGATTCCTCTTTTACAAATACAATCAGAAGATTAGGGTTGGAAGAGACCTCAGTAGGTCATCTAGTCCAAACCCCTGCTCAAAGTGGGACCAACCCCAACTAGATCATCCCAGCCAAGGCTTTGTCAAGCTGGGCCTTAAAAAAACCTCTAAGGATGGAGATTCTATCACTTCCCTAGATAACCCATTCCAGTGCTTCACCACCCTCCTAGTGAAATAATGTTTCCCCAATATCCAACCTAAACCTCCCTCACTGCAACTTGAGACCACTGCTTCTTGTTCTGTCATCTGCCACCACTGAGAACAGCCGAGCTCCATCCTCTTTGGAACCCCCATTCAGTAGTTGATAGCAGCCTTCAAATCCCCCCTCACTCTTCTGCAGACTAAACAAGCCCAGTTCCCTCAGCCTCTTCTCATAAGTCGTATGTCCCAGCCCCCTGATCATTTTTGTTGCCCTCCACTGGACACTCTCCAATTTGTCCACATCCCTTCTGTAGTGGGGGGACCAAAACTGGATGCAATACTCCAGGTGTGGTCTGACCAGTGCTGAATAGAGGGGAATAATCACTTCCCTCAGTCTGCTGGGGGAAATTGGGGAAACTGAGGCACAAGACAAGCAACAACTTGCCTAAGATCACCCAGCAGGCCAATATCAGAGCTGGGAATAGAAGCTGGATTTCCTGAATCCCACTCCAATGCTCTAACCACTAAGCCACACTTCAGCCCCCAACCATGGGATGGTGTCTTGCCTCTTTTGGCTTTACTTTGTGGTTTTCTTCCCTGTGCTGCTCGCAAGAGGGACGCTAGGCCCTCTCAGTGCTAAGGATAAGAGATTGTCAAAACCTTTTGTTCTCAGCCTTCTCCCCTACAACCTTTAGTGGGGTCTCCTAATAAAAAAGAGGAAGTACCTGTGTCCACCCACCCCTGATTTTCTTTTGAAGCAGAGACTCGTTCAAGGCCAAATCAAGTATTGTTTGAACTCAAGGACAGTGCCCCTGCTTCCCATCCACTGCATCACAAGACAACCTCAGTGTTAGGGTAACAGGGTCTGCTCCCCACGCCCGTTACTACCCATGGGATTGCTGTGGGGCAACAAGAGCAGAACTTGGCCCTTGAGCTCATTTGGGTCAAGCCCTGGTTACATCCAAGACCGAGCTTTAACTATGAGTCCTGCAGTGACAGCTGCACACCTCTGGGACAATGAAGACTGCAAAGCCCTGAATGGACCTAGGCAGCAAGAGCCCCCCTCTTGAGCAAATCAGGCAAATCTGGAATCTGACGCACTTTAAGAAACACAGCAAAGCCTTCCCCTTTGAGAGCCCTCCCACCACAAGTCACACTCATCATACAGACACGCTCTGCTCTTCTCAGACCTCCTGCCAGTCTCCTCCTGCAAAATACCCTACCCACCTTCTACATCTCCCCCCAGAAAACCCTACCCAAGCAAAGTTTTGGCCCTGAAGCAGGAGAGGGGCCAGAGACTTCCTGAAGCCCACCACACTCTTGCTATTGATTTTACATGGAAGGTACACGGATACTGTGATGAGCGGCAAGATAAACCCTAACCTTGATACTTACCATTGCTTGCTTTCAACACATCATGCTACAGACAGCACTGGCTTCTTCCATCCACCTGGCCCAGAGAGAACTCCATTCGGTCAGTTATGAGACAAAAATTCAGTCAAGCTATGTACAATGACACACCCAGTGTGACCTGTGAACAGAACTTTGCAGGCTGTTGAGTTTGTCCAGGGCCTCTGCCAGTGGCGTACACATAAACAGAGCAGCACTTCACCCTCACATCAACTTTCATTTATATTTCAAGCAGAAGTGAAATAAATTACAATCCATCCTAGTGTAACACCAACTGGCAGGTGGGATTGAACCTGGGACCTCTGGAGCTTAGTGCATGAGCCTCCACCGCATGAGCTAAAAGCCAACTGCCTGTTAGCTCAGGCAGTAAAGCAGACTCATTTGATCTCTAAGTGGTCTCGGTGCCACTAGATGGCCAGAACACCACACCCAGGGGGTGTGTGGGTTACACTAGCAAACAGGAGACGTCTTGCTATCTACTGGAAGTAAACACTTCTGACTGGCAGACAGACAGTCATGGGCTGACCGGCAGCTGCAGTGCAGGAGAAATTAAGCACATGACCCAGTGGCAAGCATGGGAAGCACCACTGGACGGTGCGTCACTTACACAGCCCGAAATCACTCCTCTCCCAGGCACTGTACAAAGTAGTGCCACGGGCAGACTTACAAGCAGCTAAGAAAGGCAAGAGAGAAAGGATGGTCTTGTGTGAGAGGCATGAGGCTACAACCCAGGAGTGCTTGGTTCAATTCCTGCATCTAGTCCAGACTCCCTTTTTGACCATGGTCAACTAACTTAATGGCTATATGCCTCGGTTTCCCCATGAGTGTAATACAGGTGATAACCCCTTTTACCTCCTGTCTATTGTGATGGTAAGCTCTCTGGGGACTGTTTCTTACTACGTCTTTGTACAGCTCCTAGCACAATGGGGTCTGATCTCCATTGGTGCTTCCAGGCACTCCTATACTATAAATAATCGTAAAAACAGCACCTGGATCTACTCTAATGAAGTTAAGGGGAAGTCTTGTTTTGCCTGCATTGGGTGTTGAACCAGACCCTTAATAAGGGATAGCTCAGGAAATATGCCTGGAATCATTTCAGAGGCAGATCACCTGCTGTACCACAGTGCAGGCCTGTTCGTTCACAGATGCCATCACGCACTGAGTGGACGTTATAGCTGTACAGAGCCTTTTGCTCAGAGGCCGCAAGTGAGTACCGTTTACAGAAGGTTACGGTCAGTAGTAACAATCAACAGAAAAACATGGCAGTCCTGAGCAAAATATTGGCCTGCAAGCAGAAGAGGAGAAAGTACAGCAAACACGGGGTAATGAATTGAGAGGCAGTGCAGTCTAGTGGCTAGGGCACAAAGCTGGCACCCAAAAGATGGGGGGGGAGGGGAGGAGGTGTGTGTCCATTTTCAGCTTTGCTACTCAGTTGTGTTAACTTGGTCACATCTTAATGCCTCTGGTTTTGTCTTGTCTGTCTAGATTGTATGATTTTCACTGCAGGGACTGTCTTACTCCGTTTATGGCTGGTGCCCCACATAACGGGGGTCCCAATCTTGTGTGGGGTATCTAGTTATTATGGCAATACAAAGAATAGCAGCACCCTGCCCTTCTGTAGAGTCTCCTCTAAGCATCTCAGAATGCTTTCCAAACACTAACCCTCATCCCATCCCCCTGAGGCAGGTAATCAGTGTAAAAATGTGTGACCTCACGGCTGTTGCTAGACTGCTCCTAAATCCAGCAGATTTAAGAGAGGGATGAGTCCGCTCTGGGTTTAGCGCACAGGGGTCTTTCAGATGCATTAATTAGGACTAGTGAAATATAGCGAGGGAGGAGGGGGGAAAATGTGGCATAACTCCCACTGAAGCCTCTCAGCCCTGCGGTGTCACTTGTGTTTCACCAGCAGTGGGCGCAGGGGCTGGCAAGCAGCGTTGGAGGACAGAGATCTTTACTGAGCCTGCCGAGAGGCCCGTGTTACTACAGTTTGCCCAGCAACAGCCTGGCCTTGCCTTGCCTTCCGGATCCCTCCACAGTCACAGCTAACTAAGTCCTTCCTGCACTCTGATGCGCCTTCTCCATTGCCACCCTTCCTACCACAGTTTGTGCTAACATGGCATTTGGGGGGGAGGGGGAAGGTGCACATCTTACACACCAAGAGGGGCAGAAAGGGGTCTAGCAAGAGAAGCAGCTCAGAGGAGGCTGTAGGTAGATTCCCCAGGCCCGACTTTAATTTACGCTGGCACCATTCCCCAGTCTTGGAGCCAAATGCAGCCCTGGTGCAAATGGACACAACCCCCACTGGCTCACTTTGCATGGCCATTGCATGCCAAAATGGCTCGATTTGCTCTTCTTTGCCGTTTCCTAACCAATTACACCCTGTCGGTAACTCACACCACCATTTACATCCTCTCTACATTTGGCCCACATAGCCCAGGTGGATGGGGGATCCTGTACCAGGAATACCCACCCGGATCGCTCAGCCTGGAGAGTCATCACCCCAGGGAGCTAGCATCTGTGTTTCTCTTCGGTTTGGTTCGCATGTTGGACCCAGGTTCGAGGCGAGTGGATACCACAGGGAGGGAAGATCATGGTTACATTTTTAACATACTACCAATTCCTTTCTGCGCACTCGGAGACAGCTGCAGCCTCCGCAGAGCGCGGTGCGTTTACTTAGTAGCAGGAAGCTTGACACCTGATGGTGCCTCCATGAAAATCCTTAACTACATCCTAACAATGGCCTTCGTTTGTCGGCATAAATCATTCGACTCCCACTTTTCTCTAGTGAGGCAACAGTGAATGTGGCAAAATTTGACTCCCGAGCCCGATTCAGTTCTCAGGTGCAGTTACTCCACATCTACACCAGTGTAACTAGGAGCAGATTCTGGCCTTCTTTGATACCTTCCAGCCAGTTAGAAAACACAGAGACATGCACTGAACAAAAATACAATGTTGCCACAAAAACAAATGGGGATAAACTGGCCAGGAGTCAACTGAGGCTGGAAATTAGAAGGTGTCAGAGGAGAGAAGGTCAGGAACAGCCTCTCCATAGCAGCAGTGGAAGCAAACAACTGGACTAGTTTGAAGACGAAGCTTGCCAAGTTTCTGGGTTGCCTGTAATAGCAGGGACTGGACCCAGGGACCCAGGAGGGGCTTCACTGACCTGTATTCCTAGCAATCTGTTTAATAAAGATGCCCATCACCTTGGTATCTAAGCACCAGACAAAATTTTGATGCTAGAAGACAGAAGCGCAGGAAAAATGGGTGGTTTTCCTTGTCACATTCACTGTTATTCAGAAGACTGGTCCAGATCTGGAAATTTATTTAGGTTCATAACTTCCACTGATTTCAATTAGTGCAGCCTTGTGGGTCCCAGGATATGAGAGAGACAAGGTGGGGGAAGATATCTTTTATTGGACTAACTGCTGTTGGAGAGAGACAAGAGCAGCTACCCAGGCCCTGAAGAAGAATTCTGTCTTGCTCGAAAGCGTCTCTCTCACCAAACAGAAGTTAGTCCAATAGTTAATCCATTGAAATCAGTGGGACAAAGCTGAGTGAGGGAGTTTGGAGCCTAAATACCTTTGAGAGTCTGGGCCTGCAAGACAATCACCTGAAACTCCCATCAGGAGAGCGGGCAGAGGTGGAGCACAAGATGCTTGGTGGTTTGAAAACCGCTCAGCACAGCCTTCCGACCCTGCCCAGCAGGAAGCCAGGACTAGAGGAACGGTCTGCTGCTGAAGGCGGAGGAGATGCGCAAGTAGATCTGTGCGTGTGCGCAGAGCTGCAGGGCGGGAGCGGGGAGAGAAGAGGGGTAATCCTAGATCAGAACTAAGGTGCATCAACAGAGCTGCCTAGATCTGGCATGAAAGGGGGTGGGACCCCATGCCATGATAGAGGGGCAGCAGCAAGGTTGTGCGGGCAGCCCAGGGCTGGAATACAGGATGTATTGTAGGTCAGGATTGAGGTAGGGGGCACTCAGACAGCTGCGTATGGGCAGCCTGGGAGGGAAATAGGGCTTGGGAGCAGGTTGCAGGCTGAGACTGCAGTGCACTGGCAGAGCTACACACAGGGAGCCCAGCACTGGAATGGCAGGTCAGGACCCAGGTGCATTGGCCTGGCAGTGTGCAGGTTCAGGACTGCACAAGCAGGGCATGCTGGAGGACAGAGTCACAGGGCGCTGGTAAGCCTTGTTAAGGCCTCCTGGCTGGAGCAGCGAGGTGCCGCAAGTCAGCATGTATTGGCAGGGTGGCAGGGCCGGAGGGGCTGCAGACACACACACAAACTCTCAGCTGAGTTAAAGGAGATGCCGCCAACAAAGAGCCAAGCATAGCTGCCCGCTGGCTTGTTCACTGCACTCTCAAAAGGGCTGCAGAGGCCAGTCATCAGGCACCAGCCCTCAAACCTGGTGACCCTGAACCAACCTGCAGGGAAATAAGCTAAAAGGGACAGCGGACAGCAGCTGTGAAAGGGGAGACCAACAAACTAACACATCCCCTTTCAGAAGCCCCCCAAACCAGCCAGCCAGCAGAGTGCAGTTTCCTTAACATTCGAGGTGGCAGGTAGGCTTTTCCCCTTTCCCCCAGGGTGTCAGGTCGGGGGGGGGGGAATCCATTTAACCCATTAAAGGCTCTTAGCTCAGAGCAACCAGACTTACTGTCGGAACAGCCAAGTCTCTAAGGCCCATGGCAGGCTGCTGACCTGGTGCCTGCAGCAGCCAGCTCAGCTTCTAATCCCTTCCTCCTGCTCATCTGTCTTTCCTTGTTATACAGCCAAACCCCAGGGTGCCCTCCTGCATAACAGAGGCCTGAGAATTGCACCCAGCAATTCCTGCATTCAGCCCATACCTTGTGGTTGAGCTAGAGCATATTTGCCCTCTGATAAACATTGTAACGGTGCTGGGACAGCCTAGAAATCCCAGCACTACAGGATTTGATGTGTCACAGCCAGACCCTGACCCCAAATCCGATGCTGTTTGGGTCTTGGATGGCATTTGAATGGCTTCTGTTGTAGCTCACCTGGAGCGGCCTTCAAGCTTAGAGCTGGAAGCAATGTAGCAAAAAGGCTGGGCTCACTTGGCTCATTGTGATCTCTTTTGCAACCGTGGGACTGTTTCAGGGCTGTCTGCTGGAGTTCTTTGGCTGCAGAAGGTGAATGCTGCAAACTTCTGAAAACAGCGTATGGTGCAAAGCAGTACTGGCTCATGTACAAGGGCTAAATTCACCTTGTTGGTCCCACTGAAAGCTCAGAGGGACCAACATGTGCTGGGGTGAACGTCACAGAGACTGAAAGAAAAGGGAATAGGGACAGATGGCTACTTGGGCAGTGATTAGGGCACTAGGCTGGGACTCAACCACCTGGATTTGATTCCCTACACTGACACAGACTGTCAGTGATGACCTGGGGCAAGTCTCTTTGTGCCTCAGTTTCTCATCTGTACATTAGGGTTAACAGCACTGCTTACCTGGGCGCTGTGAGGATACATATGTACAATTGAGACCGAGATTAACAGAATGCACATCTCATTTTGGTAAGCAGAGTGCTTAGATAAGAAGGAAGCTGGAAATCAGGACTCCTGGGTTCTATTTTTGCTCAGCCTGATGGTCTCACCATGGATAACTCATGTGTTAACCTCCCATATGCCTCAATTTCCCCATTTATAAACTAGAGTTAATACCTCACAGGCAGCAGGTGCAAGCTTAACTAATGTTTGTAAATAATTAGTGGTCCCTTAATGAAAAAGGCAAAAGATCACCAGGCCCACAGGATTTATCATATTGTAGCAAATCATTGGCCATCTACAACATCACTGTTCTGTAACTATAGCTATCCATAGCAACAGCATAGATAAAAGCTCAGCACCCCTAGCACCTGAGCTAACAGAGAATTGGTGGTGGCTGTGCAGGGCTTGTTACACACAGTTAAGCAGTTTCAAGTCCATCCAGCAGAGAGCAGCAGCTCACATATGTCACACCATGACAAAAACAAGTTATACCCTTTCCTTCCTAGAACCTGAAATTATGCTAGGAATAACCTGGGACTAAACTCTAGTTATCTAACAAGGGGAGGTCAATTAATATCCCTGGTGGTGGGAGACTCCAGGGAAAGGGAGAGTCCTTGCTGGTTCAGGAGGAACCTGTTACTGATCCTGGCCCACCAGCCCCAACCAGCAGTAAATTCACTTTACAGGAAACTCGATGCAAAATTCACAAATATACTCTGGAAATGAGGGGTGGAATGCAAAAACCACCAACGTCCTCGCTGGAAAAAAGAAACCAATTACAGGATGAAAAGGTGATTAGGGGATGGATCCAGAGTTCAGTGTGTCCCCAGTCAGCTAGGGTGTTTCTCGGATGGTAACCCCATCCATGTACACAGCACAGTCATTGGTTTCCTTGCCTGGTGTGTTTCCTCCCATGGGAGGGGCAGGGTATTTGTAACCCTCTCTCCTGCCTTCTTGGGAAAAGGCCCCTTGATAAAGGTGTAGGTTCTCTTTCCCCTCTCCCCTATAAGAAGGGCCATACCAAGTCAGAGCAATGGTCCATCTAGCCCAGTATCCTGTTTCTGACAGTGGCCAATGTCAGGTGCTTCAGAGGGAATGAACAAAACAGGGCCATTTACTAAGGAATCCACCCCCTGTCATCCAGTCCCAGCTTTCTGGTAGTTGGAGATTACGGACACCCAGAGCATGGGGTTGCGTCCCTGACCATCTTGGCTAATTCACTATCCTAGGATGGTTGCATCCCTGACCATTCTAGACAAATTGGAAAAATTGGGCCAAAAGAAATCTGATGAGGTTCAACAAGGACAAGTGCAGAGTCCTGCACTTAGGAAGGAATAATCCCAGGCATTGCTACAGGCTAGGGACCGACTGGCTAAGCAGCAGTTCTGCAGAAAAGGTCCTGGGGATTACAGTGGATGAGAGTCAGCAGTGTGCCCTTGTTGCCAAGAAGGCCAACAACATATTGGGCTGTATTAGCAGGAGCATTGCCAGCAGATCAAGGGAAATGATTATTCCCCTCTATTCAGCACTGATGAGGCCACACCTGGAGTATTATGTCCTGTTTTGGACACCCCACTACAGAAGGGATGTGGACAAATTGGAGAGTCCAGCACAGGGCAACAAAAATTATTAGGGGTCTGGGGCACAGGACTTACGAGGAGAGACTGAGGGAAACTAATCTTATTTAGTCTGCAGAAGAGAAGAGTGAAGGGGGATTTGATAGTAGCCTTCAACTACCTAAAGGGAGGTTCCAAAGACGATGGAGCTCGGCTGTTCTCAGTGATGGCAGATGACAGAACAAGGAGCAATGGTCTCAAGTTGCAGTGGGGGAGGTCTAGGTTGGATAGTAGGAAAAACTTTTCCACTAGGAGGGTGGTGAAGCACTGGAATGGGTTACCTAGGGAGGTGGTGGAATCTCCATCCTTAGAGGTTTATAAGGCCCAGCTTGACAAAGCCCTGGCTGGGATGATTTAGTTGGTGTAGGTGCTGCTTTGAGCAAGGGGTGGGACTAGATGACCTCCTGAGATCTCTTCCAACCCTAATCTTCTAGAAGGACTGGTGTCAGAGAGCCTGATGTGAGCAGTCAGGATCAGTGGTGAGAGCAGAAGTCAGTCACCAGGAATCAGAACCAGGGGGTCAAAACCAGAATCAGAAAACAGAGCCAAGGGTCAAAGCAGGGTTACCTGGAGTGAGGCAGGGCTTCACCAATTCAGGCACAGAAGTAATCACAGCAAAGGCTTTGAGAAGCTGCTGAATTGCTCCTGCAGGGCTTAAGAGCAGGCCTGCTGACCCTGCCCACCAATCAGGCCAGCTGTGCTTGCTGGTTAGGCCACTCAGAGCCTGGATCTGCTGCTGGCCCTGATTCCTGACAGCCAGAGAGTAAATGACCAAGTACCACGCAGCGCTATTCATGAGAGCGGACAAGGACAGGACATGGGGTGGGGGATGAGGTGGGATTTCCGTACTGCTCACCGAATGTGCCTAGACATAGCCTCTCACCTGCTTAGAGGCTCCATTGACTGGGTACTGTACAAATACAGAGCAAGAGGCAATCCTTGCCCTGAAGAGACAAAGCTTCACAAGGCACCAGTTGTTACAAATTAGCTGCTGTGTAATTTCTATGCACATTCTGTGAGCGCTTCAGATCTGAATGCACCTGAGATCCAAACTTCACCCTGTCCCCAAATCCACTGTGTACAGATGCCGTGTTTTGTTTGAGCCCATCTGTATCTAAAAACCTTATTCTGGAAATTTCCCAATTTCCCGGGGTTGATGGCTCTTTGAACACAGCTGTTTGTCACGGTTCTTTGGGCTGGCTGGCTGGCTAGCAGCCGTGTCTGGGGCTGTAGGACTGTTACATTGGTGTGTTTGTCCTTCAGGGCTGCACCTGGAATCTTTTCTCTGTCCTCCAAACACTCAGGACACTTTGTGGTCGAATCTGACAACAGAAAAGATGAAAGAGGGACATTTTCCAAAACGGGGCGAAGGGGAGATGAGGAAGCAGGCTCCAAAGAGGCAGCATGCTCCAAAGAGGCAGCATGGCCTAGTGGGTAGGACACCGGACTGCACCTCAGCAGACCTGTCTGCCACTGGCCTCCTGTGTGAGTGAGTCACTTTCCCACTCTGTGCCTCAGTTTCCCCTCCCATTCTTTATCGAGCTGTCCATGTGTGATAGCTGCTATCTTAGGCCACTCTGTGAACTGAGCTGGGGAACTTCTAGAGCTAAAGGCGTAAGTCACCACTAAAGAGTCAGGCTCCATGGCTATGAGCTGTAGCCGACTCACACCCTCTATGGCTTTGGCACACACAATACACGCCGGCCAGCCGGTCACACAGGCTGTACCCGTCCTGTGGATAAACAGCGCTTGGTTCCCCAGGGTTGTCAACCCAGAACCTTTCAGCAGCACTAAATTCCCTTCAAATAAACAGACAGCGGTTTTGGAAAGGAGCGATCCCTTATCTTGCACACTCTGAAAGGCAGCATTGTTGTGCCGTGTGGTTTTATTCCCAATTCTGCAAAGTGGGGCTTATTTTCAAAAGTGAACAGCCACGCACCCCGGCGCCTCCCCCAGCCTGTGCCTGCCTCTGGATCCAGCCAGTTGAACAGGCATCACCACTCACCTATTTTGCCGAGTGGACAGACCCTGGCTCTGCACCGCTGCGGTTTTTGGATTGACTCCCTAACTCCCTGTCTCCGCCGGCCGATTAGGAACAGGCCTGCAGAAGTGAGCTGCACTTCTCGGAGCACTTCAGAGACTCTGCCAATCCCCAGTGACCCCACGACCCGGAGGTAACATCCAGGCGAAGCTGTTTTTAAGACAAGCAGAAGGAAATACTTAGGTGTAAAGTTACTTGGCAAAAGACGACCCGTTTCCCTTTTGACAGGGGCAAAATAAATACAATAATTGCCTGAAAAATGCAGCCACCCACTTAGAGAAGAGAGGGCAGCATTTTCTCTTCAGATGCAGCTCTGTGACCCTGGCAATCGGAGAGGTATCACAGGACTAAATTCGCTCCCACCTCAGGGCACAATGAACAGGAGGGGGAGTTGGTAGCGGACCCAGTTCCACGCGGCTTCCCCCACACCCGGCTTCCAACAAGGACCTGCTTTGTCTGAGCATAAATGGATTCTCTCCAAGGGCTAGGTTGAAGGCATGTGCGAAGGGGCTGGCAACCCGAGGAAAAGGGCAGGGCCACTGCTTGGCCTCTCTCTGCCTTGTCCTGGAGGCTCCCTTTGAGGGAGCTTTTGGGAAATTCTCGGTAGTTTCTTCCCAAATGAAGGTAATGAGCAAAGCAGAAGAGCCCCATTCCAGTGGGATGAGCTGTCTGGGTGGCGCAGGGTGACGTATACCCTTCTTGGAGAGGAGCTAGAAAACGGGGGAGTTTTGCGAGGGAGTGCAAGGGGCATTAGATACACCTCATAAACATTCTTTAAACTTAGGCCAATAACCCCCCCCCCCAAAAAAAACAAAACAAATAAACAAAAAAAGCTCTGCACAAGTGAAAAATAACACCAGCAGAAGTTGAGCAGCGGGGTGGGGGCTAATGAGTTTATTGCACTGAATGCAGCCTGTACAGTTACCTGTGGGCAGGTGGCATACATGTACATTCGGTGCAAGCAACTCATGGCCTGTAGAGACTGACTCTGGAGACCAGAATAGCTGAACTGGAGGAGCTAAAGGAGACAGAGAGCTGCACAGAGGAGACTTTCAGAGACACAGCAGAGCGGCCCCTCCCCCAGTCTGACCGCCGCTGGGCCGTGGAGGAGGAGGCAAGTCTCGGGGAAGCAGAACATCAAGCTGGAATGGAGGGAAATGATCCCATAGTTGGGACCTTCCTTCCAGATTATGTCGTGGTGTCCTCGCACTGAGGGAAGGGGCAGGATCCCAGTTATTAGGAAGAGACAGGCAATAGTCATGGGGAATTCAAATTGCTTGCAGGGTGCAAATGTTGTGGACATCTCAAGACAGCTAGTCAGACTTATGAGCAGTGCTGGAGAGGGGCTGGGTGTCATGGTACACATAGGTACCAATGACCTAGGGAAAGGTAGGAGAGAGGTCCTGAAGGCCAAATTTAGGCTTGTAGATAAGATATTAAAGTCCAGGACCTCCAGCGTAGCAATCAGTGAGATGCTTCCAGTTCTACGTGCAAGACTAGTTAGACAGGCAGAACTGCACTGATGAGGTTGGGAAGGTTTATTAGGAACTGGGGAACCTTTTGGGAAAGGGGGACCCTCCACAGGAAGGATGGGATCCACCTAAACCAAAACAGAACCAGGTTGCTGGCATGTAAAATTAAAAAGCTCATAAAGGAGTTTTTAAATTAAAGGCGGGAGCAAAGCCGACAAAGTTTGGACAAAGGTATCCCTGAGGAGACGATTTGCTAAAGAGGATACTCTTTATCCTAGTAAAGAGGGGAGCATGGAAGTGGATAAAGTACGGATAGGAACTAAAGAAAGACAGTCAAATGAAACAGAGCCTCATTCAGTTACATCACATGAAGGCAGACAAGTAAATATTGACAAATTTTGTGTGTGTTTGTATGCAAGTGCTAGAAGTCTAAATATTAAGATGGGTGAATTTGAGTGCCTGGTATTAAATGAGGATATTGATATAACAGGCATCACAGAAACTTGATGGAATGATGATAGTCAATGGAACACGGTAATATCAGGGTACAAAATATATAGGAAGGACAGAGTAGGTCATGTTGGTGGGGGAGTAGCACTGTATGTGAAAGAAAGTATAGAGTCAAATATAGTAATCATCTTAACTGAACCAAACCATACCACAGAATCTCTATGGATAGAAATGTCATGCTGGAACAAAAAGAGCATAACAGTAGGGTTATACTACCGACCATCTGACCAGGACAGTGATGGTGATTGTGAAATGCTCAGGGAGATTAGAGAGGCAGCTAAAAGAGAAAACCCAATAATAATGAGGGATTTCGACTATTCTCATATTGACTGGGAACATGTCACCTCAGGACAGGATGCACCAATAAAATTTCTAGACACCATTAATGCCTGCTTCTTGGAGCAGCTAGTCCTGAAACCCACCAGAGGAGAGGCAATTCTTGATTTAGTCCTAAGTGGAGCACAGGATCTGGTCCAAGAGGTGAATATAGCTGAACTGCTTGGTAATCACGACCATAAAGTAATTCAATTTTAACATCCTTGTAGGGGGAAAAATACCAAAGAAACCCACCATAGTAGCTTTTAACACAAAAATGAGGAAGCTAGTTCACTGGAAATTATAAGGAACAGTTACAAGAGTGAAATGCTGCAAGTTGCATGGAAACTATTTTAAAATACCATCATAGAGGCTCAAACTAAATGTATATTCCAAATTAAAAAAAAAAAAGACAGAGGACCAAAAAAATGCTACCGTGACTAAACAGCAGAGTAAAAAAGGGAATGAACAGAACAAGACCGGACACTTGGTTAGATGGACCATTGGTCCGTATGGCCGTTCTTATGGTATGCTATTGGTTTGTCTGACAACCTCCATCTTGGTAGACACAACAGGGATTGAACCGGGTGCTTCTAGAGCTAAAAGCATGAGTCACAAGTGGCCTCGCTACGCCTCCAACCGTCCACACCCTCTCCTGACAAGACCCAGTGAGACACAACCAGCACACACTGACCAGGGGTTACATAAACATTTCAGGTTCAAACCCTGATATGCGTGGAAATTACTAAGAACCTGATTTTGCTCCTTCCCAGAAAGTGCCATACCCTCATTCTCCAAGCAGCCCATGGGGCGTGCTAGGCCTGGGTACAAGGAGAGGGAGATTCAGCTCCCACAGAGGGTGGGAAGGAGAGTCAGATGTGCAGCGAGGAAACAAGCAGCATCCAGTTGGTGAACAATAAATCTATCCCTCTATTTGGCTTGTTACTCGTCCCCCTCTGAGCCTGATCCATTGTGGGCATGAGCCTGGGCGCCTTTGTTCAAGCAGATGCTTTCAGCTGCTGCTTCAATCCCTCATGGAAGAAGTCACACAACTTCTTTTCCTAAATATCCTTGCTCCTGAATAGCCCGGGGCAGGGGTGGGTGGTGGTAATAACCCAGGACGGGCATATCGTAATATATGGCTCACACCCTGATGTTGTCTCTGTAGTTCTCTGGTCCCGACCTATGGTCTTGACACACCAGTTGAAATGAGGTTTGGTTGTGCATGACCTTTATGCAGGTGCGTAATGGCGGGCGAGGGCAGGACACAAGAAGTCTAATGATCCCCTCTGGCTATGAAATCTATGGATCTGTGTAAGCAGGGTCTGAATGAGCTCTCCTCTGACATCTAGTGTTGAGCTGGGGGAAAAGACTTCAGGAGCAGACCATATTTACATAGACACACCTTCTCTGCTGTAGGTGTGCAGCTGATGGAGCTGCTTTGCCAAAATGATCCATTTTGGCTGGTTTGGGGTGATAAATCACTCTAGGGTTTGGATGCAGGAATAATGAAGTGTTGCTATTCTTATTGTACAAGTAAAGGGCAGCAGAACCCTGCTTAGCATGCCCTGATTGAAGGGGTCACCCTAACCGAATGTCACTTGCTAAGCAGGTAGGGATGCCAAATCCCAGTTGAGTTGAGAGTGGATGGGGAGTTTTTCTAAAGAGTGTTGGATACCATTTGACCTGCTCATCTTTAGCAGTTGACGGCAGAGCTGATTAGACTTACTTGAGAGTCTTTGGTGTCTATAGCTTGATAGTGCTCTGGAGTTGTTATAGGAGCTAAGCCTTAGACCTTGGGTGCGGACAATGAAAGGTGACTGCTATTATCCTGGCTGGGAGGTTCTGTTTGCTGAAATCACTGAGGGCTGAGTTGTGTGCTGGAACCTGAGAACGTCCTGGTCTGGGAGCAGTAAGTAGCAGTGGGTAATGGCAGCAGAAAGATAGCGGCCAGCAGTGGAGAAACAGCAGCAGATGCATTGCTCAACAACCCCAACCCGGGGTGGGAGGTGAGACCTGTGAATGCACCTCTGAACTCTGAGTCTTCACTAACCAACACCAGCTACTGTGAGTGGGGTGCAGTGGAGGGAGAGGGGAGTGATGTGTTAAAGGGATGTTGGTTTGTCGGATTCTCCCACCACAAGGTGGGAAACTGATGCAAAGGACGCTGCCCACAGCACTGTGGGGTCAGGTTTGCTTATGGTCGCACACTTTTGAATGTGGTTATGGTGTTTTCCCAAATTAATGCTGGGTTCCCTTTGCTTTATAATAGATGTTCTCCTTTGTTATACACAGACTCGGTGCTTGCAAGAGAGGAAGAGTTTCCTTGGGGAGGCACCTGGAGGCGGTGTTAAATTTTCCCAGATTATCGGGTGGAGGCTCAAGACAGTTCTGTTATCTCTTGTTAAGAGGAACCCTGAGATATTGAACCTGGCCCTTGTTGCTGCCGACACCACCTGGCAGAAGGATAACATAGATAAGTACCGCCCTGTTAATTTCAATGGAGTTATACCGGTGGGCAATTGGAGTAAGGCAGTGCCTGGATACTTTTTAAAAAGTCCGTATCTGTGTTGCTCACAACAGCATGAATTAAAGATTTTTAGGGTGAAATCCTCATCTCATTCAAGTCAAGGCGGGCATTGGCACTGAATTCAGCGGTGATAGGATTTCATGCATATAATCTAATTAATTTGCACTCCCTCCAACTGTACAGTTTACTTTTGGCACCTTAAATCCACTTGAGCGATGGAGACAAATTACTCACTTTCTTCTTTGTTCATCAATCGTTTCTAATCAATTTAGCTTTCAGCTGCTATTGGAGTTCAATGCTGAAATGTTTGGACTGCCAAAATAATACACTGGTAAAGACTATGTCATGGCTCCATTCTAGTGGAGACGCAGTGGACCTAAATTGCAGCCAACCACCGCTGGTACCTGATGGAGGTAGCTCTTTGCTCTGTGTTTTGGTGCTGGGTTCAGTACCTGATGATAACAAGCATTTGTCAGTGTTACTAAAACCTTATTAAAACCAAACAAGATTGCTTAAAATTAAGGAATTTTTCACCACCTAGGTGTTTTGTTTAGCATATCTACTTTGTTCAGCTTGGAGACTGATATTAGCCTAGTCAATTTCACTAATAATAATGACAAATTATTAATTATCATGGTGCCTAGAGATCCCGATGGATTTTGTGGATTTTGCACAAGCATGCAGTCGGAGAGACAGTCCTTCACGCAAAGAGTCTTGGATAATGCAAGAGGTGAATAAGACTAAAACCAGGGGGTTGGGGATGCGTGAACAAGGTAAGAATAACATGGGAGTATTTTCACACCGGGCTTGTTTATACACTTTTTATACTGATTTAACTATTTCAGTGAGGGGCATGATTTTTACAGGAATAAGCAACATTGGTATGAGCACCTTTATACTGGTATAACTGTGTTCACCCTAGGAATAGTACTGATCAGAATAAAAAAAAATCACACCCCGGGCCAAAATAGTCACATTTGTACAAAAACTATGTCTAGAACAGGCTGTAACTAGCTATAGGAGATTCCCTGTCCATTTTTCATATCCCTTCCCTGCTCTTCTGACCACGGTTTTTTTTTATTTTAGAAGAAAATGTTGACATGAAAAGAAAATCCTGTTTTCTGTCCAATTTTTAAAAAAAGCAAAAAAATATGAAAATATTTTCAATTAATCTTTCATATTTGACATTGTTTTAGTTTAAAACCCCCAAGCACACAACAGCATAAAAAGATGCGGTGGTTGGAAGTTGAAAAGAGCAAAGTTCAAACTTGGAACAAAGATGTCCATTTTGACAGTGAGGGTTATTAACCGTTGGAACAGATTCCCAAGGGATGCAGTGGAATTCTCCATCACTTGAAGTCTTTAAATCAACACTTGGTGTCTTTCTAAAAGGTCTGCTGTAGTTCAACCAGTTGAGCTTGATGCAGGAATTGCCAGATCAAATCTATGGCTTGTGTAATATAGGTCAAACTAGATGATCAGATGTTCATCAGTCTAGGTCCATCAATGGCTATTAGCCAGGATGGGCAGGGATGGTGTCCCTAGCCTCTGTTTGCCAGAAGCTGGGAATGGGCGACAGGTGATGGATCACTTAGAATCATAAAATATCAGGGTTGGAAGGGACCTAATCCCCAACTAAATCATCCCAGCCAGGACTTTGTCAAGCCTGACCTAAAAAACCACTTGATGATTCCATGTTCTGTTCATTTCCTCTGGGACACCTGGCATTGGCCACTGTTGGAACACAAGATACTGGGCTACATGGACCTTTGGTCTGACCCACTATGGCTGTTCTTATGTTCTCTTCTAGCCTTAAAATGTAGGAAACCACTTTGTTCAATGCAATGCCTGATTTGGAGCCTAGAGTTCCCCTTAATACAGCAGTGGCTCCAGAAACTAAGGTCTGGCATTGCAGCTTCTAATTTTGTCTGGGTTGTCTCAAAGTCACTAGTTTTGTCCCTCCTGCTCCAGAACTTGCTGCAGTTCGCTCTACTTGAGACTGACCGAGAAGAGCACATGGAAGCTCTTGGGGGTCCATGTGCAGTGGGGAGGAGAGGCAAAGGGCAGCCTGTGACACTGGTGCTCTGCATTGGGTCCCTCTCCAGCTCTAGTCATGGTTCTCGCTGTATAGCTCTCTGTGCTGCATGGCCTAGCTCTTTCAGAAAACGCTTCTCTCTCAGCAGACTTGTTGTAGGCAGCCTTCCTCAGGGTGGCTAAGGAGTGAGTTCCGGTTGTAGGCTATGGAATTCCCTTCCTTTGGACCTCCAGGTGGACCTCCAATGTGGGCCTAATGTGAGCTCCTTGAGCTCTATGTGCATTTGCCCCAGTATGTCCTGCCCATTGGCAGCCACCTGTAAGGCTCTGTGTAAGATCTATCTCAGAATAGCCCAGCAAAGTGTGTGTGTGTGTGTGAGAGAGAGAGAGAGAGGAACCAGGGGAAATGGAGGGGGTGGAGATGTCATAAATATAAAGGGAAAGGTAACCACCTTTCTGTATACAGTGCGATAAAATCCCTCCTGGCAAGAGGCAAAATCCTTTCACCTGTAAAGGGTTAAGAAGCTAAGGTAATCTCACTAGTACCTGACCCAAAATGACCAATGAAGGGACAAGATACTTTCAAATCTGGAGGGAGGGAAAAAGGCTTTTGTCTGTCTGTTTGTGTGATACCTTTGCTGGGAACAGATCAAGAATGCAAGCCCTTCAGCTCCTGTAAAGTTAGTAAGTAATCTAGCTAGACAATGCATTAGGTTTTCTTTGTTTTTTGGCTTGTAAATTCGCTGTGCTGGAGGAAATGTGTATTCCTGTTTTTGTGTCTTTTTGTAATTTAAGGTTTTGCCTAGAGGGATTTTCTATGTTTTGAATCTGACTGCCTGTAAGATTATCTTCCATTCTGATCTTACAGAGTTGTTCTCTTATCTTTTTGTTGTTCTAATACAGTTCTGATTTTTAAGAATCTGATTGGGTTTTTGGGGTCTTAAAAATCCAAGGGGTTTGTGCTCATCTTATTTATTCTCAAGCCTCCCCAGGAAAGAGGCTGTAAGGGCTTAGGGGGATATTTTGCGGAAATAGGAACTCCAAGTGGTCCTTTCCCTGTTCTTTGTCTAAAACACTTGGTGGTGGCAGCATTTTACCTAATCCAAGGACAAAGACTTTGTGCCTTGGGGAAGTTTTAACCTAAGGTGGTAGAAATAAGCTTAGGGGGTCTTTCATGCGGGTCCCCACATCTGTACCCTAGAGTTCAGAGTGGGGAAGGAACCTTGATGGGGGGCTAGGCAAGAGAGAGTTGGAGAGAAGAAAGGAACGGAGAATATAAAAGCAGGGACAATGATAGAAAGAAGGAAAGGGGGAGAATGAAACTGGGGGATGGATGAAAACCCAGAGAGAGAGAGGGAGAAATGAAACTAGCAGGAACAGATTCATACAGCTTTAAGGCAAATAGCTGATGCCTTTGGGTCATCTCCTGACTGACCGGAAATAACAGCTGACTCCATGACGAGTGCTGGTCACTCATGGACCGAGCTGCTTCTCAGCATGAGCGCTGGCTCTTTGCTGCTTTGTCTCTACATTTCACTTTCCATGTGACCCTGATGGAGGGCTTGAGAGGAGAGATTGGGGTGCTGGCATATGGATAGGGGTAGGAGACAGAGAGATGTTGCTTTATGGGTGGGGTTGGTAGGTAGAGAGCTGCCATGAATATTGTTTTTGCCTGTATAGCCTTAATTCAACCTCCTTGTGCAAATGCATTATGATACAGTCTGTAATTACATGATCACAGAACTCTTGCCACATTCAGTGTGCAGGACGGACAGCGCTTACTGAATGAGCAGCTCTTTGGCCTTTTGTTTCATCCTCCTTGTTCAATGCATGGCCTGTTGTGTTGATCTCAAGGGCAAAATGAATTAAAGGTGTCATTAACTCTTTTACAGTCCAACAGTAAAACAGTGACAGGGAGGTTTGGAGCTTTTTCTGCTTGACTTGGTTTCTTGGCTTGCGCCCAAAAGCATTCGTTCTCAAGTGGAAAGTTGATTCATCAATCACATGAAGTAACAAGAAATCCAAACAAGCATTTCTATTGAAACTGAAATTGAATGATTATGCAAAACCAACTTAATCACAACCTATTAAAGTCTCTCTCCTATTGGAGTCAGACTGTCCGAGTCGCTTAGTTTCATTAACAACCTTTGATGAAAACGAAAGGGTTAATTTTCCTCTCAGTCCTGAGGTGTAAAGGGTATTCCCTTGTCCTGTTTTTAACAAACAGACAGATACTAGGTGGAGGAGAGACAGGATGGGGAAAGGGGGGGAAATATAACTTTTGTTGATGTTCTTGGATCATTGGGCAGCCAGTGAGTAACGGATGCTTTAAGTTAGCAGGTTGGTCACAACACCTGTTGCTTGGACTCGGGCTCACGTTCTGATCAAGTTGGTTGGGTCCTTTCTCCTCAGACAGGGCTGGATGGGGGGGGCCATCTTACCTCACTGTGCTGATGCAATGCAGTTAATTTCAGGATCTGGTGACAAGCCGCAAGAGACTGATATAGTATAAGAAGAAACAAATAGTGGGGCAGAAGTAAACACAACGGAGAAGGAAAACAGGACAGGGTCTTGTGCACCTCTGCAGTGCTGACAATTCGGTATCTCCGCTGATGGGCTGAGGACTGGATGTCATGATGATCTGATGAATTTCAGGACTCGCAGGTGAAAACAAAGTTTCTTAGACACTAGCAAGGCCTGATGGCCTTTCTCTCAGGAAGAAAATCCTTCAGTCTGGTCCATTCTCTCTGTCTTGCTATCGGGAGCGGTGAGATGAGATGACTCAATATGAGATGGGACCAGACAAAAACTGCTGAGATTTTTCAAAGTCTCTTTTAGAGAACCCCAAAAAGGGGGAAAGTGCACCAATTAGACCTAATATCCAAACCATCAATTTTGGTTCATTAATTTCAGTTTCACATCTTCAGGATTTCAACCTAGTCCTTGAACCATATGAGTAGGACCTATTTGTTTGTAATTTAGTCTCTGTCTAGTTTTCTTGCACCTGTTTACAACTTTCATTACTGAAAACAACCTGACTTATTTTCCACCCACATTGGTACAGACAGATTAAGGTCAAAAGTGCCCATTAATTTTAGGTAGCCAATCTGAGAGGCCTAGACCTGCTTTTTCACAGTACTTAGCACTGTGTAGCACCTTTTCTATTGGAAGCATCGCTCCCATTGACTTCAGGTCAATTAGTTAAGGACATTGAAGTCAATGGTAAATGGGACAAAATACAACATGGTTTTACAAAAGGTAGATCGTGCCAAACCAACCTAATCTCCTTTTTTGAAAAAGTAACAGATTTTTTAGATAAAGGAAGTGCAGTGGATCTAATTTACCTAGATTTCAGTAAGGCATTTGATACCGTGCCACATGGGGAATTATTAGTTAAATTGGAGAAGATGGGGATCAATATGAACATCAGAAGGTGGATAAGGAATTGGTTAAAGGGGAGACTGCAACGGGTCCTACTGAAAGGCGAACTGTCAGGTTGGAGGGAGGTTACCAGTGGAGTTCCTCAGGGATCGGTTTTGGGACCAATCTTATTTAATCTTTTTGTTACTGACCTTGGCACAAAAAGTGGAAGTGTGCTAATAAAGTTTGCAGGTGATACAAAGCTGGGAGGTATTGCCAATTCGGAGAAGGATCGGGATATTATACAGGAGGATCTGGATGACCTTGTAAACTGGAGTAATAGTAATAGGATGAAATTTAATAGTGAGAAGTGTAAGGTTATGCATTTAGGGATTAATAACAAGAATTTTAGTTATAAGTTGGGGACGCATCAATTAGAAGTAACGGAAGAGGAGAAGGACCTTGGAGTATTGGTTGATCATAGGATGACTATGAGCTGCCAGTGTGATATGGCTGTGAAAAAAGCTAATGCGGTTTTGGGATGCATCAGGAGAGGCATTTCCAGTAGGGATAAGGAGGTTTTAGTACCGTTATACAAGGCACTGGTGAGACCTCACCTAGAATACTGTGTGCAGTTCTGGTCTCCCATGTTTAAAAAGGATGAATTCAAACTGGAGCAGGTACAGAGAAGGGCTACTAGGATGATCCGAGGAATGGAAAACTTGTCTTATGAAAGGAGACTTAAGGAGCTTGGCTTGTTTAGCCTAACTAAAAGAAGGTTGAGGGGAGATATGATTGCTCTCTATAAATATATCAGAGGGATAAATATAGGAGAGGGAGAGGAATTATTTAAGCTCAGCACCAATGTGGACACAAGAACAAATGGGTATAAACTGGCCACCAGGAAGTTTAGACTTGAAATCAGATGAAGGTTTTTAACCATCAGAGGAGTGAAGTTTTGGAATAACCTTCCAAGGGAAGCAGTGGGGGCAAAAAGATCTATCTGGTTTTAAGATTCTACTCGATAAGTTTATGGAGGAGATGGCATGATGGGATAATGGGATTTTGGTAAGTAATTGATCTTTAAATATTCAGGGTAAATAGGCCAAATCCCCTGAGATGGGATATTAGATGGATGGGATCTGATTTACTATAGAAAACTCTTTCCTGGGTACCTGGCTGGTGAATCTTGCCCATGTGCTCAGGGTTTGGCTGATTGCCATGTTTGGGGTCGGAGGGAGTTTTCCTCCAGGCAGATTGGAGAGGCCCTGGAGGTTTTTCGCCTTCTTCTGTAGCATGGGGCATGGTTGACTGGAGGGAGGCTTCTCTGCTCCTTGAAGTTTTGAACCATGATTTGAGGACTTCAATAGCTCAGACATGGGTGAGGTTTTTCATAGGAGTGGTGGGTGACATTCTGTGGCCTGCGCTGTGCAGGAGGTCGGACTAGATGATCAGAGTGGTCCCTTCTGACCTTAGTATCTATGAATCTATGAATCTAGGTGCACCTGTGGGTGCTCAGCACTTCTGCAAATCAGATCCCAGGGTCTAAAGCAGAGGAGCCAGGAAATGGGGAACCCACCATTAGTGACCATCTGTGAAAAATTTGGCTTAAATGACTTGCCCAGCATTTCATAGGCACTCTGTGGCAGAGGCAGGGATAGACTCCAGTTCTCCAGGGCATCATTAAACTGCCTTCACCATAAGATCCTCCTTTCTCTCTGTGCAATAATCTGCCTCATTCACTGCATACCTTCCAACTTCTGCAACAAATGAGGAAGGGGTCCTACACCCATCAGCTGTAGTAAAGTAGTCACGATAGAGTTAACTGGGTTACCCAGAGTATTATAGGATGGAGCCACCTCCCTTGCTTTCTGATTTGTAAGTGAGACTTCTCCCTGAATCAATTCTGCTGTGAAGCAGTTAAATAAAGCAGCAGATACTCAGCCTGCAGTGATAGAATCATAGAATCGTAGGACTGGAAGGCATCTCAAGAGGGCATCTAGTCCAGTCCCCTACACTCAAGGCAGGACTAAGTATTATCTAGACCATCCCTGACAGGTGTTTGTCCAACCTGCTCTTAAAAATCCCCAGTGATGGAGATTCCACAACCCCTAGGCAATTTATTCCAGTGTTTAACCACCCTGCAGTTTGGAAGTTTTTTCTAATGTCCAACCTAAACCTTTCTTGCTGCAATTTAAGCCCATTGCTCTTGTCCTATCCTCAGAGGTTAAGAAGAACAATTTTTCTCCCTCCTTCTTGTAACAACCTTTGATGCACTTGAAAACTGTTATCCTGTCCCTGTGACATTACACTGCATATTCTTTATGAAAATATCCTTATGATATAGATATGACATAACAGATGTACTTTATGCAAGATGGCTCATGTAAGGTATCATTGGAAAGGTTATGGTTTACTAAATGTGATTATCCAATCTGTAAGCCTGTATCATTTCTGTATCTGAAGTTAGGAATATTTACTATGTATCAGTATTTCAAATGGGTTACTTTGGGTGTCACCCCCGACTAGCTCTTCAGGTACAAGAGTGAAAAACCCAGATAGTGCTAATGGTCCATTAACAAAGACAATGGTCTGTAAAAGAGCTTAGTCTTCCTGTGGAGGCTCGAGACAGCATACGAGTAATAAATTTGTTAGTCTCTAAGGTGCCACAAGTACTCCTTTTCTTCCTACGAATAATGGCTGCCACAGGCCTGCAGAGACATGGGTCCGAGTCACCTGATACTGGACGCCCCACCTCCCCTTTTGGAATGCCAGTGTTTTTCCACTGGAAGACACAGGGTCCCTGCCTTACACAAGACTTATATAAGGCAGTGGAGATGTCATCAAGGTTCTCTGCCTCCCCACCCAAAGAGACACTGTGAAACACTTGGAAACAAGGACTGAATTGAGGGGAGAAAGGTTGAACCCAAGCTGGAAAGGCATCTAGCTTGTGAAGAATAATAATACCTGAGGTCTCAAGCTGGAGACCAGTGCAGCTGCCTTTCAAGACTTTCTGCTACCTGCCTGCAACAATATTTAGGGTGATAAATTACTATTTGTAACCAATTTCTTTAGTGAAACAAGCTTAGTTTGCGTGTTATGTTTAATTGATTTAGTAATCTGCTTTTTTCTGTTTGCTGTCTCTTTAACCACTTAAATTCAATTTTTCTAGTTAATAAACTGATTTCTTATTTATAATATAACCCCGTTTGTGCAATTCATAATGGGGGGGGGCGGTAAGAGGCTGTGCATACCTTCCTCCACATTGAGGGAGGAAGCGGATTTCATAATATACCTTTGGGTCTGCACTCCAAGGGAGGTGGACACCTAAGTGCTGGGACAAATCCCTTAAGCTGAGTATTCCCAGAAATGATCTCAGTGTCTGTCATTCTGCAGTTGAGTGTGGCCCTGCCTGTGTGTGTGCTGGAGGAGGCTTAATAGCCTGGTTCAGCAAGACAGGTAAAAAGGGTGCCCAGACTAGCATAACAGGCAGGCTCAGTGGTATCTCAGCACATCAGGTAGCATCCTAAGGGGGGCAACCCATCACAGTCCCCACTCAGTCATCTCTTCTCCAGACTAAACAAACACAGTTTTTTCCCTCATAGGCCATGTCTTCTAGACTTTTAATAATTTGTGTTGCTCTTTTCTGGACTTTGTCCAGTTGGTCCACATCTTTCCTGAAATGTGGCGACCAGAAGTGGACAGAATACTTCAGTTGAGGCCGAATAAATCCTGTGAGTAGATTTATTTTTGTTGCACTGAGTGGTCCCTTGACAAAATTTCCACTGATGAGGAAAAATATCAGAATGGCAATGGGAAGTGTTTAATGTAGAAGATAAGGAAAGGCAGCAATATATGAAAAGATTGGGCCATGTTTTCTTGCAAATAAGATTATCGATAAGGTTGGATGGGAAGCAATTTTCATTACTGTCTGTGGCAGTAAAACCTGCTGCTTCTTCAGTAGTTTGTTACAACCGTAGAAGTCAGGAGATAAACATTTTGAAAAAAGAAAAGGAGTACTTGTGGCACCTTAGAGACTAACAAATTTATTAGAGCATAAGCTTTCGTGAGCTACAGCTCACTTCATCGGATGAAGTGAGCTGTAGCTCATGAAAGCTTATGCTCTAATAAATTTGTTAGTCTCTAAGGTGCCACAAGTACTCCTTTTCTTTTTGCGAATACAGACTAACACGGCTGCTACTCTGAAACATTTTGAAGACGTGCAAAATCTCTTTCCAAAGGACTACACCCCAGAGCCAAACATTCTTGTAGAATGTTTCCAGTTTCATCTTGCCATCTCATCCTGCTGTGAAAGTGAAGCTATGTATCTAGTAAAGCCAAAAAGAATTGCTGAATATTGCTTATTTGTGCTTGTCCCTGTGAAATATGAAAGCCAAAGAGAGAAAAATTGACCACTCCTACTGATCCGGGGTTAAAGGCAAACTTAGTTAGGCAGAGATTGGTTACAAGAATGAAAAACAAATTGGAGGAAACTTTCAAATTAGACCCTAGCAAAAAAAAACAGCCCTCCAGGAAGTCCTGGGGACACACCCAATCATTTTTAAAGCAAGGTTAGAGACATTGGGTGGCGTTAATTGGTGAAGTTCCTGCAGTGGTGGATACTGTATTTGTAAATTGCTCATAGGTGAGGCGGGGCTAGGTTCTGCCACCCATCTCCATGCTGAGTATTACCTTACTGCAAGAAATGTCCCATGTGTAACACGCTGGCACCCCAATATTCATCACTGTCATGTAATTAGGATATGTTTTGTACAAAGTATGCCTTGTAGGGTATCATTCTAAAAATCTTGATCTGCTAGACATTAATATCTCGTTGGATTGTAGGTGCTATCGTTGTATGTGAAGTTATGAAGTTTGGCTCTGTATGTGTTACTGGAACATGTTGTGAGGTTGAAAACACCCACAAGCAGCCTTTCAGGTACAACCATAAAAAGGCCAAACAATGTTAATGGCTCATTGAGGAAATGCACACAAGGTTTCTGTGTACAACCTCTCAGAGATAGCACTACACAATGGGAACTGTTTGACCCAGGTCCCAGCAGAAGAGCTTTCCAGCAAGTGGGGAGAAGATATAAAAAGGGGACAATGACATCATGAGGGTACCTCACTCTCCCTATAACAACGCGCCTGAAAACAATTGAGGAACAAGGACTAAACTGTGGAAGTGATAGTCCCAGGCTAGAGGGATGTGTAACCTGTGTATGAAAACCTGGGAAACCCAAGCTATAGAACCAACGCAGCTTGTGCCTTAATCTGCCAGCCTATTTATCGCTCAGAGTGAGAATTTGCTAATTCATATCCTATATATCTAGTGTGTTAAGCTCAGTTTGTGGTTTTGTTTATTTGCTAGGTAATCTGCTTTGATCTGTTTGCTATCACTTATGATCACTTAAAATCTATCCTTTTGTAGTTAATAAACTTATTTTAAGTTTTAATCCAAACCAGTGTGCGTTTGACTAAGGTGTCTGGGGAAAATCCCAGCTTGGTTACCATAAGTGTGCATGGTCCTCTTCACATTGAGGGTAAGGTGGACCAGGTGTTAAGATTTGACTGGCCAGATTTGACCGGGGCAGGACGGTACTGCTCTGGGGTCCTAGACTGGGAAGCTGGGTGTGTCCCTACCTGTGTGAATGCCGGTGAAAGTGCAAGCTTGGGGTGGGCTTTGCAATTTGTCACAGCAGTACAGTGTGAGAAGGAGCCCAGGTTGGTAGGTCAGAGGGCTCAGTGGTACTCCAGTTCTAGGTGGAACCCCAGGGGGAACCCATCACACCATGAATGCATTGTTTCCCTTCAAAACTCCCCAGTAAAGTTGGGTTGTATTATCCCCATGCATAGGAATGTTTTGTGCAAAGGTGTATGTACACAATGTACCCGTTATTTTACACACTCCCTGGCTGAGCAAAGCCCCTCCAGGTGTATCTGAGCTTCACAGTCACAGAATGAAACTCAGGACACAAATTAGATGAAAGTCCCACCCCGTGCAGAAGTCCACCACAAAGCCTCTGCAACATCTAAACCCTCAGAATAGGCCCTCTGCATCAGGGTGAATGTCCCCAAGGAGGTTTTATGATATCCCTGATAAACATAAACCAGCCCATAGTGTCTGACACTCAGCGAGGAAGGAAATGCCCAGCTAGTCTTTCCTGAAACATAGCAGGAATTCTCCCTAACACAAAACTTCTCAGACAGCCTCATAGGAAATGTTTCTAGCTGGAAGATGTGAGGTGTGACTGGAACAGCTCAGGGAGGTTTCGCGGTCTAATCAGATCCGGCTTGCCTGCCTGGCACATTGACTGTATAAGTGGAGACAGGAGGGGTTAGGTTAGCATGTTTGTTTCATTATGGCAGCAGGTCTCTTGGAAGTCTTAGATTGTGTAATAAGCACCATGCAGTGCCCAAGATCGTATGAGCATAAATGCCAGAGAGCTGGTCCTCAGGAGGAAGTGAGTTCACCATTTCCTTATACTTTATTCCCAGGGACATAGTATATATGCAGGCTTGGAAGGATTCTACTTTTACCAGTAAATATCAGTAAACATCGATTTCACCACATGCACACAAGCTGACAAAAAATATTTCCATTGGTGATGATTGAAATTTACAGAGGGGCCAAATAAAAAAAAAATTCTGCTGCTTGAGAACTTATTAAAGTTTGTTTTAAGGCTATTTACTTTGTACATTTTGACCTGTGGTGTTGACGATTTGTGTTTCTAATGGTTAGGCAGCTTTATGGTTTTGAATCTCAAGATCTACTGTCATTAAGGGGTAACTGTCTCATCCTCATCATTTCCCACAGCTGCCAATTTCAATTGAAATAAACATTGAAAAAAATGCTTAAAAATAAACCTCAATATTTTCCATCATAATTATATATATAAAAAAAGAATTCCAGTTCTGCCAAGCCTGTCGATATGCTTAGCATTGAAGCAGCAGTCCAAGAGCAAGGACCTAGCCCGGCCTTCACAGGTGAAAAGGAAAGAATGTGTGAGAAAGAAGACAACACTGGTTAGAAACGGACAGTGATGTGCAACCAATATATTGTATCCAGCCGCATCCACGCTGTAACTGCTATTGGGAAGTGCTGGGTAGGGACCTGGGTTAGACTATCTGGGCTCCAGAGATCACTCTGCCACTGACTTTCTGTGTGATCTTGGGTAAGTCATTTCCACTCTATTTCCCTTTGTGTATTTAGACTGTAAGCTGCTGGGGGCAGGGACTGTCTATGCAGAGCCCAGCACAATGGAGCCCTGGTCTCCTCTAGGTGCTTCCATAATACAAATAATAAATAACAATAACAGGTGCTGGGGCGGGGGAGGGTTGGGGGGAGGAAAGAACCATGTGAACTGAGTCAGGGCTATCCAAAGCATTTCCTGTGCTGACAAGATATAATAGGACTTTTCCATCACTAATGTCAATGATTATGAATGAGATTATATGATGGGCGTTGCCTGTAGTAGCAGGACAGTGAACCTGATGATCCAGGGGCTCCCTCCCTGTGTTTTATGATTGTAGCAGGAATCCTGTGTTCAGCAGGCCATATTCTGCCCTCGGTTCCACTCAAGCCACCCCAGCAAACTTAGAGTGTGTTTCATGGGTGTAACTGAACGCAGAAGTTGGCTCAGCGGTATTTTGCTTTTAAGGGCAGCAGGGCTTTCCATCATGGGAATGCCGTTCCCAGCTCTGGCACCCTTTTCGCCCAGTAAACCCCAACCAAGCAACCAACAGAAAGAAAGAAATGAATCCAATCTTAAAACATCAGAACCCAAATCCCTTCCCCAAGCCGATTTACCCTGGAGAGGGAGAAAGCCAGAGCCTTCATGTCCCCACCAGGGACTTCGCTATTGCTAGTGGTTTTGTGTGGAAGGTAATAGATTGATGGGGGTGTCTGGGGATAGAAAGAAGAGTTCAGACTTGAGAGCAAAGTTTCTTTCTGGTGCATTAATAATCTCAGCCCAGCTGCTAGGGGACAGGTATCCCAGCACAAAAGCCACATGTATAGTTGGCCCACTGGGTATCAGTCCCAGCGAGAAGACCGACTTGGGCAGGGCTGTGTGATTTGGGCTGTAGATGAGGAATCTACTATGTGTGCAGTGTCCTGGCACCACAGGGATGCAGGCCGTTGAAGTGCCTAGATTGATGGAGCCTCTTATCCCTCTGGGGGAGAGTCCAGGCATATGTACTGTGGGGGTGTAGCACTGAGGGGAGCTGCAGGACTTTTCCTCCAGCACATTTCCCCAGCATGAGGGTTCAGGCTTGGCTCTCCAGAGCAGCCTGCGGGCAGAAGGGTTTGGCACTCCGCTCCCATTGAACGTGAACACCTCACTTCCTTAGGCTCCCAGCATTAGATTTAAAAAACAAAACCCACGTCTTCTGGGACTCCCAAGAGTTTCCCCTGGAGCCTCCACTCTTCTTGGGGGCGGGGGGGGGGGGTATCTGCTCAGACGCTACCAGGAACCATGGCTCCTGCCAACAGGCAAACTCCGCTGCTGCTGTGTTTTTTCCCCTCGCTATGACTCCATCCCGCTGACCTTTAAACAGAGTAACACGCCTTGGAGAACCCTTCCAAGTGGAGCGCTTTTCCCACTGCCTTACCCGCCTTCTCTCCCTCTCTCTATCAGAACCAATCAGCTTAAGCCTTAAGCACCAGTCCCACCGGCATCTGCCAGGACAGATTTCCAAGTTTTTTTTTATGGGTTTCATAAAGTTGGGATCGTGGGGATTTTTCCACAGGACTTGAATAGAAAAAAAAAAAAAAAAAGAGGTGAAGAAAGTCTTTCATTTGGGAAACGAACTCAATCTGGGAATAAAAATAACCCCTTGATCGGTGTATTTCTTCTTTACATTTCCTTCAGACAGAGCAGGACTTGTCAGTGGTTCTAATAAAGGGTTTTTTATTCCCCCTCTCTCTAGTGCTGTACGGCTGTAATTTTATCCAGATGCCTCCGCTAATAATAGCCTGCAACTTCTTGTTTTTGTATTTAAAACACACTTCTGCCAGGCCCTCTTTCTGCCTGTCTCTTGCCATCCTCAGGCCCCCCTCTTTAAGGCCCTACCTGTAGGATCTTTGCCACCTTTTCCTACTCTCATGGGGGGTACAATTTTGGCTAGCCTATTGCAAGTGCCTCCTCTTCTATTTGTCTAGCCCATTTGGAAGGTGCCTAACGATAGGCACCTTCGCGCCCCAGAATAAAACCAGAGAAACATTGACAGGAAGAACCAGCCAGCCCAAAAAGAAGGCCAAGCCAAACCACAGAACCTGGCAGAAGGCCTGCCCCCATTACCCTCCTGCAGAAGCACTCCACTCCCAATTAATAGAAAGAAAACGGCTGAGACAAGTACAAGGAAAGAGAAAGGGAAGGGATAAGCTTGCCAAACTGCATTACACCCCAAGAACAGGTGGTGAGGGATTCTGATGGACCTCCTTTTGGAGGGAGCTTCACAGATGGGGACCTCCAACCCAGGAAGTCTTGTGCACACCCTGCTTCCCACTGTAAGTTCTTTGTGGCAGAGACTGTCTTTTTTGTTCTGTGGTTGTACGGTGCCTGGCTCAAAGGGGTTTTGGTTTTAATTTTCCTGATATCTGCTGGGAGAGCAATACAGCGGTGCATAGACAATCCAGGAAGTTTTGGAAAGCGTAGGGACAATTTCCTGGTGCAAGTGCTAGGGGAGCCAACTAGGGGGAGCGCTTTTCTTGACCTGCTGCTCACAAACCGGGTAGAATTAGTGGGGGAAGCAAAAGTGGATGGGAATCTGGGAGGCAGTGACCATGAGTTGGTGAGTTCAGGATCCTGACGCAGGGAAGAAAGGTAAGCAGCAGGATACGGACCCTGGACTTCAGGAAGCAGACTTTGACTCCCTCAGGGAACAGATGGCCAGGATCCCCTGGGGGACTAACATGAAAGGGAAGGGAGTCCAGGAGAGCTGGCTGTATTTCAAGGAATCCCTGTTGAGGTTACAGGGACAAACCATCCCGATGAGTCGAAAGAATAGTAAATATGGCAGGCGACCAGCTTGGCTTAATGGTGAAATCCTAGCGGATCTTAAACATAAAAAAGAAGCTTACAAGAAGTGGAAGGTTGGACATATGACCAGGGAAGAGTATAAAATATTGCTCGGGCATGTAGGAAAGATATCAGGAGGGCCAAATCGCACCTGGAGCTGCAGCTAGCAAGAGATGTCAAGAGTAACAAGAAGGGTTTCTTCAGGTATGTTGGCAACAAGAAGAAAGCCAAGGAAAGTGTGGGCCCCTTACTGAATGAGGGAGGCAAGCTAGTGACAGAGGATGTGGAAAAAGCTAATGTACTCAATGCTTTTTTTGCCTCTGTTTTCACTAACAAGGTCAGCTCCCAGACTGCTGTGCTGGGCAACACAAAATGGGGAAGAGATGGCCAGCCCTCTGTAGAGATAGAGGTGGTTAGGGACTATTTAGAAAAGCTGGACGTGCACAAGTCCATGGGGCCGGACGAATTGCATCCGAGAGTGCTGAAGGAATTGGCGGCTGTGATTGCAGAGCCCTTGGCCATTATCTTTGAAAACTCGTGGCGAACGGGGGAGTCCCGGATGACTGGAAAAAGGCTAATGTAGTGCCCATCTTTAAAAAAGGAAGAAGGAGGATCCTGGGAACTACAGGCCGGTCAGCCTCACCTCAGTCCCTGGAAAAATCATGGAGCAGGTCCTCAAAGAATCAATCCTGAAGCACTTAGAGGAGAGGAAAGTGATCAGGAACAGTCAGCATGGATTCACCAAGGGAAGGTCATGCCTGACTAATCTAATCGCCTTTTATGATGAGATTACTGGTTCTGTGGATGAAGGGAAAGCAGTGGATGTATTGTTTCTTGACTTTAGCAAAGCTTTTTGACACGGTCTCCCACAGCATTCTTGTCAGCAAGTTAAGGAAGTATGGGCTGGATGAATGCACTATAAGGTGGGTAGAAAGCTGGCTAGATTGTCGGGCTCAACGGGTAGTGATCAATGGCTCCATGTCTAGTTGGCAGCCGGTGTCAAGTGGAGTGCCCCAGGGGTCGGTCCTGGGGCCCGTTTTGTTCAATATCTTCATAAATGATCTGGAGGATGGTGTGGATTGCACTCTCAGCAAATTTGCGGATGATACTAAACTGGGAGGAGTGGTAGATACGCTGGAGGGGAGGGATAGGATACAGAAGGACCTAGACAAATTGGAAGATTGGGCCAAAAGAAATCTAATGAGGTTCAATAAGGATAAGTGCAGGGTCCTGCACTTAGGATGGAAGAATCCAATGCACCGCTACAGACTAGGGACCGAATGGCTCGGCAGCAGTTCTGCGGAAAAGGACCTAGGGGTGACAGTGGACGAGAAGCTGGATATGAGTCAGCAGTGTGCCCTTGTTGCCAAGAAGGCCAATGGCATTTTTGGATGTATAAGTAGGGGCATAGCGAGCAGATCGAGGGACGTGATCGTTCCCCTCTATTCGACACTGGTGAGGCCTCATCTGGAGTACTGTGTCCAGTTTTGGGCCCCACACTACAAGAAGGATGTGGATAAATTGGAAAGAGTACAGCGAAGGGCAACAAAAATGATTAGGGGTCTAGAGCACATGACTTATGAGGAGAGGCTGAGGGAGCTGGGATTGTTTAGTCTGCAGAAGAGAAGAATGAGGGGGGATTTGATAGCTGCTTTCAACTACCTGAAAGGGGGTTTCAAAGAGGATGGCTCTAGACTGTTCTCAATGGTAGCAGATGACAGAACGAGGAGTAATGGTCTCAAGTTGCAATGGGGGAGGTTTAGATTGGATATTAGGAAAAACTTTTTCACTAAGAGGGTGGTGAAACACTGGAATGCGTTACCTAGGGAGGTGGTAGAATCTCCTTCCTTAGAGGTTTTTAAGGTCAGGCTTGACAAAGCCCTGGCTAGGATGATTTAACTGGGACTTGGTCCTGCTTTGAGCAGGGGGTTGGACTAGATGACCTTCTGGGGTCCCTTCCAACCCTGATATTCTATGATTCTATGATTCTATGATTCTATGGTCCATGGCTGGGCTTTCTGAGAGGTACAGGAATACAAAGAGATACTAGTAATAACTTAAAAAGAAAAGGAGTACTTAGAATCATAGAATCATAGAATATCAGGGTTGGAAGGGACCCCAGAAGGTCATCTAGTCCAACCCCCTGCTCAAAGCAGGACCAAGTCCCAGTTAAATCATCCTAGCCAGGGCTTTGTCAAGCCTGACCTTAAAAACCTCTAAGGAAGGAGATTCTACCACCTCCCTAGGTAACGCATTCCAGTGTTTCACCACCCTCTTAGTGAAAAAGTTTTTCCTAATATCCAATCTAAACCTCCCCCATTGCAACTTGAGACCATTACTCCTCGTTCTGTCATCTGCTACCATTGAGAACAGTCTAGAGCCATCCTCTTTGAACCCCCTTTCAGGTAGTTGAAAGCAGCTATCAAATCCCCCCTCATTCTTCTCTTCTGCAGACTAAACAATCCCAGCTCCCTCAGCCTCTCCTCATAAGTCATGTGCTCTAGACCCCTAATCATTTTTGTTGCCCTTCGCTGTACTCTTTCCAATTTATCCACATCCTTCTTGTAGTGTGGGGCCCAAACTGGACACAGTACTCCAGATGAGGCCTCACCAGTGTCGAATAGAGGGGAACGATCACGTCCCTCGATCTGCTCGCTATGCCCCTACTTATACATCCCAAAATGCCATTGGCCTTCTTGGCAACAAGGGCACACTGCTGACTCATATCCAGCTTCTCGTCCACTGTCACCCTAGGTCCTTTTCCGCAGAACTGCTGCCGAGCCATTCGGTCCCTAGTCTGTAGCGGTGCATTGGATTCTTCCATCCTAAGTGCAGGACCCTGCACTTATCCTTATTGAACCTCATTAGATTTCTTTTGGCCCAATCTTCCAATTTGTCTAGGTCCTTCTGTATCCTATCCCTCCCCTCCAGCGTATCTACCACTCCTCCCAGTTTAGTATCATCCGCAAATTTGCTGAGAGTGCAATCCACACCATCCTCCAGATCATTTATGAAGATATTGAACAAAACGGGCCCCAGGACCGACCCCTGGGGCACTCCACTTGACACCGGCTGCCAACTAGACATGGAGCCATTGATCACTACCCGTTGCCCGACAATCTAGCCAGCTTTCTACCCACCTTATAGTGCATTCATCCAGCCCATACTTCCTTAACTTGCTGACAAGAATGCTGTGGAGACCGTGTCAAAAGCTTTGCTAAAGTCAAGAAACAATACATCCACTGCTTTCCCTTCATCCACAGAACCAGTAATCTCATCATAAAAGGCGATTAGATTAGTCAGGCATGACCTTCCCTTGGTGAATCCATGCTGACTGTTCCTGATCACTTTCCTCTCCTCTAAGTGCTTCAGGATTGATTCTTTGAGGACCTGCTCCATGATTTTTCCAGGGACTGAGGTGAGGCTGACCGGCCTGTAGTTCCCAGGATCCTCCTTCTTCCCTTTTTTAAAGATGGGCACTACATTAGCCTTTTTCCAGTCATCCGGGACTTCCCCCGTTCGCCACGAGTTTTCAAAGATAATGGCCAAGGGCTCTGCAATCACAGCCGCCAATTCCCTCAGCACTCTCGGATGCAATTCGTCCGGCCCCATGGACTTGTGCACGTCCAGCTTTTCTAAATAGTCCCTAACCACCTCTATCTCTACAGAGGGCTGGCCATCTCTTCCCCATTTTGTGTTGCCCAGCACAGCAGTCTGGGAGCTGACCTTGTTAGTGAAAACAGAGGCAAAAAAAGCATTGAGTACATTAGCTTTTTCCACATCCTCTGTCACTAGCTTGCCTCCCTCATTCAGTAAGGGGCCCACACTTTCCTTGGCTTTCTTCTTGTTGCCAACATACCTGAAGAAACCCTTCTTGTTACTCTTGACATCTCTTGCTAGCTGCAGCTCCAGGTGCGATTTGGCCCTCCTGATATCTTTCCTACATGCCCGAGCAATATTTTTATACTCTTCCCTGGTCATATGTCCAACCTTCCACTTCTTGTAAGCTTCTTTTTTATGTTTAAGATCCGCTAGGATTTCACCATTAAGCCAAGCTGGTCGCCTGCCATATTTACTATTCTTTCGACTCATCGGGATGGTTTGTCCCTGTAACCTCAACAGGGATTCCTTGAAATACAGCCAGCTCTCCTGGACTCCCTTCCCTTTCATGTTAGTCCCCAGGGGATCCTGGCCATCTGTTCCCTGAGGGAGTCAAAGTCTGCTTTCCTGAAGTCCAGGGTCCGTATCCTGCTGCTTACCTTTCTTCCCTGCGTCAGGATCCTGAACTCAACCAACTCATGGTCACTGCCTCCCAGATTCCCATCCACTTTTGCTTCCCCCACTAATTCTACCCAGTTTGTGAGCAGCAGGTCAAGAAAAGCGCTCCCCCTAGTTGGCTCCCCTAGCACTTGCACCAGGAAATTGTCCCCTACGCTTTCCAAAAACTTCCTGGATTGTCTATGCACCGCTGTATTGCTCTCCCAGCAGATATCAGGAAAATTAAAGTCACCCATGAGAATCAGGGCATGCGATCTAGTAGCTTCCGTGAGTTGCCGGAAGAAAGCCTCATCCACCTCATCCCCTGGTCCGGTGGTCTATAGCAGACTCCCACCATGACATCACTCTTGTTGCACACACTTCTAAACTTAATCCAGAGACACTCAGGTTTTTCCACAGTTTCGTACCGGAGCTCTGAACAGTCATACTGCTCCCTTACATACAGTGCTACTCCCCCACCTTTTCTGCCCTGCCTGTCCTTCCTGAACAGTTTATAACCATCCATGACTGTACTCCAGTCATGTGAGTTATCCCACCAAGTCTCTGTTATTCCAATCACGTCATAATTCCTTGACATCACCAGGACCTCCAGTTCTCCCTGCTTGTTTCCAAGGCTTTGTGCATTTGTATATAAGCACTTGAGATAACCTGTTGATCGCCCCTCATTCCCAGTATGAGGCAGGAGCCCTCCCCTCACAGACATTCCTGCCTGTGCTTCCTCCCGGTATCCCGCTTTCCCACTTACCTCAGGGCTTTGGTCTCCTTCCCCGGTGACCTAGTTTAAAGCCCTCCTCACTAGGTTAGCCAGCCTGCTGGCAAAGATGTTCTTCCCTCTCTTCGTAAGATGGAGCCCGTCTCTGCCCAGCACTCCTCCTTCATGGAACACCATCCCATGGTCAAAGAATCCAAAGCCTTCTCTCCGACACCACCTGCGTAGCCATTCGTTGACCTCCACGATTCGACGGTCCCTACCCAGGCCTTTCCTTCCACGGGGAGGATGGACGAGAACACCACTTGCGCCTCCAACTCCTTTATCCTTCTTCCCAGAGCCACGTAGTCCGCAGTGATCCGCTCAAGGTCATTCTTGGCAGTATCATTGGTGCCCCGTGGAGAAGCAGGAAGGGGTAGCGATCCGACGGCTTGATGAGTCTCGGCAGTCTCTCCGTCACATCACGAATCTTAGCCCCTGGCAAGCAGCAGACTTCTCGGTTTTCCCGGTCAGGGCGGCAGATAGATGACTCAGTCCCCCGGAGGAGAGAGTCCCCGACCACCACCACCCGCCTTCTCCTCTTGGGAGTGGTGGTCGTGGAACCCCCAACCTCAGGACATCGCATCTCATGCCTCCCAACCAGCGGAGTCTCCTTCTGCTTTCTCCCCCAGACCTATCATCTGGTCCACTCTCCGCAATGGTACCTGTGGAGAGAACATGAAAGCGGTTAGTTACCTGTGTCTGTGTTACTGGAACCCGGACATTCCGCTTACCTCTTCTGGAGGTCACATGTTGCCAAGCTTCTTCACTGGCCTCTTGGCTCCTCTGTGCAACCTGCTCTACATCTTTAGAGCTTTGTGCCCCTAGAAGGCTATCCTGAGTTTGGTCCAGAAAATCCTCAGTCTCTCGTATACAACGCAGGGTCGTTACCTGTTGCTCCAGACCTTCAATCTTCTCTTCCAATATGGAGACCAGCTTGCACTTTGTACAGACAAAGTCGCTTCTGTCCTGTGGAAGAAAGACAAACATGGCACATCCAGTGCAGGTCACAACAGCTGAACCCCCCCCTTCCATATCACCTACCTACTATGAGCTTCCTCAGAGACGTTGGCAAGATGTAAGCCTCACTGGGCTCACTCCAGGCGAACTCCCAGGCAAACTCCTGCTGTGAGCTGCTCTGCTGTCCCCGCTGCTCAGCTGGTTCGCTGCCCATCGGATGCATCCGATGAAGTGAGCTGTAGCTCACGAAAGCTTATGCTCTAATAAATTTGTTAGTCTCTAAGGTGCCACAAGTACTCCTTTTCTTTTTGCGAATACAGACTAACACGGCTGCTACTCTGAAACTAGTAATAACTTGGGGCCTAAGAACAATCCAGTCTGGGGAAGTAGTTGTGTCTGATCAGAGAGCAGGGTTGGCCTTGTGGTTGAGATGCGAGCCTGGGATTTGTTTCCAATTTCTGCCCCAGACTCCCTGAGTGACCTGTGTGAGTCAACTGCTCTGTGCCCCATCTGCAAAGCAAGGGCTGTTTCCCCTGTCTGATTGGACTGGAGCTGTCTGGAGTGTGGACTGTTGCATACAGAAAGCAGTTAGCACAATGGGGCCTCGATCTTGCTTGGCTCAGGTATTCGCGTTGTACAGGTCTGTCTTTGACGCTACAGTCCTTACACTAGAGGCCATTAGAGTGGAGCTCACAATAAGTTAGAAACCCGAACCCAGCCCCGTTTCACGCCATCACCTCCATGCAAACCTCAATGCATCATGGCCATGTTTGCCCAAGGGCAGCCTGGTGCAGGGGATGAAGAGCGTCAGCTGCCTGGCTTAGTGCTGGCTCCTCTCTGTAAGTGGCTGTCCCATCTTAGCTATCCACTTCCCCACGCAGCCAGCCTGCTAGCTGCCCCATTCCTCTGGAGATGTGTAGATAGGGAGCATCTACCACCGGGGGTGGGCCTGGTCTTGCTTGGAGCCTCTAGGTGCTAATGCAGTGGGGTTTACAAACTTCATATTGAGCATCGGCAGAAGGGAGAGGAGATTCCCAGCTCATGGGCAATCAGGAGGATTAAACCCTTGTGCAGCTGCCAGAACTGCCCGTTGGAGAGACATGCACCCCCAGCTGGGACCAATAAAAAAAGCAAGCCCAGCTAGAAAGGAAGGAGAACAGAGAGGAAAAGGAGGCAGGAAGGCTTGGGCTAGCAGAGGGGCAATCGGCTGCCTCTAAGAAACTGACAAAGAGACAAAAGATGACCAGAAGCCCTAGAGGGCTGATAGGCTCAGTTTAGGTTAGGAATTTATGGACTGGTCCAGTTGAAGGGGACCAGTTAGAAGGTGCTATATTGTCATGATTAGCAAATACGCTGTATTCAGGGGACCCAGATGTAGGGATCCAGATGCAGTGCCATAGCTGCCCCCCACACACACACACACACACACACACCAGCTGCACCCCCACTGAATACAGTATGCTAGAGCGAGGGTTCACGGGAAGGCAAGCTTGGTGATTTAACAAGCTGGACATTGTAATTACTGACGACTTCTACACCCTGACTCTGGGTGTCACGATAAAGGACCAGACGCTGAGATGTGTCTAAGGCCAGGCTTACACTAAAAACGTAGGTCAACCCAGCTATGTTGCTGGGGGGGGGTGAAAAATCCACCCCCCGGAGCAGCATCGTTAAGCCGACCTAACCCCTAGTATAGACAGCACTACGTCAGCGGAAAAATTCTTCCTCCAACCTTGCTAGTGCCTTTCAGGGAGGTGGGTTATCTACAGTGAAGGGAGAACCCTTCCTGTCGCTGGAGCAGGTGTCTACACAAGAGCTACAGCAGCAGTTCTAGTGGAGACATGGCCTCACTCAGTCTAGAGGGAGTCTGACCTTCCTCAAGACCCCAGTCCCATGCATATTGCAGATCCCCTGTGGACTCACTTAGACTGACTCACTTAGATTCGTGCTCACTTGCCACTGTGTGACTTACAATCCCCTTCGTATATGCCGTGTAGTGGTAACTGTCAATCCCAGGATATCAAAGACAAGGTGGGTTAAGTAATATCTTCTATGGGACCCGAAGAAGAGCTCTGTGGGGCTCAAAAGCTTGTCACTCTCACCAACAGAAGTTGGTCCAATAAAAGAGATTGCCTCACCCCTTGTCTCTCCAACCCCCTTCTGATGCAGCTGGCCCAGTGAATCTGAGCATCAGAAAATTTAATTTGGTGCCACTCACATGGGGACGGGGAGGGTGACCATGTGGTTAAGGCACTGGCTCTAGGATTCAGGAAAGTGGCATTCACTTCCTTGCTCTGCCATAGATTCTTTCTATGACCCTGGGCAAGTCACTTAATGGCTGTGTGTCTCAGTAAAAGGGGATAAGAACACTTGCATTCTCCAGCTCTTTGTCCGTCTTGTCTACTTAAATTGTAAAATCTTTAGGGCACAATAGAGACCTGTTCCTGGTTCTGGCTTCCATGTTCTACTGTAATGCAGAGAATTAAAAAAATACCAAAACTATCCCCAGGAAGTAAGAGAAGGTAAAATAAAGCTTACAGATTTGTCTGAGTTCTTGGTGTAAATTTTATCTCAGTGTAGACCTACCCTTACCCATCATCTGAGTGGCTGTAAGCAGACCAAATTTACACTTCTGGGCACATCACCAGTGAATGTAGCCTTGAGATTGTCTTCATCTATCTAGGTAATAAACGGTCATCAAATTGTATGGATTTGAAACACGGACATTGCTTAAACAAGACACCAGGAGGCTGGTGGTATGTCATATGCATTGCCAGAGCCAACTACTGGGTATAAGGTGGTTTGATTTATCAGTAGTAGGGACGTGTCATTGAAATGGGAGACAGTTGGAAGTTGCTAGTGTAATCTCTGCACCTGCTTCTAATATTGAGCAAATCAAGCAAAAGATGCTACAGCACTGGAGAAAGGAACAACAGGGTAGGAGAATGGACAACAAGAGGATAGATAGTGCTAATACCAGTGACAGTAACAGCCAGGTAGGCAATACTGTGGTAAAATGATTGTGTCTAATCAGGCGAGGAATCTGAGCAAAGCCAAAAAGAAACAACTAAGATTTCTGTATAGCAATGCAAGAAGCCTGGGTAACAATGTGCAGGAGCTAGAATTCCTGGCATAAGATGAGAAACCAGATACTACAGGGATAGTGGAAACAGTGGAACAGAAGTCATGACTGGAATTCAGGTACTGAAGAGTATGTGCTGTTCAGCAAAGAAAGAAACAAAGGTAAAGGTGGGGCAGTCACATTGTATATTAATGGTGAGGTAGACTGTAAAGAAATTAGAAGTGATGGAATGGATACAATGGAATCTGTTTGGATCAAAATCATTTTGAAGAAGAATGGTAACAGAGACTCCACAGGGATCGTGCTTGGGATCTGCTACAGAACCCCACCATCCAATTCGGCTATGAGTCGAGACCTTTAATATGGTTAATGAAATAAACACTACTGAGAATTGTATGGTTAGGGAAGACTTTAAACCCAGATATAGACTGGAGGACAAGTGCTACTAATAATAGTAGGGCCCAGATATTCCTGGAGAGCCAACAGATTTCTTCACCAAATAGTCACTGAACCAACAAAAACATTTTAGATTTCGTATTGGGAAACAGCCAGGATCTCATTGAAGAACTGCTTGAAGAGGACAATCTTGGTTTGAGTGATCATGAGTTAATTCAGTTTAAACTAAATGGAAGAATAAACAAAAATAGGTCTGCAACTAGGGTCCTTGATTTCAAAAGGGCAAACTTTACAAAATTAAGGGAATTAGCTAGTGGACTGGACTGAAGAACTCATGGATCTGAATGTGGAGGAGGTTTGGAATTTCTGCAACTTTGATTTAAAGTAATTATCTGAAGCCTGCATCCCAAGCAAGCGAAAAATGTGTGTAAGGAATGGTTGCAAACCAAACTGGATGAGCAAGCATCTCAAACAGGTAGGTTATTAAGAGAGAGCCTACAAGGAATGGAAGAAGAGTTGGATCAGTAAGGAAAGCTATCTCTTGGAGGTCAGAAAGTGTAGGGGGAAAAGTGAGAACTGCCAAAAGCCAAGCAGAGTTGGACCTTGAAAAGGAAATTAAAACCAACAGTAAAAGGTTCTATAGCCATATAAATAATGAGAAAACAAGGAAAGAAGAAATGAGGCCACTAAACACTGAAGATGGGGTGGAGATTAAAGATAATCTAGGCATGGCCCAACACCTAAACAAATATTTTGCCTCTGTTTTTAATACAGGTAATGAGGAGTTTAGGGGTAGTGGCACATTGCCTAATAGGAAAGAGGAGTAGTAGAAATTATCACATCTGAGATGGAAGTCAAATGCAAATGGCTTAATGGGACTAAATTGTAGGGCCGAATAATCTCCATCCAAGAATATTAAAAGGAACTGGCATATGAAATTTGCAAGCCCAATAGCAAGGATTTTTAAAGAATCCATAAACTCAGGGGTTGTACTCTGTGACTGGAGAATTGCAAATATAGCACCTATATTTAAGAAAGGGGGGAGAAAGTGTCCAGGAAACTACAGGCCTATTAGTTTGACCTCAGTTATATGCAAGGTCTTAGATTTTTTTTTTTGAAAGAGGAAGTAGTTAAGGACTTAGAGGTAAACAGTAATTGAGATAAAACACTACATGGTTTTACAGAAGATAGAGCATGCCAGACAAACTTGATCTCTTTCTTCAAGATAACTGATTTTCTAGACAAAGGAAATGTAGTAGATCTAATCTACATGGATTTCAGTAAGGCGTTTGATACAGTTCCACATGAGAAATTAATAATTAAATTGGATAAAATGGGGATTAATATGAGAATCAGTGGGTAATGAACTGGTTAAGGGAGAGACTACAACAAGTCATACCGAAAGGTGAACTGTCAGGCTGGAGGGAGGTTACTAGTGGAGTTCCTCAAGGATCGGTCTTGGGAACAATCTTATTTAACATCCTCATTAATGACCTAGGCACAAAAAATGGGAATGTGCCTGTAAAATTTGCAAATGACACAAAATTTGCAGATTGCCAATATGGAGGACGACCAGAATATCCTACGAGTAGGTCTGGTTGACCTTGAAAAACTGGAGTAGTAGAAATGGGGTGAACTTTAATAGTGCAACGTGCAAGGTCATGCATTTAGGGACTAACAACAAGAACTTTTGCTTTCAACTGGATACAGAGGAGGAGAAAGATGTGGGTGTATTGGTTGACCACAGGATGACTATGAGCTGCCAGTGTGATGCGGCCGTGAAAAAGGCTAATGCAATTTTAGGATGCCTCAGGTGAGGTATTTCCAGTAGAGACAGGGAAGTGTTAGTACCATTATACAAGGCACTGGTGAGCCCTCATCTGGAATATTGTGTGCAGTTCTGGTCTGCCACATGTAAGAAGGATGAATTCAAACTGGAACAGGTGCAGAGAAGGGTTACTAGGAGATCAGAAGAATGGAAAACTTACCTTA
Source organism: Dermochelys coriacea (assembly GCF_009764565.3). Taxonomy (NCBI): domain Eukaryota; kingdom Metazoa; phylum Chordata; order Testudines; family Dermochelyidae; genus Dermochelys; species Dermochelys coriacea. The sequence continues at coordinate 142,586,966 of NC_050071.1, forward strand.
TGAGAGGATATTTAAAGAGCTTGGCTAGTTTAGGCTCACCAAACGAAGGCTCGGGGGAGATATGACTGCTCTTATAAATACATCCAAGGGATAAACACCAGGGAGGGAGAGGAGTTGTTTCAGCTAAGAGCCAAATTTTGGCACAACAACAAATGGACATAAACTGGCCAACAATAAATTTAGGCTTGAACTTAGAGAAAGATTTCTAACTATCAGAGGAATGGAGGGGATGGTATGATGAGATTACCTACAGTGGCATATGGCCCATCCGTGACTGCTTTTAGTCAATATCTACAATGGCTGGAGATGGGACAGTAGATGTGGAGGGCTCTGAGTTACTACAGAAAATTCTTACCCAGGTGTCTGGCTAGTGGAACTCAGACACCTGGCTCAGGGTCTAACTGATCACCCTACATAGAGATGGGAAGGAATTTTTCCCCAGCTCAGATTAGCAGAGACCCCTTTTCACCTTCTTCAGTGTGGGGCATTGGTCACTTGCTGGTTTGAACTACAGTAAATGGTGGATTCTCTGTAACTTGAATTCTTTATATCCAGATTTAAGGACTCCAGTAACTCAGCCAGAGGTTAAGGGCAAATTACAGGAGTGGATGGGTGAGGTTCTGTGGCCTGCAGTGCATAGTAGGTCAGACTAGATGATCATGGTGGTCCCTTCTGGCCTTAAAGCCTATAAGAACTGGCCTCAAGAGAACTGAAGTCACCAGTGGCCACCACTGGCCGGCCTTTTGGTCATGTTGCCCTTCTCAGAGACAAAGTCCCCACACATTGAACTCTGAAGATTGGACATGAGGTCAGAAGGGGACCCTCCCTGGTCACAGACTGGCGGTGTCCACACAGTCGCTCATGATTAACCTGGCTGCACAGGATCAGTAATGACCCTGTGGAGCTCTTAGACGCCTGGGATAAAGCCACGGACACTTGGCACTACAGACCTCCACTGTCTAAGCGTATTGTTGTTGTTGATTTCAGGCCAGGTTGTAGCAGGTTCTGAGCAGAATCTAAGGGTGAGGGGAGGCAAAAGGGGCTTCCCTACTCCCATCAGGCACCTTCCCAAAGGGCAGCTGCAATCCTGGTACTGAGTGCAAGGAAAAGGGGATATGCAGTGGGGCTGGTGGTATTAGCTACCCTGGAGACTGGGCTGTCTTCTGCTCCTACTAGCCGACTGCAGCCAGTGCAGTGAGGAGTGCATGCTGCAACCTCTAAATCCTCACCTGTGTGCCCTGCAAGCAAAATGCCTTCTGTTGGTGGGTGGTGCTGGTGCATGGATCAGACCTCACAGCAAGCATCCCTGGCTTCTCTCTCTTGTGGGACAGGAATGCTCCCCCACTACACGGGTCACTCCATGTACTAGGAGTACAGTGTGTTTCATGCACATGAGCCTGGGTAGGTGGAACAGCACATGGACTAATGGTGTTTGAGTCTTGTGGTTAGGATGCTAGCCTGGGATGGGTGCAGTCTGGAATATCTCTCTATCCCCATCTGAAAGCATCCATCCATCTTTTTATCCCCTTATCTACCCATCTCTCCCGCTATTCCCATATCTATCTGTCCCTTACCACCCCAGGATTTGAGCATCTGCCTGTCAGAGAGTGGGAAGTGGGCAGTCAAGCTGAGTGGTTAGAGCAGCAGCGGCCAGGAATAGGGGCCCAGGGCTGGAGCCGGGGTCAGAGGCCAGATGCCAGAGCTAATGGTCAGAGCCGGAGTCAAGAATCAGAGCTGAGGGTCAGAGCCGGGTTACCTGGAGTGATGGCAGGCAAGAGCAGGGTTGGGAACAAGGCAGGAGCTATTGCAGCTGTGGGCAAATGATTTGTGCAGCTGCTGAAATGCTGCTGTTGCTGGTCGTGAGTCGGCTGACCCTTCCCACCAATCAGGCGGGTTAGCCAAGCAGGCAGCCGACTACAGGCCAGCTGCACTTGTTAGGTTGCCCAGAGACTGGCTCTTCTGCCAGTCTGCCTTGATCGCTAACTCTTCCTGCATTACTTAAGATAACAGTGGTTCTTTTTCTCTTCCTTCCTTTTCTGGTCACAGGCAAACAATGTGTGTTTTAATATGGCTAAATGTGAAGGTATACTTCTAGGAACAAAGAATGCAGGCCATGCTAACAGGATGTGGTGCGGGTGGGGGGGTCTCTATCCTGGGAAGAAGTGATTCTGTAAAAGATTTGGGAGTCATGGTGGGTAATCAGCAGCTCCCAGATTGATGCTGTGGTTGAAAGGGCTCATGCAGTCTTGGAACGTATAAACAGGGGAATCTCGAGTAGGAGCAGAGAGGTTATTTTACATTGGTATTTGGCACTAGTGTGACCTCTGCTGTAATCTTGTGTCTAGGTCTGGTGCCCGCAATTCAAGAAGGATATTGATAAATTGGAGAGGGTCCCGAGAAGAGCCATAACAAGAAGGATTAAAGGATTAGAAAACCTGCATTATAGAGATAGACTCAAGGAGTTTCATCTCTTCAGCTTAACAAAGAGAAGGTAAAGGGGTGATTTTATCACAATCTATAATTACATAAAAGAGGACAAATATTTAACAATGGGCTTTTCGATCTAGCAGAGAGTTTTAACACAGGCCCGTGGCTGGAACCTGAGGCTTGACAAATTCAGATTGGAAATAAGGCGTTCATATTTAACAGTAAGAGTAATTTTAACCACTGGAACAATTTAGGTAAGAGTCGTGGTAGATTCTCCCTCACTGACCATGTTTAAATCAAGATGAAATGTTTCTCTAACAGCTCTGCTTTAGGAATTATTTTGGGGAAGTTCTTTGGCCTCTGTGATACAGGGGGTCAGATAATCAGACTGTTCCCTTCTGGCCTTGGAAGCTAGGAAATCTATGAAGGTAGGGAAGTTTCTCTTTTAAAGGAGCAATGTGCTATAGTCTGCAGTGCAGACTCACAGCACCCGACCGATGGGGTGGGAGGGCTTGGCACACTGGATAAGCATTCTACAGTGTCTGTGGCCATGAATTGGCAGCTCCATAAAGCAAACCGATGCTGCTATCGGGCTGGCTGATATGAGCTCAAGCACAATGTGTCAAACCCCGGATGACTGTAGGAGAATGCCTGGCATAGGGAGGAGGTAGATGCTTGCAAAACAAGTAAGCCTGGCTCTCCTCTGCTATGTGGCAATAACAGGAGCATGCCAAGGTCAAGGAGAGAATGAGCGTTGGGTACAGAGGAATCCTGCCAGAATCCTGTGTGGCAGAAAGCTCTTTGCACAGCTGAGGTGTTACTTGCACGGCCTGCCATTTATGAAGCAGGCAGAGTGACGTTTGCTAGCTAACCCTGCAGCCTTGCAAGGGACCAGTATTCCTGGGCAGCCGGAACGGGGCTGGCTCTCAAATTTAGCAACACATCCCGTCTCTGCTAAACCAACGCATTCCTTAAAAGAGCTGGGCCATTCATGCAGCATATTTGTGGTTCACCACACAGCTTCTTGAGGCGATAGCCAATGAGTGATCTGCCAAGGCTCCCATTTCAACCCTTTTTAATATCGCACTTGGGTCATTTGGACTTAGACATGAAGCATCCCCGCCCTATTAAATCTGCCAGTCAGCCCTCCCGCTAAGTAAATGTCAACAACAATACCAAGTGCTTGGGGTTCATTCTGCCATTGAATGAACAGGTTTTCAGCTGGAAATGCAGTGGCTTCCCTTGCGTCCTTTCCTAGTCTCCCGGCCTGAGTCACTGTTCCAGTCCTTCCTGACCTTTACTGTGCTCCACCTCTGAGGTGCTCAAAGTGCCACCAACCAACAAAGAACCCTCAGACCCCTGGGGACTCATCCTTACGGAGAATGGGTGATGCTGCTAAAGAAGATGTGCAAAGCATCCTTTTGGCACAAGGCACAAAACCTGATTCACGTTTAATAGTTCTGTTCCCAGGGCCATAACTCCACAGGTACAGTGGAAAAGCTGAGAAGTTTTCCTTGATTTTTTTCCTTATGTTCATGGGACCTTGTTCTTGATTCACCCATATTAAAAAAGGTGACAATATGCTGTTCTGGTGCTGCCTGCTGCCTGTGATACTAGCCTTAACTTGGGTTGCTGGTCTAATCGGGTATGATGGCTCCTATGAAAATAATAGCACTTTGTACTTTGATAGCACCTTCCAGCAAAGGTTCATAGATTTAAAAGTCATTACGATCGTCAAGTCTCATCTCCTACATAACACAGGCCAAAAAATCCCACCCCGTGATTCTTACCACAGGCACCAACTTTGTTCTTTCCCGGGGCCGGGGGGGGAGGTACTTGACCCCTGCTCCACCCCAGGGCCTGCCCCCACTCCACCTCTTCCCCCAAATCCCCAACCCACTTCTTCCCACCCATCCTCCTCCTGCTCTGCCCCCACCCCACTTCTTCCCTCCCCGTTCCACCCCCTCCCCCGAACGCACCCCATCCTCGCTCCTCCCTCTTCTCCCCAGCATCTCCTGCATGCCACTAAACAGCTGATCCGCGGTGGGCGGGAGGTGCTGATCAGCAGGGCAGCCGGCAGGCAGGAGGGCTGAGGGGGAGGAGCTGCTAGGGGGTGCTCAGCACCCACCATGGAGTCGGCGCCTATGATTCCTACATTAAACCCTATAATCGACACTTGAACGAATGCGTATCATCTAGAAAGGCATCCAGTCCTCATGCACAGGTGTCCAGTGACGGGCAATTTACTGGGGTCTCTCGGGAAGCCGTTTCAATCGTGAGTGTTGAACGTTAAAAATGTGCACCTCATTTCCGGTCTGAATTTGTGTAACCTCATCTTCCAGCTGCTGGATTTCTTTGGCTTTCAAAGTGCTTTGAAAATAACCAGGAATGCAGCTTCACAATCTCCTTTGGTGAGCTAGGAGATTATCGTCATTATCATTCAGAGAAATTGAGGCAAAGAGAGTTTGAGTTACCCCTAAGCAGACAGAGGATCCCAAATCTCCTAACTCCCAGTCTTGTGCCCCCAATCATATGCTACCCATTCCCTTCTGTCCCATCACATGACAGCAAAGCCATCATAAAAAGACAGCATAATGTAGAGTGCTGAGGACAATAAAATATGACTTTCTTTTGTCTAGCATCTTTCATGAAAGCTGCTTCCAATGCTGAACAGGGCAACTGCTGAGCTAAATCATTTCAGAAAGGGAAAGCTATTCAGAGGTCTAGTCCAAGGGGAAGATGAAAAGCTGTGCTCTGCCACCAGCAAAGGATGATGAGGCAGTGAGGCTATCCCAGATGGCAGAAGCAGCAGCGGGGACGGCTCTCACGCCAGCAGCGAATGGAGAAGGAGAAGGCAGGTGCTAAATGAGTGAAGACATAAGTGAATACTGCTCAGGGAATGAGCAGATGGCTCAGATGGGCCATGGAAACCTTCACTTCTAGCTCATGTCCTGACCCCTCTCCCCCAACACACACCATGCTGAGAACACCCGAAGTTCACTGCTGCTTGAAGGCACCTTTGTCAAATGAGTTGGTGGTCATCTACCACCATGGCGTTTGAGTGATTAAGAGACCAAATTCCTCTCTCAGCCCTAGAGCTGACCCTTCCAGGGCTGCTGGGCAGCGGGTGGGGAAGGCAAGGAAGCAGTGACCAAAGGATCGAACTGCAATCTTCTCTATTATTGCTCTGACACATTGCACCTAGAGGCCCCAACACTCGGAGACAGACAGCCCCACAGAGCAGATAAGCAAGGAAATACCATTATCCTCATTTTACAGAGGTACCGAGAGATTAAACATCCTGTGCTAAAGTCACGCAGGGAGTTCGTAGCACAGCCAGGACTTGAACCCCGGTTTTCACAAGGCCAAGCCAGTTCCTTAACTGCAAGACCATCCTTCCCCACAGTGAATCAACCTTAAAAACCTGGACTTTATTTGATCACAGCTGTGTCCCATTCAGCCAGGGCTTGGAGTGAACATGTCTGGGTCAGCTTCTTTCCTCCCTGTCATTTCCTGCCTTCTGCATAACCACAACCAGTTTTGAGTCTGGTGTGGGTCACTGCACCTTCTGCTGCAACAAAGTCCTCTCCCCTCATCCACCCCTACTGCCAAGGCTCGGGTCACAAGCTATTCCCCCAGCTGACCCACTCCCATTCCTGTCCAGTGTCCCTCCCCTGCTGCCTCCCAGGGCTTGCTGCAGTTACACATATTCTCTTGCTCTGACTACTGTGAGTGAAGCAATGTGAGAAGCATCAAACAATATCCATTGTAGAGTAGCCGGGAATCCCAAAAATAAGGAGATTGTGCCCTCGCATGGTCAAATGAGTGTGGTTCTTTTCTAAATAGACAGAGGCTTTTAGGTCGAGTTTCAGACTAGCAGCCGTGTTAGTCTGTATTCGCAAAAAGAAAAGGAGGACTTGTGGCACCTTAGAGACTAACAAATTTATTTGAGCGTAAGCTTTCGTGAGCTACAGCTCACTTCATCGGATGCATTCAGTGGAAAATACAGTGGGGAGATGATTTATATACACAGAGAACATGAAACAATGGGTGTTATCATACACACTGTAAGGAGAGTGATCACTTAAGATGAGCTATTAGCAGCGTTGGGGCGGGGAGGAAGAAAACCTTTTGTAGTGATAATCAAGGTGGGCCATTTCCAGCAGTTGACAAGAACGTCTGAGGAACAGTGGCGGATGGGGGGGAATAACATGGGGAAATAGTTTTACTTTGTGTAATGACCCATCCACTCCCAGTCTCTATTCAAGCCTAAGTTAGTTGTATCCAGTTTGCAAATAAATTCCAATTCAGCAGTCTCTCGTTGGAGTCTGTTTTTGAAGGTTTTTTTTTGAGGAATAGCCACTCTTAGGTCTGTAATCGAGTGACCAGAGAGACTGAAGTGGTCTCCGACTGGTTTTTGAATGTTATAATTCTTGACGTCCGATTTGTGTCCATTTATTCTTTTACGTAGAGACTGTCCAGTTTGACCAATATACATGGCAGAGGGGCATTGCTGGCACATGATGGCATATATCACATTGGTAGATGCGCAGGTGAACGAGCCTCTGATAGTGTGGCTGATGTGATTAAGCCCTATGATGGTGTCCCCTGAATAGATATGTGACACAGTTGGCAACGGGCTTTGTTGCAAGGATAGGTTCCTGGGTTAGTGGTTCTGTTGCATGGTGTGTGGTTGCTGGTGAGTATTTGCTTCAGGTTGGGGGGCTGTCTGTAAACAAGGACTGGCCTGTCTCCCAAGATCTGTGAGAGTGATGGGTTGTCCTTCAGGATAGGTTGTAGATCCCTGATGAGGTGTTGGAAAGGTTTTAGTTGGGGGCTGAAGGTGATGGCTAGTGGCGTTCTGTTCTTTTCTTTGTTGGGCCTGTCCTGTAGTAGGTGACTTCTGGGTATTCTTCTGGCTCTGTCAATCCATTCCTTCACTTCAGCAGGTGGATATTGTAATTGTAAGAATGCTTGATAGAGATCTTGTAGGTGTTTGTCTCTGTCTGAGGGGATGGAGCAAATGCAGTTGTAACGTAGAGCTTGGCTGTAGACAATGGATCGTGTGGTGTGATCTGGGTGAAAGTTGGAGGCATGTAGGTAGGAATAGCGGTCAGTAGGTTTCCGGTATAGGGTGGTGTTTATGTGACCATCGCTTATTAGCACCGTAGTGTCCAGGAAGTGGATCTCTTGTGTGGACTGGTCCAGGCTGAGGTTGATGGTGGGATGGAAATTGTTGAAATCATGGCGGAATTCCTCAAGGGCTTCTTTTCCATGGGTCCAGATGATGAAAATGTCATCAATGTAGTGCAAGTAGAGTAGGGGCATTAGCGGACTAGAGCTGAGGAAACGTTGTTCCAAGTCAGCCATGAAAATGTTGGCATACTGTGGGGCCATGAGGGTACCCATCGCGGTGCCGCTGATTTGAAGGTATACATTGTCCCCAAATGTGAAACAGTTATGGGTGAGGACAAAGTCACAAAGTTCAGCCACCAGGTTAGCCGTGACAGTATCGGGGATACTGTTCCTGACGGCTTGTAGTCCATCTTTGTGTGGAATGTTGGTGTAGAGGCTTCGACATCCACAGTGGCCAGGATGATGTTATCTGGAAGATCACCAATGGACTGTAGTTTCCTCAGGAAGTCAGTGGTGTCTCAAAGATAGCTGGGAGTGCTGGTAGCATTGTGCCTGAGGAGAGAATCTACATAGCCAGACAATCCTGCTGTCAGGGTGCCAATGCCTGAGATGATGGGGCATCCAGGATTTCCAGGTTTATGGATCTTGGGTAGCAGATAGAAGAGTTCGGCTCGTGCTGGTTTTCTGAGTTGCGCTTGGGAGCAGCTTTCAGCTCGCCCTAAATTCATTTTCCTTCCTCATCCCAGGATTTAAAATTGCTTTTGTTGGTTCTAAGCATTTCTAGAGGCAAGTCAAAAAACCAGCAACCTCCAAACAAACACAACTCTAAAGTGATGGTATTACTGCAAGCAGAGGTGATCGGATCAGGACTGCTGCTTCGCTGTGCTCCCCCCCCAACCCAACCCAACCCTTGATCCTGCAAGTTAAGGGGGTGGGTGGATTCTGTATTCGGATGGGAGACCACCAACTAACACACAGGGGGCTACGAGGAGCTTTGGTACTATGGATGATGGCTTAGTATCATGGTTGATGACTTTCTCCCTCAGTCAACTCCAACATGGTTTTATAGAGTAATGTTGAAACATATGATAAAACAGAGAGGCCAACAACCACAACTTGTTAGAAGAAAGGTCCCATAGGTCTTTTTATAAGATTAAGGGGATTAATTCCTAGTGTCTAGTCAAACCTAGTATTCTTCTTCACTTCCTGTCCTAAACTTTTTAATGGTGTTTCTGCATGGCTATTAAACAGTTGCTGTCTTAATCCCCAGAAGTGGCTGCATTTCATTGTTGGACAAAGTGATTTCTGGATATAAGTCTACAAAGGGGATGTGTGGGAGACATGAAACATGCTATAAAATAGAAACTGTTATTATGCATTGAGGTATCTGGCATAGGCTTGGCAACTGGCAGGCCAGCATCACTTTGCTTCTGTTCAGCAGCAGGAGGCAATTCCCCGTCCAATGGCGATCACTCTGGGGGGGTGAATCTTCATGGCCAAACACCCCCTCCCAACAACTGACAACCTGACCCTTTCTAGACCAGTTTGAGGCCCCGCACGTCCCAGGCTCAGCCCTGAAACCTCAGTGCCTTCTACTTGGGGCTGTTGCAGACTGTTGTTCAGAGTAGAGCTGGGGAAAAATATTCCCCATAGTTTCTGGGGGTTAAAATATAAAACATCCATGCAGGGCTGAGACTCCTGCAGACACAGTCCAATAGGGCTTGCAGTGGAACTACCATCGTGACTTTTTTTCCCACTCCAAGCACTGCCCAGAGCTAGCTGAATTTCAGTGGTGGGCGCAGTATTCCCTGCATGTCTCCATATGCTACAGAAGTGAGGGCTCTGTGGCTGGCAGTTACCTAATACACTGATACTCAGACTGGCTTGTGGAGCTCTGTCCGGGGCCTGGTCACGAGGCACTGATTCCTCCCCCTGCTAATTGACATTTACAAGACACTAAAAACACACAATCCATTCCTGATGTTATTTGGCCAGGGAAGCAATCTCTGGAGTGGCCCATGCCACAGGGCTGCGTTAAGACTGTGAATCAGTGGATGGGGTTTGTATAGTCATGAGTGGGAAGGGCAGGTGATGGTGAATGGGTAGGGATGGAAGAGTTGTGTGAAGGGGAACAGGAGGGGAGGTGGGGATGGAAGATGTGGGGACTGGATGGGAGGTAAGGATGGGTGATATGGGCACTGAAGTGGATGTGGGACCAGTCCAGGTGGGGATGGGAGGGGAGGTAGGGGTCAGGCAAGGTGGGGATGGGAAGGAAGGTACACCTAGTCAATGTGGGAGGAACAGGAGAAGGGCGGGGTCCACAAGACAATCTTTTTATTAAGAGATGGTCCTGACTCTGGAAAAGTTTGATAGTCCCCAAAGGATCCATTGATCTATCTATCTATTGAAGTATAAATGATCAGAACCTCAACTGTGGTTCCTTGGCATATTTTCACTGATGTCCTCCGGTGGTGTCATTCAGCTTAGCTCCATGAACATGTCCCAAGGCACAGAAGCCTGGCCAGTCCCTATCACCTTTCTGTCGCTTTTCCCTGTCATGTGACTGATATTTTGGAGATTGAGGAATCTTCTTTGTGAGTTAAACAGCGGTGGGGGAGAAACTGCTTTGGATACGCAAAATCTACAGATGATCTTGAACGAAAACATGCCAGGCTGCACGTGACAAATGTCTTTAATAAAGGCCAAGTAAGCTCCCAAGTTTCTAAAGAGCTTTCTTGGCAGGGCTGGGGCTGCCATTAAAGCTGGAAGAGAGGGGTTTTGTGAATGGGAATTGTACCGCATCCCTTTGGCACAAACCTTCTGGAGGCAGAGGAGAGAGAGAAATCTTCAGGAATGATCTACAGATGGAATAATATTAAGAGTAGCACCATAAAAGCTGTGGCAATAAAGCTTTCAGATTCCTCTCTACCGCCGTTAAATAGTTTAAAGGTCAACAGGATGGCAAATGATCAAAATAGGCCTAAGCCGTATGGGATCTGTCAGGGTGAACTCAAGATGCTTTGCTACTAAGCCATGAGTGTTTGGAAATACAGTGGCGCAGGAACTAAAAACGCTACATGGTGTGTGCTTTTTTCTGCAAATGACGCTGAGTGTGCTGTGGCTTTGTTGTGTGTGTGTGTGTGTGTTATCTCTGCATGGTTTTTTGGGATTGTATACATGAGCTTGACTAGCATGTGTGTTTTCAAGGGTGTGGGTGTGTATGTGTGTGTATGGGTGTGCTGGAGAGCTGCCACCCAAGAGCCTCTGGGTTTTATTTCAGGGTGGATTACTTTTCTTTGGGATGGAATAGCACTCTGCGAGCAGCCCTGGAGTCCAAATTCTCTGTGCATTCATAGAGCAACGGGAACGGCACGGGGAGCAGCTACACCCACCCCATTTTCATTGCAGCTGGGAATTTTGAAGGAGGCTAAGGATTTTGGGCACCCAACTGCCATCGAAATTCAACTCAATGGACTTCTTTGAGCTCCTCTGCAAAGTCCAGAGCAAATACATTTGTAGTCATCCTCTAAACAAAGCATCCAGCCAACTGGGTGGCAGTGGGTGAGAATGGGCAAAAATCCCCCTTATTCCTGCTAGTGTGGTCACCTGTGATAGGTCAATTGACAGAGAAGGTCAACAGAAGCTGGCTGAGGGGGAACGGGACTGATCAGAACTTTCCCAACCAGCCAAGTACATTTTGGGGAATCATTTCAGTATTGATGGGAACTGACATTGCCTTGCCAAGGGCTTAATCCAAAGCACATGGAGATCAACAGGACCAATGTGCTGGCTCCATAATCATTCTGGATGGAAAGCATAAAGCTGGGCAAACCTAGCTGGTCAGAGCCAATTCCAAATCCAAAGAGTGGCAGAAAGGTCAACAAGTTGGTTCTGGGGGTTTGGACACAATTACCCCTATCTATCGTGCTTCCCTAGCCCCCATCACCATAATATCTGAGCAGCTCACCATCAGAGCTGGGCCAAAAAAGTCTTTATTGAAACAGTTTTCGGTTAGAAAATGAAATGTTAACAAAACTGACTATTTTTCAAAATTATATTGGATTTTAAATCAATTTTGCTCCTGGAAAAAAAACGGGAATTTTTTTTAAAAAAAAGTCAAAATGTCCCATTTTTGGAATAAAAAGGTTTTGGTTTATTGTTTTGAAGCAACTTTTCATTTTGAAATTTCCTTTTTTTTTTAATATGAATTAGAAAAAATAGCTGAAATTGAAATGAAATGTTTTGACTGATCCCAAATGATATTTTTTCTTCAGACTTTTGTTTTGTGAAAAAATTTCAACTTTATCCTGACTTGAGAGGATTTTTTTGAATCTTGAAATCTTTCACAGGATAGAAAATCCATTTTCTGAGTGTAAGTACAGCTGATCAATGTATTTATCCTCCCAACACCCCTCCATCACTAAGGCAGAGCGGCTAAGTGACTTGACCAAGGTTGCATCGTATTCTGTGGCAAAGCACAGAATTGAATCCATTTCTCAAGTTCCAAGCTAGTGACCTAACCACTGGTCCTTCCTTCCTCTCTTTCACCTTCTTATTCCTGGCCCAAACAGACTCACAGGACCCTTCCAGGTCAGCTACAGGTGGGATGTTTTATTGCTCTGGCTCATACACTATGGTCATCTAATTGTGTGGTCTCTCTCATCTATTACTCCTCTCTCAAAGCCAACCACTTTTAAGTTAATTTTGAACCCGGTCAGACATCACGGCTTCCTAAACCAGGCTTCGTCGTTATTGGGCCTGTCCCCCACAGAGACTGTGAGGAAACAGGAGTGGAAAAGTAGAGAGGCAGGACAAAAAATCCAGTGTGAAAACAGAAAGAAAAAGGAGGGGTGCAGCGAGACATCAGCACTCAAAGTCCTGGTGGAACTGGACACTGAGACGGGCAAATGAGGGCTTTCCTGGGTTCCCGTTTGAATAGCCTCCATCCCTAGCACAAACTCAGTTCAAACCAAATCGCCCGGTAACGTCACGCATTCAAATTTATTTTTATATATATTTTTATTTATTTTTAACTTATTTATTTATTTCCATTTGTTATGATGGCCTCTCATTTAGGGGGCCAGAATCAGAAAGTCAAGATATCACAAAAAAGGGTCCTTCTCCTCCACACTGGTAATTCAGGTGCAGCTGGAAGAGGGCACTCAGACCACCATATCAGACAGCTAGACAGAGCAATCCATACATAGATAGCACTGGAAAGCTCATAAGAATAGTTTTTGCTAAGATTTCTGGCCAGATTTAGGAGGCCCAAAAACTACAGACAAGATTCTGATAAACTGGAACCTTTGGTTCTTTATCTGAACTGAACTTCTGAACCTTTTCAGATAGTGATGCCCCCCCAAAATGATCCAGAGCTGGACTTTGGAGGTGATTGAAGCTCAAATCCAGATATACCCTAGAATTTAGTAAATGTCCTCTATCTTGATAATGAGCCTCACCAAAACTCCAGATCTCTAACACTGCCAGATTTTGGGGTGCTTGTATATAGATTATCTAACTCTAACTTGGAGGTTCATTCTCTGTATCAATAGTTTTCAGAGGGTTCTCCCAGCTTTGTTCATCATAACACAGGAGCAGCTGCTGCATGGTATACAACGAGCAGTAGCACCTTGATTATAGACTTGTAGAAGGGTTCAAGTCACTAGAACCGCTGAGGGTTTCATGGGAGAATTTCAACTGCTTTGGAAAATCATTTGAGGCAAGCTGGCCAAAGCATGGATGCTTTTCCAGAGCTTATTTGAGCCATTCTAGGCATTTGGGAAAGTTGGTGGAATGACAGAAATCAAGGGGATAACTGGGGCATCTGTTATTAATATCACACTTGCATTGACTTGGGGAATTGTCAGCATTGGCCAGACCAGTCCGGCTTCCTGCCACAAGCTGCATGAGCAGCAGAGCAACCAAGCCCATCTCCCCTTAAGAAGAATGAGTTAACCGATGCCATCACATAGCATAAGCGACCTAGTGATGTGACCTAATGAGGCCCTGGGATGCTGCACATTGAAGTGATGCTGTGAAGCAGTTGCAGTCCAGGAACATATCCACAAACCCTACCATGTGTCTGGAATCCTCTCCCCAGATATGGCTGATGTTAGTTTTGCCAGCAGCCTTTCGTTACCACGAGAGCTAGGAAGTCTTGAGTTAATTCGCTTTCTCTTTTTAAAAAAAAAAAAAACAAAAAAACGACTGTTCATATCATCCAGGGCATGAACCCGTCACGCATTCCTCCAGCGTGTGCTTGTCAGGCGGCAGAGCTCTTTGGGAGCCAGGCACAGGCGTTGGAACTGCTTTCGTTCCTCACCCGCCCCTCAAGGCTGAGCTTCCTCGCAAACGCTCTGGCGGCTCTTAGTCATGGAAAGATAGCCTGCTTTGTGGACCTCTACAGTGGGTATTTGTGGATCAGCTGTGGGTGAGAAATGCAGCTGTGGCTTGGTAGGTAGCCTGGAGGTTTGGGAGCATGCCGCAATCAAAGCCATTCTCCTTCTTGTCCGGCTTCTCATTTAAACAGTAATAACTACATCATAGCTGTGCTGGACATATAGAATGGGGCCTGGAATCAGAAGGAGGGTCTTGTGATTCAGGCCCTGGATTGGGCCCCAGTAGGTCTTGGTTCCATTCCCAGCTCTGCCCCAGGCTCCCTGTGGGTACATCTACACAGCCTGTGGGATTGCAGCTAGGGTCAGACAGGTGTAAAATAGCTGTGTAGACAGCACTTTGAAGTTGTGGCTCGGGTTCGGAAGCCCACCCCTACCCCTCGCTAGGCTTCAAAGCCCAAGCTGCTATGTCTATCCAGCTATTGTAACGTGAGCACTGCAAGCCCCAGTTTGTCAGCTTGGAGTGGGAGGATTCACTACCATGGGCTGTGCAGACATAACAAATCCTGCATCTTGCCAGGGGGTTTTAGACCAGATGATCCTTGCGGTCCCTTCTAATCCTATTGTTCTATGATTCTATTGTGTAGAGGTACCCTCAGTCCAAGCCTCCGTCAAGTCACTTAATGTCTCTGTACCTCCATTCTCCATCTGTAAGATGGGGATGATAGTTTTTCCTTTCTCCTTTGTTCATTTAGACTGCAAACTGCAGGGCTGTCTCTTACTGTGTCTGTGAAGTGCCCAGCATAATGGGGCCCAGATCTCTAAGTGCTGCTGTAATATAAATAATCATAATAATCAAGCATAAATAGCCTAGTTGTGGGGTTTCCATACAAAAACCAAGCTTGAACCAGGGTCAGCAACACTAGAGTCAGGCAAGCCCGAGGGCAACATTTGGTTGGGGGTGAAATTTGCTCACTCTGCCTGGATTTTGACCAGCAACCAAGCACAGCTGGGTGGTTCTGGCTTTGAATCTTTGTGCTATTACACCCTGCAACTCAGCGTGAAACTCAAGGGCAGGAGGAAGTGAACCCCCATGAATTGATACTAGAGTCAAGGTTTCTGGGACCTGCTGAGCACTGATCCCACCCTGTTTGGCACAGGCTGCACTTGTAAAAGCCTCCCGACGCTGCAGTGTTCACATCGTCATATCACACCAGGACCTGACAATGTAACGCGGTCATGCAGTGAGGCAAAATCATCATGGTAGGAAGATGCAACGTCAGCATTTATTTACTTTTTTAGATATAAATTGAAAAGTAGATGCCTATCCAAGGCTCCAGACACCTTAATAATACAACAAAAAGCCTAGCTGCATTAAAATGATCATTCAACACCCAAGTTTCAGAGTAGCAGCCGTGTTAGTCTGTATCCACAAAAAGAAAAGGAGTACTTGTGGCACCTTAGAGACTAACAAATTTATTTGAGCAGTCCGATGAAGTGAGCTGTAGCTCACAAAAGCTTATGCTCAAATAAAGTTGTTAGTCTCTAAGGTGCCACAAGTACTCCTTTTCTTCATTCAACACCCAGACGCCTATAGAAAACTCCTTGCCACCCCTTGATCCTGTTCAGGGCAGCACGACCTCCGCCTTGTCCAAAAATGCTCTCCAACAGGTGACTTTAGCAGCAGGCCCTGAAGATCACCAGACGTGGGCTATCTGGAACTTGCTCCCGTTCTAGGTCCAAGAGTTCCAGCACCCTGCCAGAAAACACCCTGCCAGCTGTGGCAGTGTGATGCTGTGGGGCACCCCTTCGTGGCATGGGGTACCCCTACAATGCCTCTGTTTTCTCCTCCTTAAACAAACTCCACACAGTCTCTTTCATCCAGTCCCAGACTGTAGCAAGGAGAGACTCACCGACGCCTCTTATTTGGGGGGCCAGAATCAGATCAGAATCAGGCACCTCCTGTTGGTCATCCAGGGAATTAGCTTTTCCAGCCTCTGGAGCGCCCTCTGTAGCCGATGTCCTGCTTGCCCCATGTCCCTCCCGGACACCGGTGCCCCTTTACCTTGGGTGCTGCCCCCAAGCAGTTCCCCCACAGATCTGGGTCTCCCCTCCCCAGGCAACCCTCAATCCTCTATCCCCATCTCGCCTCAGTCTGTGGCTACTGCCAGTCACCATCTAGCCCTTGCTCACTGGAGCAGACTGCAGCATGCAAGTCATTCATTACTGGCAAAGTGGGGTTTGGACCTGCTGCCTCTGCAACCCCAGTGCCTGGTTTGGCCTTGCACAGGGCCTGTAGCCTGGGGAGTTGCCAGGCGGGAGCTCCCCAGCTCCTCTCGCCAGCTCCCTCTGAACCTGGAGGAAGAGTGTGTCCAGTTCCTGGCTCATAGCCCTTTTATCAGGACCAGTTGAGGTCTGATTGGGGCGTGGCCCAGCTGTGGCTTCTTCCCCAATCAGCCTAGCTTTTAGCCCGCAGCTCCAGCCCTCCCAGGGCTGGCTGTAACCCTTTCCACACCAGGGAGCAGGTGACCACCCCGCTACACAGACCTTCTTGGGGTCTGCTTTTGTGTTAACACAAAGTTCCAAACACAAAACAAATCTTCCACTTAGCCCCAAGCCGACCACGCCCTGTCCCCCCAGAGGTACTGCCCTTCCCTGCTGTCTGAGCAGCGCCAACGCCTGGTCTGCCTTCTTTGCCTTCCCCCAAAGGAAAAACAAAACCATCAGTTGGCTCTTACCCAGCCCCTGTTCCCTTCCTCAGGGACCACTGCAGGATCCCTCACGCCGCAGCTTCACTCTGCAGTTCCCCTTCCAGCGCTGCCCTCACTGAGGCCCCCTCTGACCCTTTATAGCCCAGGTGCTGCCCCACCTGCTCTGGCTCAGGGGCGCTGGATCTACTCTAATCACGGGCCCAGCCAGGTAGTGTTAAATATCAGCATCATGGAGTGATGCTTCCTCAGGTTGTGAGGCCTGAAAAGGCTGGGGACGCTGGGAGTGTCCTTTGGATGGGGCTCACAAGAGGTGAGATGGAGCTGGGAACACAGACCTGTGATGCTGACAGAACACGAGCAATTAACAGTGGCTAGGCAAGTAGCAACCTACCTTGTGTAAGCAGCGAGTTTGCCTAAAAATGCATTCATACCATTATTACCTCATCCGCCCTTCCCAAACCCCCTCGCTTGTTGGTTTGCTTCAAGTGCCTGTTGCATCTTGTCAGAAACCTAATTTGTATGTAACCCCTTTAAGGTGGAGACTGTCTTTTTATTCCATATTTATTCATTGCCTAACAGAACAGGGGGCATCAGTGACTGGGGTCCTTAGGCGCTACCATAATACAAACAACAATAAATAAATAATAAAACTGGGATTTCCTATCAGTGCTGGGGAGAGGCTAGTGCTGATCCAGAGAGATGCAACTGGTGCTTTATCTACATCCTGGACACAAAGGGAAGGTTACACAGTGTTTGCTCAGGTTTAAACCCAAATATTAATAATAATTTGGAAAGCTCGTGGGACTTGACCTGAGCTGTTATTGGGTTCAGATTCTCTGGGGACGTTCTCTGACCTGCTGTCCACAGGAGGTCAAACCAGATGTTCACAGTGGTCCCTTCTTGACTATAGAATCTATGACTCTAAGAGTGGCTGTAAAAAATATGAAGGAGCAGGAGAGAGGAAAATTCTAAATTCTATCAAGGGGTGTGATGCATTCTTTCAGCTGCGACTGGATGACTTTCTAAAAGATACACACCAATTCTGCCACCAGTTATTGGACTCAATTGTGTCACTTATTTATTAAGGTGGAGTAATTCTCTCCACTGCATGAATAATTGGATGAAATTGTCTAACCTGCTATTCATAGATTCCAAGGCCAGAAGGGACCGCTGTCATCATGTAGTTCGACCTGCTGTGTCACAGAGGCCAGAGAACTTCCCCCAAATAATTCCTAGAGCAGAGCTTTTAGAAAAACATCCAATCTTGTTTTAAAAATTAAAAGGAGTACTTGTGGCACCTTAGAGACTAACAAATTTATTAGAGCATAAGCTTTCGTGAGCTACAGCTCACGAAACTGTAGCTCACGAAAGCTTATGCTCTAATAAATTTGTTAGTCTCTAAGGTGCCACAAGTCCTCCTTTTCTTTTTGCGAATACAGACTAACACGGCTGCTACTCTGAAACCTGTTTTAAAAATTGTCAGTGATGGAGAATCCGTCCCAACCCTCGGTAAGATGTTCTAATTTTTAATGTTCCCCAAAAATGTTCCTCATTTTTAAAAATGTACACCTTATTTCCAGTCTGAATTTGTCTAACTTCAACTTCCAGCCATTGGATCGCATTATACTTTGTTAGATTAAAAAGATCATCATCAAATATTTGTTCCCCACGTAGGTACTTATAGACTTTGATCAAGTCTTCTGTTTGTTAAGCTAAATAGATTGAGCTCCTCGAATCTCACTAAAAGACAGGTTTTCTAATCCTTTAATTAGTCTCATGGCTCTTGTCTGAACCCTCTCCAATTTATCAACCTCATTCTTCAATTGTGAGCACCAGAACCGGACACATGATTCCATCAGCAGTTGCCAAATACAGAGGTAAAATAATTTCTCTACTCCTACCCGAGATTCCCCTGTTATGCATCCAAGGATCACATTAGCCCTTTTGGCCACAGCATCACATGGGAGCTCATGTTCAGATGATTATCCACCATGACCCCCAAATCTTTTTCAGAGTCACTTCTTCCCAGGATAGAGTCCACCATCCTGTACGTATGGCCTGCACTCTTTGTTCCTAGATGTATACATTTACATTTAGGCATATATTATTGGCTTGCACCCAGCTAACCAAGCAACCCAGATTGCTTTTTATCCGTGACCTGTCCTCTTCATTATTTACCATGCCTCCAATTTTTGTGTCTTCTGAAAACTTTTATTGGTGATTTTATGTTTTCTGCCATGTCATAGAAACCACACACTTGATTATTATATTGATTGATTCAGGAAAAAAATTGACTGTGAAATCCTTAACAAACATCACATCCACCACAATCTCTTCACTGCTGAGAAGACAGCTATACCATCCCTGAAATCAAAACATCAAACCGAGATCAAACCAGAAAACCAAGGGGCTGCCATCCGAGTCCTCAACCATGATGACTACACCAACGAGGTCAACTGACAACTCTTGATACCACCTACTATAAAGAACTCAAAGAGGACCCCACACCACAATACAGGTAGGAATTTGAAGATATCCAGTCTACCCCCTACAACTCCACGAGAAACTCTTCAACTTCATCCTCCATAAACCCACCCAAGGAACCTTCTACATGCTTCCCAAAATACACAGACAGTGGAATCCAGGCAGACCCATATATCTGGCCATGCACTCTGAGGGAATATCAGAACTCATAGAAATCATCAAACCACTCACCACACAAAGGACAAGTTTCTTTGAGTACACAACCACTTCCTCCAGAAATCCCACATCAATAACCTCCCCCAGAACACCTTCCTTGCCATCATGGATGTCACTTCCCTATACATCACCGTCCCTCACCATGACTGCATTGCTGCCTGCTTCAAATATCTACAAGACAATGCACAACACTCAGATGTACACCCCAAACACATAAGAATGGCCCGACTAGGTCAGACCAAAGGTCCATCTAGCCCAGTATCCTATCTTCTGACAGTGGCCAGTGCCAGGTGCCCCAGAGGGAATGAACAGAACAGAAAATCATCAAGTGATCCATCCCCTGTCACTCATTCCCAGCTTCTGGCAAAATTCATCCATTTCCTCCTTACCCACAACAACTTTATATTCAACAGCAAACACTTTGTGCAAACCATGGGAGCAACCCTGGGTACTAGGATAGTTCCAGGGCTTAATTTGTGCCAGGTCTTGCCAGGACTTAGCCCTGGCACCTCTAGGCTTGGCAGTTCATAGCCCCAGTACCTCTGGGCTTGCTGCATCACTTATGAAAGTAAAACAATTGCTTGAGCCCCAGCACCTTTTTCATCACAAATTAAGCACTGGATGTTCCCCCAATATGTCAATCTCTTCATGGGTCACCTTTCTGCATTTCTGGAAAAATGCAACACACAATCAATGATATACCTGAAACACTTCAATGATGTTTTCATCCTCTGGACGGACAACGTAAACTCCCTCATATATTTCCAACACAACTTTAGCAGCCACCTCCCATCCATTAATGTCTCTCTAGAACAGTCCCACATCAGCGTCAACTTCCCAGACACTATAATCAGCTTTAACCATGGAAACCTATAGACAACTATATATAAAACATCCACGGATTGCCACACTTACCTCCACAGATCCAGCAGCAACCCCAAACACACCAGGCACTCAGATATCACAGAATATGTTTAGACTTTATACAATGCCTGTCAGTTGCTGCGTGAATTAATCTCACCTATATCTTTATCATATGTCATAAGGTAATATTTACGTTTTTTTCTTTTTAACTGTAAAACATGGTCACTCTGCAATAGCTAACCCCATCACGAGGGCTCATCTCCTGCCCATCAAGAAAGGCTATCAAAACTAAATGGGCTATTGTGTCACGTCACAATACAAATACTTTGTTAATTGACCCCCTCACACCATGAAAAGGCTACATGCAAAAAGGCTCCTCCCATCATCTTGAATTCTGAAAGGAAGAAATAAAAATAGCTGACAAGGACGTTTTTCATCTTGTTTACTGTTTGGACTCTCAGAGGGCTGGAGCTACGAACCAGAAGCAGAGATTCCCAAGGGCAACATGGGTTAACCCTAAAAGACATTCAGAGCTGACAGATTACTACAACTCTGTCACCTTTTGGAAACCATAGCCTGTAACTCATTTGCGTGTATATATTTGCATGCTTTAACCTTATGATAAATCTCTCATTTCTTTTCTTAGTTAAGAAATCCTTAGATCATTTACTATAGGATTGGCTACTAGAGGTAACTTTGTTGTGAGATCTAAGGTACAAGTTGATCTGGGGTAAGTGACTGGTCTCTTGAGACTGGAAGCAACCTGAATATTTTGTAGTCTTTGCTGTATAGCAACCAATGATCACTAAGTCCACCTTGCCTGGGTGGAAATATAGACTGGAATGCCCCAGGGGACTGTCTTGGACTCCATGGTAAGACTGGAGTTCACTGATTTAGGAGTTCGCACTTCTTACCAGTTTGGTGAAATCTAATTATAAAATATACAAGCAGTTTGGGGTGTCTGCCTCCTTCTTGACAGTCTTCCCTGAGGTTGGCACTCACAGTCATGAGCCCCTCCCGAAGCGTGAAATAGATCACATCATGGAAGGGGCCACCCTAATTCTGTGAGATAACTTGCTCCAGTACAGAAAAAAAATCCCTTCCTACCACACACCTCTAGTTGTCACCTACCATCCCACACTGAAATCCATACAAGGTATCATCAAACAGTTACAACCCATACTCAATGGGGACCCCAACCCAAAATAAATCTTTCCCAAACCCCCTCTTTTGGCCTTCAAACACCCCCCCCCCCAACCTCACCATCAGAAAAAAGCTCCGCACAGACCAGGACACACCAACTCAAAGCGGCACCAGACCCTGCCAGACAAACAGATGTAATCCTGCAGACATTTCTCCACTGTTCTGATGATCAACACCCCCCACAACACACCTTTCAAGATCCATGGGTCTTACACATGCCTATCACAACATGTGGGTACCTCATCCAGTGCTCTAGATGCCCCAATAACAACCATGGTGGGTGAAACCGGACGATCTCTATGCTCTTGAGTGAACTCACACAGGTTGTTTTTGTCTTTTATCATTTTTCTATCACCCATGGGCGAAAAAATGATCGCTCCACTTCTGACCTCCCAGTCCTTGTCCTCAAAGAAACTCTGCATAAAACCTTCAAAAGATGAGCCTGGGAGCTTAAATTCATAACCCTGCTGGTTTCAGAACCCCAGTATTGAACTGTGGCCTGCCAGAGCCTTAGATGGCAACCTTAGCTGCTACTCCACAGCAATGGAGTTAACTGGTACCCCTGACCAACAGACTTGGTGCTAAAGGCCTACAGCAGCCATGCCTCTGGCCCCTGTTTGGATGGAAAGGCAGCATGCTCACTGGGGACCTGGTCTATATAAAGGCCCCAACAGGAAGCAGAAGCTGTCTGAGCAATAGACTATTGCCTGCTGGTTGCTCCCCAGACTGCCTTGCGCTCCTGCCTTGCCCAACCCAACCTTGCTGCCTCATCTCCCCAACTCACTGATTTGGCCCCTTGGATTAGATCGTCTCATTACTGACCCCTGCAAGAGCTGTGACCATTGCCCTGGACTGCCTCCAATACAGACCGACCTGCTGGCTACCCAGCCTTTCATGCACACTTGACTAATGCTCTGGACTTTTCCCTAGTCCTCCTCAACCCTTGGGCATTGTAATTAAACACCAGTAATCATGGACTCAATAGATACACTGGTCTTATGTCCCCTTACAACAATCTGTAACCGACTAACTCCCCTTTGTCCTATGACTGCAGAGGTGTGAACCGCCCACTTCACTTTGAATGGTTTTTTGGAACGTGTGTTAACTCCTTATGCTTAACACTCTGCTCCACCTTATATTTAGCTGTGTCGCTCTGAATATCTTTTCCCAGACCTGAAGAGCTGTGTGTAAGCAGAAAGCTTGTCTCTTTCACCGACAGAAGTTGGTCCAATCAAAGATATTTCCTCACCTACCTTGTGTCTCTTTTAAATAGTGTAGGGCCAAGAACCGACTCCTGTGGAAGGTTAGGCTGGATGGTTATAGTGATGCCTTCTGGCCTTTAAAATAGAAAGGCTAGATCTTTAGCTTTGGTAAATCAGTACAGCTCCTTTGACTTAAATTTGCTATGCCAACTTGTAAGCAGTCGAAGATCTAGCCTTATGAGGCTATACTGCAAAAAGAAATATTGTACATGGCCCATATATTACTCTCCACTTGGACTTGCTGAATGGGCTGAGGGCTCTTCCATCCCTAGTTCCCTTTAGCTTGGATTCTTTTGTGTTTGTTTATTTGACTCACCCTCAGGGAATAGAAGCACTCAGGATTCAAATTACAGGAACAAAGGGCTGGCAAACTTGATCAGGATTTGGGAAGCCCACAAGACAAAATTCAATTAGTTGGCAAAATGTGAGACTCTGTGAGGTTCACCCAGTCATATTCTCCATACTATGGATGGGCACAGCCTGCAGTGAAATTCCTGGAACCGGAGCATGTTTCCAGGGTAAAGCAGCCTTCTCAGTGACAGACGAATGTCTGGCTGGGCCATCAGTATTTCCTTCTCTATGGGTCTGGAGAGCACAACACCCTCTGGCTTCACTTTGGGATCTAGTCCTGATTTTATGTGATTTTTTTTAAACCCTTCTCTCATTTTCAGGGTAAAACCACAGCAAACCTGAGCCAAACAAGTGTGGAATCAATAAGGTGTCCGTTAACAAAAGTTTAGCAATGTCATAAGGACATAAGAACAGCCAGACTGGGTCAGACCAAAGGTCCATCTAGCCCAGTGTCCTGTCTTCTGACAGTGGCCAATACCAGGTGCCCCAGAAGGAATGAACAGAACAGGGAATCATCAAGGGATCCATCATGTCACCCATTCCCAGCTTCTCAGCAAACAGAGGCTAGGGACACCATCCCTGTCCAGCCTGGCTAATAAACAATGATGGATTTATCCTCCGTGAATATATCTAGTTCTTTTTTGAACCCTGTTATAGTCTTGGCCTTCACAACATCCTCTGGCAAGGAGTTCCACAGGTTGACTATGTGTTGTTTGAAAAAATACTTCTTTTTGTTTGTTTTAAACCTGCTGCCTACTAATTTCATATGGTAGCCCCTAGTTCTTGTGTTATGAGAAGGAGTAAATAACACTTCCTTATTTACTTTCTCCATACCAGTCGTGATTTTATTGACCTGCACATTGAGAGGATGTTTTCAGAGAACTATCCACAATGACTCCAAGATCTCTCTCTCGAGTGTTAACAGCTAATTTAGACCCCATCGTTTTATATGTATAGTTAGGATTACGTTTTCCAATGTGCATTACTTTGCATTTATCAACATTGAATTTCATCTGCCATTTTGTTGTCCAGTCACCCAATTTTGAGAGATCCTTTTGTAGCTCTTTCTAGTCTGATTGGGACTTAACTATTTTGAGTAGTTCTGTATCATCTGCAGATTTTGCCACCTCACTGTTTACCCCTTTTTCCAGATCATTTATGAATATGTTGAATAGGACTGGTCCCAGAACAGAAGACCCCTGGGGGACACCACTATTTACCTCTCTCCATTCTAAACTAACCATTTATTCCTGCCCTTTGTTTCCTGTCTTTTAACCAGTTACCAATCCATGAGAGACCTTCCCTCTTATCCCATGACTGCTTACTTTGCTTAAGAGCCTTTGGTGAGGGACCTTGTCAAAGGCTTTCTGAAAATCTAAATACATTATACCTACTGGATCCCCCTGTCCATATGCTTGTCGACCCCCCTCAAAGAATTCTAGTAGATTGGGGAGGCATGACTTCCCTTTACAAAAACCATGTTGACTGTTCTTCAACAAATTATGTTCATCTATGTGTCTGACAATTTTGTTCTTTAATATAGTTTCAACCAATTTGCCCAGTACTGAAGTCAGGCTTACCAGCCTGTGATTGCCTCTGGAGCGCTTTTTAGAAGTTGGCATCACATTAGCTATCCTCCAGTCATTTGGTACATATAGTAGTCCTGCAATTTCACATTTGAGGTCCTTCAGAACTCTTGGGTGAATACCATCTGGTCCTGGTGACTTATTACTGTTTAGTTTATCAGTTTTGTTCCAAAACCTCTTCTAGTGACACCTCAATCTGGGACAGCTCCTCAGGTCTGTCACCTAAAAAGAATGGCTCAGGTTTGGGAATCTCCCTCACATCCTCAACCGTGAAGACCAATGCAAAGAATTCATTTAGTTTCTCCGCAATGGCCTTATCGTCCTTGAGTTCTTCTTTAGCATCTTGATTGTCCAGTGGCCCCATTGGTTGTTTAGCAGGCTTCCTACTTCTGATGTACTTAAAAAAAAATTTTGCTATTACTTTTTGAGTCTTTGGCTAGCTGTACTTCAAATTTTTTTTTGACCTTCCTAATTATATTTTACACTTTGTTTGCCAGAGTTTATGCTTCTTTCTATTTTCCTCACTAGGATTTAACTTCCACTTTTTAAAGGATGCCTTTTTGTCTCTCACTGCTTCTTTTACTGCTTGTTTAGACACAGTGGCTCTTTTTTGGTTCTATTGCTAATTTGGTGTATACATTTAATATTGGTGTCTTTAAAAAGTTTCCATGCAGCTTATAGATATTTTACTTTTGGCACTGTACCTTTAAAATTCTGTTTAACTGACCTCATTTTTGTGTAGTTCCCCTTTCTGAAATTAAATGCTACAGTGTTGGACCACTGTGGTGTTTTCCCCACCACAGGGATGTTAAATTTAATTACATTATGGTCACTATTGCCACACTGTCCAGCTATATTCACCTCTTGGACCTGATCCTGTGCTCCACTTAGGACTAAATCAAGAACTGCCTCTCCTCTTGTGAGTTCCAAGACTAGCTGCTCCAAGAAGCTGGCATTTAAGGTGTCAAGAAAACTCACTCATTGGACTGTTTGTGAGATGTTGGCCCTGGACTGGGAAAGTTACTGATAGGAAGTGGTCCAGGGAGGCAGCTTTGATGCGCACCCAGGTGCTTGGTACCCCTGCCATTTGCAGGGCCTTGGGTTGGAGCCCCACGGAGAGGGAGGGCCTGGACTCCGCTACCAGCCACCTGTAAATCCCCTTCCTTCTTCTCAAGGTAAAGGGGGTCAGTAGTGGCAGAAGCACCCTAAAAGCAGGGGGCCCACAGACATCTGAACTGTGGCCCCGCCCCCTGTGCCATACCCGAGGCCCTGCCCCCAGACTGCCCCTTCTCCCTGAGCCTCTGCCCTCATGCTGCCCCTTCCCCAGCACCCCCTCTTTTCCCAAGGCCTCACTCCCATGCTACGTCTCCCCTCCAAGACTCTGACCCCTGCTCACTCCTCTCCTCCCCACATTGCTCACCCTTACAGCTGGTAAAAAATGGAAGGGCATAGTCCTCCCACTTTTAAAAGTGTGGGGGGAGGCATAGCCCCTTGGCCCCCCCTGTTCTAGTGCCCCTGATGGGAGTATGTCTAGAAGCCTAGTACTGATGGCTGTCTGAAGGCCTATGTGGAAATAAATTGATCTCACTCCATTTCCCAGTGAGCAGGTCTCCATGTCACAAAAGGCACCATCTTAAACTGCTCCCTTGTTGTCAGTTTCAGCAAAGGAGCTAAGGATGGCATGGGACACGGGAACTTCCCTTCATCTCTAGAGGAGATGCCTCCAAGCCAGGGTCAAGGCACATGGGTGGTTACACCTTCTGGAGAATCACGCACAGCTGCTGCCCATGCTATGCTTGTTCTATGGATAACTAGGAGATGTCAATGTGGGATTCACAGATTTCGAGGCCAGAAGGGACCATTGGGATCATCTAATCTGACCTCCTGTCTAACACAGGCTGGAGAACTGCCCCCAGATAATTCCTAGGGAATAGTTTAATAATTCCCCACCTAGGATTGAGCATTGTAGTAAGGTGAAGACTCACTGGTCCAGCGCCTCCTGCTGGTCATCTGAGAATTAGCTCTTTTCCAGCATATGGAGCACCCTCTGCTGGCCAGTGTCTTGCCTGCAGCTGGCCCCATGTCCCTCCCAGACTCCAGTGCCCTTTACCTCAGGGTTCTTCCCCAGTGGACCCCCACTCTCTGGGTCTCCCCTCCCAGGGGAACCCCCAACCCTCTATGCTAACCTCACCTCAGTGGCTACTGCCAGTCATCATCTAGTCCCCACTCCCTGGGGCAGACTGCAGTGTAATGGCCACTCATCATTGGCAAGGGGGTTGGACCAGCTGCCTTTGCCTATTCCCAGGCTGAACCTCTGCAGCCCCAGTACCTCAGTAGGCCTTCAACAAGGCCTCAGCCTGGAGTTGAGTTGAGTTGAGTTGAGTTGAGTTGAGTTGAGTTGAGTTGAGTTGAGTTGAGTTGAGTTGCGCTCCGCTCCCAGGCCCTTCCCACTCCAGGGCTAGAGTGAGACTCTGCCTTGCCTTGTGGCCCTGCAGCTCTTTTATAGGGCCAGCTAGGTCCTGATTGAGCTGACCACAGCTGTGGCTGCTTCTCCAGTCAGCCTAGCTTGGCTGCTTTTCCCCTGTTCTCCAGGAGTGGGGCAGCCACCCCACTACAGGCATCTATATAGCACAGTGTGCAGGGCCATCAAACTTGTACCTTGAACCAGCACAAAATTAACTTGAACAATAAACAGTGACATCAGAAGAAAGAATGAGCCATGATAGCCAGAGACTGCTAAGCCATAACCAAACATGACCCAGGTTGACTCTCCATTCCTGGAGCTTCATGGTTAATAATCTATCATTTCCTCCTTCCTAACTGATGTCAAACTGGGTCACCAAGGAGCAAGTGCCTCTGCAGGGGTCCCCACTGTGTTACCTAGGGATGGCTATACAATGTGCATCTCTATTTCTGATTATGCCAGGAGCCCAAGACCAAAGCTCCTCAAACCACGGGCCTCTGTGACAGGTGTGGAGCTGGCCAGAGGATATTTACATCTCTACATGCCACAGCAGTGCCAGCACAATGGGAATAGGATTCAGGGTCAGGGTCAGGTCTTTCTTATTAGAGATCTGATTAGGCAGCTCCCCAGCGCGAGTCCTAATTTAATTCTCTTTCATGGAAAGGGCTCAAGCTGGGGCGATTTTTAAGTTTAAATAAGCACTGGCCCGTAAGTTGTTTCCATCCTGACATATGGTTTTTGGATAGCCGCAGGAGTGCAGGTCATTAGAGGGCTACCTGTCAAGCTAAATCATTCTCTGGATGTACAAATCACCGAGATACCACACAGGCATATTACCTGTTGCATCTGGACTGAGATGCCACCATTCTGTTGCATGTTTTTCCTTTTAAAGGTGAAATTATTCCCTTTGGCGGAAGGTGCTTGGATACTGCAGTCTTCTACCTGATTGCTAGGCCATTGGTAGCTCGGAGAGCTAGGATGCAAGCTCCTCCACAAGGTCCAGGAGAGAGCAGGGAGTTTGGTCCGGTAATGCGCTGGGCTTTACTGGTGCCACAGTTTCGTGGTTAGAATCATAGAATCATAGAATCATAGAATATCAGGGTTGGAAGGGACCCCAGAAGGTCATCTAGTCCAACCCCCTGCTCAAAGCAGGACCAAGTCCCAGTTAAATCATCCCAGCCAGGGCTTTGTCAAGCCTGACCTTAAAAACCTCTAAGGAAGGAGATTCTACCACCTCCCTAGGTAACGCATTCCAGTGTTTCACTACCCTCTTAGTGAAAAAGTTTTTCCTAATATCCAATCTAAACCTCCCCCATTGCAACTTGAGACCATTACTCCTCGTTCTGTCATCTGCTACCATTGAGAACAGTCTAGAGCCATCCTCTTTGAAACCCCCTTTCAGGTAGTTGAAAGCAGCTATCAAATCCCCCCTCATTCTTCTCTTCTGCAGACTAAACAATCCCAGCTCCCTCAGCCTCTCCTCATAAGTCATGTGCTCTAGACCCCTAATCATTTTTGTTGCCCTTCGCTGTACTCTTTCCAATTTATCCACATCCTTCTTGTAGTGTGGGGCCCAAAACTGGACACAGTACTCCAGATGAGGCCTCACCAGTGTCGAATAGAGGGGAACGATCACGTCCCTCGATCTGCTCGCTATGCCCCTACTTATACATCCCAAAATGCCATTGGCCTTCTTGGCAACAAGGGCACACTGCTGACTCATATCCAGCTTCTCGTCCACTGTCACCCCTAGGTCCTTTTCCGCAGAACTGCTGCCGAGCCATTCGGTCCCTAGTCTGTAGCGGTGCATTGGATTCTTCCATCCTAAGTGCAGGACCCTGCACTTATCCTTATTGAACCTCATTAGATTTCTTTTGGCCCAATCCTCCAATTTGTCTAGGTCCTTCTGTATCCTATCCCTCCCCTCCAGCGTATCTACCACTCCTCCCAGTTTAGTATCATCCGCAAATTTGCTGAGAGTGCAATCCACACCATCCTCCAGATCATTTATGAAGATATTGAACAAAACGGGCCCCAGGACCGACCCCTGGGGCACTCCACTTGACACCGGCTGCCAACTAGACATGGAGCCATTGATCACTACCCGTTGAGCCCGACAATCTAGCCAGCTTTCTACCCACCTTATAGTGCATTCATCCAGCCCATACTTCCTTAACTTGCTGACAAGAATGCTGTGGGAGACCGTGTCAAAAGCTTTGCTAAAGTCAAGAAACAATACATCCACTGCTTTCCCTTCATCCACAGAACCAGTAATCTCATCATAAAAGGCGATTAGATTAGTCAGGCATGACCTTCCCTTGGTGAATCCATGCTGACTGTTCCTGATCACTTTCCTCTCCTCTAAGTGCTTCAGGATTGATTCTTTGAGGACCTGCTCCATGATTTTTCCAGGGACTGAGGTGAGGCTGACCGGCCTGTAGTTCCCAGGATCCTCCTTCTTACCTTTTTTAAAGATGGGCACTACATTAGCCTTTTTCCAGTCATCCGGGACTTCCCCCGTTCGCCACGAGTTTTCAAAGATAATGGCCAAGGGCTCTGCAATCACAGCCGCCAATTCCTTCAGCACTCTTGGATGCAATTCGTCCGGCCCCATGGACTTGTGCACGTCCAGCTTTTCTAAATAGTCCCTAACCACCTCTATCTCTACAGAGGGCTGGCCATCTCTTCCCCATTTTGTGTTGCCCAGCACAGCAGTCTGGGAGCTGACCTTGTTAGTGAAAACAGAGGCAAAAAAAGCATTGAGTACATTAGCTTTTTCCACATCCTCTGTCACTAGCTTGCCTCCCTCATTCAGTAAGGGGCCCACACTTTCCTTGGCTTTCTTCTTGTTGCCAACATACCTGAAGAAACCCTTCTTGTTACTCTTGACATCTCTTGCTAGCTGCAGCTCCAGGTGCGATTTGGCCCTCCTGATATCTTTCCTACATGCCCGAGCAATATTTTTATACTCTTCCCTGGTCATATGTCCAACCTTCCACTTCTTGTAAGCTTCTTTTTTATGTTTAAGATCCGCTAGGATTTCACCATTAAGCCAAGCTGGTCGCCTGCCATATTTACTATTCTTTCGACTCATCGGGATGGTTTGTCCCTGTAACCTCAACAGGGATTCCTTGAAATACAGCCAGCACTCCTGGACTCCCTTCCCTTTCGTGTCCCCCAGGGGATCCTGGCCATCTGTTCCCTGAGGGAGTCAAAGTCTGCTTTCCTGAAGTCCAGGGTCCGTATCCTGCTGCTTACCTTTCTTCCCTGCGTCAGGATCCTGAACTCAACCAACTCATGGTCACTGCCTCCCAGATTCCCATCCACTTTTGCTTCCCCCACTAATTCTACCCGGTTTGTGAGCAGCAGGTCAAGAAAAGCGCTCCCCCTAGTTGGCTCCCCTAGCACTTGCACCAGGAAATTGTCCCCTACGCTTTCCAAAAACTTCCTGGATAGGTTAGGTTCCTGGGTAACAGCTCTCTAGCATCCCCAGCCAGTGCCATGGCAGTTCTTCTGGTAGATAGCATCTCGGACCTCCGGCCAGGTAATCGTTGGAGTCCAACTCTTTACACAGCAATAGAGTCCAAAATATACAAGTCTAACGCCTTCCCACCCAAAAGAGTTTCCAGGCCAGCTCTGAGCTCCTGGAGGCCTCACACCCCTGCCTCAGGGCTTACAAAAAGAAAAGGAGTACTTGTGGCACCTTAGAGACTAACAAATTTATTAGAGCATAAGCTTTCGTGAGCTACAGCTCACTTCAGTGAGCTGTAGCTCACGAAAGCTTATGCTCTAATAAATTTGTTAGTCTCTAAGGTGCCACAAGTACTCCTTTTCTTTTTGCGAATACAGACTAACACGGCTGCTACTCTGAAACCTGTCAGGGCTTACAGTGTCCTTGTCCCTTGTGACAACTGGTTCTTGTGTTATCTGAAAGAGTAAATAACACTTCTTACTCCACTTTCTCCACACCCGTCATGATTTTATAGACCTCGATCATATCCCCCCTTTGTCGTCTCTTTCCCAAGCTGAGCAGTCCCTATCTTTGTAATCTCTCCTCATGTGGAAGCTATTCCAGACCCCTCATCGTTGTTGTTCTCACTTGTCTTAGGCTATGTCCACATAGCAGACCTTACAGCTGCACAGCTGCAGCTACACCACTAAGTTCTCCCATGTAGCTGCTCTAGGCCGATGGCAGAGAGCTCTCCCGTCGGCATAATTAAACGACCCCCAACAAGCAGCGGTAGCTATGTCAGCAGGAGAGCATCTCCCACTGACATAGTGCTGTCCACATCAGCGCTTTTGTTGGTGAAACTTATGTCAGTCAGGGGTGTCTTTTTTCATACCCCGACCGACAAAAGTTTTACTGGCAAAAGTGCCAATGTAGACATACCCGTAGACTGGGACGCTCTGTGAACACAAGAAGAACAAGGACAGTGATCATAAACACAGTTACAAGTAAAAAATATTGTCTATATTATAAGTTGTACGTTACACTCACATACCCATATATAAAACCTGAGAAAGTCCATGCACTCACCAATGCTATACCCATACTCACATACCCAAAGATCTCATAGAGTCGGGTGAATCTCACAACAGGTGGTCATTGATAGAGGGGTGGTTCTTGCTGGGATCTTCCCTTGATGGGTCTTCCCACTTTTGCTCAACCAAGGGACCTCTTTTTATGACCACACCTAACACTTTATGCATATGCAAGAGGGTTTCAACCATCCTTTCCTTATCTGTAGTTCCACACCCCATGAATGTTGGGTGCCCCGTTTTTCACAGGTTGTTCTCTTAGTTACCCTTATTCTCACTAGCATCTATGCACCACATGTGTCCATGGTAACCTGTGGTCAAAGCAGGACATCTCAAGATGTTACAATCAAGTGTTTTGTGGTCTAGACAGGTACCTTACAACATATTTCCGGAACATCATCTATTGGCACATTCTTTCCAGTAATCTTATGACTTTACTGGCATAGGGTTATTCTTAGGTCACCCACTTATGTCAAGCATCCTTAAACCTGAGGCCTAGTGTGACTAAAACAAAATCTTTCAGGCCCCAGCCTAAATTACAGCCATACTTTACTTATATACCTAATACCTACTCATCTCTCCTAAATACTTGTCAATCTTATACTACTATAATCCTACATTAACAGACATTGATTATATATGAAATAGCATATGCATTGGCTATAACACTAAATAACACAATGATAAATGGATGAGAGAGTGAACTAATTGGCTACAGGATTATGTTTTCCAATGTGCATTCCTTTACATTTATCTACATTGAATTTCATCTGCTATTTTATTGCCCAGTCACCCAGTTTGGGGAGATCCCTTTGTAACTCCTCACTGTCTGCTTTCAACTTAACTTTCTTGAGTAATTTTGTATCATTTGCACATTTTTCCACCTCACTGTTTACCCCTTTTTCCAGATCATTTATGAATATGTTGAACAACACAGGGCCCAGATCCTTGGGGGTCCCCACTATTTACCTCTCTCCATTCTGAAAACAGATCATTTATTCCTATCCTTTCCCCCCTGACTTTTAACCAGTTATTGATCCATGATAGGACCTTCCCTCTTAGCCCATGATTCCTTACTTTGCCTAAGAGCCTTTGGTGTGGGACCTTGTCAGGCTTTCAGAAAGTCCAAGTACGCTATAGCCATTGGATTACCCTTGTCACAGGTGTGTCGACCCTTTCAGAGAATTCGAATAAATTGGTGAGGCATGGTGTTCCTTTACAGAACCCACGAGACTGCTGGAAGAAAGGCTGGGCTGGGGATAGGGGCTCTACAATGACGGCTAGACCCCAGAACCCCTCTAGGGCAGATGGGCCTTGCACGGGACCTTTACCTATGCTATGTTCTTCCAGGTAACCAGTCTACTCTCCTTTTGGGATCTGTGAAGGAGTGAATCCAGGAAGGGGCTGAGGAAAGGCCTAGAAAGAAGGAAGCAGTAGCCTGGGGGAAGCAGTGGGTTGGAATAGACAGAGCTTAGCTGCTTGTTACAGGGTCCGTGGACTGGAACCCAGAGTAGAGGGCAGGTCTGTGAGGCAAACCTGCAGCTGGACCAGCGCTGCTCACCCCACCGTACTAACTCATCCCTCCTGCAATGGCTCAGCCCTTAGGCATGCTGCAGCAGCCTGCCCCTAGGCAGGACCCAGGGCCGATGACCCCCAGGAACAGGTATTTCACTCTCAGTGCCAGAGCCACAAGTTAGTCTGTGTGACAGCACCATTCGGTCAGGAACCCTCTTGCTGCCTCACAGTGTCACAGACTCCCCAGGCTTCCAGCTTGCCCTTGATCCGGTCCCTGTGTCTGCCCCAACCTTGTCATCGTCTTGTTTCAGCCTGCTTCAGCCTTCTAAGTGCCCTATTCTGTCCCAGCTCCAGCCCTGTTCTTGAGCCGGTCCAGTCCTGCATCTGCCTCCTGACGCCCAAGCCCTTGGACTGACTCCAACCTGGCTTCGACCTGCGGCCTGCTTCTGGCCTCTGGCTACAATCGTGCTTTGTCTTGTCCACAGACGGACCCATGACCAGTCTCTGCACCCCGCTTTCAGCACTGCCATGGCACAGTCTCAACTCTACCTCCCACTTCGACCCTTGGTACCTGTTCTTGACCACCGATCCAACCACCAGGCCTGACTGCCTAGAACCCAGAGCCAGGCACGGCCTGTGTTCCCCAACAGGCCCTCTGAGGATGGTGGTGTGGAGACATGGGGTGGAAGGCCAATAAAGCCTGAAGTGGGGCTGAAGACCCGGGCTGAAGCTGCCAAAGTATTGCCGTGATGGACTCAAATTACCCTGGGTGGGAAAGGACTATACATGTCCTGGCCAGAGGGCCGAATCAAAAGAAGAAACAGACCGCCACATGATGGAGTGGCTGTCAGCAGGGAGCGCTAGAGGAGAAGGGTATGCTATGTCATGCCCAGGCACGAGGCAGTGTGCCAGCTGTGAGTTACCCTTCTAACAATGTACATTGGTGCCTGAAGCTATTGGTCCTCCATGAGAAACCATCAGAGACCAGGAGATGCCAGCAGAAGGTACAGGAGGGTTTTACTAAAATCATCTCAAATTTACTCAGGGTTAAGTAATAGATTTTCTCTTGTAATGCAATAGCCAAACCAGGCAAACTATTAACTCTTTGCAAAGTGCTACAAAGCTATAAAACAGTGAGCGCAAAGCTCTGAGGCTGTCCCCATAACTTGTAAGTCTCCAGATATCCACACAACCCATTACAGGCCACGAACATTTTTGTCATTAACACAAATTCCATGCGGTTCCATAAAAACAAAAGATGGGAAGAAAAACGTGACATGTCCTGAATGAAGGCGGGACTGTGCTGTTTTACCAGCACAGATTAAAGGACAGTGAAGATTCTAAGGAGAAGAAATTCACTAGCATTGACTTCATGACAGGCAGTTCAGGACCTTTTTGTCCACCTCATTGGATTATCCGTAGGGAGTCTTCCGACTCATTAACCCCATTTGGGAGGTCACCTAGGATTTTGTGACCTTCACCTCCACTCAGCAAGTGGCTATGGGCTGCAGAGATCTGCTGAGGTACAACAGCGCCTGAAAAGTCATCAAGGAAAACATCCATCCGCCTTAGTGCTTTTTCAGTCTTGCAAGTGGTAGAAAATTCCAAGGCCAGAAGGGACCATTATGATCATCTAGTCTGACTTCCTGTATAGCACAGGCCAGAGACCTACCTCACAATAATCCCTAGAGCAGATCTTTTAGAAAAATATCCAATCTTGATTTTAAAATTGTCAGTGATGGAGAATCCACCATGATCCTTGGTAAATTGTTCCACTTGTTAATTACTCTCACCATTAAAAACGTATGTCTTATTTCCAGTACTAGCTTCAACTTCCAGCCACTGGATCTTCCTAGACTTTTGTTGGCGAGACTGAAGAGCCCATTATTAAATATTTGTTCCCTATGTAGGTTATAGACTGGGATCAAGTCACCCCTTAACCTTCTCTTTGATAAGCTAAATAGATTGAGCTCCTTGAGTCTATCACGTTAAAGCAGGTTTTCTAAGCCTTTAATAATTCTCATGGCTCCTCTCTGAACCCTCTCCAATTTATCAACCTCCTTCTTGAATTGTGGGCACCAGAACTGGACCCAGGATTCCAGCAGTGGCTGCACCAGTGCCAAAGATAGAGGTAAAATAACTTCTCTGCTCCTACTTGAGATTTCCCCTGTTCATTTGCCCTTTTGGCCTCAGCATCTCACTGGGAGCTCATGTTCAGCTGATTATCCACACACAAATCTTTTTGCACAGTCCCTGCTTCCCAGATTAGAGACCCCCAACCTATAAGTACGGCCTAGGATCTTTGTCCGTAGATGTATACATTTACATTTAGCCATATTAAAACCTACATTGCTTGCTTGCAACCAGTTTATCAAGAGATCCAGTTCACTCTCTAGTAGCGACCTGTCTCTTCATTATTCACCGCACTCCCAAATTTTGTGTCGTCTGCATACTTTACCAGTGATGACTGTTTTCTTCCAGGTCATTGATATAAATGTTAACTAGCGTAGGGCCAAGAAAAAATCCCTGAAGGACCCCACTAGTAACAAACCCACTTGATAATGATTAACAGCTCACCAGTGGGGGCAAGGGTTCACAACCTGGCCCCATGATTTCAAGCAGAGATTGCATCAGGATTCCCAGGAGGAGAAAAGAACATTGAAAACTGGATCATTGTCCATTTAAATGACATAGGAATGCCTATCAATAAACATGTCATTAATTAAGTTACCTACATACACAGCTGCTTTCTACTAGCTGGAATCAGAGCTATTCAGTTCTGGGTCATGGGCCTTGTCCCACTAACCAATTGCAGCAATTTTCCTTCAGCTCACATAGCAGGGGGCTGTGTGATTGGAGCAGGAGGATCTGAGATTTAGCTCTTCTGTGGTCCTCCAGATCTGAAGGGGAATGAAGTGCTGCATAGTGACACCTATGATGTTGTAAGTGTTGGTGATTTGTCCTGTGCTCCTAGATGGTCTGGTTTGCATTCCCTCCTTAGGGCTGATTATATCCTTACCAGGTAGACCCTTAAACTATCTGGTCTGGTTCTATTAGTATTTAGATGCTGTGATGCCACACTCCAGAAGATCTAAACACCTCCACACCTTGAAAACACTAGCAGTAGGGTGTGAGCTTCATGGCTGGTTTCTATCGTGGGGAGAGTTCTCCTTGCTAGGAGTTAATTGCAAACTAGCCTCCTGCCCCACCCACCCACACTTTGGGGTAGAGACCCCTCCTACAGCCATGGGGAGGCAGGAATGGGACCAGAAACCACTCCGGCACCTGTATCAGTAAACAGTCAGCTTTGTTAGGAACCTTAATCAGCAAACACACAGCCCCAGTATCCCCTAGTCATTGGATCAGGGGCCTCCTTCTCTCTGGTCTCTGGCCAGGCCTTGTGTGCCATAAACTGCCATAACCGTGCACATCCCTGGGGCCTGTCCCCCAGCTCAGACTCTTAGTCTGCTGTGTTACTGCAGCAAGCCCATGCCCTCTCGAGGGTTGCCAACTTGGTAATACAGTATTTAAAAACTGGACACTCCAGCAGGAGTGTCCCACCTATTCCCCCCAAAGCCCACCCCTGCCCCACCTCTTTCCCCGAGCCCTCCACCCCTGCCCCGCCTTTTCCCCTGAGGCCCCGCCCCCACCCACTCCTCTTCCCCCTTCCCCCCCATCACTCGCTGCTTTTTCCCTCCCACGCCTGGGTCAAGGGGGACTAGGGTTGCCAGGCGTCCAGTTTTCGACTGGAACACCCGGTCAAAAAGGGACCCCAGTGGCTCCAGGCAGCACCACCGACCGGGCCGTTAAAAGTCCAGTCGGCAGTGCTGCAGTGCTAAGGCAGGCTAGTCCCTACATGTCCTGGCACCGCGCTGCACCCCGGAAACGGCCGTAGACCTGGCTCCTAGGCAGGGGTGGGGACACGGGGCTCCGCATGCTGCCCCTCCCCTGAGCACTGGCTCCACACTGCCATTGGCTGGGAACTGCAGCCGATGGGAGCAGGGGAGTGGTGCCTGCAGGTGAGAGCAGCACAGGGAGTCTCCTGGCTCCCCATGCCTTGGAGTTGGACCTGTTGGTCACTTCTGGGGCGCAGCACGGAGCCAGCACAGGCAGGGAGCCTGCCTTAGCCCTGCAGCACCAGTGACCGGGAAACAGCTGAGGTAAGCCCATGCCCCAGCCCTGAGCCCCGACCCCTTGCCCCAGCCCTGAGCCCCCCAAACCCAGAGCCCCCTCCTGCACCCCAAACCCCTCATTCCCAGCCCCACTCCAGAGCCCACACCCCCAGCCAGAAACCTCACCCTCTCCCAACCTTAACTCCCTGCCACAGCCCAGAGCTCCCTCCCACACCCTGAAGCCCTCATTTCTGGCCGCACCCCAGAGCCCACACCCTGAATTAGAGCCCTCACCCCCTCCCACACCCCAACTCCCTGCCCCAGCCCAGTGAAAGTGAGTGCAGGTGGGGGAGAGCTAGCCACCGAGGGAGAGGGAATATAGTGAGCAGGGGCGGGGCCTCAGGGAAGGGGTGGGGAAGGGGGTGGGGGCTCAGGAAAGGGGCAGGGCTAGGGGTTTTTGGTTTTGTGCGATTAGAAAGTTGGCAACCCTAACAGGGACTCACCTGCGGAGCCGGGGCTGGGAGCTGCAGCTGCCTGATGAAGGTAAGAGGCGGCCCTGGCCGAGTAGGGGCTGGAACAGGTGATGACCCGGGGCCTCCCCGCCTACCTCAGAGTGGAAAACTGGGCACCAGGGCACCCTAGCCCTGTCCTGCATTCGACATTATCCCTTCTTGAAAGTCCTCCCGCTCCTCTGATCAGAGATGAGCAGGAAGTAAGGGCCGGACTTCCAGCCAGCCCTCTGGCCAGCCATGGCTGTGGGGGCAGAGGGCTGGTCCTTTCATGCTGCTGATATGTGCATTTGGGGCTCCACACAATGATGAGCCAAAGTAAGACGTGGGATGCAAAACACCTGCCAAATTCTGAAAAAGCTGCGATCAGATCTGGGCCAGTTCCAGCCTGTGTCTTAACAGCACTCATTGGTAGCCAGTTTTTTTTTCCCTCCAGTGTTTGCATCAGAAACCAGGAAAATCTGTGGCTGGATCTCCAATAAAGGGACAAAAATGTTGCGGATAGAGAGCCGATGTCGACTGTCATCCGCATTTAGAAAAACTCGAGACAATGCCTCCGAATTAGGACGAGCCTGAAAGACAGCTTGGTACTATGAGCTTTCGGGTCCTGGCTCCAAAGGCTGGAGGGCCAGTCATTATCTGCAAAGTGAGGTCGCTTTTGTTAGCCTGTCACCACTCATCCACCCACACCTCGCAGGCCAAAAAAACACCCCCTGGCATCGGAAGGCCGGTTAATGAAGAAGAGAAAGGCCAGGAGGCGGGAGAGAGAGAGAAAGAAACCCCATTTGAATGCTTTCATCAGATAAGGCCTGTTGAAATAGGCCCTTCTTTCTCCCCGGCTCCCTCTCTGAGTGGCAGCAATGGGAGGAAATAGACAATTAGGAGTCCTTTGAAAACAGCCCCACTGTTGTTGCAAGGGATGGGAAGGTGCGCCAACATGACCAGAGAAATCATAAGCGGTGCAG
This sequence comes from Dermochelys coriacea, assembly GCF_009764565.3. NCBI lineage: Eukaryota > Metazoa > Chordata > Testudines > Dermochelyidae > Dermochelys > Dermochelys coriacea. The sequence continues at coordinate 142,625,645 of NC_050071.1, forward strand.
ACCTTTATCTCCCTCTAATGACTCTCGCTGAAAAGGGTTTTCACAGAGCTGGGTTCATCCTCCTAGCCTGGGAAGATTCTGTTCTCAAGGCCCAGAGAATAAGTCCTCTTGTCCGGCTACACACGGTGGATAAATGGACAGCACTGTTGTGGGAGGCAGGCGCAAATGTGGCCTTTGCCGGTAATGAAAGAGGAGACTCTAGAAGATTTGGCCTCAGTTGATTCCCTCCCCCCATCCTTCTCGAGATTTCTCTGCGGTTCTCTCCCCTTTGCTGTCTGGCGGCCATCAGGAACGGGTTCCCAGACCTCTTGTCCCAAGGCACGGGGTGTGGCAGGTGGGAACCCCCCGCTGTGCAAGCACCCAGAATGGAGATGACTCTGGGCCTTGTGCTGCTCCTGAGCCTGGTATATCTGACCAAAGGGGGCTGCAAAGTTCCTATCCTAGGCTAAAAGAAAAGGAGTACTTGTGGCACCTTAGAGACTAACAAATTTATTAGAGCATAAGCTTTCGTGAGCTACAGCTCACTTCATCGGATGCATCCGATGAAGTGAGCTGTAGCTCATGAAAGCTTATGCTCTAATAAATTTGTTAGTCTCTAAGGTGCCACAAGTTATCCTTTTCTTTTTGCGAATACAGACTAACACAGCTGCTACTCTGAAACCTATCCTAGGCTAGGGCTTGGTTGTGTCAATGCTACACCTACCATGAAGGCCCTCTGGGCCACAGCTGTTCCCCAGTCATGGAGGCTTACAGCTGCTTTGCTGCCACAGAGTGAGGGTGAATCCCCCTTCCTGTGCCTGGAGGGAGAGTGATCCAGTGGTCAGAGCACGAGCTTGGGCATTGGGAATGTTAGTGTCTCTGCTACCGACTCACTGTCTGACCCCGGGCAAGTGATTTTACCTTTCCATTCCTCCATTTCCCCAGCTGTTAAAGGGAGTAATACATTTTTCCTATTTCCCAGAGATGTTTTGAGATCCTGTGATAAAAGCTGCAAACTCTTGGTCATCTGCCCTTTGAGAGTGGAATCTTGCAGGATGGGATGGGCTATATTTGCTGATTGGGAACCAGTGTTGCTTTCCAGATGCTAGGCTGGAGTTCTGTCAGCTTTTCCTCCACTAGCCACGCACTGTGTGTGGGTTCCATACCACCCTTATTTATATCATAGTAGCATCTGGGGGCTCCAACCGAGATCAGCACCCGATTGTGCTGTGTGCTGTACAAACGCAGTAAGGGACAGTCTCTGCCCCAGACAGTGTACAATCAAAACAGACAGGGAAACACAGGAGAAATGACTTACCCCAAGTCACACAGGGGCAGAACCAGGCACAGAGCCAGGTCTCCTAAATCCCTGTTTAAGGCCATAGCCCCTGTACTGTAGCACTGTAAATGACTTTTGCTATAGGAAGATGTAAGAGAGAGGAGACAGAGTCTGCAATGAAAGAGGGAGGAGAAGCCACATTGATTTTGCAAATAGCCTTTGAGGGGAGGGCAGGGCAGTGATGAAGTGAATGAAGGAAAGAGCTGTCTCAGGCTGTAATGAATGTAAAGAGAGTTCATTTGGGCTAAGGCAGATCTTTTGACTGAATGGAGACAGTTTTTATCTGCCCTTTCCAGCTTTGTGTCTCTATTCTTTCCTTTGGTATCGAGTTACCTATTTAACACATAACACGCAAACCTGGATCTTGCAGACCACAGAGAGGCGAATCTGATTTGGGCAACAGCTGTCTGGCCATTCAGCTTATTATAGGGGCTGCTCTCAGGATTCAATGGCTTTCAGAGCGCTGCAAAAAGAACACATGCCCCACACTCCACATCTGATGGGCTAAATCAGCTTTTGAAAATAAGGGGGGGGGGGGTTTGAAATCCTATTTCACTATATCCTCCAAGTGTCTTAGCTGGTTCTGGGTATGTGTGTATGGGGGGCTGCTTCTGTGCATCCAGTCTATCTGTGAGCTTATGTGTCTGTTTGCACGTCTGTGTTCAGAAGCGACAGTGACGGGTGGCAGTATAAAATCCTAGCTCTGTTCTTAATTCTTTTCCCTGCTCTGCTACGGGCCTGCTGTGTGACCTTGGGCAAATCACATCCCCAGTCCGTGCCTCAAGGCAGGTTAGCCCTGGGCTTCACTCGTCACTTCCTTTCCTCGCAGATTACAGCTCCTCCCTCCTTGAGCTACCAAAGAGAGGACATGAGAATGGGGGTCAGTTAAAGCCTGTATGACTGATGCAGATTGTGGACCCAATTCTAGGCTGTCTTTACAGGGTAAACATTTCCTCCCTCAGCTGCTTGACAAACACCCAATGGAGAGAGAGCACCTGACAGATGTCTGCACCAAACACCAGGCCACCAAAAGCCAGAGGTGTCCCGCCTCATTATCTCTGGATTAACCATCATAAGCATCTAAAGCATGAGGCCAGGGCAGTTTGGGGGTTGCAGTGGATCATGCGGGGAGAGAGAGGAAAGTCTCTCGCAAAGTTTGGGTTGCGATTGCACCGGATTATGTTCACCTCTGGACATCTCACTATTGACAAAGTTGATGGAGAGGAGAGAGGGAGAAAAATGATTGGGGGAAAAAAGGGCAGAGGGGGTGGGAAGGATAGAGGAGAGAGAGCAGAAGAGTTAAATAGCGTGGGCTAAATTGTGACACTGAGCCATGGCCAGTGCTAGGCAGCGGTGCAAAGGGGTGCTGCTCCCCAGCTGAAGACCCCATGTACTGTATTGATGTGTCTCATGCACCATGCTCCCTTCTAAACAGAGACTGTTTCTATCTGTATTGCAACAGTGCCCTAGTCTCTGAGCAGGACCCCACAGTGCAAGGTGCTGTACAAATACCGAATGAAAAGCCAGTCCCTGCCCTGACGAGCTTACCGTCTACACTGACTGGACAGATAGGGGGGTGGAAAGAGGTTGAACACAGCAGCAGAGTGAACAATGGGATGGTAGCAAATATCATGTTAGAGCCATGTGGTGTTTGGGGTTTTCCCGTGGTTTTAGTTCAGAGGGGAGCAGCTAACAGGAAGTGTAATTATTGGGGTTACTCTGCGCACCAAAACCCTCGGGTGCCAGAGCTTGCCAGGCGCACCCTGGCTCAGAGGCAAGCACAGTGGGTGTTCATCAGCTAGGCCTTGCAGGGGCTTGCATGGGGGGGGATCACTAGAGCTGCTCAGACACATGGCGAAGGGAAGGGGAAGGCTCCAAGTACCCCAGGTACAGAGGCTTAAACAGGTACAGCTCAAGGTAAGTAATAGTGGTTCTGGTTTGGTTTGGGTCCCTGGGGCAGCCCAATCGAGAGTCAGGGCTCATCAATCTCCAGCCCAGTCCAGTCTCTATTCCAGCAACTAAGCACTTGTGGGTTTCCAAGCCAGGCTCAGTCTGTGTTTCTCATTCGGGGCCCCTCTGCACTGGCTCCCAGCCAGCCTCTGCTGCTCTCCCATAAGCCCCACCCGGAGATGCACCCACTTGTGATGGCCAGCAGTCACAGCCTGTTCCACACATGGCTCTGTCTACAGCTCCTGGGGCTTCTCTATAGCTCGCCCCAGCCATGTGGCTCCCACTCCCGAACAGAGCCCGGCCACTCCTGGTTCAGGACCTTACCTTGCCGGGAGAGGCTGATGGAAAAACCAGTCCCCTGCTTTGCAAATCACAACAGCAAGAGGGAACATCAAAGGGAAGTAAGGGGATGGGGCCAGGCAGAGGAGACAAGGTTAAGAGGAGTTAGGCTATGGTGAAGTGACTGAAAGAGGGAAAGGGTTGGAGCAAACATCCAAGCAGCACAGGGCAAAGAAAATTTTCCACTGAATGCATCCGATGAAGTGAGCTGTAGCTCACGAAAGCTTATGCTCAAATAAATTTGTTAGTCTCTAAGGTGCCACAAGTACTCCTTTTCTTTTTGCGGATACAAACTAACATGGCTGCTACTCTGAAACCAGTTAAACTAGAAAGTTCTCCAAAGATCCCTGCATTGGCTACTTCTGCTCCTATATCCTCTGACTGGTCCCTCTCTTTGCACTTTCTCTCAAGCCTGGCTGGGCCGGGTGGAAAAGCTGGCAATGTCATGCATTTGTCCAGGGGACGTACAGGGACCTGGCTAATGAGTCTGCAGCAGTGGCATTACAATATTCTAGCTTTGTGGTGCATTAAATACATGAGAGCAATTGGGCATAGCATGGCTGGTTGAAAATTTTCCATCAAAACTGTCATTCAGTGGAACACTGGGTTTTTAGCTAAATGAAATGCTCATGGAAAGTATCTGCTTTCTGTGGAAAATCTGGATATTTCATCAAAAAAATGCCTAAAACACAAAAGATTTCATCCAAAATGTTTTGTTTTCAATATTTTGCATAAAAGATGAAATTTTCCTCAGAAAAAGGCTTCATGAAAATGAAAAAAAGTCATTTTTCTTGAAATTTTCTATGGAAATTCCCCCACCCCCAGCCCCAAACAAAGTTCTTGACTAGCTCTAGTGATTAGTTTACAAGTTAAAAAAACATTTTTTAAACTGTCAGTGCAACTCTGCTTGGGCATAGAGTCAAGCTGGGCTTTTTCCTTCCCATGTATCACCTGTAATTCTGCCCTCACTGATGCCTTGACCACCCCAGTGTCTATGAATTCTGCCCTCTGACACTTGGACAGCCCCATTGCCTTCACCTGACTGCAACTCAGTACACAATTCTCTGGATGATGCACAAGAAGGAACAGCATCTAGCTGCCTCTTTCTTATTTATGGTACCTCTGCACAGTGAGGTAATTTCCAGCTTGGGTAGACGTACGTGCACTAGCTTTGATTGAGCTAGTGTGCTAAAAATAGACATGTAACCACAGCAGGATGGGGTAGATCACCCGAGTAGGTACCTAGTATTGCACCAGGATCATACTGTAGGCAGCTAGTCCTTTCCGCTGCTCATACTATCACGGGTACATGTCTGTTTAGAGCACATTAGCTTGATCAGAGCTACTGTATGTACGTCTGCCTGAGTTGGAAATTACACCTTCCATTCAAAGTGTAAGTCTATTCTGTTGGACTTACACGTGTCTAAAGCATCAAGGACTTATTTTCATCAGTAAAGCAAGCAGATCTGACTCTGAACACACAAGGGCAACAGGTCATTTGAGTAAAGAGGTGTCATTTTTACATGGGGGGTAGAACTAGCCGTCACCATATCACCTCCCAGAGAAACATCCTGATATGTCTCAATGAGTGCGTTCATCTTCAAACCAAATGCAAACATTCAAATATCAAGATTAACTATTTCACGGCTGATTATTTTAGCCCGTTGCTCTGAGCCACTGCTTTTGTCCCACCCTCTCAACCAGATCCAAGAAAGAGTGATGGAAGGGGTTAAACAAATACTAGGGAGATTGATGGAGGCTTTCAGAGCAGAGCGAGGCAAAGAAGATTTGCTGGAGGTTATACATGAGCTTGGACCATGGGAAGTCACCAGCCAATTAGAGAAGTATTTATATAGTCCACAAGTTGCTTAATGACAGGTTTCAGAGTAGCAGCCGTGTTAGTCTGTATTCGCAAAAAGAAAAGGAGTACTTGTGGCACCTTAGTGACTAACAAATTTATTAGAGCACAAGCTTTCGTGAGCTACAGACAAAAGCTTGTGCTCTAATAAATTTGTTAGTCTCTAAGGTGCCACAAGTACTCCTTTTCAAGTTGCTTAATGTTTGCTATGTAAATAATCCAAATGCCATGGAACTCTTTATTCTGTGATGGCTGTTTGTGAGTTTGGGGGAAAAAAATCCCTATAGGCAGCATTCTCCAAGCCCTAATAGCTTTGGTACTGTCTATTCCTCACTGCAGTCACCAGTGTTAGCATTTTAACTAAGAAACTATGCATGGCCATACTGGGTCAGATCAAAGGTCAATCTAGCCCAGTATCCTGTCTTCCGACAGTGGCCAATGCCAGATGCCCCAGAGGGAATGAACAGAACAGGTAATCATCAAGTGATCCATGCCCTGTCACTCATTCCCAGCTTCTGGCAGAGGCTAGGGGCACCATCCCTGTCCATCCTGGCTAGTAGCCATCAATGGACCTATCCTCCATGAACTTATCTAGTTCTTTTTTGATCCCTGTTATAGTCTTGGCCTTCACAAGATCCCATGGCAATGAGTTCCACAGGTTGACTGTGTGTTTTGTGAAGAAACACTTCCTTTTATTTATTTTAAACCTGCTGCCTATTCATTTCACTTGCTGACCCCGAGTTCTTGTGTTCTGAGAAGGAGTAAATAACACTTCCCTATTTACTCTCTCCACACCAGGCATGATTTTATAGACCTCGAACACCTCCCCCCTTAGTCGTCTCTTTTCCAAGCTGAAAAGTCCCAGAGTGGCGTTGCAGAACAGGCATGCACAGACAGCTGAGCTGCACTGGGGTGGTTTCAGATTGACCAGCCGAGGCCCTGGTGTTCTGGCGAAGGTGAGAACTAAGCCTCTCTGCCTGAAAAGTAACATTATCAGATCTGTTCTCAGGGAAACCTCATTATCCCTGAATAGAGCCCTAGCAGTGAAAGGTCCAAGCAAAGGAGGGATCGTGTTGCCTTTTTGAGGCTTAACAAAAGGCTGCCGGGACTTGAGCAGGAAACCTGAGCAGAAGGGAGACAGGTCTGAGGTCTCAACGGAGCTGGGCCGCTCTCCCCCGCCATCCTTGGGGCATTTTTGGAGCAGGTGGGAGCTGATATGGGAGTTAGTATGTCACTGTCTGATAAAGGGATCATTCATCATGGATGGGGAGCATAGGGAGAGGTGCTTTATAGATTGGACTCGGTCCATGCCCATGGACTGACTCGCAGTTGCTCCGAATTCTGCCCCATTCACTCAGCCCATTGTGTTGGGAAAACATTAGCGAGGTCAGCAGAACCCATCAATGGAGACTTTTCATTGCAGGCACAATGGCAGAGCAAAGATGGGGGGTGAGACACAGCCTGACGACTCTCCGGTACGGCGTATGGGGTGAATGCCATGGGGCCCTCCTCAGCAAGGGGCAGCAGGGAGGGATGGGTTATCTAGCATGTCCCCCCCCCAGAGATCCCCAAGCACTCTGCAAAGGAGGGGAGACATCATTTTTAGCATGTCACAGAAGGGGAAAGTGAGCCACAGAGAGGGGCACAAAGTCATCCAGCAAGTCAGAGGCGGAAGTGGCCTGTTGGCTGGGTCACCCTGGCGGTGGGGAGGCAATGACGATGCCATGGACACAGGTCTGAGACTTCAGGAGATGAATGAGAACAGATGAGTGCAGAAGCCCTGAAGGCCCCATCTCCATGAAGATGTCCTTGGTAATAAATAAATAATAAACAGGATGAAGAATTCAGGAATCATATGACAAGGCAGCAGAATTGCCTGTACAGAAAGATCGTGGTTTGTGTCAAGACTTTCCAGGAGATGTTGGTACCACTTTAATGCAACAGGTCAAGTCAGATGACACATGCAAGGGCCAAATGAGTTTTTTTCCAGCCCCTATGGAGCATTTTCCATTGGTCAGGATGCAGCCCTGGCATCAACAACCAATTTTGTACATTACGCTCCACTGCCCATATAAAGCTCCTGGAATGCATTGGCGGCGCAATGGGTGCATGCCGTGCCACGGAGCCTCATTAATGCTGGTCTTCAAGAATTTATTTCGCACATGTGGCAAGACAAATCTGGCTTTGTTTCTTTTTTGAAATGTCTGTTTGTCATTAATTAAACAGCTATGGAAAACATTTCTTTAGCATGGACTGTGCGGCTTTGGTCTGATCATTAGGCTATAACTGAATCCTGAAATTAATATCATCCCCTACATCTCCTGGCCTAGCAGTCCCCAGATTTAGTTTGTTCCACCATGGAGTGGCTACCACCAGTCCATAGGTTTCAGAGTAGCAGTCATGTTAATCTGTATTCGCAAAAAAGAAAAGGAGTACTTGTGGCACCTTAGAGACTAACAAATTTATTTGAGCATAAGCTTTCGTGAGCTACAGCATAGTTAATGATGCAGCTGAGTTGATGTTATAAACCTGATTTGTTCATCTCCCAAGAAATCTGCAAACAAAGGAGGCTGAAGTAGAATTTTTCTACTGAATTAGAATAGCTTTTGAGCGTTAGATCTTCTAGACTTTCTGCACAGCCTTCTTGGGTAGCAGCTATAATGACCCTGCCATTGCTCTGTATGATATGACCAAGACAAAGAAGCCAAAACCCTAATTCTTGTGAATAAACTTAATGAATGCAAGTGGCCACCACTTTGCTTTTATGTCTTATATGAAAGGTGGCATCTCCAGCAGCACAGTTCTCTTAATGCCATCCGGGGGAAGTCCCGGATGACTGGAAAAAGGCTAATGTAGTGCCCATCTTTAAAAAAGGGAAGAAGGAGGATCCTGGGAACTACAGGCTGGTCAGCCTCACCTCAGTCCCTGGAAAAATCATGGAGCAGGTCCTCAAAGAATCAATCCTGAAGCACTTAGAGGAGAGGAAAGTGATCAGGAACAGTCAGCATGGATTCACCAAGGGAAGGTCATGCCTGACTAATCTAATCGCCTTTTATGATGAGATTACTGGTTCTGTGGATGAAGGGAAAGCAGTGGATGTATTGTTTCTTGACTTTAGCAAAGCTTTTGACACGGTCTCCCACAGCATTCTTGTCAGCAAGTTAAGGAAGTATGGGCTGGATGAATGCACTATAAGGTGGGTAGAAAGCTGGCTAGATTGTCGGGCTCAACGGGTAGTGATCAATGGCTCCATGTCTAGTTGGCAGCCGGTGTCAAGTGGAGTGCCCCAGGGGTCGGTCCTGGGGCCCGTTTTGTTCAATATCTTCATAAATGATCTGGAGGATGGTGTGGATTGCACTCTCAGCAAATTTGCGGATGATACTAAACTGGGAGGAGTGGTAGATACGCTGGAGGGGAGGGATAGGATACAGAAGGACCTAGACAAATTGGAGGATTGGGCCAAAAGAAATCTAATGAGGTTCAATAAGGATAAATGCAGGGTCCTGCACTTAGGATGGAAGAATCCAATGCACCGCTACAGACTAGGGACCGAATGGCTCGGCAGCAGTTCTGCGGAAAAGGACCTAGGGGTGACAGTGGACGAGAAGCTGGATATGAGTCAGCAGTGTGCCCTTGTTGCCAAGAAGGCCAATGGCATTTTGGGATGTATAAGTAGGGGCATAGCGAGCAGATCGAGGGACGTGATCGTTCCCCTCTATTCGACACTGGTGAGGCCTCTTCTGGAGTACTGTGTCCAGTTTTGGGCCCCACACTACAGGAAGGATGTGGATAAATTGGAAAGAGTACAACGAAGGGCAACAAAAATGATTAGGGGTCTAGAGCACATGACTTATGAGGAGAGGCTGAGGGAGCTGGGATTGTTTAGTCTGCAGAAGAGAAGAATGAGGGGGGATTTGATAGCTGCTTTCAACTACCTGAAAGGGGGTTTCAAAGAGGATGGCTCTAGACTGTTCTCAATGGTAGCAGATGACAGAACGAGGAGTAATGGTCTCAAGTTGCAATGGGGGAGGTTTAGATTGGATATTAGGAAAAACTTTTTCACTAAGAGGGTGGTGAAACACTGGAATGCGTTACCTAGGGAGGTGGTAGAATCTCCTTCCTTAGAGGTTTTTAAGGTCAGGCTTGACAAAGCCCTGGCTGGGATGATTTAACTGGGACTTGGTCCTGCTTTGAGCAGGGGGTTGGACTAGATGACCTTCTGGGGTCCCTTCCAACCCTGATATTCTATGATTCTATGATTCTAACGAGTCGTCTCTGGGCCGGATAAGTGCTGCTGAGCCGGATGAGTCATCCTTCTGCCTGATTACCTTCATGCCAATCAGCCCAGGCTCAGCCAATCAACAGGTGTAGGTCTAACAGGGTGATCTCACGGCCCAAGGATTTGGGCTCCCAATGGGAAAAGCCACTCCCCTTGGCTCAATGTCACTACCTCGCCAGGAGTCTCCCCTACCGCTTGACAGATTGCTCCAGCCTCAGCGTGTGCCCAGCCTTCTTCCTGCTCCAGCCTTCTTCCAACCCTGCTCTTGGTTCCTGGCTCCACCACTAGACCTGACTGCCACTGCTTCAACCACTAGGCAAGACCATCCACTTCTCAGGTTCTGACACCATCAGAGACATTGGGTGAGGACTGTCTCACAGGGAAGGGCCTCATCTACTGAACAATCAACAGCATTTTCAGCAGCACTCTGTTGTCTTGGAGGTCTCGCATCCAAGTCTTGTTGGAGCACACGCCTGCTTAACATGGTGGGATGGCATCTGAGGGGCAAAATACCTGGGGTTTGGTAAAGCCATATTCTCAGATGTCCAGTGCTTTCATTGAGCCCGGCAGCACAGAAGTGAGATTTGCTTTCACTGTTAATTTGAAAGATCGCTTCTCTTTCCTTCACTTAGGATGGATCCTGGAGTTGTTCCATTCCTTTGGGCATATGGACCATCCATAACCACTTGTGCAAGACTAAACCTCAGCTGCAGGATTCACTGCATGTGGGTTACATGAACCAGGCCTGCTCTATCTAGATGTCTAAGGTACTTATCTGACCCTCATCAACATAATATCTGAACACCTCAGTCTTGTTTTAATATATTTACCCTCCTCACCCCAGGCTGGTTTTGCCATTGTGCCGTTGGGGGAACTGAGGCACAGAGAGACAAAGTGACTGGCCCAAGCAGGGCCTAGAGTCTCCGCGAATCCCTAGCTAGCACCTTGCCCATCAGGCTTTCCTCTCCCTGTGAGCAAGTCCCCTAGAGGAACACTGGAAAATCAACAGGAGGTTTGAGCTGAGATTCTCCTGGTCTAAAAAAAATCTACAATCTGCAGAGTGACCGAAATATGATCATCTCTCTTTGTAATGTAGGGGTTTAATTGCTTCAAGAAAAATGCATGAGTGGTGCACACAGTGGAGAGACACAGCATCCCCATAAATCAGGAGCACAGCTTTCTCCACCAGCCGAGACAGAGGAGCTTGTAACAGGACCATGGATAAGATCCTATCTTTTACTGAAATCACCGTATCCTCTTTCTGCTTGGAAAGTGGCTTGAGTAGGGAAAAATATTTCCCCCCACTGCTGGAAAAGGTGAGGTTCTCTGGCCTGTGCTATGCAGCAGGTCAGAGTAGGTGATCAGAACGGTTCCTTCTGGTCTTTATGAAATCTTTGCATCAGGTGGGAGTCGAAACAACAGCTGCTGCTTCTTTTAAAATCAGAAGGCACCATTGGATCATCTGGTTGGATCGGCACAGCACAAGCCATATAAAGTCATCCACTTAGCCCTACCCTGAGCCCAGTAACTTGTGTTTGAATAAAACATCTTCCAGACAGACATCCAGCCTTGAGCTGAAGACATCAAGAGATGGAGACTCCAGCACTTCCCTTGGTAGTGTGTTCCAATGGTTAATCACCCTCTCTGTTAAAAACTTCTTATTTCTAATCTGAATTTGGCTTTAGCTTCCAGCCATAGGATCTTGCACAACTAAATTGAAGAGTCCTTTAGTATCTGCTGGTGACAGTACTTACACATTGCACTCAAGTCTCCTTTTTGGTAAGCAAAACAGATTAAGCTCTTGAAGTCTCTCACCATAAGGCATTTTCTCCAGCCCTCACATCATTCTCATGCTGCTTTTCTGTACCCTCTCCAATTTTTCAATGTCCCTATTAAAAATGTGGACACCAGAGCTGGACACAGTGTTCTGATATCCCTCTCACCAATGCTGTATTGAGAGGTAAAACCACCTCTCTACCCCTACTCCCCTGTTTATACATCCAGGGATCACATTACCCTTTTTGCCACAATATGGCATTGGGAGCTCATGCTTTGAGTTGCTAGCCCATTATGACCCCTAAACCCTGTTCAGAGTCACTTCTTTCAAGTCCCCTGTTCTGCAGGTCTGGCCTTAATTACTTGTTCCTGGATGTATAACTTTGCATTGATCACTTGATGATTCCCTGTTCTGTTCATTCCCTCTGAAGCACCTGGCATTGGCCACTGTTGGAAGACAGGATACTGGCCTGGATGGATCTTTGGTCTGACCCAGTATGGCCGTTCTTATGTTCATTTGTCTCTATGTACATCTTTACTTTTTCAAGCCCTGTCTTCATCATTTACAATTCCACCAACCTTTGTATCATCCACAATTTTTATCGGCAGTGATTTTATATTTACTTCTAGATCATTGATAAAAATGTTGAATAGTGGCGTGCCTCTTTCTAATCCATGGGAAACCCACTGGAAACTCTTCCACTTAATAATGATTGACCATAGACAACTACTTTTTGAGATATGTCCATTATCCTCCTTTTAGTCCATTTAACATGTGCTTCACTGATATTGTGTAGTATTCATTTTTAATCAGAAGAACATGTGACACTAATTCAAATGCCTCACAAAAGTTTAAGTATATTACCACAGCTATGTTGTTACATTATCAACCAAATTTGTAATCTCAAAGAATGAAATCACATTTGTTTGACAAGACCCTATTTTCCATAAGCCATGTTGACTGGCCTTAATTATGTTTCTGTCCTTTCATCCTTTATTGATTGAATCCTGTGTCATTTATTTTGCCTGGGATTGTTGTCAGGCTAACTGGCTTATAGTTACCCTGATCATCCTGTTTGCCCTCACTGAATATTGGTGTGACATTAGCACACTGCCAGGCTTTCGGGACTTCCCCGCTCTTCCAAGAGTTATTAAAAATTAATATCAGCAGGCCAAAGATCTACACAACCAAGTCTTTTAGGACTCTGGGTGCAAGTTACAAGGGCCTACAAAAGTTTATCCCTAGCAGATGCTAGTCTAGCTATGGTAAAAGATGCCAGGTTGACAGCCCTGCAGAACAAGTTCTCTACCCACAGAGCAAGTACAGTACAGCCAATGGCCATATAACCGGGTGCCAATAATGGCTATCTCACAGACGTCAGAGGGAGGAGTTCTCATTCCCCAGGTCTATTCCCCCTTCCTATTGTGACTCCCAAAGAAAGAGACCAGCTACTACACCCATTCTGAGATGTGGGCACCTTTTTTGTAGGAAGAGTTTTATAAGAAAGACAGCTCCTTCCCATCCTCTGACACAATACACATTTTGCTCATTTTCTTAGATTGCAAAAGGCATGGGGCAAGGATCCCCTCTTCCAATGTGTTTGTACAGAATCTGACACAATGGGGCTTGGACTCTGACCAGGGCCTCTGGCCACAGTGCGTCAGTCCTGAAATGAGAAGGTCAAACAGCATGCAGGGCAATCCCTTCTTCCGGGAATCCCAGCCCAATATCAACAACTGGTTCCTATGGAAAACTCTGCCCAGAGAATTTACTCTAATCAGAGCCCAAGTCAGACAGCAAACTCTCCTGCTGCTCATCCAGCTCCCTCTCCAGAAGCTGCCTCTACATGGTACCTTGTATAACCCGGAACTACCAGCTTGTCTTTCCAAGTGTCAAAACTTGCTCACACACTATGAAAAAATGGAAGACTATAATAGCACCACCTGGTGATGGGTTCTGTAAGAATCATAACATCTCCCACACTACTGTGTGGTGCAAAGGGTAGACAAATACATTACATAAGAACATAAGAATGGCCATACTGGTCAGACCAATGATCCATCCAGCCCAGTATCCTGTCTTCTGGCAGTGGCCAATGCCAGGTGCCCCAGAGGGAATGAACCTAACAGGTGATAATCAAGTGATCTCTCTCCCCCATCCATCTCCACCCTCTGACAAACAGAGGCTAGGGACACCATTCCTTACCCATCCTGGCTAATAGCCATTAATGTGCTTAACCTCCATGAATTTATCTAGTTCTCTTTTAAACCTTGTTATAGTCCTAGCCTTCACAACCTCCTCTGGCAAGGAGTTCCACAGGTTGATTGTGCGCTGTGTGAAGAAGAACTTCCTTTTATTTGTTTTAAACCCTCTGCCCATTAATTTCATTTGGTGGCCCCTAGTTCTTATATTATGGGAATAAGTAAATAACCTTTCCTTATTCACTTTCTCCACACCACTCATGATTTTATATACCTCTATCATTAAAAACTAGGTGGGGGAGAGAAGAAAGGCTTGCAGAAATGTGGGTATGCGTACCATTGTGCCTGTCTCCGGACATGTATACAATTATGCACAGCCTGTCTATGGCAGTTCAATTAGGTCAATCAATTTGCTACACGTAGGTCTATAATTCACAGATTCCAAGGGCAGAAGGAGCCATTGTGATTATCTAAAAAAGAAAAGGAGTACTTGTGGCACCTTAGAGACTAACAAATTTATTAGAGCATAAGCTTTCGTGAGCTACAGCTCACTTCATGAGCTGTAGCTCACGAAAGCTTATGCTCTAATAAATTTGTTAGTCTCTAAGGTGCCACAAGTACTCCTTTTCTTTTTGCGAATACAGACTAACACGGCTGCTACTCTGAAACCTGTGATTATCTAGTCTGACTTCCTGGAGAACTTCTCCAAAATAATTCCTAAAGCATCCATTGGCTTTAGGATGCACCAGTGCCAAATGCAAAGCTAAAATAACCTCTCTACTTTTACTCGACATTCCCCTGTTTAGGTATCCAAGGATTGCATCAGCCTTTTCAGCCACAGCATTGCACTGGGAGGTCACGTTCAGCTGAGTACCCACCATCACAACCAAATCTGTTTCAGAGTCCCTGCTTCCCAGGATAGAGTCCCCCATCCTGTAAATATGGCCTACATGCTTTGTACCTCGATGTAGACATTTGCATTGAGCCTTCTTAAAACACTTATTGTTTGCTTGCACTCAGTTTACCAAATAATCTAAATCGCTCTGAATCAGTGACCTGTCCTCCTCATTATTTACCATTACCATTTTGTGTCATCTGCAAACTTTATCAGTGGTGATATTATGTTTTCTTTCTGGTCATTGATAAAAATGTTAGATAGTGTAGGGCCAAGAGCCAGTCCCTTCAGGACCCCACTAGAAACACACCCTCTCAATGATGATTCTCCGTTTACAATTAAGTTTTGAGAACAGTCAGTTACAGAAGTCTAAGTATATTACATCAATACTTTATCACCCAAAAAGATCTCATCACAACAAGATATCCAGTTAGTTTGACAGGATCTATTTTGGTTAAACCCATGTTGATTGGCCTTGATTATGTTATCCTCCTTCAATTCTTTATTCATCAAGTCCCTTATTAGCCACTCCATTAAATTGCCTGGGATTATAGAATTATAGAATCATAGGACTGGAAGGGATCTTGAGCGGTCATCTACTCCAATCCCCGGCATTCCAGGCAGCACTAAGTATTATCTTGACCATCCCTGACAGGTGTTTGTCCAACCTGCTCTTAAAAAACTCCAATGATGGAGATTCCACAACCTTCCCCAGGCAATTTATTCCAGTGCTTAACCACCCTGATATCAGACTGCGGAGCCTGTAAGTACCTGTGTCATCCCATTTACCCTTTTTAAATATTGGCACAGCATTAGCTTTCTTCCACTCTTCTGAAACTTCCTCAGTGTTCCAAGACTTATTGAAAATCAATATAAATGGTCCAGAGAGCTCCTCAGACAGCTCTTTTAACATGCTTAAATGCAAATTACCTGGACTGCTGATTTAAAAAGTCTAACTTTAGTAGCGTCCTTCTGAGATACTAGTGTTATCATCATCATCTGATGAGACTACATCATCTATGTTTTTCCCAAATACAGAGCTGAAATATTTTTTGAACACTGCAGCCTTTTTGCATTACTATTGATAAATCTACCATTTACAGCTTGTAATGGACCAATACCATTTTCAGGATTATTTTTGTTCCTAAAATACTTTAAAAACTCCTTATTGTCCTTAACCCTGCTAGCCATAGATTTTTTCTTGTGTCCCTTGGCTTCCCATATCATTTTTGTACAATGCCAAGTATATATCTAGCTTCTGGTTTATACATTCTTTACTACTGACTTCCCTTTTCTTCCATTTGTTTACATATATATATATATATAATTTTTTACAGTTGCCTTCACTTCCCTTCTAAACCAGGTCAGTTTTTTAACTAATGGCCTTCTTTCCTTGATTGTGGCTTTTAGGGAATCTAGTAAAGCATTCTTAAACAATTCCCAATTATTATTCACATTTCTCTGATTAAATCCTTCCTCCCAGCTGATTTGGCTCGTAATTGTTTTCAGCTTTGTGAAACTGGTCATTTTTTATAGCGCCAAGTATATATCTATATATCACTGGTCTGGACTTTAATCTGTTTGCAGATTATAAGTATGATCACTGGTACCTAAGATACTATTTATTTTTAGTTCTGTGACCAGTTCCTCTTTATCTGTCAAGACAAGGTCTAATATAGAATTCCCCTGGGTTGGATGGAACACTTTTTGAGTTAGGGAATTGGCATCTATAATGGTTAGAAATTCCAAGGATGTTTTAGTCCTGGCAGCTTGAGCCCTCCAGCGTATGCCACTCAGATTGATTCTCCCGTGATCATGCAGCTTTTTTTCCTAAATATTGTAGACAGGTGCATAAGGAGCACCTGTTCCCTAGTAGTTGGTGGTCTGCAGCAGACACCACCTAAAACCCTGTCTTGTGCTTTATCTGTGAGGGCATTGATTCATAAAACTGGCTTCTGAGTTATCAGTGACTCAGAAACAGGTAATGCTGTTTTGACATAGAGCACCTCTCTCCCTTCCCTTTTGCCCACTTGAGCCTTCCTAAATAGGTTATAACCTTGATTTTAACATTTCAATCATGGGGATTATCCCACCAGGTTTCAGTTATATCAAGTTTATGTTCATAATGAATGAGCAATACTCATTCTTCCTGTTTGTTACCCAGGCTCCTAGCTTTGGTGTACAGGCAATTCAAGAATTTCTTTTTCTTCATGTCCTTTGGTGTCTTGATTCATTTTGTTCTCAACATCTTCATTTGGTGCTAAATGAGTGCTCATATCTTTCCTCTTTTCACCTTCTCAATCAATCCTGCCTAATGTCCATTCACTTCCCTGGAGGAAGTTAACCACCAGAGTAGAGCTTCTGATTTTAGGCTTTAACTGATAAACACTGATAAACCACCACAGCTACAGAAAAGAAAAGAAAAGAAAAGAAAAGAAAAAAGAATATCAGTGTGTGATGGGGTGTCCACACCATACAAGACCTGAAAGGGTTAAGGTTGCCAGGTGGGCCAATAAACTCCCCAGACTTCACCTGGCAGAGGAAACAGGTGGGCAGGAACAGGAGGGGCCTGTATAAAGCCCAGGAGCTCAGAGAAGAAGGGGGCTGTGGGGAAAGGAGTCTGCAATCACTCTAGGGAAGAAGGGAGATGTGTCTGGGCCTAGAGATAGGTAGCCTACAGTTACTCCCTGGGAGTAGAGAGATTGGTCTGGCTAACCCAGAGATGGGGGAGAGCTAGGAAAGGCTCAGGGGAAAAGCAGGAAGGGATGGGGTTGGGCTGACCTTGGCTGCTGAAGTGATGGTCCCTGAGCTGGAACCCAAAGTACAGCAGGGGCCCTACCAGCCACTGGGGAAGTGGCACAGAGCAGACAGCAGACTGCCTGGGACAGTTTTGCACTGAAAGACTTTGATACCCAGAAAGGGGAGGACTATAGTGACCTGGCCAGAGGGCCAAGTCATGAACAGGAAGCTGGAATGAGAGAGGCTGTAGGGTGTGAGAAGAAGATGGGTGGAGAGACCACCAGAGGAGGGCTCAGCACCTGGAAAGAGCTAATCCCCAGAGTGGCCAAGAGGAGGCACCCTAGCGGTGAGTGGAGCCCGTGACACGGTTTGAATCGGTTACGCACCTCATGATGACTTCACTCCTTTCCCAGTACAGTCAGTTTATCTAGGTGATGTCCCCATTCCCTGGCTCCCACCTAAGGCCTTGTCTACACAAGCAGTAATGTAGACTACAGGGCAGACTAATGTGCGCTAACGTGTTGTGTATTAATTGGTCTGTGTGCACACGAAAGATTCCCTAGTGCATTTGAACATGGTGCTGTGTGAAACATACTATGTTTAAATGCACGAAGGAACAAACACATTAAACATTAAACCAGGGCTCAGTAACAAGAATACAAAGCTTCAGCTAACCTGTACGTCATTTTCATACGCAAAATACAAATTAAAGTAGGTCCTAATTAGTTAAGAAATTTGGGAAGTACCTGAGAAAATCTTCTCATTACATTATCCAAGATGGAGCCCCAAACCCTAGTTTTTTTACATCAACAGAGGACTCAAAAAATTGCTTAAAAACAAGCCCCCAAAATGAATGTAATAAACCCTGGAAACCGAAAGCCCTTCATCAGAGTCACAGCCCTGCCAAAAGCCAGAATGGGCCTGTTAGCTCTAGGTGGCTTAAGGATTTTTTTTGTCTTTACGACAACATTAACGATTTTAATGGTGTTATGGAAATGCATTTAATTTTTATGTGTTGCAAATGTCGTATCCTTTCTCTGCCGCACGATGCCACCAGCCAAGTGGGGTGAGAGGAACTGAGGGGGAAATTAACAAGCTACTAGCTGACCCATAAAGGCAACTTCCGGACAAGAATGCTCAAGTGGCAATTCCCTCCACCTCGTTTGCTCCACTGTAATTAAGCTCATAAAAGGGAAAGGGGCTTCCAGACAGAGTAGTTGCTGTCTAGGAGCCTGTGCATGTGCCTTCCTCCGCACCCTCTAGTCACACATGGACTTCAATGAAAGTTGAGGGTGCTCCGTGCCTGGCAAGGATCAGTGTGTGCACCTCCTTGGACTGGCGCAGCAGAGCTGAGTGTGCACCTCTCAGAGACAGGTAAAACAGGACACCTTGTGTAGCTGCTGGAACACTGCACGGTGCTAGGGGAAGGGACATTTCTGTTGCTTTGCCGGCTTCACTCAGGGGAAGATACCCCTCTGCAGCAGTGAAATTCTACAGGGACTGGGTGATAGATCCCCATAGAGAGGGATCCTTTCACAGTGGAAGTAATAATACACCCTACTTGCAGCATTCCTAAAAAGGGAGAAATAACATTCCATTGTATCTAAACTATGCACACTGAACTGGGCCTTATTACCTGCGGGCCTGATTCTGCAGCCATCGGAGGGTTTGAGGGCAGGATGGGGCCCTGAGGTGCTGATCCTAGTAACACTGAGCAAAAACTAAAGATTCTGTTCCGATGGAAATCTACTGAGAAACACAGCAGGGGTGAAGGGAAGGATCCTCAGCCCCAACATGTGCTTAGGATCAGGTCCTCTGCATAACCACCTCCTGTGGGTGGCTGGGGGCGAGAGGAAGCAGTGACCAATGGGCCTCTTGTTTTCCTGTTGCATGAATCCCGGGTAGAGCTGGGCAGGAAACTTTTCCCATCCTGGCAAAATAGTCAAGGTTTTGAAAAAATTCTCCATCCTGAAGCAGGATGAAAGGTCAAAAATCGCCATGACCCACAAATTCAAAACCTTTGATTTGTGTCGAACCAAAACATTTCATTGCAATTTCAACCATTTTTTATTCTTTTCTTTTTTTTTTACTATAATTAGCTAAAATTTCTAAATGAAAAGTCATTTCGAACCAGAAAACTGACATTTTTTTTTATTTTGAAAATGTGGGAAAGGAACATTTTGATGATTTGGAAACTTTTTGCAACATTCTTTCGAGTCGAGAAACTTTTCAAACCCGATCTGTTCCCACGAACAGTTTCCGTTTTGATGAAGCTACCTTTTGATGGGAAAACGTCTCATCGAAAAATTCCCAACTAGCTCTCATCTCGGGTGATGTGTAGCTGTGTGCTGTACAACATGATCACTTCTCCCGTGCTGCATTTTGAGCAAAGACCCTTGTTAGCCCTCAAGGTTGTGTGTCTGCATGTGCCCACATGCAGTTTGTTTTTGTATCACATGGTCGCTGTGTGTAGATCAACACAGGGCCTGCTTCTGGCTGTTGTGTCTAACCATGCTGCTGTATCTGTGTATGAGCCATGTTTACATGCTGCCCATGTGTGGAGGAAGAGATCTTTGAGCAATGCTGGCTCTCTCAAGGAGTGAGCTTATTCAGAGAGATTGTGGTTAATGCCACAGCCCTGGACATCAGGAGATTTGGGTTATTCTCCTGGTTGTGCTATAGATTTCCTCTTTGATCTTGGCCATGTCACATAGCTTCTTGGCTCCCCCCACTCCGAGGACATTGTAAGGACTGACTTGTTGTTTTGCAAAGTGCTTTGAAATGTTCCTATGGAAGACACTGTGCAAGAGGGGTGGGGATTTGCAAATGCAGCCAGCATCGACAAAACTCACCGAAGGCAATGGTAAAATTCTTGTGGACTTCACTGGGATCAGAGTTAGGCTGATGCTGAGCCCAAGAACTCCAGCTGTGCAGCGGAACTGCTGCCCCCACCTTCCCTGCCTCTGATCACTGTGTCTGCCCCAGTTAGGATGAGTCAAATGAAAGTCCGTTCTGGTGAGTCCAAAAACTTTGCCTCTCCCAAGGCATGATGGGCTGGGGTGGGGGTGGGGGAACTCTTCAAATTCAGTGTCACTGGCTTTGGTTTTTACAAAAGGGTGAATTTCAATGAGGTGACCCAGAATCTTACCCTAGCAGCAGCTGCTATAAATCCACGCTCCAACTGTCACTGCCATAAACTATTTTGATGCAATGCCATGAAAGAAATAATATTTCTTGGGATGATTTGTTGATTCTGAATATCCGAACACTCCAGCGCGCAGTAAAGCTCAGGGGATGTGGGGATTTATTGCTCTCTTGCCGGGATCGGTAATGCATTTCAGAACACTCGATAAGAACGTGCTAGGGGACTGGATGACTCCAGAGACGGGGAGCCTTTTGCTTCTGAAAGCAACAAAGAGGGCATCGTTGCATCTATGAGAGTAGTTTACATACTAGCTTCAAAGAGCCAATATGCCACCACCATGAGCATTGTCGTCCAAGGGCCCCTCCACAGGTTAGCACTCACTATGTCTCATGGTGTTTCTTATCAACTGGAGTCTGTGGATTTCAAGCAAACAGCCTTGATGTAACAGACCACATTGCATGCATACAGGCACAGCAGCCATCCCCAGGGCAAGAACACAGGGACTTTTAGTGCCCCAAGCACTTGCTCCTGTCACTTGAGCTAATGGAAATCTCAATTTAGAATCATAGGACTGGAAGGGCCCTCGAGACGTCATCTAGTCCAGTCCCCTGCACTCAAGGCAGGACTAAGGATTATCTAACATCCCTGACAGGTGTTTGTCCAACCTTCTCTTAAAAATGATGAATAAAAAAGATTCCACAACCTCCCCGGGCAATTTATTCCAGTGCTTAACCACCCTGACAGGAAGGTTTTCCTAATGTCCAACCTAAACCGCCCTTGCTGCAATTTAAGCCCATTGCTCTTGTCCTATCCTCAGAGGTTAAGAACAACAATTTTTCTCCCTCCTCCTTGTAACAACCTTTTATGTACTTGAAAACTATTATCATGTCCCCTCTCTGTCTTCTCTTTTCCAGACTAAATAAACCCACTTTTTTCTATCTTCCCTCACAAGTCATATTTTCTAGACCTTTAATCATTTTTGTTGCTCTTCTTTGGACTTTCTCCAATTTGTCCACATCTTTCCTGTAATGTGGCGCCCTGAACTGGACACAATACTCCAGTTGAGGCCTAATCAGCGCGGAGTAGAGTGGAAGAATTACTTCTCGTGTCTTGCTTAGAAGATTCCTGCTAATACATCCCAGAATGATCTCTTTTTTTTTTTTTTGCAACAGCGTTATACTGTTAACTCATTTAGCTTGTGACCCCCAGATCTCTGTCTGCCATACTACTTCCTAGGCAGACATTTTCCATTTTCTGTGTGTGCAATTGATAGTTCATTTGTTGTGAGCAAGTCTCATACACTCTGGGCCCAGCCACTAGAGGATGACATAGTTGCACACATGAAGCCAGTGCATTACATTTACATTGAAAGGAACTTATTCCATTGTCTAGGCTGTTCCCATCCCTGGCCAATTTCTCTGCCTTAGTTTCTTTGGTGCTTTGTCTAAGTTCAGATTTAAATGACACAAATGCTTTCATGGTTATTCCATGGACTGATAAATTTCCATGGCAAACTAGACATAGGGATTGTCAGATTGCCTCAAATCCATGGTCCATCTAGTCCAGTATCCTGTCTCCAACAGTAGCCAGCACCAGGTGTTTCAGAGGAAGGGGGAAGAACCCAACATTAGGCAGTATGGGATAATCTGGGCCAGTGAGAGTCTTATTCTATCTTATATAGGTTATTATAGCACCCTCATTGCCCTAGTATCTATCTGTTACGGTTTTGTACCGCTGCCCATCATAATAATATCCAAGTACCTTCCACGTAAAAATCAATAGCAACAGCTATTTCATGGAGTTGTTGGCTTTTCTCCTTTTATGGGGCCAAAACACTGCTGGGGGGGTTGGGGTTGGAAGGGGTTTGGGAATAAAGTAAAAAGGCTCCCGTAAAGAGGAAGGCCTTGCAACTTTTCCTAAAATTGGTCAGACTCTGGATTTGCCTGATCTTCTCTGGACCATTGTCCCATATCCGGATTCTCTCAGAGAATGCTTTATCCCCAGCTGTCCGATGCTCCGTTCAGAGCTGTGTGCTCTGCCCTGTCCCAAAGGAGCACAGCTGTCATGAGACTTCATAGATCGCAATTCAGTCTTTGGTGTCGCTGGGGCTTGATCTATTAATTGCTTTGAAAAATAAGGACCAAGGCCTTAATCCGGCATTGGAAGCTGATGGGGAGCCAGTGGAGGGACTTGAGCACCAGCCTGATGTGCACATGGTGGCCTGAGCCATGAAGAAGGTGGGCAGCTGCATTTGGTACCAGCTGGAGCCTGGGCCTCACCAAGCTTCAGACAAAGGGAGTTAAAATAATGCAGCCTTGAGGTGATGGATGCCGGGGCCACTGGAGCCGGGCACTGGTGCAGGAGGAAGGGGCAGCATTTCCTAGTGAGCTGGAGGTGAAAGAAGGCATTGTTGGCAATGGATGCTCCCTGGTCATCCAGGTTTAGCAAGGAGTCAAACAGAGCCCTGAGGGTTTGCACCTCTCTGACCAATGGGGGCTGTGAGCCCTCAGTGGAAGGCGGAGACAACACTTTATCCTATTCATAGCATTTTTCCTTTCTAACCAGCATCGCTTGGGTCTTGCCTGGGTTCAGCTGGAGCCGACTGTTCTTCATCCAAGAGCTCATTTCCTGTCGGCCCTGTGACTTGTGTGCAGTGGTGCAGCCACCACCACTGCTAACGAGTCACAGTGCCGTGCATCTCACTATCCCCCCGTGGTCTCGTGTAGACCCTGAAGAGAAGCAGGGATCATATGGATCCAGGAGGAAAACTTGGAGGGATCTTTAGGGTTGAGTGTTGGCCTCTTGCAGCTTAGGCGAGCGATTACATTTTCCAAAGGGTTGGGGAGGTGTGCTTCTCTGAACAAGCTATTCCCATAAGTTGGAAGCAAAGCTCTTCTTTACTGGTGCTCACCTACCCAGAGAGCCAGGGATCCATTTCACAGGCTGTGGCTCTGGGTTTTTTTTTTCTTTCAGGGCTTCTTGAGCTTCAGCATGTGTGCTGGAGGCAAACTCATTTAGGGCAGAGGGGCTGAGTAATGCAGGCTGGTGAGGGTTGGAATCCTCTTTCCCAGTTCGCTCCATACGGGTTCTGTTCTGATCAGTGAAAAGTGCTGACAGCTCCTCACAAAGGCTGGTGTCTGGGCTGGGGATGCTGCTGCGTGAACGATAGAGAAGAGGAAAGCTCACGTTTCCTTTCCTGCAGACTCTGAGCATAGTCAGTGCCTTAAGTGCCATAGCTGACATCTGTCACACATGGTTCATTCTCTCCCAAGGGGCAAAACTGTGCATGCAGTGGGATGTTGAATTGTGGTAGGGATTTTTCCTTTTGCTTTGTTTTTTCAATGCCCACACTGCTGTGTTTTTGTTAGTGAAGGCCCTTCGCACTCAGAGCAGAGGTGATGTCTGTAGCTCCTGGGGGAATTCTTTTCACAGTCTCAAACTGCCCCAGAGAAGGTTCTGTCTCCTACCCAGACAGGCCTTACCCATGTAGTAGAGAATTCCACTGGGCCACAGGAGCGAAGTTCTCAACAATGGTCTTCACCCTGCAGCTTTAGGTTCTTCTAGATACCCAGGTTTTTCAGTCTTTCCATATGAGAGTTTTTCCAGGCCCCCAGTCCTTCCTGATGCCCTTCTCTGAACCCCCTGTAATTCTGCAATATCCTTCTGGAGATGGACTGACCAGTACTGCACACCATATGAAGGCAAACCATTGATTCATATACAGTATTATATTTTCCATATTCTCCATCCCATTTGACGAAGTGGGTATTCACCCACGAAAGCTTATGCTCCAATACATCTGTTAGTCTATGGAGTGCCACAGGACTCTTTGCTGATTTTCTACAGAGAATTTTCCCCCCAGCCAGCTCTAGCTGCAATCACTGTGGGGTTTTGTGAGAGGGAATGTCAGAACATTTACAGGAAAGGGTTCTGAAAACTTTTTTCCTAATTGTATCATGAGCTCACAGGATGGGAAAATTTGAGAATTGCTGTTAGATCCATTCTGGGGAACATCTGCCTTGGAAGACTTCTTGTTCTTGCAAACAGAATATAAGGAACAAACTTTTTTCTAGGATTTCAAAGATGCTGTTATTCATTCTTAATTACATGATGCTATTAATAACAGCACCATACAGCTGAACAGATCCTTCATTCCAGGAATTTTTAACCAACGAGCACAGTAATCCAAAATCACATCATTATAGCAACACATAAGAATGCTAGAACATCATGTAGCTATTGTGAACTCCCAGGGCTATTCCTATGATCACAGTCTTTATATTTAATTATTTGTGTTGCACTAGCAACTAGAGGCACTGAGATCAGTGCCCCATTGTGCTGGGCCCTGCACCGATTCATATGAAGAGCATCTCTGCTCTAAGCGTTCATGCTGCCCCATCACTTTATGGAGCAGTTAGACAAGAACTCACCTGGAATATTGCATTCGGCTCTGGATATCTTCGTACCAGAAAGATACTGATAAACGGGGGATAGGGGAGTGCAGTGAAGAGGAATAAAGATGAGTATGGGGTGGATGAGGAGAGTTTCATAAAGAATAAAAAAAGCTATACATGTATGTGCAGTGGGGCTTAGCTCAGCAATGATTATGGGAAGAAAATGAGAGAACAACCTATGGGTATTTGAATTATTTAGGATGGAGCATTCTCTTTAAAGACATATAATTAGGAGCAATGGGATGAAACTAATAAATGGAAAACTTAGGCTGGATATCAGGGAAAAATGATAGAAGAGGCATGGAGAACCAGGATGATTGTCAGATCCCAGGACAAGCCACCTTTGGGTAAATTGGAATGCAGATCCAGCACAGATGTTACAAATGGTTCCTACTTGGGTTGGATGCCAACTACATTAAATAACAAGGTGAAGTTATACATCTAGATGTATACATACATCTAGGAACAAAGACTGGAGGCCATATTTACAGGACGGGGGACTCTATCCTGGCAAGCAGGGACTCTAAAAAAAGATGTGAGGGTCCTGGAGAATTATGAGCTGAACATAGCTCCCTGTGCGACGTTGTGGCCAAAAGAGCTGATCCTGGGACGCATAAACAAGGGAATCTCAAGTAGGAGGGGAGAGGTTATTTTACCTCTGTGCGACCATTGGAACACTGTGTCCAGTTCTGGTTCCACAATTCAGGAAGGATATTGATACACTGCAGAAGGTTCAGAGAAAATCCCCAAGAATGATTAAAGGATTAGAAAACCTGCTTGATACTGAGAGACGCAAGGAGCTCCATCTATTTAGCTTAACACTGAGACGGTTCAGGGGTGACTTTATCATAGTTTATAAGTACCTATATGAGGAACTAATTTTTAATAAAGGGCTCTTCAGTCCAGCAGAGCAAGGTCAACATGCTCCAAGGGCTGGAAGTTGAAGCTAGAAAAATTCAAACTGGAAAAAAGGGTGTAAGGTGTTTTTTTGTTGTTTTTTTTTAAACAGGGAAGGTAATTAACCAATGCAACAATTTGCCAAGGGTTGTGGTGGATTCTCCATCACTGCCAATTTTTAATCAAGATGGGATTCTTTTCTTAGAGCAGATCTTTAATTCAAACAGGAATGACTGCTGGGAAGCTCTGTGGCCTGTGTTTTACAGTAGGTCTGACTAGATCACAGGGGGATAGGTGCTGGAACTAGGAGTGCGGGGGGTGCTGCAGCACCCCCAGGCTTGAAGTGATTTCCATCATATACAGGGTTTACAGTTTGGTTCAATGGCTCTCAGCACCCCCACTATTCACATCATTGAAGGGACCCATGTACAGGGGTCCCTTCTGGCCTTGTCTAGGAATTTACTGGCAAAAGCAAGATTTTTCTCTTCTTGTCTCTGTAGAGTAAGCCTGTCTCTGGGGGAAGGAACCAGGATCAATCCCCACTAGCAGCCCAGCTCTGGGAGAGGAAGCTGAGAACTCTTCTCTCCAGCGCTGGGGTGGGAGAATGAGGCACATGGCCCTGTGGCTCACGTGGTCCCTGCTCAGTGCAGCTCTGACCACACAACACTGTGTTGCTGGTGGGACGGGAAGGGGCAGGAAGGACCCAGCTGGCCAGGCTGACTGCATGGCGCTGGATGGTGGAAGCACCGGCTTGAGCTGTGCACGTTGAACAGATCTACTGGGAAAGTTGCTCAGGGAGGATAAATGCGCCTGGCGACGCTGCCACTTTTACAGACTTGCTTTTCAACCGCTAACAGCACTTTAATGGAAAATGTCCTCGGCTGGGCTATCAATCATTGTTTATCACTCCAGAGGCATCTGCTGTCACTGAGCTAATGCACCAGTGCTACAGTGTTGATCTACGATTGTTTCTTCCCCACCCTCCTCCCTATTAACTATGCTGCTCTCTCGAGCATCAGGAATGAAATACTTCTGGGTGCGGGGTGGGGGATAGCTGAGGTTTGGGAACTGTCCATTAGCTAGCTCGCAGCAAGGCGCCCGGGTTCAGCTTAATTTTCAGGAAGGTAGTTTCCGATGACTTGATGTGTCTCTCTCTCTCTCTGCCAGAATCCTAATGACACACAAACAATAAATAAAGGTCTGTTGGTTGGGCTCCTTGAGATTTTATTTTATGAGCTTGGCAGCAGCTTCTCATAAACAGTAATGCTCACTAATAAGTCTGGATACAGTCTCCAGACAGTGATGCATTAGGGACAATTTATAACAATACCTCACTCTGCGCTTTTTAGCTATTTGTCAGAGGCACTTATCCGGCCCCCAAATCCAGAGTAGCTGAGCTCCTCACACTCTTTAATGTATTTATCTTCACACACCCCTCTGTGGTAGGACAGTGCTATTATTCCCCATTGTATAGATGGAAACTGAGGCACACAGCCGCTAAGTGACTTGCCCAAGGTTCCATAGTAAGTCTGCAGCGGAACAAGGAATTTGTTCCATTTCTCTTGAGATGCAGGCCAGATCCCTAACCAATGAACCATCCTTCCTCTCCTATACATGAGGGTTTCAAAGTTACTTACAGCCATGAATGAATGAACTCTCGCAGCACCCTTGTGAAGTAGGTTGATATTATTCTCATTTTACAAATGGAGAGACTGAGGCATAGAGCAGCGACGTGTCTTGCCCAAGGCCACCCAGAGGCGCGCATATACTGTGGTGATAAAGTCCACATAAACACCTAGCTGGGCAGAACCTGGAATAGTTCCAAGATCCCCTTACACTTGCACTTGTGTGTTAACCATGGGGCCATGCCCCTCTGAAGGGAAACCAGGAGTATCTTATGGGGTATGAGTGCAACTAGATCTTTCATGCAACAATAAAAATAAGTGTTGCATTTCTGTAACGTCTCGTAACCAAGAAGTTTCCTAACCTTAATGACTGCAGTTTCACAGCACCCTGGGGCAATGGGTATAGTAGCATTAAGCCAGTTTTTACAGATGGGGCAGTGGGCTGCCCCAGGTCCTTAATACAGGTGGAAAAAGAACCCACCTGTCTTCTGAATGCAAGCCCTGGTCTGCCAGCCCATCCTTCTCCATTCCTCCTGTCTTAGTCAAATGGGTCCTGAGCCCACAGAACGCTGGAACATCTGTTATCATTCATCCCTGAGGGTGCCCCAGTAGAGGGGCAGAGTGGTCTAGTGGTGAGCTTGGACCTCAGGAGACCTGACTTCTATTCCTGGCTCTGACCTTTTGCAGGGGTGTCCCTGCTGCTCTCTGTGGGTCTGTTTGCCCTCTCACCCTTGGTCTGGCTTTCTGAGGCATGGCCCATCTCTTACTCTGTCTGTGCAGTGCCTGGTGCATTAGAGCCTCCAGGTGCTACGGTACTAAAATACGAATAAGGGCTTTGTGGGATTGATCTGCGGCCATGTATGGGGTGAAGCTAAGTGCCAGAGCTGGGTGTTTTCTATCTCTGCTGATGATCCTATAAACTGCCAGAGCTGCTCCACAAAAAGCTGACTTAGCACTAGCCACAGCAGTGGGTGACTTTCCATCCAGAGCAGAAACAATCTGCTGAAAATGGGAAGCAAAGTGTCAGCGGGAGGTGGGGGAGTCGGGTCCTTCGCTCCAGCCTTACGTTCCTAACTGGGTGCAGAGGGGCAGGTGTAGCTAAGGGCAGAACTTTGGGACTTTTCTCGTTTAAGGTGCCACTGATGCCTCCAGTGAACCTCATCAAAACAATTCCACTTCCCTTCATTCCAGGCAAAGCTCCAAAGGGGGAAAATTTCTCTTCAACCCCGCAACAGGATAATTCAAACAGGAATTATTGCGGGGCAGGTCTCTGGCCTGTGCTATGCAGGAGGTCAGGCTAGATGCTTTAAGATCCAGCTATCCCAGGTTCAATTCTCACTGCTGACAATCCACCCAGGGGCGTGGCATTACATGGCTAGGAGCTAGGGTCATCCGATGGCTGTTTGACTGCCTGGCATCTCTCAATCCTGTTATCCCTAGACAGGTACTGACATCACAGAAGTGCCCTTTGTGGTCACAAGGGAGGGAGCCTTTGGACTGTAGCAGGCATGGAAACTCAGCTCCCCCTTTTGCCCGTAGAGGTGGCCCAGTCAGGCTGGCATTAGGGAAGCGTGGGTTGCTGCTGCCCACGTCCCGTGGATGCACAGGAGACTTAAGCTTTCGGGGCTGTCTGTCAAATGTCTTTTAAAATCACTAAATTTGCACATAAAACATTCGGCGTGTTTTGGAAGAGAAATGTAATCTGTGCAATTGACATTTTATACCTGTAATTATGATAAAAGCTCACAGTGGAAATCTACTAGTGTTTCCAGAGAATAAATCATTTTAGCCTCTTGCTATTAATAATTCAAGGATCAGCCCTGAGCTGTAAACTAGGAACAAGTGGTAACAGTTCTGCTCACAGCTGCCACTTCATGCCTCTGAGATGAAACACACCATGGAGAAAGAGGGATTGTGCCCAAAAGCCTCCCCTCGTTTCTTTGTTGCAACAGTCACCGTTGCTTTTAAGACTGTCTAGTATCCAGCCTTGTTGCTGTAACCTGTCTGTCTATGGTATTTGTAAAGGCCAGTCACCATGGCTGTCATAGTAAGGGTGGGTGGGTAGATTTTTGTGCCCAGACTTCTACATTTTCATGGCAATTTGTCAAAATTAATAACATTATTTGCATGTTTATCATTAGGCTTCAGAGTCAACCCACTATTGAGATGAACAGAAAGATTTTACAGCTCTTAGATGGGATCTAAGCCAAAGGTGGGCTATATGCATCCTAGAATGGACATCCATACTAATTGTGTAGTCTGATAGTTCAGAGGTGATATAGTCAGTGGAAGTAAGCACACAGCAGGATCAGACAAGGTTCCAGAATGGGATCATACAGAAAATCAGGTAGATGGAGTAATGATCTTAGCATAAACAATCTTTGTTTTCTTTGAGCTTTAGTTCAATATTGTCACCACTCTGCCAAGCAGTACAAGATACTGGAGTTTCCTGTTGGAGTTGATCCTGGGATGCATAAACAGGAGAATCTTGATTTGGAATAGCGAGGTCATATTACCTCCATATTTGGCACTGATGCAACCACTGCTGGAACACTTTGTCCAGTTCTGGTGCCCACAAGTCAAGAAGGATGTTGATGATTTGGAGAGGGTTCAGAGAAGAGCCATGAGAATGATTAAATGATTAGAAAATCTGCCGTATAGCAATAGACTCAAGGAGCTTAATCTATTTGGCTTAACAAAGAGAGGGTTAAAGGGTGACTTGGTCACAGTCTATAAGTATCTACACAGGGAACAAACATCTAATAATGGGATCTTCAATCTAGCAGAGAAAGGTCTAACATGATTCAATGGCTGGAAGTTGAAGCTAGACAAATTCAGACTGGAAATAAGGCATAAATTTTTAATGGTGAGGGTAATTAACCCTTGGAACGATTTACCAAGGGTCGTGGTGGATTCTTCATCACTCACCATTTTTCAATCAAGATGGGATGTTTTTCTAAAAGCTCGGCTCTAGGAATTATTGTGGTTGCAGGCCTCCGGCATGTGCTATACAGGAGGCCAGTCTAGATGATCGCAACGGTCCCTTCTTTCCTTGGAATCTATGAATTAATGAGGAGTTTGGGCATTTTCTTAGTGTAATTTATTTTATTTCCACTATCTATACCAGTCCTTGAACTTTGGTATTTTTGGAGGGGGGTGCGGGGGAGAAATTAATCCCAGTGTCCTTCTCACCAAATTCTGGTGTTGGCATTCTATTTTGCCTCTCTATTTTCTCCCTGCAGTTGGAATTGGAGAAATTCTTCTCCTTTTTCTGTCCTGCGCCCTCAAGTAGCATTGCTGGGCTCTGCTAAACAGCTGCCATGCTTCCCCCCCGCAGAGGTGGCTGCACTTTGGTGCTGGACAAAGGGATCCCTCTGTAATTTGTACATCAACTTGTAGAGACATGTAAGAGTATAAAGTTTATTATTCAACCAAAAGTTATGGGCCCAAGATCATTTTTATGTACATAGAATGAATAATTCCCTCAATTGCAGAAATCCCTGGGTCAGATTCCACGGGCTTGTGCTATGCAGGAGGTCAGACTAGATGGGCTTAAAATCTATGAAATAATAATTAATAAATCATCCATCAGCATCCTCATTCTTATCCTGAATCATTCTGTAAAACTAACCTGCTCTAAATGACAGACAAAGCAAGGAAACACCAGAATGAAAATGGAGGAGTAGGTAGATGAGAAACTAATGAGCAGAGCACAGAATGAAGACTGCTCGGAAAGAGTATGGAAGAGGCAGAATGGGGAGATATACTTTCCTTGAACCAGGAGAGAGCCTCTGAGAACTGAGCTGGGAGGCTTTTATGGAATGTGCCCCAGCCAAGATAAGCTACTCAGTTATATTTGTTCAGCATATTTCAAGTAATAAGACACCCCAGAGTGTATAATAATGTGTTGGGATAACCCCATGTTTCTTATGCTGGAAGAGAAGATGGAGCAACATCATGGACTGCTTAAATCACAGGGGAAGAGGTCTTCTCCCTGCAGAATGAATGGCCCAGAGTGACTACCAGATTGACTTATTTCAGAAGGATTTCTTTATTTCATGGTGTTTGATTTAGCTGAAGCAACAGATGCCATTCTAAGATAAGGCAACATGTTCTGTATTAAATGTAGAGTGTTGGCCCCGGCAGATCACAGGAAAAGTGTGTGCCTAGTTAGTGGAGCAGGAGATGCCCTTGTTCTAGTCCCTGCTCTGGAAGAGGAGTGGGGTCTAGTGGTTAGAGTAGCAGAGGGGAATTGGGAGTCAGAATTCCAGGGTTCTAGTCCCTGCTGTGCCATTTGTGCACTGTAACTCCTGGGGCAAATGACTTCACCTCTCTAAGCCTCCATTAAAAAAATGGCAATAGTAATTGTTATAGCGACCTGCCCCAGAGCAAGTCAGATGTGCAAAGAAGTAAGTCACTGGCCAGTGCTCCCTTGTGGCTGGGTGCATGATTGCTGGGTCTTCCCCTTGATCACCTCCAT
This sequence comes from Dermochelys coriacea, assembly GCF_009764565.3. Classification (NCBI taxonomy): domain Eukaryota; kingdom Metazoa; phylum Chordata; order Testudines; family Dermochelyidae; genus Dermochelys; species Dermochelys coriacea. The sequence continues at coordinate 142,657,602 of NC_050071.1, forward strand.
CTGGATCTTCTGTAGCCTAGACCTCTGGCCAGGTCACTTAACAATTCAGTCCCCTACCAGGGTATGCCAAGTCCCCAAACTAATACCATCGTCACCGATAGCCCGAAAGGAACATAAACAACAGGTCTTTTGCCCCTTTCTTCTCACTCCTCTCTCAGCACTAACTCCTGAGGTAGAGTTGCCAGGTGTCCGGTTTTCAACCGGAACTCCAGGTCGAAAAGGGACCCTTGTGGTAAAAGTCTGTTCATCAGCACAGCAGAGGCCCAGGGCTAAGGCAGGCTCTCTGCCTCCCCTAGCTCTGCACGGCTCCCAGAAGCGGCCGCCAGGTCCCTGCGGCCCCTAGGTGCATGTGCAGCCAGGGAGGCTCCGCGCACTAGAACATAAAAACATAAGAATAGCCACACTGGGTCAGACCAAAGGTCCATCCAGCCCAGTATCCTGTCTTCTGGCAATGGCCAATGCCAGGTGCCCCAGAGGGAGTGAACCTCACAGGTAATGATCAAGTGATCTCTCTCCTGCCATCCATCTCCACCCTCTGACAAACAGAGGCTAGGGATACCATTCCTTACTCATCCTGGCTAATAGCCATAAATGGACGTAACCTTCATGAATGTATCTAGTTCTCTTTTAAACCCTGTTATAGTCGTAGCCTTCAAAACCTCCTCAGGCAAGGAGTTTCACAGGTTGACTGTGCGCTGAGTGAAGAAGAACTTCCTTTTATTTGTTTTAAAGCTGCTGCCCATTAATTTCATTGGGTGGCCCCTAGTTCTTATATTATGGGAACAAGTAAATAACTTTTCCTTATTCTCTTTCTCCACACCACTCATGATGTTATATACCTCTATCATATCCCTCCTTAGTCTCCTCTTTTCCAAGCTGAAAAGTCCTAGTCTCTTTAATCTCTCCTCAGATGGGACCCATTCCAAACCCCTAATCATTTTAGTTGCATTTCTCTGAAACTTTTCTAATGCCAGTATATCTTTTTTGAGATGAGGAGACCACATCTGTATGCAGTATTCAAGATGTGGGTGTACCATGAATTTATATAAGGGCAATAAGATATTCTCCATCTTATGCTCTATCCCTTTTTAAATGATTCCTAACGTCCTGTTTGCTTTTTTGACTGCCACTGCACACTGCATGGACGTCTTCAGAGAACTAACCACGATGACTCCAAGATCTTTCTCCTGATTAGTTGTAGCTAAATTACCCCCCATCATATTGTATGTATAGTTGGGGTTATTTTTTTCCAACGTGCATTACTTTACATTTATCCACATTAAATTTCATTTGCCATTTAGCTGCCCAATCACTTAGTTTTGTGAGATCTTTTTGAAGTTCTTCACAGTCTGCTTTGGTCTTGACTATCTTGAGCAGTTTAGTATCATCCGCAAACTTTGCCACCTCAGTCTTTATCCCTTTCTCCAGATCATTTATGAATAAGTTGAATAGGATCGGTCCTAGGACTGACCCTTGGGGAACACCATTAGTTACCCCTCTCCTTTCTGAAAATTTACCATTTATTCCTACCCTTTGTTCCCTGTCTTTTAACCAATTCTCAATTCATGAAAGGCTCTTCCCTCTTATCCCATGACAACTTCATTTACATAAGAGCCTTTGGTGAGGGACCTTGTCAAAGGCTTTCTGGAAATCTAAGTACACTATGTCCACTGGGTTCCCCTTCTCCATATGTTTGTTGGCCCCTTCAAAGAACTCTAATCGATCAGTAAGACACAATCTCCCTTTACAGAAACCATGTTGACTTTTGCCCAACAATTTATGTTCTTCTGTGTGTCTGACAATTTTATTCTTTTACTATTGTTTCAACTAATTTGCCCGGTACCGATGTTAGACTTGCCTGTCTGTAACTGCTGGGATCGCCTCTAGAGCCCTTTTTAAATATTGGTGTTACATTCGCTATCTTCCAGTCACTGGGTACGTTAGCTGATTTAAAGGACAGGATACAAATCATAGTTAATAGTTCCACAATTTCACATTTGAGTTCTTTCAGAGCTCTTGGGTGAATGCCACTACCCTTGCCCCTAGTGCCGGCACCGCTGCTCCCATTGGCTGGGATCTGCCACCAATGGGAGCTGCGGGGGCAGCGCCTGCAGGCATGAGGGCAGTGCGCAGAACCTCCCTGGCAGCCCATGCTCCTAGGGGCTGCACTGCAGGGACCTAGCGGCCTCGCCCTGGGAGCCGTGGTAAGCACCGCTGGGACCCGTAACCCGCTCCAGCACCCCAACTCCCTTCTCCAGCTCAGAGTCCCTTCCCTCACCCAAACTCCACCCCCCCCCGGAGCTCGCACCCTGCCCCAATACCCTGCCCCAGCCCAGAGCCCCCTTCCTCACTCCAAACCCCTCATCTCTGGACCCACCCCAGAGCCCACACCCTGAGCTGGAGTCCACACCCCCTCCCGCACTCTGAACCCCTCATCCCCAGCCCGGAGCCCACTCCTGCACCCCACATCCCTGGCCTCACCCTAGAGCCTGCACACCCAGATGGAGCCCTCCCCCCGCCTCCACTCCAACCCCCTGCCCCAGCCCAGTGAAAGTGAGTGAGGCTGGGGGACCGTGAGCAACGGAGGGAGGGGGGATGGAGTGAGTGGGGGCGGGGCCTCAGGGAAGGGGCGGAGCAGGGGTGTTCGGTTTTGTGGTTTTAGAAAGTTGGCAACGCTATCCTGAGGCTTTCTCCTGGGACCCCAAGTACAACTTAAGCCACAGTGGGTTTGGCTTCTCTTCGGTTGCCTGGCCCTCTTGTGGAACGCCGGCCCCAGACTGCCTCTCTGGAGCCAGATCCAAGGTCCAGGGGCCTGCCACAGAGTTACAGCCCATTCTGCAGCTCAGCTCGCCAGCCACAGTCCAGCTCGACTGCTCTCCCCTGCTGCCAGCTCCCAGCTGCTGGGCCTTCTCCTCCCTTTTTCAGTCCTACCCTCTCCCTCGGCTTCAGAGCCTGAGCCCCTACCCGAGCTGCAACATCTACACGCTATTTTTAGCGTAGTAACTCCAGGATGACCATCTTTTCGAAAGACGGGACACATGCAGGAGACCTGCCCCCCCGCCTTGGCCCCGCCCTCTGCCCCTGTTCATCCCTGAGACCCCGCCCCCTGGCCAGGCTGGAAGCCAGAGCTGGACCATTGTAAGAGCCACCCAAGGTGTCCAGACGGTTGTGGGGAGCCTCAGGCCCTCCACCTGCCCTGGGCGGTGTGCCCTGGGGTGAGGACACAGGCCGGGGCTGCTCCTAAATACCTTTGGGGATCTGGGCCATGCTTCACAGAGGGGTTGTGAGAAGAGTTGGTCAAAAATTAGGGGGAGGGGTTCCCTGTGCATTTTTTTCACAGGAAAATTGTCCTTCTGATTTCTCCCAGGAAATTTTGGAACAAAACTGGATGTTTACTTAAAACAGTAAAAATAAATAAATAACATTTTTGAAAGTTGGATTTGTTTCCCTTCCCTTTCCAGTGCTGTAGAGTTGCTTTCAAATTAGCAAAGGTTGGAAGAGCATCACAAAGTGCGGGGCAGGGGGGAACCCACCGTTTCAAAATGAAAATGTTGTGGGGGGGAAGGGGGAGTTTCTAAACCAAACATTCCAGAACATTGAAGAATTTCTTCAAAACCCACCAAGATTTTTTCAGTGAAAAATGTCGTTTTTGACGAACCCTATTCTCCAGCGAAAAAACCCTTCCATCAGAGCCATGCTGACTGGCTCTAGTTGTGATCAAGCATGTTGAGATCGTCAGGCAAAAGGCGCTGCAGAAGTGAGAAGTTTTGTGACCTTCTCTCTCTCTTTAGTTTAAGGACCAGGATTTTGAGAGCACTTTGCTTTCCCCTCACAAATGCCTTCTATGGGACACTGCTGACTCAAAGAGGGTGAAATTCACCCCATGCAGGGGACCAACACAATAAAACCTCAGCACCCTTCACATCCTCCTCAGAGAAGTTAGGGGCTGTTCTGGAATCACCCTGTTATAAATAGTTTGAGATGGGGAAGATCATTTGCTAAACACTTCAAGATTTGGGTCCCAGATACTACAGGATGGGGCCATATAAGTAGATAGTTTTTATCTTCTTTTCTTATCAATCAATCATCTAATCTGGCTCAGGTTCTAATTCTGGGTGACGGTTAAGGAAAAGGGTTGGTTCTGATATTAGCCTGGCTGTTTTGCCTATTGATAATTAGTGTCTCTGACTCAATCTAATTGAGTTCTCGGTGAATCTTTGCTTCACTGATCTTCATTGGGAATGCCAATGTGGCTGGGTTACAGTGAAGCAACCAGTGCTGTGAAAATTATTCCACTGAATAATTTATTGGACAAATTTTTACCTCCTTTTCTGCTTGTGGGTTAGCTGTACTTAGGGCACTGGGGTGGGAGTAATTTCTTCATAGATAATTGGTATTTGGAATAAATACTAACCCATCAGCATTCCAATTATGGTATTAATTTAGAGTCCTTCAAGGACTAGATAGGTAGAGATGGGTTCAGTTTGCTCAGCCATTTAAGGGGAAAGTATTCCAGGATATCTTTGCATTGAGACAAAGTTCAGGATCTGTCAGACCTGTGTCCTACCTGTATTGCTCTATGGGTCAGAAACCTGAACCCTCTTACAGGCAGACTTGGAGCAGATAGATGCGTTGCATAAACTCTATCAGCACCAAATCCTGCATGTAAAGCGGTTTGACACTGAATGAAATGTCACAGTCTTGCAGAGGTCTGGCCTCCCTTGTAGCATTGCATGCTCTTCGGCCATGGCTCCAGGATAGACAAAACACCCCAGCGCACTGTACTCTCAAATTTTCCATCCACATGTGAAGAGGTGTATGACCTGGTGGTAGCCATGTGGCCGCCTCAGAGATTTGTGGATTTGCAGGATTGAGCCAGATCTGGGAACTTCACTACACCATACTAGGTGCGACGCCATCACCCATGGTCACTCTGGCAGGGCGCAGTGGTCCTTAGTAGATTAAGCATGTTTGATGACAGTATTCTGCCCTAGATTGAGTCCTCTGCAACATTACCTTTTAGTATTCCATCTCTCTGCAAATTATATTTTGTATCCCAGCAAGGCATGCAGGCCCTGGTGTGCTGGGGGCGGTACAAACCCATAGTAAGAGATGATCCCTGCTCCAAATCTAAAGAGACAAGGGAAGCAAAGTCAGGGTTAATAATGATGCCTAATAATGAGCTCTTCATCTATAGATCTCCAAGTGCTTCACAAAGGAGGACAGTATCACAATCCCCACAAACAGTATCACAAACTGATTATGGGCTGCAGATCCTCCCACCTCTCGATTGCCAGCCAGGATAGGGGCTGGCCAGCTGGGGAAGCCAGTGTGTCTGGTGCTGCCATGTTCTGCAGTCTCCACACCTGTCCAAGTTCTCTAAAAAGAAGCTTTGCCTTAATATCAGTCATCAGATGTCACCCCCGCTACCCCATCTATCTTACTTTCTACTTCCAAATACCTTTCATCCTAAAGTGCTTCACAGATTATATAGTATATGGTGCATGTACCTTAAATGCTGCAATGCAGCCACTTCAGGGCCAGAAGACCACAGCAGCTGTTTGACTGTGAGCAGCATCCAGTTTAAACTACATGTGGGTTCAGTAGGCACAAGATTCATGTGTGGAAACTCAGGTTGAAATTTGGACTTGTCCCTGGGGTTAAAAAGATCATAAATCCAAAGCATCTGGCGCTGGCTACTGTGAGAGATGGGTTAGTGGGCAAGACAGACCCCTGGCCAGGTCCAGTCTGGCAGTTCCTGTGCTTCCACCAGGCTCCATGGAATCTTGGATACTAAATTTCAATGAAAATCCTTAGCTCTCACCTGTGGATACCAAAGTGCCTCGCAAAGGTGGGCAAGTATCATTATCGCTATATTCCAGGGGAGAAACTGAGGCATGGAGATTGCTGATGTGCCTTGCTCAAGGATACGGAGTAAGTCATTGACAGGGCTGGGAATCAAACCCAGGTCAGTTTTACATCTCATTCCAAATGTCATCTGCTCCGGGAGCATGATTGCTAGCTCCAGATTGGGGCATCCTCGTACGGCCGCTGTGTATCCCGTGTCCATCAGTGACCATGTGTATTTGAAACCCCGGGTCTGCAAGTTCCAGCAGGCTGCAGACTGCACAGGCAGTTAACTTCCGCCATGGATCCACTTCCAATACCTGTCCCGAGCAATGTTTTACCCTGGAAGCGCGTCCCACCTGGTAGAGAGCTATGTTCAGAGGTCAGCTGAGACAGTGCCTGGGAAATGTGTCCTGCTGACATCGTGCTGTGCCTGGAGTCTCACAGCATCCCCAGCACCATCCTGAGGAACTGGTTTAATGCTCCAGAAGGGAAGTGCTGCCTGCTGAGTCACCATCCCCCACTTCCAGTGGCCTCTTCATGTTGTCCCCCCGCTCTCCCCCACCGGGGAGATCTTTCCAAGTACTGACCCAGCCCCGCTTGTGAGACCCAACGGGTCTCACGGCATGTCTTTCTACTAGCCCCTTAAATCAAAGGAGATTCCTTTCTCCCCATGGATTCCTGGCTGGAATTGCTTCAATTAATAGTGCAGTTAAGCAAGTCCTAGCACTAGACGTACTGTCGTCGGGGGGGATGCTTTTTATCACACTACCCAAGAGCCAGAGACTACAGTCGTGGCTTTCAGATCCATGGAGCCCTTTACTGTTTGCGGCTAATACAGTCACCACAGGCGTGTCGTGCATAGGTTGCTCTTTCGTGAAACCTCAGCCAGTTGTAGATGTTATTAGCCAAGGTCTTGGTGATTCTGAACCTTAAACCAAACAGCACAAAAGCACATGACAGTAACAAAGGCCAGGAAGGAATGTGAGAAATTAATCTGGTTTGAGCCCATTTTATACCACATAAGGGGCAATTTGGTGCAAATGGGGCCATTCGTGGTAGCAAGCACTGTGCTCCATAGGAAGACCAAGCCCTTAGATTATACAAAGGGACCTGCTATTTCACTGGCCAGAAAAATGCCATGAATGCTCCTCTTGGTCTTTGTTTGTCTTAGAATTTTCTCTAGCACCCCTCACCATATGCATTGTAGCACTTGACAGGTAAATTAATTCAGATGGCACATTCGTCCCTTGTGAGCTTGATGTGTCTTCTGCTGGTCTCTGCTCACAGTAGGGTTGCCACCCGTCTGGTTTTCACCGGGACAGTCCGGGTTTCAGCTTGTGTCCTGGTGCCATTTGACAAGCCCTGGTGTTCTTTTTTTTTTTTTAATCTGGGGGGCGGGAAAGGCGGAGCAGGGGCAGGGCCTCGGGGGAAGAGGCGGAGCAGGGGCGGGGCATCGGGGTTCTGGTTACTGGCCATCAAAATGGTGGCTACCCTAGCTCCCACACAGCATGAACTTGACTACAGCATGGTTCTGTATCCTCCTCTAGCAGCCAGCCCAGTGACAGAGAGACTCTGATCCCAGTGGAAATGTCTCTGTCAAAAAGAAGGGTCTTTGCAGCATGCCCGGAAGGGGGCCAGACACTGGACTGGGCCCAGCACATCTAGAAGCCCATTCCACAGCTGTACCCCTCCCAAGCGGGACAATTCTTTCCAAGCTCTTGCATGCTTCATGAGCTGCCCCTGCCCAGAGGAGCACAGCTGCCTCGAGGGGTCATGGACAGAGATGCGGCTGCTGATGTAGCTAGATCCTGACTTGAAGAGGCTTGCAGCCACATTGCACATGAGCTGGGGTTTCTGCCTTGCAGTCCCCTTTAGGCCCAGATACTCTGAGTTACCATAATCCAGACTGGAGGTGACACGTGCTAGGATCAATGTGGCCAGATCCTCATTTAAACAGGGAATGCAACATTGTGGAGGTGCAGCCCAGCCAGGGTCACCCCCCCTCCTTAGCAACCCCTGGACTCAGCAGTGTGCAGGGCAGAGATATGTAGAGATATGTAGATATCTTCCCCTGCCCTGGTCTTGGGGAAGAAAGAAATTCCAAGGAGGAGCCAGCCCCAGAAGCCAAAGAAAGAAGCAGGCACAGAAGCATCCTCTGATGGACAGGTCACTAGCCTGGTGCTTAGGAGACCTGAGTTCTATTCCTGGTTCTCATGATCCTCCCGCCACATGACCTTGAGCAAGTCACCTTATCTCTGCTTCCCCTCCCATGCTTGGGCTGGCTAGACCATGAGCTCTCCAAGGGCAGAGGCTAACACCAAGGAGTCCTCATCTCCGGTGGGGCCAGTGGTGTGGGGTACAAACCCCACGCTGGGAAAGAAGAGTTCTGGAGCAGCTCGCTTTTCCCAAAGAGCAGGGACCCTTCACCCTAGCTTCTGGAGGATCACTGACGAAGCACTTGACCACACCGTGGACCAGGGAAGCAAGTGGTAGGAAGTGGCCCAGGGAGGCAGCCCCAAAGTACTCTGGGGTAATTTTTTATTAATAGAGTCCTGTATCAGCTGCTCCATTATCTGGCCCAGGATTGATGTCAGGCTGACAGCCTATTATTATCTGGGTCATCCCGTTTACCCTTTTTAAATATGGGCACAATGTTAGCTTTCATCCAGTCTTCTGCAACTTCCCCAGTGTTTCAAGACTTATTGAAAAATCAACATTTAGGGTCCCCTATCAGCCAAAAGCCCCCCCCCCCCCATGGAGAGGATAGAGATGCTGTAAACCCTGAGTGCCACTGACAGGGTGGGCAGAAGACCCTTTCTTTTATGGGGACATGGGATTATAGATTTTTGGTTGGACTCTTCACCCTGGAAGGGAGTAAATTCGATTGGCAACCTGGCCGGAGGGCTGAATTGCTATTGGCCAAAAGGTGGGCCACCACAGCATTGCAGTGATTGCTGGCAAGGGATGCTGGAGACAGGGGTAGAACCGGGAGCCAGTGACTTAACCACTAGGCTGCACCACTGGTAAGCCCTGCCCCTGTCGCAGGGCTTCTAGGTGTAATACAAATGAGCAGTTACGTGTTATGAATCTAATGCAAAGTTATAAAACTAAAGAATTCAAAAGCAGGGGGGAAATTAATGACTTGACAGAAATGTTTGTTGCAGGTACCAAAGGTAGAGTGAATAATACAGCCTAATTTATAAGGAGGGCTCTTGACTCTGAATACAATATTACAACTAAAGACAAACATGGCAATATTCCTGGAGGGCTAGATGGTTTGAGAAACAGAGCCTTTCTCTTCTAAGATGATCGTTCCAGTCCACGCCTGGCCAGTCGTGGCCCAAAGCCATAGCTTTCCAGTAGCCGACATAAAATGAGTTTTGTGGGTCTTAGTGCAGTTACTTTGTTTGGACAAAGCCTGGATGAATCTCACTGTCACAAAACTCACCATTGCGGTTCATCTCAGGCAGAGAGATCACAGAGGTCGGGGGGGGGGCACGTTTTTAAGCGCTCCAACTCAGGCCGGATTTCTCCAACAAGCCCTGCTCCCATTTAGGCTCCTCCACAAGGGTCAAATTGGCATCCAGAAGCTGCCAAGAGGCGTCCTGTGCGGTGAGATATGAGGCACGGTGGTTGGGAGGGATGGGAGAGTAACTCATTGCTTCCTCTGGGGGGAAAAAGAACATCAGTGTCAAGGCACCTTCTTACTGCACCCAGCGAGAGAGACAAAAATTTTCCACAGTAAGATCCCTGTGCTGATGCCTTGCTTGGAGACTTCTTTCTTTATCCCTCCCCTGCTCCTGCCCCAGACATCTGAAGGTGCTGTGCACCTGGCTCTCATTTCTTTTGCTTGACCCACCAGCGCACTTCAAAGATAAGAGGACCTTCAGGAGAGCCAAAATTTACAAGGCTTAACAACCGGCGCAATTGTTCCTGAAAGCAAAGAAGCTGTTTTCTTGCTCCTAATCAATGTGAATCTGGCGAACGACCTAACTGAGCATCTGGTGTTTTCCACATGTCAGCTAATACCCGTATCCTAGTTTACAGTTTGAGGATATTCCCACTGCCTGTACAATAGCCTGGCTCTTCTTTGTCACCGTTCCAGCCCCCAGACCTGAGCATTCTCCACTTGTTTTGAAAGGTTACTCTGTGAGTTCAGCCCGACAACTTCATTTCAGCATTTTGCAAGGAATCCTGCTGTGTTTTTCTCCATGTTCTGCTCCGAGGCACCGAAGGCAAGATCCCAAATGGCTCAGGTTTGGAATGAAGTCATTCCGATCCTTGAATAAACCTGGGTGTATCCTAGCCTTGCAAAGGCAGTTCATTTTCACATCAGCAACTAGTTTCACTCTTGATGATGTTTATCCACATGCATCCGTTTCTAAAACACAATTCTGGAAGATTCTAAGCCATGCACTGTACTACCGATGGGTTTTTTTTTTCATGTACAGTTCTAGCCATGTCATGTTGCCTTATAACGTCGTTACCTATTGTAGGCTCTGACTGATTAGCTTTTTGCAGGGAAGGACTCCAAAGCTACCTATGGCCCTGATTCAGGGAAGCACTTAAACAAGAGCCTAAATGTACCCCAGTCAGGAAACCATGTGTGCTGGAGTCCCACTGACTAACACAGGAGTCAAGCACATAGAATCGTAGGACTGGAAGGGACCTCGAGGGGTCATCTCGTCCAGTCCCCTGCACTCAAGGCCAGACCAAGTGTTATCTAGGCATGTGTAAATACTTTCTGGAATTGGGACCCATATGACTTAGCACTGGTGATTTGGGCCACGAATTTGCAAACCTAGGTGCCTAAAGTGAGGCTCCCAAATTACCATATATATGCACCTAAATAAACATGGTGAAGTTTCTAAAGGTGCTGAGCACCTGCAGGTCCCATTGACTCCAGTGGGGTTTGTGGGTGCTGAGCACCCCTGAAAATCAGATAACTTTGAAGTGCCCAAATACAGTAATTTATGAGCCTCACTTTGAGCTCCCAGATTGGAAAATTCTAGCCTTCGTAGGTGGCCTTCATCCATGATCAAGCCAACGCTTCTTTGAGAAGGTAGAGAGTACTGCACTATTCGAGACAATAGATGAAATTCTGGCTGTGTTGAAGTCACTGGTAGTTTTATCATTGACTTCAATGGGGCCAGGATTTCACTCAATATCTTTTAGATGGCAGATAAAACTGAGGGCCCGGTCACCTGTTGTAATTAAAGATCGTAAAGATTAAACACCCACCAGGAATGGTCTAGTTGTTACATAGTCCTGCCTTGAGTGCAGGGGACTGGACTAGATGACCTGTTGAGGTCCCTTCCAGTCCTACACTCCTACGATCCCAGGGCATTTTTTGCAAGAGTGTTAGACCTAGTGACTCGGCCAATTCCAACTTGTATAAGCATATTTTTCCAAACGTAGAGTCCCCCTGCTCTTTCAGCTAGCATTCTTCTTGTCCTCTTGCTCTGTGGTGTGGTATATAGCATTGCTGCATGCTGTTATGAAGCTGCTACGTCCCACACCAGAGCTATCTGCATTTCAGTGCTGGGTGAAGCGATCCATATACGGAGATTGTGTATTGATCTTATAAAGTGTCCTGTGTGGAAAGATGCTGTGCATTGTTATCCAGTAGCACAGAAGAAGAGCGAAAGGTGGGCCCACACTCTTCTCTGGGGTAACTCCTGAAGTTACACTAAGGATATATTTAGCCCAGTGTTTCTGTGTGTACATGGTGAGTGTCCCTGTTGGAATCTAGGTTAAAACAGTTCATTAGTGAATTAGCTTTGCTGCTCTGGGTAATCGGGTTCAAATCTTGCCTTAAGACCAGGTATGACAGTAAGTATGCTGTTTGCCTTGTCCTGATCTCCCGTCATTTGACAGTACTTGGTGTTCTTTTCTCAAAATATCAGGTCTGAAATACGAGGTGTAGAGGTGTATTCGCTGTGCATATCCACATGCCACAGGCCTGGGGATGAGTATCCAGAGACAGGGCCCTTTGGGGGTTCAGAATAGCCAGCCCCAGAATTGTACTTGCTCCCCACAACAGTGGAATTAAATATCTTTTGACTGGTTTAATGAAAATGTCTTTGCTTAATAATTATGTTCTGTCTTCCTAAATTCTCCCTACTGTTACAACAATGTGGTATTCTTCTGTTTTAACATGTTCTGCAGTGATTTGTGCTTTTCATCCAGGTGAAGGCTGAATTTCAGCGGTGAGTGACATTACTTTATGTGTGTACAGACAGACAGAGATAAAAGGGACTGTATAGATAGACAGAAGGGCCGGTATAGAATAGCTAGACAAATATTAAGATAGGTAGCTAGCTGGTTCTGTATAGAATAGATGGATGGACGGCTCCTTATGTCTGATATATGATGATTTATTATTCGGGTGACATTTCTTACTAAAACTCAGGTGGTGGGGATGTGCTTCATTCAGAGCATTTTTCCATCCTGCACACCCCAGATGTTCTGGAGAGCCCTTGCAGTAATGCTAGCCAGCTTCCCCTTTTTACCTTCTCAGTGAGTTATGGCCCTCTCTGGTTTTTACTCTGTAAAGACCGAAGCCTCAGAGTTCACAAGGAGTTTAGCGTCTCCATACGGTGCAACTCCATGGCAAATGCATTGGGCTCCAGCTGTGCTGATCACAGGAAACAGCCTTGCTGCAGAGCCGGCCACAGTTAGCTTGTCAGGACGGACGCAAAGAGCTTTCTTTTGCAAAGAAGAAAGGCAAGCAACACCCATCGCCAGGGCTCGGCTCTGCATTCTATTCTTTTGGAGTGCTCATAAACCTCTGGCAGATCCCCCAGCTCCATGCAGCGTGCTCAGTGCTAACCAGACAAAAACAGCTCAGTAAATGGGAAAGGGTTCCTGCAAGATTTACATGGTTTCCTGTGGTTTCCAAATGCAGTGGCTATGTTTTATTCCATGCAGATTGCACTTTGCTCTCATGGTGGAAAAGTCACAGATTTTGTGTGTGCGCGCGTGTGTACACTTTCAAGGTGGAAAAGCCACAGGTTGTGTATCTGTATATTTGTGCACATGCATGTGTAACATCGATAGACCCCGGTCGGCAGGCAGGATTGAACCTGGGACCTCTGGAGCTTAGTGCATGAGCCTCTACCGCATGAGCTAAAAGCCAACTGACTCTTAACTAAGGTAGTAGAGCAGACTAATTTATCTCTCTCTAAGTGGTCTCAGTGCCACTAGATGGGACAGAGCACCCCACCCAGGAGGTGTGTGGGATTACATGTGCACAAAAGGAGTTCATAAAATGTAAGTGCAGTATGGTCAGTCATCAAACGACCCTGCACATTCTGCCTGGAGGAAAGAAACAACACAGAATGCAGGAGGATTGGGAGCCCACTGTTCTTTCAGTCCTTCTCAGTAGGCAGGGTCTTCTGCAGCTGCTGCTGTTTTTCTAACCCGCCGGTGTGAAGAGACTCTGTGACTTGCACGAAATCACCCAGCTCGTCAGCAGCACAGCCAGGGATAGAACTCAGGTCTCCTCACTCATATCCTCTCCACTGTACCATGCTGCCCCCCTACAAAAGCCAAACGTAAATATGACAAAGAGGAAGAGTGTGGGTTAATGGAAGTGGAACCACCATGGGTCAGCAGCAGGGTTGGATCTTAGGACCCTCAGCACAGATCTCTCCCACTTGACCTAAAGGACTAACTCCATTAACTCCATTAAGTCCCGGATGACTGGAAAAAGGCTAATGTAGTGCCCATCTTTAAAAAAGGGAAGAAGGAGGATCCTGGGAACTACAGGCCGGTCAGCCTCACCTCAGTCCCTGGAAAAATCATGGAGCAGGTCCTCAAAGAATCAATCCTGAAGCACTTAGAGGAGAGGAAAGTGATCAGGAACAGTCAGCATGGATTCACCAAGGGAAGGTCATGCCTGACTAATCTAATCGCCTTTTATGATGAGATTACTGGTTCTGTGGATGAAGGGAAAGCAGTGGATGTATTGTTTCTTGACTTTAGCAAAGCTTTTGACACGGTCTCCCACAGCATTCTTGTCAGCAAGTTAAGGAAGTATGGGCTGGATGAATGCACTATAAGGTGGGTAGAAAGCTGGCTAGATTGTCGGGCTCAACGGGTAATGATCAATGGCTCCATGTCTAGTTGGCAGCCGGTGTCAAGTGGAGTGCCCCAGGGGTCGGTCCTGGGGCCCGTTTTGTTCAATATCTTCATAAATGATCTGGAGGATGGTGTGGATTGCACTCTCAGCAAATTTGCGGATGATACTAAACTGGGAGGAGTGGTAGATACGCTGGAGGGGAGGGATAGGATACAGAAGGACCTAGACAAATTGGAGGATTGGGCCAAAAGAAATCTAATGAGGTTCAATAAGGATAAGTGCAGGGTCCTGCACTTAGGATGGAAGAATCCAATGCACCGCTACAGACTAGGGACCGAATGGCTCGGCAGCAGTTCTGCGGAAAAGGACCTAGGGGTGACAGTGGACGAGAAGCTGGATATGAGTCAGCAGTGTGCCCTTGTTGCCAAGAAGGCCAATGGCATTTTGGGATGTATAAGTAGGGGCATAGCGAGCAGATCGAGGGACGTGATCGTTCCCCTCTATTCGACACTGGTGAGGCCTCATCTGGAGTACTGTGTCCAGTTTTGGGCCCCACACTACAGGAAGGATGTGGATAAATTGGAAAGAGTACAACGAAGGGCAACGAAAATGATTAGGGGTCTAGAGCACATGACTTATGAGGAGAGGCTGAGGGAGCTGGGATTGTTTAGTCTGCAGAAGAGAAGAATGAGGGGGGATTTGATAGCTGCTTTCAACTACCTGAAAGGGGGTTTCAAAGAGGATGGCTCTAGACTGTTCTCAATGGTAGCAGATGACAGAACGAGGAGTAATGGTCTCAAGTTGCAATGGGGGAGGTTTAGATTGGATATTAGGAAAAACTTTTTCACTAAGAGGGTGGTGAAACACTGGAATGCGTTACCTAGGGAGGTGGTAGAATCTCCTTCCTTAGAGGTTTTTAAGGTCAGGCTTGACAAAGCCCTGGCTGGGATGATTTAACTGGGACTTGGTCCTGCTTTGAGCAGGGGGTTGGACTAGATGACCTTCTGGGGTCCCTTCCAACCCTGATATTCTATGATTCTATGATTCTATGAACTGTCAGCAGTAGTAAGCTGTTACCTTCTTACAGATGAGCCATTAGAGGGAGCCAGTTCTTTAGAAGTGTGGGCTGTATTTTCACGTCTTGATACACCTGCTGATTGGGATGGCAGCTAGAAATAGGCCCAAATACCAAAGCTTATTGGGAGATTATTTTCCATTGAATGCATCCGATGAGTTAGCTGTAGCTCATGAAAACTTATGCTCAAATAAATTTGTTAGTCTCTAAGGTGCCACAAGTACTTCTTTTCTTTTTGTGAATACAGACTAACATGGCTGCTACTCTGAAACCTGGGAGATTATTGTCCTTTGTATTACAGGAATGCCTAGAAGTCAGAGCTAAGATTGGGCCCCATTGTGCTAGGTATGGTGCACACACATAGTAAGAGACAGCCTCTGCCCCAAAGAGCTTACAATCTAAATTCATAGATTCCAAGCCAGAAGGGACCATTGTGATCATCTAGTCTGACCTCCTGTATAACTCAGGCCAGAGAAACCATGAAATAATTCCTCCAGCAGAACTTTTAGAAAAACATCAATCTTGATTTGAACATTTGTCAGTGAGGGAGAATCCACCATAACTCTTGGTTAATTATTCTCACTGTTACAAATGTCCACCTTATTTTCTGTCTGAATGTGTCTAGCTTCAACTTCCTGCTGTTAGAGCATGTTAGACCTTTCTCTGCTAGGCTGAAGAGCCCATTACTACATATTTGTTCCCCATGTAGGTACTTATAAATTGTAATCAAGTCACCCCTCAACCTTCTCTTTGTTAAGCTAAATAGATTGAGCTCCTTGAGTCTATCACTGTAGGATTCCCCATTTACAATTACATTTTGAGACCTATCAGTTATCCATCTTTTACTCCATTTAATGTGTGCCATGTTAATTTCATATCTTTCTAGTTTTTAATCAAAATATCATGTGATACCAAGTCAATGCCTTACAGACATCTAAGTATATTACATCACCACTATTACCTTTATCAACCAAACTTGTAATCTCAATAAAAAAAGATATCCAGCTCATTTGACAGAATCTGTTTTCCACATACCCATGTTGATTGGCATTATTAATAAAGAATTAAAGGAGGGTGATATAATTAGAGTCCCATATCAGCTGCTCCATTATCTTGCCCAGGATTGATGTCAGGTTGACAAGCCTATTAGCCAGGTCATCCTTTTTACCCTTTTTAAACATTAGCACAACATTAGCTTTCATCCAGTCTTCTAGAACTTCCCCAGTGTTTCATGACCTATTGAAAATCAACATTAAGGTCCCAGTGAGCTCCTTAGCCAGCTCTTTTAAAATTCTTGAAGACAATATATCTGGACCTGCTGATTTCAAAATGTCTACCTTTAGTAGCAGCTGCTTAGTATCCTCCTAAGATACTAGTGGAATGGAAAGAATGTTATCATCACCATATGATGAGACTATATCATCTGTTTTTCCCCAAGTACCTAATAGAAATATTTATTGAACACTTCTGCCTTTTCTGCATTGTTATTAATTCTACCATTTCCATCTAGTAATGGACTAATACCATTATCAGGATTCTTTTTGTTCCCAATATCCTTTAAAAAACCCCTCTTATTGTTCTTCACTCTGCTGGCCGTAGATTTCACCTTGGGTCACTTGGATTCCCTTATCAATTTTTTACCATTCCTAGCTTCCGATTTATATTCATTACTACCAACATCCCCTTTCTTTCATTTGTTATATATTATTATTTTTATTTTTAATAGCTGCCATCACTTCCCCCCAAACCAGGTCGTTTTTTTAAATTATATGGCCTTCTTCCTCGATTGTAGGATTGTGGCTTTCTCAACTGTAGGATTGGGGCATCTAGTAAAGGTCTCTTAAAAAATTCCCAATTATCATTCACATTTTTCTGATTAAATCCTTCCTCCCAGCTGATTTGGCTCATAACTGTTTTCAGCTTTGTGAAATTAGCCCCTTTAAAGCACGAAGTATATATATCATGGGTCTGGACTTCATTCTGCTTCCACATTATAAATGTGATCAAGTCATGACCTCTTATACCTAAATTGCCATTCATTTTTAGTTCTGTGATCAGTTCCTCTTTATCTGTCAAGACAAGGCCTAATGTAGAATTCCCCTGTGTTGGATGCAACACTATTCTGAGTTAGGAAATTGTCACCGATAATGTTGAGAAATCCTAAGGATGTTTTAGCAATGGCACCATGAGGCTACCAGCATATTTCATTCAAGCTGAAGTCCCTCATTATCACGTGGCTTTTCCCCCTCCACATTGTAGATAGGTGTGTAAAAAGCTGGTCACCCTGTTCCCGAATTTGATGGGATGTCTGTAGCAGAAACCACCTCATACCCCATCTTGTGCTTCTCCTGTTGGAACATTGGTCCATAAACCCCCTTCTTCCAAGAAGTCCCCTTATCAGGGACTCGGAAAGAGGTAATGCCCCCTTTGACATAAGGTGCCACTCCCCCTGCCCTTTTGCCCACTCAATCCTTCCTAAATTGATTGCAACCATTGATTTTAACATTCCAATCATGGGAGTCATCCCACCAGGTTTCAGTGATGCCAACTAGATCAAATTTATACTCATAAAGGAGCAATTGTGTGTTACCCAGGCTCCTAGCTTTGGTGTACAGGCAATTCAGGAATTTCTTCACTCCCCGTCCTTTGGTTCCTGGATTCATTTTGTTCTCAACATCTTGTTTTTGTGCTAACATGAGCAGATAGGACAGACAAGAGTTGGAGGAGAAATAAAAGAATGCCCAAAGTCACATGGCAATTTAGTAGCAGAGCTGAGTACAGAACCTGGTGGATTGACTCGAGGCTCCAAATTCATTGCCTTACTCATTAGGCCACAGTGCGTCATAAGGCTACTGGCCCAGACCCATCTCTAGCAATGACTATTTGTACAGTGCCTGTCATCTGTGTGCAACCAAAACTGGTTGAGAAACTGGAATAATCCCTACATGCAAATGCATAGCTCCCATTGGCCTTCATCAGCATGCTGTCCAAGGGAAGAACTTAGCCATACATATAGGTCCAAATCTATAGGGCACAGGTGCACTGGAGAGCTGTGAGCCCAGGGAGAACTTTCCAGCCCACTGCACTCACACATTCAGTGGCCAAAATCGGGCTCCTGGTGCATTCAAAGTGGGCTCACTGTAAGAGAAGCAAGCAGCCCCAGAGATGGTATGTCTGCTCATGGCCATGGCTCCATCCCCTGAGTGGACAGCAGGAGGGCAGTGCTTGTGGGAAGGTGAAATGTATCTATGGTTGAGGTCTTATTGCCAAAGGTGTGCCCCAAAGCCAAAGGTGTGCCCCAAAAGGTATGCTGCACTCCATAATGATAATGCACCACCACTACCACCACCACGCCCCTGGAGCACCTCTCCTCCTTCTGCCCAGCATGCCCCTGCCTCTGGAGAGGCATACCGCGGCCCCAGAGAGCCCCTTGGGCAGCAGCATTGCCCACTGTGTCCCACTGGCCTCTGAATGCACTGCAACAGGATGGGCTCGTGTCTCTCGCTGCGCATGGAGTTCCAGATCATCAAGGGCCCAAGCCAGAGGAGCCAGAGCTGGCTTCCAGCAGCTTCCCATGTGGCCCCAAAGAAATGGGAGTCCATTCTCACCCAGGCCTCTTGCCTGCTCTCTCACACTGGAAAAGCTGCTCCAAGGAGTGAGGGTGGGTGGGTGGATAAAAGATCTGACACAAAAAGAGAGACCCCAGAGGACAAGTTGTAAGGAGGTGGAGACTTGTACCCAGGCTTCCACCTGGCGTCTCCCCAGACAATGGCAGCCACACAGCCCCAAAGAGAGTGGACATCTCTCATCTCCTGGCCAACCGCCTACTCCCACGGGGTCTGCTGCTGACAGGTCAGCAGCTGAGCTTGGTCCTTCACAGCAGGGGTTCTGGAAGTACCCCTCTCCCGCAGTGGAGGAGGAGGATCATCACCTACATTCTTGGCTGCTTCCAACCCCACATGGTTTGATGACCTTCAACATTTTCCATTAAAAGGGAGTTTCTTTCAGATGAAATTGAGCCACTTAATAAAAAAAAATGGAAACTTTTGCCAAACAAATATAATTGTTGAATGTTCTCAGAATTTCCCAGGTTTTGATGAGCCCTTTAAAATTGTTTAACGGTTTTTCCCCCACCCAACCCCTTTACCTCTCCCCATTGCTGATTTTGATTCATTAGCTTAGTCACAAGGGGAAGATTTTTCAAAACAGAAAAAGTTTGGGGGGGGGGAACAGATCTGAAACTCAGTGGAACAAAGTCATCTTGGAAAGTTTTGCACATTTTTGAAAATTTAAAAAAAAATCTAGTTTTCCCAGCTTTAGTCTGTTTGTTTTTAGCTTTTACATTTTAAATATGTATGTGAGCATCTTCATATTTTATTATTATTATTTATTATTACTAACTATTATTAATAATAATAATATGCAGCAGTGGCTACAAGCACCAATCATGTACCAGGACCCATTGTGTTAGGCACTGTACAAACACAGACCAAAAAGTCAGTTCCTGCCCAAGGAGCGTATTCTTCATGTCTACTCCACACAAGCCTAAAAGTGACAGCTGCTCTGATATTTCAGTTTGACTTCTAGAACATGAGAGATGGTGAAATCTTGAAATATGTAGCTGGAAACAGGATTCCCCCCAAAATTACGCAACCAAAATGTTAAGGACTTGAAACCAAAAGAGAACTAGCTGATGCAGAAGTTCACAGAAAACTTTTCACCAATTCTGCCCTTCTCTTCTCTCATGGGTCCTGCCTGCTGACATGTACAAACCTAAACAAAGGATTCAATTTTGCCAACCTAAAGCTTTCAACAGTCATGAGATTTTTAAACAAATAGATTCCAGGGTCCTTTTTAGTTGCCTTCTGGGTTCTGAGCCTTTAGGGATCATGGTACCAAGCTTTTGCTCCACTACCATGAAAACTAGAAACTTACCGTTCTCAAAAAAAAGTGAAAGTTGGGATTCTCACATAGTCACATGACTCCAGGAGCTGGTGTTATATGAAAAACATCAAATATTACATGAGTATATGAAACAGTGATTTCCTTTAGCTCTTTCACTGGCAGTGAAGGCTTTAGGTAGATTGCTACTTGGGTTTCCCACTCTAGTTAAATTCACCAACAGCCAGTGGAGTATTGAGTCAAAAATGAAGTTACCAGCACACTCTGACTTTGCAAAATAAACTGTTTTAATCTTTACACTGGTGTAAATCAGGATTTACTCCATTGGATTGATTGATGTAAATGAGGAGAACAGAGCCAGCATCTCAATTGCCTTGCTAGTCAGTTCCAAAGAAAGTGACATGGTTTTCAGAAGCATTTGCTAGGATACAACATTAAAAGGGCATCCAGATGCTTCAGGACATATACCAGTCATGAGATGGGGTCAGGCAGGAATATGCCCTATGGTATGAGCATGTGACTGAGAATCAGGACTCCTGGAGCCTATTCTCAGTTCTGCCACTGACTCACTGTGTCTCTTGGGCAAGTCATTTTAAAACTTTGTTGCTTAAAGTTCAGCATCTAGATCTATATTTAGCCACCTCTAAAAGTGATTTGAGTTTCAAGTCAGTTGAGCATCTACAGTTGCTAATGTGGATTTAGGTGACTAACTTCAGGCACCCCAGTTTGGAAACTTTGGATGTCTTCTCTCATTGCAAAAAGAAAAGGAGTCCCATTGCACCTTAAAAACTAACAAATTTATTTGAGCATAAGCTTTCATGAGCTACAGCTCGCTTCATCAGATGCATGCAGTGAAAAATACAGTGGGGAGATTTTATGTACACAGAGAACATGAAACAATGGGTGTTACTGTATACACTGTAACAAGAGTGATCAGGTAAGGTGAGCTATTACCAGCAGGAGAGCGGGGGGCGGGAAGGGGGGGAGAACCTTTTGTAGTGATAATCAAGATGAGCCATTTCCAGCAGTTGACAAGAACGTCTGAGGAAAAGTAGGGGGGGAAATAAACATGGGGAAATAGTTTTACTTTGTGTAATGACCCATCCACTCCCAGTCTTTATTCAAGCCTAAGTCAATTGTATCCAGTTTGCAAATTAATTCCAATTCAGCAGTCTCTCGTTGGAGTCTGTTTTTGAAGTTTTTTTGTTGAAGAATTGCCACTTTTAGGTCTGTAATCGAGTGACCAAAGAGATTGAAGTGTTCTCCGACTGGTTTTTGAATGTTATAATTCTTGACGTCTGATTTGTGTCCATTTATTCTTTTACATAGAGACTGTCCAGTTTGGCCAATGTACATGACAGAGGGGCATTGCTGGCACATGATGGCCTATATCACATTGGTAGATGTGCAGGTGAACGAGTCTCTGATAGTGTGGCTGATGTGATTAGGCCCTATGATGGTGTCCCCTGAATAGATATGTGACACAGTTGGCAATGGGCTTTGTTGCAAGGATAGGTTCCAGGGTTAGTGTTTTTGTTGTGTGGTGTGTGGTTGCTGGTGAGTATTTGCTTCAGGTTGGGGGGCTGTCTGTAAGCAAGGACTGGCCTGTTAGTGCAGGCTGAAGGTGATGGCTAGTGGTGTTCTATTATTTTCTTTGTTGGGCCTGTCCTGTAATAGGTAACTTCTGGGTACTCTTCTGGCTCTATCAATCTGTTTCTTCACTTCAGCAGGTGGGTATTGTAGTTGTAAGAACGCTTGATAGAGATCTTGTAGGTGTTTGTCTCTGTCGGAGGGGTTGGAGCAAATGTGGTTATATCGTAGAGCTTGGCTGTAGACAATGGATCGTGTGGTGTGGTCTGGATGAAAGCTGGAGGCATGTAGGTAAGCATAGCAGTCAGTAGGTTTCCGGTATAGGGTGGTGTTTATGTGACCATTGCTGATTAGCACCGTAGTGTCCAGGAAGTGGATCTCTTGTGTGGACTGGTCCAGGCTGAGGTTGATGGTGGGATGGAAATTGTTGAAATCATGGTGGAATTCCTCAAGGGCTTCTTTTCCATGGGTCCAGATGATGAAGATGTCATCAGTGTAGCACAAGTAGAGGAGGAGCCCACCTTGATTATCACTACAAAAGGTCCCCCCCACACACTCTCCTGCTGGTAATAGCTCACCTTACCTGATCACTCTTGTTACAGTGTGTACGGTAACACCCATTGTTTCATGTTCTCTGTGTATATAAATCTTCCCACTGTATTTACCAATGACGTGAGCTGTAGCTCATGAAAGCTTATACTCAAATAAATTTGTTAGTCTCTAAGGTGCCACAAGTACTCCTTTTCTTTTTGTGGATACAGACTAACATGGCTGCTACTGTGAAACTTCTCTCATTGCCTTAATATCCCCATCTGTAAAATGTCTTACATGGAATGCAAATCTTTCTTCCCCCAAAGGGCATGATTAAACCAAACATCCTGACTCTGCAAAACACTTAGGCACGTGCTTCTCTTTAAACCCATGCTTAAGTCTCATTGAAGTCAATTGGAATTAAGCACTCTGCTGAATCAGGGCCTAATTAATTAAGGCCTCGAGAGTGCTTTGAGAACTGTAGCTGAAAGCTGCACTCTAAGCCTAAATCATCATTAGTCTTGGTGCACTTTACAGGCATAATGGCATCTGTAACACCATAAGCCACCTGCACTGGCCACAAGATTATAGACTAGATGGCTCATTGGCCTGCAGTAATGTGTCAACAGCTACAGACTAATGTTGCTCTGTGAAGTTATCAGCTCGGCATGAAGGGCAATAAGAAGAGGATCTGTGAAGGGGCTGAGGTTAATTAATTTCAGTTTCCGTCAGAAGAGATTATTGCTTGTGTTTTGTAACTCCCTGTGTTCTTTACTTACCCTTTTGGATCCCAAGGGATCCCCTTGTGACAAATTGGAGTTCTCTGGTGAACCAATTCACTCTTTTTTTTTTTGTACTCAAGATGAAAGATTTAAAATGCAATAATGTTTTGTCTAAATTCTTGTGGAAATAGCTTATGACCTTTCATAGAGCAATGTGGTTTGAGCTTTCCGGTAAAAGAGCTCCCAGCTAATGATTTAGCTCTATTTTCTAATAAATATTTGGCAAGAGACAGCCTCTCTTATACCCTTTGTCATTAGGGACCTATTATTTATGACTCAGAAATGAATCATTAGACTTGGCAAACAGCAATTTCTTTGTGGCCAATGTATTTTTCCACTCAGTAGCAGAGTATGCTTGTAAATTCTTCCTAAAAATTACCATTAAAGTATCTCCAAGCAGGCTCTCCCCCACTCTGCCATAAATTCGCTCCACTTTGGTGACCATTGGTGGTCTTGCCAACTTCAGGAAATAGGGTTTCTTTTTTGTTCTTAACGCCTTTCACGTTTCCTTCCAGCTAATTACGCTTTTATTTAATAAGGTAAATGGGTTTTGTTTTCCTTACCGTCTCCTTTGTACAGGATGAAATATTTCCTTCTAATGGAGCCTTCCTGTCTTCCATATCCTGGCTAACTAGAGACTTCATAGAAATCGGAGATGGAAAAGACCCATGCATTTATGCTTATGGGAGATAGGATGGTGGTGTTGCATTGCATTGCCAAGGGCATCAGAAGGTTATAGCATGGCTGGACATAATGAAAAAGGCTGGAGACGAATCATTCAAGCAGTAGATTTATTTCTAAAAATTCCAAAGGTGTGTGGGTGAAAATAAAAATAAACCACTGACTAATCCCTTTGATTCTGAAATCATTATTCAGCTGGCTGAGTGACTTTTGGGATCTGTTTATTTCTTCTCATTGAAAGATCTCAAGGGAGGTGCAGTGCCCTGAGCCAATTAGGCTGAGCAAATTAGCATGTGGTTTCAGCTGCATGGTTCAGATTTGGTTCTGGAGCCAAATTTTGCCAAAGCTCCCTGGCATCTAAATGCAGGATTTTGTTGCATACTGGAGAATCAGACAGAATTTAAAAATCTGATCCAGAGCCAAACTTTCCCAGAATGTTTGGATCAGGGGCCTTGGTTTATTTCTAGACTAAATAAGAACTGACATGGTTTTTCATCAAAATCTTGAACCTGGAACTTTTGATGGAGTTCTGAAAAGTTGAGATATGGGTTTTTTTCTGCTACTTCTTGGTTTTGCCTGGGACCAGAATAAAAGTGGCAGAATACCATGGTTTTGTGGGATTTCTGGTAAGAAAGCAGAAACAGAAAATACTGAAAAATCTCCCAGAAAATACTGAACTTATGTGATTTCCAGTCCAATTCTGAAGTCCCAAAAAGTTGAGATAAACTTAAATTCGTGGATCTTTTTAAGGCCAGAAAAGACCATTAGATCACGTAATCTAACCTGCCTAATACAGGCCATAGAATTTCATCCAGCTGCTCCTGTATTGAGCCCAAATAACTCCTGTTTGACTGAAGTGTATTTATCAGAAGGACATCTAGTCTTAATCTGAAGACTACAAGAGATGGAGAATCCACCACTTGCTCTTCAGTGACTATTCACTTGAATGGGAAAAAAAAAGTTCACTTCGTGTTTGCCTTCACTTTGCCTGAGTATTCTAGTGAGTTCGTTCAATCACAGGAATGGCAGGCATCAGGTAACCCCAGGGAGAAACCAGTTTCTCTCCTTTCAGAACTGAATGTCATGCTCACCTCAATGTTTAATCTCTCTACATATGGACTTTCTAATTCAATCTTCACCAAGGTGGGGCACTAAGGTTGTTCCTTGAAGGCTCTTTGGTGGCTTTTCTAAAATGATTTGGTGGTAGTGTTGGGTGAACCTCAAAAAGTTTGCTTTGGATAAGCACCCACAAGTGCAGGAACTATCCACATAACTTGTGTCTTCAGAAGGGAGCTGGAAAGCCTTGGAAGACAGATGGGCACATTCAATGTGGAAATAAAGGGCGTGAGATGAGTACTCTTTTGTACAGCATCTAGCACAATGGGGCCCTGATCCATGACTAAGGCCTCTAGTTGCTACCGTGATACGTAATTACAAACCATAATAGTCAATTGTTCATAGCAAGAGACATGCAACTATAGCTGGTCCAAAAAATCATCAACAATATTTCTCAGTGAAAAACAATTTTCATTTAAAATTTTTATTTTCATCAAAAATGGTAATCTTTTCCTTGAGACGCCAACAAACCAAAACCCTGAAACCTTTTATTGAAAGAACAAAAGATTTGCACTGAAAAAAAATTAATTAAAAGCCCCACCAACAACATTTGTTTGAAATTTCTCACCAAAATTCATTGGCATTTTTCGACCAACTCTATGTGAAATTAAGGTAGGTGTCACTCTCATCAATCATTGCTGATAGAACAAGAAGCAAAGGACTTCAATGGATGGAACTCTTTGCCAGAGGATGTTGTGAAGGCCAAGACTATAAAAGGGTTCAAAAAAGAACTAGATAAATTCACAGAGGATAGGTCCATCAATGGCTATTAGCCAAGCTGGGCAGGGATGGTGTCCCTAGCCTCTGTTTGCCAGAGGCTGGGAGTGTGGGGCAGGGGATGGATCACTTGGTGATTGCCTGTTCTGTTCATTCCCTCTGGGGCACCTGTCATTGTCTGAGGTTGTAACACAGGATACTGGGCTAGATGGACCTTTGGTCTGAACCAGTATGGCTGTTCTTATGTCCTTATGCAGCAGGGAAAGTATAGGATAAAAATCAGGAAACTATAACTACAGTTTAAGAACAATTAGAAAGTGGAATAAATTGAGAAAATAAGTTGTCCCTGACGATGGCCAAGGCTTAGACCAAACAGCCACCTCTAAGGAATGGTTCAGCAAGACCTAATCAGTCCAGGATGCAAAGAGTAAGGACCAGAGCAGGTCACAAATATATTGTCAAAATAATTTTTTTGACAAAAAATGGCTTTTTTAAAAATAAAATGGACATTTTTGTGCAAAAAGTCAGTTTTCCTCAAAAGTTTTGGGATGCTCATTGAAAAACCCAAATATTTTCGTTTCAAATGGAAAAATTCCAGATTTTGTTTTTTTCAACAAAACTGCACATATTTTTTTTAATTGTGACAAAAATGAAAAAATGACATTTTTATCTAAATTTTTCATGAGGAAAAAATAATTGTTTGACCAGCTCTCATGGCAGCAAGAATTTGTATTTAGTTATTTATTAGGAACATAGGAATAGTCAGACTGGATCAGAGTCAAGGTCCATCTAGTTCAGTATCCCTTCTCTGACAGTGGCAAAATCTAGATGTTTCAGAGGAACATGTAAGAACCCTGTAGCTGGCAGTGATAGGATAACCTGCCTATGGGGAAAGTTTCTTCCTGACTCCCATTAGCTAGTTGTTGTCTTATGCCCTGAAGCATAATGATTTATATCATTTCTAAAACTTTTGTTAATTACTTTCAGCATTTACAATGTAGGTCTGGATAGTCTTGTTCTCTATATACATGTTCAATCCCTTTTTGAATCCTCCACAGCTCTTGGCCTCCATATATCTTGTGGCAGTGAGTTTCATGGGCTAATAATGCATTACGTGAAATGATCATTCTTATGTATCACTTCTGTAGTGCCATCGAGCTAGATATGACACACTGGGACATGTCTTCATGCCTCCAGTTACCCATCTGCAAAATTGAGAATAACAATACTGTTTCCTGTCCAGCTTTGTGAACCAGTCTGGCGCCTGCAGACAAGAATTACTATAAAAGTGCTAAGTTTTATTATAATAAAATAAGAATCATCCCTCTGCCAGACCTTTGCATGTAACTTGAAGTGAATCTTATTTGAGGTTTAAAAAGTTTGGATAACTTTTTTCCTCTCTTCGTTTTCATGGTACCTCTTTGCTTTCCAGTTCAGGCCAGGATTGTAAGCAAATGTGCCAAAATTTTGCAAACAATCTCTTCTCTTGGGTGTTCTTGGCCTGACTGGATGCTGAAAATACTGGGAATAATCGTACACACCCAATTAGGTAAGCAGACCCAATTTTTCAGGGTTCACACCTGTACCCATGGGCAGCAGATACCATAGGCTGGGGGAGGCTGTGCCTCCCGAAACAGCCAGGCATGGCCCCGCCCATGCTCCACCCACAGATCCCCTGCTTCTGCTCTGCAGCCCGGCTCCAGGGTCTACAGCCGCACCGCCCGCCTTCCCGACACTCCAGGGCTGCAGGGGCTGAGGGCACTAGCCTGGGGCGGGGGCTGGTGGCTGCAGTGGGGGGGCTCTGGGCTCGGCGGGGGGGGGCATGGAAAGGGCATGGTCTCAGAGAGAAGGGGCAGGGCCTTGGGCAGAAGGGGTGGGGCTGGGGCTGGGGCTAGCCTCCCAAGCCGGCGGTTCACGTGCACCACCCATGCCTGTACCAAAAGTTTTTCAAACCTTCTGAACTTCCCCTGTTACTAGTTAGAATGCATGAGATCAGTTTCATGCATTTAACAATGGAATGAAAACAGGAATGGATGAGACCCTCTGTACCTGTGATGTAGAAAAAGGGTACGTGCATTTGTGGATATCAGTGTATGTGGAATAACCAAGGACTTTGAACTTCCAGAGCTAAAAGCATGACTGAAAGGACCCCACCTGGAGCAGATTCATAGCTTTTCCAGATCAGGTACAGAGAAGAACATGTAACACACACTGAATAGTGAATTATATACTTTCCCTAGCCAGAGGAAGTTTATTCTAAATAGAGCGGGGCAAAATTTTTTGCACTAAACTTTTTTTCTGTGAAAAATGCATATTTGGCAACACTGAAATGTTTTGCAAATTTGTGTCAGTTTTTCCTAATTGTTTGGGAAAAAACCCTTGCAAAATCCAAAAAATCAAAATGTTTTGTTTTGACCATTTCAAAAAGAAATGTGTTGATTTGTCAGCTTTAAACTACTTTTCATTCAAAATTGACCTTTAACTTTTATTTTTAAAAAATCAAACACACTTTAAAAGGTCCAAAATCTAAAGTAAACATCTTGATTTTGTTGAAGCTAAACATTTTGTGTGACCTGATTTTTTTTTTTTAATTTTGATTCACTGAAAATGCCAAAAATTGCTTTTGGTTTGACATGAAACAATTTTTTCTTTTCTATTGCAGAATTGCCAGTGAAATGAAAATACATTATTCACCTAGCTCTAATTCTGAGCATCTAAGATCCAACACAACTCTAAATACAGGCAAACTCCCATTTTCATAACAACCATTATTGGAGAGTGAGCCCACCGCTCGTTTTTCTAGCTAGCCGCTGTAACAGACTCATAGTCCCCCTGGAGCAGGCACTGAGGGAGGATCACATAATGCACAGGGTCTTGCTTGCACCTAGCATTTAGAAAGCCCATTGGAAATACAGCTCTGAGCACTCACCAAGATCAGTGCCCCTTGAAGAGCCATTTGTATAAAGTCAGATTACTTGCGGCTTCTTGTTTGTTTCACTTTGTGATTATTTCTCTGTAATTTGTAAATGCTAGTACGTAGACCACATTTAACAGGACCAAATATATATATATGTATATATATATATGTGCATATATAAACAATAACCTTTGCTAACTTTCTCCAGACCATTACTGAACATTCTGCAACCTTCCAAAATTTGGCTTTGAAAAGTTCTTCGTTTCTAGGAGGAAATATTTCCATCAATCCTTGAGCCTGTTTAATCGCTCCCTGGATGGGCCAGGGACGCAGAGTGTCACTTGGGAGGACATCTCCCCTGTCTTTTTCATGTTTAGTACCTGGATCTTGCTGCTGGAAGTGTAACTGCAGACCGTACTGCAGAATGAGGAATTCTGCTCTTTCTTGCAGGCGTATTTACAGTATAGACCAAGTGCCTGAATCCTTTAGAGAGTGCTTCAGCTCTCACTTTTTGCACTTTGCCATCGTGGTTCTCAAGCTTTGTGGGAATCAATTATTTGGTATAGCTCATATGACAGCTATTGCTGGTGGGGGCAGGACTCAGTGACCTGATCCTCCAGCTTGGCAGTACCTGGACAGTACTTTGTGGGATCTGTAGCTCAGATACAGTGGGAATGGGTGACCGGATAGAGGGGCTGTATGGGGAGAGATTGTGGTTTTTTTGTACTGCCCTGTAGCAGTGCGGCGCCTCCTGCCCGTCTTCCAGGGAATTAGCTTTTTCCAGCCCCGGAGCGCCCTCTGCTGGTGTCCCACTGCCACTGGCCCCTCCCGGACCCCGGTGCCCTTTTACTTGGGGTGTAGCCCCCTTGCAATACCCCCACACGCTTCCTGGGTCTCCCCTCCCTGGGGAACCCCCACCCTCTTATCCCCACCTTGACTCAGCCTATGGGCTACTGCCAGTCACTATCTAGCCCCCTTTCACTGGGGCCGACTGCAGTCTATACAAGCCAGTCATCATAGGCAAGGGAGGTTTGGACCTGCTGCCTTCCTCTGCAACCCAGTACCTCTATGGGGCCTTGAACAAGGCCCTGCAGCCTGAGGAGTTGCCAGCCTGGAGCTCCCCAGCCCTGCCTTACTCTAGATACCCTTAGGCTTCCCTAGCAGCTAAGCCCATCTCCCTCCTCAACTAGAGGGAGACTCCTCTTAGCTCCCGGCTTCCCTGGCCTTTATAGGGCCAGCTGGGTCTGTTTGGGGCAGGGCCCCAACTGCGGCTGCTCCGCCAATCAGCCCAGCTTTACCCAGGGCTGTTTTAAGCCCTTCAGGGCAGGAGCTAGTGACCACCCCGCTACATGCCCCTTTTAATTTCTAAGGAGCATGGCTTGCCTATCCCCCCAGAGATACACAAACTCTCTCATTTGACTGTGCTGGTGGTTTACACCCAAATCGGCTGGCCTATCAGGAAGGCTGCATTCTGAGTGTCACTACTTCTCAAGCTGCTAACACGACTACTTGCTTTGTGGATGCAGGCCTGGAGACTTTGATTTCGTTTTTCCTAGTTTCATCCCAACTGGCAGAGCAAAGTTATTCAGGCTAAGGGCATACAGCAGCTCCTTGTGTATGGAGAAACCTAACATGGGAATAATCTTTACCGAGCTGTCTCATACCTTCGCTCCTGTGCAGATACATAGATACACAGAGCACTAGAACATGGACGAGGAGCAGGATCAGCATGCAATTGACTGTGTGTGAGCGTTCACGTGAGACCGAGGGGGTGTCTACACTGCACGCTAAGCCTGGGTCTGTGGGACCCAGGCTTGCAGACTCGGTATTTCCAAGCACATTCTTGAGCATCCACACTGCATTGGAACCCTGGGTTTACAATTGATGGACCGTGGTCTCACTGCTGTGCATCTGATGAAGTGGCCTTTAGCCCACGAAAGCTTATGCTCAAATAAATGTGTTAGTCTCTAAGGTGCCACAAGTCCTCCTCGTTCTTTCTGCTGATACAGACTAACACGGCTAGCACTCTGAAAGCTGTGCTAATGCATCTATATTGCAGTATGCAGACCTTCTGATTTGGGTCTGCAGCATGAGCTATGTCCACACTGCAAAATGACAGGCCTTGGACTTGAGTCACAGCAGGACTTCGGCTCCAACCCGCCCCCCCAAGAACCTGGGTCCTGACGGCTGGCTGACCTGAGTCAGACTGATTCATGTGTGGACAGAAGGGGGTCTTGGGCTCATACCTGAGTCAGACCCTGGGCTTAGTGTGCTGTGTAGACATACTCTGAGGGCAAAATCCTGGCTCTATTTAAGTCAATGGCAAAACCCCCGTGCGCCAGGATTTCCCCTTAAGGGTTCTGCAGCTGGGAGGCATAATTCCCAGCTTGGGGATTTGGATAAGAGAGGGTAGTGGCTTGGTGGACTGGAATAAGGACATCTTAACAGAATAAGGGGCACGTTTTCATTTTGGCCTTAACTAGGCCTCCATCTTTGTGGGTTCAAAACTGGGGAGGGATTTACAGTTCTGCGCATGTCATCATTTAGAGCCAGAATTTAAGTTCCTGAGTGCCTGCAGAAAAAAAGCAGAGACCAGTATCTGTCCTTCTAACTGTTGAACCAAAAGGAGGAGCCATTCCAAAATGTGGGGTGCCAACGGCCACCCGCCAATGCCAACAGGAATCATGCACTATTGATTCCTACATGGCCTCCAGCCCTGAAATATCATTCTACCTCTTGAAAAGGGCCCAAGCTTTACCTCCTTGCATCTCTGTGAGGAGAGCCTGACACATTGCTGGAAAGGTCTCCCTCTTGGCATGGCCAAGAATAACAAAAGCTTGCAATGTGCACTCATATATCATCAACAATTAAGGACGGGAATGATCCAAGTGGCCACTTCTCCGGGGAGGGAAAGCTTTCATAGGCCCTTGAAGAAATGTAAATCCAGCCCTGTGCTGGCCTTGGTTTTTCTGCCTTGCCTTGGTAGGCTCCCATGTGAGCTGGAAGCCTGACCTTCTGGAGAGCAACACAGCCAGTTGAGGAGAAACTTTGGTGGGCCCAGCAGCTGCCAAGAACATGGGCTCTTTGGAGACCAACTCCAGAGTTTGTTGAGTTTCATGCCCCCTCCTCTTGCCTTTGTACTCTTTGGACAATGGCTGGCTCAGTTCTGAGCCACGTGGAAGGCTCGGGCTACCCCCTGCTGAAGCTCACGAGGCAGGCCGTGTTTGCCCACAGGTCAAGCTGCCAGAGTGTGGCCCATCGGGCCGTGACGTGGTTTCACAAGGATGTTCTGTACACTGTGAGAAGCTCCTTGGTGTTAGCGTGCGAGAGCTCTGTGCAAACATATGGAACTGGGCTCTGGTTTTCAGCCTCGTACCATGATCTGCAGGGGAATGGAGGCCATGCCGCATCAGGAGGAGTTCTGGCTGGCACAGGTCAAATCACTCCTGAGGCCCCACTGGACCAGCTCCTCTACTGCCCTTTGAAAACATTTGGCCTGCTCTCTCCTCTGCACTGAGGACAGCCTATTGGCCAGTGTGTGGAGAGGTGAGGCCACGACTCCATCTTCATCCTGCCTCCTTCTTGGGGTTTAGCACCATGGGCCATGCTATCTGGGAGCAGTGTCTCAGCTCCCCAGCCCAAGCCTGTAGCTGGCCCCTCCATGAGGGAGCAAGAAGAGAAGACTCTAGACAAGTGCTTACTCTCCATGCTCACCCCGGGGCATTGCAAACCTCAGTGAACCTGCTTGTGGACCTCCCCAGCTGGTAACAAAACACCAGAGCAGGTGGATTTCTGTGGTTTGGAGGTCTGCAGCAAAGAGTATGCCTGGTTCTGAGCTAATTAACTCTTTCACACTCACTCACATCTCTGAAACAGTGAGCTGCAACCAGACACCGAACATTACAGATCTGACCCTGACAGGTGCTGAGCCCGCTGACCTCCCATTGAAGACAGTGGGAGTCAAGGTCATGTAGCTCGCACCGGACAGGACCCTACAGTACCCAACAAAACCCTAAACCAATATAGCTCAGCACTGCTTTTCTTACTCAGGTATAAAGACCTGCCCGAGACTGTGGTGATGCTGATCCCATTGATATCTGTCTCCTGGCACCATTGATATAGTTAGCTCCTGGCCTACAGTATTGTCACAGCAATTCTCCAGGTTTGGCATCCGATCAAGTGAGCTGTAGCTCACGAAAGCTTATGCTCAAATAAATTTGTTAGGCCCCAGGTTCAATAGCGCTTAAGCACAGCCCCTGCTAACCTGATCTACAATGAGGTTTGGCTGATCCGTCTGGATAGCGCCAGACTTGCATATTCTTTATGGAAGCTCTGAGGTCTGAAGCGCTAGAGGGAAGGAGCTCTCTTCTGCCATCTACTAGTGAACCAGAGAACAAGACAAAATGAGCCCGGCCTCATTTGCATGTGTGATACTCACTTTCCCAGTTTAAACATTTTGGTCATTTTGGTTAAAGTTCATTTACATTTTGGGGCTTAGGGTAAAGAAATGTTATTATACTGATTGTGTGACAAAAGGATAACAGAATTGCATCAAATAGGCCCTAATTGAGGAGTCACTATAACCAAAATCTTAGTCTTTTACTACTGGGTAGTGGAGCTTGGCTATAAGCCAGAGAGGGCATTTTGGTTTTTGTTTGTTTGTAATGAATGTGTTTCTGGTGGCAGGGATATTGCTTGGGGGGCCTTCTATAATGTTAGTTTTTCTTCATTGAGAGCTTTGTGAGGAAGTGGTGGCAAGGTGATTTTTCACCAAAGAGGCAGAGAACATCAGTAAAGCTGAGTAAACTCTAGAAAGGGCTCTCCTATCCAGCATTAACAATGCTGAGCTCAGTGTACATGATGAAATCTTGCTATGGACCTGTCAGTATTTCCCCTGAGAGCTGAAGATGGATTTGTCTGACTGCGCTCCTGGACTCTGGGACTTTGCTAACCACTGACAACAAACTGTGAGTGAGGTATAGTAGAGGGGGAAGGCAAAGGGGGAAAGTGATGTGTTAAATGAGACATTGGTTCATCCAGCATTCACAGGAACAAGTGGGGAAACTGAGGCAAAGGACTACTGCCAAATATACTGTAGGGCTGGGTGTTTTAGTTATTATTCATATATATTGTTGATTTAGCATTGCTATTTTTCCCCAAATTAATGTTGTGTTCAATTTTCCCTTAATGACATTTTCTTTGTGAGAAAAACACAAGTAATCTGTTAAAGGCACCGAGGGAAAGTAGTTATTTTTCCCAGTAACTCAGTGAGGCTTGAGCTGGTGTTGGTGTTTGTTAGTTTTAAGAGGAACCCAGAGGTATCTGAACCCATCCCTTGTCGCTGCCTACAATACCTGGCAGGAGGGTTACATTTACAGTCATGTTCCACCTTGAGCAGGAGCATGGAGTCAAACTGATCCCTGTTGCAATTCCAACAAAGTCCAAGATTTGTTTGGCCTTTAACCTAGGACATGGAATTCTGGTTCTGGTGGCCTCAAAGAGATAAAAGTTAGGAGTAACTCCAATGATACCAGTGGGCCTGATTCTGATCACACTTGTATTGGATTTGCATCATAATAACATAAAACCGGCCACACTGGATCAGACCAGTGGTCCATCTAGCCCAGTATCCTGTCTCTAATAGTGGCTAGTGACAGATGCTTCAGAGGGAATGAACAAAACAGGGTGATTTCAAATGATCCATTATCTGTCATCTAGTCCCAGTTTCTGGCAGTTAGAGGTTTAGGGACACTCAGAGCATGGGATTGCATCCCTGACCATCCTGGCTAATAGCTAGTGATGGACCTATCCCCCAAGAGCTTATCTAATTCTTTTTTGAATCCAGTAATACTTTTGGCCTTCACAACATCCCCTGGCAATGAGTTCCACAGGTGACTGTGGTTTGTGCCTCTTCATTGGTTGAGGTGGGTTCCTGACAGACATGAAATTGAGATCAGAATTGGGCCCCAGGGTTTTGAAAACTAATTTTGTCCCTATCCACACTGCCTTGCCAAAGCATGTTATAAACCGGATTAGAGGGGACCATTTTTAAACACTGTTCTTAAATGTAGTTGTGAGGCCAGTGTAAATGGCCTGAGGAGAATGGACTTGAATATGGATTTAAAACTACTTTTTTTTTCAATATGTCTTTCAAGTTGCTTGTATCTCCATAATCTTTGCAATAAAGTCACTGATGCCAGAAAACTCCTATTCTGCCTGGCTGATGCAGAAATTAAGTATTATACCAGCACATGTGGTTGTTACACTGCTTCTTCAGGCAGTCCACTGAGGGACATTTTAACCAATGAAGAATGTCTGTGGCTTCAATTCATATCCCAACTTCTCAGCTCTGCAGAACTGGGCTGTCAATACCTTTCAACTATGCTTTTTTGGGGAGTGAAGGAGTTCTGGAACCTACTGCTTCCATTCAAGCCCAGAATATCAATACAGATTTTGTTGTGGGGGATGCTTCTGGATCAGGTCAGAACCTGGACAGACAGATGTAATAGATTTGCAAAGTGTGCTTATCACAACCCCTTCTAGTTATTGGTTCATTGGCGGATAATAACCTACTACTGCTATCTAAATAAATTGTTTCATGAGGTGCTGAAAGTTGTGGGTTTAAATCCCAGTGAGGGAGTTACTATACAAAGGTAATGTGGGCATTAAAAATAAATGGAAGAAGGGAAAGTTATTCAAACTTGTTTGAAGCAGGGAAAAGTTGTAATGAAGGTTTTTTTCTGCAGGCAGTTTTGTCCCACGCATTCTAAAGGAAAGAGAAACGTGAAACATAACTTGGATTAAATTATTTTAACATATCCCAGGCATTTCTCTGCTGCTCAGAGTTTACCATAAAAATGGGGGTGGATATTTATTAACTATCAGTGAAAATGAGTATGCCATGGGGAATCTCTATGGGAAACTATTAGGACTGGGCTAACGGACAAGTTTGAATTCTTAAATGTTAACACCCTAAGAAGAAACTTCTGGTGGACTGGGGTCAGTCAAGGAATCAAACCCAATATATTGCTTCCTGGCCTGGGTCAGAAAATCAGAACCAGACTCCGTTCTGATGATCTCCATATGGGTGAGTGAGTTGGTCATAAAGAAAATACTGAGTGTGGTTGACCCTGCAAACACTGACTACAGGGAGTGGAGTGTGTTACATCCACAGTCTGGTTTTTGCCCAGTGCTTCTCAGGATTTCTCATCAGAGGAAGCAGCGACACCCAACAGCCAGTGTTAGC
Source organism: Dermochelys coriacea (assembly GCF_009764565.3). Taxonomy (NCBI): domain Eukaryota; kingdom Metazoa; phylum Chordata; order Testudines; family Dermochelyidae; genus Dermochelys; species Dermochelys coriacea. The sequence goes on from NC_050071.1 coordinate 142,693,092, forward strand.
AGGATCAAGCCCTTGCGTTGGTCTTGACTCCTGTGAAGCCCAACTACTCAAGGACAAATCCTGATAAAGGGTGTATCTATACTGTGATCAGGAGGTGTGATTGTAGCTCATGAACATACCTCAGCAAGCTTGAATCTCCCTGAGCTAAGGCTAGAGTTCCAAAAGGTAGGGCTGCCCCAGCTAGGGTCAGGGCTCCAAAGGTGGGGCTCCCCAGGGTAGGGTTAAGGTACCAACTGGCTAAGCAGCAGTCCTGTAACTGAGGCAATCTAGCAAAGCTGGGCTTTTTTTAAAAAAATTAAAAAAAAATAAAAAAAAAAAAGCAGTAGCTGCTGTGGTGTAACACACTGGATCTCCTCATCTAACAATGACCCCTGGAGCTTGCTCAAGCCATACAACCCCGGTAAGCTTCTGGCAAAATCTAAGACAGTGTGAATGCTCTGGTTTCTAGGGAGGGGAATGTGGTCTTGTGGTTAAAGCCAGGGAACAGGTTACTGGAATAGATGGACCACTGGTCTGATCCAGCGGGGCAGTTCCTATGTAGCTGGAAGGCAGAACTCCTGACCTGGACCCAGGGCTTTGGAGCTGTGCTCTGGCTCCGCTCCAGCTCCAGGCAAAAACCTGCAGCTCCATTGCTCCGGAGCTGCTCCGTGCTCCAGCTCCAGGCTCCGTTCCAAAGCCCTGCCTGGACCTCCCAGCTCTGACCTCCTGTGGCATACCGAGGAAGTCACTTCCTTTGTCTGTGCTTCAATTTCTCCAACTGCAAAATGGTGATCAATACAGCAGTGCTGGGAGGCTTCACTCTTTCCAACGTTCCCTAAGAGCCTTCTAGAGAAGCACAAGGCGGTTGGAGTACTCTTCGAATGGAGTGAAATTCACCCTTGTATAGAGAATCGGGACTAGGCTTCTACCACACTAAAGCAGGACTTCTGTAGTGCAGGCCCTTGGCACAGGGGTGAATTTCACCTGCAGACCTCTGGTAATGCAAGATCCATCTGTGATTTCTGCCAGCTATGCCCCATGGCTCTGCACAGTCCAGCCTCAGCCCCAGGTGGTTGGCTGCATTCACGGAGTAGGATTTGCCTCTTCCTAGCTTGCAATGAGAGGCTCTTTATATGTCCCATTGGGGTGCCTGTCTCTTTTTTAGACTAACATTAACCCACATGCAAAAGACCAGCACAAGGTATACGAGACCACTGGAGACAACTGGGCATATCTGGGACTTAACTGGCACACTAAGCCTTGTGCTGTCTTTCTGCGTGGGGGGGAATTTCACCAGTGGTGTCTGATCTCTTTGGGCCCTTCCTGAGGGCCCCTCTCTGGCTCAGTGACAGCACAGACAGTGGCTTCTGGGCAGCCACAAACTAAGCAGGGAGTCACCTCCTCTGACGGTAATATAGCCCAGAGCACATGTATCTGTGGGAGCTATACTGAGATCCATTGTGATCTGTGTCCTTCAACATCACGTTATCGGCAAATGGGTTTTTTAGCACATTTCAATCTGTCAGCCATAGTAAATGTACCAAACAATAATGCACATCATGAATGCTACCTGCCATGTGTCCAAAACTGGATGCTCCCAAGAATTGCTCTTTCTGGGCACAGGTCAGAACCAGCAGTTGGTATCTGATTTGAAGACCCGCCTCTTGGGGATACAAAGGAACGGCAGGGGTAGTGTAACTGTCTGGAAAGGTGACCTGTTCTTGTTGGGTTTGGACCAAACAATGTTATTTTAAGTACCTTGGTGTAACGTGTAACATCCCCTGCCCTTGGAACCATTCACCGTGCAGGTTCCACAAGGGAAAGAGACTTCTGAACAGCAACGGATGCAAGTTGGTGAACTCTTTGGAGTTCACCAACTGGAACTGACTCTGAAAAAGATTTGGGGGTCATGGTGGATAATCAGCTGAACATGAGCTCCCAGTGTGACGCTGTGGTCAAAAGAGCTACTGTGATCCTGGGATGCATAAAAAGGGGAATCTTGAGTAGGAGTGAAGAGGTTATTTTACCTCTGTATTTGGCACAGGTGTGACCATTGCTGGAATCCTGTGTCCAGCTCTGGTGCCCACAATTCAGGCAGGATGTTGATAAATTGGAGAGGGTTCAGAGAAGAGCCACGTGAATGATTAGAGGATTAGAAAACATGCCCTATAGTGATAGATTCAAAGAACTCAATCTGCTCTGCTTAATAAAGAGAAGGTTAAGGGGTGTCTTGATTACTGTCTATGAGTATCTACATCAGGAACAAAATACTTAATAATGGGCTCTTCAAACTAGCAGAAGAAGGTTTAACATGATCCAATGGCTGGAAGTTGAAACTAGACACATTCAGACTGGAAATAAGGTGTAAATTTTTAATGATGAGAGTACTTATCCATTAGAACAATGTACCAAGAGTCGTGGTGGATTCTCCATCACTTGCCATTTTAAAATCAAGATTGGATGTTTTTCTAAAAGATCTGCTCTAGGAATTATTTTGGGGAAGTTCTCTGGCCTGTGTTGTCAGTTAGGGGTGTTATACAGGAAGTCAGATTAGTTGATCACAATGGTCCCTTCTGGCCTTGGAACCTATGAATTTAGGAACAGACTACAAAGATCCAGGTTCATTATTTAGCCATTTCTGCCTGACTATCATTATTTATCACATACTGAGAGTCTGTCGATCGATTGCCCACTTACCTGCCCACCTCCTCTGTGTGTCAAGCTACCGTGAGTACATGAGAACTGTGCTCGGGTACCTCCACTGGCTCTCAGACCATTGCTTGTGTCAGCTGAAGGCCTTGATTCTAATCCCCATGGATCAGGTCTCAGCTGCATTTGAGACTGTGTCTCTGGAAACCTGCCAAAAAGCTTTCATAGAATCATAGAAGATTAGGGTTGGAAGAGACCTCAGGAGGTTATCTAGTTCAACCCTCTCCTCAAAGCAGGACCAATGCCAACTAAATCATCCCAGCCACGGCTTTCTCAAGATAGGCCTTAAAAACCTCTAAGGATGGAGATTCCACCACCTCCCTAGGTAACCCATTCCAGTGCCTAACCACCCTCCTAGTGAAATCGTTTTTCCTAATATCCAACCTAGACCTCCCCCACTGCAACTTGAGACCATTACTCCTTGTTCTGTCATCTGCCACCACTGAGAACAACCAAGATCCACCCTCTTTGGAACCCCCCTTCAGGTAGTTGAAGGCTGCAATCAAATCACCCCTCGCTTTTCTCTTCTGAAGACTAAACAAGCCCAGTTCCCTCAGCCTCTCCTCATAAGTCATGTGCCCCAGCCCCCTGAGTATTTCTGTTGCCCTCCACTGGAATCTCTCCAATTTGTCCACATCATTTCTCTAGTGGGGGGACCAAAACTGGATGCAATACTCCAGATGTGGCCTCACCAGTGCCGAATAGAGGGGAATAATCACTTACCTTGATCTGCTGTCAATGCTCCTACTGATACAGCCCACTATGCTGTTGGCCTTCTTATCCAGCTTCTCATCCACTGTAATCCCCATGGTTCTTTTCTGCAGAACTGCTGCTTATCCAATTGGTCCCCAGCCTGTAGCAGTGCATGGGAGTCTTCCGGCCTAAGTGCAGTTGTCCTTGTTGAACCTCATCAGATTTCTTTTCTTCCCTATCCCTACCCTCCAGAGTATCTACCTCTCCCCCCAGTTTAGTGTCATCTGCAAACTTGCTGAGGGTGCAATCCATCCCATCATCCCAATCATTAATAAAGATGTGGAACAAAACTGGCCCCAGGACCCCTGGGGTACTCCGCTTGATACTGGCTGCCAACTAGACATCGAGCTGTTGATCACTACACGTTGAGCCCGACAATCTAGCCAGCTTTCTATCTACCTTATAGTCCATGCATCCAATCCATACTTTTTTAACTTGCTGGCAAGAATACTGTGGGAGACCGTATCAAAAGCTTTGCTAAAGTCAAGATATATCACTTCCACAGTTTTTCCCATATCCACAGAGCCAGTTATCTCTGGGACAGGGCAGCTCAGAGAACCCATGGTGAAGTGAGTGAGCACCAGAAATAAGGCCTTCTTAGTCAGTTCAGCTGTGGAAGTCTATGCTGGAGGAGATAAGGCAGATCCAGAGTGAGAGCCCTTCTAGGAAATGCTGCAGACCCTTAAGAATATAAGAATAGACATACTGGGTCAGATCAAGGGTCCATCTAGCCCAGTATCCTGTCTTCCGACAGTGGACAGTGCCAGGTGCCCCAGAGGGAATGAACAGAACAGGTAATCATCAAGTGATCTATCCCCTGGCTCCCATTCCCAGCTTCTGGCAAACAGAGGCTAGGGACACCATTCCTGCTCATCCTGGCTAATAGCCATTGATGGACCTATCCACCATGAATTTATCTAATTATTTTTTGAACCCTGTTATAGTCTTGGCCTTCACAACATCCTCTGGCAAGGAATTCCACAGGTTGACTGTGTGTTGTATGAAGAAATACTTTCTTTTGTTTGTTTTAAACCTGCATAGGCTAGACATACCCAATTTTTGATCTACCTAGCTTGGATCCTGGCCACAGCATGAGCTCCCCACCCAGGTAATTACTCAGGGTTCTGAGCAGACTTGTACAGCCTGTACTCTGGTCCATGCGGCTGCAGTGTCCCTGCTACCCGTACTTCAACTGGCTAGTTTAAAAGCTGCAGTCACACTCCTTGGTTGCAATGCAGACCTATCCATAGATAGAGATGTCAATCTAGCTATTTGCAATGAGCGCCTCACCACAGTGTCTGAAGAATTGGCCACGCAACCAGAAGCAGAATGCACCGGAAGCTTTGCAAGAAGCCATGTTTACCATTTTGGCAGACTTAAGAAGGTTAGGTACTTTTTCAGATAGCTTAGCGACAGGCAGGTCTAGTGGCTAATGTGTTGGCCTAGGAATCAGAAGACGTAGGTTCTGTTCCTGGCTCTGCCAGTGATCCTGAGCTAGGCATGTTCCCTGTCCAGGCTATGTTTCTCCTCCTGTCCAGAGTCTGTACAGAATGTGAGCTCTTCAGGACAGGGGTCATCTCTCACTGCGTGTATGTAGAGTACCCAGCAGAGCCTTTGAAGATATTTATATGGCTCCCATTAAGGTAGTATCTGAGCACCTCACAATCTTTTAATGTATTTATCTGCACAACACCCCTGTGAAATAGGGCAGTGTTGCTACTCCCTTTAAGAGAAAGGGACCCAAGGCACCAGGGAGATGCAGGGCCATATTTTTAAAGGTAGGCGGTTTAGGTGTATAGGTGCTTTTGAAAATCTCAGTAGGCATCTAAATACCTTTAAAACCCTGGCCCTAAGTAACTTCGCCATGGTCCTGCAGGAGGTCTGTGGCAGAGCTGACACTTGGAACTGAGTCTTTGAGAGCCCAGCTTAGTGCTCTAACCACTAGACCATCTGTCCTTCCATCCTCCAGTTCACCGAGGGCCTTCACCTCTTCTACAATACAAGTAACTATGCAAATTCTCGGGTCACCTACCATCGCAACAGAGTGCAGCTCTCTCCCCGACAGTCAGAATGGCCCCACATCGAGGGCAGGCATAAGCATTCTGGGTACCTGGTGGGTTTAGCTGAGCAGGGCTGACTTAGGAGCACTTTGGGGCCATACCCTTCATTTCCACGGTCGGCTTTTTGGGCTATAACCACACATGAGCTAAGGCAGCATTATCCGGATTTCTTTAAAAAGAGGTCCCAAGCCTCCCCTTTCTAGGCAGCCTTCTCTTGCATTTCGCGTAACATTGATGTGGTCACCGAAGCTGAAGGCATGATGGATGAGAGAGTTGAAAGAAAACACCAAGAGCAATGGGTTTTTCCTATTTATAGTGGCTGTCTCAGAGACTGCCACTTAAATACACATTCCTGATAAGTGAATAATCTCTGGCAGGACATAAAAATAGCTCTGTGGCTCTGACCATAATTATATGGTTACGGCTAGGCAACCTGCCCTGCATCAAACAGGCAACTGCTGCTGCTGGGAATGGATACAAGTGAGTGGGGGAAGACAATTGAAAAGCACAGCATAAAATATGATGTTTTAACTATAATCTAGGCTAAATATAAGACTATCAAGTTGCAGGGAACTGATTCAGGAATGTTGCACAGAGGAGGGTTTTTGAGGGACACAGAGAAGCTGGATGGCTTGTGGTGTGGAATCTTCTATGTCTCTCTTCGAGCAGGATAACCCAGGTCCCGGCCCATGGAAGACACGGAAGCTGCTTGACCTCTGTTTGACCAAATCACCAAGAGACAGCTGCCTGTGGGAGCAGAGAGGAAATCTACCTTTCCATTGTGCCCTGAATGCAAAGAGGAATTGTCAGACAAGATCAGCCCCATGGTCCATCTAGCCCAATGTCCTGTCTCTGGCAGATGCCAGCACCAATTGCTTCAGAAAAAGATATAAGAAACCCACCTCTCCATCCTAATTCCTAGTCAGGGATTGGTTTAAGATCTGCAACATGCAATTTTATATGCCTTCCACAATTTTTTAGCACTTGCTGTTATAATGCTTGCTAAATTCTTGGCCTTGGTGACATCATGTGGCAATGAGTTCCACAGTCTCAAATGAGCCAGTTTCAGCCTAGGCATACACAAGCATGTCTTCACATTCACATCCATGGGAGTAGCAACCATTTATTAATATTACAGCTGCAGCAGTTGAGATTAGGGCCCCCATTGTGCTAGGCACTGTACATAGTGAGAGAAAATCCCTTCCCTTGATAAAGGGTGGGAGGGGAAGTGACTTATCCAAAATCACACAGTGAACTAGTGGCAAAGTCTGGATTAGAGTCCAGCTCTCATGACCCTTAGTGTAATGCCCTTATTGGTGCTGCTTCCCTACAGAATGGAGGCATTTGTTCCACACATATATACTATGTCATTATCTCTGCAGAATCCAGAGTGAGGTCTGGTGGTTGGAGCATTGGAAGTAGAACCAGGACTCATGGGTTTCATACAAGGTTCTGCTACTGACTCACTTTGTGACTATGGGAAAGCCATTTAACCGATCTGTGCCTCAGTTTCCCCTTACCCTGAAAACTGGGGCTAACAATAAGCATCTGCCTCATGTGAGTATTCTTCGGCTTAGTTAAAGTCTGAGCTCCTGGGATGAAAGTTGCCATAAAAGTACAAAGGACTATTCTGATCCTGCAAATGGGTAAACGTGTGGCTTAGGGGTTCATAATTGCAGTGACCTCGACAGCCATTCCCCTGTAGGCTCCTATTCCAGACCTTATCTATCCTTATATGTAAATATCCTTAGATGCTGTTTGTACAGCACTTTGCTTTGCAACTGTAATATCGCTGATCAATCAGAATAAATAATAGATAGAGGATTTCAGTCTCCAGGACTTCCCATTAAGACAGGGGTGGGCAAACTTTTTGGCCCGAGGGCCACATTGGGGTTGCAAAACTGTATGGAGGGCCGGATAGGGAAGGCTGTGCCTCCCCAAACAGCCTGGCCCCTGCCCCCTATCTGCCCCCTCCCACTTCCCACCCCCCTCAGAACCCCGACCCATTCAACCCCCCCGCTCCTTGTCCCCTCACCGCTCCCTCCTGGGACCCCCACCTCTAACCGTCTCCCAGGACTCCACCCCATATCTATCCCCCCCTGTCCCCTGACTGCCCCGACTCCAGTTCACACCCCCACCCCCAGTCAGGCCCCCGAGGACTCCCATGCCTATCAAACCATTCCCCGTCCCCTGACCACCCCCCCAGAACCTCCACCCCATCCAACCTTCCCTTCTCCCTGTTCCCTGACTGCCCTGACCCCTATCCACACCCCTGCCCCAACCGCCCCCACCGGGACCTCACCCCCTATCCCAACCCCCTCACACTCCCTGTCCCCTGACTGCTCCGACCCCTATCCACACCCCTACCCCCTGACAGCCCCCCAGAACTCCCACACCTATCCAACTGCTCCCTGCTCCCTATCCCCTGAGTGCTCCTGGGACCCCCTGCCCCTTATCCCAACCCCACCCGCTTACCATGCTGCTCAGAGCGGCAGGAACTCGCAGCCCCACCACCGCACACCCGGCTGGAGCAGTGGGCCAGAGTGCTGGTGGCACAGCACGCTGAGGCTGCAGGGGACATCAAGGGAGGGGCTGGGGGCTAACCTCCCTGGCCGGGAGCTCAGGGGCCAGGCAGGATGGCCCCACGGGCCGTACTTTGCCCACCTCGGAATTAAGAGATAAAAACCCACTTTAAATTTTACTGGCGTCAACTCCCCCTTTAAAGATGACCTTCTCAGCTGTTGTGACGGCTGGTGGGCCCACCTGTCCCCAACCAACGAAAGAGCTGTTCCGTTTTCTATGAGTGGGGGAACTTCTTGGGAGAGTGTGTCCTGTACAGCCCCCATCGTGCCAGTATCTGAGCACCTTCCACCTATGCACGAATGCCTCCTCACAACACCCATGTGAGGGGAGATGTGTCATTATCCCTATTGTACAGATGGGGAAACTGAGGCACAGCAGTGATACAACCTGCCCAAGGTCACACGGAGTCTGTGGCAAATCCAGAAATAGCATCAGCGCTCCTAAATCCCAGTCTGCTACTGTAACCATAGGACTGTCTTTGTTACCCTTCAAGAGAGCCAACCCATATGTGTTAGGCGTAGGACACCCCACATTAATATTATATACAGCATGTGGGCAGTTCTGTTAACACCTTTGCTCACTTATGTCTAGAGAGATATACCCCAGAATACGGTGCAAAGTTAAACGTAGGCTTTGGCATTAACAAATATAAAACCTGGCAAAGGCAGAATAGGTGATTGTTTTGCCCTGCTACAAGCTTTGGAGGTGCTTTCATGCTGGTCGGTATCTGGACCGTGGTAAACAAACAATAAGGGAAAATACAGAAAAACAAAGTGAGGAACTGATACGAACTGGGGAGTTGGATCTTATGTGATGTATAAAGTGTTTTTAGCTTGTAAGCAACCCTATTATAAATAGAGGTAATTTTGAGGGTGTATCTTTGAAGCACAACTACTGTCTAAGGAGAACACGCTGCAAGATAAGAATTGGTTCCCAGAAGGAGGTTATGTATGGCTCCTTTTCGTATTGTACTGGTTTGGCTTTAGGCAATACATTGGTAAACTTGGTTATTTGGTCTCAAATATTTTTAATATCAAACTGCAAGTATAGCCAGTCAGTGGCTGTATGTTTCAACCAATCAAGTTGTGTGGAATACTCATGAACACGTTCAAGTCTCTGAGAACTGGAGTGTGTCCACATTTTGCTGCAGAATTTGGAAGCTGAAAATTCTTGATAAACGTGCACAAAACATGTGAGCAAAGCCATTCTTCCTGTTCCAAATTCGCATTTTCAGAAAACACCCCCAAAAGTTTGTCATTGTTTTCCAAGCAGGGCCTCATTGTGCTGGGTGCTGTACAACATCAGAAGAGCCCTGCACGGATACAAAATTTGTATCTGCATCCCGTCTGCAAAAATGGTCCATGGATTTGCTCTACACATCAGCAAATGGCTGGAAGGGAAATTGAGGCACAGAGCGGGGGAAGTGGCTTGCCACCCAGCAGAGCTAGCAGCAGAATGCAGGTCTCCTGATACTTAGCCGGGTGCCCCATCCATAAAGATGCACTATCTTCCAGTGACAATACTGTTACCCCTTTTGATCTGCATGGCTAGTCAAAGTTAGGGGATCTGCAGCTGTTCCAGTTGGGAGTAGAACTGAGGATGGAGTTGGGTGTTTTCTTTCACGCAGTCCTATTTACCTACAAGAAATGTACAGAGACCTGCTGCTGAAAACGCAGGAGGAACCAAAAGCAAAAAGCAGATGGTTTCTTTGCTCACAGCCTCAAGCCTCTTTAGCCAGCCCCAGAAGCCACCTCTCTAGCTTCTTCGAGGGTCATACTTTGTGCTTGTCCGTGCTCTGTCTTCCTATCGTAGTATGTCTTGCTTCAGTTTGTCTTTCTCTCTTTCTCTCTGCCACACACACACACGTGCCTGGTCAAATAACACACACTCAAACTCTCTGCCCATGATGTGCCAGTCTCCGGGCAGACTCCGTTATCCCTCATTTCAGGTGGGTCTCTGTAACTCTCTCTTATAGCTATCTTAAATAAAGGGCCCATCTGTCTCAACTAGTTTTAACCGAGCCCATGACAATACCTCACCACCTCCCGGAGGTTTTGTGAGGATAAATCCATTAAGAGATCTATGAGGAGCTGAGGTATTATGGGGTGGAGGAGGCATGTGAGAGCAGAGAGAGAGATTTTAAAAGTCCCTTGTGTTCATAACACACTAATAAGCTGCCAGATGGACAGAAGCCTTTCTGACAATAAATGGCTGGAATTAAGAAGATTTGCTCTTCATCAGGCAACCACCACATGAGTAGGCCGTGACTCTGAGCCCTGCACACGTTGCATGTTATTTCAATATCTTGTAGCTTCTCATCCATCATTGTTAACGCCACATGAGCTCGTTTAAACTTATTACCCAGCGAAACTCTATAAATGTAACAAAGGGGGAAACTGAGCTGTGCTTCGTGTTCTTTCAAACCACAGCGTCTTAAGTGGCAGAGTGTAACATCTTAGATGTCAGATCATTAGACCACATGGTTCAGATTAATCATTTGATTATAATGAAAATATTACAGGCCCCTTGCCTGCCTCCAGACTGTGATTTAACACAGACCCTTGCAAATCCCAGCCATTGGGATTTCCCCCCACCCCCTTCCTTCTCTAAAGCGTTTCAGAGCTAAAGGAAGCAAATATTTTTACCTTTTATTTTTTGATACAAAGCTTGAGATTATTATTAATTGTTTGATTTATGATAACCTCTAGCAATACCTAGAAGCCCTACCCCAGATCTGGGGCCTGTCATGCCAGACCCTCTATGTGCACTTAGTATGAGAAAATCCCCTGCCTTGAAGCATTTACAATCTAACCAGACAAGACAGAGGGAAGATTATTTATCTCCCTTTGACAGAGGGGGGAACTGAGGCACAAAAGATGTGGGGGCCACATTTGGAAACGGTCTCTGTACCCACAATCCAGGACAGATTTTCAAAAGCACTCAGCACTGTGAAAGTCTTGATTTAAATGTCATCATAGGAGCTCCTGAGCTTTTGGAGAATCTGAACCCCATTGCAGACACTGGCACACTTAACCCAGCCCAAAATCACACAGGAACTGGCAGAACCAGGAACTGAACCCATCTCTCATCGGTTCTACTCTAACGCCATAACTGAGCCCATCTCCCTCAGAGGGAAACTACTCTGCCTTCTCGTTTTAGATTTGAAAAATTCCTCCGTAGCAGTGCTAAAGCCAAAGCTACCCACTGAGTGGTCCCTGCTCAGGGAGGTTCCTCACCATCCTTAGAGACAGGTATGGGAGGGTGAGAATCATTCTTGTTGAAGATGGGTGGACTGAAGACATCTGGCCACCCTGAAAGCAGCAGATGGTGCTTTGTGAGTGGTTAGGTTGGAAAAAGAAGGGAGAGAAAGGTGGGGAAATGAGCGGGACTGGAAGATGAGAGAAGAGAGAGAAGAATGGGAGCCTGAAAAGAGGGAGAAATGGAAATAAGAGAGAGTGACATGGTCCCCAGAATACAACACACAGCCCACTGACTTGTCCTGTTTATAGACACAGTCCCACCCAACGGCAGCTTCGGGGTACAGATTTGCACATTGGTTCCTTCCCGATATGGTTCCAGCCAGGCCACGTATTGGTAAATCCTTGTGTTATACTTGATTTTACTGTACTGCACTGGTATAATCATACCGAATAAAAAGCTACCCCTGTAGAAAATGCCCCAAACGGCCAATGAGTATGAAATCCAATAACACACTGCCTAGAGTAATAACTCGATAGTTTGGCCTGATCCCTTGTCAGCCTATCCTGGGCCGGGGGGGGAGGGGGGGAAGCGGGACAGCAGGCTTTGTGTTTCATATCTATGGTTCGTCTCCCTCTTTCATAGACCTCCCAACCCATTCTATACCCCCCACCCCCCAATAACCATGCTGCCACCACAGAGAGCCTCTCTCTTGCTAACGGCAGCTCACGTGGGTGCTGGGGAATGTGTTTGTGTTTGCTTTGAGGTCAGATTGGTCTGATACAACCTACCTTTTGTAAAAACCATGTTGTATTTTATCCCAATTACCGTTTACCTCTATGTCCTTAACTACTTTCAAAATTTGTTCCAAGACCTTACATACAATTGAGGTCAAACTAAGAGTCCTGTAGTTTACTGGATCACATTTTTTCCCTTTCTTAAAAATAGATACTATATTAGAAATTCTCTAGTCATAGTTAGGGCCCTATCAAATTCACAGCCATGAAAAACACGTCACGGACCGTGAAATCTGGTCTCCTCATGTGAAATCTGGTCTTTTGTATGCTTTTACCCGTATTATATAGATTTCACAGGGGAGACCAGCATTTCTCAAATTAGGGGTCCTGACCCAAAAGGGAGTTGCAGGGGGCGAGTGTCACAAGGTTATTTTAGGGAGGCCGTGGCATTGCCACCCTTACTTCTGCCCTGCCTTCAGAGCTGGGCAGCCAGAGAGCAGCAGCTGTTGGCTGGGTGCCCAGCACTGAAGGCAGCACCCCGCCAACAGCAGCACAGAAGAAAGGGTGGCAATTCCGTACCGTGCTCCCCTTCCTTCTGTGCCACAGCTGGCGGTCCCGGATCGTGCCCCTCTTCCTTCTGCGCTGCAGCAACCAGCAGCAACACAGAAAGAAGGGTAGGAGTACCACAACCCCCCCACTACAATAACCTTGTGACTCCCCACTCCCCCCCCCGCCCAACTCCTTTTTGGGTCAGGACCCCTACAATTACAACACCGTGAAATTCCAGATTTAAATAACTGAAATCTTGACATTTATGATCTTAAAAATCCTATAACCAAGGAATTGACCAAAAATGAACCATGAATTTTGCAGGGCCCTAGTCATAGGGTAGGACCCCATGTTTACAGATTCATTAAAAATCCTTGCTATTGGGATTGCAATTTCATGTCCCACTTACTTTAATATTTTGTTTTCATTTGCTGCTTTGGAGAATCTGTGTGACATTCCACTCCTGGCAGGAGGTGCTATCTCTTCAATTCCCTCCGCTGTGTTGTCCCTTCTCAGTGTCAGTCGCATCTTCAGAGGAAATGTGTCGATTCGTCTAGAATATGGCAGATGTTCTAAGATGTCTGGAGAGACACCAGCAACATTCAGCCTGGCAGACTTACGTCAAAACCGCAAACTTCCAAGCAGTTGCTACGTGTATGTTGATGGATTTATGTTGATCAGCCAAAAATCACAGGTCAATTGCAAAGAAGAGCATTGAGCAAACGAATGAGAAAGGCCAGTGTTTTCAAGCAGGCTTTCATTGTCCCTGAGAAGCTGGGGGCAAGCATTCTGTCACTGGCAATAGTAAATATATAAAAAGGCTATTCTTCAGGTACAGGGGATCCGCTGTATGTATGCTTTGCACAACCATCGTTGTGTAGTGCTGATTTCATCCGATGAAGTGAGCTGTAGCTCATGAAAGCTTATGCTCAAATAAATTTGTTAGTCTCTAAGGTGCCACAAGTACTCCTTTTCTTTTTGCGAATACAGACTAACACGGCTGCTACTCTGAAAGCTAAGCCTGTGAATCTTTCGCGGAGGTCACAGAAGTCCCGGATTCTATGACTTTCTGGGATTTCTGCAGTGGCAGGTGTGGCTGACCCCAGGCCACCCCAGCAGCTGGTCCCGCGAATAGCCCTGGAGCAGCAGTCCGGGAGTGGCAACGCCGGGGCCCTGGGTCACCTCGTGGCCGGAGCAGTGGCGGTGCACCAGAGTGCCCCCCTTCTCCCTGGCACCTACCATTTAGTCAGGGATACTTATAATACAAGCCATGGACAGGTCATGAGCCGTGACTTTTTGTTTATTGCCCGTGACGCGTTTATTGCCCGTGTTTTGTTTATTAAACATCCCTGTGACTAAATCGTTGCCTTAATTTCAACGTGTGTCCATGATTACAATGCAATGTCCAAAACAGCCCATACCTCACACCTTGCCAGGAATATGGAGGTGAAGTTGCAATACCAGGTCCTTTTAGTCCAGGAATCTGCTTCCATTCTATACCTGCTACTTCCGATTCCAACAAAAAGAAAACAACATACTGTGCTAAAGTCTCCTCAGCTGAAGGTAGGGACAGCAAATGTGGGGTTAAGACACTTCCCTGCACCTCTCCCCTCAGTCCTGGGGACTGAGTGACGAAGCAGCCCCTGGCTCATATAAGAGTAGTCTTTAGTGCTGATCTAACTTATGCTGGCTTTTAATGGCCCTGATTGGCTATTATGCTGGTGAGGATCACAGGAGTACAGTATGCTCCACCTCCATGCCTTTATCCCTTTCCATGTCCCCACCTCTGTGACTGGTGAACTAGGAGGTGGAATAGAGCTGGCTATGTTGTCTTTAGATTAGTCAAGGTTTCCCCCATTCCAGAAGACTCCTCCTTTTCCCATTTAGGGAAGTTTACAGTCGCTTTGCCCCACTCCAGCCATAGAACCAAGAATTGGCCCACTATATCCAGTCAGTTGTATAAGGCTATATGGGCCAGGGAAGTAGTTTGGAGGAATTGTTTCTCTTGACTGCTACAGGCAGTCAACATGTGCCCTGAGCCAGGAGATTTTATTAGCCACATCTTACCTTGCAGAGCTGCAAATGTCAATCTTAATGCTCTTGTTGTTATCCAGCCCTGTTTAAAGCCCCACCACTTGTACTCAACTCAATGCCTTCCTGCTGCAGTGAGTTCCACAGATCAGCTATTGCTTCTTTGAGTTTTTTAATTGTGTAGGCTTCTTCTAGTAACAAAGGCACTGTGTACTGTGTCAATGGGAGTCATGGCACAGTGAGTTATGACTCAATCCTTTCGCAACAGGGCATGCTTCTGACAAGGACAGGAGGCGTGATCCACAGGGGAGGGACACTGTTCCATTTCCTGTGATAAAACCATAACCTAGTTCCAGTAAAATGTGTGCTGCTTCCTACTCTAGTGGCTGGGCCTCCTAGAGGCTAACACCCTACTACTGCTACTAGCTAACGGAGTTACACCTTTACCTCAAGGAGAAGCAATTTGTGATTTGGTGACAGAATGTCCAGGGTTCAGATCTTGCTGATGACCTGTGGTGAGGGCAGTTACAAACATGATCCCTGAATAAAGATTTTTGAACTCAGCTACTTGGGACAAGTTTCCACTTGCAGAGGAAGTTTGTGTGAGTCGCATCTCCCTCTAGTGGCTAGTTCATGTAGTTTTAACAGCCTACTAAATTCTGCCAAACAATAGAGTTGCTCTTTTAGCTCCCCAGGTTAGGCCTGACATGGGCCCTGAGGGTCCCAGAATCAAATCCTGCTGATGATCCATGGTAAGGGCTGTTGCCCCAGCATTTTAACTGCACACAGGCCTAAGCTGCAGAATTCAAGGCTGCATGCACATTTCAGTGGTATATTGACCTGGGGGGTAGGTTCATCATAGGACAGAGACAGGGCTCAGCTATGAAGTTAGATCCACATTGGAAGTTTTTGGGGAGCTCAGACCCAGAGTGGGGTGAACCTCAAGAAGCTCTGAAGTTTGGATTGGACCATCTGAACCATCCAAGACCAGCAATGGCAGCTGCCCAGCATTCTGCTCTTGCAGAGGCTCTGACACCTGGCCCCCATTCCTTCCCCCACACTCACACAGCTGGCCGAACTATTCACAGCAAATCTTTTTTGGGCTGAATCCAAGCCCAGCTGAGGCGCTTCAAAGGCAGGCAGGAGGCAGCCAGAGGAGTGGTGTAGGCATCCTGGTTCTCAGAGGGGTTGGGAACGCAGTCAGATAGAGAGGGGGTTGGAAAAATGTCCTGCAAACGGGACTTCATAGATAGTCATCTCCCATAAGAGACGAAGGTATGATCCTGTCTGAAACAAAGGCAGTCTGCTGGATGGGCTTAGGAAATTGACAGGGGTAAGCCAACCAGTCTCCAGATGCCATGAGAACAGCCTTTCCTGGCATATATTTCAGTTCTCCAGGCCAGAACTGGGAAGCCTAGAGACATATGAAAAATAATGGGGGAAGCGGCAAAAGTTAACTGAACTTCTTTGAACCTCCAGAGAAGTGAGGTTCAGAATAGGATCCAGTTTAGGCTAAAGTCTCGGATCGGATCTGTCTCCAATCCCCACCGCCAGTCTGTGTCCGATGCCGATGCCAAGGGGGGCCATGCAGACCGTGCAGAATAACAGCACCCCACAGAACAGTGCATACGACTCTCTTCTTTTATGAAGGTGGTTTTTGCTGAGAGCCAACTGCCAACCGCAGGTTTAAGCCATTGGGAGCCTTTTCTTTTCTCTCCATTTAACGTTCCTCTAGGATCTACATATCAGCAGGCCCAATTACATTGACATTGCCTCTGCTACCCAAACCACAGCCTAATTTGATGTGTCAGCATGCCCCAGGATGGTGCATCCTGCTGATGGCATAGTTTCAAAACAGAAACGTTCTGCTGCAAAAAGTCCTCTTAATCAAATAAAAATGTAGGGAATAAATCTGGGTTAAAACTTCAGTGGTGCCCAGAGTCTGTCACATCATGTCTATCTGTCTGTCTAATCACCAGAGTACCTCGTGCTTGAGAGCTTCTATGGTTTCCATCTCCTTGTGCCCAACTCAAGTCAGGATTCCCGAGGTCTACGGTTCCTTCATTCTCAACAGGTCCCATGAACCTACCCACCTTGCTACTAGGAAGGCTAGCACAGTTCAAGGGACTAGCCTTCAGGAAATTAACTCACGAGCATGCAGCCATCTCCCCTTATCATCCATGAGCCCTAGCTGGTTCTGTTTACCACATACCTGGCCATCACTGAGCAAATGGGAGGTGAGCCAGAGTGGCTCCATAGCTCAGATCTTCTGCACATCAGCACATCGATCAAGGTGCCTGGCTTACTTGCCTTATTTTTTTGTCTGCTGCTCTGAGATATGATGTCTGTATGGGTTCTGTGGGAATCAGAGACCCTGTGCTATTTGCTAAAAGCTAATCTTTTTGCAAGTAGCTCTTTTCTCCCCAAAAGTAAATCGATTTCTCCTTCAAGCTGACTGGAGACTGCTGCCCTCCAGTTATAGCATTAATACTTTGCATTTCTCCAGCATCCTTTCCCTGCCCCCAAGAATGCCACAGCACTTTACCCACCTTAAGCCTGACATGGCCCCTGTGAGAGAGGGAAGTATCATACCCACTGTACTGGTGGGGAAACTGAGGCACAGAGCAGTGAAGTGACTCGTCCAAGAACCTATGGTGAGTTACTGAACATAGCAGGAACAGAACCCAGAGCACCTGACTCTTATTCTTGTGTTAACCACAGAACAAGTTAAAATATAAGTGTAAAATGCCCAGCTGAACCCTGACTATTCTACACCATTGAGTCATTGGTACTAATATGACCACACTATCTGCATGCCTTGCCCAGGGCCTAGTTCATGTATTTGTCTCACCATACCCCTGTGCAGTAGGGAAGGGCTAGTATCCCCATGGTGGAGATGTAGAAGCGAACACAGACAGACGAAATGACTGGCCCATGGGCTCACAGGAAGTCTACAGCAGATCAAGGACCTGAAGGACCTATTCTGCTCTGTACTATTCCAATGCATTCTGAGAGGGGTTGTGATTGCTCTTCATAAATACACTGCGGGCAAACGCCAGGGAGGGAGAAGAGCGAGTGATGCTAAAGAACGGTGCTGGCATAAGAAAAATGGGGATAAACTGGCCAGGAATAAATTTAGGCTGGAAGAAGGTTTCTACCCATTAGAGGAGGGAGGTTCTTGGACAGCCTCCAAATAGGAGGAGTGGGGCCCCCCAAACTAATGAGTGTCAAGGTGGAGCTGGATAGGTTTATGAAGGGGACTAGATGACAGGATTGCCTTTGCTAGCAGGGGCCTGGACTTCATAACCCAGGAGGTCCCGTTCCTGTGTTCCTGTGCTAGCTGGGTTCTGAAGCTGAGTATGGGAAGAGTGTGGGTCGGTTTCCTTGAACCCATCCGAAGTACGGCCAGTTGATATCCACGGGAACTCGTGTGAGATAGGAACCATTGTCCACTAGGAACCTGACCGAGAGTCACCACACAAGGCCACTGAATAAAATGAGGTGCTTAGAGCAGAACAGTGTCCTGTCCTTTAATTAGTCTGCAAGAACCATCAATTAAAAACTATAGCCCGTATTCTCCTCTCTTGTAGATGTAAATCAGGAATAACTCCACAGAAATCAGTGGTGTTACACTGACACAAAACCAGTGTAAGTGAGAGGAGAATCCAGCCTTCTCTTACACCAGTGACACGCCACGGATTGTGGCTGTGGCCACAGGATTCTCTAGTTTATGGGTCTATGGGGTTCAGTGCTTTGTGTGTGAAAAAACTCTTTTGTCCCTCATTGAAGCGTTCAGCCACAGAAGCTGCTGTACAGAGGCAGTTAAAATCACCTCAAATGGAATAAATCAATTTGTTCATACTCGGCGCATATTCTTTTCACTAAAGTCATACTGTGGTTTTGGCATCATCTTGTTGACTGCCCTGAGTTACAGAAGCTGCAAGCCCCACCCGTGCACAGACCCCCTTGAAATTCTACCAGTTCTATATTGCTGGAGCAGCCTTCAGAGCACAGAAAACTGTTTGTGAATGTATTGGCTATGTAGGAGACGGGCACACTGGAACAGGCTGCAAGATATGGAGTCGATAACTCAGTAGGTGGCACTCTCCCATCTGTGTCAGTACAGAATTGATGCCCCTGGCTGGTATGAGGAGGCACAGTCTGCTGGAGGTGAAGAGAAGACCAATGTCCTAACCACCAGCGCGGTCATTAAAGATCCTGTGGTGCTTTTTTGCAAGTGGAACGGTGTTAACCTCAATGTCCTGGCAAAATGCCCCCTGCCATAATTGCATTCTCCCTAAATTCTTCAGAGCATTTCAATAGCCTAGAGTTTTTTTTGCACTTACTAACCTACACTCTTTTATAGTACAAGCTTTCGTGAGCTACAGCTCACTTCGTCTAATGAAGTGAGCTGTAGCTCACAAAAGCTTATGCTCAGATAAATTTGTTAGTCTCTAAGGTGCCACAAGTCCTGCTTTTCTTTTTGCGGATACAGACTTACACGGCTGCTACTCTGAAACTTTTTTATAGTGTTGCTGGTGCCCATTACAGCAATACACTCCTTAATAAAACCCTGGGACTCTAGTACTAAAAGCTTGAGCCTTTACTGCTGGTGCTAAGGAATTAATTCCCTTAGGCTGCTCTTGTAGCAGCTTCATCAACCTCACTTGCACAAATACCCTGTTTGTGAATGCACACACAGTAACTGTACATATCAGCAAAAAGAAAAGGAGTACTTGTGGCACCTTAGAGACTAACAAATTTATTAGAGCATAAGCAGACTAACACGGCTGCTACTCTGAAACCTGTACATATCAGCCAGGCTCAAATGCTACAAGCAAGTTTGTACATGGCCCTCAGAGTTTCAGCAGCCAGTCCCACTAAGCATCATGGATTCATAGACTGAAAAATTCCCAGTGATGGAGAATCTACCATGACTCTTGGTAAGTTTTTCCAATGCCTTCACTGTTAAAAATGTACCCTTTATTTCCAGTTTGAATTTGTCTAGCTTCAACTTCCAGACATTGGATCGTATTAGACCTTTCTCTGCTAGACTGAAGAGTCTAGGGTGACCAGATGTCCCGATTTTATATGGACAGTCCTGATTGTTGGGTCTTTTTCTTATATAGGCTCCTATTACCCCCCACACCGATTTTTCACATTTGCTGTCTGGTCACCCTAGAAGAGTCTATTATCAAATATTTGTTCCCCATGTAGATACTTACAAACTGTGATCAAGTCACGCCTTGACCTTCTCTTTGTTACGCTAAATAGATTGAGCTCCTTGAGTCTATCACAACAAGGAAAGTTTTCTAATCCTTTAATTAGAAAAAAAATCAGACACTGTCAATGTCTACAATGTTTCCAGCAACCTCAGAATTGACTGTGTCATCTCTGGCTCTTTACCGGGCAGCTGACAAATGAAATGCCAAAGGCTGAGCATATTTTATTGCTGATTTTCTAAGATTTTCACCTCTAGTGCTCTGGCAAATATTCCCTTCATAGCCAGACTTAGGAACAAGCTAAATAGGTATAATCTCTGGAAGCTCAGAGACAGAGCTGCTTGAAAACGTTCTGTCAAAATCATTTTTCAGTGGAAAATTGGTTTTTCAACTAATTGAAATTTTTGGAGTGTGTCTGCTTTCTGCAGACAATTTTGACTTTTCTTCAAAGAAACAAAGCACCCAAACCTGAAACCTTTTAATTTTCAACTGAAAACCAAAAAACACTTGGGCTGAAAACTGTGATTCGGAGATGTTGCTCCAGTGCCTGATGGGAATTGTGCTCCATATGCCGCATCCCATATTTTCCTTTAAGGCATGGGCTCTCCAGCCAGACTACATCTCCCATGATGTATCATGATCTCCTGTCTTGCTGAGCTGCCAAAGTGTAGGCCAATCAAGGTGCCAGGCTCATAGAGGAGAATGAGGGCATATGGCACCCAAACTACATTGAAATTTTCCGTTTCCAACCAAAGGTTTTTGTTTTCGACTGAAGCATTTCAGTGTTTGATCCAAAATGTTCAGTTTTCAATTTTTTTTTACCCAAGTTGAAAATTTCCATGAAACCCCCACCACAACCACTACCACCACCACACACCTTCTGACTCAGAAGAACCAGATTATGGGCATTGCAGAGGCAGTACAGAGTCCTAAGCTACAAGAAGTCAATGAGCAACACATGACTTTTCAGTATTAAAGAAGTGGAACCTTTAATGAGAAGATGCAACTGACTCACTATCAGTAAAACTCTCAAACTGCCCTGTCCTATGATACACAGGATCTTGAGCAAACCCGGGATGGATTCTCCAGGAGATCTCTTTTTGATTATTCCCAAATCCTGGAAAGGAACATGGAGGCTGTATTTGGATTCAAGATATTGGTTCAGGTCTAGCTCTAAAATGAGATACTACTAGTCATATATTAAAGATCCTATCACCATAGTATCTGAGCACCTCACAGTCTTTAGAGTATTTAACCTCACAACCCCCCTGTGAGGTAGGGAAGTGCTGTTATTCCCATTGTACAGATGCCCAGTGGAGGCACAGACAGGCCAAGTGACTGCCCTACATCACACAAGAAATCAGAGCATTGAATCCAGGTCTCTTAAGTCCTAGCCTAGTGTTCTAACTGCTGGACCTTTTCCCAACCACCTCAGCACTCCATCGTGCTAGGCACTGTACAAACAAATAATAGATGATAGTCTCTGGCAGAGCTTACAATCTCAAAGAGAAGACATAACATGTGATGAGACTACTAGATAGATTAGGGTAGAGACAAGGTAAGATGTGGGCAGCTCTGAGCCAATTAGTTCTCCAGCTCTTAGCCAATTATCTCATGATTAGTAAGCATAACTCACTACCTGCCTAGCAGTTATCAAGAAGTGATCCCAAACATTCACCTACGACTTTGAATCCCAAAAGGAAATAAACACAGCTGGCCAATCTCAGCTAGGCAACCTGAAATGTTTTGCCAATTGAATAAAAGTTCAGTGGAACCATTTGGCATGTGTTTTTAGACCTTTGTGTCCCTCTGCACTTACTGGCTTTGGACAGAAGAAAGAAAATGCTGACATCTCAACCAAAAGCAAGAGACAGCAGGAATCTCACGCCAAAGCCTGCGCTCATGGGAGATGCCATCCGGGTTCTCAGCTAAATAAATTCCGGCCACCTTCAGATCGGTGCTGAATGAATCACTCCCCGGGAATCTTCTATTCAAATTCAGCCTTGTGTGCTGCTTGGGGCATATCAGTTCCCACAGATCATGTTTGCCTCCCCTTTCTCCCTTATTTGAATCCATTTTAGAATTTTGGTCTGATTTCTTTTCCCTATCTGGCTTGATCACGTTTACAGTAGACTCCCCATTCTCCGAATTCCCTTTATCTGAAAACCCTCATTGTCCGAATCCTCCATGTGTCCCCCATGGACCCTTGCAGCATTCCATGCAGTGATCCCCTGTCCCAAGCACAACCTGCCCCCCGAGGCTGGCAGGACTTATCCCCTATCCCAGGCTGTACGCACAGGGGCAAACGCGACCTCGCAGAAAGCCGCATGCTACGCACCTCCCATAACTGTGGTCAGTGGGTCACCTGCCCCCTAGCACCTTCAGAACCCATGACCCCCAACCCTGTCACAGGTAGTTACTGGGAGAAGGGGTACTGTGGGGTACCTGTTCTCACCCCATGGGTTCAGGACCTTGCTCAGGTACCTGGCCATGCTGTCACCCATCTGCCGGCAAAGCGGCCCAGCTGGTGCCTGCAGTAGCCACCCATGGCTGGCTCTGACCCAAGCAGCAGCCAGTTCCCGCTGAAACGCCACTTCAGCCTTCAGACCCGCCAGGTCACCTGTGATGGGGGCTCTAGGCCCAGCAGCACCAGCGAGGGCAGTGCCACAGTCAGTCCATGCACCCTGCAGCCACCATCACCTGGCCTCTGCTGCCAGTGGGTCCTGGGCTGCCCAGCCGCATGGCAAGTGTCAGGAATGGTGGGGGCTGCTGCAAGGTGGTGCTGGAGCTACCGAGCCAGCCGGGAGGGCGCAGGCCATGCGAGACAAGGACAGGGCAGGTTGGAACCAGCCGCCTGTCTGTTTATCCAAACACCCAGTGATACAAAAGTTCCAGATGTCCCCAGCCCATTCTGATCCACGGGAGTGTCCTGTGTTCGAAATTCAAGCTGCGTTGCCTGGTTGTGATTGGCCAGATAAGCCACATAGTGCGATCTCTGCTTCCTGATTCGCCGAGCATCCGAGCACTCCCCGCCCCAAATATGTTTATATGCCAATTTGAAATTTGCTTCCTGCAGAAGCTCTCACGTCTTCAGTGGGGAGATTCACTTCCTGGAATATTTCTGCCCAGCAGCTTCAGTTATTTGAATGTTCCCAGAGAGGGACATGACGTAAATTCATCTGGAAACTAGAATAAAAATTAACATGGAATATTTCACCCAGGTTGGCATCACAATCAAGCATCTGAACCGAACCCGCCTGACCCTGCATACCTCCCATCACTAGCTGAGCAGTGGGCCAACCTCTGCTGGTGATGGAGGTGTCCATCTGACTATCGGCAGTTATCATGGGAGTGTGGAAAGAATAAGCGATGCTGCCCCCTCTAGTGATTTCAGGCAGGTTGGTGCTCTCCTCAGCCGTCCCTCAGTTCCTGCTACCCATGCTACCATGGCTACACTGCTATTTATACTCAGACTAGCTGGATGAGAAGGGTGTATGGGGACACTAGGGAGGGATAGTACCTCTGTTGGAGGAACACGTCATGCTCCTTAGGGAGAAGTTCATCTGCTTTGGTCCCCACCTACACCCAGCTGTCACCGGTGGCTCCAAGTAGCTGTTTGCATGTGACAGTGGCCACACCCCGGTAAACCGCTTCAATGAGCAGGCTAAACCAGGTGAGGATAGCTGATGGGTCTTTTACCTTTGGCGAGATAAGGAAACTGCCTTTCTCTAGCCTGCGAGGACTGTTCCAGCAGACTGTAAGGAGGAAATCAATTTGTGATTCAATGGCCATGAAGGCTGAGGGGCGCACAGAGCATGGCAAGCTGTCCTGGCCATGCACTGCGGCTAAGGAAGTCCCCAGTCATAACAATCCTTCATGAAGCTGAAATTCGGCTTCCGCAGTCGAGAGATCAGGACTGCCCCCGTGCAACGGCTGTCTCGCTCAAAAATTTCCTGCCCGGGTTTTCTCGCAAATCTCATCCATGAGAGCTGATGCAAGTATGTGTGGGCAAGCAGGGGAATTGCAGTCTAGCTCACAGTGTCAACGTAGCCTCGGTAAAGGCAGGTCTCTTGTAGACCGAGGTAATGAGTGCAATGCTATGTTTATGAGCAGTGCATCACTTAGCCACTGGATAGCTCTGGGCGTTCTACAGCATTCCAAACAAGGTGTGGTTGCTGGTCAACAAAGGAAACCAGGCTGGCACTTGAGCTATATGGGAACTCATTGGCTTGCCTTTGAAATTGCAGCTGTTTTCTGAAATAGACACTTCAGGGCAGATCCTCAGCTGGGGTAAATTATCCCAGCTGCCTTGTGGAGCTATAACGATTTACAGCGGCTGAATTAAGGCCTGTGATTCACTGTCTTGTGACACAGACGACAATGTTTATGGAGCTAGAGGAGAAGGGCTCTGAGTCCTGCTGGGTGTATGTGTCATTTACATGGTAACGGCGCCAGTTGCCTGCAGCACAGAAGTTCTTTGGTTCAGAAATTCTTCTGTTTCTGATTTCTCCTCCTGGCTGTAGGGAAATTTGTCTCCCAGCCAAGATGTCTAAGAGAGTGGCAGAAGCAGGAAAAAGGCGGATTTGGAATTCTGCTTTGAGACTGTTCATTTAGGTAAGGCACAGACATTTAGATAACTTTTTCAGAGACTCGATGTATCATTCCATTTGCTTTGGTGTCCCCGATCTGAGTGCCATGTGAAGCTAAACTAGAAATTCAGGCACTGGCAACCTGTGAAAATGTCTCCTCTGAGAAAGCAAAAGGCAAGGGTTAGTCCTCATTCTCCACTTGGTGCATTCAGAACGAACGTGATTGCTGCTCTCAGTTGAATTGAGGGACAGCCTGAGCCATGAAAGGCTGGACTTTGGAGGCAGAATCACAGCTCCTTTTGACAAGTATCTGGAAGGCAGAAGAGCTTGTGTCAAATTCTGGGCCCTACCGCTGCACAAGCTGAAATAAATATTTTGCCCAGGACAATTCTCGGAATGGAAAATCATGGGAAACTACAGGGGGAAAATATTGCTTGGATCTAAATTCTCCTGCAGCTTAAGAGGGTTTCATCAATGTGTATCCAAGTGCTGTGAGATCCTGGGAAAAGTCACGCCTGGCAAAGGACTTTTCACAAAATACAGTTTGGAAGGAGAGGGGGAAAATCCTCTCCAAAGGTCATGTAAGGGACTCCTAATTAATGTTGATGGAGAATTTAAAGGGGAAGTGTCTATTAGCTAAGGCACACGTTTGATCTAACTCACAACAACTATAAAACCACGGATTCTACTTTAAAAATGCTCCTCTCCACTTCCCCCAAAGCCACAGTTTATGAAGGACCTACATATAAACAATGTTTGTTTTTTCTTGTGCCCCCTCTCCTGGCTGTACAAAAGGAATTAAACCCAGCTCCCTAAGTCATCCTGACATCACCGGTGAAGCACTAGCAAGGATGTAATTCAGCAGGGAAAAGTGCTAGCCTGGGATTCCCTGCTCCGCCACAGCTTTCCTCTGGGGATTTGACCTTGGGCAAGGCACTTAGGCCTGAATGCTCAAAAGGAGTTAGACACCTATGTACCAGTTTTGGCTCCATGGCAATGCACAGAAATTCCTGCTGAACCCTGTTGGTGCCTAAACTCACTCGGACCTAAGTTTTTGGAGTGAAAGTTCTCTCAGCACCTATGTTTCAGCTTCCTGGCATGTGCATTGGTGCCTCCCTCTAGGGGTATGTCTACACAGCATCGTAAACCCGGGCCTCTAGGACCCAAGCTCATGCACTCACTGTGTCCAAGCCCATGCTTGAGTAACAACACTGTATTGTAAACCTGGGCGTACAATGGCTGAACCTGGGTCTCACAGCCGTGCTAATGTGTCCGTATTGCACTACGTAAACCTTCAGACTTGGGTCTGCAGCTTGAGCTGCGTCCACACTGCAAAATGACAGGGCTTGGACCTGAATCTCGGTGGGACTCAGGCTCTGACCCGCCCCACAACAGAGTTCTATGACCCGGTCCTGAGTGCTGGCTGGCCTGAGTCAGATTATTTAGTGTGTGGATGGAAGTGGGGCTTGGACTCAAACCTGAGTCACTCCCCAAGCTAAGTATGCAGTGTAGACATACCCAAGGGTCCAGACACTTATCTCCCACCTAAGCCCCAAAGCAATTCACACACTGGGGGAAGACAGGCACTTTGATGCCTAAGTCGCATTTGGGGCCTGATCTAGTAGGTGTGCTAAGAGACCACCTGTCAGATCAGATCCCATTCAAACCCCAGCAGGAATAGGAAGTGATGATGATGCCCAGTGATTAGAGCACTTTGCCTAGGCAATGGGAGACACAGGTTCAATTTCCCCTTCCCTGCCAGCAAAGGAGAAAGGATTTGAAAAGTAGTCCCCCACCTCTCAGGAGAGTGTGCCTATCCCTGAGCTATGGGATATTCTAGAACATAAGTACGGCCATAGTGGGTCAGACCAATGGTCTGTCTAGCCCAGTATCCTGTCTTCTGACTGGCTGGTGCCAGATGCTTCAGAGGGAATGAACAGAGCAATTTACCGAGTGATCCCATCTGCTGTCATCCTGTCCCAGCTTCTGGTAGTCAGAGGTTTAGGGACACCCAGTGACACCCTGAGCATAGAGTTGAGTGCCTGACCATCTTGGCTAATAGCCAGTGATGGACTTTATCCTCCATAAACTTATCAAATTCTTTTTTGAGCCCAGTTATATTTTTGGCCTTTACAACATCCTCTGGCAAGGAGTTCCACAGGTTGTCTGTGCATTTTGTGAAGAAGTACTTCCTTATATTTTTAAAAACCTGCTGACAATTAATTTCGAGTGACCCCTGGTTCTTGTGTTATGTGCAGGGGTAAATAACACTTGCTCTGCCGCATTCATGGTTTTGTAGATCTCTAGCATATCCTCCCGTAGTCGTCTCTTTCCAATGCTGAACAGTGCCGGTCTTTGTAATCTCTCCTCACACGGAGGCTGTTCCAGACCCCTCATCATTTTTGATGCCCTTTCTCTGTACATTTTAATATATCTTTTTTTGAGATGGGGCAACCAGAACCATATGCAGTATTCAAGGTGTGGGTGTGCTAATGATCTTTATAGAGGCAATATAATATGTACTGTCTTATTATCTATCCCTTTCCTAACGGTTCCTAACATTCTGTTCGCTTTTTTGACAGCTGCTGCACATTGAGTGGATGTTTTCAGAGACCTATCCACAATGACTCCAAGATCTCTTTCTCAAGTAGTAACAGGTAATTTAGACACCATTATTTTATATGTATAGTTGGGATTATGCTTTCCAATGTGCATTACTTTGCATTTATCAACACTGAATTTCATCTGCCATTTTGTTGCCCAGTCATCCAGTTTTGGGAGATCCCTTTGTAATTCTTCACAGTCTGCTTTGGACATAACTATCTTGAGTAATTTTGTATTGTCTACAAACATTGCTACCTCACTGTATTGTTTACCCCTTGTCATAAGAATAAAGGGAAGGGTAAACATTGTCTGTCAGTTTACAGCCCAGGGAGGAGATGACGCTGAGTGGCCTGAAGGTGTCTACTATGACGGGAAAAGTGCTGATAGCGTGGAAGAGGTGAATCTCTCCATAACCCTTGGGCGTATGCAGCGACAGCAGATCCAGGAGCTGTGCACTAGCTATGCGCCGACATTCTCAGCCACCCCCAGGACTGACTGAACGAGCATACCACTTCATTGACACAGGTAATGCTCACCCAATTAAAGTCCAACCTTACTGGGTGTCTCCTCAAGCTAAAACTGCTATAGAACGGGAGATCCAGAATATGTTACAGATGGGTGTAATCCGCCCCTCTGGCAGTGCGTGGGCATCTCCAGTGGTTCTATTTCCAAACCAGATGGGGAGATACATTTTTGCATGGACTACCGTAAGCTAAATGTTGTAACTCGCCCAGACAACTATCCAATGCCACGCACAGATGAACTATTAGAGAAATTGGGACGGGCCCAGTTCATCTCTACCTTGGACTTAACCAAGGGGTACTGGCAGGTACCGCTAGATGAATCCGCCAAGTAAAGGTCAGCCTTCACCACACGTCGGGCTGTATGAATTTAATGTACTCCCTTTCGGGCTGTGGAATGCACCCACCACCTTTAAAAGACTTGTAGATGGTCTACTAGCAGGATTAGGAGAATATGCAGTCGCCTAGCTTGACGATGTGGCCATATTTTCAGATTCCTGGGCAGAACACCTGGAACATCTACAAAAAGTCTTCGAGCGCATAAGGGAGGCAGAACTAACTGTTAAGGCTAAGAAGTGTCAAATAGGCCTAAACAGAGTGACTTACCTTGGACACCAGGTGGGTCAAGGAACTATCAACCCCCTACAGGCCAAAGTGGATGCTATCCAAAAGTGGCCTGTCCCAAAGTCAAAGAAACAGGTTCAATCCTTCTTAGGGCTGGCCGGTTATTACAGACGATTTGTACTGCAATACAGCCAAATCTCCGCCCCACTGACAGACCTAACCAAAAAGAAACAGCCAAATGTCGTTCAGTGGACCGAAGAGTGTCAGAAGGCCTTTAACCAACTTAAAGCGACACTCATGTCTG
Source organism: Dermochelys coriacea (assembly GCF_009764565.3). Lineage (NCBI taxonomy): Eukaryota > Metazoa > Chordata > Testudines > Dermochelyidae > Dermochelys > Dermochelys coriacea. The sequence goes on from NC_050071.1 coordinate 142,721,495, forward strand.
ACCCGTACTAAGGGCCCCAGACTTTGACAAACCGTTCCTGGTCACCACAGATGCGTCTGAGCATGGTGTGGGAGCAGTTTTAATGCAGGAAGGACCGGATCAAGAATTCCACCCTGTAGTGCTTCTCAGCAAAAAACTGTCTGAGAGGGAAAGCCACTGGTCAGTCAGTGAAAAAGAATGTTACGCCATTGTCTACGCTCTGGAAAAGCTATGCCCATATGTTTGGGGACGGCGTTTCCACCTGAAAGCCAACCATGCTGCACTGCGGTAGCTTCATACCACCACGGGAAATAACAAAAAACTTATTCGGTGGAGTTTAGCTCTCCAAGATTTTGATTTCGACATCCAACACATCTCAGGAGCTTCTACCAAAGTGGCTGATGCACTCTCCCATGAAAGTTTCCCAGAATCAACTGGTTAAAATCGTCCTTGAGATGTGGAAAATATTGTTGGTCTTTATATACTTGGTAGTATATTTAGAGGTACTTGTGTCTTATTAACTCTGTTTTTTTCTAGAACTCCAGGAGGAAATCCCAGCCAGCATTTCACTCTAGCTGTGATTTGGGGGGCGTGTCATAAAAATAAAGGGAAGGGGAAACACCTTTAAAATCCCTCCTGGCCAAGAAAAACCCTTTCACCTGTAAAGGGTTAAGAAGCTAGGATAACCTCGCTGGCACCTGACCACAATGACCAATGAGGAGAAAAGATACTTTCAAAGCTGGAGGGAGGGAGAAACAAAGGGTCTGTCTGTGTGATGTTTTTGCCGGGGACAGAACAGGAATGGAGTCTTAGAACTTAGTAAGTAATCTCGGTAGATATGCGGTAGATTATGATTTCTTTAAATGGCTGAGGAAATAGTCTGTGCTGAATAGAATTAATATTCCTGTCTTTGTGTCTTTTTTGTAACTTAAGGTTTTGCCTAGAGGGATTCTCTATGTTTTGAATCTAATTACCCTGTAAGCTATTTACCATCCTGATTTTACAGAGGTGATTCTTTTTACCTTTTCTTATATTAAAATTCTTCTTGTAAGAAATTGAATGCTTTTTTCATTATTCTTAAGATCTAAGGGTTTGGGTCTGTGGTCACCTATGCAAATTGGTGAGGATTTTTATCAAGCCTTCCGCAGGCAGGGGGGTGCAAGGTTTTGGTGAAGATTTTGTGGGGAAAGACGTTTCCAAACAATGCTTTCCCAGTAAACCCAGTCAAACGTTTGGTGGTGGCAGTGGAAGTCCAAGGGCAAAGGGTAAAATAGCTTGTACCTTGGGGAAGTTTTAACCGAAGCTGGTAAAAGTAAGCTTAGGAGGTTTTCATGCAGGTCCCCACATCTGTACCCTAGAGTTCAGAGTGGGGAAGGAACCTTGACATCCCTTTTTCAAGATCATTTATGAATACGTTGAACAGGACTCAGCCCAGTACGGGCCCCTGGGGGACACCACTATTTACCTCTCTCCATTCTGAAAACTGACCATTTATTCCTACCCTTTGTTTCCTATCTTTTAACCAGTTACTGATTCATGAGGGGACCTTCCCTCTTATCCTATAGCTGCTTAATTTGCTTAAGAGCCTCCAGTGAGGGACCTTGTCAAAGGCTTTTGGAAAGTCCAAGTACACTCTATCCTTGCCCACATGCTTGTTGACCCCCCTCAACAAATTCTAAAAGTGGGGCTCCCTCAGTCTCTCCATTTGTCTTCTGGCAAAGTTTTTCCAGTCAGTTCTAGTTAGTACAAACTTGGAGAGGACAGTAGCAACAGCATGGTTTTCTTAGGAGGTCTCCAATCCAAACATTGACCAGCCCCAACTCTCCTTAACCTGAAATCTCAGAATTACAGCCCAAAATAGTACTGCATGGAATCATAGAAATGTAGGGCTGGAAGGGACCTTGAGAGGTCTGTGCTGAGGCAGGACCAAGTAAATCTAGACCATCCCTGACAGGTGTTTATCCAACCTGTTCTTAAACACCTCCAAGGGTGGGGATTCCACAACCTCCCTTGGAAACCTGTTCCAAAGCTTAACGACCCTTAGAATTAGAAAGATTTTTCTAATATCCGTCCTAATCCCCCTTGCTGCAGATTAAGCCTATTACTACCTGTCCTATTTTCAGTGAACATGGAGAACAATTGATCACCACCTTCTTTATAACAGTTCTTAACAGTTCTTTGAAGGTTATTATCAGGTCTCCTCTCAGTCTTCTTGATCTCCTCTGGACTCTCTCCAGTTTGTCCACCTCTTTCTTGAAGTATGGCCCCCAGAATTGGTCATGGTTCTCCAGCTGAGTCCTCACCAGTGCTGAGTAGAGTGGGACAGTTAACTCCCATGTCTGACGTATGACACTCCTGTTAATACAGCTGAGAATTATATTAGCCTTTTTCGCAACTACATCATATTGTTGACTCCTATTCACTTGTGCTCTTCTATGACCCCACAGATCCTTTTCAGCAGCACTACTCCCTAGTCAGTTATTCTTCATTTTTTAGTTGTGCAATTTTTTTTCCTTCTGAAGTGTACTACTTTGCACTTGTCTTTATTGAATTTTATCTTTTGATTTCAGATGAATTCTGCAATTTGTCAAGGTCATTTTGAATTCTAATCCTGTCCTCCAATGGGCTTGCAACCCCTCCCAGCTTGGTGTCATCTGAACATTTTATAAGTAAGCATATTCTCCATTCTGTTATCCAAGTCATTAAGGAAAATATAGATTAGTACTGGACCCAGGACTGGCCCCTGTGGGACCCCACTACATACACCCTCCATTTGTTTAAATGTCGCTGTTATTGGTACCATAGATGGTAGTCCTGGCTGAGGGAGACGTCGCCAACTGGCATGAGGACCTGGTATGGTTTAAAACCATCTGATGGGAACCCCAGCTGTATATCTCTTTAAAGCCTCTTTACTGCCTAATTCCTAAACATCCGTTTTCCTTGACACCGAGAAAACAAAAACCACACACACACAAAATGGGGAAGAGGTTACAATCCAGCAGCAGAGGCATGAAAAATGGACTGTCCTTGATTTTTCACAGTTGTTACTCAAAGGCCGGGATTACGAGTTCACAGAGAGGCCGCTGGAACTAACCCAGTCTGGAGCTAATGCATTCCATCCAGAAATGCTAAAGCCTACGAACCTCAGTGATCTGTTGAAGCTACTCCAGCAGATGATGGACGAAATATGCTGAAACCACAAAGCACCTGTCTGTTTGGGCAAATCATTACAGGGTTTGAAATGTTAGGATGCTTAGCCCCTTACTGGATCAAATAAATCCTTATGCCCAAGAAAGTCCTGCCCCTCAGCTTGGTTTCAGAAGCCTTTCCCGAGGTGCCCATGAAGAATGAGGGTGGAAGTGCTGTTTGTGGGTGGAGCAAACAGAAGAGAAACAAGATCATTTGGGCTTGTCTACACCAAGTGTTTGTGTGCAGCAAGCCAGGGTGTCAATCTACAGCGCACTAGCTTGCTGCATGCTAACTGTCTGAGTGTCCCCTTCCACTGAGCGCTAGAATTTCTGTAGCGCTTTGATATACTCCCATATTCACATCCTGGCTGGCCACACACCAGCTCTCAGTGTAGACGAACCCTGTCAGTCGGATCGTGGGAGGAGCTGAAATGACTGCTGTTGATTTTTGAGTGGACGATGCTGAGTGGAGTCCTATGTTCAGGGTTCAGTTGGGCTCAGGTGCCCATCTGGAGCATCTTGGAATTATCCCGACCACTTGTATCTGAGAAACTAGGTTGGAAGTGTAACGGGAATAAGTGTCCTCACGGATTTCCAGCAACTCTCTGGTGTTTCTCACCATTTCATCAAATCACTGGGGTTAGAGAATGAAAAGACAACCACACTCTCTCCCAGCCAATGTGGGACTATTCCCTCCAGCAGATTGTCCGTGCTAGTATTAAAAATAGCAAGTGCTGTGGTTTCTACCTCTTCCCATTGTGGGCTGTTCCACAGCGAAAGAACTTGATGGCTGGGTGATTTTCCTGATATTCAGCGTAAATTTCCATCTTACGCTCATCCCGTTACCTCCTTCGGACCACCTTAAACAACTCCTTTCCCTCCCTGGTGTTGACATATCAAATATTGGTAGATATCATGTCCCACTGTTGGTTATACAGGACCAGATCCTCAGCTAACACCCACTCCAGCCCCTGGAGCTATGTCCATTTACACAAGCTGGGAATCTAGTCCACGTTGTTTAATTTGCATCTTTCCTTGTAAGCCAATACATCCAGCTCCTTGATGGTTACTGCTGCTTTCTCTCAACTACTTCCACATGGTCGATGTCTTTCCGCTCATGCGGTGCCCAGAATTAAGCACAATGGCTTCTGTGGGTGGGATGTATAAAGCCCACCCTGGATGGGAAGGGGTGAACTGGTGCCTCAGAGCTGGGTTAGCCCCACCTGATTACATCTGGAGGCTGTGTCAGGCTCAGAGAGAAGTTTAAAAGGGAGGAGTTCACAGCTGTTGGAGGAGGGTGACTCAGGAGAGAGGTAGTCTGGAGTTCCTGCTCTGTGGAATCAGGCAAAGGGAGAAATGAGGGAAAGCTACAGGAGAGGAGTTAACGCCTGTGGTAGGCCGTGGAAAAGGTGTGAGACCCCAGGGGAGCAGCCCTGTTGATCAGCGTCTTGTAGAAGAGCAGAGAACTGGGGAGAAGCTAAGATGGGATAAAGGCTCGGGCCTGAAGTGGGTGGAAGTTCCTTAGCTTGGGTTTTGTCTGGTTTGGGGGTTTTGCTGAGGGACTGCAGGGAGAAACCCTGAGAGCTGCTGCTCTGGAAGAAGAAGGAGACTGAGGAGGAGCCCAGGAGGGGTGGAAGACATTGTATGGATCACCATTATTTCATTAGACATTATTCGTTATTTCATTAGACAGAACAAGGAGCAATGGTCTCTATTTGCAGTGGGGGAGGTTTAGGTTGGATATTAGGAAAAACTATTTCACTAGGAGGGTGATGAAGCACTGGAATGGATTACTTAGGGAGGTGGTGGAATCTCCATCCTTGGAGGTTATTAAGGCCCGGCTTGACAAAGCCCTGGCTGGGATGATTTAGTTGGGGATTGGTCCTGCTTTGAGCAGGGGGTTGGACTAGATGACCTCCTGAAGTCCCTTCCAACCCTGATATTCTATGATTTATTCAGGCCATCGGGGTGGCACTAATATATGACCTGGCTGGAGCGCCAAGCTGTCATGACCGCAGAGCACTGAAGTCCAGAGGAAGAGGGTGGGGCAGAGTCACTGAGAGACCGGGTCTCACTATGAGGCAGTGTTCTGGGATGGGGACTCTACAATTGACTGATTCGCCATTGCGTTACTCTGGATTTATGCCAGTGAAGGTCCAGTGAGCCATACGCACTGCTGGTGTACACAGGCATGGCTCTGCTGAAGTCAGTGGCACTATGCTGATCTACACCAGCTGAGGATCTGGCCCACTGATTTCAACTGAGTCAACCAAGCCTGAATGTGGAGTACAAACATCATCCCACCAGAGCCATATATAAAACCTTCTTTCCTCCCTGCTCCTTCTGATGGCCACCAGAACCTGGGAGTGAGAACAAGCTTCAGTGAGAATTTCTGAACCTCTGAGCCTGTTTGGTTTGCCCTCCTTGTGGCTTTGCCGTGACTATCAGTGGCTTAGGCCCCCACCAGGGAGAAGAGAGAATCTATTGCTTAAACTCTGCCAGGTGCAATGAGGGACTTGGCATGAGCCCAACAGACACAGATTCTTTGCTGCATTCTATTTCCCCAGGAAACCAGGGCCCAGATGCAACATCTGGTTTCCCTGCTCCCTTCACCTAGTTCTCTAACTTGACTTGGCTGAGGCAACAGGAGGTGAGCAAGGTGCCCTGAGGTGCCGCAGAGAGCCAGTGCTCAGCGCTGCTCAGTGGAGATTGGGATGAGGAAGGAGCTCCCAGGTCTGTCCTGCTCAGCTCTCAACTTCCTTTGAGGGACCATTAAAGTTGCTACACCCTTGCAGTGAGGAAGTCAGGATCCACATCCTCAATGGAGCTCGGGCTGGCGGGGGAAAACAGGGTCTTTTGGTGGCATTGTGTAGAGTGTGTGTGTGTTTACACAGATAAAATATCACCTATCCGTGGCTATATACCTAGTCCAGCTGTAGGCAGCTACCTATGGCTCTAAGCACCCTTGACAACATTTAAATGTGCAATTATTGTAATTTACAATTCCCTCCATCACCCCCTCAGCTGCAATTGCCTATCACCCTGCTACCACGCACCATCCCTGTAACGTTCCCCCTCACCAAAAACCAGGGATAAGAGCATAAATGGTAGCATGATTAACGCCGGTCAACATGGTTTTATGGAAATAGATCTTGTCATGCAAACCTGCTAATGTTTTTTATGAGATTACAAAATTTGGTTGATAAAGGTAACTGTGTTAGCATAATATACTTTTACTTGCTAGTAAGGCATTTGACTTAACTCTGTACAACATTCTGATGGAAAACTATACAAAATCAATGTATCCAAACTAGTTAAATTTTGGATCTGAAAAAGTAAGCGTAAATGGGGACTCATCGGAAGGGGTGTTTCTACTAAGAATCAGTTCTTGGCCCAGTACTATTCACTGTCTTTTTCTATTATCTGGAAGAGAATATGAAATCATTGCTGGAAAAGTTTGCAGATGACACCCAAATTGATAGAGTGGTAAATAACGATGAGGGCTGGTCAGTTACACGGACCGATCTGGGTCTCGTCATAAGTTGGGCTCCTTTCAACAACATGTGTTTTAATGCAGCTAAATGCAAGTTCATACATCTCAGAACAAAGAATATTGGTTAAATGTTCAAGATGGGGAACTGGTGTCCTGGCAATGCAGTAACTCTGAAAAGTACTTCGGGATCGTGGTAGATACCCAGCTGAACATGAGCTCCCAGGGCCATGTGTAGGAAAGAGGGCAAATGCAATCTTTGAACGTATAATCAAGGGAATATCAAGAAGGAGTATGGAGGTGGTATTACCACATCAAGGGGTGCTAATGAGACCATTACTGGATAATGTCGGCTAGTCTACACAATTGCTTTGCAGCCGGTGGGGGTGGGAATCTACTGCTCTGCCACGGACTAACTGTGAATGCACGCCAGCAGGGTGCACATGGACGGTTCGTCCCCAACAGTCTAGCACAGGGTAAATTCACACCCCAGCTCGCCACACACTAATTATTCGTGTAGACCCCCGTGTCCAGTTCGGATGCCCACACTTCATAAAGGGAAGGATGAGGCCCGAAGAACATTAATAACCATCCCTGGAGCAGTTTGTGGGAGGGGCATTATTCTCCCTCAGAGACCTCTGGAAATGCCCATGGTTTCATCTGTTGCCAAGAGAGGTCCATCTAAACAGGCTCACTGCCCTGGCAGGAGAGATGGGTCCTGACCTCAGACTGAAGGAGGCAATGGTCAGTCTACAACATGAGTCTGAATCCCAGATTCCCCACTGCCATCCCAAACAGTAGAGCAAGAAGGTAGCCAGCAGGATGGGTCAAGCTGGCACCACCAGGGTTAGCCCCCGCGTTGTCATGGCAATGAAGTCCTGAGGATGTTTGTGAAATGCCCAAAGGCTATGGGGCCGGAGACCACAACAGGAGATACACAGGTGTTGGAGAACATCCATAAATGGTAACCAGATTGCAAACTACTGCCTGTTTCTGCTATCCTTCCAGCTTGCAAGCCTCTCCTGTCCCCCCTGGCAGTTCCCTATGCCTGAACCTGGACTTGTTACAAATCCAGATGGGAGCAGAGACTACAAACTTTATTCACTTTCATCTCCCTCACATCCTGACTAAACGTTAGCCATGTAGGGCTGGTTGCCAGTGAGCTGTTAGGAGATGTTAGCCTTCCCAGTGCATGTTCCTGAAATTCAGCAGCACGGTAACCATTGTTTGGGGAACTCCCTTGAGTTTTTACAATGTCCTGAGAAAATCCAGGTTTTGGGGGCTGGTGGTTTAGCTGATTTCCAGCCTGGTGTCTGCTCAGACCCCCACCTCCCTCCTTCATTCCTTTCTTCTTTTTACTTCGCATCATCCTGGAACTTTAAGAGGAGTTTGAACTCCCCTACCTAATTGGAGCCTCCAAGAAAGGATTTACACAGAGGAGCTGTGAACAGGGGCGGGGCAGTGAAAGGGAAGTGCTGGGACACAGAAAAGGCTAGAAGGCCATGAGAGTGAGAACTGGAGGATACGTGGATGTTGAGAAAAACACAAATAATGCAGATTTTCTGTAGCCCTTCAAGCACTTTGCCAAGGTCGGTGAGCGTCATGCCCACTATCTTGCTGATGACAAGAATGAGTCCCAGCCAGGTTGAGTGACTCGCCCAGGATCAGCCAGTGAGTCAGTGTCAGAGTCAGGAATAGAACCCAGTTTCTTACTGTGTGCCCCACCCACTAGACTAAAGAGACGGGCCTGAGACAAATGCCCCGATCTGAATGCCCCTGAACCCTAAAGAAATTTGGATCTGGAATCATAGAATCATAGAATCATAGAATATCAGGGTTGGAAGGGACCCCAGAAGGTCATCTAGTCCAACCCCCTGCTCAAAGCAGGACCAAGTCCCAGTTAAATCATCCCAGCTAGGGCTTTGTCAAGCCTGACCTTAAAAACCTCTAAGGAAGGAGATTCTACCACCTCCCTAGGTAACGCATTCCAGTGTTTCACCACCCTCTTAGTGAAAAAGTTTTTCCTAATATCCAATCTAAACCTCCCCCATTGCAACTTGAGACCATTACTCCTCGTTCTGTCATCTGCTACCATTGAGAACAGTCTAGAGCCATCCTCTTTGAAACCCCCTTTCAGGTAGTTGAAAGCAGCTATCAAATCCCCCCTCATTCTTCTCTTCTGCAGACTAAACAATCCCAGCTCCCTCAGCCTCTCCTCGTAAGTCATGTGCTCTAGACCCCTAATCATTTTCGTTGCCCTTCGTTGTACTCTTTCCAATTTATCCACATCCTTCCTGTAGTGTGGGGCCCAAAACTGGACACAGTACTCCAGATGAGGCCTCACCAGTGTCGAATAGAGGGGAACGATCACGTCCCTCGATCTGCTCGCTATGCCCCTACTTATACATCCCAAAATGCCATTGGCCTTCTTGGCAACAAGGGCACACTGCTGACTCATATCCAGCTTCTCGTCCACTGTCACCCCTAGGTCCTTTTCCGCAGAACTGCTGCCGAGCCATTCGGTCCCTAGTCTGTAGCGGTGCATTGGATTCTTCCATCCTAAGTGCAGGACCCTGCACTTATCCTTATTGAACCTCATTAGATTTCTTTTGGCCCAATCCTCCAATTTGTCTAGGTCCTTCTGTATCCTATCCCTCCCCTCCAGCGTATCTACCACTCCTCCCAGTTTAGTATCATCCGCAAATTTGCTGAGAGTGCAATCCACACCATCCTCCAGATCATTTATGAAGATATTGAACAAAACGGGCCCCAGGACCGACCCCTGGGGCACTCCACTTGACACCGGCTGCCAACTAGACATGGAGCCATTGATCACTACCCGTTGAGCCCGACAATCTAGCCAGCTTTCTACCCACCTTATAGTGCATTCATCCAGCCCATACTTCCTTAACTTGCTGACAAGAATGCTGTGGGAGACCGTGTCAAAAGCTTTGCTAAAGTCAAGAAACAATACATCCACTGCTTTCCCTTCATCCACAGAACCAGTAATCTCATCATAAAAGGCGATTAGATTAGTCAGGCATGACCTTCCCTTGGTGAATCCATGCTGACTGTTCCTGATCACTTTCCTCTCCTCTAAGTGCTTCAGGATTGATTCTTTGAGGACCTGCTCCATGATTTTTCCAGGGACTGAGGTGAGGCTGACCGGCCTGTAGTTCCCAGGATCCTCCTTCTTCCCTTTTTTAAAGATGGGCACTACATTAGCCTTTTTCCAGTCATCCGGGACTTCCCCCGTTCGCCACGAGTTTTCAAAGATAATGGCCAAGGGCTCTGCAATCACAGCCGCCAATTCCTTCAGCACTCTCGGATGCAATTCGTCCGGCCCCATGGACTTATGCACGTCCAGCTTTTCTAAATAGTCCCTAACCACCTCTATCTCTACAGAGGGCTGGCCATCTCTTCCCCATTTTGTGTTGCCCAGCACAGCAGTCTGGGAGCTGACCTTGTTAGTGAAAACAGAGGCAAAAAAAGCATTGAGTACATTAGCTTTTTCCACATCCTCTGTCACTAGCTTGCCTCCCTCATTCAGTAAGGGGCCCACACTTTCCTTGGCTTTCTTCTTGTTGCCAACATACCTGAAGAAACCCTTCTTGTTACTCTTGACATCTCTTGCTAGCTGCAGCTCCAGGTGCGATTTGGCCCTCCTGATATCTTTCCTACATGCCCGAGCAATATTTTTATACTCTTCCCTGGTCATATGTCCAACCTTCCACTTCTTGTAAGCTTCTTTTTTATGTTTAAGATCCGCTAGGATTTCACCATTAAGCCAAGCTGGTCGCCTGCCATATTTACTATTCTTTCGACTCATCGGGATGGTTTGTCCCTGTAACCTCAACAGGGATTCCTTGAAATACAGCCAGCTCTCCTGGACTCCCTTCCCTTTCATGTTAGTCCCCCAGGGGATCCTGGCCATCTGTTCCCTGAGGGAGTCAAAGTCTGCTTTCCTGAAGTCCAGGGTCCGTATCCTGCTGCTTACCTTTCTTCCCTGCGTCAGGATCCTGAACTCAACCAACTCATGGTCACTGCCTCCCAGATTCCCATCCACTTTTGCTTCCCCCACTAATTCTACCCGGTTTGTGAGCAGCAGGTCAAGAAAAGCGCTCCCCCTAGTTGGCTCCCCTAGCACTTGCACCAGGAAATTGTCCCCTACGCTTTCCAAAAACTTCCTGGATTGTCTATGCACCGCTGTATTGCTCTCCCAGCAGATATCAGGAAAATTAAAGTCACCCATGAGAATCAGGGCATGCGATCTAGTAGCTTCCGTGAGTTGCCGGAAGAAAGCCTCATCCACCTCATCCCCCTGGTCCGGTGGTCTATAGCAGACTCCCACCATGACATCACTCTTGTTGCACACACTTCTAAACTTAATCCAGAGACACTCAGGTTTTTCCACAGTTTCGTACCGGAGCTCTGAGCAGTCATACTGCTCCCTTACATACAGTGCTACTCCCCCACCTTTTCTGCCCTGCCTGTCCTTCCTGAACAGTTTATAACCATCCATGACTGTACTCCAGTCATGTGAGTTATCCCACCAAGTCTCTGTTATTCCAATCACGTCATAATTCCTTGACATCACCAGGACCTCCAGTTCTCCCTGCTTGTTTCCAAGGCTTTGTGCATTTGTATATAAGCACTTGAGATAACCTGTTGATCGCCCCTCATTCCCAGTATGAGGCAGGAGCCCTCCCCTCTCAGACATTCCTGCCTGTGCTTCCTCCCGGTATCCCGCTTTCCCACTTACCTCAGGGCTTTGGTCTCCTTCCCCCGGTGAACCTAGTTTAAAGCCCTCCTCACTAGGTTAGCCAGCCTGCTGGCAAAGATGTTCTTCCCTCTCTTTGTAAGATGGAGCCCGTCTCTGCCCAGCACTCCTCCTTCATGGAACACCATCCCATGGTCAAAGAATCCAAAGCCTTCTCTCCGACACCACCTGCGTAGCCATTCGTTGACCTCCACGATTCGACGGTCCCTACCCAGGCCTTTTCCTTCCACGGGGAGGATGGACGAGAACACCACTTGCGCCTCCAACTCCTTTATCCTTCTTCCCAGAGCCACGTAGTCCGCAGTGATCCGCTCAAGGTCATTCTTGGCAGTATCATTGGTGCCCACGTGGAGAAGCAGGAATCAAGGATTGGGACTTGGACTCCTCTGCAGGTTGTGGGATCGATAGTTTACTAAAGAACTTGTGTTTTCAGCTTCTTTCTCTGGGCACAATCCAAAGCCCATAGACATCAACACAATGTCTCTTGCTGACTTCAGTAGGCATTGCCTCAGGCCCTGAGTTCTGTCACACAGTAGGCACTTCTGTCTCAGTGCAGCATGGTCAGGTGCCAGTGCTGGAGAAAAGTGGCATTTGGTTTTGTTTCATACACAAATGCAGAGAAAGAAACGACATACAGAGTGAATGAGATTTGAATCTGGATCCGAAGTTTGGAGGTGGTCAGCTTTGGAAATTTAGTTCAAGCCTGTCTCCTGGGTTAATTGAGAGCCCAGTCCTACAAATACTTACTACTAGGGGTACTGCTTACAAGTATGAGTAGTAAGCATTTGCAGTACATTGTAATAGCCTTGGTGCTGCATTCTGGCTTACTATTATTTAGTATTTATATTATAGTAATTCAGGCCCATAGAGAGAAATATGGGGCCTCGTACATCACATTCACTCCCCTGCAACCACCATTTCACCCCAGTTACAGATGTTTTAGTGCCCAGAGGACCCAATAAGTATTGGGCTGGGTGCTGTACAAACACATACAAAGACAGAGTTCTGGCCCCAAAGACTGTACAATCTAAGGCAATAAGCAACATACGCAGCCATTGGGTATAGGAGATGATATTTTAATATAAATAGAGTAAACCATGAATGTGCAAACTTCACAGCAATGCACAAATGCCAGTCGGTGCAGCTGGTGCAACTGAGCCCCACTGTGGGAAAATGGCCAGTGCCCAGTAATCCATGACACAGGCTCATGCCTATACAAAGTAACTTCTCCCAGCTGAGGACAGGTTCCAAATTTCCATATGCCTATTTTGACCTCTAGCTCCATTAAACCGGCAGCCTGCAATCCTGGTTTTCCTAAAGTCATGTTGCTATGTTGGCACTGTGAATACAGGGTTAGATATTTCAAAAGTACCTAAGAAACTTTGGACCTTAAGTCCCATTAATGGGTCTGGAAGATTTGCAGAAGAAACTGACTAGGTCTTCTCTGCAAATAGAACCCAAGAGCAAGACCCTAAATCTAATAAGCACCTGCATTTTCTTACCAATTCTCATCTGCAACAGGGCACTGTGGAAAAACAGACATCAGGGCTAATGTTAGAATTAAACATTAAGACCACAGAGAATTGCACTCAGTGAACAGAATGAGTGACTCTATATGCCCCTGTACACTACCTGTATGTACACACACACACATATACTTTATCACTTTTAAACCTCTTTGGTTTTCTGCTAGCTGCTGTAAATTTCACCTGGAGAGGGGGATCAAGTCCAGGCCTCATTAGGTTTTTATATTCTCTCTGATTGTTTTCGCAGGCCTCAGAGCCAGCCTCCAAGGGCCCACTGAGTTCAAAGATCAAATAAATTGTCTGGCAGATTTATCAGGTCTCATGCTAGGTAGCCATGTAGCAAACTTCCTTCACTTGCTTGCTTTCTTTTTTCCCTGATTCATCAACGTAAACCAAGGGACATTAAAATGAACACAGCATTGGGTCCGAGTTACTTGCGCCTTACTCAGTTATCGGATGATATAAATCTGACGATTTTGATCATGTTACACTGGTGTAAACCTGGAGTAGCGCAGCGATGAAATAGGCCCAATATCGAAGTGGTGGAACAAGTCAGAATTAAAGCTGCTTGGTTTGCCATCCGCCTAAGGGGAAAGAGTCAACAAATAGGCTTCTGCAAAGCCCCCTCATTGTTCTCCTCCTCATTCCACCTTAAAACTCTCCATGAGGCCTGAAAAAACCTTGACAACACATAAACAGCTGATGAGCTGTGGCAATGCTGCTTATGCTGATCAGTACAGTCTCCTTACTTCCATCTGCTTCCCCATCTGTCTCTTGTCTCTCAGACCAACTGTAAACTCCTTGGGGCAGAGATTCTCTCTTGTTATATGTTTGAACAGCACCTCGCACAGGGGGGCTCTGGTCTATAATAGGGGTCCCTAGGCAGTATCGCAGTATAGACACATTACTAATGATAACAGTAAATTTAAGGGGCCTGGTTTTCAGAAATTGCTGAGCAGCCACCCTCTGAAAGTTAGACCCTTTCAAGGTGTCTCAAGTTGGGCACACTAAACCTGAGCCCCACCCCAAACTCACTTGTTGCTTTTGAAAAGCTGAGCTGGAATGCGTTTCTCTGAGAAACAGGGCTAGACCATAAGAACATAAAAATGGCCATACTGGGTCAGACCAATAGCCCATCTAGCCCAGTCTCCTGTCTTCCAACAGTGGCCAGTGTCAGATGCTTCAGAGGGAATGAACAGAGCAGGTCATCATTGAGTGATCTATCCCCTGTTGCCCATTCCCAACTTCTGGCAAACAGGGTAGGGACACTCCGAGCATGGTGTTGCATCCCTGCTCATCCTGGCTAATAGCCATTGATGGACCTGTCCTCCATGAACTTATCTAGTTCTTTTTTGAACCCTGTCTTAGTTTTGGCCTTCACAACCTCCTCTGGCAAAGAGTTCCACAGGTTGACTGTGTGTTGTGTGAAGAAACACTTCCTTTTGTTTGTTTTAAACCTGTTGCCTATTCATTTCATTGGGTGACCCCTAGTTCTTGTGTTATGTGAAGAAGTAAATAACACTTCGTTATTCACCTTCTCCACACCAGTCATGATTTTATAGACCTCTGTCATATCCCGCCTTAGTCGTCTCTTTTCTAAACTGAAAAATCCCAGTCTTATTAATCTCTGATCATACAGAAGCTGTTCCACACCCCTCATCTTTTCCTGTTGCCCTTCTCTGTACCTTTTCCAATTCCAATAGATCTTTTTTGAGATGGGGCGACCACATCTGCATACAGTATTCAAGATGTGGGCATACCATGGATTTATATGAAAGCAATAAGTTATTTTCTGTCATGTTATCTATTCCTTTCCTAATCATTCCTAACATTCTGTTAGCTTTTTTTGACTGCCGCTGCGCATTGAATGGATGTTTTCAGAGAACTATCCACAGTGACTCCAAGATCTCTTCCATGAGTGGTAACAGCAAATTTAGACCCCATCATTTTATATGTATAGTTATGATTATTTTCAGAGTAGCAGCCGTGTTAGTCTGTATTCACAAAAAGAAAAGGAGTACTTGTGGCACCTTAGAGACTAACAAATTTATTAGAGCATAAGCTTTCGTGAGATACAGCTCACTTCATCGGATGCATTTGGTGGAAAAAACAGAGGAGAGATTTATATACACACACACACAGAGTGTGTATATAAATCTCTCCTCTGTTTTTTCCACCAAATGCATCCGATGAAGTGAGCTGTAGCTCACGAAAGCTTATGCTCTAATAAATTTGTTAGTCTCTAAGGTGCCACAAGTACTCCTTTTCTTTTCACTATTTACCTCTCTCCATTCTGAAAACTGACCATTTATTCCCACCCTTTGTTTCCTACTTTTTAACCAGTTACTGATCCATGAGAGGACCTTCTCTTTTATCCCATGACAGCTTACTTTGCTTAAGAGTCTTTGGTGAGAGACCTTGTCAAAAGCTTTCTGAAAGTCCAAGTACACTATATCCACTGAATTACCCTTCTCCACATGTTTGTTGACCCCTCAAAGAATTCTAGTAGATTGGTGAGGCATGATTTCCCTTTACAAAAACCATGTTGATTTTTCCCCAAGAAATTATATTCATCTATGTGTCTGACAATTTTGTTCTTTAGAGTAGTTTCAACCAGTTTGCCCTGTACTGAAGTCAGGTTTACTGGCCTTTAATTGCTGGGATCACCTCTGGGGCCCTTTTTAAAAATTGCCATCACATTAGCTATCCTTCAGTCTTCTGGTACAGAGGCTGATTTAAATCGGATGCTACAAATCACAGGTTTCATAGAAGCAGCCGTGTTAGTCTGTATTCACAAAAAGAAAAGGAGTACTTGTGGCACCTTAGAGACTAACAAATTTATTTGAGCATAAGCTTTTGTGAGCTACAGCCCACTTCATTGAATGCATCCAATGAAGTGAGCTGTAGCTCACGAAAGCTTATACTCAAATAAATTTGTTAGTCTCTAAGGTGCCACAAGTCCTCCTTTTCTTTTTACATATCTGCAGAACCAGAACTCCAGACCTGCACAGCTGCAGAATTTGCAGAAGTTTGGGCTTGGCATTCATCCTGCCATTGGCTCTGGACTAGGTTTAGGATCTGCCTACATGGATCTGAGTGTAGGACCACGCCAGTAGGGATTGGGCCTGTGTCGACCAGGTACCCCCATCCCTGGGACTGAACATCCAGCATTAGGTAGGTTAGACAGACACACTGACAGAAGTGGTCTAGATAATACTTAGTCCTGCCCTGAGTGCAGGATCTGAACTAGATGACTTCTCAAGGTCCCTTCCAGTCCTATAGTTCTATGATTCTAGGAATGAGCTTGGAGCACCAAACTCAGCCCTAAAAGTGTGTGGTATTAATTTAGATGGAATATTTAGGCCAAATAACTCAGTCCCTGTGCAACGTTAAACAGTTTTAAACAAGGTTCAGGGTTTGGTAGCCAGCGACCACAGCCTACTTAGTACCATGGCCAACACTCCATTAAAAATTCTTTTAATCTTTTAGTAAAGATACAGGAAGAGAAGGAAAAGCAGTTAAAGCATTTGAAATGTAAGCTATTAAATGAGGCTTTCATTTTATCACCATCCCTTGTTACCTTTCCCTTTCACTAAGAATACTCTTTAGAAGGAAAAATCCCTTGTTTTACCATCTCTTGTATGGTATTAAAGATGGTGAGAAGTGTTTTTGTTGGAGATCAGAGAACTTAGTTGAGATGGGATGGAGCTGTCGTTGTTGTTGTTGAAACCGGATCCTGTTTCCAAGAAGACAAAACAAAACAAACACACGTAAAAGGAGAGAGAAAAGAACAGCAAAGATAGAAAATGCAGCTTCTGTCTCTGGTGTTGACTTTCACTTGCAGCCTCACTGCAGGAAAAACACAGGCCCAGCATGTGGTTTGATCAGCCACGCCAAGACCTGGCAAACTTGTACCAGCATCGGGCTCTTCAAGGCATTGGATCTGGCTGTCATTTTGGCCACAGGTTCACAGCAATGTTGCAAAATATGACATCCTGGCCAGCTAAGCCAGACTTAAGGAGAGAGATAGAAAAGAGAAGAAATAAGGTAGGTGCGGAAAAGAACACATTTCACATTTGAGAGGGAGGGAACAAAGACTCATATCCCAGGTGGTGCCCAGCTAAAGCTAGTGGAGGTGGTGATGTCACCTGCCTCCCTCTCTTTGGCCCAGTTTGGTGAGGACATCTTTCAGAATCGGGATGTAGAGTGTTCAGGGTCCCAGGAGATGGTGGGGATGGCAGCCATGATGGTGAAGCTCGGTCCCTCCCCTCCTTTGTTTTTGTCATCAGCCACCATCACGGTAGCCTTCATCTGTTCGTCCATATCCCTCTCCCACCTCAAGTCCCCCTTTTTTTTAAGAACCCCAAAAGGGAGTGCTGGACAGAATAGCACATCCTCATTATTTCACGAAGAGGCTGACTTTTTGACCCACCAATATTGGTTTATTAGTTTTGGTCTTATGCTGTTTTTGTTTACTAGGCACAATTTTAATACAGTCTTTGAATTATGTGAGTTGGCCTTTTTGTTTGTACTAATTCAGGGTTTTTTTTTCTTTTTGCAAATTTCCCCTTAACATTTATTAGTCGAGGTTATTGTGACACATCATAGAATCATAAGACTGGAAGGGACCTTGAGAGGTCATCTAGTCCAGTCCCCTGCACTCAAGGCAGGACTAAGTATTATCTAGACCCTCCCTGACAGGTGTTTGTCTGATCTGCTCTTAAAAATCCCCAATGATGGAGATTCCACAACCTCCCAGGGCAATTTATTCCAGAGTTTAACCACCCTGACAGTTAGGAAGTTTTTCTTAATGTCCAACCTAAACCGCCCTTGCTGCAATTTAAGCCCATTGCTTCTTCTGCTATCCTCAGAGGTTAACAAGAACAGTTCTTCTCCCTTCTCCTTGTAATAACTTTTTATGTACTTGAAAACTGTTCTCATGTCCCCTCTCAGTCTTCTCTTCTCCAGACTAAACAAACCCAATTTTTCAATCTTCCCTTATAGCTCATGTTTTCTAGCCCTTTAATCATTTTTGGTGCTCTTCTCTGGACTCTCTCCAATTTGTCCACATCCTTCCTGAAACGTGGCACCCTGAACTGGACACAATACTCCAGTTGAGGCCTAATCAGCATGGAGTAGAGCGGAAGAATTACTTCTTGTCTCTTGCTTACAACACTCCTGCTAATACATCCCAGAATGATGTTTGGGTTTTTTTGCAACAATGTTATACGGTTGACTCATATTTCGCTTGTGATCCGCTGTTACCCCCAGATCCTTTTCCGCTGTACTCCTTCCTAAGCAGTCATTTCCCATTTTGTATGTGAGCAATGGATTGATCCTTCCTAAGTGGAAGACTTTGCATTTGTCCTTATTGAATTTCATCCTATTTACTTCAGACCATTTCTCCAGTTTGTCCAGATCATTTTGAATTTTAATCCTATCCTCCAAAGCACTTGAAACCCCTCCCGAAGTGAACTTTGGCTCACTTTTTATAATTGAGCTCACAATTAGGGGAAATTTGTAGGTCCAAATATTAGAACAGGTGGTGCCTCTAGCACAGAGTTTAGGTCCTTTGTCAAAGACAGGGGAGTTCAGAGGTCATCCAGTACATCTTCTGGGGCTAAATGGACAACTTCCAAATCAGAAGGATTACTTCATCAGAAGAACCTGTTATCAGCTAATTGCCGATTTTGAGACAGGCTTGTTACCTAGTAAATGTCCAGAGTCAGCAGCAATTTTTCTATGTAGGTTGCTAAATGCTCTGGGATTAAAAGGTGTTTTTGTAAAAGTCGCTCCTCATCCTAGTTCCTACAATATAATATCATCTGTATGTTTAGGGGCTCTTTTGCTTAAATGACTTTTCCATGTGCCAGCCGAACTAGAGTATCTAAATGATTTTCCACAAGCATGAAGCTTAATCTGTTCTCATTGCCCTCTTCCATATATATTTTTACTCTATCAAGTAGTGGAAAGTTCTCAGGTTTACTACACTGAACAATCAGAAATAGCTTATCCATCTAACAGACTAAAAAATGTTAGAGATGCAAGATAGCATTTGAAATGGGATGTTTAAAAATAAAAATGAGCCTGTATAGATTAGATCACTATCTAGATAGGGTATTATTATTATTATTATTTCTGTATTAGAGCCTAGAGGGTTCTACACAGGATCAGGAGTAGAGAGGCTAGTAGGAATTTTTCTGGGGATTAAATATTTTTAATAGAAAATGGCATTTTGGACAAAATGAACATTTTTGTGGAAAAAGGTCCATTTTTCTCAAAAAGCTTTGGGATTTAAATGGAACAGGTTTGGTAGCTGAAAGTCAAAACATTTTTTGTTGTCAGGTTTGGGATTTTTGACAAAACCTCAAAAAATGTTGAAGAAAAAATTTGACTTTAGTGAATTTTTTTTCATTCAAACATTTGGCACAAAAAGTAATTTCCAATTGTGCTAAGTTCTGCACATATACATCGCGAGAGACAGTTCCTGCCCTGAATTGTTTCAAATCTGATTAAACACAGGAAAGTTTATGATCCTTATTGGGCAGATGGGGTTTCTACCTCCCAGAAAGATTAAGTGACTTCACAAAGGTCACAGACAAAGTTTAAGTTAGAGGTAGAAATTAAATGTACCCCTCCTGAGTTTCAGGCCAGTGTCTTAACTTTAAGACTACCCTTGCCATTTGTGGCTGCCAGTTAAGATATCCGTAAGTACTACACCTGCAGTGAAAAATACATCTAAACCATCTCGCAGTCACAAGTAGTTTCATAGATTCATAGATATTAAGGTCAGAAGGGACCATTCTGATCATCTAGTCTGACCTCCTACACAATGCAGGCCACAGAATCTCACCCACCCACTCCTGCGAAAAACCACTCACCTATGTCTGAACTATTGAAATCCTCAACTCGGGGTTTAAAGACTTCAAGGAGCAGAGAATCCTCCAGCAAGTGACCCGGGCCCCATGCTACAGAGGAAGATAAAAAATCTCCAGGGCCTCTTCCAATCTGCCCTGGAGGAAAATTCCTTCCCGACCCCAAATATGGTGATCAGCTAAACCCTGAGCATATGGGCAAGATTCACCAGCCAGATACCCAGGAAAGAATTTTCTGTAGTAACTCAGATCCCACCCCATCTAACATCCCATCACAGGCCATTGGGCCTATTTACCATGAATATTTAAAGATCAATTAATTGCCAAAAATTCAATTAATTATCTCCACACATTGACCTAAAATTAAAATGCAAAATGATCTCGGCAAACTGGAGAAATGGTCTGAAGTAAATAGGATGAAATTCAATAAGGACAAATGCAAAGCACTCCACTTAGGAAGGAACAATCAGTTGCACACATACACAATGGGAAATGACTGCCTAGGAAAAAGTACTGCAGAAAAGGGTCTGGGGGTCATAGTGGACCACAAGCTAAATATGAGTCAACAGTGTAACACTGTTGCAAAAAAACCCAAACATCATTCTGGGATGCATTATCAGGAGTGTTGCAAGCAAGACACGAGAAGTAATTCTTCCTCTCTACTCCTTGCTGATTAGGCCTCTACTGGAGTATTGTGTCCAGTTCTGGGCACCATATTTCAGGAAAGATGTGGACAAATTGGAGAAAGTCCAGAGAAGAGCAACAAAAATCATTAAAGGTCTAGAAAACATGAGATATGAGGGAAGACTGAAAAACTGGGTTTGTTTAGTCTAGAGAAGAGAAGAGAAGACTGAGAGGGGACATGATTACAGTTTTCAAGTATATAAAGGGTTGTTACAAGGAGGAGGGAGAAAAATTATTCTTGTTAATCTCTGAGGATAGGAGAAGAAGCAAAGGGTTTAAATTGCAGCGAAGGTGGTTTAGATTGGACATTAGGAAAAACTTCCTAAGTGTCAGGGTGGTTAAGCACTGGAACAAATTGCCTAGGGAGGTTGTGGAAGCTCCATCGTTGGATGTTTTCAAGAGCAGGTTAGACAAACACCTGTCAGGGATGGACAAACCCCTGACAGATAATGCTTAGTCCTGCCTTGAGTACAGGTGACTGAACTACATGACCTCTCGAGATCCCTTCCAATCCTATGATTCTACGATCTATTGTAACAGATTTTTGTTACCAATCTGCCTGAGGCATCAGATGATCAGGCTGACACCACAGGATTGTTGGGGGAGGAGATAACGGAACACACCAAGTGTCTAAATTTAAAACTTTATTAATAAAATAATAAAATAACAGTGGAGTGTCACTCAGAGGAAGGAAGAAAGCGTTAGTGCCCCAAGCCCTAACCCACTTCCGTGTTCACACACTTACTACCCAAGGCTGGCCAGGCCTGGGTGTAACGTAAGAAGAAGAGGGGGAAGGGTGGACGGGAGTTCTGTCCTGTGCGCACAGGTTGTCCAGGGTCCGCTGTTCGTCTCCAGATTGCTCCAGCTCTTAGGAGCATTTTAAGTCCTGGGTTCCTTTGGGGGTGTTTTATTCCATGACCTTTGTTCCTGGGGCTTTTTGTACTAATTCAAACCGGCTTTTTGTGGTCTTCTTTGCTTTTTTAAAACACACTGGCTCCAGGGACGTGAAGCTCTGCTCCCCCTTTGTTGTCTTGCTGGTGTTTTTCATTTCTGCAGCCCTGGTTTAGTGTATTTTTTCTTTTTTGATGGACGTCTGTGGCTCGGTGAGAGATAAACGCAGCTGCAGACTTTTTGTTTAGTGCTGTGACCTTGGACTGGGGCCAACATCTTATCGTCGGACTGAGCTTGCTAACTGCAGTGTTGAGTTAACCCATTCTCTGCTCTCTTTCTCCTTCCTCCTTTGGCCTTTTGCATCCTGCAAAGGAATCTTTCACTCCCCACTTTGACCCTTCCCAAATTGCCCTGTGATGCTTGCAACAGCGTTAGCAATATACAATGCCTATATAATGCTGATTTGCCTTCCCCAGAGGACCCCTGAGGGAGGTGGCCTTTGGGGTGTGACACTATGACTGGAAAAAAATAGGCTTTTAATTTCTAGGATGCTTTTAAATTCTAGGATGCAACATGGATTGTCTCAAGTGTTTTCTCCACCGAGCCATCTGACAGAACCCAGCATCATCTCATGCCACCGCACCAGGCCAGCTATTGCCAAGCAATAAGAAGGTGGGTCAGCAGTGACCTAGTCTGTTCTCACAAGCTGAGCTGGAGGGTTGGTTGAATGGGTGACTTCCAAATCCATCCCACATACTACAGAAAATGATGTGGCTTACTTAGTAGGTGGCACTTTTCCCTGAGAGTCAGTATTGAATCAGGGCCTGAGCTTGGTACCAGAGGGCTAAAGATGCTGTCTTTCAAATGAGATGCAGAAGTGAGGTTGTCAAGGTTCCTTCCCCACTCTGAACTCTAGGGTACAGATGTGGGGACCTGCATGAAAGGCCCCCTAAGATTATTCTTACCAGCTTAGGTTAAAAGCTGCCACCACAAAAGTGTTACACAAAGAGCAGGGAAAGAGCCTCCACTTGGAAACGTCTACCCCCCAAAATATCCCCCTAAGCACCATACCCCCTTTCCTGGGGAAGGCTTGATAAAAATCCTCACCAATTTGCATAGGTGAACACAGACCCAAACTCTTGGATCTTAATAACAATGAAAAAGCAATCAGGTTCTTAAAAGAGAATTTTAATTAAAGAAAAAGTAAAAGAATCACCTCTGTAAAATCAGGATGGTAAATACCTTACAGGGTAATCAGATTCAAAACATAGAGAATCCCTCTGGGCAAAATCTTAAATTACAAAAAGACACAAAAACAGGAATCTACATTCCATTCAGCACAGCTTATTTTATCAGCCATTTAAACAAAACAAAAGGAGTACTTGTGGCACCTTAGAGACTAACAAATTTATTTGAGCATAAGCTTTCATGAGCTATAGCTCACTTCTTCGGATGCGTGCAATGGAAAATGTAGCTCATGAAAGTTCATGCTCAAATAAATTTGTTAGTCTCTAAGGTGCCACAAGTACTCCTTTTCTTTTTGTGAATACAGACTAACACGGCTGCTACTCTGAAACCTGTCATTAAACAAAACAGAATCTAACACATATCTAGCTAGATTACTTACTAAGTTCTAAGACTCCATGCCTTTCTGTTCCCGGCAAAAGCATCACACAGACAGAGAGAGCCTTTGTTTCTCCCCCCCCTCCAGCTTTGAAAGTATCTTATCTCCTCATTGGTCATTTTGGTTAGGTGCCAGCAAGGTTATCTTTAGCTTCTTAACCCTTTACAGGTGAAAGGGTTTTTCCTCTGGCCAGGAAGGATTTAAAGGTGTTTACCCTTCCCTTTATATTTATGACAGGTCCTGGCTACTCATCACCCTTGACTGCCCCATGTCACTTTTCATCATGTGGGCTGGTGGCTCCATTTTCGTAGCTAAAGAGATTCAGTGGAGATGTTTATTTGTGAGTACAAAAAAATGGCCTCATGATACCCGTATGATAAATTGGGCTCATTTCACATCTTTGACCACCAAGCATGTCCCTTCTCTCTAGCCCATCTGAGCCGGGACCGCTGTTACCCTTCTGAACTTCTGAGCCGCTCCCACTTTGTAATAATACAAACACAACCTGCCACAAAAATACAGTACTGGGAACCTAGAGATCAGGGTCCTTTTTCACAGAGGAGGCCACGTTTTAATGCAGAGATTGTCTCGCAACACCTCCCCGTTTATTCACAAATGTGCTACAACCCGACAACCATTACTGTGGCTGCTTCAGGTGAAAAAGTAACATTAGGGAAATGTTGCATGCAGTTATTAGCCATTGGTCCTTTATCAAGGACACTGGGAGGAGCAGCCAGCACATGGAATGGATAACTAGCAAGCAGATCACAGCTTGAGAACCCTTGCTGCAATGACAGGTTTCAGAGTAGCAGCCGTGTTAGTCTGTATTCGCAAAAAGAAAAGGAGTACTTGTGGCACCTTAGAGACTAATAAATTTATTAGAACATAAGCTTTCGTGAGCTACAGCTCACTTCATCGGATGCATTTGTATGTTTGCTGCAATGTGTAACATCTGGTTACCTCGCCTTAACCTGCATAAGTCTAGCTACCCTCCCTAAAATCATCCATCGCTGTTTAGAACCCAGCTTACAGCATTTCATGCTCTGAATTCCTGCATCAGTGAGTTCCAATGGTAGGAAGGATGATTTTCTTTCATTCTGTAGAAATCAAAACATTATGAGCCAAGCTGATGGGAACTGGAGAATGTTGTCCTGGTGCATTACACATTTCTCCATCAGTGTGAATTTTGTTTGGGGTTTTCTCTGCTCCTACTACTCCCTGGGTCCCCCATAAGGCCCTGTGACAGGGTGCTGATAAACTACTTGGTCCCTGATGAACAAGGAGTTAACTCCCTCTCACCTGCCCTTCCACTTGCAGAGGTGCTCAAGGCTATAAAAATGGCTGCTGGGGAGACAGAGGTGGGGAGTTGAGAACATAGGACTGGAAGAGACCTCTTGGGTCACTGAGTCCAGTTCCCTGCCATCTCAAGCAATCCCATTCATAAACTTTATCTTAAAACCTAGTCAGCTATTTGCACCCACTCCTCCTACTGGAAGGCTGTTCCATACCCTCCCTCCTCTGAGGGTTAGACGTCTTCTAATTTTCAGCCTCAATTTACTCATGGTCAGTTTATCTCTATTTGGTTTTGTGCCAACATTGTCCTTTGGCTTCAACAGTTCATCTCTCCCCTGGGTGTTTATCCCCTGCAATGCATTTACAGCAATCAGGCATTGCCGCTCTCAGCCTTCATATTGCCAGACTAAACAACCAAAGCTCTCGGAGTCTCTTCTCATAAGACAAGTTTTCCATTCCCTGATCATCCTAGCAGCTTTTCTCTGCACCTATTCCAGTTTGAATTCATCTTTCTTGAATGTGAGTGACTAGGAGAGTACTGGGAGAGCAATGAGCCAATTCAACTGAATTTCTTCTCATGTGAACTTGCTCTGTTCTCTTGTTGGGAATATTGCTCCGTGATGAGCAATGGCAGGTACATCACCACAATGATGTCACTAGGGTGACCAGATGTCCCGATTTTATAAGGACAGTCCCAATTTTTGGGTCTTTTTCTTATATAGGCTCCTATTACCCCCTACCCTGTCTCGATTTTCACACTTGCTGTCTGGTCACCCTAGATGTCACTTTCATAGATTCCAAGGTCAGATTGACCACTGGGATCATCAAGTCTGCCCTCCTATGTAACTTATAGCCTTTCTATCTTACAATGCGGGAAGACCATAGCTGTGCCCTGGGCAATCATGGCTATAACTGCATATGCCGGTCGCCCGGCTGGGACATATGTTTTTATAGAATCATGGGTCCTTGTGCAATTGCAGTTACTCCCTTTTCTCAAAGCTCCTAATGGCTTTAAAGGGTGTTTGCCAGGATAAGGAAGGATTAAAAACTGAGTACAAATTACGTAAGGAGCTCAGGATTTGGCCCATGGAAATTAGAAAGGGATAAGACACACCTTGTCCCTCCCTCTACTCAGTACAGGCCTGTCCCTACAGTATATGCTGTCGTGCTTTGTCTAGTTTAGTTTCAAGCAGTGAGGAAAGCTGGTGGCCTGGCGCACAGGTTCTGGGTTCAATTCCCATCTCTGCTACATGCTCCCTGTGTGACATGTGGCAGCTCACCTTGTCTCCCTAGGGCTCAGTTCCCCTTCGGTACAATGGGGTTTGTACTCATTGCCACATCTTTGTCAGATAGGATTTTCAAAAGCATCCCCCGCAAGTGAAGGGTTCAGTTCCAACTGACAGTCAATGGAAGCGAGGCACCTCACTTACTTGGGTGCATCTGAAAGTTCCCCCCTTCAGATAGAAAACCCGATGGGGGCAGAGACTGTCTCCCACACCGTGTCTGTACAGCACCTGGCATAGTGGGCCTCCAATCTTGACTTGGGCCTTGGGTTGATCACCTTATGCAAATAACACAAGCCACGGAGCTGCTTCTAGAGCTTCCTCGGAAAGACTCTCATGCAGTTGAGTAGGAGGACGTAGTAGGACATTCTTCAAGTTCAGTTCCCTTTTGTTGAGCTTTACCCAGTGCATCTCTCTACTCCCTTGGACACGCTAAGGAATTCCTCTCTGTCAAGATTATTCTGCTCTCTCCCTGATGCTCAGCACAGCAGATGGCACTTAACCCCACCTCTTGTAACAAGAGAAGCTTCAAGCGCACGCATGCAGGCTGTCTAAGATGTTTGCTTTCCATCACCCTCCAGCCCAGCTAGCCGAAGAAAAGTGTTTTCTACATCAGTCGCTTGAAAGACTACAGATCACCTACAAGTATTTTTATTGAGGCAGTTTTGTTCTTGTTCTGAACTGTAAATACTTTATGTCTTCCAGGTGCTGGCTACTTGGCTGTTGATGGAGTGTGTTTAGCCGAGTGCACAGCTGGGCCATGCAGGTGTGCATAACACACAGCCAGGTGAATCTAAACAGCTGCTGGACGGGGAGAAACTGGAAGTCTCTTTCAGTCCTTGTGCCTTCTTAAAGTTGAAGCCACGGGGTGCAATGTGCTGATGACCCAACGCAGGCTAACTGCTTTGAGAAGGGTCTCTCCTGCAAGCTGATTTTCAAAATTAAGCAATGGAGGACAGTGAGCAGTGCGTGCGATAGAAATGACACAACACTGTGCTGTACAGACATTGCATGGTAAATAGATGGCAACGTTCAGTCATCTCTGCTGCCTTGGCAACGCCTTCTGAGTCGTCACTGTCTCTGGACTAAAGATGAGACATGACATGAGATGGAGAATCCTTGAGGTGGAATGTGTTATGTCAGTCACAGCTGTGTGAAGCTAACATAAGATGGGTGTGAACCATGGTCCAGGAGCATTTTACTGTCCACTTTTGCAGTGGTGTAAATCATCATGCAGGAGGTGAGGCTGTGGAGAATCAACAGTTTAGGAGACGAAGTGAAGCAGAATATTGTATTCTGCACTTTAGAGGGAATTTTGGGAGGCAGAGTGTAGTTATCCAGGCTGGAATTGGGGAAGGATATCAAAGGGGCAATTTACATGAGATCGGGAGACTGCAGAGCAATTCCTGACTACTTTCATCATACTTTTTGAGTCCCATATAATACATTAAAGACCAAATTTCACTCTGCGAATCATCGTGACAGCTATATAGATCTTAAGGCCCAGGCTGAAGCACATGAGAACTGGAAACAAAGCATCTGGCTATGACATGGACTTCCAGAGGAGATTTAAAAAAAAAATCTAGAACCTGATCATTTTAGGTCCCCTTAGAAAAAGATGTTACACTGTAACACTAACACCCCCTATAGGTTGATATTATGGTTCAAATTTTCAACACAGTTCTTTGGCACAAACTCTAGAAATGGGAAAACACATGGGTGGGGGTGAAGGGAGGGAAGAGAGAGCTTGGTAAACTGAAAATCTCACCCCAAGCATGTTAACCAACCTGACTCACATGTGGAATTTTGATAATTGAAAACTCACAGTGCATTCAGGTGCCTAACTCTCGTTGAAATCATTGCAACTAAATACCTTTAAGGCTCTGGGCTTTGCTGACTACAACAGACAGGCTGAGAATTTTTCACCTGATTTATTCAGTGAACCAGTTTTGTATCACAAACAAATTTGAAAAAACTCACAAGCTGCTTGTGGGCAGTTATCAAGCTGGAAAAGAGGTGAACTTAATCAAGGTATTTAAGCCTTGGTAGAACACAGATTTTATCCCCTTCGATTGAATGTTTTCCCTTGTTTTTTTAAAGGGAAATTGATCTTTCAAAAAAGTCCACGCTCATTCTATTGTTTGTTTTTTAAAACAGCAGAAACACGAAGCATTGGCCTTCAGCTTTGAATTTCCGGACTTTTAGCAGCTTTTGCAACACCCTTAATTAAATGTGTGTGGCGGGTGGTGGGAGGATGTATGTACATATGTTGTGGCAATGGGCCAGTCCTTAGATGCCTGGTTGGAAATGGAAAACGGGCTGTAATGAAGGAGGAAACTACATCTGCAACCCATGAAATCAGCAGAAAGATTACAGGCTGCAGCTGGCTGTGAAGATGTGTTCCCCTGGAGAACCAGAGAACAGGTTAATTTCCAAAGTTCTCCTCCCCAACCTCAAATGGTGACAAAGGATGAGATGCTCTCAAAGCCTGTGTCTCTGAAAGAGAATGAATGCTTTAAAGTGGAAGTAATGCAGTAGCGAATCGGCTGAGGGCTACTGAGGGTTAAGCTGGTGGCAGGAAATCTCCCCTCTGGCTTTGCTTGAGGTGCTTATCCAAGTGTAAATGAAGAGAAGGAATCGGTCCGGCCTCAGAATTTTCACTGGTGGGATCCAAAGGTGAACTGCTTTCTGTCTCCCAGGCGTTTGCAGAAACGAACGCCATGCACAGCACATCAAAGACGGCCACGTGTTGCTGAACCCCATGCTGGAGGAGGAGGAGGTGGTGGTCTCAGGCTCCATTCCCTTTGATGCTTTCCAAAACTCAGCCTACTATTCAGCAATAAAACAGAAAGAGCAAGCATGTGCACGCTGGCAATTATTCAGAGCACCTCGCTCTTGGCCTGTTTAATGCATCATGGAAGGATTTTCCCTTGGCTCTACAGTAGCTCATGTTCTGTCTTGAGGGTACTGACTAGGGCGGTCTGGTCAAAAACATTCCCTCAAAACTGTTTGCAGTCAAATGAATGTTTTTTGCAAAAAGTGTCTGCTTTCCATGGGAAAAGCTGCATTTTTTTCATCCAAAAATCAACCACCTGAAATATTCTGATTCAGCTATCTCACCATAATGTCTCATGGGAGTCATAGTTCAGGTTCCTCATGTCCCCATTCACCTCTATGAGCCTCACTCCCCAGTTAGACTACGTTTCCCATGAGAAATCATGACCAGGGACTCCCACGATGCAACCTCCTGCCCTCACCATGAGAGGACACCATGGTGCATCATGGAAGGTGTAGTCCAGCTAGGGAGCCTGACCTATAAAAAAGGAGAGTATGAGACTGCCAGACTACAACGCCCATGATGCACTGTGCTAGGCTATCCAAATTGAAATATTTCAGTTTTGATAACATTTTTCCATAGGAAAAAAAGGCACTTTTTTTTTTACCAGCTCAGCTATTTACCCCTGTTTTTTCAGGGTGGAATTCACCCCTGTGCCGAGGGCTGCCACCAGATCTATGCACCATTTAAGTCTAACTTCTTACTCATCATACCTCCCTTGTGTGTGCCTCAGAGTCATAGCTGCTGATATTAGCAGCTATGATATGTTTTTGCACCTTCTTAGTCTAGCAGGAGCCCACACAGCCCTGGGAAAGGGAGCTGGGGTCTGTTCAATCTTGTGCATCATCAGCAGAATTCTTTACCAAGCTCCAATCCAGTCCACCTGTGCAAACCCATTGGAGGTGGTGAGACTGCATGTGTCCTGAGGGCACACAGTATCCAGCTTTTATCTCGGTGACGATATGCAAGCAGGAAAGAACCCAGTTTAATTCTCGGAGACCAAACTGAGCTTGCAGTTTTGCCAGGTATCGAAACCATTTTACATTTTATGAATGTAAGCCAAGCACGTTTACTGGCCTGATTCTCATTTCCATGGAAGTAATGCAATGGAAAGGACAATCAGGCCCTCGCTATTGAAACTATGAAGACACGGTAGGCACAGAGCCCAGAAATGGTGTTTTTGCAGTCTCTTTTCAGGACAGAACCGTATTTTTAAGGAGCCCAATTCATTGCTAGCATCACTCCCTGGAGTTCAGTGGAGCAACACCATTTTAAAATGCCATAACAGTGCAAACTGCAAACAGTGCAAACGGCAGCAGTTCTGCGGAAAAGGACCTAGGGGTGACAGTGGACGAGAAGCTGGATATGAGTCAGCAGTGTGCCCTTGTTGCCAAGAAGGCCAATGGCATTTTGGGTTGTATAAGTAGGGGCATAGCGAGCAGATCGAGGGACGTGATCGTTCCCCTCTATTCGACACTGGTGAGGCCTCATCTGGAGTACTGTGTCCAGTTTTGGGCCCCACACTACAGGAAGGATGTGGATAAATTGGAAAGAGTACAACGAAGGGCAACGAAAATGATTAGGGGTCTAGAGCACATGACTTATGAGGAGAGGCTGAGGGAGCTGGGATTGTTTAGTCTGCAGAAGAGAAGAATGAGGGGGGATTTGATAGCTGCTTTCAACTACCTGAAAGGGGGTTTCAAAGAGGATGGCTCTAGACTGTTCTCAATGGTAGCAGATGACAGAACGAGGAGTAATGGTCTCAAGTTGCAATGGGGGAGGTTTAGATTGGATATTAGGAAAAACTTTTTCACTAAGAGGGTGGTGAAACACTGGAATGCGTTACCTAGGGAGGTGGTAGAATCTCCTTCCTTAGAGGTTTTTAAGGTCAGGCTTGACAAAGCCCTAGCTGGGATGATTTAACTGGGACTTGGTCCTGCTTTGAGCAGGGGGTTGGACTAGATGACCTTCTGGGGTCCCTTCCAACCCTGATATTCTATGATTCTATGATTCTATGAAACTGGAACACTGTCACAATTGAGCTCTTGGGTCTAAGGACTCAAAAGTGGCATGTGGTTGTGATTTCCCAAAGGGCTCTGGTTTTTCAGAGGATGTGCATTCAATATGGTGTAAACATCAGGCCTCTTCGAAGTGTCTCAAGATGGACAACCGACCATTGTTGCACCTGAAATCACTAGCTGCTTCTGCTAATGTAGGCCACAGTTTAAAGGGCACAGGCAGAAGCAGTACATAGGTGATGCATGGGCAGCTGCAGAGCAGCAAGTGACCATTATAAGGTTATAGTGCCTCGTGGAACAGGAGGTCTCCCTGGAGCACTAGGGGACACCTCTACAGGCAGAGCACAGAGAAAAGAACTCATGCTGACCACGGTTTGCATGCTTCCTCTGGACAAAGGAAGCTCCTCTTGAGTCCCACAGCAGTTTGAATCCTGGACAAGCCCCCACTTCTGTGATGGTTGCTAACTCCCTAGCGAGGGCTGTAACAGGCTCATATCAGGCAGAGAGGGGGACCTGTATGTTACATGCACTCACCAGTGCATTACATAAACACAGCTCAAAGTTCCAGAGACGAGCCCTGAGCTGTCCTGCAAAACTGATAAGAGCTGGCAATGAATCCTTCCTGTTATTGTTATTTATTTGTGTGGCTGTGGCACCTGCGAGCCCCAGTCATGGACCAGCCCCATTGGGCTAGACACTATACAAAACATATCAGAAAGATGGTTCCCTCAAAGAACTTCCAATAAAAGCAGAAGACCAGAGGCAATAATAGACATACCAGGGAACAGAAGAGACCAAACAGGCGATACTGGACAGCAGGGTTGGCAGGATCTCAGTGCACCAGTTGTCTAAACATTGACAAGTTTTTTGGAGGCATAACGCTGACACCCGTGGGTGGGTTGTCTGCAGCAAAGATCACACCTGGGACCACTGGAGATTAATACACGAGCTTCTATTGCCTGAGCTAAAAGGCCCACCT
The DNA here is from genome assembly GCF_009764565.3 of Dermochelys coriacea. Taxonomy (NCBI): domain Eukaryota; kingdom Metazoa; phylum Chordata; order Testudines; family Dermochelyidae; genus Dermochelys; species Dermochelys coriacea. Next base: position 142,752,941 of record NC_050071.1, read on the forward strand.
CTGTTAGCTAAGGCAGTAGCAGGCTCGTCGACCTCTAATTGACCCAGCCACCACTAGAAGGGGACAGAGTTCCACACCGAGCAGGCATAGCATACGTCGCTATCCTGGCAAAGGAGGAAATGCTTGCTGTATGACGAAATATTGGGCCATGGCGACAGGTGCCAGCTTAACACAGTCCTGCAGACTGAATTCCTCTGTTCCAGGAACAAGTGGTACCACCAGACAGCAGCAGGAAAAGTTGCCTCAGCAACTGATCTCAACCATTACCCAAAGGGACCACTTCCAGAGATGAGAGGCCCTTTCAGGCCTTGGTCTCCCTGCTGAGATAGATAGAGAAGGGGCTACTTCATAGCAAATAGGACAGTGCTCCTTAGGATGGGGATACCTGCTCACTAGAGCCGGACCGAGACCCATGACTCATTTCACAACGAGGGCACCAAACTCACTTCAGCCTCATTTACACCAGAAAGTTGCACTGGTTCTACCTCCGTTTCTTTTTGAACCAATTTAGCTAAAATTGGGCAAGCCATGAATGGATGCTCTTATTTTCAGTTTCAGAATGGCTTATTGTAGTTTAGCTCAAAGCAGTTCCTAACTGGCTTCAACTAAACTGAAATAACCTGGTTTAAACTAGAATAGGAGTGTCCACACACCATTATTCACCTGTTTAACTACAAATGGTTTTAAACTCACACCTTTATAGGTCGTGGCACAAAATTTAAGGCCAGAAGGGACCGTTTGATCGTCTACGTCTACTCTTACAGTGGCATATAGAGTACAGGCACGACACATGTTGCTACGTGCCATAGAGAAAGGCAAGCTGTGTCTACACTTGCCTCTGTGATGTGTTGCTACCCGTGGCAGTGAAAGACACTGGCAGCAGGGAGCTGCAAGAGCCTTTCCCCACTGCCAGAGCTTTTTACTGCCGGGGGTGGGGGGAGGCTCTGGTAGCAGGGAGGCAGCAGGACAAAACTAGCAGTGTAGATGTGGGACGCCCTGCCTTGATGTGTAGGGTATATACCCTGTTGGGTACTCTATGCTACTCCACCCAACTAAACCAGGCCTCACCAGCTACCCTGATATTTACATCAGAGTGAGCTGGGCACGCATCCAATGAAGTGAGCTGTAGCTCACAAAAGCTTATGCTCAAATAAATTTGTTAGTCTCCAAGGTGCCACAAGTCCTCCTTTTCTTTCTGGGCAAGCAGTGTCTGTGCGCTACACACTCCCATTCGTGTAGACATCCCCTCGTCTGACCTCCTGTACGTCACAAGCAACTTACATTTCACCCAGGTACCCGTGTATTGAGCCCAGTATCTTGTGGTAAACTAAAGCCATATCAGTCCTTCAGAGACTAAACCATTCTGTGTCACAGGCAGGGAGCAGGAGAGACTGAGGTGCCACCAACGGCTGAGGCACTTACAATGGCGGGGAATTGATTGGATGAGACATGCCCAGATGATCCCAGCGGGCGATCCACACTCCATGCTGCAGAGAAAAGTGAAAAATGTCCAAGGTCCCTGCCAATTTGAGTCTATTCCACTCTAAGTGCCAGGTGCATTTCTTTGACCTTGCCTTCTCTAACATAAGCACCTAGTAATGTGTGTGAATGTAGAGAAAGAGAGGGAGATTTTAAAAAATCCCAAACAAAATATTCCACTGCACACTTCTCCCTCTGGGGAGAGGATGAGTGAACCAACACACGACGGACATTATTCACAACTGGGAGGTGCTCAGAAGCTATAGTGGTGAGAACAGCTTAAGAACCAAGACAGAATAGAAACCAGTGCAACTTGGCATGTAGACCAGCCCTTAAAACCCTACGGTAAGCATTCTGGGGCAGGGACCATGCTTTCATTATATGTCTGTACAGCACATAACACTGTGGGGCCCTAATTCCCAACCTGGGCTTCTAGGCATTACTGTCATACAAATCAAAAATAATCATATCCATATAGAAATGTCACTCAGCCCCTTCTGAGCTACACTCACTTGGAATTGATCCAGGAGCAAAAGGCATTATAGCCCATTACCAATGCCTGAGCTATACACTCCCCTTGCTCAGACATGAAATGAAAGGTCACAAAGGCTTATCTACTGTATCTCAGATTCGTTAGGTCAGTGTTTCTGGTATTTTAATAACCTGACAGTTATTAAAAACATATTGGTTGAGGTTTACAAACTAATCTAGCCATTGCAGAGCTGTTAAACCTCAACAAAATATGTTTCTAATACTCACATGCTATTCATTTAACATGAAAATTTCCTTAATAAATCGGAGCTTGACGTAATTTGGGGATCGCTGCTTATCATTAAATCACTGACTGATGAGTACTGAAAACACTTTTAACAGGGTTTAACAAGTACCCAACAAATCAAACCCACACGACTGTCATTGGCTCAAATCTAACAGCTGTAATCAGTCCTTGCCCAGGCAACCCTTCCCATGGGCTCACGCCTGAAGTCCTTACGCACAACCCATGTTTGGAGCCTGATTGTGCAATGCTGTTATGCTGCAGTGAAATACATGCCTACGTGAGGCTCCAGCAAAAAGTCTAGGGCTTATGTCCCCTTTAAGAGGTGCATAGACTTTACTCTGGGGTGAATTTCACCCACTGATGCGTACTTTCAGAATTCATCCAGTTGACATCAATGGAGACACTCAGCGACACGTGCAAGAATTGCACAACTGCTTCTTGGAATTTTGACTGGATAAACAGTAAGGACTTCATTGATATATTTGCTTGATTAAGAACTCCAGGAGTTGCCCCATCATGACTAGAGTTGGAATGACCCCCCAATCCCATGTTCATACTGTCTAGGATACTTATAGTCATTCCTGAGCACCTCACAGACTTTAACGTCCATGATGCCTCATCTTTCAATGGTTTGATGCATTGATTACACCCTTTTCATTCAGCTACAGGGCGTAATTCCCTTGCACAGAGCAGGCCATTGGCCAGAGCTGCCAGCACTCAGGTCCAGATCCTCAGAGACATTTAGATGCCTAATTCCCATTCATTTCAATGGCAGTGAGGTGCCTAAATACCTTTGGGAATTGGGGCTTAAGCGTCTGTAGCACAGAAGAGTGGTATTATTGCTTCATGAAAACAGATTCCCCTATGTGGATAGAAAGAACCAATTAAACCACAAGAGAACTACTGGGTGTATTTTAGGCCTCAGGTTGCACCATCTAGAATCAATCTCTGCACGGGATTGCCCAAACAGGCACAGTCATTGGGCTCTTCTCAGTTCTTGCGAGCACATCTACTCACCTTGAGATGTTGGCAAGTTCCCACTGAAGAGGCAGTCAGTGCCACTCATGCTAGTCATGGCAGGCAAAAGTCACACGCTGGATAAAAGCTCTGCTAGTTAGCAGCGGGGCTTGAACCATCCATGAGAATCTGTTTCAGCTGTCGCTGGTCATACTGTTGCTCATCTGGGCGTCGTAGCAGAGAGTGGAGGTGTAGTGTCTAGTGAACAGGGCACCATGTTGAGTGACCAGGGTTTCATTCCTGACCTACTATGTGACTGTACGCAACTCTTATAGCTTTGTTTCTGTCTTGTCTATTTCACTGTTAGCTGTCTGGGGCACAGGCTGCTTCTTACTACGTAACTGGGCAGCACCCAGCACAAGGGAGCCCAGATCTCACTCGGGGTCTTTTACAAAGATAACATTGTATTAAAGCCCAGACTGTGCAGTGAAGTTCACCATCAGCATCTGAATTTCGCATGTGGCCCCTATTTTGATCACAGGCCAAACCAAAATCCTGGATCCAAAGATCCCAGAATTATGGAGATGTTTAACATTCCTATCTGGAATCCAGTCCAGCCTCTTGGCCAGTGCAGGACTGCTCTCAACAGTCGATTCTCCAGTGCTCCCTTTAAATGTCTCATTGGTGCTCAGATACTTCAGAGGGAGACCATGGTATATTAATCCAGGCAGACTATAAGTATCTTGACTTGTAATCATACCTACAATGCATAAGGTGCTGTGGCCAGAAACAGTCTGGCCTGGCACAGTCCCTGCCCTAGAGCTGATTGAAAAATGGAATTTCTGTCCCATGGGAAATTCAACTATTTCATCCTGAACCAAGACAAAAAGTTGAAATATCAAAACTGTTCCACCGTGGTGTATCATGGGACATGTAGTCTACCTGGGAATTTGCACCCATAGTGGAGATTGCAGGCATGTGGGACCCAGAACTACAACTCCCATGAGTTGCAGCCATTCAGGCAAACCCAGAAATCAGGGTCAACTGAAAACAAAACATTATGTTTCAGGTTCCACAAACTGAAACGAAGCATTTTTGTTTCAATTTTCCCGATGCAAAATTCTTCCAGAATTGATCTTTTACTGCAGAAAATTTCAATTTCAATGAAACCCCATTTTTCTGACTGGAAAATCTTTTGTTCTCAATTTTTCAGTCAGCCCTGTCCTGCCCAAAAAGAGCTTGCAAGCGAAGAGTACAAGGAGAGGGTTGAAACAATCAATGAGGGCTTGCGGGTGTTTATTTTAAAATAAATATAAGATATCCCCAGCTTCCCTTCCACTGAGCCATTGTTGGTTGACTGATTGATATAATGGTTCAGAAGCAAGTTCCAAGTGTGGCTCTGAAGGCGGAGAAGGTGATGGCCTTGTGGGCAGGGGAAGGGGGATGTCCCACGTGTATGGGGTGGAGTAGAAAAGAAAAGGAGTGGTGCTCAGTAGCATGGGGACAGGAGTGGAGAAATCAGGTGTTCAGGGGTGAAGCAAGGCTGGAGAGATGGACTTTGTTGTTGGAGAGGCAGGCAAAGGAATCGAGGGTGGTGGCTGGCATCAGTGACTGAATCAGCTAAGAGGGCTGGGAGAAAGGGGCTAAGAATGGCAGAGGTCATTTACATTGCTGGTCTGAATGGAGCAGCAGGAGACGGCAGGTAAGTGGGTGATGCTGAAGTGGAAGAGGTGTTCCCAATCAGACAGGAAAGAACTCAGTGATGGAGGGATCAGAGAAGGAGCAGTGTATGTAGTTCATGTTGTCACAGCATTGGGCTCTGATTATCTTAAGTACTGAGCACACCCAGCTTTCACTGACTTTATCATGTGCTCAGCCCTTCAGAAAAACAGGCCCTGTGTGTCTCTGTCTGCCTCTAGTGGCTGGTCCACCTAAGAAGATAAGAGTCTATTAACGCTACCAGCTGGAGGAGTTACACCTTTGGCCTGAGGAAGAGCAGCTCGTGCTTTTGGCTGTGAAGGTCTCCCATTCAAGCCTTCTGGTGACTCAGATAAGGCTAGTTACTCAGGTAAGCCAGCCTGGGGCTTGAACTTTGGTAGGCCTCAGACTGCGCTGCCCTAGACCAGGGAAGTAGATGACCCACATTAGCACAGCATGTTCTTTGTCACCTCCCAGAGGCTGAAAGCATAGTACAGCTGGCATGTGTAGGCGTGATTATACTTAGTGAAGATAAGGTTGATGGAAAGATGGCCCTGGTTGGGTTTCCAGACATTTCTCCTGGGAGACTATTCCAGAGGGGATAGGTCCAGAAGGACATGTTTCCTTGGTGAGACTGTTCCCCTTCTTGGAGTTCCTTCATGCCGCACATTCTGTGCCCTGCAGCTCTGACCTGAAGAGGCCCATACAAAATATAGAAGCACCCCAGGGGACAGTGCATGAAGGGGGATTACTTGAAATCCAGCCAGGGTTTCCATTGTGCACACACCACAACTTTTCTCACTTGATTTCTCTTTGGCAAGGCTGTGTTATGAATGCTCCCCCCAAAGGTGTAAATCAGAAACCACAATGAGTTTTCTTGACAGCACCGCCATAGGAAATACACCTTGTACAGCCATCTGTAATGAGATAACCCTGCTGATCTCCTCGTGACCGTTCAAGTTCCTCGGTCTTTGGTCAAAGGTCCCAATTTTTTACTCCCACATCTATCTGGGCCTTTTTTTTTTTTTAACACGTGGAGGGGAGAAGAGACTCGGTCCTACTCTAAATGCTGAAATGCTTAGAGTAGCACTGGTGGGGACAGGGGGGCGGTAAAAAGAAACATGTTATTTGGCCAGCTGGGTGCCTTTGGCAGGCAGGTAAAACCAGGAATATATTTTTTATCAAATTGCCTAATTTCCTTTACAGATGTAGACATAAATAACTTAAAAAACCCAACTCCCTGATTTCTTCCTCCGAGCCAAGGTCATTCAAGGATGTGTACAGAGAGAAATCGTAAGCTTTCAGTCACTGTTTTGCATGGATAAAAACTCTATTTTCGGTTCCGCCGTGTAAAAACAAAAGAAAATGAATAACATTGCCCCGTTAGAGTGAAACGTTGCTGCTTCTTTTTAATCATTTTTCCTTTCCACGCTGTGAAGAGAGCAAGCCAGAGGTCAGGCACTGCTCAGAAGTATATACAATATATTCCCCGCAGCAGGACGATTGGGTTCTTCTCTGACTGCCCAATCCACAAACGAAATGAATTTCTTCCGTAATAATGAGCGATGGCTCGTGCCGCTCCATATATGGCACTGGGACAAGATGGGAATGAAATCCAATGAAGATGGTCTTGAAATATCAGCTACTGCTTGTTATTAGATTTCCTGCTGCAGCTGAACTTCTTTTTTTTTTTAACTTCTATATTGAGGCGCATGGGGCCGCCAGCACTTGTTTAATTGTAGCCAAGTGAAATGTTCTAGCCTTGTTGGTTTACCAGCCACGGGGAGGAGAAAAAGGTTGGGGATTCCCGTCATGCTGAATAACAAGGCTCAGCCACCGAGCAGATCGTGTGAGCTGGGGGAACTGGCATGGGACCTCCTGCACAGTAACTGGGTCTGAGCTGAGGAATGGGGTGCAGGACTAGAGGGGAGATCAAGAGAGGGGTGATGCTGCAGGGCTGACCTGGGGAGCAGGGCTCAGGGAGGGAGACAGAAAAGCCTTTATTTAACTGATTCTCCCCCTCCAGTGTGATGCTTCTAATTTCTATTCTGTTGCCAGAAGAAGATGCAGCTCCACCCTGTAGACCCCAGCCCAGCTGGACCTCAGGTCTCTTTCAGAAAGTCATCAAAACCCCTTGAGGATGTGGCATTATGATTTACCTGGGGGGTGAGGAAGGACCTTGGGGGGTTGGAGATGGAGGGGGCTCATCATGCAAAGCCATTAGCCACTTTGCCATTGATTTCCACCTGGCACATTTCAGTGCTAGACAGAATTCACTGGTGCTGATTCTTTGATGAGCTTCACAACCTGAGCTGGTAGCTTCAATCTAGCTCTTAGTGGACAATGGACGTCGCAGCTGATTGCAGCTGGCAGTCTCCACGGGGTGGCTGAGGATTAAATGGAAGTTGGGGACGGATTTCCCCTCTCACCCTCCAGATCAGGGTTGACAGCCCATCAGGCTGGGCCAGGAATGGGAGACTTGCATAGCTGCAAACCATTCCTCTCCCCTGCGACTCAGAGAGCAGGTATCTCGGACTGAAGCAGATACAAGGCTTCCAAGCCAAACAGATGGTGATGAGGAGGAGTGTGTGTGTGGCGGGGAAGATAATCCAGCTGCTTAGCTAGCAAGGAGCGTCTTGTGGCCCACCTACAAACTTGCAATGATCCAGCATCCAGCCTTGAATCTCTCTCCAGCTGATATCGTAACCTGGCCCTCCAGTTAAGAGCCTGTCTCTTGGAAGCAGCCCTTTGGAACGCCTGCTGTTTTACTGCTTCTCTAGGCCAGGTTTTCCAGGCTCTGTGTTGGCCAGTTCCCCTGATTCCAGCCTTGCACTGTGGGATTGTTTTATTTCATTCTCAGCAGCTGCTTGAGCTTGAAATGATAGACTGGAACAGAGCAAAAAAATCCTCTGTGTTGTAGAAGCCCAGTGTTTCTGGGTAGGTTATTGTTACAGAGACAGTCGGAGTTCCATTAGGAACAACTAAATGAAAACCCCACACCAAGTGCCACACGGCTTTCCAGTCCGACTGCCATCCTATGGGAGCTAAGCCATGAAGGCAGAGTGGTCTAGTGGGCAGGGTCCTGCATTGAGGAGTCGGTCATTCTATTCCTGACCTGCTATGGGACCGTGGGCAAACAGTTTCCCCTCCATCCCTTTGTCTGCTTCGATTCCTCGGGTCAGGAACCATCTCTGACTATTGGTTTGTAAGATGCTTAGCACAATGGCTACTAATAAACACAGCGTCAAGGTGATGCTGATTCTCTCAGCACCTTTTCCCCACAGTCACTGGCCAAATCCATTTCTGTTGCTTGTAGATGTGTGAGGAAGGTCCAGATACAGGATTATAGCCTAATACTGCTACGCTTTAATGGACTTACTGCTTTAGTTCAAGTGAGACCATTTAGTGCTGTCATGTGCCAGAGCCCAGATTTAAAGGTGGCTCATGACCAAAGGTACAAGTGTGAGTTTGGGATGGAGAGACGTATGCGTAGCTTATACACAGCACATGCTTTGCTGCAAAACTAGAAATATTCCCTTTGCAATACTTCAATCTCCTGTTTCGAGTCTGGACAGTTTGTAGGATATTAGATCCTAAACTTCTCAGAGGTCTAGGACTGATTGTTGCAGGCCAATGTATAATTATTAGAGCTGGTCAGTACAAAAGGTGTACCACCACTTGAGGCAACCACATTAGGGGGTTCAGCCGCAAGGCCCTCCAGCTAGAGTCCTGCACAAATACAAAATGTGTATCCGCATCCGATCTGTGATCTGCAAACATGGTCCATGGATAGCTGCAGATTTTCAGGGCTCTAGCTTTGGCCCCAACTCCAGTGCATCCCAACAACCACTCAGGCATGTGGCTACCGTGAAGGGCTATTTTCCTAGAGCTGGCAGAGAGCGGGAGGTTGCAAACACCCTTGGTACCATGGCTTAAACAGTTGCAATTTAAGGTAAAACCATAGTGGTTCTTATTTGGACCCCGGAGGGAGGGGAGTCATGAGTGGGTTAGTTCTCCATAGGCCTCATGCATGGACTACCTTCTCCAATCCAGTTCTATATGAAAGGCGAGTATGTGTTTGCAGGTTCCCAGGCAGGATAGTTAGTGGTGTGTCTCGTTGCGCCCTGCACTCTGCTGCTTCCCCAGAGCTTCTGCATGGACCTGACTCCAGCTGCAACATCTGCCCCTCTCAGCCTGTTCCACAGGCGGTTCCTCAGCTCCTGCTGCAGCTCCACATTTGGTTCCCTGGCTGTTACCCCCACGTGCAGCATCCCGGCTATTCCCCGTTTGCCAGGTGGGCGCCGCTGCCCAAAGGCCCAGGTGACATCTTGGGTTGGGATCTTTTGCAGAGTTTCTGCCCTCTTCTCCTGGCTGGCCCCGGGATGGGAATGTGCCTGTGTGTCCTCCCCCAGAGGGTCATAGCGCGATGGGGCAGAGGGGACTGATGGGAAGGAGCATTCCCGCTTAGCAGATTCTTCACACGTCACTTTGGGGTGAAATTCCGCATTTTCAAGCATAACAAGCACATTTCTCTGTGGAGTCATTTTACTAAAGATACAGCAGCTGCTGGAAACTGCTCAGCAGCCTGGATTGGCAGCAAGAGCCCCGGGGGTGCGGGGGGGTTACCTACAGGGGCAGGTGATGGCTCTCAATACATACATCTGGTGGGTGACACTGGGGAGGGAGAAGAGCTAGTGACACTAAAGGACAATGTTGGCACAAGACCAAATGGGGATAAACTGGATGGGATGATATGATGGGGTTGCCTGTGATAGCAGGGGACTGGACTCATTGAACCAAGACGTCCCTTCCTGGTCTATGCTTATAGATAGTGTGTCACACGGATAGTACCATAATATTTGTGGGGTGTGATGCCGAGCATCTGTTATACATATGTGTTCCTGCATGCATACATCTAGTGAGAGAGAGAGAGAGAGAGAGTCTCCACGTACGGAGGTGATATCATGACCCATCATGTCATTGCTCACTACCTAGCCCCCAGGGCGGACAATGACCTCTGTTTAACAACACACGGCAATGCTACATCTCAGAAGAATCCTGTGTCCAATCGAATCTACAGAGGGAACTGGGTAGTTGAAAGATACTTATCCTTTTGGACAGGACACAAGCGCTAACACTCGGACTCTGGTAAACAGCATCATGGGAGCTTTAATAATGGCATGGTTAGGACTTCAGGTTTCTGTCTCGTTTGAAAGATGGCACCCTCTGCCCCTGCAAGCTCCAGGCTGGGGCATCAGCGCTGTCGTAAACATAGAGATAAGGGTAGCATAAAATCCCCTCCTGGGCAGCTGTACTAAATCGCTTTATCTGTAAGGGGTAAGAAGCGCAAATAATCTAGTTGGCACCTGACCAGAAGGACCAATGAGGAAAGAAAATATTTTCAAATCTGGTGTGTGTGTGGGTGAGGGGGAAGGTTTTGTTTGTGGCTCTCTTTGTTTGTTCCCTCTCCGGACGTGGACAGAGGCGGAAAGACTCAAGTCTGACCCCGGGACACCTTGGTTTTGAAAGCAGGAGCCAATGCTCCTTGTGGGGCAGTGGGGGTGGGGCTCAGGGTGGCTTTTCCTATGGGGCATGGGGAGGGGAGCAGTTCTCTCCCCCCCAGACGTTGGTTACCCCACCCCAGGCTTTTATAGGTCGATCTGTAAGATTGGAAGGATTCGATTTTTATCGGCAAAAGTCAGGAAATATTGATTTCACCATACCCACGCAAACCGACACGGAAAGTAATTCCATCGATAAGCATTGAAATTCACAGGGAGGCAAAGCAAGGCAAATACAGCTGAGAGGCTGATGGAAGGCTGCATATGTGCTGTATTTTGACATGGGTTGTCGACCATTTGTGTTTTAACAGCTATACAGAGGTCACTTTCAGACTCTCAACAGCAACTGTCATGAAATGACACATCCCCGTCACACCCCACAACAGTGAAAGTTTACACTGAAAAAAACTGGGGGGAAATGCTTCAAAATAAACATTGACATTACTCGTCAAACATATCAAAAAAGCAAAATCAAATTCTGCTCAGCCTGGCTATATGCTCCATTCCCTCCACTGCCCCCTCCCGCTGGCTTTGCAGAATATAATCTAATCTTCTATATGCTGACACAACTGTGCCCCATCCCCACCCTGAATTGCTCTGAAATAAAGCCGCTGCAGGGACACCTGGGCCCACACCCCTGAGCGACAAAAGATTTGCTGACATAAGTGCTAGTATAAACGTGGCCTAAATGAGGGGGCAGGGCATACTGATGACTTTATCACATTGTATCAGTGCATCATAGGGTTTGTCTACAGGGAGGCGCTCAGGAAAATTAATCTGAATTAACTAAAGGTGCGAATTTAAAGTGGATTAGTTATATTGCATTAAATCCCTGTGTGGATGCTCGCATTCCAGAATTAAAGTGGCCTTAATTTAGTTAAAATTATTTAAGGCCACATTAAATCTGAATGAAAGTGTCCACACAGGGGCTTAATGCAAGGTAGCTAATCCACTTTGAATTCACACCTCTAATTAATTAGGATTAATTGTCCTGTGTGTCTCCATGTAGACAAGCCCATAGAGTAACAATCAGGCTCTGCTCCATGGCACAGTTGCTCTCCACCTTTGCAAGACTGAGTAGTGCTGGCAGGGCTGACGTTCCAAACACAGCACAAAGAAAAGGCTTTTATAAAAATTGGGGTCGGGAGGGGGAGTTTAAAAGAAAAAGAATTCTTCACATTTCAGTCTCTTTTTATTGCCCTCATTGCTTAAGATAGCATTACCATAAATCGACTTGACCAGAACATTATTTGGAAACCAAAGGGATTACCACATTTGTTAGAATATTTAAACCATCTGTGTGAGGCTCAGTGCTCTCTGTGCCATAGGACTGATACATATTGGCCAGCTAGCCTCTGCTCCTCTTGGGCATGGAGCTGCTGCGTTTTTACTGAAGAGGGTTGTGTTCCATATTAATGTGAGGAGAGGGTCGGTATTTTTCCAGCATCATTTACGTGGGGACCTCAATGGAATTTACAAATATTATATAAACCTCAGAGCACCCTTGCAAGTCGTCCCACCACCATGAGAAACCTCAGGCACCGGGAGATTGAGGCCAACATTTTGAAATGTAAGAGCCCAAAGTTAGGTACCTAAATTACTTGACCTGATTTTCAGAGGCTTTGAGTAGCTCTTGGAGGAGAATTGTGGGTGACGAGCAATTCTGAAATACCAAGGCAGGTTACTGACAGAACATTAGGAACAACTAGGAAAAGGACAGACATGAGACAGAAAATATCATAATGCCACTATATTAATCCAGGGTACGCCCACCCTTTGACTGGGTGCAGTTCTGGTTGTCCCATCTCAAAAAAGATATATTAGAAATGGAAAAGGTTCAGAGAAGGGCAACAAAATGATTGGGGGGATGCAAGTTTCCAGATAAAAAAAACTGTCACTGTTCAGCTTAGATAAGAGCCGGCTAACGATGGAAAGTGGGGGCCGGGATCTGATAGAGGTCTATAAACTCATGAATGGTTTGGAGAATGTGAATAAGGAAGTGCTATTTCCCTCTTCAAATAACACAAGAACTAGGGCTCAACCAATGAAATTAATAGGCAGCAGGTTTTAAACAAACATAAGGAAGTATGTCTTTATGCAACACACAGCCAACGTGTGGAACTCATTTCTAGGGGATGTTGTGAAGGTCAAAAGTATCACAGGGCTCAAAAAAGAACTAGATAAATTCATGGAGGACACATCCATCAATGGCTATCAGCCAAGATGGTCAGGGACACAACCCCATGCTCCTGGTGTCCCTAAGCCTCTGACTGCCAGAAGCTGGGACTGGATGACAGGGATGGATCAGTCAATAACTGCCCTGTTCTGTTCATTCCCTCTGAAACATGTGGCACTGACTGCTGTGGGAAGACAGGATACTGGGATGGCTTGGACCATTGGTCTGACCCAGTGTGGCCATTCTTATGGTTTTATTGTGTACATACATGTAGACTGAGATGTCTAGCTTTAAGCATCCACATTTCTCAATGTTGGCCTAAGTGTCTTGCTCCAAGATGACACAGTAAATCAGGGGCTGAGAACACAGCAGAAGAGTCCTGACTTCCAGTCCACTAGCATGTCACTCTCCACCCCTAGATATTGGCCATCTATTGATTGCTTCTTTTGGTTATTTTACTGCACCTCTTTTTCAACAGGTGTCAGTTTCCTGGGCATAGAAATAGGGTAAGTGAAATTTACCTTCAAAGGGGTGAGACTGGACACAGTCTGGGTGTTGTGCTGGTTTCCGAGTTTCACAAAAGGCCAGAATGGATTGTCAAATAATCTAGTCTGACCGCCTATATAGTACAGGCCACTAAATTGAATCCAGATAGCCCTGTATTAAGACCAAATACTTTAATAAGACCAAGACGTTTTAGTCCCTTGGAAATAAAACTGTATGCCACAGGCAGAGAACAGGAGAGACCAAGACACCGCCAGTGCCTGAGGCATCTGCAATGGAATTGATTAGGAGAGACATGCCCCCAGATGGTCCCAGCAGGCAAACCACACCCCAGGCTGCAGGGGAAGGCGAAAAACTCCAAAGGTCCCTGCTAATCTGGCAAAAGGGTCTGTGCCCATGAGCTCACACGCCCGTTCAGAGCCTGGACTAAAACCCAAGACTAATGTGCATTGCATCCCCCCTCTCATGGCGGGTCCTATAACAACTTATAGTGCTATCGGTTAGCCTGTTAGCTTAATTGGCAGAGGTCTGTGGTGGCTCTAAAGATTCCACCCCTGTTGATGAGCCCAGGGGACGCGAATGATGCTGCGTGATGGAATTTCTTCAGTTTGCTTTTTTAAAAACCTCAGAAATTATTGGCAACAAATCCCACCTTAAAAGGAACATGGGGGTTGTAAACTCAAGCTCTCACAAGTTGATGGCCTGGGAAACCTTAATTCAGCCTCCTTGTGTGTGTGCATTGTGATAGTGTATTTAACTACATGAGCACAGACTGTTTCTACCACAGTGCCCGCCTCGTTCAGTGCATGGGTTGGACCTACTGTAGGGACGACCACAGTGAAGGAGGCTTTTGTGTGTGGGTATGCGTCACAGCAAAAAAAAACAACAAAAAAACCCCTACTGCAGGGAATCTCAGACCCTGGGTCAACAGACTCGGGTTTGCAGAGCTCAAAGTACCAGTGTAGACATTCCAGCTTGGACTCGAGCCAGGCTCTGAGACCCTCCCCTCTCACTAGGGCTCTGAGTCCAGGCTCCAGCCCAATCCTGAACATCTGCATGGCTATTTTGAGCCCTGCAAACCCAAGTCAGTTGACCCAGGCTCCGAGACTCTCTGCCATAGCTCTTGTTTTGTTCTGCTGCGCAGACGTACTCTGTAGGACCCCTGCTTCATTTGTTGCCGAAGTTGGATAGTGAATAAGGCAGGAGCTTGCAGGGAGAAAGGGTCCGATCTCATGGTGAAGGCAGTTAAATGCAGCTCTGGAGAACTACATTCTACCCCTGCCACTGAATTCCTGTGTGATCGTGGGCATGTTACTTACACCTAACTTTGCACAGGTGGTTGCTAATTGTGAGTTCTTCATTTTTTGAGCACCCAACTTGAGACCCTGGGGTTTGATTTGCAGAAGTGCTGAGCACTCACAGCTGCAGCTGAAGTCAAAGGGGGCTGTGCTTGGAACACATGGCTTTACGATGCTAAGTACTGGGAAATGTAGGTTCTAGGGGTCTCAAATTGGGCACCAAAATTGGTGAACTTCTTTTACCTTAATCGCTCTGTGCCTCACTTATTTGTCTGTAAAATGGGCATAATAGCACCCTTTCCCCTCTCGGGGTGTTGGGAAGATACATTAATTAGGGTTTGTAAAGCACCCCAATACTGTACTGATGAGTGCCGCAGAGAAACAAACGAGGAAATTAATAACTTTGCCTTCAAAGCAGGAGCAGCGAAAGCACCCTAAAAGTGGGGGGGCCCCCACAGGTGCCCAAATCATGGCCCCACCCCAAACTGTGCCCCCGAGACTCACCCCCACACCACCCCTTCTCCAAGCCCCCTGCCCTCACATTGCCCATTCACCCCGAGGCCCTGACCCCGCACTGCCCTTTCTCCCCAAGTCCCCACACTGCCCATTCCCCCCAGCCTCCGCCTTTGTACTGCCCCTTCTCCCAAGACCCCACCTCTCACACTGCCTCTTCCCCCGAGGCCCCTCTCCCACGCCGCCTCCTCCCTCCTAAGAGCCTGTCCCAGGCTCATTCCTCTCCACTCCATCCCCCACGTTGCTCACCCTTACAGCTGGTAAAAAGTGGGAGGGCCATGGCCCCCTGGCCTCCCCTGTTTTGGTGCCCCTGCCTCGAAGCAAGGTTTGAATGATGTGCAATAAAATAAGCCACCCATTGAAGAGGGAGAAAACAACATATGTAATAGCTTCAGTGACAAGTGAAAAGTGGGGGGGCTTGTAGCATTTCAGATCCACATGCTGCACATGTAAATCCCCAAGATGATTCTACTATTGGTAAAATCTGGGACCGAGTCATTTTGGTTCCATTTTGTTTTGTTTTGTTTTAGGGATGAAATGGGGGGTGAGTCTCTGGCCCCCCAACCTCTAAGACTGTCAAAATGTGCTGAGTCCAAGCTTGCGAGCCAGCAAAGCAACCTTCAATGCCAATGGAAGCTCTCTGAAAGGGCAAACTGGCAGCAGGTGCTGAAATATGAGCGGGGGGGTTATTTTACTAAATCTCACTAGGGATTATAGTTCTGTCTTGGGCAGTGGTTGGTGCCTGTTCCCTAATAATTCTGTGCTAAACTTGCTTCCCCGTGGCATTCTCATACTACGGGTTAACAATAACAGGCTGGCATAGCTCCACATGTCCTAGCTAATCCAGCCGGGAGGGAAAGCACCAGCAGGAGTGCACACGGTTTTATCACCTTGGCTTCAGCGTGGCTCTGATTTCCTCTCATCTGCAATGGAAGGGCTCCCTCTGCTGCAGTCCTGAGTCTTCTCCGTTGCTTTCCCGCTGGTCCGAGAAGGGACATCTTTGCTGCCATCTCTCTGCCTCCCCTGGGGAGGTGAAAGGGCCCAACGTTATCTGTTCTTCTGAATCAAGAAAACCTGATTCATCCCCCCTCCGCTAGACCCACACAATAAAATACACTGATTGTGTCACCACCGCTCCAAGCTAGACAGAACTTGGAGGGCAGCTTCCAAATGAGGGAAGTGCCAGCTGGCTTGGATAAATAAGAATCCCCCCAAGATGCCCCGCAAGCTCCTATCGGTGATTCGAAAATGTTTTGTTAACTTTAGCTCTGTTCACTTAGGGGCACTCTTGGCAGCTCTGGGGAGTGGGCCAGTCCCACCCAGCCAGAAGCAAGCAGCTCTGCAAAAGTGCTTTCTCGTGTCAGTTCCAGCTCTGTTGTCCAAGACTGTTGGGTTATGGCTCAGGGAAACTTCTCCACAGTGGTGTGCATCACCAAACTGCCTCAGGCTGGGCACAGGGCAGTCCCTGCCTGGCAGTGCTTGCCCCCGGGAAAGGCAGAGGTGCTGGGAGATCAAACCGTGTGCTGAAGCTAAAGCCGGGTGGGGATTTTTCAACTATTTGACTTTCTGTCCCTATTCAGGATGGAAAACAGTTCTGAAATTTCAAAAATTCTTGGGAGACTGGAAAGCTGCTTCTGCCCGGCAATAGCTGAAGGCAGAGTGCTGTGCCCACAGAGGGCTGGCCTCTGGCCCTGCATGGCCACGGGGGTGGGGGTCCCGACCATGGGTAGGGACTGTATTTGGCAGGCATTCTGAGATCCTTGCTAGAAGGTGCTGTAGGGCAGCATGGCATTTTCATTAGCTGCCAGTCCAGCCAGAGTCTGAGACTCAGACTACAATGACCCTGTACCTACCCGCCTATCCAATCCATTATTAGGTATTTGTAATATGGTAGAGCCTAGCGCCCCGACCAAACTGTTGTGCTGGGCACTGTATAGGCCCACAGTGAGAGATAGTCCCCAGCCCAAGGCGCTTACGGTCTAAAGAGATGCGGGGCTGATTCTCTGTTTCCCAGCACCTGGCCTTTATCTATGTGTAACATGTGATCAAGTCAGAATGGTGGCATCAGCCATTCACACTCATGAGTATAGGCAAGGCCCAATGAGGAAGTGACTTGCCCAGGGTGGCACAGCAAGTCAGTGGCAGAGCCAAGAACCACATACATACAGTTCTCCTTCATGAATAATGTGAGACAAAAATCAATGACATAGCAACACACCATGCAGCCAAGTAGTCTGCCTAGGTTAATATATTATAACTTTCCCTATGTATTATGTAGGTACTGTCTATTGTACAGGCTGGCTTCAGTAACTCCATTCTACTACCTAAATCCCCTTGCACTTTTAATTTGCTCAGAGCTGTTAAACATCTGCTGCATCTCACCCCAGAAGTGGCTGCATTTCAGTGCTGCATGATCCCTACCTAAATAATCTGCAAATGTAACTGCAAAGTGGTTGGGCTCATGGAGGCGCTATAATCTATCATTTTTATTATATGATGTGTGTTATATATGAGGCAGGAGCATTGCTCAGTGCAGCGGTGAGCTACCTTGCAATCTCAAAATTGTGCTGGGGAGTTGGAACGTGACATTTTCTATAGAATTTTAGCTTTGATTGTTGTTATTATTTTTAATGACGTCAAATATAAAGAGATGCAGGTTCTGGGGAAAGTGCAATTCAAACTATTCTCCACAGGAATATACTTTCTGATCCGGTACCATTCGGAACTAGCTCCCTGCTGGAGTTGGACAAAAATGGTCCGGTTTCATTCATCATTCCGCAGAGACCATCACCTACCACATTCCAGGAGGCAGGTCTGGGGCGAAGATATCATCTAGGCCCTCAGCATGATCCTCCAACACAGACCCGTTGCTTGGGAAGATGCCAGTGTTGACCACATATCAGTCTGTAAGGCCAGGCTCCACATCCATCTGCAAGGGCAGATAACATAGTAAAGGTACTTAAATGCACCTAGCAAAGCACTGGAGGAGGAACCTAGATAGAGAGACTTCATGTCATATTTTGACAGCTGTATTCATCCATGGTGCTGCATAAATATTAATATTTCACAGTATGATGGGAGCGGCTATCCCTGACCAAGAAGGGCTGGGAAACCATCATTCTCAAAGCAAACCACATCTTGTGGTACACAAAAGATGAGAGAAGAGTGAGAGGGATGTTCCCAAATCAAAACCCCTGGGGGCAGGACCCCAGATTAGGAGTGGTGTGACTGGGTTCTAGCCACAGTTCTTCCAAAGACTCCATGCATGGACTTGAACCATTCACTTAGGCCCACTTTTGTAAAGATATTGAGTCAGCTAGCTCCCGCTGAAATCAGGGAGAATTTGGCACCTATCTCCCTTTAAATATCTGTCCTTAGGCTCTGTGCTTCCATTTCCCCTGCTGTAAAAAGGGGATAACCATACCTCCCTTCGCAACGCTCTTTGAAAACTGCTGTTGGAAAGTGCAACATCAACATTAATAATGATTATATCCAGCCAGACATGCCCAAAGGGTGGGAAGGGAGTTGTTACTATTATTTATTATCTAGTGCCTAAAAGCCCTAGTCACGGACCATGATCCCATTTTGCTAGGTGCTGTACAAACACAGAACAAAAAGACTGGCCCGGCCCCAGAGAACTGAGTTCCAGAGTGGACCCTGCACACAAAGATGAGGTGTCTCTCGCTCTCTGTGTGGAGAGAAAATTAAATTGTTGATGCAAACCTGCATTCCAGTTGTGAGAGGTGGGCCCATCTCAGAAGTTGCCTTCGTAATAGCCCCCAAATAAATGTGCCTTATAGGCTAAGCTGGCCCCACTTCTGTATGGAAGGGAGGGAAAGGATGCAGGAGTCTTTCTTGGCACCTGCAGTCCATGCACAGTTCCCTGGGGGGGCACAGGCTCTGCTAGTGCCCTGGCATAGACATCTGAAAGAGGGCAGGGACTTGGTGCCAAGGGAGGCATGTCAAACCACTCCCCTAGCATGGTGGCACTGCCTCTCCTGTGCATGTTTCTTCGGCGTTACTTTGAGCCTCAGCAGAGGGTTGAACGGGTCATGGAGACTGAACCTTTGGGTGTTCTGGCTAAGGTCAACTTTGTGGTTCATTGATGGTGCAGCAGAAGAGAAGCTTGCACTGCCTTTTCTTGCGCGGTACCCGGAGGACTTTGTTTTCTCTAGAGCTGTCAATCCAACAACCAAATCCAGTGAAAAAACAACAGCAATGAATGCAAGGCCCAAATCTCATGCCACCTTCTGATGCTCTTTGCTCCACAGTCTCCAGCCATTTTGGCGTACTTCCTGGGGAAATGGGCCTTGCATTCCAGCCATACATCTCCACATTTACAGGGAATATTTTTTCAGACACAGCTGCGCCTCTACCTTTCCTTCCCCTTCCCCCTCTCCCCCCACTTCTCCATTTTCTTTTTGCTGGAAAGCACAATTTGCTGCAGGGAATGCAAATAGAAATGTTCGGTGGAGGTTGGTGAAGTGTCATGCCGAGGCTTTGATGTTCCTTTGATTTCCTTTAACTATGGGAAGAAAAAAAAAGATGGCCACCCCCAAGCATGTCATAAAATGTGCTGAAAATTAGCATGGAAGGGGATGGGGGGTGGGGAGGATGGAATGGAATAAAGGCTGGAATGAACCAGACGTGGATGTGTGGCAAAAAAAATAAAAAATGAAAAACCCAAAACCAACGCTCTCTTCTTAATTGGAAACAGCTCTGTGAGGGCAAGTTCTGTAATGAGTTTACGAGTGGGTTTGGAAAGGGAAGGATCGCACATGTAATTAAATGTGCAGGGGTAATAAAAATACCCGAAGAACCTTGTGTGGAATCAAGAGGGAGTTTAAAACCCCAAGGGCTAAACCGAGCTGCTAATAATTATAAGGCCATGGGAGTGCTAGTCCCTGAATAAATAATGGGATTCTTTTTTTTTTCCCCATGGAAGCTGAGAGGCAGTTCTTCACCGGGCCAGGCCTCCATGCCAAAGCAGACGAGCAGGAGCTGGGTTCTGAGATGGGAGCGCTGGGCTCTGCGATGTAACCTGACAGCTTCATCAGTCAACGGCAGGCAGAGGGATGCAGCAGACCATGCGTTTTCCTGCCTTTGCTCCAAGAAACCCCGTGGTGGTGGTAGCGATATTAAAAGCAAACATGCAGAGGAACTGCCACGGCTCTTCTGGCCCGCAGAGTAAAGCATTGTATCAAATGGTTCATTAATGGCTCTAAAAGTCCCCCGGGCAGCAAGCTCCATGTCCTTAGAAATGAGCGGACTCTCGCTGAGACTACGCTTCATTCAGGGCAGAAATACTTGGGGAAAAAGGCATTTCCAGGGGAGTGAAGGTTGGGGCTGATCTGGCATAAAGGTTCAATTTAGGAATAGTACGCTTTTAGATAGCTCTTTCCAAGCACAGATTGCATAGCGCCTTACAAAATGGGGGGCTAAGTCTCTTTCTGCCTTTGAGCCCATCTGGCTCCAATAATCTTAACATTTAATGAATTTACCGTCAACAACCCTTTCTGTGAGACAAGAAGTGCTATTACCCCTCTTCTACAGATAGGGAACAACAAGATTGGGCAGGACGTGCGTGGCAGAAGCTAAAATGCAATGCCAAGCTCCTAAGTTCAGTGCTGCTACCCTCAGTTGTGATTCCCCTTTTCACAGGGAGGTCAAGTGACTTGTCCAAGGTCACAGAGAAAGTCAGTGGCAAAGAAAAGAGTAGGTCAAGGTCTCCTGTTTTCAACCCTATTAGGACACATCTATTTCCATTTGAGTCTAAGGAATTTTGCTTTTCCCAGTAAGTCAACTGCAACAGTAGAAATCGTTCTGTCTTTTTTCTCTCTTTGTAGGCATTTATACTACACTCTGGTACCTTGAACAGTTCTGGAAGAAGAGAAGGGGATGGCATGGCCAACTAGCAAGGTAGCCCTGAGCCAAAATTCCAGGTCCCAACTGAGAAGCTGTTTGGACTCCAAACCTGGATTCAGACCCCCTATCTTACCAACCCGCTAAAGCAAAGCAAAGCCAAACCAAATTCCTTAGCTGTGTTCTCTGGTTCCATGTACCCCCACTTTACCCCCAAGATACAAACTATATTGTCTAATATCTGGTAAGGGACATAGGTCACATAGTCAAACACGTTTCCATTTGCTGTAATGCCGCAACATTTTTCAACAGCGATAACAACTCCATCATAGTCTAGTGTAGACACCACTTATCACCACCACGTGATACCAAGCTACAGTGTTTGGTTCTTCATTCAAAGTTAGAAGTAATTTGGATCTGGGGGAATAGGTTCTGCTCTGTATATAAGCAGGGCCCAGAGGCAGTTGGTTCTGTGGTTTGGGCCCATCTTCCTTCATCGACTCATAGATTTTAAGGGCAGAAGGAACTAGCTGATCACCTCTTCTGACCACGTGTACCACACAAACCATAGAACCTCACTCAGCTACCCCTGTACTGGGCCCAAGAACTTACATTTGGCTAAAGCACATCTTCCAGAGAGGCATCCAGTCTGGATCTGAAGCCACCGAGAGGTGGAAAAGTCATCATTTCCCTTGGGGTTTTGTTCCAATGGTTAATCATCCACACTGTAAAAAATCCATTTCTAATCTTCATTTCTAATTTGGATGTATCTGGCTTTAACAAAGTCTATCAATTTCCAGTATTTGAGGGATGGATGCCACTCTAAAACAACTAGATCTACCACTGTATGTATTGTTATTTATTTGTTTGTGGTGTTGTTGTAGCCATGTTAGTCCTAGGATATGAGAGAGACAAGGTGGGTGAGGTCATAGCTTTTATTGGACCAACTTCTCTTGGTGAAAGAGAAGCGTTCAAGCTCTGCAAAGCTCTTCTCCGATCTGGGGAGGGTACATGGAGTGTCACAGGTAAATACAAGGTGGAAAGTATGGTTAAGCATAAGAAGTTAACACATAGTGCAAGGAACTATTCAAAATGAAGTGGGTGGTTAACAACTCTGCAGTCATAGGACAAAAGAGAGTTGGTGGGTTACAGACTGTTGTAATGAGACATAAAACCGGCAGCATCTCTGCGTCCATGATTTTTAGCATCTAGCAGAGTTATGAATTTAAGCTCCCAAGCTCGTCTTTTGAAGGTGCTGTGCAGGTCCCCTTTATTATTTATTTGTATCACAACAGAACCTAGTGGTGTCAACAGGGCAAGGCCCTATTGTGGTAGGCACGGTACCGATCGATCTATCGATCGAAATCCCGAATCACCAGCCATCCTGATCTCTCTCACATATGAAATTCCATTGGCTTCAGAGCTGTTACTCCTGATTTAGAGCAGCATACAGAGATCCGATTAGGGCCCGACTGTGTCTAAATCTTCAGAGCTTATATATCACACCACAAACTTTATCAGCCATGAAGAGGAGAGTTAAACTCTGTTCTCCGTAAAGGAAAGGAAACAAGGGGGAAAAAGCCAGGTGACTGAGCAGAGCAGTCGTTCCTCCCCACTTATCAGTTTTGCTTCATATATTTCATTTATGGCTTTTTTTTATTGACCAAAGGAAGCCATGGAAACCTTATTTTCCTTTTTACCGTGGCAACACCAACGTGGTAAGAGTAGGGACTGACCACATGAACATCTGAGCAGAGGCACTAAAAATTCCAGTAAATGTTTTTCTAGTATGAAACTAATAGTAAGTAAGCAAACCAGTCTTCCTCCGGGAGCAATTAACCTTGCTGTTACCCAAGAAGATTCTGATGAACTCCATCAGCTACTCAGCTTATTTAGATGTACATTTTTGGGGGGCGGGGAGGTTAGTACATTAGCTGTAGGAGCCTGCGGGTGCTCCGTTTTATACCATGGACTAGATTTTACCTCAGAGGCTCACCACATCACATAATTAAGGGTCTGTGTGAAAACAAAAGTCACCTGCTTTGTTCTCCATGTGTTGCTGCCTACGGTGGGGATGCGGTAACCACATCCCTGCTTGTGTAGCGTTTGAGCTGCGTCATCATGGCAACTTGGGGTCGCTGATATTGGAGGTTGTGGAGCGCTGGGGGGAAGAGATGAGGACCGGCTGCCCGTAGCGTGACCAGGAAAACTCTACGGGGGTGAGAGATGGGCGGTATATGCAGGCAGCTCCGAGAGAAGGAAGGACGTGACAGATCGAGTACAGTAAACAGATATTGATTAGCTAGATGCAGGATTGGGAACAGAGGCAGATCCTCGGCTGAGCATATGGCCCCCAAGTGTTCTTCACCAAACCTCATCGCTAGCAGATTTTCTCCTCCCCCGAGACCCCCGCAGCGGGATTTCAGTGCCTTTCCTTAACTACAGGAAAAAGATCAATGTTGTCAGGCAATGGGACTTGTACAATGTTAGCAGAAGCTCATCCGTTGGCAACAAAGTTTCTGACTCTTTTTTTTTGTTCAATGTCCTGATGACAATGTGAATGTAAGTTATTTTCCATAGCTATTGCCTTTAGCTTGGGAGGGCAATGGGGTTATGGTCTCTCTGACCTCTACAGATCAGTGTCATCAACATCTAGGTGTTATATAGATCAACAAAACACAAGCCAATGTCTTGCAGAGAACAATCTCCACACATGGGGTTGATGAGGCCTAATTAGACATGGCCCTGCCATGCTCCATTTGGGTCTGGATCTGAGGCGATCATTAGGTGAGAGCTAATTAGCCTTTTTTATCTTGTGGTTCTTTCTGTGGTTCTATGATTGAATTAGCTCGTTTTATTGTGGGGAGGGCATGCTAGAGGGGTGATGGAGCTGCAGTGTTTTTCATTTCTGCATTAGGTTTCCAGCTAGAATCCAGCTCAGATTGCAAGAGGTTGAGCAAAGTATTGTCTCACATTTGTTCGAAGGCCTCTATGAAAAGAGATGGGAGGGAGAGGCCATCTTTCTAGTTAGCCCCATACTTTTCCATCCATCTGTTTGTCCATCTGTCTATCTATCCCCTAAGGATTTCGTCCATCCATCCAGCTGTCCATCCCTGTATGGTCCCACACAGCTATCTATTGATCTACACTTACACACACACATGTAATATGTTACCTTTTGACCTTGAATCCAGGGTTTACACTCTCCCACCCCCGCCCATTGGGATAAAGTTCCAGTTGCTCAAGCTCCCGGGAACCGCAATGTTTTCCACTGGTCTGAGTTAACAGCAATCCCTCGCAGTGGTGCTCTAGGTCATAGGCCTGCACACTCCATAAATCAGCCACCCAGCCTTGTAAAAGCATGTTGCACACGCTGTGTCTGGTAATGAGAGTCTCCCGGTTGTGAGGGTTGTGGGGAGGGGGCATTAGCACCTCTGCAGACTGACGTCAAGGGACTCTGACTAACCTCTGAGCAATCCTGCCAGTCTGATAGACACCCCCCCCCACACACACACACACACACACTCTTTGTTCGAAGGGAGTGAGGGAAAAGTGCGGGCTGGCCCTCCACCATCGGCTGTGAAACTCCCAGGGCAGATCCCAGCTATAGCCCCACCACGCAACCTAATGGAGCTTTGATCCTTGCTGGGTTTTGTTGCGCTCAAAGGTTAAACACTGAGAATCAGAGACAGAGAAGGGCCTTTCGGGTCAGCTAGTCCACCCTCCTGACCACAGCAGATCTGTTTCCAAAGAGACATTTCCTAGGGGGTTCTCCAGCCTAATTTTAAATACAGCTGATGGATGAGCAGTCCTTTCCCGGGGAAATCATTTGAAATTAAATGGAATTTTCTCACTCATGTCAGTTGATAGTGCTGGAGGCTGAAGTCCTCTCAAGCATCCGCAGCCAGACCCTCTTCCACCCACTATCCCCCAAGCCAGCCTAGACCTGTGAGCCACAGCCTTGACATGCAGGGACCACCTTTAGAGAAGAGATGGCGCTCAGCCTCCAGGTCTCTCCACAAAGGAGGAGCCTCCATCACCAGTGGTGAGTTTCCCTGGAGGAACCTGTTCTCATGGGGATGGAATCTACATCCTCATCAGCCCCTTAGACTCTGAGACAGACGGGAGCCTGATGGCAGAGGACCCTGTATGGTGATGGTCTTGCTTCATAGCTATGCATAAGCTGGGGGCTCCTCCTTGCGGGGCTGATCTAGGGAGTAACAAGCCGCAACTCTAATCAGCAAATTGCACCATTCATGGCACACTCACGGGCACTTCCACCTGATGTCTCAGCAACTTTGGGAGACAAACATTTCTCCGCTAGCAATGGGACCGCGGCCCTCAGCTCAGCTCCTACGGGTCCCTCCCACAAAGAGCTTGCAATCTAAATATAACAGGAGGGGTGGATGCAACAAACAGACCACAGGAGCGCAAGACAGGAGCAGTGAGGGGAGGAAGAGATGTGGGAAGGAGGGAAGGAACAAAGGAAAGGTGCATGGAGGGGGAGTGGAGGAGCTGGAGCCTGCAGCCAATCAACAGAGGAGAAAGACAATTCCAAGCAAAAGCAGACTGATGACATCATTGGCAACCGATGGACCTTGCGGAAGGTACTTGTAGGGATAAAATTAGAAAGGCCGAGGCACAAAACAAGACTTAGTTAGCTAGAGATGTAAAGGGTAACAAGCAAACATTCTACAAATACATTAAAAGCAAGAGGAAGACCAAGGACAGGGTAGGCCGATTACTCAATGAGGGGGGAACAACAGTAACAGAAAATGTGGAAAAGGCAGAAGTGCTAAATGATTTTTTGTTTCAGTTTTGACCAAAAGGTACGTAGCAATTGGACATCTAACGTAGTGAATGACAGTGAAAATGAGGCAGGTTCAGAGGCTAAAATAGGGATAGAACATGTTAAAAATGCCTTAGACAAGTTAGATGTCTTCAAGGTCACCAGGGCCTGAAGAAATACCTCCTAGAATACTCAAAGAGCTGACTGAGGAGATGTCTGAGCCATTAGTGATTATCTTCAAAAAGTTACCGAAGACGAGAGAGATTCCATAGGACTGGAAAAGGGCAAATATAATGCCAATCTTTAAAAAGGGAATTACGGACAGCCTGGGGAATCACAGACCAGTCAGGTTTCAGAGTAGCAGCCGTGTTAGTCTGTATTCGCAAAAAGAAAAGGAGTACCCGTAGCACCTTAGAGACTAACAAATTTATTAGAGCATAAGCTTCAGTCCCCGAAAAGATGATGGAGCAAATAATTAAGAAATCAATTTGCAAACACCTGGAAAATAATAAGGAGATAAGCATGGATTTGTCAAGAACAAATCATGTCAAACCAACATAATAGTTTTCTCTGACAGGATAACAAGCCTTGTGGATGGCGGGGAAGTGATAAATGTGGTATATCTTGACCTAAGTAAGGGTTTTGATACTGTCTTGCATGACCTTCTCATAAGCAAATACAACCTAGATGGAGTTACTATAAGGTGGGTGCATAACTGTTGGAAAATTGTTCCCAAAGAGCAGTTATCTGTGGTTCCCAGTCAAGCTGGAAGGGCATATTGAGTGGGGTCCCGCAGGGATCGCTCGTGGGTCAGGTTTGGTTCAATATCTTCATCAAGGATTTAGATAATGGCATAGAGAGTACACATGTCAATTCTGAAGGCAATACCCAGCTGGAAGGGGTTGCAAGTGCTTTGGAAGATAGGATTAAAATTCAAAATGATCTAGACAAACTGGAGAAATGATCTGAAGTAAACAGTATGAAATTCAATAAGGACAAATGCAAAATACTCCACTTACGAAGGAACAATTGGTTGCAAACATACCAAATGGGAAATGATTGCCTAGGAAGAAATACTGCAGAAACTGATCTAGGGGTCATAATGGATCACAAGCTAAATATGAGTCAACAGTGTGACGCTGTTGCAAAAAAAGCAAACATCATTCTGGAATGTATTAGCAGGAATGTTGCAAGCAAGACACAAGAAGTAATTCTTCCGCTCTACTCCGCGCTGATCAGGCCTCAACTGGAGTATTGTGTCCTGTTCTGGGGGCCACATTTCAGGAAAGATGTGGACAAATTGGAGAGAGTCCAGAGAAGAGCAATAAGAATGATTAAAGGTCTAGAAAACATGACCTATGAGGGAAGATTGAAAAAACTGGGTTTATTTAGTCTGGAGAAGAGAAGACATGATAACAGTTTTCAAGTATATAACAATGACAAGGGTGAAAAATTGTTCTCCTTAACCTCTGAGGATAGGACAAGAAGCAATGGGCTTAAATTGCAGTAAGGGCGGTTTAAGTTGGACATTAGGAAAAACTTCCTAACTGTCAGGGTGGTTAAGCACTGGAATAAATTGCCCAGGGAGGTTGTGGAGATTGGAGATTTTTGAGAGCGGGTTACACAAACACCTGTCAGGGATGGTCTAGATAATACTTAGTTCTGCCTTGAGTGCAGGGGACTGGACTAGATGACCTCTCGTGGACCCTTCCAGTCCTATGATTCTAAGATTCTTTGTCTGCCTCTGCTGGCGTGAGCACAAATTGCAACTGAAGCCTGGTGTCCTGCCTTATGTTAAACATGCCGGCTGCTCACTGCCATCTTACCTCTTTATATTGTTCAGTGAGCACAGGCGGGTATGAGATCCGAGGTGGGGATCACATGGAGCAGCAGACCCGGCCAGCTCACATCGGGAGCAGTTTAAAAACCCTGCTTTCATCCCTTCGTGGCTTTGACATGCACTCGCTTAATCAAAGGCGTCTGGTTTATATTGTCACACACAAGCTGCAGAACCTCTGGAAGGGTTTTCTTTTTGTTCTGGAAGTGTGAAAGGTTAGAGCAGCTGTTTATGTGGAAAGGAAAATCTTGGATTAAAATCTGGGCAAGAGGCTGAAATCATTCAGTTCCCATGACTTGCCTTTTTGGTAAATCTCTCCAATGCACAGGGCATAGCGTATGAACTCTGTGGCCACTCGGGGAGAGAGGGGGTATACGTGCATGTATTGTAAGCCCTTTTGTCCTCTCACCCCAATGCACAACGAGAGCATCTGCATTCCATCCCTGACCTTGCATCGACGCAAAGTAAGAGGCAAATCAAGCCCTTAATTCCTTATTCTCAGCAACACACCAGTGGCTGCCGAGCCAGAAATAAAAAAATGTACCAAACACAGGGCAGCCAGTTTGTAAATCCTTTCCTCGCATTGGCGAGCCGTTACTTGCATGAGCTGTTCAGCTGAACTCAGACTTGTGAAGGGATTCACAGTCTGGCCCATAACGAGCAGCAGCTGCACACATACAGAGAGATGCCCTGCCGGAATTGACCCAGGGACCGTCAGTATCAAAACCCCACACCCTTGCCACGAGGAACAAGCTTCCCTAGTGACCCTGGCCAATTCTGCTAAGCCAGTGCCTGGAGAACAGGCCCCAAAGGAATGAGGCCATTTGCTTAATTCTGGCCTGAATCTAGGTTTGGAGTTCAAACGTTCCCGCAAACAAAGTTTGTTCGGATTGGAGGCCCACAAATGCTGAGTAGAAGGGGGTGGGACTTTGAAGCCTGGCACCTTTCCACCTCTCAGCTGATCACCCACCCCTCTCTCCCCAGTTACTCATGGACCCCCATCCCCATAGCATGGGAGCAGCCATGGCCTTTGGAGTGTCTCAGGGCTACTGGAGAAAGAACTGACGTTAGAAGGCAGCTACGGCAGCTAGACATCCAAAAGTCCTACGATTCTGGAAACAGTCCAATGACACGCAACATCCCTCTGAAGCCTTACGTCTCAGGCCAAAAGTGTGAGGTGTAGCCAGCCACATGAGACCACCATGAACTTCTGATTACGGTGCCTGACCTCACTTAAACCAGATGAATGCACCTCAGAGATGGTCAGAGATGATGGCCCAGTTTCTCCTCCTTTCCATCCCAGCGAGGCCACGGATTCCGCTCGGGCTGGCCCAGCCTGGGAGAGAACTGGCCCAATAGCTTCTCTTTTTGCCTTCTGCTCAGATGGCTCTTTGGTGCCAGGTGAGACTGTTTCAATGTGACATCATGGCCTTGCAGTGCATCCTTGTGGCCTGTATGCTCGACAGGAGGCTGGGGAGCAGCAAAGGGGCCATAAGCCACTCAAAACTAAAGGAGACAGAAAGCCCGGAGTAGGGGAAGGAGGCTGGGAGCTTCTCGATGATAGGCTGGAGTGCGAATTGGATGTCACTGCTGCCCAGGGGAACTCTCCAGGAGCACATGGGGTGGGGCGTAGGCTGTGCCTTGACTCCACCCTGGACTACTTGTAGAGCAGCTGTATATTAGTGACCCTGCCAACCCCGGAGCTGGTGGGGAACCGGGCTGGAATTGTATTGTTGAGTCACAACAGCTCCTGGGGCCTCTCCTAGGATGGTGCAGCCTACATCTCACCACTAGTGCAGGGCGGCATGTGTACAGGTGTCCCCCTAGCCCTGTGTAAGAACATCTTTGTTTCTCTTGGCGCCTTAGAAACTAACAAACTTATTAGAGCATAAGCTTTCGTGAGCTACAGCTCACTTCATCGGATGCATTTGGTGGAAAAAACAGAGGGGAGATTGATATACACACACAGAGAACATGAAACAATGGGTTTTATCATACACACTGTAAGGAGAGTGATCACTTAAGATAAGCCATCACCAGCAGCAGGGGGGGGGAAAGGAGGAAAACCTTTCATGGTGACAAGCAAGCTAGGCTATTTCCAACAGTTAACAAGAATATCTGAGGAACAGTGGGGGGTGGGGTGCGGGGAGAAATACCATGGGGAAATAGTTTTACTTTGTGTAATGACTCCTCCATTCCCAGTCTCTATTCAAGCCTAAGTTAATTGTATCCAGTTTGCAAATTAATTCCAATTCAGCAGTCTCTCGTTGGAGTCTGTTTTTGAAGCTTTTTTGTTGAAGGATAGCCACTCTTAGGTCTGTAATCAAGTGACCAGAGAGACTTATGGCTGACTTAGAACAACGCTTCCTCAGCTCTCGTCCCCTAATGCCCCTACTCTACTTGCGCTACATTGATGACATCTTCATCATCTGGACCCATGGAAAAGAAGCCCTTGAGGAATTCCACCAGGATTTCAACAATTTCCATCCCACCATCAACCTCAGCCTGGACCTGTCCACACAAGAGATCCACTTCCTGGACACTACGGTGCTAATAAGCGATGGTCACATAAACACCACCCTATATCGGAAACCTACTGACCGCTATTCCTACCTAAATGCCTCTAGCTTTCATCCAGATCATACCACACGATCCATTGTCTACAGCCAAGCTCTACGATATAACCGCATTTGCTCCAACCCCTCAGACAGAGACAAACACCTACAAGATCTCTATCATGCATTCCTACAACTACAATACCCACCTGCTGAAGTGAAGAAACAGATTGACAGAGCCAGAAGAGTACCCAGAAGTCACCTACTACAGGACAGGCCCAACAAAGAAAATAACAGAACGCCACTAGCCATCACCTTCAGCCTCCAACTAAAACCTCTCCAACGCATCATCAAGGATCTACAACCTATCCTGAAGGACGACCCATCACTCTCACAGATCTTGGGAGACAGGCCAGTCCTTGCTTACAGACAGCCCCCCAATCTGAAGCAAATACTCACCAGCAACCACACACCACACAACAGAAACACTAACCCAGGAACCTATCCTTGCAACAAAGCCCGTTGCCAACTCTGTCCACATATCTATTCAGGGGATACCATCATAGGGCCTAATCACATCAGCCACACTATCAGAGGCTCGTTCACCTGCGCATCTACCAATGTGATATAGGCCATCATGTGCCAGCAATGCCCCTCTGCCATGTACATTGGTCAAACTGGACAGTCTCTACGTAAAAGAATGAATGGACACAAATCAGACGTCAAGAATTATAACATTCAAAAACCAGTTGGAGAACACTTCAATCTCTCTGGTCACTCGATTACAGACCTAAGAGTGGCTATCCTTCAACAAAAAAGCTTCAAAAACAGACTCCAACGAGAGACTGCTGAATTGGAATTAATTTGCAAACTGGATACAATTAACTTAGGCTTGAATAGATACTGGGAATGGAGGAGTCATTACACAAAGTAAAACTATTTCCCCATGTTATTTCTCCCCGCACCCCACCCCCCACTGTTCCTCAGATATTCTTGTTAACTGCTGGAAATAGCCTACCTTGCTTGTCACCATGAAAGGTTTTCCTCCTTTCCGCCCCCCCCCCCCCGCTGCTGGTGATGGCTTATCTTAAGTGATCACTCTCCTTACAGTGTGTATGATAAACCCATTGTTTCATGTTCTCTGTGTGTGTATATCAATCTCCCCTCTGTTTTTTCCACCAAATGCATCCGATGAAGTGAGCTGTAGCTCACGAAAGCTTATGCTCTAATAAATTTGTTAGTCTCTAAGGTGCCACAAGTACTCCTTTTCTTTTTGCGAATACAGACTAACACGGCTGCTACTCTGAAACCTTTGTTTCTCTTGTAACCAGCACCCTCTGAAACCTCCGGCATAAAACCCCAGAGGTGTGTGCGGGGGAGTGGACTTGATGATGGATGGCCTGCTGAGCCCACCACTCCACACCACCTGTGTTCATAGAATAATTACACCCATCTTACAAATGGGGAAAACAAGGCACAGAGACTGAGTGGGGCTCACCCAGGACCACATGGTGACTCTGTGACAGTGCTTGGGATGAGACCCCCAAGGATTCCTGGGATCCATTTCCATGCTTAGAGCATACAGTCTCTCGTGTATGTTGACAATATCCAGTCAGGACTGCTAGAAGGTCCCATTGGGCCATATTGGCTGGGGCTTGTATCTGATGTTTACATGCAATGGAATTAAAATTTCACCCAATGGGGAGGACCCTGTTTTTTATCAAGCCAGAAGCGTCTCTTGTCTTCTAGCAGATATTTTTCCTTCCCTGGTTGGGAAAAAAAGCAAAACTGTCACGTCAGTGAACAACAGGGCATTTATGGGATAGTTACCACAAATTAAGGGCTGGCACAAGCTGACTTGGGAGCATAATTTATACCATTGCCTAAGTCTTGGCTTGCAGACAAATGGGATAAAGTTGAGTTCACTGTGGAAGATCTCTTTTTGTTCCACAGGCAGGGGGAGTGTAGTGTGCTGTGGAAGAAGTGGGTTGGGCATTATGTGAGAGACTCAAACCAGTTTGTGTGGGTGTTGCTTGTAGTTAAGCTCTGTGCCATGAAAGAGAAGCCCGGAACAGAGACGTGCTGAATGATCTTCAATACAAGATTGGTGAGTAACAGAACATCAACTATCCATGGCCTGTTGATGGATGAGGCCTCGGTTCTATGTGTGTAACTGATACATGGCTAGAGGACGCTGCTAGAAAAGTTGATTCCTACACTCAAAAGACACACATAATAGGATATGCAAAAGCCATCTTATTTCTGTGATGTCCACTTCCTGTGGTACCTCCCACAAGTGAGGTCCTTGCAGTATACTCCCCCAGGGAAGTAAGGGAAGCCCTCTTGCTTGAGAGAGGACAGAGTGCTGGAGAAGGTACCATAGGGAATAATCCTGCACTGGTCATGTTGAGTTTCACCATCTAACGTCTGCATTTCTCAGGGCTGCAAATTCTTGCCATTTTTATCACAGGTTTCCCCATATTTGGTGTATTTCTCAAAGCCCCAGCCCTGGGAATCATGTGATTATGTGAGAATCTCAGCATTCATTTAAAAATAAGACAAATCCAGCCTTGTAGTTGCAGAGAAAAGCTTGAAAATTTGACCTGAGTGGCCCCTAAAGGTTCAGAACCCACAAGGAAAATGAAAAGAACCCAGCATTTATTATTTTTGAAAATCTCATGATTTTTAAGCCAGTCTCATGCATTTTAAACATTTGGGGCTGGGAGTCCTGGTTGCTATAAAAGCTCTGCGTTAACTGGAGAAGAAAGAGTGATTGGGCCATTTTCCTTCCACCTCGCACCTTATTTGGTCTAAAACAGTCTCAAACTGATGATATCAACAAATTTAAAAATGTATGGATTAGATGAATAGACTATAAAGTGGATAGAAAGCTGGCTAGATCATCAGGCTCAACAGTAGTGATCAACACTAGTTGGATGCCGGTATCAAGCGAAGTGCCCCCAGGGGTCAGTCCCGGGGCCGGTTTTGTTCAACATCTTCATTAATGATCTGGATGATGGGATGGATTGCATCCTCAGCAAATTTGCAGATGACACTAAACTGGGGGAAGAGATAGATATGCTGGAGGATAGGGATAGGGTCCAGAGGGACCTAGACAAATTAGAGGATTGGGCCAAAAGAAATCTGATGAGGTTCAACAAAGACAAGTGCAGAGTCCTGCTCTGAGGACGGAAGAATCCCAGGCACCGCTACAGGCTAGGGACCGACTGGCTAAGCTGCAGTTCTGCAGAAAAGGACCTGGGGATTACAGTTGATGAGAACCCGGATATGAGTCAGCAGTGTGTCCTTGTTGCCAAGAAGGCCAATGGCATATTGGGCTGCATTAGTAGGAACATTGCCAGCAGATCGAGGGAAGTAATTATTATCCTCTATTTGGCACTGGTGAGGCCACATCTGGAGTATTGCGTCCAGTTTTGAGCTCCCCACTACAGAAGGGATGTGGACAAATTCGAGCGAGTCCAGCGGAGGGCAACAAAAATGATCAGGGGCTGGGGCACATGACTTATGAGGAGAGGCTGAGGGAACTGGGGTTATTTAGTCTGCAGAAGAGAAGAGTGAGGGGGGATTTGATAGCAGCCTTCAACTACCTGAAGGGGGGTTCCAAAGAGGATGGAGCTCAGCTGTTCTCAGTGGTGGCAGATGACAGAACAAGGAGTAATGGTCTCAAGTTGCAAGTGGGGGAGGTCTAGGTTGGATATTAGGAAAAACTATTTCACTAGGAGGGTGGTGAAGCCCTGGAATGGCCCTGGGTTACCTAGAGAGGTGGTGGAATCTCCATCGTTAGAGGTTTATAAGGCCCAGCTTGACGAAGCCCTGGCTGGGATGATATAGTTGGGGTTGGTCCTGCTTTGAGCAGGGGGTTGGACTAGATGACCTCCTGAGGTGTCTTCCAACCCTAATCTTCTATGATTCTGTGATTCAATATCAGATTGTGGCACATGTCATTTCCTGGCAGCTGCTGTCTTAGGAGGTGGGCATGCTATATTGCATCGTACTATAGTAACTGAAGTCTTGGGCTTGCTGAGTGACAGCTTCTGCCTCAAAGAACTTGCAATCAGTATCCGACAGGAGATGACTGATGGAGAGAGAGTGACAGACAGGGGAGCACAAGGAAGCAGTGAGACAGTGTTGATCAGAATGACGGGCAGGGGTCAAAGCCCACGGCCAGCCACATGCTGCTCAAGTGTTTTGCAGGCATCACGGCAAAGGAGAAGTTTGAAGGAGGACAGCGAGGTCGCTTTATGGGGAGCTTCTCCCAATGGTGAGGGGAAGAGAAGCATCTTTGTATCCTTTGGTGGCCTGCCTCGTCCTCTGGCTTTGGTAAGTGTGTCTGCTCAGCATGTACCCTGCCTACCCTCTGCTCGGTAGCTTGCACTATACCTCTGCTGTGGATAAACTGGGTTCAGCCTCCAGCACTTTCTATCGAAAATGGCCTTAACAATAAAGAATGTGCTGGGAAATGTCAAGGGCCAGTTTAGCACAGGAGCGTCAATGAAAATAAAGCACAGCTAGTGTGCAATACCCTGAAGTCGCACTACCACAAGCTGCAGCATCTCGGACTAAGAAAGCAAGGACAGGGTGAAAGGATCATTTAACTCAGCTAGCCACTGATTCAACGGAGACAGTATGAGCCTGTGAAGAGAGCAGAAGACAGATTCAGGAGAATGGGGGCAGAGCCTCACCCACAATGGAGCTAGGCGAACTCTTATCAGCTAAGGATCGGCTCCTAGGATTAGAGTTTTGACTCTGCTGCAGACTTGTGCAGCCCGGGACAAGTTGTTGCACCTCAGTTTCCCCACATGTGAGAAAACAATAAGGACCGTGGAACTAATGCTTCTTCTATGGTGCATTAATATCTAGCCCCGGGAAGTGCTACATAACGGTGAAGCATTATTACTTTCACTCTCTAGGACAAATCTGAGTGGAGACTTTTATATTATATAAACCATAAAGCCCTAACAAGAGCAATTTTGTGGCTTTGCTTTTATTTTTTAATAATGAAGAGGTATAATCGTAATATGGCTTCACAACAGCCCACAGTATATGCACAGTAGTTTTATTTAACTAAAAATCGAGACTGATTTAAGTCATGGCTACTTGCCAGGGGCATTAAAAAAATATATTAAAATCAAGCTAAGCTACTGGGGTTTTAAAAAACATTTAAAGATAAATTTAAAATCATTACCAGCCTCCGAGGGCTATTTTCAGGCTGTCATTTGAGGTGAACGGGTTTCCATTGGTGACGGAGTCACAGGTTGATATTGCTGTGTCCCATGGTATACATTTTAGCTTACTGAGCCAAAATAGCAATTTAAAACACTGGTGCAAACTCTTGGGCTTGCTGAATGTGTCACTCGAAAATTCTACATGTTAGCAGCAGAAGATGCTAGGATAGAGTTACTATAAATATTATGTACCCTTGGCAAAAAAAAATAAAAATAAAAATAAAGGCCAATTGAAACTGGAATCTGATCTCATTTTACAATTACAGTTTGTCAAACTTTGTGGAAGCCTGTTCCACTGATAACGAGATTGAAGGTTTCCATGGTAGCTGAGCTTCAAGGGACAATTCACATCCCCTCTCAGAGAGGGCCAATGTTATTTATTTGCTGTGAATAATCATTATCTTATATTGATATGGCTTGAATGCCAAACGAGTCCAAGCTCCTTCACAAACGATTTGCTGAAGGAACAGGAAGCAGCGAGTGTGGGCGCAGTGGCTAGAGGACAAAAATGGGAAACCATATTCTTGTGTTCTGGTCTCAGCTCTATCACTTGCTCTGTGAATTTGCAAATTTCCCCCTTTCTGTGCCTCGGTTTCCCCATAGATAAACGTGGGGTAATAATACTTCCTTATCTCCCAAGTATGTTGTGAAGTTAGATTCATATTTATAATGGAGAGGGACCTAAATCAAAAGCACAGATCTTGACAGGCCTCTGAACCTGTTGGAGTTTTTTGAAATCTGAATCCAAATTTTGCTTCTCCAGCCCATCTCTGGTTTATAAAGCTATTTGCCATATAAATGCATAGTATTTTTATTAGTATTCCAACCAAAAAAACCTAAACAGAATGTCAAGGTTGCCCGCATAACCTTACCTCTGCCCCTTGTGTGTATGCACTGCAATCTTAAATCTGAGCTGCACACGAAAGCTTATGCTCAAATAAATTTGTTAGTCTCTAAGGTGCCACAAGTACTCCTTTTCTTTTTTGCGAATACAGACTAACATGGCTGCTACTCTGAAACACAAAGTTGCAACAGTTTAACAACAGGTAGATTTCTGAGCGGGGGAATATCAAGCAGGGGGCTTGTATTACCACTGTGTACAGATCAGTGAGACCATTTCTGTGTCTAGTTCCAATGCCCACACTTTCAAAAGGAGGTTGACAGATAGGAAAAGGTTCAGGAAGAGCAACAAGGTCTGGAAAACCTGCCTTACTGTGAGCGAATAAAGAAGCGCATTATATGTAGTTTTTCCAAGAAAAGGTTAAGAGGGGACTTGATTAGAGTCCATAAGTACCTGCATGGGGAGAAGATTCTGACAGAAGAGGACTCTTTAATCTTGCAAAAAAAAAAAAGGCATTGCCTGGAAACCGAAGCGAGACAAATTCAGACTCGAGCTAAGGTACACTTTTTAACAGTGATGGCAATTAGCCATTAGAATAACTTACCAAGAGATGTGGAGGACTCGCCATCACCTGAGAACTTTAAATCAAGACTAGATGTCTTTCTTAAAGACCTGCTTTAGCTCAACCACAAGATAAGGGCTGGAGGCAGGAACCAGCGGGAGAGGTCCTCTGATCTGTGTTACGCAGGAAGTCAGACGGGATGTTTATAATGACTCCTTTTGGCCTTCAACTGCTACAGCTATGACTCGCCAGTGACGGATTGTGGGCCTTATTTTCAGAGGTTGATTGCCTTTTGCCTGCTGCTCCCATTTGGAGCTATGAGACTCCCCTTGGGTGGTGTGATGAAATCACAGCCCTGAATGCTGAGTACAGCTGGTTCATCAACAGCCTGGCTTGCTGTGGGTGCAACACAACAGAAGCCAAGGCTACAGGAAGGTTGCGGTGTTTCTTTGGGTTGTCAGTGATAAATGGGATTCTGAAGGCTAACAAAAAATAATGGTGAGAGATCTGTCCGGCTGCTATGGGGAAAGCCTGGAGTAGCTAAGCCTTGGAAGGAGTGGGTAAGTATGTCACCGTGGTAAAAAAGTGATACTGCATTGCACTCAGTTTCAGTGGTTATGTGTCACATCCATTCCAGCACTGCTCAGAGGAACCTACAGTCAAGGGTTGTTTCGCACCAATTCATTTATACAACTTTGCCTGCTTCCTCCTCTGCATCCTTCCTTCCCTTCCAGGCATTTTTACACCTCCTTCTTCTTCTTGATCTGTGTTGTGTTAGCACTTCCAGCTCCAGGCCAAAACAGAGATCAGGTTCCCATGGTGCTAGGCCAGGTACAGACTCATTTTACATAGACATCATAAAAGTGCCAGGCACAAAGCACTGAAAGTCTAAATCAGGGGTCTCAAGCATGTACTTGTGTGACCACCATGACATATTCAGGATGCATGTAATATTCGCTTTCATTAAGAAGAAAACAGCAAGTTTCTAGTCCTCATGGCTGCAAAGAAAATCTTCCAAATCAACTTGAGAAGAAAATGACACAGCGTTGCCTTCCTGAGTCTGCAAGGAGCCTTAAACAATGGCTTGGAGAAGTGTGAACTCCCCTTTCCCCTGTTAATCCCGTTGGGGTGGCAACGAAAGTGATGACACTTTAATGTCAACATTAACTATTGAGCTGCTGGATGGAACAGGAAAGGGGGTGTGAGGGAAGCGCAGGACGGGTGGGTATTCGGAGTTGCCGCAGGGACAGAAATGCAGAATGAGGAAAGGAAGAGACAGAAAGACAGAAAAGAGGAAGAAAAAGGAAGATGGGAAAGAAAATTAAAGAGCAGAAATAGTGTTGGCCCAAAGGAAGGGGTCCATATTTCTCCACTGAGAGACAATGAATGCGACAATGAAGTGCTTAAGGGACAATAGTAACTGAAAAATTAATATAATATAAAGACAGATTCTA
Organism: Dermochelys coriacea; assembly: GCF_009764565.3. NCBI lineage: Eukaryota > Metazoa > Chordata > Testudines > Dermochelyidae > Dermochelys > Dermochelys coriacea. The sequence continues at coordinate 142,791,051 of NC_050071.1, forward strand.
TCCTTGATTTCTCTGTGCAAATCTGCCATGGAGATCAGTGGGTGCTCTGCTGGGCATAGAGGGAGACCTACTTGGACCAATGGACCAAAACTCTTAATGGAATTCAGCCCTCCCCACCCATAGAGACCCAGATGATGTACCCAGTCTAAACAGATCGGACAGACAAGGGGGTGGGGGCGTCAGAAGGGAAGAAGGAATATTACCCCTATTTTACAGATGGGGAGCTAAGGCACGGAGAGGTGAAGTGACTTGCCCACGGACACATGGGGAGTGTGACAGAGTCAAGAATTGACCTCAGACCTGCTGCTGAGTCTTAGGCCAGTCCTTTAGCCAGACAGCCATCCCTGCCCAGCCTAACCAGAGAGCTTGCCCCCCGTCCTGCTAGCTGACAATTCCATGGCATGAAACAGGAGAGCAATCATCAGGATACAGATTACACAGAGACCAGGTCTAAACGGCAAAAGGCCCAATAAAAATTCCAGGATACACTAACCTGTCCCTCATCAATTCTTCAGATCTCATTACCAACTCTTTCCTGCAGTTGTAGGATCAGTGTATGTGGGTGGGCTATGATCGATGCATCTAATGATCTAATGATAACTTGCTAAAGTCAAATTCTGCTCTCACTGATCAGTGGGGATGCATACGGGTATGGGAGAGCAGAAGTCATCCTTTCGAGAGATTAGAGAAGAAAGACACCTTCCCGTCCATACCTCCATCCACTTCCTGGCCAATGCAGGATCAGATCCTATTATATATCCTCCAGGGCTTTGTCCAGTCCAGTTTTAAATAACTCAGCGGATGGGGCTTCCACCATTGCCCCAGGGAAAGGTACGGATATCGCTATTGGAATTTTATTGCTGATTAGAGCTGGCCAAAATTTTTCCAATGATCAGTGTTTCCATTGGAAAATGCCGATTCCGCAGGATGAAAACATTTCATGGGAACGTGTTGATTTTGTTGAGACTTTCGATGAAATCAGGCAGGCAGGTAGGATGGCCTGGTTTCCTACCCTCTCACCCAACCACCTAGAGCTCCTGCTCCCTAGCAAATCTCCAGGCAGCCGCTGTCCATCTCATGGACACATGGGTCCCCAGCTAGGCAACCAGCCAAAAACTTAAAAAAAAATCCATTTTGGTTCTTCCAAAAAACATTTTATTTTAGAATTCCTGTTTCACAGGAAATTTTGCCTTTTCTAGCGTTTTGTTCCAATTTGGAATGAAAAAAAATTCAGAAATGCAAAATGTGCAGTGGGATGTACAATTTCAGTTCCTTCCCAGTTCTATTACAGCTGTTCAGCCCAAACTGTCCTTTTGCTTAATTTCATCACATTAACCTTTATTCTTTGAAGCATTATCAGCAACGGGTTCCCCAGCATGGACCAGTTTTAAGTCAATACGGGAGGTTTTTCTAAAAGCTCAGCTCTAGGAATTATTCCAGAGAAGTTCTATGGCCTGTGTTATGTGGGAGGTCAGACTAGATGATCACAGTGGTTCCTTCTGACCTGGGCAGCCATGAATCTATGAATTCCTCTGTTTCCTCGAAGCGTTCAATGTTTCTAGATAGTCTACCTGCTAGGCGACTCATATGTAGGCCAACATTGTCAAGCTTGGGTACTTAAAGCTCTCAGCTAGTTTATGTCCCAATCGTGGGGTTGCAGGACAGTCTCGAGGCACAACTTAGAGTGGTCAAGGGGTTGTTCTAAATTGGGCTGGCTGCCTATTTCCCAAAGCTAGTCCTGGTAACTGGAGATCAGCCCGACATAAGGGTGCTCTGGCTATGCTTCCCCCCACCCCCCAATTTTCCTCAGCCAAATGGGAGGCTGGAAGGGGGGTAGTGTAAGATCCACTACACCCATCCTACACATCTGGGGATTCACCCCGTTAAGCCAGTTTCCCAGCTGCTTTGTTCAGCCCACGGGGCGTGAAGAAACTGGAGCTGGGATTGGAATCTCTGCAAGCTCCCTGCTTTAGTACCGAGAGAGACTAGAATATGTCTCTGCAATGACACATTTCATTTCTCTTCTGCCTGCGACTGCCGAGGCATCCAGCATTGAGCACAGGCTATTAACTTAACAGCTCAAGAACATTTGCTTTAGTCCAGCCAGAGTCTAAATACAGTTTTATACCCTAAACCCCAAGCCCTCCAAAAGGTACAGCAATCATCTGCAGTTGAAATATGAAAAGGGCTGTGGTTAGAAGGGAGATTCTTGGATGCATCAGTCAGTCACTCTGGAAAAATTACTCCAGAAGGGATTATAGTGGCACGGTTTATGTTTTTTAAACCCAGGATGACGACATTGAAAAAGCAGAGTCAGGGAGCTCTCTGCCATGCAGACTCTGACACAGGGAAGCCACGGAGGAGATGAGGTCAGTCATGACTGTATTCAAAATGGAAACAGGTAAAACAACAGCAGGATTGAATTTTAGTCTCTACAGGTTCTTGTGCTTCACCTAGCCTGGCTGGATGAAAAATAAGAAATATACTTGCTGAATACAGCTGGTCTAGTGGGTCCCTAAGGCCAATGACACACTAATCTCAGCCATATCATTCAGGGGCCATTGGGTATCTTGGCAGCCTCTAACCTGGAGGAGCTGTACTCAAATACTGGGCTAAAATGCAGCCCCAAGGTCAACTCTTGATTCCCATCAAGCAGAGGTAAATTGGGCTTGCTTTGTCCATAGTGCTGGGATGGCGTGTACGCCCTGCTCATCGTGGGCTAGCCAGAGTCATCTAGGCTGGAGGGCACTCATGTAGCCTAAGCCTGCTTAGTGTGGCGCTCTGTCCCTCTCTAACGGCACCTAGCACAGCTAGAGATTGATGTGTTTTACAACCTTAGCTAAGAGCCACATGGCTTTTAGCTCATGCAGAGGAGGCTCGTGCATTTAGCTCCAGAGGTCCCAGGTTCGATCCTGCCCATTACACTCACATAAGCCTTCACACTGATGTATGTGAACCCCTTATGAGCAGCAGCTGCTTCGGAATAACCTCAGGAACATGGGCTAGTCTAGACCAGAAGGTCTGCGGTTAAACCAGACACTGAACCCAGGTCTCCTGAGTCCTAGTCTGGTGCATTATCCACTACAGTAGGCCATCCTTCCTTCCCTGCCACCTCCATCTGCCCTTGGAAAGCTAAGGCCTCCCCAGCCCAGGGGACAGGGCTACCTCTAGCTAACCAGGGCAATGTCACCCACAGTATTTTCCCCACACAAGCAGGGAGCTCAGCTGTTCACATGCTCAGGTGGGAAACAGGACACAGGGACCTAGGTTAGTTATAGTTACATAGCATGGTTCCAGGGTGGGACAGGCCTATTAATGTCATGCACTTCTGGGCTAGTGTTTCAAACACATACCAGGTAGGCAGCATCCGAAGCTCATTCCTAACCCAACAGCTATAGTTCTCTGTTTGCAGGTGCCGATGGGCTCTGTCCAGTTCTGCATAGACAGGTGTCCACATTACAAAGAACCCCATCACCACCAGTCTGCTTGTCAGAACGCTCAGCAGAGGAGGGGCCTGGAGAATGAACTTACCACTCATCCCACAAGACAGGCATGGTACTGCGGTGGCCATTTCAACAGCAGCACTATCTAATGGTTGTCTAGAGTTCCCATCACTGGAGTTTCCAAGGGCATGTCCACACTGCATTGTAAACCTGGCTCAGTGGTTGTCCCAGGCTTGTGGACTCCCGTGTTTCCAAGCCCGCATTTGAAAGTCTACACTGCATTGTAAACCTGGGCTTGTAGTTGCAGGTCCTGGGTGTCACAGCCATGCTAACGCGTCCATATTGCACTATGCAGAACTTCTGACCCAGCTCTGTGGCTTGAGCTGCAGCCACACTGCAAAATGACAGGGCTTGGTCCAGCATCTCAGCAGGACTCGGGTTCTGCCCCACTCTCGTAGGACCGGGGTCCTGAGTGCTTGCTGACCTGAGTGCGACTGATATGTGTACGGACAGAAGGGCTCTTGGGCTCAAACCTGAATCAGAGCCTGGGCTGAGCACTGTAGACGTATGCTCAAGTATTGTTCTGGCAGTTGTCAGCAGGTGGTAGTGTTACACATAATCTTCCAAGTGCTTTTCTTAGTGTGCAAGCAAGGTTTGGTTTTAGGGAAAAGATGCTGGATTGCTGTTAGTTTTGGGTTATGGAAGGTTTTTATGTAGAGGCAGCTTTTGGCAAGGGAGCTGTGGGAGCAGGAGGTGAGCTTGATCGCTGCCATGGGCTCTGATTAGAGTCAATTCTGAGGCCAAGTTGCTTACGGGAGCTGGACTTTGGTGTTGGGCTGAGATTCCTGGAAGAAGGGATTGTCTTGCATGCTGTTTGATCACCTCTGTTCCAGGTTTTATATGTGTAAATAAAACAATTAGAATATACCCAGATTCTGCATCACTGATTTCTCCTGCAACTGGCAAGGCCCAGGGCATCTGCTACTACTCTGCCCAGGGGTGACAGAGGAGTCAGAATGGGCCACTGGCATCAGAAGAAGGGGCAGCAATGTCCGTATTGTCATGTGGATATGCAAGAAATAACATGCTAAGGCAGCGTTTCTCAAACTTGGGGTCCCGACTCAAAAGGGGTTGCAAGGCTATCATGGGGGGGGATGTCGCAAGATCACAAAAAATAGGGTTACCATACATCCAGGTTTTCCCAGCCATGACCTCTTTTTTGGTCCTTATGCATTCTTTTTCCTTGCCTTCAGACCTGGGTGACCGGAGAGCAGAAGCTGCTGGCAGCGGCAACTGGCAGGAGTGCTGTGTTCAGAGCTGGGCGGCCAGAGAGCCGCAGCTGCTGGCCAGCCACCCAGGTCTGAAAGCAGCGCCACCACCACCAGCAGCACAGAAGTAAGGGCAGCATGACATGGTTACTTAGCTCTGTAGGGATTTGCACTGATGCAGCAAAAGCTATGTCCGGTACCAAGAGCAGCGTCGGGGGCTTATCAAAGTCTGGAATATTTTCAAAGGGGGGAACCCAAGAAAAAAAGGTTGAGACCCCCCTGCTCTAGGACTGTTAAGTGGGTACCTTTCACTGGCACTGAGTTTCTTCACTCCAAACTAAAAACATCATTTAGAAATAAACCCAAAGAATATTCACATGTGAAGTAATCTCTGTCCACATTGAAAAACAGACATGCATGGAGGGGAAGCAGAAGTGGGTGGAAGCCTGGGCAGCAATGACCATGAGATGGTCGAGTTCAGGATCCTGACACAGGGAAGAAAGGAGAGCAGCAGAATACGGACCCTGGACTTCAGAAAAGCAGAATTTGACTCCCTCAGGGAACTGATGGGCATACTAAGATGAAGGGAAAAGGAGTCCAGGAGAGCAGGCTGTATTTTAAAGAAGTCTTATTGAAGGTGCAGGAACAAACCATCCCCATGTGCAGAAAGAATAGCAAATATGGCAGGCGACCAGCTCAGCTTAACAGACAAATTTTCGGTGAGCTTAAACTCAAAAAGGAAGCTTACAAGAAGTAGAAATTTGGACAGAAGACTAGGGAGGAGTCTAAAAATATTGCTGAGCATGCAGGGGTGTAAACAGGAAGGCCAAAGCACAACTGGAGTTGCAGCTAGCAAGAGATGTGAAGGGTAACAAGAAGGGTTTCTACAGGTATGTTAGCATCAAGAAGGTGGTCAGGGAAAGTGTGGGACCCTCACTGAATGGAGGAGGCAACCTAGTGACAGAGGATGTAAAAACAGCTGAAGTACTCAATGATTTTTTTGCCTTGGTCTTCACAGACAAGCTCAGCTCTCAGACTGCTGCACTGGGCAGCACAGTATGGGAAGGAGCTGAGCAGCCCTCAGTGGTGAAAGAACAGGTTAAAGACTATTTAGAAAAGCTGGATGAGCACAAGTCCATGGGGATGGATGCAATGCATTGGAGGGTGCTGAGGGTGGCTGATGGGATTGCAGAGCCATTGGCCATTATCTTTGAAAACTCGTGGCAATCGGGGGAGGCCCCAGACGATTGAGAAAAGGCAAATATAGTGCCCATATTTTAAAAAGGGAAGAAAAGAATTCGGGGAACTACAGACTGGTCAGCCTCACTTCAGTCCCTGGAAAAATCATGGAGCAGGTCCTCAAGGAATCCATTTTGAAGCACTTGTGGGAGAGGAAGGTGATCAGGAACAGTCAACATGGATTCACCAAGGGCAAGTCTTGCCTGACCAACCTGTTTGCCTTCTATGATGATAACGGGCTCTGTGGATATGGGGAAAGCGGTGGACATGATATACCTTGACTTTAGCAAAGCTTTTGATACGGTCTCCCACACTATTCTTGCCAGCAAGTTAAAGAAGTATGGATTGGATGAATGGACTATAAGGTGGATAGAAAGCTGGCTGGATCGTCAGGCTCAACGGGTAGTGATCAACGGCTCAATGTCTAGTTGGAAGCTGGTATCAAACGGAGTGCCCCAGGGGTTGGTTCTGTGGCCGGTTTAGTTCAACATCTTCATTAATGATCTGGATGATGGCGTGGATTGCACCCTCAGCAAGTTCGTGGATGACACTAAACTGGGGGGAGAGGTAGATAAGCTGGAGGGTAGGGATAGGGTCCAGAGTGACCTAGACAAATTGGAGGATTGGCCAAAAGAAATCTGATGGGGTTTAGTAAGAACAAGTGCAAAGTCCTGCACTTAGGATGGAAGAATCCCATGCACTGCTACAGGGTGGGGACCAACTGGCTAAGCAGCAGTTCTGCAGAAAAGGACATAGGGATTACAGTGGACGAGAAGCTGGATATGAGTCAACATTGTGCCCTTGTTCCCAAGAAGGCTAACGGCATATTGGGCTGTATTATTAGGAGCATTTCCAGCAGATCGAGGTAAGTGATTATTCCCCTCTATTTGGCCCTGGTGAGGCCACATCTGAAGTACTGTGTCCAGTTTTGGGCCCCCCAACACAGAAAAGATGTGGACAAATTGGAGAGAATCCAGCGGAGGGCAACGAAAATTATTAGGGGGCTGGGGCACATGACTTACGAAGGAAGGCTGAGGGAACTGGGGTTATTTAGTCTGCAGCAGAGAAGAGTTAGGGTTGATTTGATAGCAGCCTTCAACTACCTGAAGGGGGTTTCCAAAGAGGATGGAGCTCGGCTGTTCTCAGTGGTGGCAGATGACAGAACAAGGAGCGATGGTCTCAAGTTGCAGTGCAGGAGGTCTGGCGTGGATATTAGGAAACACTATTTCACTAGGAGGGTGATGAAGAACTGGAATGGGTTACCTAGGGAGGTGGTGGACTCTCCATCCTTAGAGGTTTTTAAAGCCCGGCTTGACAAAGCCCTGGCTGGGATGATTTAATTGGGGTTGCCACAGGACATAAGACAAATGGGAGCCAGGCTCAGAAGTAAAGAGTGATATACACTTAATAGGGGCTATGGAATACATGGTAACAAACGTTATTTGTTTACCCTCCCTGCCAATAAAACCCCAACATGGAAATAATGAATGGAGCTTGCAAATTAGTCAGTAGAAATCACTTAACTCGTAAAAAATTATTAGCCCAGGAATAGAGGTTTGGAGAAAACAGTGAAAAAAGCCAGAGGAACTCTTGTCTTTAGACAAATGTTTTTTACACTTAAATTAATGGGGGTCAGGCAAGGGCATGGAAATAATATACAATAGGGCAGGAGGGTGGGGCGGGAGGGAACCCTTTTTGGAGAAAGCCAAGACAAAATGAAGTTGGATATTGGTCAAATAAGTATTGCAATATTGTCAAGAAACCTGCCTCATTAGGCCAAATCCATTGCAGAATAAATATGGAGAGTATTTTGAAGTTAAAATATAACACAAGTGGGAGAAGCTAAGTAATTGCAAGTCTAATACAGTACAAAAAAAATTCTGGTTATAACAATATCACAATCTGGTGACATATTAAACTGCTGCACAGTGGTGTGAATCACAGATTTCTAAAGACAGATTAATTGAAAGAGATAATATATAAGAGGGAACCAGCTTCTGTTAGTGAGACACAAGCTTTGGAGTTACACAAAGCTCTTCTTCAAGTCTGGGAAAGGTACTCTGAGTGTCACAGCTAAATACAAGGTAAAACAGATAGTTTAGCATAAGTAGATAGCACATATTCTAAGGGACCATTCAAGGTGAAGTGGCCTTGTAACACCCCAGTAGTCATAGGACAAAAAGTCTATACATCAACATCCCTCACAATGACAGTGTAGTGGCCTGCCTCCAATATTTACAAGATAATGGACAACCCTTAGATATAAACCCCATACACATCACCAAACTCATCCATTTCATCCTCACCCATAACAATTTCACATTCAACAAACATTTTGTCCAAACCATGGCAACGACCATGGGTATTAGGATGGCTCCCCAATATACCAGCTTCCTCATGGGCCACTTTGAAGAAGAATTTTTGGACAAATGCACCACAAAACCAATGATATACCTGAGATACAGCAATGATATTTTCATTCTCTGGACAGATGTCTTAAACGTCCCATAGTTTTCCACCACAACTTTAACTACCACCACGCACTTCAAACTCTTCTGACAACACTTCCGCACCAGCATCAACTTCCTGGATACAATGATCAGCTTCAACAATGGAACCCTACAGACAGCCAAATACAAGAGACCCCCAGATCATCACACTTACCTTCAGAGATCCAGCAACCACCCCAAACTCACCAGGAAACCTGTTTTCTGCAGCCAGATACTCAGATATCAAGAATGTGCTCCGAGGAGAAAGTTCGGGATACAGACCTTAACATACTCAAAATTGCCTTTATCAAACAAGGATGCTCCACCACAGAAGTAGATCACATCACAGAATGGTCCAAATACCCGAGAGAACCTGCTTCAATACAGAAATAAAACCCCCTCTGACCGCACAAGTCTAGTTGTCACCTACCACCCCACACTAGAACCCATACAGGGTATCATCAAACAACTACAACTCATACTCGACGGGGACCCCACCCTGAAAGAAATCTTTCCTGAACCCCCTCCTCTGGACTTCAAAGAACCCCCGCAACCTCTCTAAGTCTCATCAGCAGAAGCCAACTCCCCACAGACCAAGACTCACCAACTCAAATCAGCAGCACACCCTAGAACAACAGATGCAAAACCTATATCTCGCCTGCTAGTGATGAACACCCCCCACGACACCCCTTCAAGATCATGGGACTGTCCAACACATAACTATCATAACATGTGGGGTACCTCATCCAGTGCATTAAATGCCCCAATAGCAACTACATGGGTGAAATCAGACTATCACTATGCTCTTGAATGAACTTGCACAGAAAAATGATAAAAGACAAAAACACCCCATCACCTGTGGGCGAACACTTTTCACAAAGCCATCACTTCACATCTGACCCGTCAGTTCCTGACCCTCAGAGGAAACCTGCACAACACTTTCAAAAGACGAGCCTGGGAGCTTAAATTAAATAACTTTGCTAGACACAAAAAATCGTGGTCTTAATAAAGACACCCTGTAACCCACTAACCCCCCTTTTAGTCCTTGCATAATGACAGGTTTCAGAGTAGCAGCCGTGTTAGTACTTGTGGCACCTTAGAGACTAACAAATTTATTAGAGCATAAGCTTTCGTGAGCTACAGCTCACTTCATCGGATGCCATAAGTCCTCCTTTCCTTTTAGTCCTATGACTATAGGGGCGTTAACGGGCCACTTCACCTTGAATGGTCTCAGAATATGTGCTAACTACTTCGGCTAAACAATCTGTTCCACCTTGCATTTAGTGGTGACACTCGCAGTACCTTTCCCAGAGCTGAAGAAAAACTCTGAGTGGCTCGAAAGCTTGTCTCTCTGGCCCAGTAGAAGATATAACCACACCCACCTTGTCTCTCTATAATCCTGGGACCAACACGGCCAGAGCAACACTGCATACAAGGGGATTAGGTAGCATTTTCAAAAGCTGCTATGAGACTTAAAAGCCGAAGTCCCATTTTCAGAAGTGATGGAAGGTTCGTCTCTGAGGTGCCACAAGGACTCCTGTTCTTTTTGCAGATACAGACTGACATGGCGGCTGCTCTGAAACAGCTCCTCAGCGACAGTTAAGGTGCCCAACTCTGGGCCTAGGCATGTAGGAGCAGATGTCTCGCAGCACGTCAACAGAACTTAAGCTTTTAGCTGCCGAACTCACCTCTGAAAATGGGACTTTCGGCACCGTTGTCCCTTTGTCATCAGGAACAAAGTTATGGAAAATAGTCAGATTTTTATCTTTTACTCTAAGGTACTTAGAGGTACTTTTAAAGGGCAGCAGAAGGGAACAGTGGGTAGCGCATTAAACTGTGAATCAGGAGATCTCTGTCCCATTCCAGGCTCTACCACCGTCCTGCTGCGTGACCCTAGGCAAGTCACTTCACCGCTCTGTGACTCAGTTTCCCCTCCCGCCTTTTGTCTATTTAGATCATCAGGGCAGAGACTACGTCTTCCCACCTGCATGTAAAGTCTAGCACAATGAGGCTGCAGTCTCAACTGGGGCCATCAGAATTTTGTATTTAGATAAAAATTAGATACAGAATCAGTCTCACAGGACTCTTAACAACAGTAGAAGCAGGACTGAGTCTTCTCACGTGAGGAAAAACTGCTATTGACCTTAAAATGGGAGTTATTTCTGAGTAAGGAATATGAAACTGAGCTCTGTGTGTGTGTGTGCGTGCACACGCACTCATGCAGAGTATCAAGTTTGCCATTCCCTTCCAGTTGTCATTTGGAAATACAGTAGAGTCAGAACATATCTGAATTTATACTAAACCCTACTAAATTGCACATGTGGGTGCTCAAATCCCATACTGAAAACTGAACTGAGGGGAAAATCATGCGCTGGGAAGGGAGAAGGCTGGATAATTATTTAATATTTCATACTCCTAATTTTGTTAGATGGGAGGCAAGCTTTTTTTCCTCCCTCCTTCTTTCCCAAAGGTCAGACGCGGGGCATGGGAAACAGAGCGAAGGTGGGAATTATCTCAAGCTGCCTTGTGAGCAAATTTACCCAATAATTTACTTTGTAACAGGTATTTATGGAGCAGCAGGAACTGGCATCTAGGCCAGAAAATGGGCCAAATTCCCAGGGTATCCAGCTGTGATTTTTTTTTCACAAGCTATGACTCTTCAGAGGCAGGGAGGAAAAAATACCCCTCCAAACCCTATATTACCATGTGCAATTAAAGGGAAAGGTGGATACCAGTTCCCCTGGCTGGTGCAGCCTGTCTCGGCTGGGTCTGGCCTTTTATATGCAACCTCAATTACCTTGAAAGTGCATTCTTTTGGAAAAAAGGAAAATTGCAAGCAGACCTCTCAAAGGTTGGGGCTGGTTTGAAACACAGGGCCTCACCAGTGACTGCCTACTGTACCCAGAGACACAGCTGCCTTGTAGCCTGGCTTTAAATTAAAGCCAGGCTTTGCCTTTCGTTTTCAGCTGAAGTCCCCACCGCAAATCGACAAGCAGTGCGCTTTGCCAACAACTGTAAATAATGTTGCTAATAAACATTTGCCAGGAAGGAATAAACAGAGAAGGAGGTGGGGTGTCTCAGAGCAGGGGCACCATCCCACCAGCTGGGACAGACTCTCCCCCTCTGTTAACAATATATATGAACAAAATTATTGTTCCTGCTAATTTCCTTGGACGTCTGAAACCAGAAGCTAAGAGTCCACCGTATAAACTGCCCAATCCAGTGAAGTGCTGAGTAGCCCTGGTTGCTGTTGATTTTACTCGCACTGGTCTTGTGGTGAAAGACCACTGGAGCATTCAGAAGGTATGGGTTCAATTCCCTGCTCTGACAAAAGTTTCCTGTGGGACCTTAGGCGGTTCACTGAATTGCCTCAGTTTCTGTCTTCTGCTTATATGTTTGTTCCTTTCCTACTGCCCTTTGTCTATTTACACTGTAAGCTGTGCGAGGCAGGGAGTGTTTCTCACTGTGTTTATACAGCACCGAGAACAATGGGGCCCTGTTTTTGGTTGGGACTTCTAGGGTATGTCTACACAGCACGCTAAGCCTGTGCTCTGACTCAGGTCTGATCTGAAGCCCCCTTTCCGTCCACACACAAATCAGTCTGGCTCAGGTCAGAAAGCACTCAGGACCATGTTAAGCAGCTGGATCAGAGCCTTGTCCTGTTGTGTCTTGGGTCCAAGCCCTGTCATTTTGCTGTGTAGATGCAGCTCAAGCCACAGATCCAAGTCAGAAGGTCTGCACAGTGCAGTATGGACGTGTTAGCATGGCTGGGAAACCCACGTCCAGCAACTGTAAACCCATGTTTACAATGCAGGGTGGTCACTCAAGCACAGACTTGGAAACACCAAATCCACAAGGCTGGGTCCCACAGATCTGGGTTTACAATGGCATGGAGACATACTCCTAGGTACCAATAGTAGAGCTCAAAGCACTTTCCGTTGAATGGTATCACCACCACCCCCATTTTGCAGATAGAGAAACTGAGGCACAAATTGGTTGAGGGCCAAACTTTTCAAAAGTAGCCTCTGATTCTGCACCCCCCTAAAAACCCCACTTATGAATATGTTAGCCTACATGAGTACAAAACCCAGCCCTCCTGAGTATCTCTGGGCACCACAAAGAGGTGTCTAGGCTAGGCCTGCAATTACCAAGCCTGGGGAAATCTGCTCAAAACAATAGGCAGCAAGGCAAATCACTGGGACTGCCCTAAAACAGGTGTAAGAATGAGATGCACTCCATGGCGTCCGAAGCCAGCGGAAGTTGGGGGGTTCCGGGAGGGAGCTCACAGACCATCAGCTCCTGGCAGGGAGCTGTCAATGTTTAACGATTTCTAATGCACTGTCAGTGCTGATCATTCTGGTGTCTTCCAACTAGCAGCTATGCGAAGTGCTGAGCACAGCCACACAGCAATGGTCACAGGGCACGCTGCACTGTAACCCAGAAGGAAGCCCACTCTTGTTCAAGGAGTGCAGGGACTTGTTGCTAAGCTTGCTTGGCTGCGAAGTAACTTTGAGCGTGAGCTACTAACCCATCCCTGAGTTCCTTCTGAAGTAGCTGTTGTTAATCCCTTGTGCAATTGCCCCCCTATCTCAGGCATTCCTTTCAGTCTCTATGCTGGTCTCACATCTTTACCATGAGATTTAACACAGCAAATCTGTGTTTTCTAGAGTGGACTCTGTTGCAAGCCGGTCCAGAACATCCCTATGCCGTGTACATTGCTAATTCCTTCAGGCTTCTGAACCCTGGGGTTCCTGCTGAGTAGCCTCGCCTCGCATTGGCTCCCATGCAACGTTTCATCAATGAGTGAAAAAGAATGGGCTTGTGAGTAAGACATTGGCCAGAACAGCAGGGTTTTCCCTTACCACCTCTGCCACAGACTCCGTCTGTGACCTTGGGTGCATCACTTAGACACAGATCCAGGGTCGCACAGAGGTTTTGGGCGCAAAATCTCAAACTGAGGCCCACCACCCTTCCAAAAAAATTACCATGAGGACGAAAGAGCAACTGGGCCAAGCCCTCCACAGGGGCGCTGCAATTCCATGTGCCTGTCCCAATGCTACTTACTCAAATTCCACAGGTTTGGGGTCCCGTGCAAACAGGGGGCCTGGGGCAAACTGCTCCCCTCCCCTACCAGTGGCCCGGCCCAGACACTCAAAAGTATACAGCTACCTAACTCCCACTGAAAGCAGGAGAAGTGAGGTTCAGAATGGGCATATTCCCTGTACATTTCCAGCCATACCAAGGGGTATGTGGTATTGTGGTGATGGAGGCCATATAAGGACCTTAGTAGATAGACAGTGCTGCTCTTAATAGAGATAGGCCCTCTTTGTACTGAATATAAAGGTAATGTTTAACAAGGCTGCTGAGTCCAGATAGACCCTGTGGTTCTCTCTAGCTCCCAATCTCTGCTACTTAATGTTTCCTTCCCAGGATCTCCCTAAGACCTGGCCATACACGAAGCAGTCCTGCAATGAGCTACTGACCAACCTATGGGTTCTATGGATTTAAATTAGCAGAGGGAGGGAACAGTTAGTGACCTCAAACCAGGTTTATGAATCCGTAAAGTCGTTTTAGAGGAGTCCTTTAGGTTCATCCTCTCTGGGGCGAACTGTCAATTGATGTCTAGGTAGGAGTGAGATGTTTTTGGAAGTTTTGAAAAGACTTTTTCCCGGACTGTGCTGTTAATTCACTCTCTAGATGGAATTCAGCTAGGGGAACACAGTATTTCTAGCTGGCTTGTCATTACTCCGGATACAGTTATTGCTTGTCACTACATGGTTGGGTCGATAATTCAGGGGGTTGTGCATCCCAGGTGCACATTCACAGATCCCGTTAACATTAAGTGTGCATTCAGAAGCCTTGATTAGAAGGTCTGCTCCAATGTCTCTGACCCGTCCATTCCGAGGAAACCTCTTTGTTTTTTCAGCAGACAAGGGTTCTGCTCTGTGCCATTTTCCCCATTCCTCTGGCAGCTTTCAGAAAATCACAGAATCTGAATGGCTGCTGGATTTTCATTCTCATTTCTGGGACAACCAATTTGCAAAGAGAACAGAAGAACCCATGATATCCTGTCTTGGATGCTGCTGGTTGGGGGGGTTCTACATTACCAGCTCCAAAAGCTTTATTGCTATCAGAGCTGGGGGTAAAATACTGCCAGGGGGTTGGGTGTTTTTCTGAAAATCATAATTTGCATTTGACTGTGCTCGAGCCCCTTTTGTGTTCACTTTCCAAGGGTTTGTTGGCAAGACTGTTTGTGGACCCATAAGAGAAAATATTGTCCAAGAGCAAATGTCTGAGTTTGTAACCCATCAGTCTAGGTACTCACACAGCACCAGCCACTGTAGGATGTGGACAATACCCAACTATGAAGTAGGGGAGGTCTCAGGACCTCCATTGTACAGATTAGGAACCGAGGCACATAGACACTGGATGATCTGCCTAAGGGCAGGTGGGAGGCCTATTAATAGAAATCTGTCTACTGAGGCCCTCTTCAATGTCTTAACTACAAGATCATCCTTCCACACCCACAGCCAGAATGACAATATGCCCGACACCTATTTACGGTCATCCAATCCAGAAATATCACATAACATGGGACCTGTTAAATATATCCAATCATAAGTAACCAATGCAGCTCCAGTAACAAACATTAGATAATTATATGGACAATCAACCAAGTATTAAGTGCAGGTATTCAGAGAATCGTTCAGGGGAAATGCAATGTGCAAACAGAAGATATTATATTAACCCACTAAACTATTTGCTACAAATTGTTCCTTAGGCCATGTCTACACTACCGTGGTAAGTCAACCTACGCTACACAACTCCAGCTGCGTGAATACTGTAGCTGGAGTTGATGTACCTTAGGTCGAGTTATCGGTGGGTCTACACCATGGGGGGTTGACAGGAGAAAATCTCCCATTGTTTTACCTTACTCTTCTCATCGGGGTAGAGTACAGGGGACGCCTGCAGAGCAATCTGCAGTCAATTTGGCTGGTCTTTACTAGATCCGCTAAATCGCCTGCCAGGGGATCGATCTCAGAATGTCGATCCCCACAGTAGTGTAGACCTGCCCTCAGTCTTGTGTTTATACCCCTTGTCATTGTCCTTCCTCTGCTCAGGAATTCACAGAAAGCTCTTTGGGAAGGAAACAAGATACACTCTATAGGTGCAGCACGTACCTATCGGATCTGACACTGAGGGCCTTGTAAATACCCAGAACATTATCAATTGGTTGAGATATTTATACTGTGGTCATCAATATGGGGTTATGAGCTGGGTGAAAGCTTGTTATGGGTTAAAAGCCCATTGACAATGGAAGGTGTGAACTCGCCCGTCAATTAACATAGCTGTAAGCATAAGCCCCACTTAACACAAAAGGTGTGTGTGAAAACTTTCCAGGAGCTTTTGGCTGAATGTTGTTGAGGTGTGTGGGGGAAGGGAGAGAGCTCACAGAAAATGAGGCCATGTCCACACTACAAAATTATGTTGACCTAACATCAGCATACAGCCACCGCAGTTATTAAATCACTTATGGGTGTGTGTAACCCATGCCTGCTTGGTGTGGCACTCTGTTCCCCTCTCGTGGCACCTTGACCACCTAGAGATTGGTGAGTCTGCGACAGCCTTGGTTAAGAGCCACGTGGCTTTTAGCTCATGCAGTAGAGTCTCATTCGTTAAGCTTCAGAAGTCCCAGGTTCAATCCTTCACGCCGATGACCGGGGTCTGTTGGCATTACATAGGCACACTTAGCTCCTTATGTCAGTGGGATATGTCCTCACCAACAGCACTTGTATCAAATGCACCATCAGTGTGGGGCATTGTGGGATGGCTCCTGAAAGCCAGTAACAGTCAATATAAGCAACAGAGTATCTACACTGACACTATGTCAACCTAGCCACATCGACCATGACTCTGTGCCGCTTGGGGTGGTGGTGTTATTAAGTCGGCATAAAGAGGCACTTATGTCATCAGGAGCCAAATTTAAGTGAAGACTCTTCCACAGCTAGGTCAGCGCAAGGCAGCTTATGTTGACCTAACTGTGTAGTGTAGGCCAGGTCTGAGGTCCAACAAGAATCGAAGGAGTGAGAGGCAGCCCAAAGCAGCAGTCAGGGTGTGGCTGACCCTGGAAAAGACCTGGGGAGAGGTTTTTGGGTCAAGGGGGCAGGCTGAAGAGTGTGGCTGGTGCTGCGAGCAAAAGATTTGATTTGATTCCTTCTGCATTCAGAGACACAGGACTTTGGTGCATTCTTTGTTAATTTACAGAATTCAAAGGAATTCCAGATTACCACCAATTTCTACTCCCAACTGGAACGCCCGCAGGGCCCCAAACTTTGCCTAGTTGCTCGGGTCAAAAAGGGGCCACAAGAGTAACAAGCTACAGGGCTTCTCTAAAACAATCTGTCTGCGATGGGATTCGGCCTAGAGACAGATGGACCTTCAAAGGATCTGAGCTCACCTTCCAAGAAGCACCCGAATGTTCAGAGGCTTCTCTGGCCGCCTCCGATTAGCATACGTGGGGGCTAGAAATCTCAGGAGAAGAAGGGTGTTTTTTCTCAGATCCTTCCTTGTTCTGTTGAACCCCAGGGTCCTTCTGGGAAACATGAGCAAAATAAATAGGGAAGGTTGAACAGCTCCAGCCTGGATGTGGGATAATATGGGGCATCTGGATGTGTTCTGAGCTGGTGTGGGGACAGCTGTTTTATGTACAGCTGGCAAGTGGGGCATGTCACCCCTTTGCTGGAACCAATTGTCATTAGATTTTTATATATAAATATAAAACTGAAGTCTGCTTGGCACCGTGCTCCTCCCGGTTTCCCCTCCCAGCCCAGCCTCCACTGCTTATGCAGACATTCAGACGGCTGAAAAATAGACCCAGCTAGTGCCACTGTAATGAAAGATGCACTACTCAGGCAAAGAGTGAAAAGCACTTTCCAAAGATGGAGAAGTGTTGCTAGGTCTTTGCCCAGATTGGGGAAACTGAGGCACAGCCAGGGTAAGTGACTCGTCAAAGGTCAGTGGTCCCCATTACAATAGGATCTAAGCACCTCACGATTTTTACCATTGTTACCCTCATACACCCCCTCCTGTGAAGTTAGATAGTGCTGTTATCTGCACTTTACAGATGGTGAAGTGAGGCGCAGTAAGACAAAGCTGCTCTCTTCAACTGAAATCAGAGCCCCAACCAGGGCATTGTGCTGGTTTAACTCATCTGGTTTCAGTACTCTCCTTTAGGTAAGAAGGCACACCTCTCAGGGTGGACAAGGCCTATGTTGAGTCAAACACCATACTTGGGTAGTAGGGAGGTATTGAGGGGAAATTGAGGCAGAGTGGCTAGAACACATTTTTCAAACGTAGAGGCCTAAATTAGTCATCTAGTTAAGTGGCCTGTTTTTTTCAGAGGTGCCAAGCATTGACTAGTCAATGGGCAGGAGGTCAGCACTGCTTTAAATCAGGCTACCTATTTGGGTACCGGAGGATGGATGTGGGAACCTAACTCTGGGCACACTGGTTTGAAATTTTTGCCCTAAGAGGCTCACCAAAGAGCACACAGAGAGTCAGGACCCTCACTCCCACTTCCAGAGAAAAACTGTGAGTTACTGAGCATACAACTTGAAGTCACCCCATTGAGCGAGCCTGGGTGTAAATTTCTAACCAGTAAGGTAGAGGAAGGCTGGGCAAGTGGGGTAATTAACCACTGGAACAACTTACCAAGAGTCGTGGTGGATTTTCTATCATGGGCGATTTTTAAATCAAGACCTGGTGATTTTTTAAAAGATCTGTCCTGGTTCAAACAGGAATTAATTCAGGGAAGTCCCATGGCCTCTGTTGTGCAGATCAGGTTAGATGATCATAGCGGTCCCTTCTGGTTTTATAAAATAATCTACTAATTAGTCTCCATGAGCCCTATTTCCCCATCTCCCAGCAAGCTTGGGAGGGTAACTATATTAGCACTTGTGAGGTGCGCAGAGCCCATCGGAATGGGAGCCAGGTAAGTACCGTAGATAGACAGGGCTGCTGTTGGGTTTGCCAACTGACAGAAGACGCTACAGAGGACTTGTCCAGCAAACGTCCTCACCCTTGTGCAATTGGTGGCTGGGCTGAGTGCAGCCGAAGCGCAAACCAGGTCGCTCGCCGTGCTCGAAGCTCTTCCGGAGCCCTGGATCTGTGAATACTTGCTCGTCTCATCACCAAACCATCATCAATCCCCCCTTTTTTTTTTAAGGGGTAGGGATGGAGCATTTCTCTCTTTTCACTTCGAGCCAATTCAAGTGCAACTCAGAGTGCAGACGCCTCGGGGCCTGGCGAGGGGCTACGAAGCCTTGAGCAAAAACCATCACCGTCCACTGGCTGGCCTATGTGAAACAGGCTGGAAGAGCAAGGGCCTGGCTCCCCAGACTCTGCATCAGAAAATCCACCTGGCTAATACTGCTTGAGTTCTCAGCCGCGACAGAAGACTGAATGGGCCCCTGACATGGAACCACATGAGGCCTTTTGCGGATCCAGATTGCCATCCACTGGCTGGGCCCCACGGGGAAAAGCTTGCCCCCTGCCTCTGTCATTTGTAACACAGTCACACCTCGAGGCCCCAACCACCGTGGTAGGCTCTGTATAAACACACAGTAAGAAACAGATTCTCCTGTGTACTCTTACCAATGAAACAGACAAGAGTGAGAGGGGAAAAAGAGACCTAGAAAAGGGAAGTGACTTGCCCAGGGCCGCGGAGCAGAGAATTCCAGGAGTGCATCTAGCTACAGTACTGGTCTGCAGCCCTCACCATGGTATCTGCAGACCCGTACAGACCTGCAATTATTCCCATTGTACAGATGGGAAACTAAGGCACAGAGGCTCAGGCCCAGATTTTTTAAAGCTATGGAGGCCCCGAACTCCCAATGGCCCCAAGAAATGTGCCCAAGATCACACCGAAAATCTATAGCAAAACAGGCTAATGCCCTACCCACTGGATGATCCTTTCTTTCCAGCCTGAATCTCCAGCTGGTGCTCTAGCCAAGGGACCCCCTGCCTCCTCATTCCTGACGGTGTCTCTCCCACAGCTAAAGCAAAGCTCCTCATTCTCCTGGGATGCCAATCCAGCCAATTCCAGAAGCACCATGATGATGGTGAAGGTCAGCACACGGCCAGTAGCCACAACATCCATCATCACTGCCTCAGGCTCCCCAAGGCTACCTTCGAGAGGTACCCCAGGTCCCGACAGGGGGAAGTTAAAGGTCATTGCTGCAGTGGGGCTGTCGGGTAAAGGAAAGGAAGCGAGGGAGGTTACCCAGAGGGCCTGGCCCTAGCTTAACTCATTCCTGATGGCTTGCTGTTAGAAAACAGGGCTCTGCAATAAGGGAGAACAATACGCTTAAGGTCTAGCCAATAAAAGGTTACGAGCCATGCCTCAGAGCCTGGCAACAATATCACATTTGATCGTAACCCACGGATGCCTTGTAAATCATTATTTGAGAACCCACCGCCTGTGCGTGGCGCATGTTTTTATTTAGGACCTTGTGCTGTCTCAGACGTATATAGCACTGGGATCAGGTGGTGAGATGTTTGATTTGGGGCCCTTCTGTAACTTGGACTGTACACTGAATGGCAAGACATACAAGGGGATGTTGCATGGGAGGGGTTGATGCATGAGCTACCTTTGCCTCTTGGGAAGAAGGGTGCAGTGCGTGAAAGTGGGGCTATGTATGTCGCCATCAAGTTGTGCTGCCTTTGTTTCCCATGTACCGTGACTTCAACGCGGCTGTGCGCAGGGCCATCAGGCATTTTGTTCTTGGGGTCATTGCAGCTGCAGCATTGACCAAAAAAGTACCACCCTGGCTAAGCAACAAAGTTGAAGAGGCAGAGAGAGGCAAAAAGGCATCCTTTAAAAATTGGAAGTCAGATCCTACTGAGGAAAATAGACAGGAGCATAAACTCTGGCAAGGTGAGTGTGAAAGTATAATGGGGCAGGCCAAAAAAGAATTTGAAGAGCAACTAGCAAAAGACTCAAAAACTAACAGAAAAAAAAATTAAGTACATCAGAAGCAGGAAACCTGCTGAACTATCAGTGGGGCCAGGGGATGATCCAAGTGCTAAAGGGGACAAGGCCGTTGTGGAGAAGCTATATGAATTCTGTACATCAGTCTTCACTGCAGAGGATGTGAGGGAGATTCCCAAACCTGGGCTATTCTTTTTAGGTAACAAATCTGAGGAACTGTCCGAAACTGAGGTGTCATTAGAGGACGTTTTGGAACAAATTGATAAATTAAACAGTAATAAGTCACCGGGAACAGATGGTATTCTCTCAAGAGTTCTGAAGGAACTCAAATAAGAAATTGGAAAACTACTAACTGTGGTATGTAACCCATCATTTAAATCAGCTTCTTTACCAGATGACTGGAGGATAGCTAATATGACACCAATTTTTAAGAAAGTCTCTAGTTGTGATACTGGCAATTACAGGCCGATAAGCCTAATTTCAGTATAAGGCAAATTGGCTGAAGCTATACTAAAGAACAGAATTATCAGATACATCGTAAACATGATTTGTTGGGGAAGAGTCAACACAGCTTTTGTAAAAGGAACACGTCTCACCAATCGATTAGAATTCTTTGAGGGAGTCAACAAACATATGGACAAGGGTGATCCAGTGGCTATAGTGTACTTGGACTTTCAGAAAACGTTTACCCAAGTCCCTCACCAAAGGCAAAGAAAACAGTCATGGGATAAGAGGGAAGGTCCTCTCATGGATCAGTAACAGGTTAAAAGACAGGAAACAAAGAATAGGAATAAATAGTTTTCACAAGGGAGAGAGGTAAATGTGGTGTCCCCCAAGGGTCTGTACTGGGACCTGTTTTGTTCAACATATTCATAAATTATCTGAGAAAAGGGGCTGAACAGTGAGGTGGCAAAATTTGCAGCCAATACAAAATTACTCAAGATAATTAAGTCCAAAGCAGAAAGCGGATGTATTGTTTCTTGACTTTAGCAAAGCTTTTGACACGGTCTCCCACAGCATTCTTGTCAGCAAGTTAAGGAAGTATGGGCTGGATGAATGCACTATAAGGTGGGTAGAAAGCTGGCTAGATTGTCGGGCTCAACGGGTAGTGATCAATGGCTCCATGTCTAGTTGGCAGCCGGTGTCAAGTGGAGTGCCCCAGGGGTCGGTCCTGGGGCCCGTTTTGTTCAATATCTTCATAAATGATCTGGAGGATGGTGTGGATTGCACTCTCAGCAAATTTGCGGATGATACTAAACTGGGAGGAGTGGTAGATACGCTGGAGGGGAGGGATAGGATACAGAAGGACCTAGACAAATTGGAAGATTGGGCCAAAAGAAATCTAATGAGGTTCAATAGGATAAGTGCAGGGTCCTGCACTTAGGATGGAAGAATCCAATGCACCGCTACAGACTAGGGACCGAATGGCTCGGCAGCAGTTCTGCGGAAAAGGACCTAGGGGTGACAGTGGACGAGAAGCTGGATATGAGTCAGCAGTGTGCCCTTGTTGCCAAGAAGGCCAATGGCATTTTGGGATGTATAAGTAGGGGCATAGCGAGCAGATCGAGGGACGTGATCGTTCCCCTCTATTCGACACTGGTGAGGCCTCATCTGGAGTACTGTGTCCAGTTTTGGGCCCCACACTACAAGAAGGATGTGGATAAATTGGAAAGAGTACAGCGAAGGGCAACAAAAATGATTAGGGGTCTAGAGCACATGACTTATGAGGAGAGGCTGAGGGAGCTGGGATTGTTTAGTCTGCAGAAGAGAAGAATGAGGGGGGATTTGATAGCTGCTTTCAACTACCTGAAAGGGGGTTTCAAAGAGGATGGCTCTAGACTGTTCTCAATGGTAGCAGATGACAGAACGAGGAGTAATGGTCTCAAGTTGCAATGGGGGAGGTTTAGATTGGATATTAGGAAAACTTTTTCACTAAGAGGGTGGTGAAACACTGGAATGCGTTACCTAGGGAGGTGGTAGAATCTCCTTCCTTAGAGGTTTTTAAGGTCAGGCTTGACAAAGCCCTGGCTAGGATGATTTAACTGGGACTTGGTCCTGCTTTGAGCAGGGGGTTGGACTAGATGACCTTCTGGGGTCCCTTCCAACCCTGATATTCTATGATTCTATGATTCTATGAAAGCAAGGAATTACAAAAGAATCTCACAAAACTAGGCAACAAAATGGCAGATGAAATTTAGTGTTAAGAATGCACATTGGAAAACATTACCCCAACTAGACATACAAAATGATGGGGTCTAAATTAGCTGTTACCACTCAAGAAAGAGACCTTGGAGTTATTGTGGATAGTTCTCTGGAAACATCCACTCAATGTGCAACGGCCATCAAAAAAGAGAACAGAATGTTAGGAACCATTAGGAAAAGGATAGAAAATAAGACCATAAATAACATAATGCCACTACATAAATCCATGGTATGCCCACATCTCGAATATTGTGTGTGCAGTTCTGGTCTCCCCATCTCAAAAAAAGCTATATTAGAATTGGAAAACGTGCAGAGAAGGGCAACAAAAATGATGAGGGGGATGGAACAGCTTCCATGTGAGGAGAGATTCAAAAGACTGGGACTTTTCAGCTTGGCATAGAGATAAGGAAGGCGGGACATGATCCAGGTCTATAAAATCGTGACTGGGGTGGAGAAAGTGACTAAGGACGTATTATTTACTCCTTCACATAACACAAGAACTAGGGATCACCCAATGACATTAATAGGCAGCAGGTTTAAAACAAACAAAAGGAAGTATTTCTTCACAAAACACACAGTTAACCGGTGGAACTCATTGCCAGGGGATGCTGTGAAGGCCAAGACTATAACAGGGTTCAAACAAGAATTAGATAAGTTCATGGAGGATAGGTCCATCAAGCCAAGATGATCAGGGATGCAACGCCATGCTCTGGATATCCCCAGCTGAGTGACAGAAGTTCCCTGATCTGTTCATTCCCTCTGAAGCACTTGGTATTGGCCACTGTCAGAAGACAGGAGACATCTACTGGGCTAGATGGACCATTGGTCTAACCCAATATGGTCATTCTTATATTAGACACACATGCACACACAGGTACACATACACACAGTGCTCTTGTGTTCTCACACACTGTTCACTTTAAGTTAAAATGAAAGTCTTTCAGACTTAGAGTTTATGGTCACTCTACATGTGAAAAAATATAACACCTGGTTCCTACCTGGCGACTGGAGTAATATTTGACTCTTGATAACATGCACACCCAAGGACTTTCAAGCACCTTACAAACATTAATGACTCCATCTTTTAATGTGGCTAGCCCTCAGGATTGTGACAATTTCACTGAAAATGTGAACCAATTATAAGCGGATGCAGTGAAGCTTGCCTGAGTTTGCAAATAGCCTGGAACAAAACACTGAGAGCTGCGAACTGCCCCATTTATCTCAATGGGGCATTAACACAAAAAAACCTCTAATGATGATTATTCAGATGTCAACACCATCATAGATTTAGCAGGTTATGCCTCCCTAGGTAGCTCAAGCTGTCTCCCATACCACTCTAGAGCCCAAAACATCTGTCACTCTCCAGCCCTTCTCCCAGTACAACAGTTACAAGACCGTTGAGCCATTTCCATTAAAAGCGATATTCTACAATAACAAGACACTTAGGTAGCAGGGGTCCATGGTGCCAAATGGCCACGGCCACATCGCACGGCTTAATTCCCGGTGTCCCAAAGCTCTGCGGGATCCTTACTGATCTGGTGCAGCCAGGTTAACACAGATGACTGTGGTTGTGCAGTGTCCTCTTCTGACCTCAGGTCCAATCTCCAGGGGTTGATATGTGGGGACTTTATCTCCGAATCGGGCTATATGACCAACAAGTGCCAGCCGATGGTAACTGATGATGCCTTCAATCCCTTGAGGCCAGTTCTCAATAATATATCCCTATGAGTGATCAAATCAAACCATCTTATGCCCAGTAGTTGTCACCAGCAACACATATGAAATGCCTCCAGCCTCCTGATGTCTTGTTTAAGTAGCAGCCATTTTCAAATTCATATAAGAGGATCAGAAGTACACAGGTTTGATAGCTCCCTGTTTGTGTATATAATTTCCCCTTCTTTTGGCTCCAGACCCTGGGCAGGTCCTTCATGCCTGAGGCTGCTAAACCAATTCTCCCTAAGCTGTTTGACTGGCTGAACCCATGTGATGACAATTTACTGCCTGGATAGATGAAATCATCCACTACTTCTACAATTTGTTGAGCAGCACAGACCCCTTGTATCACAGTTTCGGGGCTGACCCTCTGGATTTTTGTTTTGTCCAAGAAACCCTTAGCCTACGGCCTACTCCTACATGGTGGACGCTCTTTAATGCATCTTTAAGGTCATTTGCATCCGGGCTAAAGAAGACAATGTCATCTGCATAATCTAGGTTGATAAAAGAGGTTGAAGGGACAGTTAGCCCGGTCTTTGTGGAGATGTGTTCCAGGAGCCAATCCACTGCGTGGCAAAACAGGGCTGGGAGTCAGGGCACAGACCTGCTTCATTGCAGCTTTCGTCTAATCCCCATTGGAGCTCAAGGTCCCCCATCACACCCACACCTGTAAGCCTTTATATAAAATCTTGACTCAACCTCAGGAGGATGTTGGGAACACAAAAGCCTTGTAGGACCTGCCACAGGGCAGTTCTGTTGACACGATCAAAGGCTGCCTTTAGGTCTACATACGCTGCTGCCAAAGGACAATTGAATTTGCGATGGATCTCAGATAAAAGGCAAAGATGGAGTGTAGCGTCCATTATAGCACGCCCCACAAGGAAGCCCGGTTGCACACAGCATAGCCCCAGACTGACAAGGTGGGGATGCTGTGCTGAGTGCATTGTTTATTGTCATACTGAATAAAACCCAACTTTGGGGGAATTCATCTGATGCTGCTGCAGAACTGAACGGCCTCCTGAGCATTATTGACTCCTGGGCTCTTCTTGAAGAATTTAGGTACAAGTCTCCAGGGAGTACACGGGGCCTCAATTGCAATGAAGCGCCTCCTATGTGTGTGTTACTGCTGCCCTCTTCTGGTTGGAATCAGAACAGCTCAACTGTGTGTCACAGGCCCTAGCCCAATAACCCTGTTGAGCACAAAATGTCCCTGAAACTATTGCGAAGAATGAACACATTGATAAGAATCATGGCTTATTGGAGGATCGGTTACAATCTGAGCAAGAGCATAAAGCTTCCACAAATAAAAGGGCCCTTTTCCTCAGCTAATTTAATTGGAGCAATCCTGGTGCTGATGCGTGTGACAATCAGCTAGCCCAGGTCCTTCTTTCCACCACTTCTTCCATCTCACTGTGACCAAGATCCTAGATAGTAAGGCCAGAAAGGTCTGTCATGATCATCCAGTCTGACCTCCTGCAGAACACAGAGAACCTCACCCAGCGAGTCCTGGGCCGGGTTCCATGACCTGGGGATAGGCTCTGATACCAGCTCTGGGACAGAGAAACATCTCAGAACCCCTCAGTTCTGGCAGCTCCAAGCTGAGGACTGTTGAAGAGATGGGCGAGGTCTGGGCAGGTGGC
Organism: Dermochelys coriacea; assembly: GCF_009764565.3. Taxonomy (NCBI): domain Eukaryota; kingdom Metazoa; phylum Chordata; order Testudines; family Dermochelyidae; genus Dermochelys; species Dermochelys coriacea. The sequence continues at coordinate 142,817,034 of NC_050071.1, forward strand.
TGAGAAGCCAGGAGTGGAAATATATTAATTTCAATCCGAACATTGGTGGTCCTGGAGATAAAGCACAAAGTGAGAGCCGAACGTCTGCTGTCATGTTAGATCCTCTAACTCCATGGATGAATCCTCCGCCCCTTCCCCCTCCAGACCCCAGGGGCCAACAGTAGCTTTCCTGCTCTCATCAGCCTGACAAGGTTAACAAGGCAATATTGACCTGGTAGCCTTTAACATGTAATTAGCTTGTGGCATCATGTTACGTGTGGCCGGGTTGCTTTATTTAAGGAAACTCTGACTTGCTGTTCCCACATTTGGTTTGCAAAGGGAGGGATGGAGGAAGGGAGCTGTGAGGGAGTGTGGGGGTGAGGGGGGCCGGGAGGGTTCTCTTTCTCTCTCTCTCTTTATCTGCTGTTCATTACAGACTTCCCGACAAAGCCTCTGGAGTAGAGAAATGGAACATTCCCTGACATGTCGAATCAGTTCAGCCAAAGCTTGGAACATCCCCGTCATTGCTGTGGCCAAAGTAAACGCCCCAGGCCATCAATACGATTATTATTATTATTCTAAGTTAGTGCGCTGGATGGAAACCATGAACTGGTTTTCCAAATTCTCAGCATCTGGTTTTTTTACTGTATAACAAGAGACAGAGAAAAAATAAAACCCAAGGCCACCACATCTGCAGTGACACAGGGTGACCTCAGAAGAGTTATTTGCTCAGCTGAACAGAGGAGACATGCCCTGTGTATATGTGTGTGTGTGTGTGTGTCTCTCTCTCTCTCTGTTTTTCAAACTTGAAGGCTGAGGTATGACACCAACTGAGGCAGCCAATGTGGGCTGGTGTTTAGCAGCCTGGACTAGGACTCTGAAAATCTGGATTTAAATCCTGACTGTGCCACAGACCCCCTAGCTATTTTACGTAATCTCTCTGTACCTTAGTTTCCCTAATGTATAAAATGGGGGTGCTAATGCTGCCTTCCTATAGGGGGTGCTGTGAGGATAAACTCATTAATCATAGGGTTAGAAAGGACCACAAGGGTCATCTAGTCTAACCCCCTGGCAAGATGCAGGATTTGTTGTGTCTAAGCCATCCAAGACAGAGGACTATCCAGCCTCCTTTTGAAAACCTCCAGTGAAGGAGCTTCCACAAACTCCTGACTGCAGTTTGAACCCAGTTTCTCTTCTCCTGCCCTCTAATAAATTGAAGGTGCTCAGATGGGAGCCTGAGAAAGAGACAGGCTTGCTTCCAGTGAGGGTTTCAATTCTTTGACCCAAGAATCTCTTAATGCCATCTGACAAGCGGGTACAAAGGGGTTACAGGAATCTCCTGGACATGGCATTCTCCATTCTGGATCACCAAAGAATGCCTTGTGAGATCTCAAATGAAAGCTGGTGTCACACAGGTTCACTGGTCATCAACACCCCTGTGACCAGTGGTGAGCTGGAGCCAGTTCGCACCGGTTCGCTGGAGCACCGTGGGCGTGAAGAGGGCCGCCCGCGCCGCAGCAGGTAACCGGGGGGGGGGAGGGCGCAGGGGAACCGCTCCCCGCCCCAGCTCAAGTCCGCCACCGCCTCCCTGGGCCTGAGTGTGAAGCTGCCACTTGCTTCTCGGCCCTCCCAAGCTTCCCGCGTGAACAGCTGATTCGCAGCGGGGGGGCGGCGAAGCAGAGCGGGGCGGTGCGTTCAGGGGAGGAGGCGGAGGGGAGGGGAGGTGAGCTGGGGCCAGGCGCCAGGCGGGGAGCTGCCGGTGGGGGCTCTGCACCCACCAAATTCTCCCCCGGGGGCTCCAGCCCGGAGCACCCACAGAGTAGGTGCCTAAGGCACCATTTTGATGTGATCAGTGGGGAGAGCGGCCACTCCCCCTGCTCCCCCCTAGCTACGCTACCCCACCCTTAGGAGCCAGAGGGAGCTGCCAGATGCTTCCTGGGAACCACCCCAGGTAAGCACGGCCGGGACTCCCCACCTCACCCCCCGGCAGGTCCCTCTGGCCACAACCCCCTCGTGGGGTGAGGAGGGAACTGGTTGTTAAGATTTTGGCAGCTCATCACTGCCTGCGACATGTATGTAGGTATGCTGTGCAAGGAGTTATGTATCTATACCAGAAAGTGATGTCCCTAAGCATGTAAGGTAAAAGCAAATCACCAAAAGGTGACATGCCCTAGACCAAGAGATAAGAAACATGCATCTCTCTGTCAGCATGTAAATTAAGCATTGTAATCTAATACAACGGCTGCCCATTTACATACAAAGTCAACTGTTAACAAAGAGATGTGATGTCAACAGGACCAGGGCGTGAGGAGAAAACAAGCCACGGGAGGTTATCCTCTCTATGAGCAAAGACAATGAACTTGGGGGGAATTTCTAGAAGGCCAGAAGACATCCTGGTAGCCTAGGAAATAAATGGATGGCGTGGTTGCATCAACATCTCAGCCAGCCTGGGTTGAAAATGCTGCAGACTTTGGGTGCAATAAACTTCTTTAGACAGGAGGGTACCTGTTAATTCAGTTTAGTCTGTAGAAAGCATATTATGATTTTGTTTTATATGGAACCTTTTGTTCCAACATTCTTACTATTTCTTGAATCTTTGGTAACTCATTCTTGTTTGCACTATAAATGTAACTAAGTGCTGTGATGTTAGCCAAGCGCTGATCCTGACTTGAATCTTGCAAGCTGGTGTATGCTGTACCTTTGGGCTGGTAATTCTATAAGTGTTGATTTCAGGGAGCTGTCCCACAGCAAGGACAGACAATACTCCTTCACACTAAGGGCAGGCAGTGGTGAGGGGCCCCGCACCTTAGGGAGTGTCACACCAAGACCTGTCTGCTGTGATGATCCTTAGGACAGGGCTGACTGCTAGAAAAAAATGGTGGTTGAATAATGGGGATAAGGTGGCCATTTGGCATAGCAACGTGGGTACAGCATCAGAGTCAGGGGAGGTAGGTTTTACTCCCTGTGGTGTTATTGGCCTGCTGGGTGATTTGACAAGTTACTGAGCTTCTCTGTGCCTCAGTTTCTCAGCTGTAAATGCAAGACAATGATCCTTGTGCAACTTTAGAAAGGGCTTTGGGATTCTCCACTGTAAAATGGTAGCTGTTCTATGAATTAGCCTTCAGATTTACATGTACCTATTATCTGTAGTGCAGTAATGCTCTGGGCCGTAGTCATGGTTGAGGGGCCCCGTTATGCACAAGGACATTGTCTCTACCCTGCAGAGCCTACAAGCAAAATATAATACAAGAGGCGACAGGTGGAGACAGACAGGCAGATAGACGGGGGAGCTCAGGTGACTATGAGCCAATACTGGTTAGCATGATAGGCAGTAGTCACAGCCAGTCAACTGCCTATCTGTTGTCATTTAAGGATCTGAATGGATCTAGCAGGGGTTTGATGGGTCAGAGACACCCCCAAACTATAAGACATCACAGGCTCAGAGAAGTTAGGAGTACAGAGCTCGCAGTCTCTTCAGTCTAGCTCCCTGTCAAAGCAAGTCAACACCAAGTCCATCATAGAAAGGATAATAATAAACACACACAATATAATGAAGGGGCAGAGAAGGGCAATCAAGAACTTCTGGTCACCCCATCTCATACACAAGAGCAAGTGAACATTCAATGAAAATGAAAGGGGGCCAATTCAAAACTAATCAATGCTTTTTCCAAAACGTGTCCCATGGAACTCTTTGCCACAGGACACTGAGGCCAAATCTTAGCAGGAGTCAAAAAAAAAAAAGAAGAAAGAAGATGACATGTATGTGAATAATGAGACCATCTAGAGTTATGACTGTAAATGCTAAAAATGTGAACAAATGTTTTGGAAAGGGGATAAACCCTCCTGCTTTAGGCATAATAAAATATATTACCTCATTAATAATAAAATAAAATGATTGCCTCATTCTTCTACAGAATATTTTTCATTCACAGATCAAAGCACTTTACAAGTGAGGCTAGTATCATTATCCCCATTTTACAGATAGGGAAACTGAGGTACAGATATACCAACATGAGTCTGTAGTGTAAACCAAGCCTCAGTCAGTCCTAATCCTATATGTGTCGGGATTCCTGCTGAGAACTTTTCCAGTCGGCTTATCCAGAACACCTCGCCCAGTTCTGGGAGAAAACTTTATCCGGTTGTGGAATCCATGAAAACCAGTTCAACGCCAGACTCGCCACATAGGTTTCCTTTGCTGGCATACAATCCAACTATGCTTGACTTGAGGTGACTCAAATGTCAGAGGGTGGGTACTGGGTGTACTGCACAGCCAATGTACATACTCACGAATCAGCTTATAGACACACGTACACTTAATACTATTGGTTAATACGTCATATCACACACTTTATGATTGGCGTGCTAATTTTTGAACCAAACCAGTACAGATGATAACTGGCCATGAGCTGCAAAGTATGCTAGTGAGCAAGCTGCAGTTGCAAGACATCGCACTTCTGACTATTTCTACATCTACTGACTACAGGTTATTTACTGACTACAGGTATCTACTGACTACAGGTTAGTTAGAAGGCCACGTGTGACTTAATGCTTTATGTTAACCTCGGTTTCCTTACTTCTTGTATTGTTCATGCCAGGCCTACAGTACAGCCGAATGGGGGCCACGTAAGTACCTAGATTAGATAGATGGAGTGAACACAGCCCTGGGTCTGAGCTAAAGGGGTTAGGGAGATGCTGATCTCTAATTAGCTGCCACTGCTGTTTCTGAAATTCACCTGCCTCCCCTCTGTGTCATGGATTGGTGACTCATTTCCCAGAGCTTTGCCTTTCAATTCCTCAGCCCCAGTACCTGAGCTTCTGCAGGTGGAGAGGGAACCTGCTGCCAGCTCTGTGCTGTTGTCCTTCCAGCGATCTTTGTCCGAGGTACTGAGAGGGTCTCTCACAGACTGCTGCTTCCTGAGAGGGAACAGCGTGTCTGTCCACTCTAAATTGCCTGCCCCAACCCTCCTATGCCACAGACTCCCACAAGCTGAAGGTGGCACGGGGAGAAATACCTTGGGCTGCAGGTCACACCTCGTCCATCCCCCTGCCCAACTGATCCCTCCATCTCCCCACTGTGCTTTGTCCAGTGAAGTTCAGTGGATGGGGGCTTCCAGCGCTGCCACTGCCTCTTTCTTACCACTGCCGCACCTGTGATCCAAATCTCTGTGGCTTTGGGTTCACTGAAACTTCACAAAGCAGCGCCTGACTAGCTGCCCCTCTGTGTGCAGGCGAAGGGACATTCTCCATAGTCCCTGCTAGGAGCCAGTTAACACCCAGTCACTGTACTCAGGGGCTGGGGGTGGGGCGGGGGCTGGAGGCGCTGGGGTCCCCAGCAGGAGGTGTGAATGCAGGAGAGGAATAATTGAGCTGAAAAGTCCGATTTGACCCCCCGGTCCAAATGTTTCTGATGCGGTCTTCTGGCAGCAGGACAGGGCTGCTGTGATATGCCCCCTCGCAGGGTATGCAGGTTGGTACAAACTCAATCATAGAAGTGGTAGGACTGGAAGGGATCTTGAGAGGTCACCTAGGTCCAGTCCCCTGCACTCATGGCAGGACTAAGGATTATCGAGACCATCCCTGACAGGTGTTTCTCTAACCTGCTCTTAAACATCTCCAGTGATGGAGATTCCACATCCTCCCTGGGCAATTTGTTCCAGTGCTTCACCACCCCGTACATTCCAGCTGGGCCCTTGCTCTGAGCAGCAAGACAGGAGCTCTCCTGCCATAGCACCAGTGAGGAAAAAGGACCATTCTCCCATACCCACGGCAGTGGTTAGGTCACAAACGTGCTTCCGAAGACAAACGCAAAGGGCTATTATGGGTTAATTTGAGCTGGCAGGATTGCTCAATGTGAACAATATAGCCCTCTTTCCTGATTATTATTTGTATCCCTGAACTCCCAGAGGCCTGAGCTGATATCAGGGCCCATTGTACTAGGTGCTGTACGAGGGTTGCCAAGTCTCCAGTTTAAAAGGAACCCTGGCAGCTCTGGTCAGCACTGATAACCAGGCCATTAAAAGTCCAGTCAGTGGCACAGTGGGGCTAAGGCAGGCTCCCAGCTCCCAAGTCAGGAACCGTGGCCAATGGGAGCTGTGGGGGTGGCGCCTGCAGACAGGGCAGCATTCAGAGCCATCTGGCCATGCCTCCGCATAGGAGCCAGAGGGAGGACATGCCATTGCTTCCAGGAGCCACCTGAGTTAAGCAGTGCCCAGAGCCTGCACCCCCCTCCTGCACCCCAACCCCCTGCCCCAGCCCGAAGCACCCTCCTGTACCCAAACCCCTCATCCCCAGCCCCACCCCAGAGCCTGCACCATCAGCCCAGAGCCCTCATAACCCTCCGCACTCCAACCCTCTCCCCTAGCCCCATCCCACACTATGAACCCCTCAGCCCCAGCCCGGAGCCCCCTCCTGCACCCCTAATCCCTCATCCCCAGCCCACCCCAAACCCTGCACTCCCCCAGCCAGAGCTCTCACCCCCTCCTGCACCCCAACCCCCTGAGCCAGCCAGATGAAAATGAGCAAGTGAGTGGGGAGAGTGAGTGACAGAAGGAGGGGGGATGGCGTGAACAGGGGCAGGGCCTTGGAGTAGGGGTGGGGCCCAGAGGTGGGGCAGAGCCTCAGAGGAGGGGCAGGGCAAGGGCGTTCAGTTTTTTGTAAGTATAAAGTTGGCAACCCTATGTTCTACGAACACAGTGAAAGATAGGCCTTTGCCCTCAATTGGGGCCCAGGCCACCATCAGACCTTGATATTTACAAAGCAATTGTTTGATGGACAGTTTACTCAAATTCCAGCCTCTGGAAAGTTTGCATACAGTTCATCTGGACTATTCGCTGCATGTAACTGGGTCACCTAAGTGACATGATATTGTCACTGCTCACTGATTGGATGATCTTTCTAAGCAGGACAATTCCATACAACGGATAGTGGATAAAGATAGATTTGTCCACACGCCAAACCGCTCGCTTGCAAGTGAATAAAGTTACCTGAACAGAGCCCAGCCATGCCTCAAATCTGTGCAAACTCATTTGCATGAATATTTAGGAGCAGCAAATAAATTGGGTCACAAGTAGAGCAAGTCGGGAATGTTTCAAGAAACCGGGTTTTTGCTGGAAATTCTGATTTGTCAAAGCCAAAAATTTTTTGCAGCGAAGGGTTGGGATGATGAAAATTTCCTCAGGAAGTTTTCTCAGGTCCGAGAGAGAGAGAGAGAGAGAGACCTCCCTTCCCCAAAGAGCTGACGGTTAGGAGCAAAACACTCACCTGGCATGTGGAAAAAACAGGGTTCAACTTGCTGCTTGAATCAACCAAAGTAGGGACTTGAACCTGGGTCTCTCACATCGCACCCAAATACTCTAACAAGCAGGCGGGGGAGGAAAGCTTAGTGTCCCTCTTGTTTTCACCAAAAAAATGAAAGGCTCATTTTCCTCCCAAAGAAAAAAGGGAAAATGTCGAAATCTTGAAAATGTTTGCAAGGTGGGAAAAGTATTTCCCACTAGCTCTGCCAGGGACCTTCAGCGCTGAAGCACAAAGCTAAAGGAGTAACTCCATTGTCTGGCTGCAGTGGTAGGCTGTTATCTTCTGTGTAAACCAGACACTAGAGGAGAACATTACGTATACTTCATATGTGTATTACAGAAATAGCTGCAGTCCCAATTCCCATCCCCAGAGACTGCTACCACTTATCTAACTATGAACGTCCAAGACAGCTGCGCTCCTCTCGGATAAATCAGATCATAAAACGCATGAGAACTGGGCACAAAGCATCCGTGGTCAAGGGGATCTGGCTGTGTAACAAACCTACAGAAGAGAATCTGGAGTCTGATCACCTCTTGAAAATGGTGCAAAACCTTCCTCCTTGACAATGTTTTTCCACCATAGCCACAAGGACTTTCAAAGCATTGCCAAAGCTTGGTCTCGTCTGTACACATCTAGTTCTTCACCATACCATCTGAGCACCAAGTAGGTGCGCATCTGTTGCTGTGTAGGAATTTCTCACATTAATACAACTTAGTTCACTGCAATATTTCACCCCAGCCCCAGACATCAAAAATTATGATTCAGGGCCTCAGCAATCATGAGATTGAAAACAAACAAACATTAGGTCCTTTTTTATTTGCCATCCGTTTTGGAGTCTTTGAAGCCCTTCTCCACATCCATGAAGGTTAGAAACTTACTCTTCTTTGGGTTTAAATGAAAGCCTCGAGTCTCATGTGATCACCTGACTCCAGGAGCTGGGATTTGAATGTCACCACACAATACCATGAGTTAATCAGCTGAGAGTGGCCTGCTCATTTGTACATTCTGTTTGTGGCCAGTCACATTTCCTTCTCCTCACATGCCAACCACAGTGCTGTGGTGTTTGGGTTGCTAACGTTAGGTTACTAACGAGGCAGGGGAATCATTCAAATTAACTCCTTTAAAAAAATCTGATTTCTTTTCAAGTAATGCACAAAAATGGATCCATTCTTATTAGATTACAAGGCACCTGATGAGAAGCAGGAACCGCACTGCTTGGGCCATTTCAAACCAAAGCTGGAGGAAGCACTAAAAAATACACTGCAAGCATCAGTTCTGCATTGAGTGATGTGATGTATTGAAACTGTGTTAAAATTACAAGCTATTGCTTTAAGTGTGGGGTGTTTTCTGGTTCTACTTGCATACAGGTGGCTCTGTCAGGTGACACGTGATGAGAATCAGTTCTGCCTAGATTAAAGTCGGGTGAGCAGCCTGCTTTGTCTCTCTCTATTTTGGGGTGCTAGTGTGGTAATGTTCTGAATTCTAAGAAATAAAGTCACATTACCATTAAAAAGAACAGGAGTACTTGTGACACCTGTGATGGGGCAAGGCCAGATGGCTATAGGAAAGTAGTGGGAGATAGATATATTAGCTCCAGGCTAAACCAAATCCCTGGTACCAGGTCAAGTGAAATGGCAGCTGCTCCAGGTCAATTAAGACACCTGGGGCCAATTAAGAACTTTCCAGAAGGCAGGGAGAAGGCTAGGTTGATTGGGACACCTGAAGCCAATCTGGGGCTGGCTGAAACTAGTTAAAAGCCTCCCAGTCAGTCAGGTGGGGGGTGCATGTCAGGAGCTGTGGGAGGAAGTTGTGCTGTTGGAGAGGCTGAGTAGTACACACCATATCAGGCACAAGGAAGGAGGCCCTGAGGTAAGGTTTAAGTGGAGCTTGAGGAAGTGAGGGCTGCTGTGGGGGAAGTAGCCCAGGGAATTGTAATGTCCTGTTTCTAAAAGGTCAGCTACCATAGCTGATACTATTAGGGTGCCTGGGCTGGAGCCCGGAGTAGAGGGAGGGCCCGGGCCCCCCACCTTTGCCCCCTGATTAATCACTGAGACTGGGAGGACAACAGAGACTGTGCAAGGAAGGATAACTTCTCCTCACCTCCCTCGCTGGCTTATGATGAAAATGGCTCAGTAGACTGTGACCCTTGTCTCTAGAGAGAGAAGGGTTACGTGTAGGGTCACAGTGAGCTTCTGAGGCTAGCGAAATCTGCAGGACACGCGGGACCCATGGAGGCAAGGACAGAGCTTTGTCACACACCTTAGAGACTAACAAATTTATTAGAGCATAAGCTTTCATGGGCTACAGCCCACTTCATCAGATGCATAGATGGAACATATAGTAAGATAGATATAATATATATATATATATATACATACAGATAAGTTGGAAGTTGCCTACAAACTGTGAGAGGCTAATTAGTTAAGATGAAGCTATTATCAGCAGGAGAAAAAAACTTTTGTAGTGATAATCAAGATGGCCCATTAGACAGTTGACAAGAAGGTGTGATGAATACTTAACATGGGGAAATAGATTAAATATGTATAATGACCCAGCCACTCCAGTCTCTATTCCAGGTTAATGGTATCTAGTTTGCAAATTAATTCAAGCTCAGCAGTTTCTCATTGGAGTCGTTTTTGAAGCTTTTCTGTTGCAAATTACAATCTTCAACAAGATTATGTTGTGTTTTTCTCCGAGTTCTCTGTGTGGAGGCTGGGAACTTAGCAGGGCAAGACTGGAGGTTCTAACAGATCTTTTCCACCTCCCATCTTTATATCCCTTTTCCCCCTCCGTGTTTTTCCAAGCTCTAAATTTCAGGCCTCAGATTCCCTGAGGATTATCCCCTTGAAGAGAGTCCCCAGTGCAGAGTTTAAACTGTTTAACAACAGAAAAGAGAGACACCATCCCTGCTTTCTCCTGATCCTGACGAAAATACCAGGGCAGCCTTGATGTCGTAGCTGTGGCAGCTCGGTTTAGAAAACTCTCTTGGTGGCATTTTGCGTCTTTTACCTCCTTCCAGTGCCACAGCAACATTTTTGTTCTTAACACAGTAGCCCGCTGCTACCGAGGAACAAAAGACCCTCAGAGCTGCAGGCCACTCCTGCCCCGAGTCATCAGACAGAGGTCTGTGTGGTTTTTACGTTGATGAAAGTAATGATTACACATTTTCTTTTCTTCATTAGGGAGTTTACTGTTACTGTAAAATACACCAGGGTCCTTCCCCCTCAATCGCTCCTGTCAGGGCTTGAACGGCAGGCGGTGTTGGCACGGGAATCAACAGAATCAATGAGCTAATAAAGGCGGGCAGCCCTGATCCTTATTCATGCATCACTTGGCATAACATTTATATAAACCCAGACCTGACTTCCATTACCCCAAATCCCCAACTGGAGCAGCTAACCTTCTATCGTAGCAATTAGTCTTTTGTCCAAGTGGCAGCTTTCTTCCCGTCAAGGTCTGGATGATTTACTGGACTGGAATAATCTGGTAAAGGGGTGGGGGGGGGTAGGAAAAGGCCTTTCCTGCAAAGTGTTTAACTCCTTCAGTGGACAACCTCCTCTCTGTGGCTTGCAGGCCCTTCCTGGTGATAACCAACTGATCGTCCTTTGAAATCAAGTTACCAGCACCAGTCTTGGGGCATTTGCCTGGTGCATCAGGGACTGTGCCAGCTGGCAACCAGTTCAGTGGGTGCAAAGACTACCCAGCCCTGACAACGAGCTCAGCTGCTAAAAGGTTCCACCACAAATGCTTTTCCCAACACCATATCAGGAAACAACAATGACATTTAGTGGCAAGTTTGCTTCATCGCCGCAGGACGGAAAGGTTGAGGGATAGCAGGGGCTTCCAGAACAGCTCCTCTCTCCTGTTTAGTGAGGAGATGCATCCTAGGGAGGCTACATCTCCCAGCATGCACAGCTAGCTTTATACGTGTGGCTCATCCCAATCCCAGCTACCCCAGCCAGAAGTCAATGGGTGAGTCCCTGTTAACCATACAGATTGTTCCATTCAGACGCAGGTATGGCCATCTCCAGGTTCTGTCAAGTAGCCACTGTGGCTTTTAGTGGGGCAAAGTTTGGGAGCCCTGTTAATCAATGGGACCACTGAATCACAATACTAGACGCCTCCCCAGCTTAAGAAGCATGGTCTAGTGGTGTGGGCATAGGTTGAGGACTTTGGAGACATCGGTTCTATTCCTGACTCAGCCTCTGTCATCCTGGGCCAACCTCTTTGTCTGTCCTGGGTGTGAAATGGTGATAGCAGTGAGGATAATCCCCATTTATGAGTGCGGTGGGAAGGCCCTACGCCCCTCCTTACCCAATGGGGACCACCCGGTTCACAGACTATCAGAACAAAACCAGAAAAGTCCGTTCTCACTGAATGTGCCCTAGGCAATACCAGAGATTTCCTAAGACAGTCTGATGTCACTAGACCAACCCTCCCGGGGCCAGATCCTTAGCAAGGGTAAATCAGAATAGCTCTACTGAAGTCACCTGCAGAGAATCTGGTCCCTGAGAGACTGGGATGAACCACAACACTAGATACAAATGTAACAATCCTCATGGGTCACAGGGCCTAAACCTGGCACCTTTGGGATAGCAGTACAGATCGCTGCCACATATGCTAAAGAAGCAGCTCTGTAGCTGGAAGTAGCAGTAGGCTGTTATCCTGTATGGGCTAGCCACTAGTAATGGATAAAAACACTTTACAAGCACATCATCTATCTATGTACCTCTATGGCCCCCGTTACCATCGTTTCTGAGTGCCTCACAATCTTCAATGTATGTATCCTCATACTCCCCTGTAAAGTAGGGAACTACTATTATGCCATTGTATAGCTGGGGAAACTGAGGCACAGAGGAGCTAAAATTTTCCACTGAAACATATTTGACATGGCCCCCCCTCAGAAAAGGCTCTTTGACCACAATAAAATATTTTGTGGAAAATTTCATTTTGATTGACGTGTTTCAGTTTAAAAAAAAAAGTTTGGAGTTAGGTTTTCAACAACTAAAGAAAAGGGAGGGAAAAGGGAGCGAAAAGGGTGAAGAAATCCCAAACCCAAACCCCCAACTTTTTTGTTCAATTTCAAACCAAAACAAAGTGGATTTTTTAAATTTGTTTAGTTGAACTCCAACAAAAATTCTGTGCAAAATTTTGCATGAAATGAACAGTTTCATTTCATGCACAAATGCTCGTGGCAAATACCACTTTTGAACATCCTTACTATCTGTCTTTCTCGCTCTCAGTCTAGGTGAGCACCTTCCACGTCAAATCAATAGCAACAGCAAAAGCCTTAAGGGACTTTCTGGACTCTCTAGCATGGAGTAAAGATTCTGGGATATCGCTTATATAGAGGCTTTGGGGGAAACATGCGGGGGCTGTTTGGGGAGGTGGGAGTAACAATACTATGAGTGTCATGCTTGCTCTGATGAAATGGCATTTTCAAAAAGACAATCACACGCTAGATTCACCTGATCTCCTCTGGAAGTTTGTTGCATAGCTTGATCTCTTTATCAAGACTGCTGTCCACTAACAATGATCATTACCCCCCCTTTTGTAATCCCTGGATGAAAGATGATCTACTAATTAATATTATTTATTAATCCTAGTGACTGTATTAGGATTCCCATGCCTGTTAGCTACTGCACTCCAAACAATGCTAAGTGGAAAAGCACATTCCATACTGTACACATTGTTTACATTTAAATTGTGCCCTCTGGATTCTACATCATCTCAAGGCGACAAGCAGCCTGAGTTAGCTGTTAAGCACTTTCAGCGTCTGAGATGGAAGACAGGAAAGCTCATTTGATAGACGATCTGATGTTTTTCCATCCTGAGACCCTTTGGTCATTATTTTTTTTTTTTTGGAACATTCATTGCACAGCCAACTGCATATAAAAATAACAAACTGTGGCTTTTAACAATCTGTTACCAAAAAGTAGTATTCAATCGTCTCCAGTTCTTCAGCTGGTCTCCGCATTTTAATCGCACACAGACCTTGCGAATGTAGCAGCCCTGTGTTTTCCATTGGGATGATGCCATATTAGAACCGGATTTCCTCTCAACAGCTCTTCCCATGCTCGGCCTCGCATGGGGTTTCTGCTTGGGTCCTCAAAACAGGAGCTCAGTGGTGAGTAGGCCCTTTGCACAGGGTGAATATCATCCAGTGATATCAACTTCCATCCTTAGAGGGAATGCATCCGATGAAGTGAGCTGTAGCTCACGAAAGCTTATGCTCTAATAAATTGTTAGTCTCTAAGGTGCCACAAGTACTCCTTTTCTTTTGCGAATACAGACTACCACGGCTGCTACTCTGAAACCTTAGAGGAAGGCAATTGAAAAAACGAAATAATGATCCTCAGTTAGAAATGTGAGGTGTTGAGATGCAAGGATTTGGTTTTTGGGGTCATCTCTACTTGTAACAGGTGAAAAGATATGCCTGGATCTTCCATTGCTTCATTGCACTGCTTGCAATGGGAGTTCAGGATGCACAAGAACAGGTATGGTACCATAATAACCAGCAACAGCAATAATCTTCTGGCCTGATTTCATCTCATTTGTGGTGGTGGGAATTGGGAGCAACTCCACTGAGGTTAATGGCGTTCCCAGGTGTAAGTGTAAGAGGAATCAGGACCTTTGGGGCATTTTCTTATTACATATAATGAATTCATAAGAACATAAGAACGGCCACACTGGGTCAGACCAATGGTCCATCTGGCCCAGTATACTGTCTTCTGACAGTGGCCAATGCTAGGTGGTTCAGAGGGAACGAACAGAACAGGGAAATTATTGAGTGATCCATCCTCTGTCGTCCAGTCCCATCTTCTGGCAGTCTGAGGCTTAGGGACACCCAGAGCATGGGGTTGCATCCATGACCATTTTGGCTAATAGCCATTGATGGACCTGTCCTCCAGGAACTATCTAATCCTTTTTGAACCCAGGTTTCAGAGTAGCAGCCGTGTTAGTCTGTATTCGCAAAAAGAAAAGGAGTACTTGTGGCACCTTAGAGACTAACAAATTTATTAGAGCATTAGCTTTCGTGAGCTACAGCTCACTTCATCGGATGCATTTGGTGGAAAAAACAGAGGAGAGATTTATATACACACACACAGAGAACATGAAACAATGGGTTTATCATACACACTGTAAGGAGAGTGATCACTTAAGATAAGCCATCACCAGCAGCAGCGGGGGGACAAGGCGGAAACCTTTCATGGTGACAAGCAAGGTAGGCTAATTCCAGCAGTTAACAAGAATATCACAGGAACAGTGGGGGGGGAGGTGGGAGGGAGAAATACCATGGGGAAATAGTTTTACTTTGTGTAATGACTCATCCATTCCCAGTCTCTATTCAAGCCTAAGTTAATTGTACTCCAGTTTGCAAATTAATTCCAATTCAGCAGTCTCTCGTTGGAGTCTGTTTTTGAAGCTTTTTTGTTGAAGTATAGCCACTCTTAGGTCTGTGATCGAGTGACCAGAGAGATTGAAGTGTTCTCCAACTGGTTTTTGAATGTTATAATTCTTGACGTCTGATTTGTGTCCATTCATTCTTTTACGTAGAGACTGTCCAGTTTGGCCAATGTACATGGCAGAGGGGCATTGCTGGCACATGATGGCATATATCACATTGGTAGATGCGCAGGTGAACGAGCCTCTGATAGTGTGGTGATGTGATTAGGCCCTATGATGGTATCCCCTGAATAGATATGTGGACAGAGTTGGCAACGGGCTTTGTTGCAAGGATTGGTTCCTGGGTTAGTGGTTCTGTTGTGTGGTGTGTGGTTGCTGGTGAGTATTTGCTTCAGATTGGGGGGGCTGTCTGTAAGCAAGGACTGGTCTGTCTCCCAAAATCTGTGAGAGTGATGGGTCGTCCTTCAGGATAGGTTGTAGATCCTTGACGATGCGTTGAAGAGGTTTAGTTGGGGGCTGAAGGTGATGGCTAGTGGCGTTCTGTTGTTTTCTTGTTGGGCCTGTCCTGTAGTAGGTAACTTCGGGGTACTCTTCTGGCTCTGTCAATCTGTTTCTTCACTTCAGCAGGTGGGTATTGTAGTTGTAGGAATGCCTGATAGAGATCTTGTAGGTGTTTGTCTCTGTCTGAGGGGTTGGAGCAAATGCGGTTATATCGTAGCGCTTGGCTGTAGACAATGGATCGAGTGGTATGATCTGGATGAAAGCTAGAGGCATGTAGGTAGGAAGAGCGGTCAGTAGGTTTCCGATATAGGGTGGTGTTTATGTGACCATCGCTTATTAGCACCGTAGTGTCCAGGAAGTGGATCTCTTGTGTGGACTGGTCCAGGCGGACGTTGATGGTGGGATGGAAATTGTTGAAATCGTGGTGGAATTCCTCAAGAGCTTCTTTTCCATGGGTCCAGATGATGAAGATGTCATCAATGACAACAGCGTTGTTCTAAGTCAGCGGCGGACTTAGAACAACGCTTCCTCAGCTCTCGTCCCCTAATGCCCCTACTCTACTTGCGCTACATTGATGACATCTTCATCATCTGGACCCATGGAAAAGAAGCTCTTGAGGAATTCCACCATGATTTCAACAATTTCCATCCCACCATCAACGTCAGCCTGGACCAGTCCACACAAGAGATCCACTTCCTGGACACTACGGTGCTAATAAGCGATGGTCACATAAACACCACCCTATATCGGAAACCTACTGACCGCTCTTCCTACCTACATGCCTCTAGCTTTCATCCAGATCATACCACTCGATCCATTGTCTACAGCCAAGCGCTACGATATTACCGCATTTGCTCCAACCCCTCAGACAGAGACAAACACCTACAAGATCTCTATCATGCATTCCTACAACTACAATACCCACCTGCTGAAGTGAAGAAACAGATTGACAGAGCCAGAAGAGTACCCAGAAGTCACCTACTACAGGACAGGCCCAACAAAGAAAACAACAGAACGCCACTAGCCATCACCTTCAGCCCCCAACTAAAACCTCTCCAACGTATCATCAAGGATCTACAACCTATCCTGAAGGACGAGCCATCACTCTCACAGATTTTGGGAGACAGACCAGTCCTTGCTTACAGACAGCCCCCCAATCTGAAGCAAATACTCACCAGCAACCACACACCACACAACAGAACCACTAACCCAGGAACCTATCCTTGCAACAAAGCCCGTTGCCAACTCTGTCCACATATCTATTCAGGGGATACCATCATAGGGCCTAATCACATCAGCCACACTATCAGAGGCTCGTTCACCTGCGCATCTACCAATGTGATATGCCATCATGTGCCAGCAATGCCCCTCTGCCATGTACATTGGCCAAACTGGACAGTCTCTACGTAAAAGAATGAATGGACACAAATCAGATGTCAAGAATTATAACATTCAAAAACCAGTTGGAGAACACTTCAATCTCTCTGGTCACTCGATCACAGACCTAAGAGTGGCTATACTTCAACAAAAAAGCTTCAAAAACAGACTCCAACGAGAGACTGCTGAATTGGAATTAATTTGCAAACTGGGTACAATTAACTTAGGCTTGAATAGAGACTGGGAATGGATGAGTCATTACACAAAGTAAAACTATTTCCCCATGGTATTTCTCCCTCCCACCTCACCCCCCACTGTTCCTCTGATATTCTTGTTAACTGCTGGAATTAGCCTACCTTGCTTGTCACCATGAAAGGTTTTCCTCCTCCCCCCCCCCGCCCCCGGCTGCTGGTGATGGCTTATCTTAAGTGATCACTCTCCTTACAGTGTGTATGATAAACCCATTGTTTCATGTTCTCTGTGTGTGTGTATATAAATCTCTCCTCTGTTTTTTCCACCAAATCCGATGAAGTGAGCTGTAGCTCACGAAAGCTTATGCTCTAAAATATTTGTTAGTCTCTAAGGTGCCACAAGTACTCCTTTTCTTTTTTTGAACCCAGTTATACTTTTGGCCTTCACAACATCCCCTGGCAAAGAGTTCCACAGGTTGACTGTGCGTTGTTTGTTTTAAATTGGCTGCTTATTAATGTTATTGGGTGACCCCTGGTTCTTGTGTTATGAGAAGGAGTAAACAACACTTTCCTAGTCACTTTCTCCACACCAGGCATGATTTTATAGATCTCCATCATCTCCCCCCTTAGTCGCCTCTTTTCCAATCTGAACAATCCCAGTCTATTTAAGCTCTCTTCACACAGAAGCGGTTCCATTCCCCTAATCATGTTTGTTATAGAATCATAGAATCATAGAATCATAGAATATCAGGGTTGGAAGGGACCCCAGAAGGTCATCTAGTCCAACCCCCTGCTCAAAGCAGGACCAAGTCCCAGTTAAATCATCCTAGCCAGGGCTTTGTCAAGCCTGACCTTAAAAACCTCTAAGGAAGGAGATTCTACCACCTCCCTAGGTAACGCATTCCAGTGTTTCACCACCCTCTAGTGAAAAAGTTTTTCCTAATATCCAATCTAAACCTCCCCCATTGCAACTTGAGACCATTACTCCTCGTTCTGTCATCTGCTACCATTGAGAACAGTCTAGAG
Source organism: Dermochelys coriacea (assembly GCF_009764565.3). Classification (NCBI taxonomy): domain Eukaryota; kingdom Metazoa; phylum Chordata; order Testudines; family Dermochelyidae; genus Dermochelys; species Dermochelys coriacea. The sequence continues at coordinate 142,834,811 of NC_050071.1, forward strand.
CCATCCTCTTTGAAACCCCCTTTCAGGTAGTTGAAAGCAGCTATCAAATCCCCCCTCATTCTTCTCTTCTGCAGACTAAACAATCCCAGCTCCCTCAGCCTCTCCTCATAAGTCATGTGCTCTAGACCCCTAATCATTTTTGTTGCCCTTCGCTGTACTCTTTCCAATTTATCCACATCCTTCTTGTAGTGTGGGGCCCAAAACTGGACACAGTACTCCAGATGAGGCCTCACCAGTGTCGAATAGAGGGGAACGATCACGTCCCTCGATCTGCTCGCTATGCCCCTACTTATACATCCCAAAATGCCATTGGCCTTCTTGGCAACAAGGGCACACTGCTGACTCATATCCAGCTTCTCGTCCACTGTCACCCTAGGTCCTTTTCCGCAGAACTGCTGCCGAGCCATTCGGTCCCTAGTCTGTAGCGGTGCATTGGATTCTTCCATCCTAAGTGCAGGACCCTGCACTTATCCTTATTGAACCTCATTAGATTTCTTTTGGCCCAATCTTCCAATTTGTCTAGGTCCTTCTGTATCCTATCCCTCCCCTCCAGCGTATCTACCACTCCTCCCAGTTTAGTATCATCCGCAAATTTGCTGAGAGTGCAATCCACACCATCCTCCAGATCATTTATGAAGATATTGAACAAAACGGGCCCCAGGACCGACCCCTGGGGCACTCCACTTGACACCGGCTGCCAACTAGACATGGAGCCATTGATCACTACCCGTTGAGCCCGACAATCTAGCCAGCTTTCTACCCACCTTATAGTGCATTCATCCAGCCCATACTTCCTTAACTTGCTGACAAGAATGCTGTGGGAGACCGTGTCAAAAGCTTTGCTAAAGTCAAGAAACAATACATCCACTGCTTTCCCTTCATCCACAGAACCAGTAATCTCATAAAAGGCGATTAGATTAGTCAGGCATGACCTTCCCTTGGTGAATCCATGCTGACTGTTCCTGATCACTTTCCTCTCCTCTAAGTGCTTCAGGATTGATTCTTTGAGGACCTGCTCCATGATTTTTCCAGGGAAAAATGTTGCCCTTCTCTGAACCTTTTCCATTGCTAATATTTTTTGAGATGGGTTGATCAGAACTGCACGCAATATTCAAGGTGTGGCGTACCATGGATTTATACAGTGGCACGATGATATTTACAGTTTGATTCTCTATCCCTTTCCTAACGGTTCCCAACATTCTGTTTGCTTTTTTGACGGCCGCTGCACATTGAGTGGATGTTTCCAGAGAACTATCCACCATGACCCCAAGGTCTTTTTCTTGAGTGGTAACAGCTAATTTAGACCCATCATTTTGTATGTACTGTTGGGATTATGTTTTCCAATGTGCATTACTTTGCATTCATCAACACAGAATTTCATCTGCCATTTTGTTGCCCAGTCACCCAGTTTAGTGAGATCCCTTTTTCCAGATCAGTTGTGAATATGTCGAACAGCACCTGTCCCAGTGAAAGGCACCTGGGAGACTAGAGTCGTTCGACTGCCAGAAAGTAAACCACGTGACACACATCAATGGCAGTGAAAGCTTCCCTCACAAAGTGCCCCAAACCTGACCTGGAGTGGTCACTTACAAGAACACCTAGCTCTTACCCAGTACTCAAAGCAAAAGAGTTATTATCCTGGTCAGTTTTCAGATGGGGAAACTGAGGCACAGGGCCAGAAGTGACTTGCCCAAGGTCAATCAGCAGACCAGTGGCAGAACTTGAAATAGAATCCAGGTCTCTTGCACCCCTGCCCAGTGCTTCATCCACTAGGCCATGCTAGGAGTGTAGAGAGCTCACTCTCCATGGCACATTCATTTGCTGACATGCCAACAATGGAGCAGGTGGCAGCAGGTATTTTTTGTGACATGGACACCTGTCCAGTAGGCACCAGCCTCAGACGGCCGTTTAGACTTATCCCAATTGACCTGGAGAAACCCCATTTATGCCAGTGGAGTTGCACCACTGTCACCATGATCAAAAGGTGGGCCAATGGACTCATTTCATATACAGGGTGCCAGTCATCAGATGGTAACAACATTCAGTCACTGCCAACTTGAGCTTGAATAAAGTTACGGTGAATGAGGACAATTCCCCGGCATCAGACAATCCTCAGCGACAGCAAGCGTCTTATAATACCACCACCAAGCTCTTACATAGCCGCTCACACCTGTAAACCTCAAAGCGCTTTACAAAGGAGGCCACTCTCATTTCTCAGATGGAGGAAACTGAGACACAAGAACAAACATGATTTGCCAAGGTCACCCAGCAGGCCAGTGGCAGAGGTGGGAATACAACCCAAGTCTCCAGAGTCTCAATCAAGCATGCTAGCTACTAGGCCACGCTGCTTCTTCATGATATACAGCAAGTGCCCTCCCTCCTTGTGAAGTTCATTGTCCACATGAACCAGTGGATAACCTGCACCTTTTCTACTCAATATTTGTGTTGTGGGCCAAGAAATGATTTGTCAAAAAGAAGACAGTAGATAGTTAAACTTGGGGGTTTTTTTCCAATGCTGTTGCAGGCTTGGAAATAAATGTATTAACTGTCCATGTTTTGCAAAATAACTCTCCTGTGGATCTGCTAGTCAGCATCCCAGGGAGATCAAAAACCAAACAACTGATGGCTAGAAAAACCAGTCCTGTGCTAATGTTGACAGAGAAGCGCAGATTTTGTTACACTGGCTGGATAAAGCTTTACAATTTGTTCTGCTCTCCTCCTTCCATCCAAGGATCCTTGGAGCTTTATAAACGTGAATTAAGACTCACACGACACCTTGGTGACAACGGGAGCATTGTTACCCCATTATACAGTGGGGGAAACTAAGGCACAGAGAAGTGAAGTGATTTGCCCCAGGCCACAATGAAGCAGTGTCAGAGCTGAAGACAGAACCCCGACACCTGCCACCCCAGCTGATGCTGTAGCCACAAGAATACACCTTTTTTCTTGACCAGTTATGTTGGCGCAGGGATTTTAGATTGCGGCTAAAATTTTCAAAAGCACATACGTGGCTTAGGACTCTAACTGCCCAAGTCACTTTTGAAAATGGGGCTTAGGTGCTTCAGAAATGTTACCCCATATTTACCACTCACATCAAGTCCCCAGCCCATCCATTTCATTGGGTTTGAATCCCCCTCCCCCCCGATCCCAATCCGCCTATTTGTTCTGGTTCAATAGCAAACTGCATCCAAACTGGGAAAGGGGTGGCTCTCCAGGTATAGCCCCAGCAAGACTGACTGCTTTGTGGTCAAAACACTACAAGGAGAGCTTGCAAGCAACACATTCAATCCTAGCCCTGGACTGACCTTCAACCCAGACCCTGACCCCAGTACACCTAATCCAGAGTCTCATTAGAGCAGCCCTGGACAGGGGCCCATTTCTTCACCAAAATGTGGGATGAAACAGCTAATTCCATGCACAGTTTATCCAGGAACTACCAAACTACATAGACCAGGGCTCCATTCTTCTCTCTCCAACATTGGCCAACACCAGATGAACAAGAAATGCCCCAGTGGGCAGCTATGGAACAGTGGGCAGCTAACCAACAGGGGAAGTGTGGTTAATTCATTGGACTGAGACTCATGGCCTGTACAAATCATGGCTCCGACACAGATTCCTGTGTGACTTTGGGCAAGTCACTTACTCTGTGTCTTGTTTCACAGAGGAAGATGTATCCCCTCCCGGCTATTTAGAATGCAAGCTCTTAGTGTAGTGACTGTATCTCTGATGCAGATCTGCACAGGGTCAAGACCAATGGGATCACAGTCTCAGTGGGGACCTGTAGATGTTAGTATACTATGACCACAGCTGCAGCCTCTATTCTGGTATTAACTGAAAAAACTTGTTCTTTGAAGCACCAGACAAAAACAGTTTCTACCGATAATATTTGCACGGTAATATGGATCTCATTACCTTGCATATTTTGCAGAAACTTTTTATTGTATGTGAAGTATTTCAATGAAACTATTATAAAAATGGGTGTGTCTTTCTTATAAATTGCTGATTTCGCAGCACGCATTGAAGTTGGTGTCAACAAATCAGAGCAACGAGAAATCAGCTACTGTCCTTGTATTTCTTGTGAAATAGACGTGCCAACATTGCTTTTGACTTCCAGGACAGCCTTCGTTATCAACAACAAATAAACAGCCAAAATGACAATTCCAACGAGCAGCGCTGCTCATGAAGTTGTTTGGTCAGGCTTAATGATCAGAATGAGAGAGTGATGAAGTACTACCTAAGAAATAGAGCTCGGAGAGTTTGTTAAGAGCATCTGTTTCCTCTAACTAACTATATAGGTTTCACTAAAAGTTAAAAGCAGTTGTCTCAAAGTCGAAGCATTACCTAGAGGAGTGTGCAAGTATCTTATTGCATCTGACAGGCAATAGCCAGCCTCTGGAGGGGCAGATTGAGCATATCACGAATCAATTTAAAGAGCAATCTAGGGAGGGGAAAACCAGAAAATAACGACTACTTATAACCACACTTTCAATATCTGTGTGTTGTCCATATTTGCTTTTTGGCAATTAAAGTGCACACCTGGGAAATTTAGGTTCAACTCCCTCCTCTACCACAGATGCTATGTATGACTTTAAACAAGCCTCTGGCCCTCACTTTCCACACTGTAACCAGGTGTAATAGCATTGCCCTTCCTCACAGGGGTGCTGTGACTTCAGAGATACTACAGCAATGAGGGCACCGGGGTACCATAGCTAGATAGAACCAAGATCCCTGTGAAAATATCCATAAATCTGAGCGGGGGTTTCTATAGTCTCTCTCCTTCCTGAAAAGAGAATGTCGGATCCAAAGGCCAAGGAACTGGATGGAAAGGTTCCCATTGACTCCAGAAGGCTTTGGATCAGGGCTGGAGAGCTCTCTCCAGTTTAAGTGCCCTGGCTTCGCTCTTTTCCTTCATGCATTTCCATAAAGGTTGGATTATGCTTTCCAGAGGAAACCCCCATAAGGCACGATTGTTGGTCGTGAGCAAGCGGATGAATTTATTTCACACATGTTCTGAAAAGGAGAATGAAAAGAGAGAAAAAGAGAAGGCCTTGAGAGCGGGGCTGTCCTAACTGGTAAACCTGTAATTCGTGACTCCTCCTGGGATGGCATTCGTTTATGAGGTCTGAAACCAAAGTGATATCAAGCCACAAATGAAAAAGTACACGCGGGAAGAGACTTAAGGAGAGGGGGAAAAGAAAGTATTCCACTTACAGCATCCCCGGCTAGAGAAATGCTCCTGTGGCCACAGAGGGACAACCAATGGGGCCATGGAGACTTAACGTCACCGGGAAGAGGGTCCAGAATGGAGATGAGAGATGGAGCTGAGCCACTCAGACATCTAGCTTGCCCCAGACATCCAAAGCAGAGTGGTGCCCTATGGAGGCATCGCCAGGAGTTGGAAGTCTTAGGTTGTCTTCTCTTCTCATTGACAGCAGTGGGGTTGTCATGGGTGCAACAAGGCCTTCTCCATACTGGGGACTGGCCCCAATTCCAGCCACCGGTGTAGCTGCACCATTGCAAACCCTAGCACAGAGAATCATAGAATCATAGAATATCAGGGTTGGAAGGGACCTTAGGAGGTCATCTAGTCCAACCCCCCGCTCAAAGCAGGACCAACCCCAACTAAATCATCCCAGCCAGGGCTTTGTCAAGCCTGACCCTAAAAACTTCTAAGGAAGGAGATTCCACCACCTCCCTAGGTAACCCATTCCAGTGCTTCACCACCCTCCGAGTGAAAAAGCTTTTCCGAATATCCAAGGTAAGCCATGATTTACAGTGGTGCAGCTACATAGGTTCATAGATTCCAAGGCCAGACAGGAGTATTGTGATCATCTAGTCTGACATCGTGCATAACAGCCAGAGAACTTTTCCACCATAATCCTAGGCAGATCTTTTAGAACACATCCAACCTTCATTTAAATTTGTCACTGATAGAGAATCCACCACAGCCCTTGGTAGGTTGTTCAATGGATGCTTACCCTCCCTGTTAAAACGTTTACTCTGTTAAAATTTGTCTAGTGTCAACTTCCAGCCATTGGCTCATGCCAGACCTTTCTCTGCTAGATCAAAGGGCAACCAGCAAATATTTGTTCCCCAGGTAGGTGTTATAGACTCCTGGGGACTGAAACTCCCTTTGTTATTATGATGTGTACAGCAACTAATCACAATGTGGCTCTGATCCCTGACTGGGGACCGTCTAGGTGCCACTGCTACATGAATAAATAATAACGCACCAGTGGCCATGCCAGTGGTGGTTTGGAGTCACCGGATGCCTGAGAAGAGAGTCTGCCCACTCCTGAGTCCCTTCCAGTGCGCTATCCCCCAACTTACACTGCAATCAGACAGTAGCATGCAGACACCACAGAGCTCAGCAGGGTTTCCACCCAGTACCATCTGCACCAAAACACAGATATTGCCAAACCGAGTTTAAAGAGCAGCTCAACCCACAAGAGGCTGTATCCTCTATAGGGACCAGCCAGTAGACGGCGACATGAACACACTGTATATGCAAAGGAACAATGGCACTTGCATAGCCCTTTCCTCTTCAAAGTGCTGCTCAGACATTGACTAGTTCATACTGATTGGGCAGTTTCCCTACAAACTGGCCGGTGGGACCCACCTCTATGCTTGCATGAGAATACCAGGCTCCAGGCCCAGCTGGGGACAGTCTCCCTCCAGACCCCAAAGTGGAGTCAAAGCAACACTTCCTGCACTTGATGGTAAGAACATGTTTTACGGTGCCTGGCCTCTGAATGTTTTAAGCACTGGATATTCGAGGGCAGCTGTAGGATGTAAATGGGAAAAGCAGACTGCACAAATGGCTTGGTTTTGTACTGGGAGCTGATTCATAGGCAAAGACCAAGAGATGCTGGTTTCATGCCCCATTGCTTACCTGTCTGCATCAGAGCTTGATACAGATTAGAGCCCAAAGACCATCACACATGATGCTTGAAGTAGAAGCTCAATTCCCCCAGACCTCAAGTGCAATTTGGTTTGGCCTGATAGACAGAAAAGAGGTAGCTGCTAGGCTGGGATCTGTAGTTTACCCAGGCAGCCCCCTTCCATGACTACATAGTCTGGCCAGCATTTGGGGAGACCCCGGGCAGTGACACAAGCCAGCACAGTCTGTTAGTCATTTTGGGAGCCAGAGAGCCAGGGTCTGGCGGTCCAGCAGTCCTCAACAGAGAATCCCCTTTCTATTCATCCGCTGCCAATCCTGCTCTTAAAAGAAAAGGAGGACTTGTGGCACCTTTGAGACTAACAAATTTATTTGAGCATAAGCTTCGTGAGCTACAGCTCACTTCATTGGTGCATTCAGTGGAAAATACAGTGGGGAGATTTATATACACAGAGAACATGAAACAATGGGTATTGCAGTACACACTGTAAGGAGAGTGATCACTTAAGATGAGCTATTACAAGCGGGGGGGTGGGGGAAGGAAGAAAAACCTTTTGTAGTGATAATCAAGGTGGGCCATTTCCAGCAGTTGACAAGAATGTCTGAGGACAGTGGGGGTCTGGGGTGGGGGCAGGACGTTTCAGGGCTCGGATCCAACCTTCTCAGTCGAGGAGTGTTTCGACTGGGGTCTTTACACAGACAGGGGCTGAGTGCGTCATTCAGAGCCGGATCAAATTTCCCCCAAGCCTGAGGTTGGTCTGGGCCTATCATTACATACCCAACCCCAGGCTAATGTGGCCACTCCAGTGCTGCACTAAAGGCTGCGTGCAGAGTACAGGTGCAACCCGGGTAGTGACGCACGGCCGTGAAAGCAGGCTGTGTCCATGCTTGTCCCTGTGGTGTGTAGCCACGTGTGGCAGTGAAAGGCTCCAGCGGGGGAAGGCAAGGGGACACTATGCTGCTAAAAATACCAGTGTGGACATGGAGGCATAGTAGGATTGTAGAGAGATACCCAGGATATATCTTAGGATTCAGGCGAGGAGGGCCCAGCACCCTTGGAGCCTAAGCCGGGCCGCAGCATCTCCACTGCTATCGATCCCCGTGCAAGCTGGGTGTGCAGTGTCTGCACTCGACATGCCACCGGAAGGGTAGACGTACCTAAAGGTGCCATAATATACCAGCCTACCAGGAGTCAGCGCCGGATTGGGCAGCAGGAGACCTGGGTTCGAATCCTGGTTCTGCTGTGTGACCTTGGGCCAGTTGCCTCTCCCTCTATGCCTTTGCTACCCTTAGTCGTGTGACCTCTTTGGGCAGGGACGCTCTCTCTCACTTCAGTACTGGAGACTCCCATCCGGGTAGCACAAATAGGAAGTATCCAGCTGACGACAGAGATGCAGCAGCAGGTCCGAGCGCATGGAGCGCAGTGGGTTCTGTGCTAGGCCCGGTGCAGCCAGCCCGGCCCACCTTGCCTGGCTCCTAACAAGAGCTTACATGGTATGTTTCCGTTCTGTCGGCAAGTAATGAGTAGAGCTGACTGCAGGGCCCGTTAGTTGGAGTTAAACCAACAAACGCAACCCCGGTGGGGCAGGGTCTCCAAACGGCTTTGCAGAGTGGCGTTTTATGGATAGCACATAGACCCCCTCCTCTAATGCACCACCCTGATGAAATTGTCTTATTGCAATGACCGGCCTGGGTTAACCCTCTCTTCTGAGCACCTGAGTGCCGGCAATTAATACAGCCCCCCCCCAAATCCCTGCTTGGATTTTATTTTTAACTCCCAGTTGGAGACAGAGGAGCCTGCCGGAGGTTAACAAAGTTCAGCCCGTTTGCGGTCTGGCAGCCTGCCACCATCTAATCTCCTAGGCCCACCAGCTCACAGGGCTGAGCTGACCCGGGTGTCAAACACAAAGGCAGGCTGTTAGGGCGTCCCCTAAGGGGAACCCAGGCACTTCATAACTCCAGCCTTCAATTAGCCACGACAGCGAGTTAAAGACCAAGGAAATAATATAAAAACAAGCATCACAAAAGAGTTTAAGCAGTGGAACATTTGGTAATTAACTTTTACAGACATAAACACACAGACACAGCCCTGGAACTCCAAATGGCAGCATGGGAGACTCAGGCCATCCATTTGCCTGCTCTGCGCCTCAGTTTCCCCATTGATTACATGGAGGGGAAAACATTTCCTGCCCCTGCCAGGGCAAGCAAGCCGTTACACAATTTCATGTGTGACTGGATCCGTAGAGCAGCCCCTGGAATGGAGCCCCATGGCAGTCCCTTGATTTTGTGCTCGTGCCATGAAGGGCTACTAGTCTTCTCTGTATCACTGCAGCAGCTAGAGGCTCCAACTGAGAGCCAGGCCCCATTGTGCCGGGCACTGTACAGACACAAAGCCAGCAACAGCGCCTGTCCCAAAGAACTTGCCACGGAAATAGATGAGCGGGACAAGATTTGGGAGGGGAAACTGAGGCGAGAGGGGAATGTGACATGCCCAAGGCCATGCAGCAGCTCAGCGCCGAGCAGGGAATGAACCCAAGGGTCATCTATCCATTAGCCCGCACTGCCGCTATCCATGAACACATGGACGGCGTGTTGCAGAGCTGGGCCTACACGTTTCACACTGGCTCTCTGAGCCCCCTGGCAGAATGTGTCATCGCCTTGGGAAAGAGGGCGGAGATCACTCACCCGCTGGAAGGGAATGAGAGACTCAGCCCCCCGCCGCCACAGGACAGCTACACTAAGGCTGCAGCTGCTTGTCTCTGCCCATTTAAAGGGCTGGCCCCAGGAAGGCAACGCAGGAGGGCCCAGTTCCCATGCAGGTGTGTGAGATGTAGCACACCCCGCTGGTAGGAGGAACGGAGGCAGACCCACCATTCGGTGCCTCACGGGACTGGGCTCCTTCGAAGCATCCCTCCAACTCCCCCGCTCCTCCCAAAGGTCGGGCCTCCGCTGACGGGGGGGGCGAGCGAGAAGGCATGCAGCCCCCACACCTTGCACGGCAGGACATCCGTGGGCACATGCTTCCCCACCCCCCTTGGCGCCCACAGCTGTACCCATGTTCTGCACAGGGCGCGCCATTGGCAGGGGCAGGGCTGCCCAGGGAGGCAAAAGGGGCCGTTTGCCTTGGGCCTGCAAACCGAACGGTCGCTTCCCACCAAAGTTCGGCTCAGCGGCCTCTGTCATGACGTGGGGTTTCCGGGCCGAACCCGAGTGACGGCGGGCCCCCTAGAGAGAGAGAGTGGTTCAGTTTTGTGAACCATTTCCAGGGGAAGCCCAGAATGGCTTCTACCCCGGTGACAAAGCCTCTGGCTCCTCACCCCAGCCTGGGGTCTGCCAGGGTTTACAAAGCATCGCCTAGGCCAAGCTACTCCGACGTAACTTTGCCCTAGATCCGCTCTCGTGGCCTCCTCCCCAGCCACACTGCCGCTGCTGGCAGCTGTGCATTCAGAGGGGTTGTACTAGACAATCGCCACTCCCACTTCCAATCCCGTCTCTGTCTCCTCTCCATCTCCACACGCTGTCTCTGTGCAATTCACATGCATCAGCAGCCTTGCCCGTAGCCTCACGGGAGAGAGCAATGAGGGGGCAGAAGGAGCATCAAATATCAGATGCATTTTGTGTGCGTGTCGGGGGAAGGAACAATAACCCCACTTGGGCTGTGCACTTCGGACAATAAAACACACCGGGAACCAGAAGTTTTCATAGCATTTCATTTGTAACCACAGTGAAATCTGCAGTATTGCATCTAAGGCATAACAGGTGATACATACACATTCTGGCTCCCTCCCTTCCAGCCCATATTGAACAACAGGTGACCCAGGAGAGGCTCTGCATGACTCAGGACTTCTTGTCTGTTTTGGTGATGGGACGGGATGCAGCAAAAACACAAAGTGCAATTGGCACAGACAGGTGCATGTGCTCCTTTGTGCTGCAACATGAAATTAATGTTCATTTGATCTTTCTTGTGTCATGATTTAGGGCCCCGTTTTGCACAATTAAGTCCGTGAGAGCAGCAAACTCTTCTGAGAGTAAAATCTGGCCCTATGGTTAGAACTAGGGAAAGTGGAGGGTATTATATGGGGATGAAATTAAAGCAGTACCCTCCAAATGTTTTTGTTCCATGTAATGGTATATTTAGGGACTCTGAAATCAGTACCCTTTATTAATGTTCTTTTTCCTCCATTGAACAGCCACCCTGGTTTGTTATGGTAGTGCTGCTCGGAAGTGCTGGGAAAAACACAGTGGTTTCTTAATGCAAGATGGCTTGTGAGAATTTGAGCTGTAAATGTGGGTTTCTTCTAGTAGGGTTACTTGTCAGTGCTGGGTGCACAGAGTGGTTGTTGGTTTGGGTTGCTAATAAGCATCTGGCTGCATGCATTGGTTTGTTATAGCAGGGTGGTTTATCCTTGCTGGGTTGCTGGCATTGAGGTTTTCTTTCTGAGAGGGTTGGAGGTTATATAGCAGTGTGCTGGGATAAGGAGTTTCATGGACTCTGCAAGCAGATGCAAGAAGAAAAGGGAGGTGGAATTTTCTGCCTGATTCCCAACTGCAGCCTTGATGGTGCCTCTTTGCAATGAGTGCAGAGTAAGGAGATCTTGCAGCCAGCAGAAAGTACAGCACATAATACGTTGATGCAGGCTGGGTATGGAGGAAGGAATAAATGAGACACCCACATAGACACAGGTGCATTTGCAAAACATACGGAGCCAACTCAGATGTGAAAAGGACATGAAATACTGGGTGCAAATAACACAGGGAGTTGTCAATACACTTCTTTTTCTTAGCCCAATCTTTTTAATGGAGAAAGGCTGGACTCTAATTTAACCCAACTTTGACTAAAACGCAGCAGTCTAATGTCTACAAACAAACATGGCTGCAGTTTCTGACCTGAAATGCATCAGTGGGGCTGGGGGCTGTTTGGGGAGCGGAATGGCAATCATATAACTGCACCTGGCATTGGCCGCTGTCGGAAGACAGGATACTGGGCTAGATGGACCATTAGTCTGACTCAGTATGGCCGTTCTTATGGTTAGGAAGAACCCCCTCCCCTCCCCTCCCCGTCAGCAGGCTATTCCATCACTGACTTTGACAGAGTTTCTTGCACCTTTTTCTAAGCAGTTGGGGTCGGCCACTGTTGGAGACGTGATATTGGGATAGATGGAAGCTTGATCTGAGCCAGCCTGGTGATTTCTTTTCAGAGCTGCGCATGGTCTTCAGGGCAGGGCCTGTTGTCCCTTGTGATTGCAAAGGCATGTTCTGGTGCTAATTGCAATAATTAATTACAATGTATAAGGGATTTAGGGCTTGTTTCTTCTCCTCTTGATCCAGCAAAGCACTTAATCATGTGCTTCTTCGGGGCTTCCAATGTTTACCTGCTTAAGCACTGTGCTGGATGAGGATCACAGGGTCGCTAAGGGTCACCTTTCATTGCGGCTTGCTCTCACTGTGCACTCTGCATTGAGGGTTCAGGTACTGAGTGAAGTCGACCTACTGGACCAAACTCTAATCCCACTGGAGTCAATGGGAAAGCTTCCATTTACTTATTATTATTGGGGGGAAGAATAGCTCAGTGGTTTGCGCATTGGCTTGATAAACCCAGGGTTGTGAGTTCAATCCTTGAGGGGGCCATTTAGGGTTCTAGGGCAAAAATTGGGGATTGGTCCTGCTTTGAGGAGGGGGTTGGATTAGATGACCTCCTGAGGTCCCTTCCAACCCTGATACTCTATGATTTCAATGGGGCTAGGATTGAGCCCACAGACAATAAGAATAGTGGAATAACCTTATTGGAAAAAGACATGGGTCTTCGCCTTTCACATCGTTATTTTGGAAAGTGCTCACTTACCAGGGTAATGGACACAGGACAACAACCTGAATAGACCAGGTCCATCTAGTCTAGGATACTGCCTCCAAGAGTGGCCAAGGCTAGAAGCTTTAGAAAAAGATATAAAACCCTTTTCATCCACCTAGCTATACCGGGGGGGAAATTAGTTCCTGATCCCAGCTAGTGATCAGCTTACATCCTGAAGTTTGAGGATGGGCAACGAGAGGAAATGCAAATGCTGTTCTCATACAGAGAAATATGCATGTTCAAATACTGCGATCCTTACTTGGGCACAACTGCCACTTACTTCAATGGGAATTTGGACTGAGTAGGAGCCATAGAATTTGGCCTCCAATCCTTTAAAAAAGAGAGAGAGAAAAGAAAAAATGTATTAGACTATTTCCCTCAATAATATCATGGGGCAGTGAGTTCCACAGGTTAGATAGTGAGTGTGTCTTAATTTATTGCCTTTTATTCCCAAATCCTGATTTAGAAGTTGAGGGGCATTAAACTGATTGTAATGTTGTATATTTCACTAGTGTTGCCATAATGTGATTTAACATTGCAGTTTGAGTGACACATACATGTTTCTTCAGGGGAACGGAAAGAATGGGAAACTAACATTGCACTGTCTGGCTCATGTGTTTATTCCTTTGGTATGTATTCACTCTGATTCCATTTAACGTGTTTGCAATGATACACTGTGAGGAGGAGGGTAGCTGTCTTGGAGGGGATGCGGATGGAAATGAAGAGTGCTATGGAAAGAAATCCTTGTAGCCCTTCTGAAAGCAAAAGGCTCACTGAAGAGCGAGGGAGGTTTGCTCCAGTAATTACAATCAAATCCTGCCTTGCATTTGGTTGCTCTAGATTCTAATTCTATTCCTCTTCACAGTTTGATCCTGCAGTCCCTGTGTAGGCAAAGATCACACCCATTGACCTCAGCAGGAGCAACAGGTGCATTGTAACTCGCTTTAGGCTACACAGTGCTTTATATACCAGCTAATTCATCTACATTGCACAGAGGGCAAAACTAAGGCAGAGAGACTTATGCAAGGCCACTGAGAAAGGTATGACTGGAACTCAAGAGCACTTGGCTTGTAGGCCACTAAGCAGACCACTAGCCCACATTTCCTTTGCTAAGGACTGCATGATCAGTCATCTACACTGTCTCTGCAAAGCCTCGCAGAGTCTAACCAAGCCATACCAAACAAGGCCGTTTCTCAGTGGGGTGCATTGATATTCAAGCTCTACAGAATGCAGCATATAAAACAAGGGTAAAATAACAAATATTCCAAACTGGTATCGGTTACATGCTGCTTCGAAACATTATTGTGCATACTGCATCGTTGCAAAGTTATAGCTGCTTTTTGGCAACAGTCTAGCATCCAAGAGCATGTGTTTCTTTTCCTTCTCTGCATCGCAGGCCGACGTGGAGTGGTCACTGATGTCAAACGGTGCCATAAAGTATCCCAGGATGTACTAGACTCTCTGGCCCTCGCTGGTGCCGGTTCAGCTGAAAGGTTTGACCAGTTTCATAGCAGCGTAGTTCTAAGGAAGGGAAGGAAATGAGAGGGGGAAAAAAGAACGGACATAAAGCAGATACAATATAATGGCACATATATGTTAAAATGTTCTTTCTTCACATTGCTGCATGGTCCCAGCTTCATGACAGGAACTGGTATAGAACTCACATCCTCAGGCTGCTAAAAAACAGGTCTATTACATGTGAGCTAAAAGGGACTCGCCTCTGGTTAGCAGCAGTACAGGGCTTATGATACACAGGCAAGTGGTTCTGATGCCATCCAGTAGAAAGCAGAGGTGTCCATCGTACTCACTAGCCACTAAACCATTGTAGTTACTCCCCAATTCTGTTTTCTCCTTCCATCTTATTTTTAAGATATCCAAAGTCGCACCTCTTCCCACACAAGCATGCGCAGGGTGCTGCTGCCTGTCTCCTCCCATCAGCCCCGGTCTCAAACAGCCCCACCACCAGCCTCCTTGCTGCAATTGAGTTTTTAAACCGTCCACTGACTTGCTCCAATGGCTCTGTCTCTTTCTATTCCCACTGTCCCCTTAGCACCTGCTCCCTCTCTGTGTTCTTGTCCTGTCTCACTGCCAGGGATGCAAGAACCTTCTTCTCACAGATCCTGCCCTCTAGAACAGACTCCCTGTATTGCTCTGACCTCCACTGAAAGCTTCCCCCTCTCACTTCCTTGTGTGTTCCTCTTAGTGCATTTCCCCTTTGTTATTGGCCTCATGGTGCAATGTGGCATTCCCCCCAACACACATCCCCATACGATATCATCCCATTACTGTTTTCTATGATTTCGAGCACCTTCTGTGAACCCTTGCAATTTTGTATACTGCAAAGTGTCTTGCGATACAGGTTGCACGGAAGGCACTATACAATAAAGCCAGGGCATGTCACATTCTACTGTAGGCAGAATGCCCCCTTGAAAAAGGAGATGACAGTAACACGCCAGTTAAAGGCTGGTTATCAAGACCATAATAGAAATATGTTAATAGGCATGTTTATATCATTTGGAAGGAACTATATTTAAACTAGCTTTGATTCACACAGATGCCCCCCCAGCCAAGTTGGAAGTTTCTTCTAAACACACTGAATTTAATTGGTACAGGATGTTCTGTCTTAGAATCATAGGACAGGAAGGGACCTCGAGAGGTCATCTAGTCCAGTCCCCTGCACTCATGGCAGGACTAAGTATCATCTAGACCATCCCTGACAGATGTTTGTCCAACTTGCTTGTAAAAACTTCCAATGATGGAGATTCCACAACCTCCTTTGGCAATTTATTCCAATGCTTCACCACTCTGACAGTTAGGATGTTTTTTCCTACTGTCCAACCTAACCCACCCTTGCTGCAACTGAAGCCCCTTGCTGCTGGTCTTATCCTCAGAGGTTAACGAGAACAATTTTTCTCCCTCCTCCTTGTAACAATCTTTTATTTACTTGAAAACTGTTATCATGTCCCCTCTCAGTCTTCTCTTCTCCAGACTAAACAAACCCAATTTTTTCAATCTTCCCTCATAGGTCACGTTTTTTAGCTTTTCCATCATTTTTGTTGCTGTGGACTTTCTCCAATTTGTCCACATCTTTCCTGAAATATGGCGCCCAGACCTGGACACAATACTCCAAGTGAGGCCCTACTGATGTGGTGTAGACTGGAAGAATTACTTCTCGGGTCTTGCTTACAACACTCCTGCTCTGCAAGGAGTCACTCTGTTGTTTTTAAAAAACAAAAACTAAAAGCAAGTTACAAGCAAGCTCTTTTGAAAAGCACAAGTAAAGTTTGACTAAAGGCATCATGATAAATTACAGCGCCTAGCGGATTAGGAGGCTGTTTGCCAATTGAGCGTCGCTAATAATGCCATAAATCAGGCAAGCAAAACTGGGGCTGCTTACCAAAAGTCATTAGAAAAGCCTCTAGTGGAATAGAACTTTCTAATTAATTACACACCATTTGTCTTTCCGAGTCTATCCTCCAGAATAGTATTATTTTTATGATTTGATTGGTTCCCTTTTGGAGGGGAGCAGGTTTCCTGTCCAGCTTTGAATTTCTATTAACGAAGTGCTGAAAGCCAACTAGGATTATCAATCAGTGCAGAAAGCAAGCTGTAATTAAAATTAATGGCAATGGAAGCAAAGCTGAGCTTGCATAGCACAAATAGAGCTTGAAAGGGGAGTAAACAGCTGTGTGAAAAAAAGAGCAGAATCCAGCTGGACGTAGCGTTACATTTTTGTATTTTGGTTCCCGCTAAAATCTTTACAATAAGCACTTTGTCAGGTAGATAACTTTACCAGGGTATTCCCTACATTTCATAGATTCAGAAGGCCAGAAGGGACAGTTATGAGCCTCTAGTCTGACCTTCTGCCTAACAAAGACTAGAGAATTTCATCCAGTGACGGGCACAGTGGAAGGCAATATCTTTCCTTATTAAGTCAAGCTCAAATGGAAAGCCCATTTAGGTCAAAGGGGGTCTTTCCATTGACTTCGGTGCACACTGGATCAGGCCTCAAGTGAGTGGTATTGAGCCTGACAGCTGGTGGTGGAACTAGAGCATAACTTTTAGAAAGACATCCAATCTCAATTTAGAGAGTTCAAGAGATGATGAATTTACCACAGCTCTTGGTATGTTTTTCCAGTAGTTAATTACACTTGCTGTTAAAAATAGCATCTTATTTCCCATTTGAATGTTTCTAACTTCAGCTTCCAGCCATTGGATTTTCTTATCTTTTAGCCTGCTGATTAAAGATGCCCCGATGACAGACAAGGTAGAGGGTATAGAGAAGGATAGGAAATTTCCAGGGAACATCACCATCAGAGTCCTTATGTGCAAAGGTAATGGTAAAGATTATAAGTGGCAACCACTGTATGAGTAAAGTTAGTTCAGGCTGTCAAGTAATCTGGCTGTGTGGAACAGTCTCCACTCAATTCAGGAACCTCAGACTACCAGCTTTTCAATATTTTGTTTCCATTTTTGCAAAACCTGACAAATTTTAGAGACAACCCACCAAACCTTTCAGTTTTCTGCTCAAAACCAGGATGTTTTTTGAGCGGAAATGGCTTCATTGTCAATTGAAAAAGGTCAATTTCCAATCATCTGCCAAAGTTCAACATTTCTGTAGCAAAACCCACAAAACTGGGATTTTGGTACATTTCCGTGGGAAAAAGTAGTGTATGGCAAAAAATTCATGAAAAAAAGCAATGAACTCACAAAACAGCATGGAATATATGTGCAAATAGGGTTTTCTTTTTTTAAATATTGTCCAAAAATATTTGCTGTTTGCACAAAGCCCCAGTGGGAGGAAGGACATTCTTGTGAGTAAATCTTGAGATTAGGCCTGAGGAGATCTTTGTTCTATTCCCAGATCTATCAGAGACTTGCTTTGTGACTTTGGAAAAGTCACTTAGCCCCTGAATCGGCTAAACATGTGCTTAAATCCACCCCTAAGTCCTTAGGTGCTCTGCTCATCTGGGGCCTTCTCAATTCTCCCCTCTGTACAATGGGTGAAATACCTCCCCAAGCTCACAGTTCAGTTGTGGAGCTTAATTCACTGACGTTTCTAACATGAGCTGAGGACGCACCCAATTAAATCAACTGTAAAGCTCCCCTTGACTTACGTAGGGGTGCAGAATCAAACTGTGAGAGCCGCGGATGGCAGGAACTATGCCAAGGAAAATTGCAATTGTAGAAAGCCCATGGCTTAGACCTATGGATTGGCCATTTGCTCTTGGAATGTCTGATGACACTGGCTGCCAGAAACTGGCATTATTACATTGGGCATGGGAATCAATCCATGAGTCAGCTGGCTTGTTTCTGTTTCCTGATGGGTTCCTTTCTGCCTGAAATTCAAGGGCTCTTCAAGCTGTCATGGGATAAGAGGGAAGGTCTTCTCATGGATTGGTAACTGGTTAAATGATAGGAAGCAAAGGCTAGGAATAAATAGTCAGTTTTCAGAATGGAGAGAGGTAAATAGTGGTGTCCCGGAGGGGTCTGGAGGGACATTCAACATATTCATAAATGATCTGTAAAAAGGGGTAAACAGTGAGGTGGCAAAATTTGCAGATGATACAAAACTACTCAAGATAGTTAAGATCCAGGCAGACTGTGAAGAGCTACAAAAGGATCTCTCAAAACTGGGTGACTGGGCAACAAAATGGCAGATGAAATTCAATGTTGATAAATGCAAAGTAATGCACATTGGAAAATATCATCCCAACTATACATATAAAATGATGGGGTCTAAATTAGCTATTACCACTCAAGAAAGAGACCTTGGAGTCTTTGTGGATAGTTCTCTGAAAACATCCACTCAATGTACAGTGGCAGTCAAAAAAGCGAACAGAATGCTGGGAATAATTAAGAAAGGGATAGATAATAAGACAGAAAATATCATGTTGTTAAATCCATGGTACGCCAACATCTTGTATACTGTGTGCAGATGTGGTCGTCCCATCTCAAAAAAGATATATTGGAATTGGAAAAGATTTAGAAAATGGCAACAAAAATTATTAGGGGTATGGAACAGCTGCTGTATAAGGAGAGATTAATAAGATTGGGACTTTTCAGCTTGGAAAAGAGACAACTATGGAGGGATATGATAGAGGTCTATAAAATCATGACTGGTGTGGAGAAAGTAAACAAGGAAGTGTTATTTACTCCTTCTCATAACACAAGAACTAGAGGCCACTAAATGAAATAATAGGCAGCAGGTTTAAAACACACAAAAGGAAGTATTTTTTCACACAACATGCAGTCAACCTCTGGAACTCCTTGTCAGAGGATGTTGTGAAGGCCAAAGCTATAACAGGGTTCAAAAAAGAACGATATACATTCATGGAGGATAGGTCCACCAATGGCTACTAGCCAGGATGGGCAGGGACGGTGTCTCTACACTCCATTTGCCAGAAGCTGGGAAGGGCGACAGGATGGATCACTTGATGATTATCTGTTCTGTTTATTCCCTCTGGGGCACCTGGCATTAGCCACTGTCGGAAGACAGGAGACTGGGCTTGATGGACCTTTGGTCTGACCCAGTATGGCCGTTCTTATGTTCTTATATTCTTATGTTCTATTCAGAGTAAGCCTTAGCTCCTGCAGTGTCAAGTCCCACAGAGTCTCTGGTGGAGATGCACCCCAGGGGAGGACATGGAAGCAGATTCCACACACCTCAAGATCTGGGACCTTTGACAACATTGTCCTGGCTAATACAAAGCTAGGAGGGCTCTCTAGCTCTGTACTCATAGGACCATCTATGGAAAGACAATTCCTCCTTGGATAACATCCTGTGACACTAAATAACCTAGGCAAGGTTAGTGATGAGCACACGGTAGGAGGGCTGAGGGGGAAAAAAAGAACCAAGAAAGCTGTGGATCAACCTGATGAACCGCTGAGGAAATATACACGTTTCAGTGACCCAGCACAAAGGACCTCCAGCAAAAGAAGTGTCCTTTATTTGAGAAATGAACATACCACCAGAAGACGCTTCTATCCACAGTATGGCTAGTCGAGTCCACAAGTGTGCACCTCAGCTACAAGAACAGCGCTTGCTTGCAAAAGTAAGTGCATGGGGCTTAGGGGCCCATGAGGCAGAGTATCGTGCAAGATGCTTGATGTCTCTCTACAACAAAGTCAGGGAGCAGAAAACTGAGCAAAGCAGCACAGAGAAGATGTTGCATGGGATTACCTTTGCTGAACTGACAGCATTCACTGAAGAGACAAGACTGAATGAAGCTGTGACTCCAGTCTTTAAACTAGCAGACCTCCCACAGTTCTATAGAGCTAGACTAGAACAGCTGTGGGTGGCTGGCTAAGAGCATTCACAGCACTGAACTAAAACCCTGTATCCTTTCACATATTCCAGGTGTCCAAGCACACAAAAGACATGATGTGCTCCATGCCTTCAACCAGGATATCGGACACACCCTCCGAAAAGCATGTGAGGAAGACTCTGACAACAGCAAAAATTATTCGAAGGAATATGTTTCAAATGAAACACAGTTTACTGCATCATTTGACCAGGATGCAAAGCAAGATCTGTGTCTGAGCCACTATCGGCACGGATGTCCATGATATTGGATGGTCCAAACATTAAAACTCAATCAGAACAAATTTCCATTCATCCAACTACACTTAGGTTGGCAAACCTCTTGCTGTACAACAGCAATATCCATCGCCGTGAAGTACCACAACACAGCTTGAGAAAGATCTTTACCAATCGACATTGGTTTGACATTTCATGCACAGAGTAAGCCTTAATGAGTGAGTGGATACCATCTTTCAACGCGGATTGTCCAACTCCTAAGACAGTGTCGGCCATCTGTCCCAACGTGGCAAACAGTGCATGCCAACACTTCGATGATGAGAAATGTTGTCTGTTTTCTAAAGATTTGTGGTGGTCTATTCACTACTGTGGATGACATAGACCACAATCCCAGCTCCACCACAGCCACAGACTCCTTCCACAGAACTGGGATATCATTTCTTCAGCATCCCAGTATTCAAGTGGAGGGAGTTGTCTGGGAGATTTCCACCCCAGACCATGAGACTGCAGCATCAATGATGGAGACTATCATTACTTCCCGAGTCTTACACAATTGTCCCTCCCTTGATCTTGAAGAAAACCAGTGCTGCCCTCCCAGCAGCAAAGGCTGACATCAAGACTGATTGCCAGCTGATTACCCAAGCCCTGCAAGAAGAATGCAGGTGGCTTGAACAAGTAAGACAAGCAGCGAGCCTGGACACCTTCAATGGAGATCAAGACATTTCCTGGGCAGTTTACTATGCCAGCAGACAGCCAGTGCCAGATTTCACCCCAACCATTACTGAGTTTCTGCTCTTTCTAGGTGACTCCAAGTCTGTGGCAATGGTTCAGCATGCCAGGAGGTGATCAAGAGGACTGTACACCACCTAAACCCATGCCAAGTGCCCCTGACCGCTGTGAATCAGCCCATAACCAAACAGACACAGTCGACCTGGCCTGCTGGAGAGGACAAATCAGTCATTATGCTGGGTGGTCTTCATCTGGAAATGGCAAGTCTGAAGCTGATTGGAGATTGGCTAGAGGACAGTGGATGGACGGAAGCTCTTGTTCAGGCCAAAGTGGCCTCCCTAGCAATGGCTGATCCTTCTAGAAAGTGTCTCATATTGCATGAACTAGGCATGCCCACCAAGTAACGGCCAGCAATCTGTACATCTTGGTCCCAAATGCAGACACAGAAGATCTCAGGGAAGGTGAGGCCTCCATGGGGTATGATAAATGGTGTTGTCAGGCGCACAGCTGGCTCTCAGCTTGGTTGCTAGGCAACCCAGCAAGCTCCACTGGCCCAAAGAACCGTCTCCAAGTGGCCGTGCTTCCTCACTGGGCAGGGGAGCCAGCAGCCAGCCGTGTGAGCCTTGCAGTGGCGGCAGCACCGCGGCTCTCAATACGTCATACGCCCGCAGCTGTGTTTGCTCTGCTCCTGTTTCCAGTCCGTGTCCCAGCCCGGCTCCCACCTGGTTCCAGCCCTTGTTCCCGCCCTGCTCCCACCTGGTTCCAGCCCTTGTTCAAGCCCTGCTCCGACCTGGTTCCAGTCCTTGTTCCTACCCTGTTCCAGCCTGCCTCTAGCCCTTCCTCCAATCCTCACACCAGCCTGGACTCCTGTCCGCTCCAGTCTAGTCCTTGCCTCCTTGCCCTGCTCCTGATTCTGATTCCGGTTCTGACATTTGGTTTGGTTCCTCGACCCTGACTCCAGCTTCACCCTCGGCCTGCTGCCTGACTCCCGGATCTACGCTCACCATTACTCTGAACTGCCACTGCAACCACCATGCAAGATCCTGCTCTACCAACTAGGAAGGCTGCCCGTGCCCCGGCAGCTTGGAGCGTGAGCAGCCCAAAAAGACCAGACATAGGGAGGGTGCAGGCATAAAAATGTGGTGGTCCCTCCTGGAATGACCCCACAGGAGACAAACTCCCCCTTGCAGAGTCAGTCAGGGCCTTCCAGGAACTGCAGACCAAGGTTGCTGCACTTTGGGATGAGAGTGCAGTCTGGCAGGCCCAGGCTGTGGCGATACAATTACACAGGAATGCCACCCTCCAAGTCCCAGCGGTGACTACAGCCCCCGACCTTCACGCATACTGTCCGCAAGCCCATGGTCCTCCTACCAGACAGGTTTAATGGGGACTGTGCCAGGTTCTGAGAGTTCTTGAATCAATGTCGCCTGTGAGTGTTGAGGTCACCCCTTCTCAGAAAAGAGTGTACTTAGTTAAAGACATACCAAAGACATTGCAGACTCTGTGAGGGAGGTTGAGACTTTGTCTCTGTGAGAGAGGTTGAGAAGATCGGGCGGCAGCAGTTCCACATTTGTAACAGAAACAAGACAAAATCAAGCCATTAACAGAGCCTATCAAGCGAAATAAACTCTCTTTGTTCAGCAGACCTCCTGCAAGGGAGATCTCCAAGACCAAATTGCAGGTCTCATGGGGAATGGGATCTTTCAATATACTGACGACTGTGAAAGACTTTCTTGTTTCTTAATTCATTTTAGGCTGCATATTTATGTAAACTTTTATATAAACTGCCTTTTTGACACACAGCAATATCCAGTAATGCACAGATCAATCTGATATAGCATTATTAGCAAAGAGAAATGTCACTTTCTGTTCGTGAAGAGAAACTTGTAAACTTATTATGTTATTTTTCTACATAATTAATATTTTAGTAAAGACATTGGTGACATGCTACAGAGCATGTTAATTCTCAATATTTTTGTGTAATCTCAAGCCCTCACAATCCATTGCGTTAGTTTTTAGGACACCTAATACAATAGGAAGGCAAATGTACAGAAATAAAAAACACTGGGACGGTTTAATACCATAAATAATCAGTAACAGAAGAACGTCAGTAGAAAAATTGCATTCAGAATTTTAAATGGCTGCCACAGAGGGAAAGACTGCAGAGGAGACAGGAGTTGCCTGTACAGAGAAACCCACAGGGAGTGGAAGAGTGATTGGTTCAGCGGAGGAAAGAGAAGCTAGGATGCTCTAGGGAGAAGCCAGAGGCCTGCAAACCAAAGGGAGGTTGTGTTAAACCCAAGCTGTGGGGAAGCCGCTTGGGGGCTTGGAGTTAGGAAGTGGGCCAGGGAAACAGCAGCATATCAGAAGCAGCAGCCCTAACTGCTTAATAGACGGTCCCTGAGCTGGAACCCAGAGTAGAGGGTAGGCCTGAGTTCCCCTAACAGCCCTGAGGAAGGGGCGTACAAGCCCAACAGAAGGAATATTTAGCCTAGGATATGGCTGAAGACTGACCCCAAAGGATGGGTCAAGGAATAAACCATACGGAGGTCAAAAGCTCTTTTGTGTTGGGACATTTAGTGAACATTCAAACTGGATTTTTTTGTGAACCTGGAAGGGGACTGAACTGTGGGACTTGGCTGGAGGGCTGAGCCATGGAAGACCTGGTGAGAGGCAGACAGCCTGCAGGAGGCACCAGAGACAGGGGCCCTTTGCAGCATCACACCCTGACACAAGGGGGAGCTAGGGGTAGTGAGGACACTACCTTAGAGTATCACCGTTTAGGAAGGATGTGGACAAACTGGAGGGAGTCCAGAGGACAGCAACAGAAACGATCAAAGATCTAGAAAACCTGACCTCTGAGGGAAGGTTAAAACAACTGGGCCTGGGTAGTCTTGAGAGAAGATGACTGAAGAGTGGGCCTGAGAATCTTAAGATGGGCCAGAGAAGTTACAAAGAAACCGGGGATCAATGGGTCTCCACAGCCACGGAAGGCAGGACAAGAAGTCATGGGCTTCATCTGCCACAAGGGAGATCTAGGTTAGATATTAGGGAAAACTTCCTAACTCTAAGCGAGGTTGCAGAATCCCCATCATTGGAGGTTTTTAAGAACAGGTTGGACAAACAGCTGTCAGGGATGGTCCAGGGTTATTTGATGCTGCCTCAGCATCAGGAGAGTGGCTAGACGACCTCCCAAGGTCCCTTCCGGTCTGACATTTCTATGAGTCTATAAAATCCTTAAACCCTCTGCTGCTCTGGGACCTTTAGCTCTCCGTGACTCAGTTTTCAGCTTTTATCTCACACCCTTTGTCTGTATAGATCAGTGGCTCTTTTCCATAATGCAACTTCCCCAAGTTTCCCCTCTCATTTACTTGGAACACCCTCCTCCACCCTTCCATTACCAATATGCGAAGGAAAGGCAGTCACAACCCACTGACACCTGCTCATGACTCCAAAATTGAGAACATATGAATGTAAGCTCTTCAGGGACTGTTTCTTACTGTCTGTACATGCCGCGCCTAGCACACTGGGGCCCTGCTGTTGTCTGAAGCCTCTATGGGCTACTGTAATCCAAATAATAATAATAATGGCTGGTCCTTTAATGTATGCACTCTGAATTGTAACAGTGACTCTTGCCAAAGATCTGTATGTTAGGGGTATCTAGAGTGACCAGACATCCCAACATTATCAGGACCTTCCTAGCATTAGGGGCTTTGTCTTATATATGCAACTGTGCCCCACCCCTGAAAGAAAGTGTCCCAATTTTTCACACTTGCTATCTGATCACCCTAGGGGTAACCCCAATACAGAAACAATCCCCACTGTTCTAGCTTTAGTACCAAAGGTTGATATTTAAGAGAGCAGGAAAGGAACTAAATTTCCAAATGGGATAGACAACCCCGTGACCCAAAAATCTGGGGGAAGTCATTTTAAATAAATAAAAACAGAAACATTCCATGAAACAGTCTAGCTTTCACAAAAGATGACTAAGCCTGTCCAAAGTGAAATGAAATACAACAACAATTTGCTAGGAACAGTCAGAGAAAAACACAAGCAATAATGAATGTAAATTAATATTTAGAGCTAAAGGATTTTTGTTTCTCTCCACTTGGTTTTAGTACCATAATATCGTAACAAATCCTAAACCACTGGAAACGTAAAGGAGAGAGTAGAGATAGATTGGAGATCCTCCTGTTCAGAAAGAAGAGGCCCTGCTACTTGAGCTAAGGAAAATTGCTTGCAGTATAGGGCATAAGAAATACAACTGACCATTTCTGATTCTGTCCAGCAGAGGACGGTGCTTCGCACTTGTATGATTTTGTCTTTTTAAATAATAGTTAGCATGTAACTGATCCTTTGTCAGATGAGGCAAGTATTATTGTCCTTTAGTAAAAATGGGGAACCGGAGATAAAGAGACACGTCTAGAGCTGAGAGCCAGGAACTCCAGAGCTGTAATCTTTGTCCATCATATCTTTGTCCACAAGCACAATCTATTGTGCGTGATCTCAAATGGTTTGAAAGAGATTACAGTGCTTAGGAGACATTGAGCACTTTGCTTTATGGCTGCACACGAAGCAATCTGCAAATGCAGCCTCTCTCTTGGATAAAGTTATAAATTACCCCAAAAGAGTGTGTGCTGGTGGGGGGTTATAGATGTACACGGCACAGAATTTGTTAAGTGCTGGAAAGAAAGAGGTAGGTCATTTTTCTATCAGTCTGGGGATGGGAGGAATGGGATCCAAAACACAGCATGAATTATTTCAGTGTTTTAAAAACAGGAGGATTTGAAACCCATCCCAAGGCCAAGCTGGAAGGCTGGAGGTTTGGTTATTTATTTATTTTGTTTTGCAAATGGAACTGAACACAAGGCAGAAAAAGCCACTGTGCTGATTAATGAGGTGGGATCCTTTCCCCTCTGTTCCATACATTATATCAGCGGAACACTCCTTCCAAGCCCTGATAATGAGAGATTGGGCTGCTTGGATCCCTGTAAACTATCCTGCATCTTTAACCAATTATATTTGAACATACTTTCACTACTGCTCAATAGAGGGGGGTGGGGAAAAGCTGCCTTTCTCTTCAAGGCAGCAGCAGCGCTTTCCATCCCTGGATGGCCTTCCACTTGAGAATCTCAAGGCACTTTGGAAATCAATAAAACCTCGCCGCCTACCCCGCGAGGCTGGGATTAGTATAATCGCCATCCTCGTTCTACACACTGGGGAAACTGAGGCACAGAAAAGGTATATGACTTGACACACAGCAGAATCCAGACAGACAAACCCTGGAAACCCCCACCAACCCCATCCCTGGGGCAGTACATTGGCGCTAACAATGGAGAGAGGGCTAGCACAGGCCAGCTGCCTGCGGCGTAGCTACCATGAGGTGTGGCTGAAAAAACAAGGACATGCCCATGCTAGGGCTATGGGCGGAGTTGTGCCGACGGCAGGGCAGTGGTGGGAGATGAGTAAGTAAAATGCTAGCATAGCCATGGCATGGGGGTTGGTTCTAATAGCTGCCCGGGGGGGCTGGCAGTGTTTCTCCAGCCCCTGCCGACATCATACCGGGAAGGCGTAGATGAAAATCCCGATGAAGAGCAGCAGGATGAAGACCACAACGGCGATGAGAAAGACCCACTTGAAGCGCCGCCACAGGATGTACTTCATGGTTTTGTAGGGGGAGGTGAACCACAGGAAGGAGGTTTCCGGGCGCCTGCAACCAGGACCATCAGGGTTAGCTGTGAGATCGCTGCACGGGATGGCCCCCTCAGCCTTTACCGACTGCTGAGCATGACAGGCATCTCTAAGGGGGACTGCGCCCAGTCGGACGCGCCGCAGAACATGCCAGCTGAGTCCCCACTAGATATGCACTGACCAGATGTCCCCATGGTACCATCTGAACCCTCTTGGATACCATGGGTACATCCTGGCACTACATCCCATCTGAGCCCCCTTGGATACCATGGGTACATCCTGGCACTAAATCCCATCTGAGCCCCTTGGATGGCATAAGTACATCTGGGCAATACGTGCCATCTGAGCCCCTTAGAGACCATGGGGTACAGGCAGGCTGTACATGCCCTCTGAACACACACACACAGATGGTAACGAGCTGTAATGCCCCACTATAAGTGTTTGCTGGATTGGGCCTCTGTAGATTGTGACCTCTTGTCACAGGGGCCTGTCTTTTCAACTTGCTTCTAAAGTGTCCTGGGTCCCTACGGTTGAGTTAGAATCAACAAGCTCTTACTTGGGGTCCTCCAGCTTCGGGTTCATGTTTGGCTCGTCGCGGCCCATCCCCGCCGGCCTTTCTTCCTGCTCCTGCTCTGTCACAATCTCCAAGGTCATTTCCAACTTACCCTGCATGGGAAACGAGGCAGGAAATACAGTAACTGGCTCTGTGGAGCGAAACACTGACTTGGGAAAGGAAAATTGTTTCAGAGCTTCAGCCAATGGCTAAATCTTAGGGATCAGGGTGATTATCCCACATCTGCTACTGCTGGATTTGGGTACTGGCCACAGGACGCTGGACTAGATGGACCATGGGTCTGATCCAGTCTGGCAATTGTTGTGTTCCTCTGTTTCAAATTAGAACTCTCTGTGCTAGGAGGCTGAGCTAGATTCACCGTATTTTTTTACGCCAAGAACATATCCCTTCCGTCGATTCTTCCATGAAAGGGCTAGCGAATAAGTGTACAGGCTGCAGTGTCTGAGGAAACAGTGAATATTGAGCCACTAATGGAGAATATTTGCAAAAAGTGAATTTTCCATATGTAATCACATGCGTTCACGGGGGTCTAAGTACTCATCCAGCCAGGGAACAGACAGGTGCTGTATCACGTGACCTCAATGACCAATCAGAAAAATTCAGTTTTCCAACTATCAAACTCTCATTCAGGGACCATCGTTTTGCTCTGTTTCTATGGTGCCTAGCACGATGGGGCCCTGGTCAATGACTGAGGCTCTTAGGGCACACAAATAATCATGAGAAATTTGAGAATACAAAACAAGGCAAAGTTCACTATAACAAATGATTTGTTCTGAATTATTTGCCCAGTGCTGTGACAAAAGCTGGAAAACCCTTAAGAGAGGAAGGATGGACCAGGATTTAGGGCACTAGTCTAGACCCAAGGTCAATTCCCTGCCCTGCCACAGATTTTCTTTGTGACCCTGGGCAAGTCACTTAGCCTTTCTGAACCTCAGTTCCCCACCTGTACAACAGAGATAAAAGCAAAGATGATGTGAAGTGAGCCAAAGGGACTTACTGCTATGGTCTTCTTCTCTTCCGCTTCCACAACACAGGGCCACCAGCCCTTGACAGCTTTCTGCTCAAAGAGCGACACATATCGATCAGAGGACAAGGTCTCATCCAGGAGGTTTAAGGAGCACTTCTCAGCTGTCTTGGCGGGTGTTGGCATGCGGTTGAGGTCCATCTGAACAGAACCTGCAACATTGAGCATTTACAGGTTGAGCATAAATCACATCTCCCAGGATCTGGAGGAAGATTGGGGTTCGGGACAGGCTGGGGGTTCCCTGATCCCATGGCCCCAGCCATAAACATTAACACATGGCATAACGGACACCGAAATCAGGACTGAATTTCCCTGTGAGCTCAGCTCCCATTTTGATACCATCCGGCAGCTTTTCTAAGGAACTTAGTGCCCAACTTGTGGAGTGCTGGCCCCAGATGGTCGAGGACCAACTTATTTAAGACCTTGTCTCTCCCTGTGCCCTAGTGCCACTGGGGCAGTCAGAGGGCACCTGGTTTGTATAAGAGCAAGGGGCAGCCAGCAACATTCTCCATTTTCAGGGTCTGGCTACCCTGCAATGTAAGCTATGGGGAAGTGGGGCTCGAGTGGAATCCCGGGCTTGAACATGCACATTGTATTTTAACGCTATGTTAAGACCTTTCTAACCCATGCTCGAACCTAGGCTCTGGTGTCCACACTGCAGTGCTCAGATCTGAGTCAAAGTCACCATATCCCGAAGTCCCCAGCAACCCCTGCCGAAATGTGGCCACTGTAGCCTTAGGACCATGGTGCACTGGGGGAAAACTTTACTGCCCACCCTACACATGACCAGGAAGCAGCTTGCTTTGCAAAAGGCTTGATGGATTCGCTCGTCCTTGCAAACCCAGGCGGCTCTCTGACAGTGTGCTTGGAGATCGGAGATCAGAAGAGAAGGGGTCAAAGCTGGCCTGAGCTACTGTTTTTTGCAAAGGGGAGGTAGCTTCCGTTCTCAACAGAGCGGATTGCAGACTGTTGGGAGGGAGAGGCCTGAAGACGTTGT
The DNA here is from genome assembly GCF_009764565.3 of Dermochelys coriacea. Taxonomy (NCBI): domain Eukaryota; kingdom Metazoa; phylum Chordata; order Testudines; family Dermochelyidae; genus Dermochelys; species Dermochelys coriacea. The sequence continues at coordinate 142,864,112 of NC_050071.1, forward strand.
CCCGTGGAATCGTGGGATACTTCTGGCTCTCTCCTGGGACCCAAGTCAAACAGGGCTGTGTCTACACTGCAATAAGCCTTGGACCCTGGGTCCCGCCTTAACTCACTCTTGGACCTTCCAGCCATGCAGGGCCCTGGGACCCTGGATCCAAGTCCTGGGTGAGCACCAGTGCAGTGTAGACGCAAGGGGTGTGAGGCTTGAGCCCGAGCTTATGCTGCAGCATAGACATACCCTGAGCTTTGGAAGTCACTCCCTCTTGGTCTGACATAATTCAGGGCATGCTGCAAGCCATGCTGGCTTGCCTGAGCTCGGAGAGACTGGCAGGCTTCCAGCAGGAGCGTGAAGAACTAGGGACTATGGGAAGAGTGAGATCTCCCTTTGTAGAGAGCTTTGAGTTCTATGGATGAGATGTAACAGGTACTATCACTCAATAGACATAATCAGCTGCCTCGTCTATATGTGCATCTACACTGCGTATAATTCATTGCTTACAGCGCTCTGTTAGACGCCTGACAAAAGGGCCTCCCAATTTTGGTTCTCACTTTGCCAACGTTCAGCAGCCTGAAGTGCAGCTTTCACGTTGTCCAGTCTCTCAAGTTAAGCAGAGGTTTTCTACAGGGAGGTTAGTACAGCGTCCAGATAAGGAACCACCTAAGGAAATCCCAGAATTAATTGCTCCAGCGTGGTGGTGGGGCCGATGTGCAGCTGGAGGCACAGAAGAGAGGTAACACTTTGGTCCTGACCATTTGTGGACAATAAAGACCCCACAGCAATATTTTCAGGGGGCAGTGTGTTAGCCCAGATGTCCTGTTTGCCACCCCGTTGAGTATTTACATTCTGCCTGCCCCACCCCTTCTACCTCTGCAATTTCAATTGGATACAATTTGCCTCCTCACTTCCTGTCCCAAACTGTTTTGTCAAAAATTCACTAGTTGTGAAGGATCTTGTTTTCTCCCTATCTTGCCTGAACTAGTCATCTTCTAAATCTTACCGCTCCATGGTCCCAGATAGCCTGATGGGGCTGGGAACTTCGAATGCACCTAAGTGACTTAGGAGTAGGGGATTTCTCCTTCCAAGTCATTTAGGAAATCTCACCCCTGGATCTTGCTAGTGCATTTACAGCTTGAGCATAGATCACATTTCACAGGATCTGGGGGGAGATTGGGGTCCAGGACAGGCTGGAGGTCCTCTGACCCAACCATTAAGAACTGCAAGAGGAACATCACCTAGGTCTGATCGCCCACCGGCACTGCTCCAACACTGTACTAGCCTGGGTGAGAAGTGGAGTATCTAAAGGTAGACAGCAAAATGCGTCTCAGATGCAAAGAGAGATTTAGACAGATAAATGCTGATCCAGGCACCTCCTTTGCCTCAGCCGGCGTTTAGATGACTTCCAGTGGTATTCGGGTGCTTGATTTAGGCAGCCATATTTGAAAGCGGGGCGCAGCCTCACTTTGCACTCGCTCTTTGAGCGTTCAGAGCCAGCGGTGATGAACGCAGAAGAGCTGCCCAGGTGGAGTAAATTAGAGACAAGGCGGAGGAGGTAACAGCTTTTATTGGAACAACTTCTCTCCCTCTCACTAAAAGTGGGGCCAATAAAGATATCACCGCACTCACCTTGTCCCTCTAGTACCCTGCGCCCGACATGGCTACAACTACCCTGCAAACAGGAACAGTAAATGAGATTTCCAGAGTCGCCCCTTGGCATGTCCTTGGCAGCTGTTCTGACCAGTCACCGGTGAAGCGCTGTTGTGCTGCCTGCCGCAGTCCGCAGAGAGGCGAAAGCTGCTCTCAGAGACGGGTGGTCATTTGCCTCAGGGGGATGTGCAAAGCTGGACCTTAAGCCACTGTATCACGTGTCCCCCCAAACCATGGCTGGGTTAGATTAAGCCCCTCTTAAGAGGGTCCTGAGATCCTCTATGTCCCTTGGGTGGTGTGTGCATACTGATGGCCCTCAAAGATATAAGCTCTCTCCCCACTGCTTTCGATCCCCACCTCTGGCCTAGGGTTACCAACTTGGAAATGCAAAAAACCCAGCACGCAACTCCCCTACCAGGCAAGCCCACCTCAACCCCAACCCCCAACCACGAGGTAACTCTACATGCCCCCTTCAACAGCCACTTGCTGTATTTAGAGTGGGGTGGGCAAACTTTCTGGCCTGAGGGCCACATCAGGGTTCTGAAACTGTATGGAGGGCTGGGCAGGGAAGGCTGTGTCCCCGCAAACAGCCTGGCCCCCTCCCCCTAGCTGCCCCCTCCCACTTCCCACCCCCTGACTGCCCCCCTCAGAACCCCTGACCCATCCAAACCCCCGCTCCTTGTCCCCTGACCGTCCCCTCCTGAGACCCCTCGCCCCTAACCGCCCCCTGGGACCCACCCCCTATCCAACCCCCCCGTCCCCTGACTGCCCCAACCACTATCCATACCCCCACCCCCTGACAGGCCCCGCAGGACTCCCAAACCTATCCAACCGCCCCCTGCTCCCTGTCCCCTGACTGCCCCCTGGGACTCCCTGCCTCTTATCCAACCCTCCCGCTCCCCGCCTCCTTACCATGCTGCTCAGAGCACCAGGACTGGCAGCCACGCTGCCCAGCCAAAGCCAGCCATGCCGCCGCGCAGGCTAGAGCACCGGGGCAGGCCGGCGGCTCTTGCAGCTGCGCTGCCCGACAGGAGCTCGCAGTCCTGCCGCCCAGAGTGCAGGCAGCATGGCGAGCTGAGGCTGCGGGGGAGAGGGAACAGCAGGGGAGGAGCCGGGGGAGAGCCTACATGGCCAGGAGCAAAAGGGCCAGGCAGGACAGTCCCGCGGGCCAGATGTGGCTTGCAGGCCGTATGTAGTTTGCCCACCTCTGATTTAGAGTGCTAACATATAGAGAATAAGATTGATAGCATCACAGAGCTCCTCACTCTCGTGTGACTCAAACCCTTTCTCACACCCGCACGGGGCGCCTGCATGTTGGTGGGCAGACAGCTGCTGTGTTTTCAACAGTTTGGTTATCTGTTATCGCTTAAAACTGCGGAAGTGGGAACACTGCAGCATCGTTAGCTGGACACAGAAACTTTTACCATGATCTATCCCGGTGTATTGTGATAATAATGCAAATCTTTAGACCCATGTAAAAAAAAAAGTGGCAGATTACATTATTTTTCTGGCAACTGGCAAATCCATTAAAAAAAACAGCCAGGTTGGTCAAATACTGGCCAGGTGGTGACCCTACTTTGGCCCCTTTTCCCAGTGCTTCTTCCCCACCAGTTCTTTCCCAACGGCCCTTTCTGTCCAACAGTCATTCCCAGAATTCTGTGGTCCGTCCAGGCTGGGCCCCATATCCACCCCACTGCCTGTCAGTGAAGATACAAGGGGAGGCTGTCTCCAGCCTAGAGTCATGGCCAAGGCTAACTTCTCATGCTTGCTCTGGAGTCTGGGCTGCATTGTGCCTCCCCTGGGCAGTCACACCTGCTCGTATGGTTAAATTCACTGTGCCAGGTACTCCCATGCTAAGAGCCAGGCCATTGCTCCAAGACTGACCAGCCGCCATCCCTGGGGAGGCGCCGGAGATACTGACAATGATACTGCGCATGTCACAGGGCCGTTCCCCCCAAAAGAGTCCAAAGTGCTTTGTGGGCCTAATTGAAAGCCCCCCTGAAGTCAGTGGGAGTCTCAGTGGGAGTCTTTCCAATAATGGCAGGCAGGGGGGAAAAACAGATGAGGGCCTGGGAGGCCGAGTTCATTGCTGGCGGGGTACGGGGATGGGGGGAGAGCTCCTGCAGCAGGAGATCAACATCACTTTAAGAAATTTTGAAGTATTGGCAACACTAATTGTCTCTCTCTCACACACAAACAACTTGGAGGAGGGGGGAGTCAGGGGAGTGCAAAAATAAAAAAAAACAAACCAAAAAAAACAGACCAAAATCACAGTGTGTACATGTTTAATCTCCGGCTTTTTGGATTTGTTTTGTGGTGTTTGAACCATGGTGGTTGGCCAAAAGCTGCTTCAGGCAGACTCCATCTCTTTAACATGCAGTGGAGGCTACAAGTCCCAGTGGGTGCAGGGTATGATGGGACTGGTGTCAACTGAGGGTCGGGGGGCAGAGTACCCTGGCTGTAGTGAATGGGGAAGGTGGTTCCCACGAAGGGCCCAAGCCTCCCTCTCTTACCCAGCTACAGCATCCACTGAGTGGGGCTCACAAGCCCCTTCTCCTTGGGCCAGTGGGTGGCTGTCCTTTTTCATCTCCCTCATTTGTGCAGGTGCCTGCAGAATGTAAGACTTGGGGGGGGCAAATACAATTGCTGGGCTGGAGGAGGGTCAGATGGGGGGGCTCCAAATTAATTATTTACATTGTTGGGGGTTGGGCTCGGCTCCATCAGGCACGAGCAGGAGCGGGACCCAAAATCTCCTAGTTAGGATTGGGTGTTCCTGTCCCAAAACAACACATCCCTCCATCTGCAGTGTGTGGAGACACACATGCCCCCAGCAGAGAAGCCAAGCACAGTCTCCCAAAGGCTCACAAATCATGAGTCAACTCCAAAAATTATGAGATTTTAAAAAAAAATTAATATGGACTTTTTTGGTCAGTCTTTTTTCTTTTTTGATCCCACCCCACCATGCATGTGTAATTCAATGTTGCCAACTCTTCCAAATTTGAGTGAGATGATTTTGGCCCATATGTTCTTTTCTCCCCCAGCTACTAACACTGTTCTCCACCATCTAGGTTATTTGAACTGCTTAACCCTATACAGATAAGGCGATCCAGTACAACAGCCAAGGAGGGATTTTATGCTACCCTTCCCTCTATATTTATGACAAGAGGCAACCAATCTCAGAGGGGTTTTGTTCCTCCAGACAGAACAGAAAAATTCAGGAGAGGACTGGAGATTCTCACTGTTGGCACCAACTGCACACAAGCACTGCTATTTAGCAACCCCAGAGGAAAAGATCTGGAAAGTTTCTAATTCCAAACCGGCCACCAGGTCAAGCCCTGGGGACTGCAGCAGAGCCCCTTCCCTCCCTCTCCCAGGCCAGGTGTTGCAGGGGGAGGGGAAGGATCAGGGGTTGTACCATCCGGTACCTATTGCTCACAGGAGTCAGGGGAACGAGTGGTGGAGCCGCCCTGAGAGGCTGGGGTCTCTTCTCCCCCCTCCCCTCCTGTGAAATCAGTGTGGGCTCCTAAGAGTAGGGGAGAGAGCTCTGCCAGCTTCCAGCAGCAATTCTGATTGGCTGCTCTTCCTGGGAGGCAGGGCAATGGGAAAGGCAGCCAATCAGAGCAGGATCTGAAATGCATGTAGGGATTGGAGCCCTAGCCCCGCTGGACTCACCCCCTCCCCTGTCAGGGTGAGGTCTAGGATTGCCAACTTTCAAATTGCCTAAAACCGAATGCCCTAGCACCGCCCCTTCCTCGAGGCCATACCCCCTGCCACGCCACTTCCCCGAGGCCCTGCCCCCCACTCACTACATTTGCTCTCCCTCTTTGGCTCACTCTCCCCAACCCTCACTCACCTTCACTGGGCTGGGGCAGGGAGTTGGGATGCAGGAGAGGGTGACGGCTCTAACTGGGGGTGTGGGCTCTGGGGTGGGGCTGGGGAAGAGGGGTTTGGGGTGCAGGAGGGGGCTTCAGGCTGGGGGGTGCAGCCGAGGGGTTCAGGGTGTGGGAGGGGACTCTGGGCTGGGGATTGGGATGCAGGAGGGCATGAGGGCTCCATCTGGGGGTGCAGGTTCTGGGGTGTGACTGAAGGGTGCAGGAGGGGAGATGCAGGTTGAGGCAGGGGGTTGGGGTGCAGGGGGGATGAGGGCTCCAGCTGGGGGTGCAGGCTTTGGGGTGGGGCCGGGGATGAGGGGCTTGGGGTGCATGAGGAGGCTGTGAGTTTGGGGGGAGCTCAGGGCTGGGGCAGGGGGTTGGGACTCGGGGTGGGGCTGCAGGCTTACCTCAGATGGCTCCCAGTCAGTGATGCTGTAGGGCTAAGGCAGGCTTCCTGCCTGTCCTGGCATTGCACTGCAACCAGCAGGTTCAGCTACTAGGCGGCGGGGCCAGGAGGCCCCGCGCACTCTTCTCACCCTCAGGCACTGCCCCTGCAGCTCCCATTGGCCGCCATTCCCGGGCAGTGGGAGTGTGGAGCCGGTGCTCTGGGTGGGGGCAGTGCACGGAGCATCGTGTCTCCCTGCATAGGAGCCGGACCTGCTGGCTGCTTTCGGGGCGCAGCGCAGTGCCAGAACTAGCCTGCCTTAGCCCTGCAGCACTGCTGACTGGACTTTTAATGGCCCAGTTGGTGGTGCTGACCAGAGCCGCCAGGGTCCCTTTTCGATGGGACATTCCAGTCGAAAACCGGACACCAGGTCACCCTAGTGAGCTCCCTGCAGGTCAGGGATGAGGCTCGGTGGGGGATGGGAAGGGCTGGTGCTGAGGTGCCATGCAGTTCCCTTTGGGGGACAGCAGTGGGCATGCTGGGCCCAGTCCAAGGTTGGGGCAAATGGACGTCAATGGCACTGCCCCCATTTACACCCGCTCAGGATCCATCCCGCCACCTCCAGGGCTTGGGCCAGCTGAGCCCTGAGTGTACTGTAAAGGAAGACACCTGGGGATTTCATTAGTAGAGATTGGGGAGCCTGATCCCTCAGGAGGAGCAAACCTAGCAGGAAAATGGCCTATTTCCCAGGCAGCGCCTCCGGCTGCTCCTGCATTAACCCTGTGCAGACAATGCAGGGTCGGAGCTGGGAATTATCGGTGTTTTCATTCACAAGTGCCCAGAAAGAGGGTCGCACTGGCACCAGGCCGCTTGCATGGGGACCACCTCTAATTTCCATTCAGTGGAGAAGATTGCATGTGCACTCTTTAACATATGCAGCCACCTTGCAAAGCCCTCCCTGAATTACCATGTCCTCACTGGTGCTGCTCTCCCTCGTGGGGTCCACTATGACTTCAGAGGCGTATCCCATAGTGCTTTGTGCTGCAGTGTCCTCAACCACTCTAAGTCTTTCCCAGTGAACTCTGAGAGCCCTGGTCTGTGTTTGTGGGCACACAGGGGGAAGGGTGGGAAGGCGCTGGAGAACTATCAGCGCTTGCGTAATGTAGCCTGGGTCCATATGCTAAGTGGAACTGTGGGCTGTGACCCACGTGTCCAGCTAGCCGAGTGAAAAGCAGCACTTCACCAGGGTCAGAGGGTTGGGGGTGTGGATGGGAAGGGGCGAGGGGAACACCCAAAACCCCGCGTTAACTCTTTAGTGAAGACAGAAGCTGGATACTGCTTTGTTCCAGGGGGAGCACTACATGCTAGATGTGGAGTCTCCCTCAGCTGCCCCTCTGTGTTAACAACAGTGGCTGCAGCACAGAAAGCTGGGGGCTGCATCAGACCTATGGGGTGCATTGTGTCCCAACCCCCACTTTAAGCAAACTAGAAAACATCCCTCCTCCAGCCCTGAGTCAGGCACCTAATAAGCAGCCACTAAACAATTCTGCGGTGCAGAGGCAACTGCCTATTCATACCCTGGACAACAATGGGCCATGTGGACATGCAGATAAACCCACCGGCCCACTCCAGCACACACAAAGGGAGACAGAAACATGGGCCTCCAGCCAGACTGATAAATACACGGACACAAAGACCCTCTCCCAAATTTCAGCCCTGCCTGGGAGAAAACCCCCTCTGAGATGGGCTGCCTCCCTCTGGGGGCAGAGAGTGTCTGGACTGCTAGTGGGGGAGGGAGAAGTGATGGAGGCAGCACAGTGGTGCAGAGAACTGATGGAGAAGCTGGTGGGTGGGGGGTGAACTGATGTTGGGGGAGAACTGATGAGACAAAGCTTCTGCAGCAGGGGGCCAAAATCACTTCACTCCATACATTTGGGAGAGCAGGCCACACTGATCATCACCCGCACACATTATATTCAGAAATCAAAAGAATGGCCAGAAAACTCAGTGCAACATGAAGCAGGGCTGAGCTGAAGAGTGAGGTTAGTTTTGGGCAACACATTTCAATGCAGAGCAGTCAAATCACAGAGAGTTTTGAGAAGAGAGATCATAAAGGTTTAGAAATTAAAATGCTCTGAAGAGATCAGAAGATGGAACACCTCACATTTCTATGGCACCGGAAACAGCCCAAACTATATACATCCCATGCAGCCACTTCTGGGGTAGAATGCTCAGCAAACTGCACAAAACAGAGGGGGCAGGATTTTGGCCAAGGAAGCCAAGCTCCTGCATTCTTACACAAAATGCCACCGGATCTTTAATGTCCATGCAGAACAGACCGGACCTTGGTGTTTTAAAGTCTTGTCTTAAAGACCCATGTGTAGCAAACTGCATGGAATTCAGTTTATCTACCTTGGCATGGGCTGAAAGGCCGGGCATGTTTGTTCTGGAGGAGAAAAGGCGGAGGGGAAACATGAAAAGCGACTACAAATAGAGGATATAAAAAGGGTGTTAGAAAAAGGTTTGAAGCCAATTCTCACTCATTACTGAAGACAAAACAAGATGCTCTGGGCTTATGGAAAACTGAATCAAGGTGGAATCCTAAGAAAAATTGTTTAAACTCTTAAGAATATTGAAGATGATGGGGCAGGTACCAAGGTTTGTGAAATCAGCATTAATGGAGGTACTGGGATAGAACCATAGCTCATGAAAATCAGAGCAGCTCTACAGAAATCATTGGAACTACTACTAATTTATACCAGCTGAGGACCTGGTGCACTGAAGGCAGAAACCGGAGATCTATCATTTAGGGATTGCCTAGCATCAGTCCTGCTGTGATACAGGGATCTGAACTATACTGTCATTGTCCCACTAGACTTTCCTGTAATCCAAAGGATTCTATAGTTATTTGATCTCTATGGCCATATCTTGCTATCTCTCTCTCTATTTCAGTACTGGGCATTAGAGGGGTGTGACATTCATTGCCTGAAATTTTTTATCAGCGAAAAACGCAAATTCTGAGACTCCAAAACATTTCTCAAATGTCTGATGGCTTCACTGAGTGGTTCATATCAAAAACAAAAACACTTCTGAAAAAAAGGTTTCAGAGTAGCAGCCGTGTTAGTCTGTATTCGCAAAAAGAAAAGGAGTACTTGTGGCACCTTAGAGACTAACAAATTTATTAGAGCATAAGCTTTCGTGAGCTACAGCTCACTTCATCGGGGCTGTAGCTCACGAAAGCTTATGCTCTAATAAATTTGTTAGTCTCTAAGGTGCCACAAGTACTCCTTTTCTTTTTTCTGAAAAAAGTTTCAGTTTTTCACTTCAAAATGACTTGTACAGAAATTTCATTTGGTTTTTTTTAAGTTAAAAAAAATCATACTAAATCAACGTGGAATGTTTAGTGTTGAGTCAAACAAAACATTTTGTTCTACTCAAAAGGATTTTTTTTTTACTTTTCTATTTGCCAAAAATGTTCTAAAAATTACTCTTCAGGTCGACTCGAATTTTTTATATATATATTTTTCAGAATTGACAGCAACCTGAGAAATCAGTTCTTTGAACTAAGGACACGTCCCAACTTACCCAAGTAGTCATCAAAAGAGAATTTGTCATTGTCCCAGATCTGGAGGATAAGCTGGGGTGGGACTTTATTATCCGTCTTGTCCAAGCTCCAGAAGTGCTCCTGTGATCACAGGGAAAGGAAACAAACCAGAAAAGAAGTTGAGCAGAAAGAGGAATACAGGGGCAATCGTCATTTCAGATATTGTGTGTCTTTAGCTCCTTTAGTGCATGCAGCCATGCTACCACAGACCGTAATCTCATTAGTTCTCACATGTTATAAACACTGGCCTTAGTCAATGCATGGATGGGAGACATTCAGTGGTGGTGTATCCAATGAATGCATCCGATGAAGTGAGCTGTAGCTCACGAAAGCTTATGCTCTAATAAATTTGTTAGTCTCCAAGGTGCCACAAGTACTCCTTTTCCTTTAGTGGTGGTGTAGGTGTCTCCTGCTGCCTAGACCACCCAGGGCCAATGACCCCGAAGGGTAGTAACAGGTACCATGCTGCTGAAGGATCTCTCTTTTCAATTCATACATTTTAAGGCCACAAGAACCAATCATAATCATCCAGTCCGAACTCCTGCATACCAGAGGCCAGAGGACCTCACCCTGCAATTCCGGCATCAAGACCACAATTTCTGTCTGGGCTATGGGAGATCTTTTAGAAAGATATCTAGTCTTGACTGAATGGCTGCACATGATGGAGAACCCGACCACATCCCAAATTCCAAATTACCATCCATGGTTACAATTTATGCCTTATTTCTAGTCTGAATTTGTTTCCCTTCTGCTTCCAGTCATTGGATCTCATTCTGCCTTTTGCTGCTAGATTAAAGAGCCATCTACTGTCAGAAATCTCTTCCACATACAGATACATACAGACTTTGATCAAGTTACCTCTTAAGCTTTTTTTTCATAAACTAAATAGATTGAGTTTCTTCAGTTTCTCTCACTGGAAAGCACGATTTGCAGATTTCGAATCATTCTTGTGAGTTTTTTCTGAACCCTTCCAATTTTTCATCATCTTTTGAAGTGTGAACCACAGAACTGGATACAGTATTCCAGAAATAGTCTCCACCAGATGATTCCTCGTCCCTGTCGCAGGAGGCCTGCCCCGCACCGGCCCTGAGAGGGTTAAAACCAGCCTAGGGAGGCTGAGCGGCAGGCAGCCAAAGGAGTGGCTGCAGGGGAAACAGCCAATCAGGGCCCAGCTGGCCCATATAAAAGGAAGTTGCAGACCAGAGTGAGGGAGTCTGCTGTAGGGAGCCCTAGGGAGAAGACCTGTTTCCTAGGGGGCTACAGAGAGACCAGCACCTGGGGAAGGGCAGGGACTAGCAGGGACCGGGGGAAGCTAGGGAAAGCTCCTGATGGGCTGCCAAGACTTACAGGCTTGAGGCCCTGGGAAGAGGGCAAAGGAGCTGGAGCCAGAGGCAGGAGCGGAAGGAGCTGAGGCTGCGGGGAAGTGACCCAGGGAATAGAGACAGTGGGCTGGAAGGAAGAGGCAGCAGGAAGCTGCCGTTTGTATGATCCCTGGGCTGGGGCCCAGAGTAGTGGGCGGGCCTGGGCCCCCCCACTAGCTGCTGAAGGAGCGGCCCAGCTGTGTACTGCCAAGTCGCTGCGAGGAGTGGCTGGACTCTTGATGGAGGAGTTCCCCGGAAATGGGGGAAACCGGATGGTGACCCGGTCGCAGGGTTGTGCCATGAAGCAGATGCCGAGAGGAAGGAACCGTAACGGGTCTGCAGGCAGAGGCGAGGATGGGAGCCACCGCCACCTGAGGGTGCACCTGCTGGGACTCAGCTAGTTCCCAAAATGCCCAGCAGGAGGCACCAGGGTGGTGAGTGACCCCATGATAGTCCCACTAATATTCCAGCAATAGTCCCACCGGAAGAGTCTTAGGCCTTGAACACCAAGTCATTACAGATCCCATGGCCCTTTTTGCAAGAGCTGGGATGTCAGTCCTGGTTGTCTGGCCATATGCTGATGTAAGAAAATTGCATTGTGACTATCTAAATGTTCCCTGCACTTTCCATTAGATATGGTGCTCTCCCTCCATTCACCATCAGCCAGCTTTGCTCTTTGCAAAACTTGGGTTCACATCCCGTGTAGGCTCCAAGTGAAACTGAGCTTGTGGTGGCATCATCTAGTTTATCATGGATATTGGCCCACGTCAAAAAAACTGCCACTTAATTTGGTACAATTGGTCAGTATCCTCTCTAAAAGGGCCTGGTACTACGCTATTAGAAAGTGCCTGCAGATTAGGAGTGAGGTGCTTTGGTAGAGAGAGATGGAGACTCATGCACAGTGAAGGCTTCATAATTCCTGGATCCAGTCAATGGAGTATTGCTCACAGGGGGATGCAGGGTCAGGACCACTATCTCTGTTGAATGTTCTCATTAAGAGCCATGGCGCATCCCGTAGGCAAGGCTTCACGCCATCCTGTGTCAACATGGCACTATCATAAATGGAACTTGATTTAATTAAAACCAGGAAATGTGGGAATTATTCATGACACATTCGCCCCGCCATAAATTCACCACTGGAGCTACAAACCTCGCATTCATTATATCAAGCAATATAAGAAAAAAAGAATGTGTCAGACTCCATAAAAACGTAAATAATTGACCAGGGGCGATGGTGGGGGGAGGGGAGTATTTAAACCCCACTGAAACTGGTTTCATTTAAGAGATCCCTCTGGAAGGTTGTATTTCAATTTATCTCCAATCCTCTGCTCACTTTGTAAAAACACATTGACGGTTTTGAAATGGGGTGTTTTATTTATGCATCTTAAATATTTTAGGATCCAGAAAAATTATAAAATAATAAATGGAAACTTCAATTTTTTTCACCTCTTCCTCCCAGAAACTGGTGTTTTTTCAAGGGGGTGGGGGAGGGGAGTCACTTTCCCAAGTAATAAACTATTCTAAATTAAAACTGCTAAAAAGGACCGGCGTCTGAGTCTTCCCTTTCCTACATTTTGATTATGTCCTACCCTGTAGAGGAACTGTTAGCTACCCAAGGGGGAAACCACAGAAGAAGGTTCCCTGGGAATTGTTATGGATATAGAGAGTCAACTTACAAAACAGATATGGTTAAAATGTGGATGTCTTAAAGTGAGCCACCCAAATCCATATTTTAGGTACCTAGACTATGCAACCCCATTTTCGGACAATCTGAGCACCTGCAACTCCCAGTTATGGGAAGGGCCTGAGTTTCAAAATGCTGACCTGCCCCTTTAAATGCTGGAGGTAGGAGTGGCATCCTTTTGCTCAGGAGAAGAAAGGAGGCAGAGCTTCTGCCAAGAGGGGCAGAGACTTAGAGTCTAAGGGACCAACAACAAGGATAACTGGCTCTAAGGGTGAACATATCCTAGAAGCCGAAGATATTGCTGTATGTTCAATTTCACAGCGTCTCCCACAGTGAAAAGCACGTGGCATTTAACTGACTTTCATCAGCCGAGTCCATACTTTTTGCCACCGAAAACATAATGTTGGGAACAGGAATGATATGTAGAATCTATTTGTAATTCATGGGGTGACACAAAGAATTCGCAGCAAGCCAAACGCTGGGGCCCCTTGTCTGAGCCAAGTCCCGCCACGCTAACTCACGCTCCCTGGGCGCTCCCACTTCGATTTCAGTGGGCTTGATTCTAATAGCCTTATTCATACGTAGGACTTGTCTATGCTCCCACTTTTGTCAGTATAACTTATGTCACTCAAGGGTGTGAAAAAACCCACATCCCTGAGCAACATAAGTGACACCGGCGGAAGCGCAGGTGTGGACAGTGCTATGTCGGCGGGAGAGCGTCTCCTGCCCACACAGCTACCGCTGCTCATTGAGCTGGTTTTATTCTGTGGGTGGAGAGCCCTCTCCCATCGGCACAGAGTGACTACATGAGCCATCTTACAGCAGCACCATTGAACTCACATAGACCCATCGAACTCAACCGTATGGAAAGCAGAAGGCAGCATGGACTGGCGGCAGGGCACTGACTTGGATGTTGGTAGACCTGGCCTCTACTCTTAAGCAGCTGTGTAACCTAGACAAGATCCTCTCTCTATCTCTGCTTCCCCCCCCCCCCAAACCCTTTGTCGATTTAGACTGTAGCTCCTCCGGGCAGGGTCTGTAATGGGGCCCTGATCTCAGCCTCTCATTGCTACTCTAATGCCAATAATACATGTGGAATACGGTGCTACTGAGCCTGGGCAGCAGAAATTGGCATAATAGGATTGCTCATGTACTCAGTTACTGCTCAGCCAGGGTATCAGAATCTGGCCCTCAACTTTTAGTCTGCAATCACATTCACCGTCCAACACTGCAGCTTTTACTCACATGACCAACCCTGTCTTCAGTGAGGCTCTCTGCCTGACTAAGGATGACTCATGCAGGATGAGGCGTTTGGCGGATTCAGATACAGCACACAGTTTGCACAATCGGTACAACTTGGTCTTTCTTGTGGAAAAATACTGTCAGCGTGGTTTGGCCAGCAGGAGAACACTCCTCCTAGGAGCCATGTGAACCCGGAGACACTGCAGAGCAAATCTGGAAACTAGATTGTGAAAAAGGATCAGGTGGAGGGGAAAGAGGAGGAATTGGATGCATAGCTAAGTTTATGGGCTATGTCGAAGCAGCGAGAAATTTGCCTTGATGATTAAACCTTGCTACGAAGGTGCACGATAAAATTACCCTTTGCAACAATTCTGCAAGCCCGGGAGGGAAAAAGAGGTGAATTATTGTTGGTTTTGTTTTGCAGTGGTTTGGAGAGGGGGCGGTGTCTAAATGTTTTATGATTGTGAATAATACAGGAAGGAGGCATAAGAAATTGTTTCTATCGCTAGCGAAGTGTTGACAGTGCTGCAATTCTTCTGGGCTGTTTATGTTCTACTGAATACAAAGTCAAGAACATTTTCTCTGGGGCATTGTGACCCTGAACTGCGGGTTTCCACTCTGTAGCTTTGAAGAAAGTCTGGCTTGTTTCAGCCTGTGCCTGGAGGAAAGAGCTTCTTCTTTGGCCTGCATTTGTTCCTCCTGGCTGCTCCGGAGGGGGACCCTATGGCTGGGCAAGAGGCCCTGGAGCATCTCATTGGTGGTTGGCTGTCCGCTTTTCTTGTGGCAGTTGAGCCCCTCCTCTTGTGACAACTAGAACTAACTGTTCCAAGGAGCAATCCTTCAAGGTGTCAAGAAACAGCTTCTCTGAACCTTGTCCCATTAGGACATTTCATTTATTTATAATAAATAGGCAGCTGAAATCATCCATTATTACTGTTTCATTTGACTCTGTTGCCTCTTTGAGCTCTGACTGCTGTTGCCAACTCACAATTTTATCCAGCCTTTCACAATCCTTGGTGTTTTTCTTCAAGCCCTAGCTCTTGGTGTCAGGTGACTGCAATAGAGTCTCAGTATTCGCTTTGAACAAAAATTCAGTGTCTAGCCTTCCTGGTAACAAACAAAAGCTTGGAAATGTGACCTCTTCAAGCTCAAAAACTAGAAGGCAGATGAAAAGAACCCAACATTTCTTATTTTTAAATTCTCTGGATTTTTAAGCCAATCTCGTGATTTTTTGGGGGAACTGGCATAATTTTTAATTCTTGCGATTGGTAGTAACAGTCTCCATTAAAATTCTATCCTCAAAGTCCTTTCACTGATCAGGAGGCTGACACCTTAACCCTATGAGTAATATGCTGTTACTACTATATGATCGTGCAGTGCCTAGCACAATGGAGCCAAGAGCTAATGGAAGGCTGTAGTTGTCATCACTCTCTAAATGTTAAATAAATTATTTATTAATTATTATTGTTATTATTATTATTAATAATAATAATAATAATTAATAATAGACTTGGGATTTTTATTCTCTAGACCAGGGGAGGGCAAACTATGGCCCATGGGCCAGATCCGGCCCATCAGGGCTTTCAATCTGGCCCGCGGAATTGCCAGCCCCATGGTGCAGCAGGGCTAAGAAAGGCTCCCTGCCTTCCCTGGCCCTGCGCTGCTCCTGGAAGTGGCTGGCACCAGATCCCTGCGGCCCCTGGGGGAGGCAGAGGGCTCCATTGGCCGGGAACAGGGAACCACAGCCAATGGGAGCTTTGGGGGTGGTACCCGCAGGCGAGGGGAGCACGCGGTGGAGCCGTCTGCCCCACCCCACCCCCAGGAGCCACTGCCAGACATGCTGGCCACATCCGTGAGTGGCGCAGGGCCAGGGCAGGCAGGGAGCCTGCCTTAGCCCCACTGCACGCCGCTGCCACCCTGGAACCGCTCGAGGTAAGCGGCGCCGGGCCAGAGCCCACACCCCGAACCCCTCCTGCACCCCACACCCCAACCCCCTGCCCTGAGCCCCCAAACTCCCTGCCTTGAACCCCCTGCCGCACGCATCCTGTACCCAAACCCACGTCCAGAGCCCCCTCCTGCACCCCACACCCCTCCTGAGCCCCAACCCCCTGCCCTGAGCCTGCTCCTGAACTCCCTCCCACACCTCAATCTTCTGCCCCAGCCCTGATTCATAGCCCTGCATACAATTTCCCCACTCAGATGTGGCCCTCAGGTCAAAAGGTTTGCCCACCCCTTCTCCAGACCCTATGGCATAGTGCTCTCTACTCTGGAATTGTGTCTCACTGCAGTCTATGGAATGTATTTGGCACAGTGCTAATTCCTCAGTCTCTGCAGTCTGTCCTTTCTATATAAGTTATAGCCAGGTACCAGGGTGTTTGAGTGACTGTTGTTATTCCTCTATCTTTCAGCAATGTCTAGTACATCATATTCCTTGTACATTGCCAGGCATTTCGGTTCACCCATTTTTGCCTTCCAGCTTCTTGCTATGTTATCCATTTCTGTATATGTTTGTTTCTTTTATTATTAATAAAATCAATAATCAGAAATAGAGCTGATCGAAATTTTTCAACTGAAATATTTTTCTTCAACATGGAAATGTTAGATTTGATGAAAATTTTGATTTTTCCAATGGAAACAAACTGAATTTTTTTGTTTCAAGTTGAAATTTTCATTTCATTTTTCAAAAACCAAAATATATTCAGTTTTCAGGTTCCACCATCTCATCTTTGTCTCCTGTATTTTACATTCCCCTTATTTTTTTCCACTGTAAAAGAAGGGGGGAAAGCAGGAAAAGGAGGGGGGAAAATCTCCATACTGAAAATCAATTACTGTTTTTTATCCCAGTTTTTGATAGCCAAAATGAAATGAAAATTTCAACAAAATGTAAAATTCAGTTTGAATTTTCTTCAATTAAAAAAAATCAAAATTTTCCACTAAAAATGTCAAACTAAAATGTTTTGTGTACACTGTTGCAGGAATAAACTTGGATTTTCCAACCAGCTCTAATCATGAGAAGAAAGAAAAGGTGGCTAGAAAGCTGGCTAGATTGTCAGGCTCAAGGGGTAGTGATCAACGGCTCGATGTCTAGTTGGTAGCCAGTATCAAGCAGAGTGCCCCAGGGTTCGGTCCTGGGGCTGGTTTTGTTTACTATCTTTAATAATGATCTGGATGATGGGATGGATTGCACCCTCAGCAAGTTCACAGATAACACTAAACTGGTGGGGGGGGGTAGATATGCTGGAGGGTAGGGATAGGGTCCAGAGTGACCTAGACAAATTGGAGGATTGGGCCAAAAGAAATCTGATGAGGTTTTTAAGGCCTGGCCTGACAAAGCCCTGGCTGGGATGATTTAGTTGGGGTTGGTCCTGCTTTGGGTAGGGGGTTGGACTAGATGACCTCCTGAGGTCTCTTCCAACCCTAATCTTCTATGATTCTAGGATTTACATGAACCTATGCAAACATTTTCAAAAGAAAAGGCTTTAAAGAATGTGCCACTGATCCTGCAGGCACTCCATGTATGAATCAAGTGTTAGCTGAGGTTCCCTGGCATCCTACAGAAGGTGCTCAGCACCCTGTATGATCAGAACCTAAGTTTTTCAAGGAGCTTTGGTATCTTTCAAGGTGAAAAGCACAATATACTATGAGAAAAAAGCTATGGTGTTGTAGCAGCAGTAATTGTAATTCTGGTTATTTTTCATGAGGAGGAAGGAAATGGGTAACTGTCCGCGTAACTCAAGGGATAAACTCCGGGGGATGTGTGATGAGCATACCGAGCCAGATCTGCCTGTCTACTGATTTGTCTTAGGATTTTATAATGCCACCTCTGTAGCAGAGCACCTTCCACATAGAATCAATAGCAACAGCAAATCCCTAATGGACTTCACAGAGTCTCTGGCTCCTCTCCCTGACCCCAGGCTGGCTAACATCTGCTTAGGTCCATGGAATGCAATGGCCAAGTTACCCCAGAAGAGGTTCTGGCCCACAACACTCCTGGGCGGTCACTACCAGGAAGACATCAACAAATTGCAGTGAATCGACAGGAATTACTTGGTGGAAACAACTTATAAGGAAGGGAGGTAGGATGAGGGCTGGACACGGGTATAGCTAGGAGTCATGGGGAAAAAACAAGCCTCTGGATGTAAATCTCCTTCTTGCCCACTTTTTCCACTAGTCTATAGCGCCGCTCCCCGCTTCACTTCTGATCCATCTTAAGACCCAGCACTACCATTATGCCTACAGGAAACTGCCAACTGATAATGGCTACATAGAAAGCAAGTCAAGTTTGCTGCTATATCTGGGCCCTAATTTAGCAAAGCATTCAAGCAGAGGACTTCAACAGGGACTTAAACATGTGCTGATGCACTTTGTTAAACTGGGGGCGTATTAATTTACACACACATCCTATATTTAAATGTCTCACAATCGTCAAGTCATGCCTCCGGGTATCCTACGTAACCACTTTTTCTTAGCACTGTTATCCACCTGCTCCCACCCCAACCACCCACTCTCATTTGTTATACCCACTTCCTGTGTCTTATCTTAAATAAGACTGAAGTAGGAGTGGTGTCTCCCTATATGTTTATATAGCACCGAGCCCTTGTCTAGGTCTTCGGAGCCTACTGCTATAGAAGAATCATGGAATCATAGAATATCAGGGTTGTAAGGGACCTCAGGAGGTCATCTAGTCCAACCCCCTGCTCAAAGCAGGACCAATCCCCAACTAAATCAAGAATCACACAAAATGAAGGGGAAGTAGAAGAAGAACATTCAGGGTGAGTATTAGGACATTTTCTATGGGTGAGATCCATTAGTCTGCGGCGTAAACTCCCAAGGGAAGTAGCAGAAAGCTCATTGTTTAAAACAAAACTAGCCAACGCCCTGGAGGAAAGTCTGTAGGAACCAATTTTGCATTGGCAGAGGAATGAGGAAGATGATTCAACAGATCTTTATGCATCTCTACCTTTGATGTTTCATTACGCTATTACAAGCAGAGACAAGCCTTAAGCAAACCTCTTCATTTGATTTTCCCTCAATTTTAGGGTGAATATTTGCAATCCGGATCTGAATTTTGCATTTCAGGTCCATCTCTCAATGGGGAGCTCAAGATTCTTTGTGGATTAACTAACAGAGCGTGTAGCCCCAGGACAAACAAAAGAGTGGAAAGCCAATGCCGGCACTCTTCTCTGCAGCACTCTCAGCTCAAATGCCACCTCCAGGAGGCCTGGGCGCAGGTGGCTTTTAGCTGCTTAGAATTTGCTGTCTGACCGTTTTGATTTAAATTCCGCTTTCTATGGCTGTATTTAAAGATCAGTGCATGAGCTTTTTACAGCAGCAGTAATGAACCTGGAGTTCAAACAGCACATGGCGAGATCAAAAATTGCAAGAGTGGAATGTGTCCTGCAAACACAAAGCATGGCTTTTCATTCGTTATTTTTGCCTCTACAGAGCTATTTTACAAGCTGTTTATTTTCTGATACAGTGTTGGCAGACATGTGGTCGGAGGAGAATCAATATCAGCACAGTGGGATGTATTTTCTTAAAGGTTTATTGGGGGGGCTTTGCTTTTTCAAAGGGGATAATTGAATGTGCTAGACACTGTACTTTTGATTTGTTTAACATGAAGCATGAAATGGGTAGAGGTATGATTCTGTCAATCATCTTAAGTATCCAGTGATTCGCATTGAAACTGGGCACCTTCACAGGGGGTTGAAGCGGTGGGTGGAGGGGCTGGCTAGCTCAGGGGATTGGTAATGGAACTAAGGAGTCTTTCACACCAAAGCACTGGCTCCAATCCATCTAACTCCAGAAAGTTATTTTCCTGTGCAAGGAATTGGGAAAGTGGCTCTTTATCTAGCTCACATCCAGGGAAATGGCCACACCCCAATAAGCTTTCTTAGGCAGAGAGACCAATGGTTAAATGCACACAGAGACCAAGTTCTCACTGGAAGGGCAGTGTGATGGAGACAAGAACTCTTGTGGGGGGATTAATTCAGTATTGGAGTTTGTAACTGTAACACTGACAGACTCTGGTTGTCGGCAGGTGGGATCAAACCCGGGACCTCAGGAGCTAAATGCATGAGCCTCCACCGCATGAGCTAAAAGCCCTATGGCTGTTAGCTAAGGCTGTAGAGCAGACTCATTAATATCTCTCTCTCTCTCTCTAAGTGGTCTCAGCACCACTAGAAGGGACAGAACACCACACCCAGGAGGTGTGTGGTGTTACATACTTCCCCTAGCTGAGGAAGCACATCCCGAGCTCCAGAGACTTCCCAGTGGAAATCCCAGATGAGCCCTCCCTGTAACGCCGACAGATTCTGGTCATCGGCAGGCAGAATCGAACCTGGAATCGCTGAAGCTAAATGCATGAGCTTCTACTGCATGAGCTAAAAGCCACGTGACCCTTAGCTAAGGCTGTAGAGCAGATGCATTAATCTCTCTCTCCAAGTGTTCTCGGTGCCACTACATGGGACAGAACATCACACCCAGGAGGTCTGTGGGTTACATGATGATACCCCAAAGCAAGCCAGTTCCTGAAGAGAGAGATGGGACCTTAAAAAAAAAACCTCGGGAGAACTGGGGTAGGGGAGATGGGGCAAAGTAGAATAGATCTCACCCCACCCATGAAAGAATTCCTGGATATTCTGCCTACATTTTCCTTAATTTAATCCCAGCATGTCTAGCTCTACCCACCCACACACCCCTGCCTGCTCCTAGGCTTCCCTGACACCTATATCCCCTTCCAATATCTGAAGGCTCTTCCCTCTCTTCACTTTTGCCAACCCACGTTATGAAGATAATTGACTATTTGTAGCTTGATTAGCAGCACAGTGCTGAGGACTGTCGTATATTTGGCCCCAATTCGGGATACATGACGACAATTTCCTCATCTCGGGGTTCACTGCTACAGCTGGGCACACATGAGGTAAGTCAAGTGCCCTCTGAAGGTCTGTTCGATCCCCCTTGTGGCTGTCTTTTCTAAGCACTACCTCATATGTCCAGAACCCCTTCTCGAGAGTCAGTCCCTCTAACCCAGCAGTTCTCAAACTGTGGGTTGTGACCCCATTTTAATGGGGTCACCAGGGCTGGCTCAGACTTGCTGGGGCCCGGGACCAAAGCCCAAGCCCCACCACCCAGGACCGAAGCTGAAGCCTGAGCCACACCACCCAGGGCTGAAGCAAAAGCCCCAGGGCTTCAGCCCTGGGTGGTAGGACTCAGGTTACAGGCTCCCTGCCTGGGGCTGAAGCCATTGGGTTTCATCTTTGGACCCCCTGCCTGGAGCAGTGGGGCTTGGGCTTTGGCCCCCCAACCAAAACAGTGGGGCTCAGGCAGGCTCAGGCTTCTGTCCCCCTCCGGGGGTCATGTAGTAATTTTTGTTGTCAGAAGGGGATCACGGTGCAATGACGTTTGAGAACTCCTGCTCTAACCCCTTAACCACAGCTGTTGTGTAACCCACTGATTCATCGATTCGAAGGCCAGAAGGGACCATTGTGATCACCTGACCTCCTGCACAGCACAGGCCACAGGACTTCCCTGAATTAGTTACTGTTTGAACAAGAGCAGGACTCTTAGAAAAACATCCCATCTTGATTTTAAAAATGCCAATGATGGAGAATCCACCACGGCCCTTGGTAAGTTTTTCCATGTTAATTGCCCTCTGATTACTGGTCAACTTTCTACTCACACAAAACCGAACAGCCTTGCCCCAAAGGTTCCTGGCCAATGGGAGCTGCGGGGGCGGCACTTGGGGCAGTGTGCAGAGCTCCCTGGCTGTCCCTATGCATAGGAGCCGGAGGGGAGACATGCTGGCTGCTTCCCAGGAGCTGCGCAGCATGGAGGCTAGCAGGGAGCCTCGACAGTCAACAGCCCGGTCAGCAGTGCTGACCGGAGCTGGAAGGATCCCTTTTTGACTGGGTATTCCGGTCAAAAACCGAACACCTGGTCACCCTAGTCAACGTGTGCCTGATCCACAGAAGCTGAGAGTCTGTTACAGCTCACAACCTGAGAAGCTTGCTCTTTGGTTCAAGCTGCAGAGACTCCTGCTTTTACCTCTAGAGGTCCCTTGTTCTATCCCAGTGTTGGCAAAGATAATGGTTGTCACAGTTGTTCTTCTCTGAGTACCCTCCTGTTTGACTCTATCTGATGGAAAGAAGTGTCACTAATCCTCCCTTCACCCCCAACATTCCCCATATAAAAACAGATCAATGGCAGGCATATAATTGTGTAACTTCAGTGTGTTGTTTGCTGTGTAGAACAAGCAAATGTTGTTTGCGGTGTTGTTGTAGCCATATTGGTTCCAGGATACGAGAGACAAGATGTATGAGGTAATTCTTTTACTGGACCATGCTTTTGAGCTTTTCTCTTTCAGCAACAAATGTTGGCTCAGTAAAAGATATTGCCTCATCTACCTTGTCTCTAACAAGAAGTATAGTCAGTCCCCCAAGGATTATAACTAGGCGGATGTAAGAAGCTCACCTTTTTAGCAATGTGACAGACTTGCTCAGCGGGAAGGTAGTCAAAGGGGAAGACAAATCTCCAGTTGAAATTCCCTTCACCTCCCATAGACCGGTAATGCACATCGGTCTTCTGTTTGTTCTCCTCATGGCCAATCATCCAGCTGCAAAATACAAAGGCACTGAGTAATGAAATGAAAACAAAGGATCTTTGAGCAACTCACTCTAAACTGATGGGTGCAAATATAAAGATGACTGAAGGAATAATGACAGGTTTCAGACTAGCAGCCGTGTTAGTCTGTATCCGCAAAAAGAAAAGGAGTACTTGTGGCACCTTAGAGACTAACAAATTTATTTGAGCATAAGCTTTCGTGAACTACGGTTCACTTCATCCAATGAAGTGAGCTGTAGCTCACGAAAGCTTATGCTCAAATAAATTTGTTAGTCTCTAAGGTGCCACAAATACTCCTTTTCTTTTTGAAGGAATAATGATTGGCATATTGCCCATTGGTTGCCTATTGGTTTCCAGCGGGTTTTAAGATGTTGTTTTTGACCTACAAAGTACTAAATGACCTGGGACCTATCTACATAAGGAAGCCTAACTTTAGCTTTGACAGTTTTTGTCAGTAATTGCAAAATAACTTTCTGTAGGAAATTTTAATACAAAATTATACATTTATTTAGTATAAAATTTAATACAAAATTAAAAATAAAAAAATCTTTTTGTCATAGAATCATAGATATGTAGGGTTGGAAGGGACCTTCAGAGGTCGTCAAGTCCAGCCCCCTGCGCTGAGGCAGAATCAAGTAAGCTTAGATCATCCCTGACAGCTGTTTGTTTAATCTGTTCTTCACAACTCCAGTCATGGCGATTCCACAAACCTCCCTTGGAAGCCTATTCTAGTGTTTAACCATCCTTACCATTAGAAAGCTTTTCCTAGTAGTTAACCTAAATCTCCCTTGCTGCAGATTAAACCCATGACTTCTTGTCCTACCTTCAGTGGGCACGGAGACCCATTGATCACCGTCCGCTTTGTAACAGCCCTTAATGTATTTGTACATATCTGTACTGGTGCTAACACAGGACCATCATGCCTGGCATGATGGGGCTCTGGTCTCTGTTGAGGCTCTAGGTGCTTCTTTAATACAGATAATAAATAGCAGTTTAGCTTCTTGCAAACAAAAGGCACTGTTATTTATTTGAGGTATTAGGGCCCTGATTGTGATCTATCTCATCTGCCTACTTATAAGGACCCAGCCCATCACAGTAGCCTCTGAGCTCTAGTTAGAAGGCCAACTAGGAGTCACACATAGTCACTAGTCTGACTTGTGACAGAGGTGCCTTTGTACCATAGGGCATAGTGCCAAATCACTTATGTGTCATGTGGGATTGGCTTTATAGGAGCCAGTGTCATGCAGGAATGTTGATTACCCCATCTTGGGAAGACATGGCAAATGATGGCTGGGCAAAGCATTTAGCTCATTTACAGCAATGGGTGATCTGTATGTTTGTTGGGAATGATACAAAACCAGGCGGGCGGGGGGGAGGAGAGTGGGGATTGATCAAACATTAGATATTCCCACTTCCCCAATGCCACCCTGCCCCACTCTGCTAATTCCAAGATCCAAAGCGTATGGAACCTCTTGGCTGGAATTGACAACAATGAACTTGATGCGAATACCAGGTAAGCCGTGTGCATTTTGGATTTACAGGAGGAAAATTGGGATTGTAAAAAAGGGATTTACAGTCTGTTTCAAAATCCTCCCTCTTCCTGTTCATAAAACCAAGAACGTACACATTAAGTAACTCCCTTGGCTGTGATCACACTATTTTACACAAGATAAAACATAAATGGAGTCAGACAGAGAAGGGAAAACGTGCCAGAGGAGTTATTGCCAGCTGCCACATTTTTGTCCAGGAAAAGGAATTTCAAAAAGGCAGCTATGTAAACAAGACTAGCTCTGTATACAATACATGCATAATCCATGCCATGGATGAGGCTTCAGTTGGGCTGGTATCCAGCAATACAACATACCAGCACCTCTCTCAAGTTGCTATCTCGTCCTTCAGAATCTCAGCTGTTATGGTTGCAAAGAAAACTGCAGAAATGTGAAGTAACTGTAGCTAATGCACTGGTATTTGCAAAGAGCCTGGAACAACAGCTCACAGAGGTGTGAACTTCCTCATTTATCTCAGTGAGGGGTTCACTCAGATGCCTAATGAAGACCATCTGAATGTTGCAATAGTTAACTGTTTCCTTGCTGATCTGTAACACATTGACACATAACTAACATAGCCTGAGGTAGTGGGATCGCCTACCCTTTCACGTAGATATCGCTCATCTTCTCTCCAGTGATGCTGAGGTCATCTAGGATCACGTCTTTCGTGTTCCAGATAATGCAGCGCAAGAAGAACCTGAAATATCCCCCCACCACACACCGAGACATCAGAATGGAATAAACACCCTGGTCTAAAATGGAAGGAAGCTAAGGCTATATTTAAAGGCAGCTTGTTTGCAGAATAGCTCAGATGCAAAGGGTCTGATCCTGTAACTTTCACTCATGTGAGAAATCTCCCTGAGTGTAAAGTCACCCAGGAGAGTTTGGACTAAAGGATGCTTTAGAAGCATATGACTGTAGGCAATTAGGACAGGAGAATGCTCCAAACACTCATATCTCTTCTGACGTGTGCATAACGATTCCCTGGGCAGAATGTGCACGCAGCCACTATTTCTTTGTGTAAGTGACCAGATAATGTGGTCTATGCCACCAGCATCCCAGACAGGGAGCTCACACACCAGCAAGAAACAAGAAACAAGTCACCTCTTTGCTCTGCGCGGCATGATGTTGAACGGAGGTCCAGGCGGACCCAGAGACTTCGGAAACAAGTCTACCCACATCTGTAGCTTTCCCTGTAATGAAACAAACAGCTGTGAGGTCTAGGAACTGGGTTAACGTCACTCTCCTTGTTTGATGTGTTCATGGAAATATCGACTCGAAACAATGAAAGAGCTCAAAGGCAGGAGGAGATTTATTTTCGACAATGGCAAGGAGCACACTTGTTATTTCAGCAAACAGATCTGGGAGCTGAAGCCAAGTACCCTCCCGGGGAGCACATACAGTGTACGAAACGGCTCTTTCACTTAATAGAGAGAGGCCGAGCAAGAACCGTCTGGCTTAGCTTCCAGAACGCCCCCATTTTGAAGTAAGGGTTGTTAACCATTGGAACAAATTACCAAGGGAAGTGATGGATTCTCCCTCCAACTCTTGATGTCTTCAAATCAAGACTGGATCTCTTTCTGGAAGATACTCGTTAGCCAAACATAAGTTACTGGGCTCAATACCTGGGTGAAATGTACGAGCCTGGGATACAGAGGAGCTCAAAGTAGATGATGTAATGGTGTGTTCTGGCCTTAAACTCTATGACTGAATCTACCTACATTGGGCCAAATGCTCTGCTGGTGTCACAGGGTGTAGTAGCTTCATTGACTCAATGGTGCTACATCGATTAACACCGGCTGGGGATCTGGCCTGTTACTTTTTGATGTTGTTGGGAATGGGTGCAAGGAAGAATCTAGGGACATCTGACTCCATTTTCCAGTTGCTTTATATTGCCATCTGCAGCGATCTTACTGAAATCTGCTTAGAGGTTTGTTTTTCTTTTTTTTTTAAGGTTGTCACTTTAACTGTTAAATACCAGTTGGTGGTGATAAAGATATACTTTCTGTGCAGTGTCAAGGGCATAAAACTTATTGACTTTGAAATCAGCCCATCATAAATGGCTTTGGCGTGGGGAGGGGGGCACAAAAAATCTTCTTGCAACAGGAAACAGTAGCAAACTTTGGGCAGGTCTCCACTACCGCTTAAGTAGATCTAACTTACATCGCTCAGGGGTGAGAAAAAGACATCCCCTGGGCAACACAAGTTACAGCGACCTAAACACTGTCCACACCAGCGCTATGTCAGCAAGAGACACGTCTAATGTAGATCTGCCTTTTAAAAGCCCAGCGTATAACTTACTGGAAACAGGTGCACACATTCTATCTCCTAGCTTTAAAAGAGTGGGCCAGGGCCTTCCTTTTGGGAACTCCAGTGGAGCTGCCCCGTGGACTCTCTGGGCCCAGTTTCTTCACAACTGATGAGAAGAGCCAGAGTGAATCCTTCTAGTGATCCTTGGTACAAATCCTGAGAGGTGCTGAGTACCTGCAACCTGCTTGACTTCCATGGAGCCAGCGTTTCTCAGGATTTGGTCCACATTAGTTCTGTGGGGATGGCAATGGGCAAACTGCCCAAGATCTGGAGGATCCTTCAAGACTTATATAACTGCCTGAGCTCAGGCTTCTTCACAAGATTTCTGGTTCTGCTCACCAGAGGAGAACAGAAAAAAACAACTCTGCTCATCATAGCTCTAGCCAAAAGTACGAAGCGCCCACACGGGCAGTACAATGTTTAGAAAGGGGTTAACAGAACAGTGTTTAGTCTGATTATAAATTCTGCAGGCCAAGGACCATGTCTTCTGCTGTAGTGTCTACAACAATGTCGTGCAGCCTAGAGGACTGAGCCTTGGGTTCTAAGCTTGGTTCTAAGCTGCATGACTTCGGTCAAGTCCCTGCACCTCTCTTTGTCCTGTAATCCTTCTCTATTTAGATTGTGAGTTTGTTGGGGCAGACAGTGTCTATAGCTATGTGTTTGTACAGCCCCTGACCTCGGCTGGCCTCTCTAAATGCTGCTGTAACAGAGCAGAGCCCGCTATTGGCACATCAGTAAATAAGATTCAGGTGCTATTGTAGTCAGCATGCTCCACCAGAGGGAATAAAGTGGCTGGAGAGACAGCGTGGTCAGGAAATGCTATGTCCTAAACCTGACAGAGCCTCTGTGGCCATGAGAAAGTCTTTAACCCCCATCCCCGCCTCTGTTTTCCCACCTGCAAAGGTCAGACAATAGTCTGCTCCTAGGGTGTTATAGGCATCACTGTCTGGTCAGTGCTACGGAAGTGCCCATCATAGCTCAGTGGTTTGAGCATTGCCCTGGTAAACCTAGGGTTGTGAGTTCAATCCTTGAGAGGGCCATTTAGGGATCTGGGGCAAAAATTGGGGATTGGCCCTGCTTTGAGCAGGGGGTGGGACTAGATGACCTCCTGAGGTCCCTTCCAATCCTGATATTCTATGATTCTGTACTTAGTGGGTTATAGACTAGTGCTGGTCCGAAGAGTTTGGCGGAAATCTGTGTGATGGATCTATTCGGGCATCACCCACTCACACCCACGGCCATCTCTTGCAATCCCTGTCCGGACGGCAAGCAGTCCTCACTGACAGCAAGGCCACCCATCCAATGGGATTACTCTGCAGGAGGGACGCTTTGCGGGAACAGACCATGATTTGTTCTTGTTTGATACACAGGGGAAGCCTAGCACCCCCTGGTGGATGCATGCACAAGATGCAGCTGCTCATGGCGTAGAAAGGCATTGCCAGGGTCATCAGAAGCCTGATCCTTGACAGCCCAGTATGAACCAGTGATGCATGGCAGACCCTTTGCCGGGGCCCCTTCTGAGCAGGCTGCTGCTGGACCAGTAGAAAAGCTCTGTTTCAGGCTTGGTCATTGACATACCCTGTGGCTCCTACCTGCTCAATTTCAGGCTGCAGCGGGCTATAGAGAGGCCTCGTCTCCACATGCTCAGGCACCAGGCCCTGCTTCCGCAGCGCGTACAGGGCGAGCCGCTCCTCCGGCGCTCCCAGGTGTGGGTTGAGGGGCTTGCCATCCTCTGCCACAGAGAGATCAGACAGTGAGCAAGGTTACTAAATGCCCTTCATGGATCCATCACCGACCTGGGGCCCGATTCTGATCTCACACTGCGGCTTACCCCTGGGTCACTACATGGACTACCCTGGGTCAGCGTGAGTCCAGAAGCCCGTCCTATGGGCACTGTGACAATCTGGGGCACATGAGCTAGCAGCCTGCTGCTTGGACCAGGAGGGAGCTGGCTGGAGATGGAAAAATGGGGGCACGCTTGGTGAGGGATGCTCAGCTCTGAAAGCCACAGCCCTCTTTGTCCCACCAGGTCCCACATCTGATGAAAAGCCACACTGCCAGCGCTGGTTTAGGGTAGAGTGACTGGAGATGGGAAAGTGAACGGGACCATTTGGGAAAGTTTGCTCGGAGGTCTGCATATATTTTTGTTAAGGTTTGATCAACATTGTTCAAACTGGATCAGTTTAACCCATCTTTCTAACGTGCCGAGGGCCGCTGAGGGGCACTGCTGAAACCAGTGAGATCACGGCTTGTACCCGGGTCAGGGTCTTCTCTCCTGACATTGATCTGAATAAGGAGCAACTCAGCTCTTCCATAGCACTTATCAGTAGATCTCACAGCATTTCACACACTTTACTGTATTTATCCTCACACACACCCCATGAGACAGGGCAGGCCCAGTTGTACAGATGGGGAAACTAAGGCACAGAGAGGCTAGGTGACTTGCCCAATGTCACATGTGGAGTCTGTGGCAGATCAGGGAATCCAGCCTAGGTCTCCCAAGTTCCAGGTTAACATCCTAACCACTGGAGAGGTGAATTGAGCCCCTGGTGATTACATACAAACACCCATTTGCCCCCTGTGATATTTCTGATCAGATTTTCACAAGAGGCCAGCACAGAACGTTCCTCCATTGTGCTGACCTCTGCTGACCCTCATGCAAGCTTTCTACCTTCTGAATCACATTTCAGTCACAGCTCCCTTTCTCTGTCCCTTATCCTTGGGAAAAGGTGCATTGTCTGCTATTATTGGACAAGATCTAACAACTATGGTCCTGGTCTGCTCTGCACAGACATTAAAGATCCCTCATCATTTTATGGAAGAGGAGGGAATGTATCCAATTATCCTCAGCCAAACCTTTCCCTCTCCACATATCTATGCACTGATGTGCTGGAGTCCTCCACTCCAGAGGTGGCTGCATTTCAGCACCCTGAGGG
This sequence comes from Dermochelys coriacea, assembly GCF_009764565.3. Taxonomy (NCBI): domain Eukaryota; kingdom Metazoa; phylum Chordata; order Testudines; family Dermochelyidae; genus Dermochelys; species Dermochelys coriacea. The sequence goes on from NC_050071.1 coordinate 142,893,313, forward strand.
CCTTTGAAATGAAATGCGCAATATCAATATTATTACAGCTCTGCCGTTTTCAGGTGATATATCCCAGCTTCTTTCTTGGTAGTGCCTTGAAGTGGTTAAACTTCATACACATGGGATTCTTCCCAAGCCCTGGAAACCGGCTCGGGTGTGTACGTGTGTGAGGCTCAGAAATAAAAACCTCTCTCTGAAACCAACAATGTGGAGGTTATGAAATAATGGTCTGGGCACAATGCTTGTAAAACCCCTGCTCTCGTATTTAATGGCTTCACTTTATGCCCCGCCAGGTTCACATCTGACACTGCTCTGCGCACACAGCTGGTTTCCAGATCTTGCTGAGGTCAAACTCCCAAGCTTTGTTCTGGTTTTGAAGTGACTGCCATTAAAAGAAAGCAAGGTGAAAGGCAGGCTGAGGTGGGGAGAGATGAGCCCCACGCAACTTAACACCTCTCCAGCACTTGACGAAAACCTGATGCGGAACAGGAGGCTGTGAAGAAGTGGCTGCTTCCTAGCTCCTTCCAAGCGGGGTCTGTGCGGCAAAACCCTGAAACATTTGGGAGTGGTTTGTATCTCTGCTACGTACCCCAGGTCGCCGGACCAATATCAGCCCCTGTGCAATCAAAGTGCAGCTGCGTGATCACACAACCCTTTGCGCTTGTCAGACCTTGTGAAGAAGCTGACGCCTTTCAGTACCCCTACATATTTGCATGGTGCGATTTCGCCTCTTTGGCTGGACAGAAATGCACCGTTTTGAGTCCAAGGAGGAGGAATTCCACCCTCCTGGCAAGATGGTGAATCCTGGTAGATTTTAGCCATGCACAAAAATACCATTCATGTGTATACCACAGCGGATTGCCCTTGAAATCAGAGATTAAGCGTTTGTAGCTACAATGCTACTGCCTTTCAAGCTGTATGATGATAAAGGTAAGGGTGTGTTACGCTGGCCTGATGTATGTGATATTGTCGCCCTCTAGTGGCTATACCCAGCAAGTCCAGCAGCCTGCTACCTGCATGCTGTGGCAGATTTTCTGCAACTCAAGTGCTAAAGGCCTGCATTTGTGCCGCGAAGGCCCAGGCTCTAATTCCTCCTGATGAGAGTGGTGTCTATATGCTTTTGGCCATGGTTTGCTACAGTTACAGAAGGTATTAAACTGATGGAAGGATGGCCTTGAGGTTAAGGCATTGAACTGGAGTTCTGGGTTCAATTCTTGAGTATACCACAGGATCCCTACAGCACCTTGGGAAAGTCACTTCATCTCTCTGTTCCACCTCTATAAAAGGAACAGGGCAATTCGTCCTTTCTCCCACTCTTGGGCTGTCTAATCTGTTTAGCCTGTGAGCTCTTTGAGGCAGGGACTGGCCCTATGTGTATGTACAGTGCCTGGCACAATAAGGCCTCGATCTGGGCTGCAGTTCAAGGAGCTGATAGGAGCAATCCAGATTCTATAATGCTGGTGGCTCCTTTGGGCTGGTCAGGTGGGTTTTCAGATCAGAGACAACATGATCTGAAGCTGTCACTGTAAATCAGCTCGACTGTTCATCTTCACCCATCAGTTTCACTACCCTGTTTCACATTCTGCCAGTCTCCAGTGCAATAATCAGGAGGGGGAGTGGGAAAGGTTTATGGATGTGAGGAGACTACTTTACCGAACTCAGAGAGGATATATTCCTGTTCCCTGAATATGACCCGGTCTGGCTTATAGATGGGAGCTTTGCAGTTGAGTTGCAGGGAGAAGAGATGGAGCAGTTGGGAAGGTCGGAGCTGGTCTCGCCACTGGTTGGGTCCAGAACTGAAGCGAGACGTTAGTAAGAACAAAGTGTTGTAAAATACACCCCACCTCCAAGGGCCGCGACTGTTCCTGGGGCTACTGCTGGGGCTGCAGCAGAACTGCAGTGGGGGCGAATGGGGCCAGGATATTTTTTAAAGAAACCCAAACTGAATTCTAAGAGTCAGCAAGAAGCTCAGGGTGGAATTACCATGGCGGGAGAGGAGCTGTTCCAGGGGACAGACCTAGGCACAATGGGATCCTCGTTACGGCCTTACACAGCACATTTCACCCTGCCTGCGGGTGAATCTCCCCCAGAATAGGCAGAGGAAACCTCAGGCTGGATGTGACCGTCTCCCAGGGGAGATGGGAGGAGCCCCATTAGCTATAGGGACCTCCCCCCATCCCAATATCTGCAGGATGACCCTGGTTTTGGCAGGGTGACTCCCACGTGCTCGTGGAAAGCCCTTGGGGTTTTGGGACCAGGCACGCAGGGCCAAGGAGGCATTGCAGGGCATGACGGTGATGTTCTGACACATCACGCAAAGCTCCCCTGGCAACGCCTCTCCTGGGCATGTCGGTGTGATGATACCACAACAGATGCAGGTGCCCAGGATGGTGCTGGGTATCTTCCCTCCTTGACCCAGCCACGTCTCCCCGACAGGACAGTTCAGTGCCACCTGAGCTATCAGAAGTACCTACATGCAGTAGGTCTGGGGCAGGCCACACCGGGCACCGAATTTTGACAGGAACCGGTTCTCCAGGTCTATGACGGTCTCGCCAATCTTCTCATCCTTCGACAAGAGGTCATAGTCGTAGAGAGTGACCTTCAGGTCCTTCTCCAAAGGCAGAGTGCAGGTCAGCTCAAACATCCTGTGGAAAAGGGAAAAGCAAGAGAGTGTCAGGGATCAGGGCCTGCAGACAAGCCAGTCTCTGGGCAGCTGGCCTGGCGTTGGCTGCCTGATTGGCTCCACCTTCCGACTGTTGGGAAGAGGCAGCAGATCGGCTCTTATGCCCAGCAGCAGCAGGTCAGTGGCTGCTCAAAGCACTCGCCCGGCCCTGCGATAGCTCCTGTGCCTGCTTGTTCCCAGCCTTCATACAGGTAACCCGGTCCTGTTCCTCCGCTCCGATTCCTCCCCTGTGACCCTGGCTCTGGCACCTGACCTCTGACTCCGGTTCTGACCCTGGGCTCCAATTCCTGATTAGCGACTCCTGCTCCAACCATGAGGCACAACCACCCACGACAGAGAGAAGAACTGGGGGCGACTGGCTTTCCCCGGGGTCTGTTGTTGATCACCTCTTAGGACAGACAAGCCAATGGAAACAGACCTCATGTCTTCCACCCTCCATCACATGACAGAACAATGCAGGCTTATCGGCCTGCCTGTCTCTCCACTGGCTCACCGTGCCTGATCAAGTGACGCAGAGCTATGAGCTACTGCACTGGGCCATGGGAGACTCTGGTTCTATGCCCAGGTCAGCTGCTGACTTTCTGTGTGACTTTGAGCAAGCCTGCTTTCCCTCCCTGTGCCTCACTTTGCCAATCCACAAAATGGGAATGGTACTGACTCGCTTTGTGATCTATAGATGGAAAGCAACTAGATGAGAGCTGGGGATCACTCGTGAATAGTGGCCCCAGAATAATAAGCGAACAAAACGTTGGGAATCATTAAGAAAGGGATAATAAAACAGAAAATCTCATATTGCCTCTATATAAATCCCTGATATGCCTACACCTTGAATACTGAGTGCGGATGTGGTCACCCCATCTCAAAAAAGATATATTGGAATTGGAAAATGTTCAGAAAAGGGCAACAAAAATTATTAGGGGTATGGAACGGCTTCCTTATGAGGAGAGATTAATAAGACTGGGACTGTTCAGCTTGGAAAAGAGACGACTAAGAGGGGAGATGCTAGAGGGCTATAAAGTCATAACTAGCGTGGAGAAAGTAAATAAGGACATGTTATTTACTCCTTCTCATAACACAAAAACTAAAGGCTACCAAATTAAATTAGCAGGTTTAAAACAAGCAAAAGGAAGTATTTCTTCACACAATGCACAGTCAACCTGTGGAACTCCTTCCTAGAGGATGTTGTGAAGGCCAAGACTATAACCGGGTTAAAAACAGGTTCATCTATGGCTATTAGCCAGGATGGGCAGGGATGGTGTCCCTAGCCTCTGTTTGCCGGAAGCTGGGAATGGGCGACAGGGGGATGGATAACTTGATGATTCCCTGTTCTGTTCATTCCCTCTGGGGCACCTGGCATTGGCCACTGTTGGAGGACACGATACTGGACGAGATGGACCACCGGTCTGACTCAGTATGGCCGTTCTTATAATACCTTACTTTAAAATGGGGGGGGGTGTCTTTCTTCCAGAAGCATCCCTAAGAATTTCCTAAACTCTCTGGCTCAGCTCCCCAGCTGGTGTAAATCGGTGTAACTCCATTGGAGTCACTGGGGCCAGATCCTCAGCTGATGTAAACTGATAGAGCTCTGCTGAAGTCAATGGAGATGGTCCTCACTCTCCCTTTACATCATATGCACACGCATTAGGATGGGCCTTGATCTCATCTCACTCACGCTGGCCTTACCTCACTGATCTTCACTGACTTCCATATGGAGTCAGTCCTGGTTTACACCGAAGGCCAGGATCTGGCCCATTGTGTCTGGGAGTCACTTCACCTGCACCTGAAACGTGGCTGCCTCCACGGTGGAATGTGATGCTCTTTTAACAGCGCTCCCACCACTCTGCAGCAGCTTTTAGGAGGGGAAGTGAGTGATTGTGCCTCCAATTAAAGCAGCAGGAGGAATTCAGGTCAGCAAATCGTAATTGGCCAAGCTGGAAAAGAGCCAGGATCCCAGGGTTATTCTTGTGAAATGGGAGCTTTAATAGCCATGAGCAGCCGGGACCTGGGTTTTCCGTCTCGTCTTCGCCACGGGGTGGTAGGTGCAGAACTCTGTCTAGACTGGTCTTTGGCTGGAAGCCAAGCCTGGCAAAAGAGACCCTACCCTCGGCTTGAGGAGCTTGCTGTGGACAGTCAAGTTCGTATTATTACATCTATCATGGCAGCATCTAATGCCCTAACTGAGAGCAGAACAGCATTGTGTTATGGGCCACACAAACACATAGTAAAGGGATGGCCCATGAGCTGAAGGCCTTATAGCCCTAAAGACACAATGCAGATAACTGATGGAGGTCTATAACATCATGAAAGGTGTGGAGAAAGTGAGCAAGGAAGTGCTATTTACCCCTTCACATAACACAAAAACCAGGGGTGACCTGATGAAATTAACAGGCAGCGGGTTTAAAACAAACAAAACAAAAGGCAGTAATTCTTCACACAACGCACAGCCAACCTGTGGAATTGGTTGCCAGGGGATGTTTTAAAGGCCAAAAGTATAACCAGGTTCAAAAACGAATGAGATAAGTTCACGGAGGATGGGTTTATCCTATGGCTATTAGCCAAGATGATCAGCGATGCAAATCTATGCTCCCTAAACCTCTGACTGCCAGATGCTGGGACTAGATGACAGGGGATGGATCACTCAGTAACTGCTCCGGTCTGGTCTGTCCCTTTGAGGCACCTGGCACTGGTCACTGTCGGAAGTCAGGATGCTGGGCTAGATGGACCACTGGTCTGACTCAGGACGGCCGTTCTTATGTAGTATTATTACCGCTATTTCACAGACAAAGAACAGAGTAAATGACTCGCCCAGGATCACACAGAGTCAGGAACTGAACTAAAACCTTGCAAGTCCCAAAGCACTGCCTTAGTCACAAGACCATCCGTGCTCTCTGACACCAGCCTTTGCCTTCCTCTCCCTTTCCTGCTCTTTCTGGTCTGCTTGTGATCCTGCCTTGGGAGGCAAGTCCCACCATCCCCATCTGGAACTGAAGTGAAAGAGAAACGTACTTTCCGAAGACGGGCTCCAGCGTGCATGGGATGTAATTGTCCTGGTCATTTATGGATTTCTTTCCCACCAAAATCTTCACATAGGGGTCACACTACAGAGACAGGAGGAAAGAAACAACAGAGGTGGTGGGGCTGCTACAGACTCATCTTCAACAACAATACTAATCACTAAGGAGCAGATTCTGCCAGCCTTAATCATATGGATCAACCCCTTATTCCATGAACAGACCCTTGAGTAACACCCCACATCAGCAAGAGGGGCGGAATCTGGCCCTTTCCTGTTCAGAACAAATTCCCATAGGTGCTAGCGCTGGCTGATCCAGCTGCAACTCCTGTGCCAGGCCTTGCATGCGCATGGACAGGCAGTGGGGATGAGAAACCAAGGGGGCAGCATGGAAGGGGCTTAACAGAGTTGCCTTGAAGATTTCATTACCCCATAGGCACCAATTATGTGGGTGTCCTGGGGCTCAAGACCCCTGGGGAAAAAATAGTGGGAGATCAGCACCCACCAGCCACCACTGATTGGCAGGGCCGCCAATCAGCTGTTTGGCGGCTGGGGGAGGCATTTGGGGGAGGACGGAGAGCAGTGAGCGGCGAGGTCCTCAAGGGAGGGTTGGAGCAGGGTTAGGAAGAGATGGAGCAAGGGTGGGGCCTCTGGGAAGGGGGCAAAGTGAGGCGGGGCCACAAGGCGGAGCAGGGGTGGAGCACCCCTGGGGAAAAATCAAAGTCAGTGCCTATGTAACACTGACAGTCCTTGGTCGTCAATGGGCAGGATTGAACCTGGGACCTCTGGAGCTAAATGCATGAGCCTCTACTGCATGAGCTAAAAGCCATATGACCTTTAGCTAATGCTGTAGCAGACTCATTAAGTTCTAAGTCATCTTGGTGCCACTAGATGGGACAGAGCACCACACCCAGAAGGTTTGTGGGTTACACTATGCATGACCCCACTCTTAAAGGGACACATCCCTTTACTTTGTCTCAGATCAGCAAATGGCCTTCTCCCAGGGAGATAATAGCCAGGGACTCCAGAATGGAGGGGAAGAACCCATGCTGAGATCCTCAGGGCGTTTTCACTGTCCCACAAGTTTTTTAGAAGGGAAGGATGGAGAAGCCCTTGGTTAGCTAACTCAGAAGACGTAACTCAAAGACACACAAGGAGCATGGGCACTGAGTAAGAAGCGGCCAGTTTTCTCCTGGCTGCATCAGGCAGGAAGAATCAGAGCATGCTGGGAAGGGGAGATGGTTGAACTTCTGATTTCTTTTTTCGACAGAAAATGGTTTTCCAACCCAAAACACTTCTGATTTCACTGAAATTCTTTGAAGGAAAGTTCCTATATGGAAAGGAAAGTTTTCATTTCATTTCAGTTTTTGAAAACTGAAAAAAAAATCGATTTTCATTTCTGGTTTTTCCTCCCTTTCTTTCTTTCCATTTTTTAACCATTTCCAGGGGGAGGGGGGAGGGAGTTTCAGAAAATGTTTTTTGTCATTTTTTAAAGCAGAAACAAAATGGAAATTTTTCATTTGAACCAAAACAATTTTCTTTTCATTTTAAATTTTTGTCCAAAAAAAAAAAAAGTGTTTCTGAAGATTTCTGCAAAAAAAAAAATTTTTGAAGGTAATTTTTGCTTCCTTTGAAATTTTGGCCAGAAATGAATTTGGATATTGCATCCTGCCCTACTGAAAAGCCCAACAACAATACAGGAGAGCTTAGGCCCTGGGGCTTCAGAACCATGGAAAAGGCACTCTGAAGAACAAGTTGGTGTTAGTTTTTTCCTAGATGCCAAGGCCAGAAGAGTGAGCGACAGGGGGAGGGGGCAGAGAGAAGCGAGCAGGGTCGGGGTCTTGGGGGAAGAGGCGTCACAGGAGCGGGGGCTTGGAGGAAGAGGCAGTGTGAGGGCGTGGTCTCGGGGAAAGGGGAGGAACAAGAGCGGGGCCTCAGGGGGAATGGGCGGTACGAGGGCGAGGCCCCAGAGAGAAGGGGTGGTTCAGGCACCTGTGCCCCCTCCCCCACCTTTTAGGGTGTTTCTGCCACACCTGACACAGGCCATGGAATTCCACTCTGCAATTTCTACCCTCAGCCCCATTGCCACATCTCCCAGATGCTCCCCTGAAGGATACCTTTCCATTGGAGTCCTTGGGTTGCAAGTCAAAGGCACGGATGATGTAGACCCTGATGAGACACTCCTGGGGTCCTTTGGCTGGGAGCTGATGGAACTGGCGTGGTGGGACTGGCACACCTGGGTCATCCGGGAGGGGGTACATTTTGAACGAGCCCTGAAAAGACATTGAGCATCCACATGTGGGCACATACGGGCGTATTACACTACAAATGCTAATAGCTGGCAACTGTGTGACTGAACTCAGGCCAAATCACTGCAATGCTGCTTGTGTAACACCACATCCCCAGGCAAGACGTCAGCAGGAAGGAAGGAACCTCAGAATCTTTACGCGTACCCTTCTGCTGCCTGAGCTAAAGAGACAGCAGGCTCCGCAACTTCTTTCTGTGTCCCGCACACCACCAGAGGGGGACAGAGCGCCACACTGAATGCAGGAGCGATCCTTCACTTCCTGTCCTAAAGCTGTTAAACAGCCGCGGTGTTTCAACCCAGAGGGGGCCGCGAGTCAATAGTAGATTGGTAAAGTGATGCCTATGGGTAAGTCTACACTGCAGTTAGACACCCGAGGCTGGCCCATGCCAGCTGACTCAGGCACGCAAGAGGGGCCTTCCCCCTTAGCAGAGTCCTAGAGCCCAGATGCCAGCCTGGGCCTGAACGTCTACACCACAGGTAAACAGCCCCTTAGTCCAGAGCCCTGCACGCCTGCACGGGCCAGTCGTAGGTATCTAATTGCAGTGTAGACATATCCTATATGCTCTTAATTACTATGCAAGGGTCATCTGAGGCAGAATTACTTAAGCCTTGATTCTCATTTACACTGCTGTCATTTGTCCCCTTACTCTGCCAGAATGGTGCAAAGGACCATTAGTGCAAATGAGAATTGAGCTCTTAATGTTTTTAAGGAGCCAAGATCCTCAGATGAAAAGGTGCTTTACACGCACAAAGCATCATTTGCTACAGAGCCATTCAAAGAGAAACCAGTGGAGTGAGTGCCCTGAAGGGACTGGCTCCGAGCACTTGTGTAGACAGCCTGACAGTTCTCTCACACACATTCTGTCCCCACCCCAGGGAAAAAAGATGCGCCATTGTTTTGACCCAGTCAGCCACAGGCAGTGCTGACTCCAGATGTGATTTTCCACACGGATTATGTCTAAGCCTGTATCGGTTCAGATTGTAGCCATCGCCAGGGGATAAGGCAGTCAGACCTTGCTCTGATTGCATTTGTTTGTACACTGTTATGACCAGTTCTCCATGGGGGTGCTAATAATAAATCATTCATCCTAATAAGCACCAATCCAGTCTGCTTCTACAAGACCTTTCATTCGGCAGGATCCCAAAGTGCTCTGGTGACAGCATACAATGCACATTCTCTCTCCCACACACACTATGGAGAATCACTTGCCTACCACTGAAATGCTGCCCCCTCTGAGTGAAACACAGCAGCTGCCCTCTGCCAGCCACACTACAGTGGTGTTAAGTGCAACTTCTTCTTACTTAGATTGTAAGCACTTTGGGGCAGGGATTGTCTGTTTGTTCTATGTTTGTACAGCTCCTAGCACAATGGGGTGGAGCAGACCAGGGCTTGTAGGTGCTACTGTAATATAAATAAATAGCAACAGGCCATTGCATCAAGACTTTAACATCTTATCCATAACATGGGCTCTAGAGGTGAGCTGGGGTTTGTTAGACATGGAAGGGTTCGATTTTTATTGGTAAATGCCGATAAACATCGATTTCACTGTACACACAGAAATCAACAAAAATATTTCCATTGATAATAATCTAAATTTACAGACAGGCCAAGTAAGAAAAATGCTGCTACAATTTTGACATATGATGTCAGAGAGACAAAGTGGGTTAGGTTTTTATTGAACCAACTTCTGTTGGTGAGACTGACAGGCTTTTGAGACACACCAGGTGTGTCTACACAACAACTAGCATCCCACAGCTGGCCCATGCCAGCCAGCTCGAGCTCACGGGACTCGGGCTTTGGGGCTGTTTAATTGCTGTGTAGGTGTCTGGGCTCTGGATGGAGGACTTGCGAAGTGCGAGGGTCCCAGAGCTCAGGTTCCAGCCCAAGCCGGAAGGTCTACACAGCAGTGAAACAGCCCTACAGCCCGAGTCCCAGGAACCCAAGTCAGTTGGCACGGGCTAGCTGCAGGTTTTCCTTTGCTGTGTAGACAGACCTAAGGAGCTCTTCTTCAGGTCTGGGAAAGATACACCAGTGTCACAGCAAAATGCAAGGTGGAACAGATTGTTTAGCATAAATAGTTAACACATATTGTAAGGGATCATTCAAGATGAAATGGTCCATTAACGCTCCTGTTGTCCTAGGACAAAAAGAGGAGGTTAGTGGGTTATGGATTGTTGTAATAAACCAGAAATCCAGCGTCTCTGTTCCGTCTGTGATTTTAAGGGCAGGTCTACGTGAGAAATTTGCATCATGTGCCACTGCACCAATGCAGCTGTGCTGCTGTAGCACTTCTAGTGAAGACAGGAGAGAGCTCTCCCATCAGCTTAATAACTCCATCTCTGCGAGAGGTGGTAGCTGTGTTGGTGGGAGAAGTCTACACCAGCGCTTAGGTCAGTATAACAACGTTGCTCAGGAGTATGGATTATTCACCCGCCTGAGCTCAGCGACATAGCTGTCTCAGAATAAAATTCCGTAGTGGAGACCAAGGCTTAGTGTTTTGTATCCGTCTTTTAAAAGTGTTGTGCAGGCTTCCTCTGAGGATGAGGACTGAGAGGTCAGATGCAGAGCGATTGCGTCGTGAAAAGTGTTCGCCCACAGGTGATGGGTTGTTTTTATCTTTTATCATTTTTCTGTGTGAGTTCATTTGAGAACGCAGTGACTGCCTGGTTTCACCCACATGGTGGTTATTGGGGCTTTTAGTGCACTGGATGAGATACGGAACATGTTCTGATGGGCATGTGTAGGATGAAGGGATCTTGAAAGGTGTGTTGTGGGGGGTGTTGATCATTGTAGCAGTGAAGATATGTCTGCAGGTTTTACTCTGTTGTTCTAGCAGGGTCTGGTGCTGCTCTGAGTTGGTCGTCAGGTACCATCCCAGCCTGGAACCTATATAGGGTTTCATCAAACAACTACAACCCATACTTGATGGGTACCCCATCCTAAAGAAATCTTTCCTGAACCCCCTCTTCTAGCCTTAAAACAACCCCCAACCTCTGCAAGTTCATCATCAGAAGCAAGCTCCCCACAGACCAGGACATGCCAACTCAAAGCAGCACCAGATCTTGCTAGAACAAGATACAAAACCTGCAGCCATATCTCCCCTGCTATAATGATCAACACCAATGATTCATTACTCTGCTAGACACAAAAACCCATGGACTGAACAGAGACACTGGATTTCTGGCTTATTACAACAACCTGTAACCCACTAACACCCCTCTTTTTGTCCTATGACTGCAGAGGTGCTAACGGGCCATTCTACTTTGAATGGTCCCTCACAATATGTGCTAACTACTTACGCTAAATGACAGGTTTCAGAATAGCAGCCGTGTTAGTCTGTATTCGCAAAAAGAAAAGGAGTACTTGTGGCACCTTAGAGACTAACAAATTTATTAGAGCATAAGCTTTCGTGAGCTACAGCTCACTTCATCGGATGCTTTTTTCCACCAAATGCATCCGATGAAGTGAGCTGTAGCTCACGAAAGCTTATGCTCTAATAAATTTGTTAGTCTCTAAGGTGCCACAAGTACTCCTTTTCTACTTACACTAAACAATCTGTTCCACCTTGCCTTTATCTGTGAGGCTGGGAGTACTTTTCCCAGACCTGAAGAAGAGGTCTGTGTGGTTCCAAAGCTTGTCTCTCACCACCAGAAGGTGGTCCAATAAAAGATATTTCCTCATCCTCCTTGTCTCTCTAATATTCCGGGACCAACACAGCTACAACTACACTGCATACGACACTGCCATCTATCTTGGATGGTTTAGACACAAGAAATCCTGCATCTTGGCAGGGGATTACACTAGATGACCCTTGCAGTCCCTTCTAACCCTATGATTCTATGACAGACAGATTGTGTTTTAACTATTATAAAGCTCTAACTTTTTTCATCTCATTGTGTCTTGTCATTAAATAATTATCTGACACCCTCGTCGTCTGGCCCTCCATACTTCCCTGCAACTGTGAAACTTTAAACTGATAAAAATGGAAATAAATGCTTCAAACCCATAATTTCACGCACCTGTGAACATTTCAGTAAATAAAAATAGGGCGGGGGGGACAAACAAAATAAGCATTGATATTAGCTGCCGAAATTATAAAAAAAAATAAAAATCAAATTCTGCCAAGCCTCTCTCAATTGTAATCACTGGGTGTCATTGCAACTCGAGCAATAATAGCCCACCTAGCTTTGAACTAGCAAGCTCAGACACGGGTGCAGTGAAGCCACTGTACAAAGCCACCTGGAACCCTGGGTAATTATTCATGGGTTAGTCCTTGCTGAACGAGCTGCCATGGCTTCACTGCTCTGCGACCTACACTAGCTAAATTAGAGCTAGCTGGGGTAGGTCTACATGAGCTGAAATCACAGCCTGTGTTTGCAGTGTAGACACACCCATCGCATCCAGCATGTTAAGCACCAACTCTTGTCTACTCTGCCCTCTGCAACGTTCCCAACTTCTGTCAGGCCCGGGGTCCAACAGATCCTTCCCTGCTTTATAACAAAGAAATATTCACGGGCAGGCACTAGAGGGATTCGCTGCTAGTTTCCAGTTGATTATTGTTAGGTAAAGTGACTCTGGGTGTAAAGATTGGTTGTCGGACCTTGAATTCCCCCACCACCGAGGGATCTTCGTTAACGTCCTGTGTTCTGCCGCGGTAGAGCTTGAAGGTGTGGCAGAAGTCGGAGAGCCTCTCAAATTCCTCCATATTCTCCAGCTCTGTCTCGTAGACCTAAGGAGGAAAACCCCTCTGAGTAAAAGGATGAATTTCACCCATAAAGTACAAGGTGCACACCATCTGCAGAATACCATGGATGCCTCTGTATCGCCTTACTCCCAGAGCCCCAAAGAAAGTCTTTCAGATCACTATGGTAACAATGACCTTTCACGGAGCCCTTAGACATTGTCTGCAGACCCGCCCCCCAGGGGTCCGCAGACCACAGGTTGAAACCACTGACCTAGACTGTCCCTTGAGGCCAATGTGGGATTGTCACTCTCCAAGCACTTTGAGGTTTTAAATGACTCAGGGTATGCCCTGACTGCAATTAGATATCCGCGGCTGGCCCATGTCAGCTGACTCGGGCTCATAGGGCTGGCCAATTGAGGTGAAGCCATTTGGGCTTGGGCTGCAGCCCGGGCTCTGGGACCCTCCCCGCTAGCATGGGCCTAGAGTCTGGGATCCAGCCTGAGCCTGAACCTCTGCACAACAATGAAACAGCCCCTTAGCCCAAGCCCCGAGAGCCTAAGTCAATTGGCACAGACCAGCCGTGGGTTATTAATTCCAGTGTAGACCTATCCTCAAGCAACAGGGCTCCCGCTGCTTCCCCATGGAGGGTTTTTCACAGCCCAAGGGATCGCACCATTCCTGGCAGTCAGGCAATGATTTCTCTGTTTTAAATTCAACGGGGGTTGTTATGATACACTCGTCACTGTGGGATTGAGGATTTCATTCATCCCTCTTGTACCAGCCTTAACAATTCCTCTCCTTCCTTGGGATACACGCTCTCCTAGGCAGGTCATTTGTTCGGTTATAAACCAGACAGTCCTCTTTTTGGGTGGTTAATTGTTCTGAGCCCAGTGCTGAAACAAAACCAGTCATGGTTTTGTCCAGTTTCCGATGGGGGAGGTTATTTTGAAAGCGTGCCACTGCACCGCCATTGGTGTGATCTCGCAGACGCTGTGCACGTGAGACACGCCGGCGGGGGCAGGCCCATGGGTACAAGAATGACGAGTATTCTGGGAATGCATGAGTGGCCACCCCACACTCTTCTAATACTTGTAGACTGGTAGCTCCCTGCCACACCCAGCCCATAAGCCTCGACGCTGCAAACAGCTACTTGTGTGTACAGCTGGTCAAAAATTGTCCAGCTGTTGAAACTGTTTTTCATCAGAAATATGGCTTTTCAACAAACAAAATTTTTCTGAATAATGTTTGTTTTCTGGAGGAAATTTGGATTTTTCACCCTAAAAAAGGGAACACCCCTAAAGAGAAATACTTCAGTTAAGGAAGAGTGCCTTGGTGCCTCATGAGACTTGTAGTTCAATTGTCTCATGTCCCCCTTCTCTTCTATGGGCTGGGCTCCCCAGCCAGACTACATCCCCCATGATCAAGGACTCCCATGATGCACTTCCACCCTTCTCCAAGAGGGGAGACTGTGCATTATGGGACATGCAGTCCGACCAGGGAGCCAGATCTATAGAGGAGATTGGGAGCATGAGACACAAAAACTACAGCTTCCATGAGGCACCCTGGCAGCATTTCTGAATTGAAATATTTTGGTTGTTGGCCAAAATGTGCAGTACTTTAATTTTGTCCAAAAAAAGTTTTGGGTTTTTTGGGGAGGGGGTGGGAGAGGGCTCCACAACCAGCTCCACCCATGTGCTTAACTTTACTCATGGGAGTCATACCACGTCCCAAGGACCCAACCCAGCTCCCGCTGAAATTAACAGCAAAACTCCCACTGATGTCAGAATCAAGTCTGGAAAAAACACCCCTCTACTGGCACTCCCCTTTTAAAATAAATCTCACTCCACAGACAACCAGTATCAGCCAGCTGCTGCAAGGCCTCAGCCACAAGGAGATGAAGTTACCTTCAGTGTGTCAAAGCCCTTCTCTAAATAGCCGCCGCATTTCTCTCTTTCCCCTGTTGAAGCGTAGAACTTGCTCCACCAGTCGATGAACTCTTCCTCCTGGAGGAGGGGGAAAAAAATAAAGTATCTCCCTTGGGAAACCACTCAGCAAAAACCATGCCATTTAACATAATCGCTATGGTTGATATTCGCCCCTGTGCAGAGAGCCAGCACAAAACCCTTGCACCCAGTGGGTGTTACACGTTCCCCTTTGGGCCTGAGCCACAGAACAGCGAGGCTGTGGCCTTGTCTACACTAAACAGGCTCTTCTGATACAGCTCGACCAGTATAGCTACACCAGCCAAGCCCCCTAGTGAGGACGCAGTGTGCGCCAACAGACAGAGTTTTCCTGCCGGCATAGTAACACCACTTCCCCAAATGACTTTAGCTATGCCCAAAAAAGAACTCTTTTGTCAGCATCGCTGCATCCACACCTTGCCACTGTAGTTATGTTGGCAAGGGGGTGTGGTTTTTACACACTCCCGACCAGCCAAACTCCGTAGTTTGGACTTGATATTTTACAGAACCTGGCTCTTTAGCCCAAGCTGTATAGAGTCTTTCTTTTAGCTCTGAGGGTCCCTGGTTGCTAGGTCAATCCCCAGTACGGTGGCCAAGACAGAGGTTGTCAGACAACACTTAGGCATTCAGGACTCTAAGTGGTGCCTAAACCTCTCGGCACAGCGGTGAATCTCACCCCAGGAGAGGGTCAAAGCTGTTCTGGAGAAGAAGCCATCAGAATTTGTTTCCAGATGGCAGCTTTTTGCCAATCTTGGTGGCCCTCCGCTGGGGATCTCCATGTAGAAGGAAGGATGGGTTATAATAATAGCCCCCAGACCAACAGGGCCACATGTCTCAGAATGCTGAGGATATGTGCTGGGATATCTCATAAATAAAACCTACCCCCAACTCTAAGCTTAGGTTGTAAACTTTCTGGGGATGGAACTGCATTTTTGTTCTGTTTGTACAGCGCCTAGCACAAGGAGGCCAAGGTCCATACCTGGGTCCCCTAGACACTACCAGAGTACTAACTAGATCCCTTAAAACAAACCTTGACCCCAAGAAATTCCACCTCTCTCTAGAAGAATGTAACAACCATACAGATCTATACAATAAACAGAAATCACCAATCTCATAAGCCTAGACTTTTGAAGGTGAGTGGCAGGAGACTCAAAGCCAGTAAGGAGATTGCACCTCATCAGTTATGTAAACTGGGAGGGCTAATGGGCTTTCAGGACTGCGGATATTATTCCAAGGAGAAAGCTGGCTGTCGGGTTCAGAAAATATATATTATTTTATTATAAGTGCACAATTTTGAAATTTATGCAAGCAAAGATGAAGGGGCTTTGACCGTGATTCATGAAACATTCCTGAAAACTAATGATGTCTTATTTTAGAAGTCCACAAAATTCCATCACACTGACCTAATGGAGGAATCATAGTAGAGGTTTATTGGATTTAGATTTTAAGCCAACAGTGCAGGCTTCAAATTGCTGTCTTGAATAGACAGTGTCTTTAATCGCAATATTACATAAATTAGCTCTGAGGCCTCTGCTGCCTCCTTTTTTTCAAGTTTTGCCTTTCATCACTCCCCTTGTTTTATTGTTTAAAAATCTACGTCCTAACCACCCTGGCTTTATTATGACATTCCACAAGTACCAAGTTACAAAGAAAGCACTTAAACTAATCTCATGACTTACCCACGGTATCTTCTGCAGCCCCAAGACAAAGCATTTGGTTAGATATTTTTGCTGATTTCTACTGATGTTACAAAAAGAAGAAGAAGAAAAGAAAAAAAGCCAGAGGAAGCAGCTGGAATGTTAATAGCGAAGGACATTAATCGTTTTGCCTGCAAATGGAAAAGCCAGTTAAAGCAAAGGACCCAATACACAAGTGACTGGATAGGGGGATTTGATTTAATCATCAGGCAACAGCCAAAAGCACTTTAAGAGTCTTATCTGGGAAGCCGGGCTGTGTACTGGTCAGAGGGCAGGACTGGGAGTCTGGGTTTCTATTTCCAACTCAGCTACTGACTCAGCGGGGGTGGAATGCATCTCCTGGGCAAAGATCCAGCATCGGGCCAAGGAGCCACTGGAGTTGCCCTTAACCCGACAGCAGACATAAGTGGGACATTTACCATGTGCTGGGCCTCTGTCCTTGGGTACATGGCCATGGGCAAGTCACGTACGCTGAGACTTTTCACAGCTGGATGCCTCAAGTCAGGCACCATGATCCATAGACAGACACCACAGTAAGGCCCTGATTCTGATGGGAGCTTTGCCAATGATAACAGTAAGCATCAGATCAAGCCCTAAGTGACTTAATTTTTCAGACATGCTGAGCCGTCACGACTCTTATAGCTGTCAGGGGAATTCACTGCTCTGTGTCTCCATTTTGGCCTCCCTCATCTGTAAAATGGGGATAATCTTTACCTACCTCACAGCGATGCTCAGGTGAATTGGTTAATGTCTAGAAAGTGCTGAGATCCCTGCATAAGAGGCATTAAAGAAGAGCACACACGAATCTATTTAGCTCAACCTATTTAGCTTAACAAAGAGAGGTTCATGGGGTGACTCGATCCCAGTCTATAAATACCTACATGGGGAACAAATATTTAATAATGGGCTCTTCAGTCTAGCGG
Organism: Dermochelys coriacea; assembly: GCF_009764565.3. NCBI lineage: Eukaryota > Metazoa > Chordata > Testudines > Dermochelyidae > Dermochelys > Dermochelys coriacea. The sequence goes on from NC_050071.1 coordinate 142,910,571, forward strand.
GCAAAGGTTTAACATGATCTGATGGCTGGAAGTTGAAGCTGGACAAATTCAGACTGGACATTTTTCACAGTGAGTTTAATTAATCACTGGAACAACTTACCAAAGGTGGTGATGGATTCTCCATCCCTGGCAATTTTTAAATCAAAAGATCTGCTCTAGTTCAAATAGGAATTAATACTGGAAAATCCCCTGGCTTGTGTTATGTAGGAGGTCAGGTTAGATTTTCACAGCGGTCCCTTCTCACTTTACAGTCTAACAATCCATTTTATTTTACCAAGCGACATATCAGAAGGGAGTACTGTGGTAAGGCAAATTGAAGGGTAGTGTTAAAGAGAAATTAATTAACATTCTAAGAAGGTCTAATAAATATCAGCGTTTTACAAACACATGGCACTTTGCACCAGAGGATCTCTAAGCCTTTTTGAGACTAAGGCCTTGATTCAGCAAAGCGCTCAAGTATGTGCTTAATTTTAATCACAGTATTGAAGTCTATGGGATTTAAGTCTATACTTAAATTCCTTCCTGAATCAGGGCTCAAGTTCAGCCCTGTGGAAAGGGCCAGCCAAAGGCATATGTGCCCTAAAATCCTACTTAAGCCCTCAAAATAAGACTTAAAAGGGACTTAAAAGAGTACATGGTCTTTGTGCAGGCCCTCAGATAGGGGTGTGTTTCACTCTACAGATGTGAATGAGCTAAACCTCACAACCTCCTCTGAGATAGATCAATATCATTATTAGAGCTGGTTGGATGGCTTTTTGATAGACAGGCTAAGGGACTTGCCCAAAACCATACAGGGAGTCTGTAGCAGGGCCAGCAATACAGCCAGGAGCCTTGATATGCAGTCCCCTGCTTTAACCATTAGACCCCACTCCTCCCTGTATGAGTACACTTAATCATGGTCTAATAAGTAAACAGTATCATTAAAGAGACAAAAATCAGTTCTTTGCTTTCCAACCTACCGAAGTCTAACATCAGGTGGATGTGTTTCCCGTTATGGGGGATGGCATGTGTGAGACCTAACACTGGATGGGAACACAGATTGTGTTAGGGCTCAGTAGGGCCAGGCCAAGAGATGTTGTGGCTTACTTTTAAATGATCCATGCAGGCAATTCTTTAACTGCTCTGTGTGAAATCCCCTCCTCCCCCCACACACAAAAAGCTCCCATTCACTGTTAAAAGCAGCGTCACACACAGCCCTCACCCTCAAGCATCATGCAGCAGGTTACCCCTATGCATTGAAAATGTCAGGGCTGGAGGTTACAGCCGTTGCTGGGACAGGGCATGGAGGCATATCAACCACACTGATATCAATAGAGTTACACCAGTGATGAATCTCGCCCATGGACCAGACCTCTGATCCTAGAAGATTCCCACAGTTCCCATCACGGAGCAGCAAAGGAGCAGCCAGAAGATGGGCAGCAGCCTGTCATGTGCTCCCATCAGTCTCCCTTCTGGCTGATCATGCACCACACACAACACAAGTGTATTGGAGCCTGTAACAGGGTGGCTGGCACCTGCTCCCTCCAGGTGTCTATGGACGGGAAGTGTCCCTTTTTATAGCCCTGCACCCAGAATTCCTTGCTATCCCAACCTCCATTCTAGGCTGCAGTCATTATAGACCTGGGCTTCTCCTTAAAGAGCCAGCACTCTGTTACAGGGTCATTCCACCCATTCTCGTATCACCTTGGTGGATCCTTTAGGAAAATGAAGCAATGCCAGTGCTGTACATGCAGCAGCACAGACGTGAGGGTGAAGAATTAAAGAGGAGGAAAATCCTGCTCATCCTTCTTCAGGCAGTGAAAAATGTGTGGTGGGAGGGTCGGAGTTGTGACGTTACACTCCCTATTCTTTATGGAAATATGATTATGATATGGATATGACATAACTGAGATGGACTTGACGCAAGATGGCTCATGTAAGGTACCATTGGAAAGGTTATGGTTTACTGAATGTGATTATCCAATTTGTATGCCTCTATCATTTCTGTATCTGAAGTTAGGAATATTGACCATGTTGCTGTATTTCAAATGTGCTGTTTTGGGTGTCACACACAACTAGTCCTTTAGGTACAATAATGAAAAAGCCAGACAGGACTGATTGCCCATTAGGAAGAAACAACAAGACTGAAGATACTAATCTCTCTCCTTCCTGAGAGTCTTCCTGGGACTAGTTGTGACACTACTAGGTCAGGTGGTCCTGCCACCTGGTACAAAACTCTATCTTGGACTTCCAGTAATTTTCCACTCACAGGAGCGGGAGGTCAAGTTTGGAAACAAAAGACTTCCCACCTTATGTAAATTCTATTTAAGGCTGGGAGGGAACGCATTCCAGACTCTCCTCCATGGACTACCCAAGGAGAAGGACTGCTGAAAGAACCTGAAGGGACAAAAGAGACTAACCTGAAGGGAAAGGCAAGGGTGAGTCCAGACTGAGACAGGGGTCCAGTCAGTAAGAAGAAATAACTAGAACTTTGAGCTACAGAAACTCTGCATGCTGCCTAATTCAACATTTAGGGTGAGAAATTACATTCCACTGAATGCATCCGATGAAGTGAGCTGTAGCTCACGAAAGCTTATGCTCAAATAAACTTGCTAGTCTCTAAGGTGCCACAAGTACTCCTTTTCTTTTTGCGAATACAGACTAACACGGCTGCTACTTTGAAACCTGTCATTTTGTAACCTGTTTCTTTAGTGAATCAAGCTTAGTTTGCGTGTTTTGATTTATTTGCTCAGTAATCTGCTTTGTTCTGTTTGCTACCCCTTTAGCCACTTAAAATCTGCCTTTTATAGTTAATAAAATTTGTTTTGTTTATTATTACACCCAGTTTTTATAATTTCTAACTGGGGGGCGGGACAAGAAGTTGTGCATATCTTCCTCCACATTGAGGGAGGGGCCAATGTATGAGTTTGCGCGCTGCAGATTTTTCCATACAGTGCAAAACAATATACGTTTGGCTCTTCACTCCAAGGGAGGTGGGCATCTGAGTGCTGGGGCAAGTCTCTTAAGCTAAGTCTTCCCAGATCTGATCACAGTGTCTGTGTCTTTCTGCAGGGAGGTGTGGCCTAGCCTGTGTGTGTGCTGGAGGAGGCTTAAGAGCCTGGCTCAGCAGGACAGGCGGGCTCAGTGGAATCTCAGCACATCAGGTGGCATCTTGAAGGGGTGCAACCCATCACAGGAGTCTCCAGCCCCCAAATTATTTAAGGCTAGAGATGTGAAATGATCATCTCTGGGAATTTCAGGCAGCATTTCTTCTTCCCCACTGTGTCATTAGTTCTCCACCTTGAATGTTTTGCTTTCTTGCCCAAATTTGGACAAAATGGATATTTGTTTGGACCTAAACAATGCAAACATCTGGAAACAGATGAGGGAAAGAACATTAGAACGGCCACAGTGGGTCAGACTAAAGGTCCATCTAGCCCAGTATCCTGTCTTCCGACAGTGGCCAATGCCAGGTGCCCCAGAGGGAATGAACAGAACAGGGAATCATCAAGTTATCCATCCTCCGTCACCATTCTCAGCTTCTGGCAAACAGAGTGTAGGGACACCATCCCTGCCCATCCCGACTAATAGCCGTTGATGGACCTATCCTCCATGAATTTATCTAGTTCTTTTTTGAACCCTGTTACAGTCTTAGCCTTCACAACATCTTCTGGCAAGGAGTTCCACAGGCTGACCATGTGTTGTGTGGTAGAAATACTTCCTTTTATTTTAAACCTGCTGCCTATTAAACTTCCTTTTGTTTGTTTTAACAGCTTCTCTCCAAAAGTCAGCTAGGCCAGGGGCACTGTGTTGACAATGTGCACTGGCGTCGGTAATGGTCCTGGTTCTGCCCCCCCGCATTAGGGTTGCTTTGGGCTGTGTAAACATGTGTGCTTACAACCAGAAAAGTGGGAGGGGAAACAGAAGGTGAGAGCGGGAAAATGGCTTTTCTGAGGACACACACCACAAAAGTGATAGAGCCAGAAACAGAGCCATTGCTGTGCCTGCTCCATTGGACCACCCGGCTTTGATGGCATTTGTGAGGCTGCACAGAAGCATAAAGCACCCAGGCTCACACATCACACTGACCGCTTACATGTCATAATACGTCCCCTGAGGAACTTGACTGCCGTCACCTGCTCTACAAACCAATCCAGAGCGTCGGAGCCTCTGTAGCGTTTCCCTCCAGATTCCATCATTCTCTAGCGCCACTTCATGTCCTCTGCCAAAGTGGCACAATGTGATGTGCACAATGCTCGAGGGAGCAACCACAGGAATGCTGAGAGGGAGGGCTGCACCTTGTTTCAGAGCGGGATATCAGCTATCAGTTTCAGCTGTAGATATCTGATCCCGACAGCTCGTCCAGCTAATAGTAACAGGATAAGCCGTAAAATATGTGCTTTGATTTGGAAGTAGCAAACACAGCAAATAACCAATTATTCCAAATAGTTTACAGATTTCAACTCTTCTTTTTTTTGGCCCATGTTCTCCTCACTAGCTTGTCATTGGATGAGTTATTTGTATTTGTTACAACTAACGACACAACTAGCCAACAAAATAAAAAGCCTTGTAATGATTTGGGCAAATAGCTTGGGATCGCTCCTTCTGCTCCAAATTATCATGATTATTTTATATTACAGTAGCGCTTAGAGGCCCCAACCAAGTTCAGCATCGCATTGAGGTGGGTGCATAGTGAGAGACAGCGTGGCCGCAAACACCTTACAATCTAAACTGACCAAGGTGGGCAGAAAGGAAGCACTGTCAGGTCCATTCTACAGGTGGGGATGCAAGGCTCAGAGAGACAATGGGTATGTCTACACAACTGTTGGGAGGTGTGACTCCCGGTTCGCATAGACGTACATGTGCTAGCGCCTGCAAATAGCAGGGTGGTCACAGCAGTGCGAGCCCATCGGAGACTCTAGGCACATATTTGGTCGCTTAACCTGAGCCACTGCAGTCACACTGCTATTTTTAGGCACCAGCATATATACATCTCCTGGGAATCATGCTTCCCAGCTGCAGTATAGATGTACCTGGAGATCAAACAGGCAGTGTGTGAAAGAGGCAGGATCTGAACTCAGATCTCCTGAATCCCAATCCAGTGCCTTATCCACAAAACCACCCTTCCTCTCAATCTGATCCCCCTCTGGATACATGTTCTTTAAAGCTCACCTCTATATAAATCCATGGTACGCCCACATCTTGAATACTGAGTGCAGATGTGGTCGCCCCATGTCAAAAAAGATATATTGGAATTGGAAAAGGGCAACAAAAATGATTAGGGGTATGGAACAGCTTCCATATGAGGAGCGATTAATAAGACTGGGACTTTTCAGCATGGAAAAGAGACGACTAAGGGGGGATATGATTGAGGTCTATAAAATCATGACTGGTGTGGAGAAAGTAAATAAGGAAGTGTTATTTACTCCTTCTCATAACACAAGAACTAGGGGTTACCAAATGAAATTAATAGGCAGCAGGTTTAAAACAAACAAAAGGAAGTATTTCTTCACACAACGCACAGTCAACCTGTGGAACTTCTTGCCAGGGGATGTTGTGAAGGCCAAGTCTATAACCAGGTTAAAAAAAGAACTAGATACATTCATGGAGGATAGGTCCGACAATGGCTATTAGCCAGGATGCGCAGGGATGGTGTCTCTAGCCTCTGTTTGCCAGAAGCTGGGAATGGGCAACAGGGGATGGATCACTTGATGATTCCCTGTTCTGTTCATTCCCTCTGGGGCACCTGGCATTGGCCACTGTCAGAAGATAGGATACTGGGCTAGATGGACCTTTGGTCTGCGCGACTATGGCCATTCTTATGTTCTTATGTGTTTCCTTAAAGGCCCATTGGGCCTCATTTTTCACTCACCTACACCAGTGCAAACTGGGATAACTCCACTGAAGTCAATAGAGCTCTACCGGTGCCAAAATGGTGTGAATGGAGAACCAGGCCCATTCAAGAAAACAAACAAATGCTCTTCTCTCCTGGTCCAATCCTGCAAGGTGTATGGGGGAGAATTTAAGGCTCAAATGGAAACTGGAGACTTTCAGTGAGAATTAGGTACCTAGCTACCTTTTGTGCCTTTGACTTCCTTCCCCTCAGCACCCCCCACTGAAATCAGCAAGAGGGAACAGGGCTCAGGATTGTCAAACAATGAAAGGAAAGTGCTGTTTAGTGTATTAGGAGAGTGTGTCTGTGAATTCAGAGCCAACAGGCATTTCCAAAGGGATTAGCAGCCCCTGACGTTCATAGATTGTATGGCCAGAAGGAACCACTATGATCATCTGATCTGACCTCCTGCATAGCACAGCCCAGAGATTTCACCGAGTGATTCCTGCACCCAGCCCATCACTTCTGTATCTTCCTAGTGGGGGAAATTCACAGCCTCTACACCAAATTCTAAAGCAATAAAAGGCCCTGTTTTTGTGCAAAGATCCTTAGCAATAAAGAACAGGGAGACATGGAGGGTCAAATACATGGGGTGTGAGCGGTGCAGCTTTGAAAACAGAATGGATTCCAAGGTTTTCCCTGAGAGGCGTCAGCAGGGCTTTAGATTGTGAGGTTTATTATATTTAATCACATTCTTATAGGGTTCCAGCACACAGCAATGGAATTGGTTTATTGCAGCCTAATATTCTATGGCTTTTATTTTAAATTAATGACTTGCAGCATTTTTTTTCTTTTCAAAATTTTACTTGAACTAAAACGAAAACATATTCACCTAAATTAAAGATGTTGATGAACAGGGGAGGGAAAAGACTATTTATGGACCTTTGTTTCCATATTCTAAATCCTAGCACAGCCACCCATTCTCCTTTCTGCATGGAGAAAGGAAACCACTTTGGGGAAAAGATACATTTTCCGGGCATAAAAAATATATTGGGTTTTAAAGGTAACTGTTCATTCAACAGGACAGATGGATCTGTGTAAAGGATATGTGAACACAATGTACATGACACATTGTACCATATCTGTATAGATGCCACAGAAGCAAGAACCTACAATGCAACAAATGGAACATATTTCATCAACTACCTGTTCAGTACAGCCTGCGGAAGCTCATCTCGGTCTCTTTTAGCAGTAGAATTTGAACCTAGCCTTACCAAATCCAAGGGAATTTATTGTGCCTAATCCCAGAGAAACACAAAGTTTAGATACAGACTCAGATCTGAATGTCTTCAAAGGCTTTGGCTTTGGGATTGGGTTTGGCCCTTCTTTGTCGTATACATGAACACATATTGAAGCAGGTGAGGGCAGTGTTGGTCGGGAGGAATTAATTGGATTTATTCCAGTTAGGGAAATGGAAAGCAATGCAGCTAAATTCTGACTTCAGGGGTGCATGGGAAATTCTTGTTGACTTCAATGGAAACAGAAATTGTCCTATAGTTTATAGGTCAAATTCAACCATGGTCTAAGCAAGTGAAATTTCATCCTGACATAGAACAGGACCACTGCAGGTCTACAAAGCTACATCTTGTGGCTATCGACACAGATCAAGGGACACAATTTTATCACCCTGTCTGGCAACATTAACTACGCAAACTTTTGATTTTGCAAAAAATTCAAGGTGGGAACAAGATAATCCACTTTGTTACAAACGGGTGAGAGGCGGAATGATTTTACACCTACCGCAGGCCCTCCCTCCACACAGCTCTAGCCCTCATAGCACTACTCTAGACCCGGGGGACCAAGATTGCCCTGAAAATCCATCTATAGGCTGCTGCCTTCAAAGCACTTAGGCTGAAAATCAGTCCAGTGCAGTGGACCAGCACCACTTGTCTCTACACGGCTTATGTCCCACTTAAGACCAATGCTGAGGGCTTAAATGGTGCCTAGGTCTCCTATTAGTCCCCTGAACAGGGATGGGTTTCAGCCTGAATAAGATTATAAGCTCTTCCCACAAATGATGAGAAAACATACCACTTTGACAAATGAACTGGGTAAATAAGATCTTGACCATCACGAACTGCCATGCAGGATCTGGATAATTGCCACCTAATACCACATCTTGGACTCAAAACCATATCCCTTCTTCTTCACAAGGCCAGCCCTCCAGAACATGCATAACTGGGCACTTACAATCAGAATAGGAGGGAGGATACTTTCTGGACATCCTCCCCAACCCCACCTTGGTTTCTTTGACTTTAAGGGAAATGATTGACCAAAGACAAACATGCCAACAAACTGTCACTTTTCTAGCAGATCAGAGGAATCTTTTACCAAAAGCCCTGGTCCAATTTTTGGAGATTTTTTTTTAAATGATAGTCTTTATGAAAACCCAGGCAACCCACTTAAGTAAGTTAGAAATGAAGCAATACATACATGGAGATCGGCCCAAGAAGCTGGCATGTTAATTAGAGCGGAGCTGGTCATGCCCTCTGTAAGCTACAAATTAAAATGACTGGTTAGCAATGGGGTTAGGGAAACACAGTTCAACAAAATGACAAAAGCAAATTTTAGAACAAAATTAAGGAATCAAAACAATGCAAAAGCCTTCCGAATAACAGAGCCACATTCTCCTAAGACTGGACTCTGCCAGCATGAGGGGAGGATATGGGCCATGATCTGTAATCATTTCCATAGCTATTTTTAGGATAAGCTAAAATGTTCAGGAAAATCCAAATCTGAGCAAAACAGCAGGGTTTGTGGGGGTTGGGGTTGGGTAGCGTTAAGTGAATTTAGTGTTGGGGAAAAGAGACAGATTGACAGTCCTGGAGACTGAAAGTTTCCGCATATGGATCAGGGACAGCACAGACAATTGCAGGCCAAATGTCCCTAGTGTTGCCTTACCAATGTGCCTTCCTTGTCTTCACTAGGAAAATCAGAGTACAGCCCAGAGGAGTGTGATGAACACCTTGTCAAGCACAACTTTGCTGTCAGTGTGGCTGAGGACTGGTCAGGTCTCCGGTCACCACCAGTTCCAGGGTTCCACAGGACTGCATCCGAAGAAGTGGTTTTTTTACCCATGAAAGCTTATGCCCAAATAAATCTGTTAGCCTTTAAGGTGCCACCAGACTCCTTGTTGTTTTTATGGATACAAACTAACACAGCTATTCTGATAGAGGACTGGTCTGTTCTCCTGACCAGCTGACACAGTGTTCAGTTCCTGTCTATGCTGAGAGCTGAGTTGTGGTTAACATCATGTTAGTTAACATGACCTCTTGAGCTTGTGCTCTAACGTCACCTAAATTTCTAGCACAGATGAGCCTGAGTGTGAGGGACAAGCGTTCGGTCTCCAAGGCCCAGTATCCTTGTCTTCTCTGATGAGATTGGGGGCCAGTAGTAGTGGGGTTTTGTATGACTGTCCACCGGAAACTACACTGAGACTCACACTATGTAGAAGCTATGAACAAGGCTGGAAATTGTTATAAATACTGTCTCACGCATGAAACAAGATGGCAGCTCACCCTGTCAACACACAGAACCAGGGGTGCTGAAACAATTTTTACAGTGGGAGTGCTGAGAGCCATAGAACCAAACTGTAAATCCTGTATATGATGGAAATCACTTTAAGTCCGGGGGTGCGGCAGCACCCCCAGGACTCCTAGTTCCAGCATGTATGCACAGAACCTGAAATGAAATGAGCTACATTCACTGCTGAGGCCAATGGTGTCAGTAGGAATAAATCAAGCCCAAAGTGTTTTAGCACAGGCGATTAGGAAACTCATGAGCCAGATCTGTTCTAAACAAGCACTGAATGGAGCTGCTTGTCCTTGGCCAACAAACAGCTGTCCGGCAGGTTGTTTAGATTGTCTCTTCTCCATCATAGCTAATGCAGCAGGCTGAAACTGGACCAACATCTCAAAAGGAAGAAATGTCTGAACTGCACGTTTCTTTTGGGGGTGAGAAATGATGGGACAAGCAATGGGAGACGCTCACCAAGAAACAATGTATTGACTTGAACATCAAGCTGAACTTGACAAATTTCCCATCAAGCTCATGGTTTAAAGTATATTTCAACCCAGTTACGTATTGTTGCCAATGGCCCCTCACTGTCCATGGAGTGAAGCATCCAGGGTGCTATAAAGGGGGGAAGACTATAATAACTGTGACACGTTGCGTGAGGCTGATTCTAGAGCCAGAGTCTAGAGTGGAATCCCACTATCTGGGCTCAAGCCACAAAATTTGGATCCAAACCCAGGCTTCCAGAGCATCTGCAGCTGTTCAGGATCCACGGGTCTGGCACAAAGAGGGAGCCCATCCCCCCACACTAAACTGGAAAATCACCAATGCTGTAAGCAGGGACTCAGATTTGGGCTTTGATTTCAGCCCACCTCCCACGAGCACCCTGCAGGTTTATGGCAGATGAAACTCCAACTGGGAGCCTTGTGATCTGTTACCCATCAGCTACACCAGGGGAGCCAAGATTCTCTTTCCCACTTGGCTGGGCTGGTGGTCAGAGCATGTCTCAGCTGAAAAGCACCATGGGGCTCAGATTTCCAAATGTGCTCAGTGCCCACACCGGGAGGATGGGGCATATTTCAGCTCCCATTGAGGGACCTTAGATGACTTTTAAAAGAGCCCACTGAGAACAAGACTGCTGGGGGGCTGGAAATCTGGCTGCTCTACCAGGTGTCTAAATGGACACTGGGCTCTTCTGGAAAACCTGGCTGACAAATGTGGGTGTTGAGTCCTCGTCAAAGTTCGGGCCCATGAGCATCTGGCAGAAGTGTAACTGGGCACCAACGTGTCATTCAGGAACCCTGCAGAAGGGCGCTGGAGAGCCTGTGTGCAGTAGAGTTTCCTTCTTGTGGGTCTCAGGCAGTGCATTTCTTGCTCTACGTTATTAACCATGACCGTGTAATAATACATATTATATTATGTATGTAATAATGTACATGCATTATGTACACGGTAACAATGAGCACATTCTGCACACATATTTTTAAAACAAACTTACCATCCCACACCTGCTGGAGACAAGGGTGCACCTCAGCTCGGTGGCATCAGAGGCCTTGTTTTAAAATAAAGACAACCATGTGATCCTATCCCCGAATTACACTAATCTGATGTGCAAGGAACCAAAACCAGACTTGGCAAGAAGTGGAGCACATGGCTTAGAGACACGCCGAGGAATACACAATGCACTCAAGATGAGGGGGAAAACAACCATTTCCCTTGCTTCAGATACAATCGGACAATCAGCACAGAGCAATGCTGGCATCCACTCCCCTTCACACGTGAGTGCAAGCATGAGGCAGATGGGGAGTCCATACATGGCTGGGTAAAGTTTCCATTTGCCAAAGACAAGACAGAAAAATGCCCAAAGCAGTTTGGGACCTGACTGCTGGAGAGATCACTTCTCCCATACATGGGACACTGCTCATTGCAACCATCGGGGGTGCCTGAGCTGAAGGCCTAAAGGCTATTATGACTCAAATGGCAGTAGTAGCTAAAGGCCCCAACACAAGATCTGGGCCCCACTCAAGGTCACAGGTGAGGATAGAACCCAGGTTTTGCCTGACTCTCTGTCTGTAGAATTCTATAGGATAGTCAAACACCCTACAGAAAGGTTAGAGAGAGACGGCAGGTGAGATAATATCTTGTATTGGACCAACTTCTGTTAGTGAGACAAGCTTTCAAGCCACCCAGAGCTCTTCTTCAGGTCTGGGAAAGGTACTGAGAGTGTATTTACTGATAGTGTTGTGTTTAGCTATGACATTTTCAGTACCTTTGCCAGACCCGAGGAAGAGCTCTGTATGGCTTGAAAGCTTGTCTTTCTCACCAACAGATATTGGTCCAATAAATGATATTACTTCACACACCTCGTCTCTCTAATAACCTGGGACAAGCACAGCTACAACTGCACTGCACACAACTACAGAAAGGTTGTCATTTTCTATTAAATTCGATAGGACTAGAATTGTTTCCATAGTCCTCTATTTGTTTCACACAAATAAAATTCCACAGGACTTTTGCATAAGTGTCAATTTTCATGGGCTTTTTGGGGTGAAAATGGAAAGCTTGGTTAGCTGTTGGGAGATTTTTATTATTATTTTCTGGGAGAATGGCTGGGCTTCTGGATTTGGGGCGATTTCAGTGATGTATTTTTTTATTTGATTTGATTTATTAACAGATCCATTCTTTTACAACAGAAATCTTATAACACTTGTTTTACAACTTAAATAGAAATAACATAGTATATACACAAATACACAATTATAAATTGGCCTATGGGAGTCCCTAAAGTTGAACTGTTGAGACCTTTCATTATCTCATGTTTAGGTCCAAACTTCTGTCTTTCTTACCTTTATATGCGTAACCTGTTCATTAGTTGTCCTATCAAAACTCTATATAATATTAAGCTTTTCTCCTTTTTCCTCCTATTTTCTTTGTCTTAATATCTTAATTTTGAGTTTCACTATTGTTGAAGGGATTTCTCTCTCCCATAGTATTCAAAGAAAGTTCTCAAACTATCTGATTTGCTGACAGCGATTCCTCCAGCAAACTCCAAAAAGTTCCACCAGATTTCTCAGTACAGGAGTTAGCTTTTTTTCCTTTCTCCTTTGTAAAACTCTGACTTGATGAGTTAATTTTTCTAGTACCAGAATTTCCCACAATTTTTGATACCAGTCAATACATTTAGGGAGTCTCTCCTCTTCCACCATCTTGATACGGCAATTCTAGCAGCAACCAGGAGATGAGTGATCAATTCCTTAGGGCTTTTATAAGATGCAGAGTTTTTAGGACAATTTAACAAAAACACTAAGGGGTTATCTGACAGCTGACACCATTATCTCCTGTATGGAGTCCCCATCAGCTTTCCAAAATGTCTTAATTTTGGGGCAGGCCCACCATGTATGCTCCCATTTTACTTCATCCTCTCCAGCATTTTGCGAGCCCCGCACCATAAATTTATTTAACTTTAAGGGCAGTTGGGTGCCTTTGATAAAGAATTTTAATGTCATTTTCTTTTTATTAACATGGTTATTGAGGTAGACAGACAATTGCTCCATATGTTCTCCCGTTCCTCGTTCCTCAATTTCGGTGTCTATGCATACCTCAACTTTCCATCTTTTCATGAATGTAGTTATTTCCTGTGGATAACAGTGATTACTTTGTTAGGTGTGGAGATAAGCCTTTGGGTTTCATGGATGTAGTGAGTAGTTTCTCAAATGCTATCAATTTTCAGCTTAGGTTTGCCTTTTTATCGGGGTGGGGTGAAAAATGTCTCAACAGTATTGATATGCTGGAATGTTGATGTCTTTTGCAAGGTGTAGTTCAACGGATCGTGTTTTTGATTCTTGTAAGATGTGCCTAGAGCACTGGCAAGTACTTTTTTCCTTTTCTGGATGTATGAAATTGAAGTGAATAAATAAATGGTTTAATTTCTTTTTACATATATATAAATTAAAACTCTAAGCTATTCCCTGCTCGGGGTTCTTTGAGGCACACCCATATTCTCTATGTATGTCTTCTAGAGACTGATAGATCTTTGGGGCCAGAATTGTCTTAATTTGTGGACCTTGCACACACAGTCAGTACTAAAATAATAATAGTAATTGTCCTCCCAGTTGTTTTGTTCTTCATTAAAATAGACATTCAGAAGCAATAAACAAAGAGGTAAAAACACAGGAATGGAAAATGCTAGAAAAACACAAAAGATTTACTTTTACAACTCCCAAAGCAAAAGCAAAACAAAAGTGTTTGTACTCTGTGAATATTGAGCTCATATTGAGCTCTGTGGATGTCAAAATGCTTTACAGAGGATGGCAAATATCATCACTGCTGTTTTACAAGTGGAGAAACTATAGCATCGAGAGGTGAAGTGATTTGCCCTGGTTACTGGCACAACCAGGACAAGAATCCAGATCCCTCATTGGCCAGGCCAAAGCCCTATATACCAACCTATACAGACTATAACGCCTATACAGACGGTATTCGTGAAATATGGGCATGTGCTATGTAGTCCATCATTCCCACAGCCTCATAGACAGGGAAGTTGTCAGGTTAAAAAAAAAGATGAAAGAAAAACAACTTTTGATTGGTATGTTTTGGACATTTTGTGCCAAATTCTCATAGATTCAAGGCCAGAAAGGACCATAATCAGATCAAGTCTGACCTCCTGTATAGCCTAGGCCATCAGTGGTTCATTAACCCAGCCACATAGCTGTCTAGACAAGGATTTAAAGGTTAACACATGTTGACTAACTCCTTCTAAAAGTCTAATGTTGACAAAGCACATTCCCTTTAATGCTGCTAAGATGGTCATGTTAAGCACATGCTAAGCTGGCCAAGGCTCTTGCAGTGCACATGTGATCAATTGCACATGATAAATTAGAAGCCAATGATGAAAATCTGGCCCATGGAACCCAAAGATGGGACTGAGGCTGGAGAACCACTCAAAAAGGAGTAACCACCCAGCTCCAACGTCACGTGGCACCAGTCATCATCCCAGATGACTTGCAAGCAGGGTTCAGACAAGGGCGCAGGTCTAGTGGCACTAAAAGATGATCTCATGGCCACAGACACAGGTCAGATCTCCAGGCTCGCACTGCCGGACTTTGCCGCAGCCTTTGACAGAGTGAACCAGACAGTACTGCTAACCCGCCCAAAATGATATAGCAGGAGCAGATGGCCCAGCATTGCAGGGGCTCCAGTCATCCCTCTCCTGCAGAACTCAGAGTGGTGATGAACAACTTCTCCTCCTCTTCAAAGGCCTGGGACCTGCTGGGCCCCACAGGGATCCAAACTAGCCTTGCTTCTCTTTGATATCTACATGAGACCTCTGGGAAAGGGAATGAGATGACAACTCCCCCCTCTCCCCCCTAGGTTTAGCAGCTGATGAAACTCAGCTATGCATCTCACGCTCACTCACTGCCACTGCTAACAGGTCCGATTGTCTACAGGAAATTAACTCTTGGATGAAGAGCAGCTGGCTCAAGCTGAACCCAGGCAAGACCCAAGTGATGCTGCTCGGTCGGGGGAAATGCTCTGAAGAGCTGGCAAAGACGTTGTCTCCACCTTCCATCAAAGGCTTCCAGCCCCCATTTGTTAAAAGATTGCGAAGCCTTGTGGCTCTGTTTGACACATCGCTAAGCCCAGATGATCAAGGAGCATCAGTTTCCAAAAAATGCCTTCTTTCACCTCCAGCTCACCTGGAAACTTCCTCCCTTCCCCCTGACAAGGAGCAGGCCCCAGCGATCCCTGCATTCATCAGCTCCAGACTGCATTACTGTAACTACCTGTGTCTGAAGCTGGAGGTGAAAATGATTCCCGGGCTCTATTTGGTACAGAATGCAATGCCCACTTTCTCCATGGCTCAGGCTACGGTAAACACATCAGACCCACCCTCAAGACCCTGTACTGGCTCCCCGTCAGCTTACAATGCTGGATTAAGGCCTTGGTCCTAATTTTCAAAGCAATTAAAAGATCAAGCCCCAGCCACACCAAAGACTGAACTTCTATCCATGACGCCCCATGTCAGCTGCGCTCCTCCGGGACAGGGCAGAGCACAAAGCCCTGAATGGAATGCTGGAGAGCTAGGGTCAAAGCACTCCCTGTCGAAGGGATCCAGCCACAGGACAATCGCCCACAGGAGATCAGGTGAATCGAGGGCCTGACCATAGCTAGGAAACACTGGAAAGACTTCAACTTTGAAAAAGCCTTTCCACCATCACTGACATGCACAATCTGAACACCCCCCTTTCATTCCCAACCCCCCCCTAAAAATCCCTACCTCCAAGCAGAGTTCTGACCCCCGAAAGGGAGAAGAGCTGGAGACTCCAGGAAGGGGGACTTGGTTGTTGCTATTGATTTTACATGGAAGCAGCTTGAACACTATGGCAATGGGTGGCAGGATTATACCCTAAAACACATAGATACTAGATAGGGAACACTCCAAAGTCTGGAGGTTTTTACAGCTGGGAGATTGAGGCTGACTCTGATTAGCGCATGCAATGGTGAATGACAACAGGCTAGGACCAGCAGCTCAAAGTTAAGGTGCATTTCAGAGCCTGTCTGCTCTGGAAGTCTTGCTAGATCAGGTTCCTGTATGAAATTTACTAATAGACACCCTACTCAAGGCTGGGATGAAAATGACTGTTTTCCTTTGTGGTTTCAGCATTTCCTGGCCAAATCCAGGCAAGGAATCACCCAGTTCTGGAAGGAGTCCTCACTTCCCATGGAAGTCAATGGAGATGAAGGTCATATTCAGAGCTTGCAGGATTGAGTGCTTAGTTCTGCAGGAAGCTTCTGCAAAGAAGCCAGAAACCATGAAAATCTCAGCTAAACTTTGGGATTTGATGATACCAAAGGAGACACCTTCTACATTTTGGGGGGGGATCCCTTCCCATGATTAGTGCAGTAATAACCTTAACCCCTGGTATCTGAAGAGCTCATGGCCTCTGCAGGAATGGTTAAGTATTTTAGCCAATGGAGAAAGATAGGCACAGGCGCCAGATTCAGAACCAAACTTTCTCTGGGTTTTGATCCAGGATTCATATGTGAGCTGCTGCATTCAGACCTGGACCTCAAACTCCTCCAACATTGGAGGAGTTCAGAGCTGGGGTTCAGACCCCTTGCTATGCATGCACATGCAGTAGCAGCCCCCCACAATGCTGGATGAATGCCAAGGTTTGAAGCAGTTAACTATTGATCCCTCTTTTCTCTCCCCCAACCCCCTGCCGCTCTCTGGCCCTAAATAAAATTAATGTTTGTTCTCTCCGTTCCTGGCTGGAATAGCATGCTGGGGGGTGGGGGGAGCAGGAGGGGTGGATCTTGTGGCGCCAGTGGTGACAGGGTGCGGCAAACAGAATAATTATTTGCCCATGACGATCCACCACATCTAAACAGGATTAATTTTTGCCATTTAAACAGTTGCACCATGCCAGGGCGTTCTGTATACACAATAGAGGAGTCTCTCAGCCTCGCTCCAAATTAGCCTAATTAGGAGCAGGCTTCAGGGTCGGCTTAAAGAAGAAACGGTCTGTAGTCTGATGTGGCGTGTCCGTCTCCCAGCAGCTGTTTTAGCCCTAGCACTCTGGAGACTTGGTAGAGATCAGCTGGAAAAAATAAACTCAGCCCAGTGATGACAGATAGATCAGTAGAGATAGTGGCTGCATAGACTCAAATTAAATAGATACACACACACTGGTGGTGCGTGCCAAAGTCCTAATTCTGCATTGATCCAAACCTCCAGCTGTCATTAACACCACACCGTCAGCAGCATTTTCCACTCACTTGACACTGGCGGAAACGGCTGTGCAAGGCCCGTGGCGATGGGGAATCAAACTTGCTTCTGAAGCGGCCTCCCAGGCAACCCCCACTTAGAGGGTGCCATTATTACAATTTATCACTTCTATGGCTCAACGGCAGGCATAAATGGGAGCGCTCGGGTATGGAGCCTGCTGCTACTGAAGTCACTGGCAAAACTCCCACTGACATCAGTGAGTAGAATGGGACCTTTTTTTAAGGGTATGTCTACATGCAGTTCAAGCAGACATACCTGTGCCAGCAGGGTTCCCAGAGTGATGCTGCAGCAACGTGGGTTGGAGACGCCCGTCCAGAACCATGGGTAATTACCAGCAGTGCCAGTTCACACTGCTGCTGCATCACTCCAGGACCCAAGCTAGGTAGATTCAAGCTAGCTCAGGCATGTCAGCTCGAGCAGCAAACACAGCCAGTGGCTGCAGTGTAGACATACCCTTAGAAGCCTGAATTGCTGATTGGTGCCTAAATTGTGTGTGTTTGTAGTTAACTGCACCCCCAACACTTGTGGTGACCTTTTAAAAATAAACCAGGGCTCATAGGTATATGTCTATTTATATATGCATGCATGTCTATCTATATAATCCCTGCAGTTTCTCTCTCTCTCCAGCATATTGCAGACATGTAAGCATGCATACATATAGAGCTGCACAACAAATAGCAAATATCTTTTTTAAAATTCAGATTTTTCAATGCAAATTAAAACCCCAGCATTGAAATTTTTCAGTCTTCCAAACAAAATAACCAAAAAGATTCTGAGTTTGCTCCCTTTTTTTCCTCCTTCCCCCCGCATTTTTCAGTAGCAACATGGGGGGGAAAAAGAGTGGAAAAAGCAAAAAGGACAGGGGGAGGGAATAGCATGAGAAAGGAGAGGGAAGCGGAAATTAACAATCAACACTTTTTTCTGTTTTCCCATAAAAAAAAAATCAGAAGAAATCACAAAGGAATTAAAATCTTCCTGACATTTTTGGAGGAAAAAAAAGGCCATTTTTCAGACAAATAAAATAATTCTGAACAATTTCATCCAGTTCTGCACACCCTAGAATATAACAAGCCAGAGTCCACTGTTGGCATAAGGGGCAGCAACTCCGATGAGAGGAGCCTGGTCTTGTGGACCAGGATTCAGGAGATCTGGATTCAATGTCCACCTCGTCACAGACCCCCTGTGTGACCTGGGACAAGTCACTTAGGGTCAGATCCTCAAAGGTATTTAGGCTCCTCCATTAAACTCAATAGGAGTTAAATGCCTGAAACCTTTGAGGCTCTGGGCCTTTATCCCTCCGTGCCTCAATTCCGCATCTGTAAAATGGGGACTGTAATCCTCGCTCCTCCCATTCGTCTGCCTACCCTGTTGATATTGTCAGCTCTTCCGCACAGAGGCGGACTCTCGCAGTGCGTCTCTGCAGCGCCTACCACAATGGGGCCATGATTTCGGTGGGGGCTCCTTTAAACATGAATAACATGGGCAACAGGCGTGTTGTCTGCGGACAGACGGGAGAATCAGGCTTTATGGACAGCAGCCACCCACGCCTCAAGAGACATTCTGCCTTTGTGGGGAGATTCTTACCAACCCAAGACAAATGAATGGGGAAAAATGGCCGACGCACCCGGGCATTTCAGAGACTGCGACACTGACTCCACGCCCAGGCCCTGAGGGCAGTTCTATCGGGGCAGTGACCTGTGAGTCATGGCGGTGCCGATACTCTTGCCTCTATCCAGGCTTGCTCATGAAGTGCTGCTGGAGGCTCTGGGGGCGGGCAGGGGTCTTCACGCTGGCAGCCATGATGCAAGCCCAGCCCCCGCCGCACTAAAGACTCCAGGAAGAATTACCACCGAGGTGAGATTCCTCCTCACCAGGAGGCCTTCATCAGTGGGGAACGGGAGCAGAGTTCCTCTCCCTCGGCCGTGCTTCCTGACCGCCGCTGGGATTGCGGCTGCTACCTTCTGGTGCAGCAAGGGCCGAACTGCAGCATTTAGTCACTTGTCTGAGAAGAAGGCCCCCATGGGACAGGAGCATTTTCCAGGCTGCAATGAGGATGGCAACTTACCCAGGCCACAACCCCTTAATGCTTTCCACTCCTACCCTGAGGCCAGGGTCTGTGACCCATCCAGCCCTAGATCTGAAAGGAGCTAGTCTCTAGCTCTGGGCCTCACAATGGAAGGGCTGCAGAACAGAGCACTTGAGCAACTGGGCCAAAAGGAACTGGCACAGAGGCCTCGCTTAGCGTGCCGGGCAGAAACTCCCAGCGCAGCTGCAGCCTTGTCTCAGTGCCCGCAAGAGTCTCAGCGGGCCGCCCTAATAAAGAGCGTTTATAAGAGAAAATTTTTTTTTCCCCACACAAAGGCAGCAATTGGAATAATAAACAGCAGGCAAAATAAAGTTTAGGAATTTCCATTAACAAGAGAAAGAGGGCAATTAGTGAAGTGGCTTGGATCGCCCAGGTGCATCTGTTTGCCCAGTCTCAGAACGCCAGACTGAGGGGATGGCCAGAGAAAATGAAAGGCAGCCACTTTAAAAACAGATCAAAGGAAATGCTTTATCTCGTAATGAGCCTGGGGAACTCTCTGCCACAACGTACCACTGAAGCCAAGAGGTTAGCAGGAGTGGACATTTGTATGGATAAGAGAAATATCCAGGTAAAATAGTAGATGTTAAAAAAATAAGTAACAAGTGCTTTGGAAGGAATATAAACCCTCCTGCTTCAGGGCATAGCCCAATTAATGGGTGGTCAGGAAGAAACCTTTTTCTGTGGGCAAATTATTTCATTAATTGTTGGGTTTCTTGCCTCTTCCACTGAAGCAGTTCTTACCAGCTACTACTGGCAACAGGATATTGAACTAGACAGACTAATGACTGATCCAGTCCGGCAGTTCCTATATTCCTAGCGCAAGGAACTATTTGAACCTTTCTCCCAAGCTCGAACTCAGCACTCTGTATTATGGTTTGGAAGAGTTCTCTTTACTCCTTCCTCCCTGCCATTCTCTCTCACTCCTGGGCTTCCCTGGCTCTAGTAATGTTGCTGAGGCAGAATCAGGGAATACTGGGCATCTCCCTCTGAGGCCTGTTCTTGAGCGCTCTCCGACCCGATCGGAGAGCTATATATGGTAATTAGTAACAACCGCTCCATGCAGCTACTCACCTCTCCATTTCCAGAAATGTCTCACTAACAAGGATGGGCCCTCAGACTGCCACAGTAGGATCTAGAAGCAATCATGTTTGATAGCTGTCTCGCAAACTCACATCACCCGCCTACTCCCCCTTTGCAGCCTGGCACAGCTCAAGCTTGCGGCATGTTTCCCCAAACTCTGGCGGTGATGATCCCAATTTGGGGGCATGCTTCCTTGAACAGAACCATGGCATCTTGGATGGTTGCCTATCACTACTGGAATCTTGCTGCTTTCCAGATGCCAGATCTGGGCCCAACCCTTAGCTCCCACTGAAGTTGATGGCTGGGACCTTCGGTGTCTTTAGGCTCCGAGTCAATGATGCCCTGTTACTTCTGGGGGATTGTGGGCTGGCGGGCTTACTCACCTGCCTGGGGCAATAACCAGCCACTCCCTGATCAGCTCACTTTCAGTCCTTGCCTCGGGGCTCAGTTTATTGTCCATGTGCACTGACAACAGAAAGCAATTATCCCAGTATGGCTTGTGGGCCTCTGGCAGTTTAGTGGTCTGGGTCTCCCCTCAGGCTGGGGATGGTCCACAGAGCCATCCGCCCACAGCCCACTGCCTGCATCCTGGACCGTAGCTACAGGAGACCATTCCCCTATTCCTCTCTGGGTCCCAGGCCCCGCCTCTGTGACCCCCAGCTGGTAATCACTAGGCCCAGTCACCTGATGCTGTCCCGCTGGGTCTGATGATTCCCAGCACTCTCCCACCTGGCTCCTAAGAGCAGGGTTGGCTGGCTGCTCCCAGGCCCTTCAAGGTGCTGGCCACCCTCTGAGAGGGACCTTTCCTCACTTTGAGATGTCATTCATTTCTGGCAGCTTGCAAACAAATCCCATTACAAATGGGATGAACTGGGAAATCATGCAGAGGGATCTATGTGCAAAAGGATTGTGTGTCGCAGCCCCTGATGCAGAGTAGAAAAGAGACCATTGCTTCAAACACAGCCACAGACCCCACCTCCATAGGGCGCCCGAACACCACTCCAAACCCTTCCCACCAGCAATAATCACAGGATCGCAGGCTCTCACCTCGCACCCAGAGTGGCAGCAGTCTGCAGTTCCTATCTGCATGGCCGATAGCAAAGGAAGGGGAAGGGGAAGGGGTTTATTTCCCCACAGCCGGCAGTAAAGAGAAACCTCGGGGCAACTACTGTACAACAAAGAGAATCCCACTGGGGATCGGGGACCTTGTTTCCTGGTGCATGGGGCAGCGTGCGTGCAGCCAGTTTGGCTGTTGCTGTGTTTGGATGTCTACCCCACCAGCTGTGATCCATCTCATTAAGAGGCTGTTCAGCTTGGGCTGGCCTCCTGCGAAATCCAAACATGCTGCCAGGAGCACAGACTAGAGCTGGTCCCAAATTTTCCAAGGAAAACGGGGGAGAGAGGTAGTTGGAAAAGAGGGTTTAATCAAAAACAACATATTCATTTTTGACAAAAATTTTCATTTTTGGAAGTTTTTCAAAGCAAACAATTTTGGAGGATGGGGTTGGACTTTCTTTCTTTCTTTTATTCTTTTCTCTTTTTTTGTAATTTTTACATTTTTTGCTTTCAAAATGGTGGGTTTCCCTCCTTTTAGTCAGTTTCCCAATTTTGGCCAGTAACACTTTCACTTTTAAAAGCAACATTTTTGTCACTTAACTGTGTTACATTAAAAGTAAAAGTGTTTGCCCCCATTATCCCCCCTCTTCTGACTGTTCCCCAACATTTATCAGTTGGGAAGCAGTAACAGAGCACAGGAAAAATGCAGGGGAAAACCTAATTTCCCCCATTTCCAAATTTCCCAGCAGGGAAACCAGAATGTCCCAATGGGACTATTGCAAAAAGGGGATTTTCCCCAAGAGAACTTGGGCAGGAAAATTCCTGGTTCTCTGCTCAGCTCTAGTGAAGATCTTCATCTGCTTTAACTCATAGGTTATTGGAAGCACATAGAGAAAAATTTCTCCAGATTACCCCACCACTGGCCCAAGTCCCATCCAGGGATAGCCAACCTTGTTGGGTGCAATACACAGTCAGGGGTTAAATCTGTCCAGTGAAGTAACTGGAGTGACAGCAAGAATGAATCTGGCCCTAGGTGCCCATGTGAACAGCACCTTCCCCATGAGCAGGAGCCTGAGACGCCTCATGTCTCCCATGACTGATGAAGCAGACACAGTCGGGGCTGAATTCTTAGCTATCCTGGGGTAAATCCAAAGAGACTCTGACGGAGGTGCTCCAAAATTAAAACATGTGACTGAGAACAGAGCTTGTCTCATTGTTGCCTAGGAGGTAGTGCGAAGAGACGGCCAGAAGTGCTGCAGAACTGAAGGCGGAGTTTCCACCAGCATCGGTTCCCTCCCCACATCCCCTGTCCCTCCAGGTACCATCTCATGCCTAAACAAAGGTCCCACCCGCTCCCCCGCCATCCCTTACAAAGCCAACCAACACTGGACCCCCATCCCTTGCTCAGAGCAAATACTATGCTCAAATTCCTGAAAACTACCTTCTGAAATGCTAGTCAAGCAAACAACAGGCACCCCCAATCAGATTATTTACTGGGCTTCGACCTGAATTTTGAAGGACATGCTCAAAAGAAAATGCTCAACCCAGCCCAATCTCCAGGTGCCGCACCGCCAACAACTGTTCTGTGGGGTTCTTCTCAACGGGCGTCTTTAGTACCAATCCACCCTTTGCTAACACACACCTCATAACCCGGCCACCTCCCCTGGCTCCTCAGCGCAGATTTAACAGCAATCCCTGGGCAGAGGTAGCATGGTCCAGCACATTACGCACCGACCTCGGAATCAGCAGTCTGCCACTAGCTTACTGTGTGGCACTGGGCAAATTACTTCACTGCTGCCTGCCTCAGTTTCCCCCCTCTGTGAAGTGGGGAGAATAACATCTGTTAGAGCTAGACAAAACACAGGATGACAGTTTCATGAACATTTTTGATTCTGTCTAATATATGACTATGTCTAAATCTTCTATAGTGCTTTTCATGAGTAGATCTCCAAGTGCTCTTCAAAGGAGAGCCTGTATTTTACAGATAAGGTATAGAAAGGACTTGCCCAGGGTCACTACCAGAACTGGAAAAGAACTGGGGCCTCCTGAGTACCAGGCCAGTCCCTTATTCACTACGCCACACTGCCTCTCCTTTGGCATAAAGTGTTTTGAACTCTTCAGCAGAAGAGTGGTTTTATCATTTTGATTCTCAGCGAGGTCTCTGTGACAATCAGGGTCCAGACTCCACAGAGGGAAAGCAGGGGGTCTGAACCCCAAAGAATAAGTGTTGAATCAACTAATTTATAGTACAATAAATATTGTATACAAAGTGTATCAAGTAAGGTATCATATAAAAACTGGTGACACGCTGGTCATGAATATATTTATGTGATATACGGATGGATGGTGTGTTAAGAATTATGTTATGTGCTGGAAATATGTTCCTACATATGTTTGGGTGGCAGAGTTGATAAAGAAGCCTGTCTTACCCAAAGGAATGTGCATTTACCTGTCTGGGTCAACTTTTGTAAGCCCTGGACAATGGCAATACATTTACATATAAGATAAACAAAGCAATCAAGCTAACAGGAGGTGGAGGAAACAGCATAGTGAGCAAACCGGGGGACAGAGTCTGCACCCCGGGACATCTTCCTGGCTCTCGAGGTCAAGACAATGGACTCTGGGAAACACCAGGGGAGCCAAAAGACATTCTAGTTATCTAGACCATAGGAGACAGCACCCTCCGATTCTGGAAAGGTTGGATCCTCTTATCAGGAAAGGCTGGAGATGCTGTTAGCTTGACGGAAGTGAGCAAGCTGTTTAGACAAAGCCATAGCTTGCTAGGATCAAGTTTTGGGCACTACAAAACATGCTATTTTTGTTTGTTTGTAACCATACCCATTTCTTTTTCTCTTGCTTAGCGTCACTTAAAACACTGTTCTTTATTAATACAGCGTTTTTCTTAGGTTTACTGTAACCATGCAGTACTGTTATATTGATGTAAAGAGTGAGTCTGCAGGTAGGTGTGGGTACTGTCTCTTTGGAGACATCAAAACGGAATTATTTCCATGAGCGTCCAGTGAGAGGGACTGGACGCAACAGCGACATGTCTCTGGGGAACTCAGGAACTGGGGGTCCCTGATTGTTACTTGCCAGGCTAGGTTAAGATGGGCAGAGTCTCGAGGAGTTTGCTGGTGAAGCACAGACTGGTATGGCAGTGGGCGGACACACAGTCTAACCTCCAGCAAAGCTCACCCCTTCTGACACAGTGGCTTAAGGCTGTGGGTTTCCTGAACAGAGCATCACAGTATCCTATTACTAAACTTTCAGTCTTTTCCAAGACATGTTCCAGTGCCTTTCCTGGCACATTATGAAACATTATCATAAATAATTCAAATGAATCCACAAATGGCAAACAGAGACCGAGTACATTTTTATCGCATGATCCTTTGGGTGTCCCCCCATTTGATTACGAGTGTTCACTTAGATCAACATTTTCAAATCTGGGTGTCAAATTCATCTGCTAGCTCCATATTTAGCTTGATTTTCATAGGTTCTGAGCCCCTGCTGCTCCCAGTGGTTGTGAGTGCTCAGTATTTTTGAGATGCCAAACCACTTTTATTTAGGTTTTTAACCTTGGATTTAGGAGCCTAATCTTCAGGCAGCTGCATTTCAAAATGTTACCCTTATTCCCTAGCTTTGCAAATTTCAGTCCATTGCAACGGGCTCCCTTGCCAGGGGTGTGGATTAGCAGGGATGCCATAAGCAAGGATTCTAGTGCTATGCGGACAACTTTTACTGCTGCACTTTGACCCAAACTTTCAAGCCACCTAGTCAAGGGCCCTGGTGTGCAAAGATGCTGTGGATCAAACACACATGACACACTGGTGGGTAGGTTGCACTAAGATGCCACATTAGCTGCAGGGGAAGCAGTGTAATGCACACATAGAGAGGCTGGTGAATTAGGATTAGAGATGGAACCGAAGTGTCAAGTTCATTTTCAAACCAGGATCTGAACCAGAACTTCCCCAAAGTTCCGGGAGACTGTTTGATCTTGAGGTGCTAGTGTGGACCCATTTCCAGGAGGATCCTATAAGTTATGGGGAGGAGACCTACTGGATTGCAGAGTCCCCCGGGGCATTACAGAAGGAGGTGACCGATACCCAGCCGAGGTGAGGAACAAGCAGCAGGAACAGAAAGAAATGGGAGACCCTGCTTTCCACAGCAACGAAACACAAGGGATGATGAGAAACAGAAGAGAGATACTGTAAAAAGCAACATTGTTTCCAGGGAACAAGGGCTTTCCATTCCCAGGATTCTGTGCAGTGTCAGGGGCTCTTTAAAGTAGGCAGTGAGGAATCTGCGGGATTGGCAAAGCGGACGCTTAGCACACCAGAGGGGGAAAAGCAGGAGCCGATTAAAATGCTCCACTGACCTTCCTGGAACCCCTCATCTTGGGGTTTCTTAGCAATTGAGTTCACATGAAGCCCTGTGCCTCAATCACACAGGCTTAACCATTTGCACATGTTTGACAGCAGCTAAGAAGGCCAAATGGTTACGGAGCTGGGAAGCCTCATGTTCAGGAGCTGAGCTCAGAAATGGTGCCCTCTGGAGACCACAGTCTTCTCGACTGCGTGGGCAGGGCTGGAATGTCAGCGAGCAGCACCAGACTGGCAGCTCGGGAAGGGGAAGCAGCAACATGTTCTTCCTCCGGCACTTCCCCTCGAGGGAGTCAAATCCCCCGGATCGCCAAAATCCCAGAAAATGCCACAGCCTGTCACTTCCCACCCACAACTGGGTTTTCTGAAAACTCTGCCTTTTCAGATAACAGCCAGAGACAGAGGGTTGGTCCCCGCAGATCTGGCAATCAGCAGCTGCTGCTGCTATAAACACTGCACCTCTGCTTCCAGATCCATTGATAGAGCAAAGCCAATAAAAACTGAACAAGGCTGGAGTGGTCCTTTGTTTCCACTGGATGGAAATCCACCGCCTGTTTCTTTTCGGTGCAATGACCACTCTGCTGTTTTCCACCAGTGGGAGCAGTCAGAGTCTGGGGGCCAGAGCGTGGGTGTAGGCATAGCAGAAAGAAAGAGCCTGAGCGATGGACCACCACAAAATTCTAGGCTGTGCCCTAATGGCGCCCAGAAGGACTAGCCAGGAAAAGAGAGCAACCTTGTGCACTGGCATAGGATTCAGGAGACCTGGGTCCAGCTCCCAGCTCTACCCTGGCCTCCCGTGTGACATTGGGCCACTCAGTTTCTCGGATCCCCCATCTGTAAAGTGACAAGCATCTGTCTCATCTACTCAGACAGTGAACTCTTTGGGGCAGGGTGCATCACTTGCTAGGTGTATGTACAGCACCCAGCCCAGCAGCACCAGGGTCTTAGGAGGGACCCTCTAGGGGCTATTTGAATACACCTGATACACCTGCTGTAGATCTTTATTGTAGAGCAACAACCTACTGCTAATCAAGGGGACCTGTGTAAGGGCCAAAGGGATAATTCAGTATAGGGATGGGCTCAGCAAGGAAGCTACCTGCTGCTGTGGCAGCCAGGCCAGAGCAGAAGGGCCCAGGCCATCAGCTCAGCATCAATTTTAAATGGTGAAGGAAACCCAAACTCAAGAATTGGCTGCCTGCCCTTTTAAGCTAACAGACACACACCAGACATGAGTGCTCAGCTGCAGTGTTTAAGCCTGGGTCCTGACCTGGCCCTGGAGTTCTGGGCTAGTGCAGGGAAACTCCTCTTCTGTCCTAGCCCCACTCAGCACTGCCCCTCAGAAGAAGCTGGCAAGCCTTCTTAACTGGCCTGCTGTCTCCCTATTGGTCAGTGTCTCCTCCTGGCCCTTGTAGGCCCGCAGAGGACTAAGTTTAATTGGTAGCCAGGCCTGAGTGGGTTTTCCTTAAGCAGGGGAGTGCCAGGGCACTGATGCCTCCAGGAGAAGGCAGGGGAGGCCTGATAGACCCCCGCACCCCACACCTGTCTTGTGTTCAAATGGAGGGAAGGAGGAGGAAACTGGGATCCTTTGTCCTGCTTTGGGGGACCAAACACCTGTCCCTACTCAGAGATGTTGGAAGCTGTGAAAGGAAAGGCCGCTTATCAGGTGCAATGTTTCGTGTTGCAGTGTCAGTACAGTTCACAATACATCACAAAGCCCCACCCCCCACCCCAAACCCACGTAACCCCAGCTGTATTCTGCTGCCAAAGAGATGGAGAAACCTATTTTCTTTCTATCGCTATCACTCCTTCCCTACCTGGACAGGAATCAGAGGCTCCTTGTCGTCAATATCAATGATGACCTCGTCTCTGGGGGTGAGGCTCACCTCATCTGCAAAGAGAAGAAGAGTGGCTCTCACTAGGAAATTGATGCTTCACAGAACACAGAGCCCAGCAGCTTGAGGACCGACATTCTAACTTTATTATCCACTGAGATTCTGTCCATCTGATTCTTTAATGTTTTAATCTACCACCCTGTCACTGAGCAATTGATATACATTTATACACACATTGCCACTGTTTATGTAGGACCTACACTATGTTATGCTTTGCTACTATTCAAGTATCAATGGGAGTACCACTAAAAGTATCTCACAAAACCACCAGCACAAACGGCACTAATTGGCACCCTTTGATGACAATCTCAAAATTATTCACCAAACAATGAGACTTGACAACCTGTGGAACTCACTGCCACAAGGTATCATTGAGGCCAAGAGCCCAGCAGGATTCAAAAACAGGTTTCAGCATTTTTACAGGAATAATGAGCGCATCCACAGTTACATTAACGCAAATAATAGAGAGAGAAACCCTGATGCTCCAGAGTATACCAACCTCTAACTAATAGGGGTCAGGAATAAATTTCCTCTGGGGCAGGTTATTCTATAACTGTCCACTAAGGGGTTTCTCACATCTTCCTCTGAAATAGCTGGGACTGACCACTGTCAGAGACAGGATACTGAAACAGATGCACCTTGGAGTCTGATCCAATCTGGCAATTGCCCTGTTCATAAGTGTTATTGCTCCCAACATACTGATGGAAAATGTAAATCTGTGGCTTGCCCATCACGCACAATGGATCTATCGAGGGTACTTCTCTGGCCTTCATCACCTGAGCACCTCTGAGTGTTTAATGTATTTATCCTCACAAACCCCTGCAAGGAAGAAAAGTGTGATCATCCCACTGTTGCAGATGATGAACCAAGGCACAAAGAGGCATCTCCTCAGCGGACTGATCAGGATTTCTCACTGCCCTTCCCTCTAGCTCTATCTGGCCTCAGACAGACTGAGTCTCCTACGCTGTTCCTGATGAGACCCACCTGCTCTAACTACCAGGGTGAGTCAGCCCTGCACTGACCAAAGCTCGTCATGCTGTCACGGGAGAACGGAGGCACAGAGTTCCAGGCTCAGCGTCCTGTGCGCTGTCCGCTCGACCAGAGTGTCTCCCGCTTCCCTCAGTGATTGAAACAGGGAAAGGAGGTGAACAAAGGAGCAAGCCCCTCCCCTCCCGTACCTGGCTGTTCCTCGGGGGTGTCGGTCTCCTCTCTGTATGGGTTGCAGTAGAATTCCTCAAGGGACTGGATGGTGCACTGACCCACCACGGGCTTTCGGCCAAACTGCCTGTTGTCGATGACTTTGACGATGACAGGAGGGCAGTACAGAGCTTCCTTGGGTAGGCGCTGCAGCGAGGGAAGCACACACTGAGTACTGCGTGGCCAGGGAGAGGGGCAAAGGGCAGCTTCCCTGCGTCTGGCAGAAGCACATGGAATAAACCCACGGGCAGACTGGAGCTAAAGCTGGGCTCCTTTATGCTCTCCTCAAGCTCCTCCCACAAACCCAAGCCCCACCCACAGTCCCAGAAGGGCTGGGTGTTGCTGCTAACGTGCACAGCAGATAACCAACCATGTGGTGGTTCAGACTGTCCTCATTAGACACCTGAGTTAACAGTGTGGAGCTGGGCAGAGGCTGTTCACATCCCTCTGAGCCGCTGGGGCAAATGTTGCCTTTAACTGTACCCTGTGCAATGCCGCCAAAGGGGAGTGTACATCAGGGCAAAGTGTCACTCATCGGCTCTCTCTGCAGACAGAGGCAGGCGGGTCACACTGGGAAAACAGGCTAGCAAGACTCTCAGTCTCTCAGAAAAAAACCAATTCAGCAGGGGTCTGAGCACCTTCTGAAAGACACGGAGAGCCCTCAACCCACCACGTCGGGACCAAGTCCTGCTCCCTTTCAACTCAATGGGCTGAACCTCCATTGATTTTAATGGGAGCAGGAGCAGCCCCTGAGAGTCATGTCAGAGCTCCTCACTAGAGGCTTGGGCCCTGATCCTCTAAGGATCCCCTGGTTTTCAGTTGGAATGAAGCACCAGAATAACTCTGAGGGTCTGATTCTTATCAGAACTCACAGCCTCAGGTCACTGCACTTTAACCCTGCAGCAAAGGGCTGTGGAGCATGGTTAGTATCCACGGTTCCTTGCCTGACATTCAGCAAAGCTATTCCAGCTGCTTACAGGCTGATTAACTTTGGGGTGGAATATGAGTTTACTGCAGAGCTGCAATTCAGAATCACAGACTGGGATGGTAGGTCATTAGATCCTCTTGCTGATAAACGACAAAATAATCTCCCTATTCTGGGAGCATGTGTGAGCCTAAGCAATCAAGGATGGGAATACAGATCCACCCCCATCTTGGCTGAGCTTGCTGTAGTCTCCCTCGAGAAGAGGGTGGCCTCATTCCCACTGGGAATGGCTCCGATATTCAGAGCTAAAAGGTGGGCAACGCTGGTTAACCCAGTGGAGTGCTGTGGGGCAGCGGGTGCAGCCATAGCTCTGCGAGCCAGGTGGCAGGTGCGCAGCAAGGGAGCCCTCACCACTTCCATGAAGAGTACGCAGACGTCGAAGTTGGGGTTCTTCTTGACGTTCTTGATGACGCAGGACTGGACCGTCTGGCCTCCGCACTCCACTTGGAGGCTGGGGGAGGTGATGCTGGCCAGCTGATAGCTCTTCAGGTTCCTTAGCCCCCAGGCCAAGATCTGCAGGATGAAGAGACAAGAGGAGATGAGGAAGGACACTGGGATAAGGGGAGGAGGTGACAGCAGATGACAGATAAGAAGCCAGGCTGAGCCTAGACCTTGTCTACACTGCGTTTTTTGCACTGATATAGCTGCACCAGGAACCCCCCCCCCACCCCCAAGGACATGATTCTCCTCTCTCTCCAGCCGAGGAAGAGGAGAGTCTAATTCTGAAGGGCTGCCCTTAACACAGGGTGAACTGTCCCCTTTAGGGGTAGTTGTGGCCAAGGGCCAGTTTGCCCTATTCTAAGGGTTTAAGCCTCTTTGAGGCTAGGCATTCTGGGACTCCTCTTTCTCCCAAAAGGATCACATGGCTAAGCTGAAGCAGGAGGTCCTGCTGGGAAATAAGGTCAGGTGGCAGTCATGTGATCGGACTTCATGATAAAAGGGAAGCCCATGGGCCAGATGAGGCAGTGCTCAGTGGGGGAGGAAGGCTTTAAGACTAGGCACCCTCTCCAGGGAGAACCACTCTTCAGCAGCAGCCCCCTGTTGTAAGGGTCTATGATGCTCAGTTGTGTAGGTCAGATTCAATCTAGTCGCGGGCAGCTGTTAGCCAGGATATTCCCCTATTCGGTCCGCCCCACCGAACCGCTCACCTCGATGGCAGTGCGCTGGAGCACTGGTTTGATCCCTTGAGGAACCATGTAAATGTTGGGCTCCCGCTGGGGCGGAGGGTAGGGCAGGTCCGAGTCTGCAGACTGCAGGGGAATATTGAAGGAGAACATCAGCTCAGGTTGTTACAGACCACAGATCACGCGCCTCCTATCGCCGCACTTCCTCCTAGCGCCCATCACCGCACAGGGAACAGATTTCAGAGTCCGCTAGCTCCTAGTCAGAGAGAAGGGCTGATGGGGAGAAATGTCATGTGCAAACCACTTCTCTCCCCCTGCCCCAGTGTCAGGAGCAAACAATAACCTATTGTTACATGTTGGTTTTTGTTCCCTAGGTCTTTAAAGGGATTGCCTGCCCACCATTGAAATGCAGCCACTTCTGCAGGAGACAACGACATCCATTCTATGCCAGCAATGCTGCCCCATAATCTAGGAGAAGAAAGGAAGACTAAAGGATCCACTGAAACTGCAGTGGGGGGAGGGGCAGATTGAGATAGGTCAGCAGTTCTCAAACTGTGCATTAGGACCTCAAAGTGGGTCACAACCCCCTTTGAATGAGGTTGCCAGGGCTGGCTTAGACTTGCTGGGGCCCAGGGCTGAAGCCTGAGCCCCACTATCCAGGGCCGAAGCCAAAGCCCAAGGGCTTCATCCCTGGGAGGCAAGACTCAGGTTGCAGGCCCCCTGCCTCAGTGGGGCTCAGGCTTTGGCCCCCCACCCAGGGCAGTGGGGCTTGGGCAGGCTCAGGCTTCTGTCCCCGCTCCCAGGGTTGTGTAGTAATTTTTGTTGTCAGAAGGGGGTTGTGGTGCAATGAAGTTTGAGAACCCGTGAGATAGGTGGAGTGTAATTCCTTGCATTGGAACAAGAGCCGGACACTGGAGCGCTGGTTCCTCCTGACCTTGATCTCTGAGTTCAGAGTCACCAAAAATGGGAATGCAAGCAAAATCTCTAAAAATGCACCCCTCAACTGAGGGCAGTTGGAACTAATTTAGAAGGCCATGATTCTTTCCAGGCTTCAGTGTTATTGCATTAAATTAAGCGGATATATATATTTCAAGTATAGGATTGGGTCAGATTTATATATTTAAAAGCACTACACAGAAATTTTTCTTAGTGGCATACCAGATAGATTGTACACTGGGCTGTGATTTTCACTGGCAACAGCTGGTGGCTGCCAAATCAAAGCAGCTTGTTAGCTGAAGACTCTGCTCATTCCATTCTGGGGCAGGCAGGATGGTGGGAGCATCTGGCTTTCAACACTGGGCAGATAGTAAATATGTCCCCATCCACCCCTGTCCCTGAGTGTCTTGGGCACATACACGGTCAGCTAGGCTTACAACCTGGAGACGTGCAATCATTTCACGGGCAAAGATCAAGGTCTGCTCCTGAGAAGCACTGAGCACCCTCAACTTTTGAATGGGAGCCGGTGGGTGCTCAGCTCCTCTGGAAATCAAAGCATTTATTTAGGTGCGTGACTTTAGGGTCCCAAGATTTCACCATGAGCGTTCTACAGGTGCAGAAGGTGTAATGTACCCATAGTCATCAGTGGGGATAGAACCCAGGAACTTCAGTACCTGGCACTCTGACCTCCACCATTTCCAGAGAATCTTCGTTAGCTGTCACTAGTAGAAAGGCTTTTATCCTCGTTGGAACAGTCACTAGGGGGCAGCACGGTAACATGCACCCCAACTCAGGAAATCACTTAAGTACATGCTTAACGTTAAGCACCTGCTTAAGTACATCCTTGTTTAGCTAAGCACATGATTAATTTTAAGCAGGTGCTTAAGTTGCATTGATTTCAATTGGATTTAAAGACATGCTCACCTGTCCTAAAGCATACACCCGAAGCTAAGCATCTCGAAAAGTGCTTTGCTGAATCAGACCCTTCCCCCATTGTGTTTTAGTCGCCCCACACTTTGAGAAAGCTCTGGAATGAGATTCCAGGTGTACGGGTAAAGCTGAGGGGCAGAATGGTTAGTGGCTTGACCGTCAGAGGTAGTGAGCATGTGCAGCTCCCATTGAACTCAACAGGAACTACCGCTCCTCTGAAGTTCTGATCAAAAGTGACTTGTCCAGGCTGAACGACAGAGCTGGGAATGGAGCCCAGGAGTCCGGATGCCTCGCATCCAATGCGGCACTCTCTCACCCTGAACCTGAGACGAGAGAAGAAGCCATAAGCGGAAGATTGTGCCAGGGCTGCCTCACAACAGGAGATAAAACAAAGAGGAAAGTGTTGCCTGCTTATTTGAAAGTAGAGCTGAGGAGCCCGAGAGCAAGCCAGTTACCTGGAACCAGGCCAACTCAGGGGCTTTGGGTGAGTTTATTGAGTTTTCAGATTTTGAACTCAAAATCTGACAGCAAAATTAGGGGAGGAGAAACAAACCCATAATTTAAAGAATAACTGGCTACGCCCACTGGCAAAGTGGTAGCTCTGGAGTTTGGCAGAGCAGTGCCTGAAATGTCAGTAGGTGAGTGGTGGTAGCCAAGTCCCTAAAAATCCAACAATTCCATCTGGGGAGAACAGTTTTCCCATCCAACACTGTTTGCAGGGGTGCTCCATCTGCTGAAGCTACAAGCACTTTGACCTTTAACCTCTGTCAGGAGCAGGTGGAGAGAAAAGATCAGTGAGCAGGTCATGGGTGGGGATTTGGGGAAAGGGGTTACAAAGCCATGGACAGGGCACAAGCAGTCACCAAACAGAGCTTCCCCTCTTTTCCATCCACCGGAAGAAGCAGGCGTGAAAAGCAACAAGGCAGGATTTGCTGACAGGCTGGGGCAGTTTTAACACGGGAGATTGCAGGGACTTGACTTTTGCATTGGAACATGCAGCAAAGTCCTATGCAGGAGGAGACGTCTTGGGAAGTGGATGCAGATCAGGCCTGACAGAGACAAGGCAATTTACTTCCCTTCCCATCAACTCTCCTTTGGTGTACAATTGGCTCAAGTTATTTCACTGGAGCTATAATCAATTTACACCACCAGGGCATCTGGCCCACTGACACCAATGGAGCTACACCAGTTTACACCCATTGGGGTCTGGCCTCAGTGACTACAGTGGAGCAATATCAATTTACATCAGGTGGGAGTCTGGTCCATTGACTTGGATGGAGCAACTCTTATTTACAGTCGCTGATGATCTGACCCACGACTCCAATGGCACAATGCCAGGTTACACCAGTTTGGCTCCAGCTCCATCATTATCACCATGGGCCTGGCTCTCCCATAGCCATTGGGAGGCCATTTACACAGGCCACGTGGGTGAGAAAACTCCCCAGAGGAAGGACCATGGAGAATTCAGCACAGACATGAGTGCTGTCATTGGGTGTTTCACATGGAGGCTCGGCTGGCTGGTCTGGGCAGGCCAGACAGTCTCTCCAGTGGGGAAGGAGCCGGTTTCCACACTGGGAAGCTCCGTTGGGATTTTGTTTAGTCCCCAGCCAGGTGCAGAGAAGAACGGGAGGGTCAAGGGTTGGAGACTGAATGGTACCCATTGCAGGAGCCCTTCGTAGAAGAAGGCAGGTGTGCCCAGCTGTGGAGCGCCAATCCCAGAAATGGCCGTGGGGGAGAAAAAGCAAAGAGATGGTTACATTTCCCTGGCAGAGTTCAGTTCAGCACCTGCAAAGCATGAGGGTAAGTCCCTCTCTTCCAGAGAGGAAGTACCGAGCCCAGGGGTATTTGGCGCTGGGGAAAAGAGCTGGATTGAAAACAGAGCTGGTCAAAAAGCTCTACCATCGAAAAATGCTGATTAGACAGAAGTGAAACATTCTGCAAGAATGGGGCTACCAGTTTCCCTGGCTCGATGGCTCCCTGGGTGGCCAGCTCCCTGGGCTACCAGTTTCCCTGGCTGGCTGGCTCCCTGGGTGGCCAAGTCCCCGGGCTACCAGTTTCCCCACCAGTATTTCCAAAACAGAACCTTGTGGAATTTCTGTTCCAGCTGTTTGGGGATTTTGTCCTGATTTGGGATGAAAACTCAAAACTTTTCCCAAGATGGAAGTTCTGTTTCCAAGCAGTGCCCTACCCTGCCTTTGAGGGGGGGAGAATGGAATCTCCATGCCCCAGTCAGCTCTTTGGCCTGTCTGCTGAGGCTGCTGAAAAAGGGAACCAAGAGTGGTGATGTGGGCATTGGCATGGTTTCATCCCTGGTGCAAGCAGGTGCATCTGTTCAGTCCAGCAGAGTTGCACATGCTTGCACTGGGGCTGAATAGAGCCATGTGAAAATGCCACCCACTCTACTGTGGGGTAACCAGGAGGTTACCCCACACTACAAAAAGTGAACCCAGGACCTAGGGATCCAATGGCATGAACCTTGATTGACTAAATGACAGGACCAGGTCTGTTAATTGAGGCATGCATAACTCTAACTCCTCTTGCAACTAGAGATGGGCCCAAACCAGATCTAAAGATCACCCAGACTTTTGGGGAAAGTCCTGATCCAGGCCTGATCTCTATAACGGGCCAGAACCAAATCACCAGACCCAGGGACACTCATGTTTTGGGACCGTTACGATTTGGGACCAAGCTGTGTGTCTTGCCTTAATCGCTGCAGCGGGTCTAAGACAGCCCAACGGACCCAAACCCTCCACATCTTGGGGATTGTCAATCTAAACTTCACAGCTTGAGCTGCTCTCTAGCTACCACCATCTTGCAACTTCCCAAACCCCTCGCACCCATCAGCACCTCACTAAGGATGGAATTCACCCTAGGGC
This sequence comes from Dermochelys coriacea, assembly GCF_009764565.3. Lineage (NCBI taxonomy): Eukaryota > Metazoa > Chordata > Testudines > Dermochelyidae > Dermochelys > Dermochelys coriacea. Next base: position 142,946,286 of record NC_050071.1, read on the forward strand.
AGGTGCCCAGCACAAAGCCCAGGCATCACTTAGGGCCCACTTAAGCCTTAAGGGTGCAGAGGCATCATGCCAGTCCTCCGCACCAGAGTGAATTTCTCCCTACTTGCCTTGCTGTTAGAAAACTGTCCCAGATCAGGCACAAAATCTACATACCTATCTTTCCTCAGGTGACTAATAGAAGTAAAAAGCTAATGCTATTCATTGGGCTCACCCATCAAAAAGATTGCTTGCCCGCGTTGGGCAGAATTTCGTATAAAATCATAAGTAAGTATATGGGGAAGAGACAAACAACTTTGCAGACACGGTAAGCTCACCTCATCCAGACTGGCAGACAGCTCGCTCTGGAGGAGGAAGAGAGAAAGGACATTAAAATATTATTATCTAACACACTCGCACACGCACGCTCTGCACCGCAGGAAACATCCTGCAGCCGTTTGGATATAAGCCCCTTTATGAAAGTAATGCTGATGTCATGGTTCAGGGCAATACAGGCAATGATGCATCTGAGAGCCAGTCGCTCTTACAGCAAGCTACCTAGCATAATGCACGTGTAACAGGGTGGCTTGGTTTTAAAGGCTGGAAGGCCTGGGCAGCCAACCCTGATTACAAAGGAGCCACACCTGGGTCGGATCAAGGGCTTCCTTATAAAGAGCAGCAGGACGGCATGAGCTCTGGCTGCCCAGGAGAGGAAGTCAAGGCTAGTGCTCCAGCCAGAAAAGGCAGGGACTGGCTGCTTTGGGTGGAGCAGATCTGGACAGAGCTAGGGCTCTGTGCCCAGCAGAAGCACCAGCGCTGAGTGTGACCCTTCGCGTTACGGTTAGGGACTTTAATTTGCATGCTGAGGATTGCGTGAACCATTTCTGTTATTAAACCAGTCTGAGGTGGGGGTGCTCTGAGCCAGAAGAGAGACTGTGTGGAGTTCCTACAGGGTTCACAAAAGGAGGCTAATAGGGGCAGGGTGCCCGGCCACAAGGTCTCTGTGGTGCCCTGCTACCAATTTCACAGGTGATTAAAACATTCTGCTCCTGGGGTCCAATTTATTGTGTCCTTACCTACTGGCCATCTCGCCCCTAGCTCAGTCCCTCTCTCCCTTTAGGTAGGGAGTCCACAGGCCCCAGCTATTAATAAGCTGTCCTACTGCACAAGGCCAATGCAGCTGTGGGATTCCTAGAGAGGGCAGGAGGGCCATGGACGTGTCTCAGAGCTGAAGAGAGAGGTGACCCCATACATGTAGAGCACGGCTATCATTCGCTAATATTTTATCTGCTCAAAATAGAGCTGGTACAAAAAAAAATTCATTTGAATCTTTGTCCAATGAAAACTTGCCTTTTTTCACAACTCAAAACTTTGTGAAACACTTTCATTTCCCTGAACAAGTTCATTTTCTCATCAAAAATGAAAATCTCTGCATTTCAAACATGTAACTTTTTTCTATTTGTCCCTTTCTCCCACTTTTCCCCTTATTTCTTTTCACCTCTGAGTGCCATAGAATGAATATCTACGGTCTGAGGGGTTTTAGTAGGGCTGTCAATCGCAGTTAATTCACACGATTAACTCAAAAATATTAATCGTGATTTTAAAAAATTAATCGCAGTTTTAACCACACTGTTAAACAATAAAATACCAATTGAAATTTATAAAATATTTTGGATGTTTTTCTACATTTTAAAATATATTTATTTCAGTTACAATATAGAATACAAAGTGTACAATGCTCACTTTATATTATTTTTATTACAAATATTTGCACTGTAAAAATGATAAATAAAAGAAATAGTATTTTTCAATTCACCTCATAAAAGTACTGTAGTGCAATCTCTATCATAAAAGTGTAACTTACAAATGTAGAGGTTTTTTTGTTACATAACTGCACTCAAAAACAAAACAATGTAAAACTTTAGAGCCTACAAGTCCACTCAGTCCTACTTCTTGTTCAGCCAATCGCTCAGTCAAACAAGTTTGTTTACATTTACAGGAGATAATATTGCTCTCTTCTTATTTACAATGTCACCAGAAAGTGAGAACAGGCATTTGCATGGCACTTTTGTAGCCAGCATTGCAAGGTATTTACGCACCAGATATTCTAAACATTCGTATGCCCCTTCAAGCTTCAGCCACCACTCCAGAGGACATGCTTCCATGATGATGACGTTCATTAAAAAAAAAGTGTTAATTAAATTTGTGACTGAACATCTTGGGGGAGAATGGTATGTCCCCTGCTCTGTTATACCAGTCTCAGATGAGGACCCAGCACACGTGGTTCATTTTAAGAACATTTTCACTGCAGATTTGACAAAATGCAAATAAGGTACTAATGTGAGATTTCTAAAAATAGCTACAGCACTCGACCCAAGGTTTAAAAATCTGAAGTGCCTTCCAAAGTCTGAGAGGGACGAGGCGTGGCGCATGCCTTCAGAAGTCTTAAAAGAGCAACATTCTGATGCGGAAACTACAGAACCCGAACCACCAGAAAAGAAAATCAACCTTCTGCTGGTGGCAGAAGATAATGAAAACCAACATGCGTCAGTCTGCACTGTTTTGGATCGTTATTGAGCAGAATCCATCATCAGCATGGACGCATGTCCTCTGGAATGGTGGTCAAAGCATGAAGGGACATATGAATCCTTAGCATATCTAGCATATAAATATCTTGTGACACCGGCTACAACAGTGCCATGTGAATGCCTGTTCTCACTTTCAGGTGACATTGTAAACAAGCAGCGGGCAGCATTATTTCCTGCGACTGTAAACAAACTTGTTCGTCTGAGCGACTGGCTGAACAAGAAGTAGGACTGAGTGAATTAACAGTTTTACATTGTTTTACATTGTTTTATTTTTGAGTGCAGTTATTTTTTTGTATACAATTCTACATTTGTAAATTCAACTTTCATGATAAAGAGATTGCACTACAGTACTTGTATTGGGTGAATTGAAAAATACTAATTCTTTTGTTTCTTTACTACAGTGAAAATATTTGTTATAAAAATAAATACAAAGTAAGCACTGTGCATTTTGTATTCTGTGTTGTAACTGAAATCAATATATTTGAAAATGTAGAAAATATCCACAAATATTTAAATTAATGGTATTCTATTATCGTTTAACAGCATGATTAATCATGCAATTAATCATGATTAATTTTTTTAATCACTTGACAGTACTAATTCTTGCTTTTTTTATTTGTTTCTCTTTTCTTTTTCCACTCTGTAACTTTTTCAAAATTTCCTCAACTTTAGAAAAGCTATAAAATAGCCAAAGGAAAAAGGAAACGCTGTCATTCTGCTACTCCTCTACCTTTCCAAAGTTGGAGAAGTTTTGAAGCTTTACAAGTGGCAGAGTTAGTTCCATTTTTTCCTTTTGCTGCTCTATAACTTTACCAAAAGTGGAGAAGTTTTTAACAATTTTAGAGTAGCAAAATGAGAAGTTGGGGGGGGGGGGGTGGAACTAACAATTTAGGGGAAAATAAAATCCTGGACATCATGTATTTAATTGCACTTAGTGGCAAGAAGGAAAAAGATGGGAAGGAGATAAATGAAGATTCAAAGTTTTGAAAATTTACCAAAAAAGTCAGAAAAATGACAAATTGCTCTGTTTCGAACCTCACGAAATGGAACCAACTTTGAAATTTCAAATTTTTCCAGAAGCATTTGTTCATTTTCTGGCCAGCTCTCCTGTGTAGCATCGGGAGCATGAGACATTACGCCTGTATCTGTTATCAGGGTGAAACCTGGCTGTCCATGCTCAGACTATGAAAACATTCCATGTAGTTTCACCAGGCCTCCTCCATCCCAAGCCCCCTCTTGCCAACTTGTTCCATGCCAACCAGCTGCTTTCACACCCCAGCCAGCACTGCCCGTCCGGGATGGGGGACCGCACTTGCTACCCCTTCCTCTCCATCTCACAGGTAGCATCACAGGGGCCTCCCCTCCAGCACAGCTGCCATGGAGGGGAAGAGAGAAGTCAGGCCAAGCGTACCCTGGCACTTAGGGCGGGAAGGGGGTAGGGAGGGCAGGAAAGGCTGTGCATGGAGCAGAAAGGAGAGGCTACAGTGGGGAAGGGATCAGGTAGGAGGATGGCGGAAGAAGGGGCGGGTGAAGCAGGAGTGTATAAAGGACACAGAGAATGATGAGTGGGTGAGGATGCAGGGGGGCAGGAGCAGCAGGTGGTAGGCAGGGTAGATGGAGCCTGCCAGACCAAGGAGGGAGTGAAAGGCGGCTATGCTGATGGGGATGCCACAACCCTTTGATCTGGGGGCAGTGCCGTGGCACCGTTAACATGGCGTGTTGCGATGAAAGGGTTAAACCCAGCCATCACTAGAACCTTTGGGGCCCAGGCTGCAGAGGCCAGCAGCCTGCAGACAGAGAGCAGCGACCTCTCTGGCATCTCTCAGAGACATACACCACCGCTCTGGGGACGGCTCACAGGGCTCCAAGCCCGGGGGCTGAGCTCCACGGTAAAGGGAACGTCAGCAGTGAAATCAATCTGAGCAGGATGGATCACAGGAGCCTGATTCAGGCAAAGCTCCCAGGATGTTAATGGGAGTTTGCTGGAGCTGGGGCTTGGGGATCTTGCCCTTTGGGGGAGTGTTTCAGGCCCTCAGAGTTGTCACTGCGATGCAAGCGTTACCTCGAAGCCAGGGAGATGGTGAACAGCCGGCTGTGGAGAGCAAAACACAAACAGTCAGTGGATGATCCCTGCATTGTCACCAGAGAGCCCCTGCTCTGTTATCTGCGAGAACATTCACACCCTCACAGCCAGGTCCTGCTCCCAGCAACGCCAACTGATTTCCCAGGCCTCTGGGGACCTATGGTAAGGCCACATCCCTGGGCGGGTCATTGTTTGTGGGGACTGAACCTGGGATGGCTAGATCAGAGTGCACGAGTCTCTACTGGTTGAGCTACAAAAGCTGGTTCTGTTAAGGTCAAACCTTTAGTGACTCATATGCACCTACATGGTCCGGCCACTGTGTAAGCATGGGCTGCGCTGTCACAGATACCTACCTTATCTCTGGAGACGTTAACACGCGGCAAGGCCAATGAGTGTCAAATTCAGTGTCCTCCACCAGCCCCACACAACCATCCCCCCACCAATTCCCTCTTCCTCTACTGGCAGCCACTCACCCACGTTGTTCTTTCCGGCCAGAAATGTTACCTTGGAGCTTGCCAAGGTCAATAGCTCTCGCTGGCCAGCTGGCTCGGGGTGCCCACGCACTGGGCAGCCTGTCTCATTCCCCAAGGTGTTTTTCCCTACCACACAGTTCCTTCTTGCTTCTTCCACTGTCTGCCACTCATGAGCCTACCCTATGTGGGGGGTGCCCTGTACCCACCCACAGCCCCAAGCTACTGGTAATGCCAAACACTGGTAATGAGGACATCACAAGTGCAGACCCCGAGCTCTAGAACAGCAGGGCCTGAATGTCCCGCGTCTCCCGCTTAGATCCTGGAGCAGGACGGAGAGAGAAGCAGCAGGGAGGAGGGAACTCAATGAGTGATTTTAACATTTCCTGGGGAAGCAGCCACTTCCCTCGCCTTCCATCCCACCCACTCTCCCTGGCACTGGGACAATCTGGGGAGCAGCCAAACCTGGGTGAGTGGAACAGCACATGGAGGTGAAGACGGCGCAGGGGCGGCCTGTGCGTGGTGGGGGGTAAGATAAGCACGTATGGGGCCAAAGAAGAGTCTCTCCCAACTGGTTTGGGGCCAAAGACCAGTCGCTTTCCCATCGGCTGTTAAAGGAGAGACACTCGACTTGGTTGCTTGCTGCTCAGCCTGCTCTTCCCATCTCTACACACAAACCCTCATTCTAGGCTCCCAGGGTGAGCCCTGCAACTGTGGGGAGGATCCACTGTGTTCTCCATGCAGCACAACAGAGCCGAATCCCAGCTCAGCCCTAGCTCTAGAGCCGCGAGCAAGGCCTCCACAGTCTGAGCTGGACTCTTCCGGAGTCAGAGAGACTGAGGTAGGGGCACCGGACAGCCAATGCTCTGGTTTCGCAAAAGCCGAATGAAGGAACCGCTGGCCTCAAATGGCAGGAACTGCCTCCCTGGTGGCTACTGGGCTAGACAGCAGCAGCCCTGCCTAAATGTGGCAACCAAGACGGGAAAGGAACCGCTGAGACGACCTGCGTCCTTGGAATATCCTGCATCTGTTAAAGCTGGTTGCAGGCAACTGGAGAGCTATTTTAACCAGCAGACTGGCCTGTGTGGACTGGCCCAAATTGGTTCCCAGCCCCTGCACGCTCGAAGCTTGACCCTGCTGAGCACCCATAGATTCCAGGGAGATCTGGTCTCATAATTCCAGGGGAAGTCCTTTCCTCACCTTCTCTCTCTGAATCAGTTCAAAGGCGGCGAGCAGCTCTCCTGCACTTCGGCTCCCTCTAGTGATAGGGTGCCAGGACAGCCTCGGGGAGCGCTCCAAACTGGGTTTGCAAATGCAGCGGCCCATGAACTCGTCCGCACCCTGAAAGCAACACACTGGCTGTCACAGAGGTCGCAGAGGCCTCGCTCATAGTCCTATTTCTTGGCTTAGGTGGCTACCTCCCACCTGTCTCACTTGCTATGGCTAACCCCTTTCATTCCAACATTGGGAGTTGGGGCAAAACAATCATGAGATTGGGTTAAAAAATCATGAGATTTTTAAAAATCATACATTTGAGGGCTTTTAAATTTGCCTTCTGGCTTTGGAGCCTTTAGGGGTCATGTTTTTAAGCTTCTCTCTGTAACCATCATGGCTAGAAACTTACATTTTTTAAATGAAAGGTGAAATTCTCACAGAAGCACCTGACTCCAGGAGCTGGCACTTTGAGTAAAATATCACCCACTATCAGCAATGTGCAATAAAATCACAGGAGTTGGCCTGTTAAAGTGTCTGCAGGAATTCCCAAGCTAGAAAGTCCATGACCATGAGAATGTGAATGACATTTAGACTTTGAAAGGATTTTCTCCCAATATTATTTTGTGGGGGAGTGGAGAAGGAGGGGGTTTCAGGAAGTAAGAAGCGGCAGTGCTGGGCAGTTTTTATGATCTGTATTACAGTTGCACCTAGAGGCCTTAATCAAGAGCAGGGGACACCCATTGTGCTAGGTGCTGCACAAATATAATACAAAAGACAGTCCCTGCCTCTAAAGAGCTTCAGCCCAAATCTTGAAAGGTATTACAATGGAAGTTAAGAGCATCTGGGCCTTCCAGCCTTTACAGCGAGAAGATGTGAGCAGGGTATAGAACACAAAACAGGGAGAGAAGGGTCACAACAGTTGGAACACAAGGCAGCAATTATTAGTAATATTTAGGCCATGCCAAGAGGCTCTAGCTGAACTCAGGGCCCAACTGTGCAAGGTGCTGTGCAAACACCTAGTGAGAGACAGTCCTTGCCCCCAAAGCGCTTCAGATCTAAACAAAAATAATAAGGGTGAGAGGAATTAAAAACCACAATCTCCACTTTGCACAAGGGGCACTAGGGCAAAGAGCACAACGTGCCCAAGATCACCAGGAACTGGGCCCACATCTCCTGATCCCCAGTCCAGCACGCTAACCACAGACCCAGTCCCCCACCCTCGAAGAGCTGCAGAGAGATAAGTAGGAGGCCACCCTAGCAAAGTACGTCATTGCCCATGAAACGATTCAGAAAGCGCGAGTCTCTGGCTGACAGCACACGCAGGTGCAGAGGGACAGAATAACCCATCACTCAGGCTAGTCAAACACATACATCTGGACCCTACTTCCCCATACGGCCCCGGGCTCCATCATGACAGAGAGACAGCCAGGCCAAATTAGAGCAAGTGGCGTGTGACCCAGAGCATGTCTCACAGCGCCACTCAGCTTTGGCTCCATTATGACAGGGGTGGTCGGGCCAAATCGGGGAGCCCCTCAAATTTGGGCCCAAGGCACATGCCTAGTTTGCCTATGCCTTAATCCAGCCCTGCGGATAGGTCCGCACGGTGCATGATAACGCTTACATAGGTGTCGTGGTCGTAAATCTCCACAACGATGTTGGGGGGGGCATCAGCAACGTTCTGGGGATCCCCGAAGATCTCGACCTCGTAGAAGATGAGAGTCTGGTCCCAGGTGGGATTCAAGGTGTTCTTCACCACCACCGTCTTCTGGCTTTGGTGGAGGAAGGAGACGGTGGCGTACGGATCTGCAGCGAAGAGAGGTGGGGAGTTAGGGAAATCACAGGAGTGTATAAACAGGGCTATGTCTGTCCATTCTGGAAACAGGAATGGGAGGAAAGGGCAATACGAGGTTCAACGTGCAGCAAAATCCGTGATGAGCCACTGAGTATTACAGTTTTCTAGAAAGCCCTAGGCTGCTCCCATCTCTCCTGGCTCCACAGAGGCCAAAATGCTGCTGGCCAAGGATCTACTGTATATACTGTAGCACTAGCGCCTCTCACCCAAGGATCTGAAAGTATTTTACAGGCACTGAGAAGTAACCTGAGGCAGTATAGCCCAGCCCAGTGAGTAAGGCACCTGACTGGGCGTGAGGAGACCTGGGCTCTTCCCAGCTCTGCTGCTCACATGAATCTGGGCAAGTCACCACTCTGTGCCTCAGTTTCCCCATCTGTAATGATGGTCACCTTCTTTAGTAAGGTTTCAGAGTAGCAGCCATGTTAGTCTGTATCCACAAAAAGAAAAGGAGGACTTGTGGCACCTTAGAGACTCACAAATTTATTTGAGCATACGCTTTCATGAGCTACAGCTCACTTCATCAGATGCATGCAGTGGAAAATGTAGCTCACGAAAGCTTATGCTCAAATAAATTTGTGAGTCTCTAAGGTGCCACAAGTCCTCCTTTTCTTCTTTAGTAAGGTGCTTTGAGCTCTATGGATGAAAAGTGCTAGGGGATGCTATTATCTAGCTCCAGTGGCTTAATGGCTCTAACAGTGGAGTGCCTATGCTAGGAAGTGCGGGTTCAGGTCCCATCGGGATGAGGAGGTTATTAGCAGCTGGTCTGCTGGAACAGATGTGCGGCTTGGGCTGAGGCCCTGGGTTGGCAGAAGTAAAAACGACCCCTGTGTTATGTGGAAGCTCAGATGACCCTAAGGTTCCCTTCTGGCTTTAAAATTGACAAGACATTAATGCTGGCTATGAAGCTCGAGGCAGTTCTATGTCTCTCCTCCAGTCCATCAGGTCTTATAACCCTTTAACAAAGTGGTGAGTCAGACTGCTGCAGCCACGTGGGTAAGCAGAACAGTCATTAGCTCCCACGTGGATATGAGTGTCTCACTGAGATTAGATAAATTGGCATAGGCTAAGATGGCGGCAGTTCTGCCTTCATTGCTGAGTGGCTGGCCAGCAACAGCCACTCTCCAGCCGCCCAGGTCTGAAGGCAGTGCCACTGCCAGCAGCAGTGCAGAAGTAAGGGTGCCATGGCCTAGTTACTTAGCTTTGGAAGGATCTGCATTGATGCCGCAAAAGCTATGTCCAGTACCAAGAGTGGTGGTGTGGGGGTTGTCACAGCCTGAAATATTTTCAAAAGGAGGCCCAGCATAAAAAGTTCGAGTTCCCCAGGCTAAGCTCCCAGACTTTCAGAGCACTGACTTTCTTCTTGGAATGGGCTCCAAAAAGGGGCAGAAGATACCTCGGCTGAGCATGCAGGCAACAGACCCTCTAGCATACGGCCTCACCCCTTTTGCCTAATGCAGTGCATTGTTGAGATCAGGTGTGAAGACAAGTCATACTGTGACCTGCACCCTTAGCCTGCTGGACTGGGAGAAGGAGGTAAGGTGTGCCTAGTGGGCCAGACAGCAAGCAAGGCAATTAACACCTGAAACATGTTATTTGTCACCATTGTAGCATCATTCCTCCCAAGCAGCTTCACAAAGTCCATATTCCAAACTTTCCCCCTGAAATGCAGCCAGCTCTTGGAAAATGCCTCCCAATCATCAATAGTGCCATGGGAATACAACAGGGAAGAGTATTTTGGCCAAGGGCACCCTGATGGATGGAAAATTCGCCAAGGGATTCTCAGGGCAGGACGAGTGCCTTTTAAGGTCTCATCTGTAAGACCTTAAAGCAAACATTATTATTCATTATCTGGTAGCACCAAGAGATCCCAGCCAGGGGCCAGGGCCCTCTTGTGCTTGACCAAGCATACAACAAAAAAGACAGCCTCCGCCCCAAAAAGCTCATGCTCTAACTTGCTTGCAAATCAATTTATCTACCTCAAAAGGACTGAGTAAGCACCCCAGTGAATCCAACCCAGAGAGGCAGTGAGTGACGGCTTTCTTAGCCCACGGCTTCACCCACCAGAAAACTGGGGGCGGATTAAGTAGCGCTGTGTGTACTGTACTCGCTCTCCCGCACACTCCTTAGTATTGCCCCGCCTTTGTTGAATTCCTGACTGATGCAGCTGTGTTTAATGAGCTGGGCTGTTTGGGATGCCACAGGCTACACTACAGCATGGACAGAACCTTTTCCACTTGTGCACTTTTTTCCAGGACAAGGAAGGCAGCAGAATCCATTACAATAAACAAAAAACCATGTGTTTGGGCCAGGGTTTAAAAAAAAAGGGGGGGAATTGTCTTTATAAAGCCCTTTTGTTTGGACCCTTGTGTGTGCAGCAGGGTTTATTTTTGTAACTGTGTAAAGCGCCTTTAATGAACTCTGCTTTGTTAAAGCAAGTGAAATCATAAGTCCACATTGTAACTTTTTGTTGCTCATGTTGCCTTTGGCTGCATTTTTCCTAAGGAAGGGACTCCCTCTCTCCCCAGCCAATCAGGAGACAAGAAATCACCCCTCTCAAAGCCGGTCTGAGTTTTATTTTAAACAACAAACTCATTGTGGAGGCAGAGAGGAGAAAAGATTTGGGTGGACTCTGACACTATTTGATTGTTCACTCTTTCCCACCTCTTCCCCTGTTTCAAAATAAAGGGTGGAGTAACACTGAAGATTCCCCACCCTTTCCCCTACCAGAGTCAAATGAGTCAGAAAGCTGCAAAAGGAATAGAAGGAATATGTTGGTGGCTCAGTGCGGGACTATCACAGCCTTCTGGCTTCTAAAGCTGCTAGAGAACCCGGTTCTGTGTTTTAATACAAAGGCAGTGAGTGTCTCTTGTCTAATGGTGAGCACAGGGGACTGGGTGTCAAGACTCCTGAGGTCTATTTCTACTCTACTGTTGTACATGCTCAGTCAGATGGAATCTTCAGAGAATTCAGCTGCCAAACTCTAACAAATCTCTACTGAGCATGTGCGAACAGAGACTTATAGCTCAGGCCGTATTTGGGTGTATGATCACGGAGATGGCCGACAGCAGAACCCTGACACCAGGATGATCCCCTGGCAAATCTCAAGTCCTTGCCCCAAAACATGGGAGTATCTCAATTAAATGATCGTGAAAAAAAACCCTGTAACATGTCTCTTTCCCCAACCTCGTTCTGGAAAAAAAACATTTTTGCAGAAACTTTAAAAAAAATAAATAAATTTCAGCCTGAGGCAGACATCCAGCATGGAAAATTTCAGCCAAAACAGTTATGATTTGGCAAATTTATAAAGAACTGAAAAGAGGGCCTTGTAATGGGAAGTGTTGGGCAACCTTAATGCTAGTCTGTGCTACCAGCTCCACTGAGAATACAGACAAGTATTTATTATCACATAAAATGCTCCATGGGATATAAAACACCACTCATCTCACTTCTAGTTGGGATGAAATCCTTCATGGTAGGCACATTTTAGTACAATTAAAAAGACAGGATACAGATGCTCTTAATCCCATGAAAATCTGGTTTGAGTCCCAGCTCCTTTAAGAAAAACACCCCTAGCCTTTCAATTCCCCCACCTCCTTTCCAAAGTTTCCAGGGTGGACAGACTGCTCTGATTTAGTGTTTGGTAGTAAAAATAAATACTAAAGATTTTATAGATGTGCCAGTGTCAGGTATTTTCTTTTCCAACTGGCTTTTCACTCAATTCTTTCATTCACAATAAACACGACGTGAGCCGGGCCTCCCCCTTCAGAGAAGTTCTTTGGTTCACAACAAGCCCAGGAGCTTAAACTCCCTGTTTCTTTGTGGGAAGGAAGAGGAGGATGGTCGGAGGGAAGGGAGCAGCTGAGGAGGGATTCAGGGGTTAAGTGGGGAATGGAAAAAATGATGTTCTTTCTTCATCCCACTCCAATCTGAGCTTAATTTGTACAGTCGCTGGTGTTTTGTTAACATTAAAGTTCCCAGGCCAGACTTCCAGAAGGAATTCCCTTTCAGTTCTCCTCAACGCTATTAAACAAACAAAAAGAAAGAAAGAAAAAGAAAAAGAAAGATGGACGGAGGAGGAAAAAGCCAAGATGCCAATAGCTCTGCTCGTTATGGAAGATGGGGCCTAAATGTTGCCAACTCTCCAGGACTGGCCTGGAGTCTTCAGGAATTAAAGATTAATCTTTAATTAAAGATGATGTCATGTGATGAAATCTCCACAAATATGTCCAACCAGAACTGGCAACCCTAGACCTAGTGCAGCTCTCACATGATACATTAACAAATAGGGCATGGCACCTCTCTGGAGAGATCATCGGCAGGTCTCGGGTTGGTGTCAGCAGCTGCTAGGGGCTTGTTTCCACCCAGAACGCTCTGTTAAACCTCTTTTGAATGAACGCCCCCCCATGAGGGGCAGGCTGCCTGCATGTGCTCTGGGGTCTCTGACAGGATTAGATATGCTCTGCTAGCATCCTGCGCCTCCTTCTCCCCTCCTCATTCTTCTCATGCAGCCATAATGGCGCCGGAGTCATTTCTGACCCACAGTGGGTTATGGGCGAGGGGAATCAGAGCCCTGCTCTACAGATGCACAGGGACAAAATTATGCTCCTGTTTACACCACTGTAAATCCATCCAGTCCAATTAACGCAGGTGTCACAGGGCAGGCTCTCTCCCACTCTGGGGTCCCTTAGAGTCTTGGACACTTCTTGCTTGTCAACACCTCTGGGTGTTTTGTTTTATTGATGTTACCACCACCACCACCAAATTCCCATCACAATTCCTGTGCAGCATTTCTACCTACCGTGTCCTTCGACCCTCAGCCCTTCCTCCAGGGAGTGGGAGCACTCTTCACAGCCAGAGACCTAGCCACCAACAGCCTCTGCTAGCACCCCCTCCCCTTGCATATCCTTCCTCTGCTTTTAACTAGTCTCCTAGCTCATCAATGCCCAGTCTGCTTAGGCAATTAAGTACTCTCCACCTCCATCAAGCCTTTCCTGGTGGACCTAATTATTGCTGACGTGGTTAGCATGCTGGGTCAGCTACTGGCTCTCAGCACTCTGTCCCACCGGAGTAAATAAAATGAGAATTTGGCAAATTGCTGAGTGCAACTCGCTGCTGAGAGGCTGATACAAAGGGCCGAGCTGTGATCTCTGTTACCTTGGTGGTAACTCCACTGAAGCTAATTGAATTTCTCTGGATTTGCACTAGCCAGCATCTCTGAGAACAGCGTTTGGTCCCTGGGGCACCCTGGAGAGGCTTCCCGCTACCAGACAGCTGGCTGGTTCACTCAGAAGCTATTCCAAAGTCAGCTGCAGGCGTCTTGACAGCCTCCTCAGCAGGATGATGCCGAGAGATGCTTACAAATGGGAATCTTGTTCTCTCTGCACCACTCCGATGTTGCTTTTGGTGTGGTGATAACCAGGGGCTGCATGCATCCAGCTCAACTGTTCTCCTAACTCTTCCTCTGTCACCAGTCCCTGGTTTTACTTCTCTTCCCCTCTCACTGTTCTTGGCCTCGGTGACAGCTTGTGACAGTGAGTTCCACCATCTAATTATACCCCATGGGGGGTCAGTATCATTTCTCCTGTCCTACAGATGGGGTGTGCTGAGCAATAGAGAGGGTAAGTGACTTACCTGAGGTTATGCAGTAACTATGTGGCAGCACTGGAATCAGACCTCTGGGAAAAAGTCCAAAGAGCCATGGTCTCTGCTTCTACTGGGATCATCTGAGATGGGAGTTTGTGGTCTGTTCAAAAGAATACTGAGACCCATGAAACTCCTCTCAGACCATCCAGTGGGAGAAACTTAGGCTCGCCACAGACGTTGGCCAGATCCACATGGGAGACCGAAAGGCTCCAACCTCCATTACCTAACTTCCGAAGACTGCATCCCTGTCAGCCCTCCCAGACAAAGGAGCCCCCCAGTGAGCATTCCACATTCAGCTTCTGAAGCTAGCTCTAAGCCTGGAGCAAGCTGGAGGAATGTCCATGCCGTTACTGCACATGCCACGCTCTCTCCTTCCTCTGCAGAAAGACATTGAAAATGGGAGAAGGTGGGTGTCCGCAGCAGCACAATGAAGGGATCCATGCGTGGTCTCTCCATTAATCTCAGCGCTGTGTTCACTCTGAAACTGAATAACAGCCACCTAAATGCCCACAGTGTTAACTGTTATTGACCAGTTTAAGGAAGGCGCAGGCAGTGGGCTCCTTCAGTCAAATGCCCTGCTTCTTTTGTCACAGCTGTGGCTCTCAGCCACATGGACTCAGCCAGAGAAGGACCCTGAAGACTTCCCTTTTAACTTACCCAGTCTGCTGCTCGGCTCTTCTTCAACAGCTGATTATTGCTGCACATAGGACACCCCAGCTGAGAGTCCCAAAATACGTGGCGAGCATCACAGGGGAATCACGAGGCTGGATCAGCCCTGAGGTCCATCTCTCCAGTATCCATCTCTGCCAGTGGCCAGCAGCAGATGCTGCAGAGAAATGTGTGACCAAGGTGTGTAGCAGGTGTAGGATCACCTGTCCCCCATGAAGGCCTCGTCTTGATCCCTAATAGATAGAGATCGGCTTAAACCCCGAAGCAGCAGGATTGCAGAAAAACTGGCATCAACTGTTATACTCTGGATGGTCTTGTTATCCATATAAATGTCCCGTCTCTCGTGGAGTCTTGCTACATGACATCCAGTAGCAGTGAGTTCCATCATCTAATTGTGCCTCACCAGACCCCAGGGGTGGGTCAGTTCATTCTTCCCATTTGACAGATGGGCGAGCTCAGCAACAAAGGCGGGAAGTGACTTGCCCAAGATCACACAGCAGACACATAATAGAGCTGGGGAGAGAACCCAGGCATCCTGACCCCCAGTTCCTACTTCTAACCATTAGACAACACTCCCCCCGCCTACAATTAGGCCTGGAACAAAGGAATTGTGACCCTCATACCCTCCACTCTAACCATTAGATCATACTCTTCAAGGTAGGCAGAACCTGCGGTGTGGTGATAGAGTTCCTAGCTGCAGTGGAGAGCTTAATAACATAGAAGTTTCTTCGTCAGGATGTTCTCTAGCCGCTGCTGAAAGCATGGCTCTCTGTGTTTATATCTTCACATGACATGGAGTTAAAAGTGAGTGAATCCCTCTCTCTAAATAAGGAGTAAAGGAAAGGAAAGAGGCCCCCAGGGTGGTGAGTGAGTGGGGAAAGTGGAAAGCCAGGGAGGATGCCTGCGAAAGCTGCAGCAGGAAGGAGGCAGAGTCCTGTCTCAGCGCAGCAATGGAGTCCATAGCGCAAATGATGCCGCTAGTCATTTGGTTTTGCTGGATGTTTTGATCCTTGCTGGATCCATAGATCTGAGTGATTCCAAGTGGCTTCTGGTTTAACAGAGAAAGCCCTGGTATTCAGGATATCAGGTAAATGCCCTGATATTTGCCAAGGGTGATGCTGCGGCTGCTGTCCTATGTACCTTACCTCTCACTGGTGAGAAAAAGAATGAATACTCCAAAGTGAATGGCTTTTGATGTCCATTTCTTAGGCAGAGAGCATATTACATATGAAAGGGCCAAATTTATAGGAGGTGCCAGGAAGAAGGGGAAACAGCTGAGATTTTTATTCCTGCAGTTCGTAGTCTTGCTGAACATTTCAAATATGGAATGTGAAAAGAAGAACTACTAAGAGACAGGATAGTTGTTGGTATAAGAGATATCAATTTATCTGCACAGCTTCAGTTAGATCCAGATCTCACATAGCAAAATTGAGACTGCAAGAAACCATAAGGAACAGCAGTGTGACTCACAAGCTAGCAGCTTGGCGGGGATGGGACGGGACTGCATCAAACAATATTGACACAGGAAAGAGAAAAGACCCAAATGTGAAAGGAGCAGTCAGACCAAATTTACAACCTAAGAACAGTGCACAAGTAGAGAGTGGGAGACCAAAGACCCTTAGTAGGAGGGTAGCTTGGAAAAGCGGTGGAAGATGTGGCAAGACACTAAGCCATAGCTGGCAACAATGGCCTGCTAAACGGATGGAATGTGGGAGAGGCCACAAAATGGGAAAAAATACAGGTTATCAAGAGTAGTGGGAACAATTTAAGAGGGAAATGCTATTATCAGATTTCGAATCCCTACTTCTGAGACTATATCCTCAATAGAACAGGCAACACCTTGGTGCACAAGCATGACTCTAAATGGTTGAAACCTTAAATTCAAAATTGATACTTGGCCAGCAGTCACTGAAATTCCAAAAAAAATTATAACCGATCCCGGGATGAAGAAGATCTGCAAAGACTAAATAAGATTCTATGTGGGGCGAGTAACACTACACTGGATAGTTGAGGCCAATTCCTTGAGAAACTGGAGAAAGGATGGAAAGTTCTTCAACAAATAATATATATAATACAAGGACTGACAACACCCCTACAGCCAAATTCAGGGAAGGCATTACTCACCTAACCCAAACACAAAGATATTTCTGCTGGAAAGAGATTCCTGGGCATCACAAATCATTGTGGGGAAACTCTTACCAAGTATAACTCATTTAACAAAACCCTTAAGGGATCTCCTGAAAGGTCACATTATGCAGATCTGGGGGAGCACAAAACAAAATGCATTTTATAAAATAAAAGAACTACTGACAACTCCACTTGTTTTGGCACAATATTTGGTCAAGTATCCAACCACAGTAGCAGTGGACGCATCTTCGTATGGTTCAGAAGAAGTGTGCACACAGCCAGAAGGAGATCAGAGACCTGGTGCATTAATACCAAGAAGTGTCACAGAAACCGAGCAGCGGTGGAAAAGGATCTCTAGCAGTCACTTGGGCCTGTGAACGGCTCAGTGCTTACCTGTTTGGCTTGAATTTTAATACAGAAACAGACCACAAATGCTTAGTTGCATTATTGAGTTCAAAACAACTGGATGACCTTCTACCTAGGATTCAAAGATTTTGACTATGGCTGATTCGATTTTCTCTCAACGCTGAACACAGATCAGGGAAAGCATTCAGAGAGGCAGACATTCTACCTAGAGCCCCAGATGTGCAGCCACCAATGGAAGAGGAAAAGGCTTTAGAGAAAGATGACAAAGTCTAAACTGACCTTTTTCTGGCACTGATTTCAGCATCTGCCAGCCAACTTCAGAAAATTAGAAGTGAACAACTAAAGGACGAGACCTGCCAGAAACTGACTCAGCTCTGCCGAAGAGGGTGGGGTTGAAGAAGTCAACTGCCAACAGACCTGCTACCATATTGGCAGAATCAAAACGACCTTCACATGACCAATGGCCTGCTTCTGCATTCTTATCCCCACAGTATTTCAGAAAGAGATGCTCTCCAAATCCATGAGGGACAGCAAGGTATAAACAAATGCAGGGCAAGACCCCAAGAATCTATATGGTGGCCCAGTCTGAGTAGGCAAATTAAGACCTTAGTAGAGGGCTGCAAGGGCAAGATATGTAACAAGAGGGGGAAACAATCACCAGGACCGCTACTCTCCACAGAACTACCTGACAGACCTTGTGTAAGCGGGGGAATAGTCCCACTATTGTGGGGAACTTTCCTGGCTTCTGCACTGCCCCGGTGAAGTGGGCTAGTGAAAGGATCTGAGTCCTCGCTCCCACTTCCTTTACCCAGTGGCCTCCCTGCCCTTGAGGACTCCCCTTCCATTCTCCTGTCTGACAGAGTCCTCGTAACCCCAACAAGGCTGGGCCCAGGATTCCTGGGGGACTCGACCCCCAACCCTGCTGTGGTCACTAGGACAGGGGCTAGGGTGTCCCCACTCCAGGGTATTCTCTCTGCACTGGGCACCTCTCTGACCCACTGACCATGACATACAATTTAAAGCAAATACAAGTTATTTAATCAACAATTAATTTTAAAAAGAATAAGGAAAAATGGGAAAGGTTAAAGGAAACACATCACCCCGCTCTGTGGCAGGGAACATCACAAACAGTGTCTCTGGAATGTCAGGGCAGTTCACAGTCTGTTCCTTGTAAGTCCCAGGCCTTCTTCTCAGGCCTGGCTGTGCTGCAGGGATGCTGTGGGTTGGACACTTGCTCTGGTGGTGGCCACACGCTCTCAGGCTCTAAGTGGTAGGACCCTTCTTCCCAGCATCGCCCCCGCCCTGTCGGGGTTACGATCCAAGCCTGGCCTGCAGAGCTTCTTGGCTGAGGCGTCTCCCTGTGCTGGGCCTGCTGCCCAGGGTCTCCCTCGCTCTTCCCAGCTGCTCACCGCACCCAGCTCAGACTGCTCCAGCCCCAGCTCCACCACTCGGTCTCTGCACTGCTGCTGCTGCTCTGCCTCCAGCTCCCTGGGCTGCTTCTTTGGCCCCTCTGGCTCTGGTTGCTGCAGCTCTGCTCCCAGGACAGGTCTGCTCCGCAGGCTGCTTCTGTGACTCTGCTCCCAGCACGGACCTGTTTCCTGGGCTGCTTTTCTGGCCCCTCTGGCTCTGGTTGCTGCAGCTCTGCTCCCAGGACAGGTCTGCTCCGCAGGCTGCTTCTGTGACTCTGCTCCCAGCACGGACCTGTTTCCTGGGCTGCTTTTCTGGCCCCTCTGGCTCTGGTTGCTGCAGCTCTGCTCCCAGGACAGGTCTGCTCCGCAGGCTGCTTCTGTGACTCTGCTCCCAGCACGGACCTGTTTCCTGGGCTGCTTTTCTGGCCCCTCTGGCTCTGGTTGCTGCAGCTCTGCTCCCAGGACAGGTCTGCTCCGCAGGCTGCTTCTGTGACTCTGCTCCCAGCACGGACCTGTTTCCTGGGCTGCTTTTCTGGCCCCTCTGGCTCTGGTTGCTGCAACTTTCTTCCGAGGGCAAGTCTGCTCTCTCTGGGCTGTGCCTCTGGCTTTGGGGCTCCAGCTCTGCTCCCAGGACAGGGTCTGCTCTCTATGGATCTGGCCCAGCTCTGCTCCCCAGCTTAGCTTGGGCCCCTGCTTTCTCCTTAGCTCGGCCCCACTCGGTCTGACCCAGGCAAGTCCAGCTCACACGGAGGATGGGACCTTCCTGGCCTCCTGACTCCCTGATTAGCCTACCCGCCCTGTCATTCAGGCTGACCTGGAACATTGGCCTCTCCCCATTGTTCCTGGGGGCTGTCAGTCTCAGGGTCCTGATTCCCCATCGACCCTTCCCCCTTTTTAGTACTGGGAGCTAGAAATTAAAACACCCCCACTGAATGTTAGGAAGAGGGCAACAGTCCCCTTACACTTGGCAGCGACTAGCCAGAGATTTGTTTTTCTGTAAAGGACAAACATATGTAATTGTAGTTGATTACTTCTCCAGATATATTGACTAGGCTATACTTACACAGACCTCACTGGCACAGGTCATCCAGAAACTAAAGTCAATGTTTGCAAGACATGGAGTTTCTGAAGTCCTTATATCTGATAACAGGCCTCAGTTTATCTCTGAAACGTTCCTAGAATTTGCAGAGAACTTGGATTTTGAACATCACACTAGTACAGCATATTACTCCCAGAGCAATGGCTAGGTGGAGAGAGCAGAGCAGACTTTAAAAGAATGTTTGCAAAAATCAGTAGACCTGTATAAAGCACTCCTGGTATATCAGCCAACACCGTTTGCGTCTGAACTATCTCTAGCAGAACTTCTAATGGGAAGATGAGTAAGGGCATCTTCACCTGTGGCACCAATACAACTTAGCCCTAAGTGTTCCGATCTGAAGGAATTTTGAAACTGGGGGCGGAAATAAAAAATGTGTCAATCACAAAACTTCAGTGTTCCACACAGAACAAAAGCGCTACTTGAACTGAGAGCAGGACACAAAGTTTGGCTGATAAGCTCTCAGACATTTGGAGCTGTTTAGAACTTGGCAGACGCTCCCAGTTCCTACCTAGTGGAGACTCCAAAAGAACTTCGGATTCTTCAATATTTCCCAACACAACAAAGAAGGGATCTGGGACCGACACTGTCCGGAAGTGAGCCCTGTCCACAGGGAACTTTATGCACTATCTCAATACAAGTGAGTAAATGCTCTGGAAGACTGATCAGACCCCCGCAAAGACTTGATCTTTAGAATACTGCTCCGGATCAAGTAAATGCCATTGATAAGGAGACATGGTAGTGTAAATAGTTTAAAGGAATCTGATGTTTACTTTGGACTCTTGTGTGCATATACTTTGGTTTATAATTTAAGTTTCAATTATTTATTATAAAGCACAGAAGGTGTGAAGTGGTTACAGAGTTCCTGGTCTTGTACAGTTACCGGAGATGATCAGGATGCATTGCAGCGGGGAGCTTAAACATAGGAACTTCCTGATTAGGGAGTTCTCTCCTTGCTGCTTGCATGGCTCTTTGTGCCTCACATTACAGAACCATAATAGATCACAGGATGTGGGAAGCCTAAGAGAGGAGCACCCAAATCAGAGCCTCATTTAGACTGGGGAGGATCAAGCATAAAGGAATGTCGGCGCAGAAATGCTCGTTATCTGCCCTGTATCCTTTCATTTCCTCCATGTGCATCGGGGAGCCTGACGCTTATTACTGGTCAGTGCAGAGGGGGCTATCACCAGCTCTCAGTCTTATTTGCGTTCACGTGTAGACTCCTATCCACACTGGTGCGGGCACACGCACAGGGACTGGCAGAATCAAGATAGCACACTGCTTTAAACATCCCTGTGTTTGTTTCTTTTTAAAACCACCGAGCTCTCTGCTCTCCAGTTGTGCCACAGGCTTTCAACATCAGCCTGCATCTGTGAGCAGGGACCATTAGCAAAGCAAAAGCGACATGATTCAGAAGTGAACCGGGTCGACTGTGGTTTCTGGCTGCCTTCTCACAGAAAAGTTCTTGAAAGTCTGACTCCTTCTCTGATGGGAATCAGGCTACTCACTCCTGTTTCCTTGGGAAAACCTCTTGCATCTGTCTTTGGTTGCACAGCAGCACAAACCCCCTTTTATTTCAATCTGTACCAACAATTAGAATCATAGAATCATAGAATCATAGAATATCAGGGTTGGAAGGGACCCCAGAAGGTCATCTAGTCCAACCCCCTGCTCAAAGCAGGACCAAGTCCCAGTTAAATCATCCTAGCCAGGGCTTTGTCAAGCCTGACCTTAAAAACCTCTAAGGAAGGAGATTCTACCACCTCCCTAGGTAACGCATTCCAGTGTTTCACCACCCTCTTAGTGAAAAAGTTTTTCCTAATATCCAATCTAAACCTCCCCCATTGCAACTTGAGACCATTACTCCTCGTTCTGTCATCTGCTACCATTGAGAACAGTCTAGAGCCATCCTCTTTGAAACCCCCTTTCAGGTAGTTGAAAGCAGCTATCAAATCCCCCCTCATTCTTCTCTTCTGCAGACTAAACAATCCCAGCTCCCTCAGCCTCTCCTCATAAGTCATGTGCTCTAGACCCCTAATCATTTTTGTTGCCCTTCGCTGTACTCTTTCCAATTTATCCACATCCTTCTTGTAGTGTGGGGCCCAAAACTGGACACAGTACTCCAGATGAGGCCTCACCAGTGTCGAATAGAGGGGAACGATCACGTCCCTCGATCTGCTCGCTATGCCCCTACTTATACATCCCAAAATGCCATTGGCCTTCTTGGCAACAAGGGCACACTGCTGACTCATATCCAGCTTCTCGTCCACTGTCACCCCTAGGTCCTTTTCCGCAGAACTGCTGCCGAGCCATTCGGTCCCTAGTCTGTAGCGGTGCATTGGATTCTTCCATCCTAAGTGCAGGACCCTGCACTTATCCTTATTGAACCTCATTAGATTTCTTTTGGCCCAATCTTCCAATTTGTCTAGGTCCTTCTGTATCCTATCCCTCCCCTCCAGCGTATCTACCACTCCTCCCAGTTTAGTATCATCCGCAAATTTGCTGAGAGTGCAATCCACACCATCCTCCAGATCATTTATGAAGATATTGAACAAAACGGGCCCCAGGACCGACCCCTGGGGCACTCCACTTGACACCGGCTGCCAACTAGACATGGAGCCATTGATCACTAATTACCCATAGAGCTCTGAAGTCTGCCTTATGGATCCCTGGTCTAAGCTACTGTGCTAACTTGGAATTAAATTGTGTGCCCATACGAGCATCTGTGCTTACCTGAAAAACTGTCCTTGTCCATGGCGATCAGATCCCGAGCTTGGTATATGTAGCAACGCAGGTGGTATCTGCTTCCATCTTTATTGAGAAACGGGGAGAAAAAAGCATTCAGTTCTGCATCGCTGAAGTGCTGGAAAATCTATGATAATTATACAAGGTGCTTGAATGTTTCCTTGGATCCAGGGTTTCATGTCTTGGGCCTAAGGAAGCCAATCAAGAGTAGTGCCATCCACAGCAATGGAGTTACTCCAGATTTACACCAGAGCAGAATCTCACCTGCCTATTGTATATTATCTGGTACGTGGTCTAGTCTAGCCTTTGAGTTGTGAAAACCATTTTTTGGGCCCCACTACAATTGCATGGGAAATGCACCAGCTTCCTGCACTGTCCCGGTGGACTATACACTCACTGGGGCAAAACTTGCCTTAGGAGCTGGGCCGGGTACCTGCAGGGAGCAGAAGGAGGTGCTCCATAGTGGGATCCTCTACCCTAAGGCCTCAGAATTAGCTACACATTGCACACATCCTGCAAATTGGTGCATCCACCTAGCTGTGGATGTAATGACGTAGGTCACACCCCCATCCCCAGTCCCTTTGCTGTTCCCAGCTTTTTCACCGAACAAAAACATCCTTCCAGGCACAGGACCCCTGCGTGGCAGAGGCTCTGTCGTGAACATGCCAGGGTTTCATGTCTTGGGCCTAAGGAAGCCAATCAAGAGTAGTGCCATCCACAGCAATGGAGTTACTCCAGATTTACACCAGAGCAGAATCTCACCTGCCTATTGTATATTATCTGGTACGTGGTCTAGTCTAGCCTTTGAGTTGTGAAAACCATTTTTTGGGCCCCACTACAATTGCATGGGAAATGCACCAGCTTCCTGCACTGTCCCGGTGGACTATACACTCACTGGGGCAAAACTTGCCTTAGGAGCTGGGCCGGGTACCTGCAGGGAGCAGAAGGAGGTGCTCCATAGTGGGATCCTCTACCCTAAGGCCTCAGAATTAGCTACACATTGCACACATCCTGCAAATTGGTGCATCCACCTAGCTGTGGATGTAATGACGTAGGTCACACCCCCATCCCCAGTCCCTTTGCTGTTCCCAGCTTTTTCACCGAACAAAAACATCCTTCCAGGCACAGGACCCCTGCGTGGCAGAGGCTCTGTCGTGAACATGCCAGTAGGGGCATCATAGCAGCACTTCACTGAACAACTCGGCAGATGTTCATAGATTCATAGACTCAAAGGCCTCTTGGTAAGCTGTTCCAACTTATTACCCTCAATGTTATAAATTTACATCTTATTTCCAGTCTGAATTTGTCTAGCTTCAACTTCCAGCCATTGGACATGTTAGACCTTTGTCTGCTAGACTTGAAGAGCCCATTGTTAAACATTTGCTCCCCATGCAGAAACTTATAGGGTGTGATCAAGTCACCCGTAACCTTCTCTTTATTAAGCTAAATAGTTTGAGCTCTTTGAGTCTATCACCATAAGGCATGTTTCTAATCCTTTAATCATTCTCGTGACTCTTCTCTGAACTCTTTCCAGTTCATCAACACCCTTTAGTTGTGGGCACCAGAGCTGGACACAGGATTCCAGCAGCAGTTGCCAAATATAGAGGTAATATAATCACTCTACTTCTACACAAGATTCCCCTGTTTACACACCCAAGGATCGCGTTGGCCCTTTGGCCACAGCGTTGCACTAGGAGCTCACGTTCAGCTGACAGGAAACTTTTTTGAAATCTCAAAATTTTTCCCAGTTTCCCACCTAGATCCACTTTCAGCATCTTCACAGCAAGCTTTAGGATCACAGAAGCATAGAAATGTTGGGCTGGAAGGGATCTCGAGGAGTCATCTAGCCCAGCCTCCTGTGCTAAGGCAGGACCAAGTAAACCTAAACCATCCCTGACAGCTGTTTGTCTAATCTGTTCTTTAAAACCTTCGACGATGGGGATTCAACACTCTCCCCTGGAAGTCTTGCTGTCATGATGAATATCTAGCCTCATCTATACTATAAATGCTAACAGTTACACCAGCAGAGCCCCCTAATGCACACACAGTGTATGCTGACAACCAAGCTCTCCGATATAACCGCATTTGCTCCAACCCCTCAGACAGAGACAAACACCTACAAGATCTCTATCATGCGTTCCTACAACTACAATACCCACCTGCTGAAGTGAAGAAACAGATTGACAGAGCCAGAAGAGTACCCAGAAGTCACCTACTACAGGACAGGCCCAACAAAGAAAATAACAGAACGCCACTAGCCATCACCTTCAGCCCCCAACTAAAACCTCTCCAACGCATCATCAAGGATCTACAACCTAACCTGAAGGACGACCCATCACTCTCACAGATCTTGGGAGACAGGCCAGTCCTTGCTTACAGACAGCCCCCCAACCTGAAGCAAATACTCACCAGCAACCACACACCACACAACAGAACCACTAACCCAGGAACCTATCCTTGCAACAAAGCCCGTTGCCAACTCTGTCCACACATCTATTCAGGGGACACGATCATAGGGCCTAATCACATCAGCCACACTATCAGAGGCTCGTTCACCTGCGCATCTACCAATGTGATATAGGCCATCATGTGCCAGCAATGCCCCTCTGCCATGTACAGTGGTCAAACTGGACAGTCTCTACGTAAAAGGATAAATGGACACAAATCAGATGTCAAGAATTATAACATTCAAAAATAGTCGGAGAACACTTCAATCTCTCCGATCACTCGATTACAGACCTGAAGGATAGTGGCTATCCTTCAACAAAAAAACTTCAAAAACAGACTCCAGCGAGAGACTGCTGAATTGGAATTAATTTGCAAACTGGACACAATTAACTTAGGCTTGAATAGAGACTGGGAGTGGATGGGTCATTACACAAAGTAAAACTATTTCCCCATGTTATTTCTCCCTCCCCCACCCACCCCCCACTGTTCCTCAGACGTTCTTCTTAACTGCTGGAAATGGCCCACCTTGATTATCACCATGGAAGGTTTTCCTCCTCCCCACCTCTCCTGCTGGTATTAGCTCATCTTAAGTGATCACTCTCCTTACAGGGTGTATGATAAAACCCATTGTTTCATGTTCTCTGTGTGTGTATATAAATCTCCACACTGTATTTTCCACCAAATGCATCCGATGAAGTGAGCTGTAGCTCACGAAAGCTTATGCTCTAATAAATTTGTTAGTCTCTAAGGTGCCACAAGTACTCCTTTTCTTTTTGCGAATACAGACTAACACGGCTGCTACTCTGAAACCTGACGGAAAGAGTTTTTCTGCCAGCAGAATACCCCCACCACACTGAGGGACATTATCTGTGCTGACAGAAGCACTCTTCTGTTGACATAATTGGGGTTGAGATTTTCTGGAATCTATGTCACCAGAGTGTGAGTGGGTTTTTTAACATCCCTGACTGATATAGCTGTGCCAGTGTAGTGTAGACCTGGCCCTAGGCGCCTTTTTAAAATGTAGATTCTGGTCTTATTAGCCCTTATATAAACAAATCTACATTCAATCCCAACCTCTTCCTTTTGGTCTACTTCCTCTGGTGCCTCGACTTATCCTGACAGCGGGTGAGTCCCCAGGGAGCATATATTACAAGGCTTTCGTCAGTGGCAAAAAACACCACAAAAACAAAAATTGCCATCCGCACCTCAATATTGTACACCATGGAAAGAGGATCTCGTTTAGATAAACACATGTGATACACCAGCATGTTGGACACACCTACGTCGAGGCCCAATCAAAATTGCTGCGTTGCTCTGTTCAGGATGGAAATGAGCTGAACCTTCAGGTACTGGGGAATGGATGTTAGGTAAACTGGGGTATTTACACCTAGGGTGAAATTCACCCCGTGCAGAGAGACAAGCACAAACCCCAGGCACCCTCTGGGCTTCACTGGATCTCAGGTGGTGCCTGGGCCTTGGGAATTTCACCCCTACATCCTAGATGACTTACAGTCAAATATGCAGGAGATGGTGGGTCTGTTCACACCGAAGCTCAAGGTCGAAACCGATTTTCCATCATCGCTCTTGTCGTCTGTCACGCCGCCCTGAAGGAGAAATAGACGTAACATGAGTCCTGCAGAGCCCAGCTTTTGAATAACCCTCTTTTGGAAGCAGGGCCATTCCTAGGGGGGTGCAGGGCCTGGGACATAGGCACCGAGTTTCTAATCTGCCGGGGGGGGCTCCCCACTGGCTCCGCCCAGGCCCCACTCCCACTCCACCCCTTCCCCCAAGGCCCCACCCCTGCCCCGCTTCTTCCCACCCGGACTCTGCCCCGCCCCTTCCCGCTCTCGTCCCACCCTACCTCTTACCCCCCCCATTCCACCCCCTCCCCCGAGCATGCTTGGCCCTCGCTCCTCTCCGCTCCCCAGCACCTCCTGACACCACGAAACATCTGATCCGTGGCAGGCGGTAGATGCTGAGAGGGAAGCGGAGGTGCTGATCGGTGGGGCCCGCTGGCGGGCAGGAGGCGCTGGGAGAGGGGGAGGTTCTGGTAGGGGGGCTCCTCCTCATCCCCCCCACCCACCTGCTGTTAGCCGCTCACCTCCCCATTCGCCTCCTCACCTGCCCGCCTCTCTCCTCACAACTTTATAGAAGTGTGAGGCCCCCCAGAGCGCGGGGCAGTCTCCCCAATTCGCCCAAGGGACAGCTCCGGTTAGACGTGACGGTCCATGACATAAAACAAGGAAAGCCGCTGCCCGGAAGAGCTTACAGTCTAAATGGGCCATGTGCTGAGAAATGAGCAGGCTAGCCTAGATCCTATCTATCTCAGGTACCACCCCTCCTTAAAGGCAGTATCTTAGTGCTTCATTATTTTTAAGGTATTTAACCTCTCCACGAGTTAAGGCAGTGGTCTTAATCTCATTTTACTGACACACAGAGAAGCTAAGCAACTTGCACCAAGAAAGACTGAGGCGAAACAAGGACTTAAACCCAGGTCTCCCAACTGCTAGGCTACTGCTCTATGCACCAGACCATCTAATAGAGCAACTGACATAGGACTTGATTAATGAAGAACTAAAGGAAGGTAATATAATTCATGCCAATCAACACGGCTGTATGGAAAACAGATCCTGTCAAACTAACTTGCTATGTTTTTCTGATGAAATTACAAAGTTTGGTTGATAATGGTAACAGCGTTGACACAATAGACTTAGACTCAAAATGAATTGTAAATGGGGAATCATCATCAAGGAGGTGTGTTTCTAATGGGGTCCCCCAGGGATTGGTTCTTGTCCCTACACCATTTAACATGCTTAGCAATGACCTGGAAGAGAACATGAAATCATCACCGATAGAGTTTGCAGAGGACACAAAAATTGGGGAAGTGGTAAATAGTGGGAAGGACATGTTAGTGATACAGAGCGATCTGATCACTTGGTAAGCAGGGTGCAAGGAAACAATATCTGTTTTAATATAGCTAAATGTAAATATAGACATCTAAGAAGTAGGGTTGCCAACTTTCTAGTTGCACAAAACCAAACACCCTTACCCTGCCCCTGCCCCGCCCCCATTCACTCCATCCCGCCTCCCCTCCATTGCTTGCTGTCCCCCACCCTCACTCACTTTTACTGGGCCGGGGCAGGGGGTTGGTGTACAGGAAGGGGTAAGGGCTCTGGCTGGGGGTGCAGGCTCTGGGGTGGAGCCAGAAATGAGGAGTTCAGAGTGCATGAGGGGGGTCCAGGCTGGGGCAGTGGGTTGGGATGCGGGAGAAGGTGCGAGCTCCAGGAGAGAGTTTGGATGTGAGAGGTGTCTCAGGGCTGGGGCAGGGGATTGGGGTGTGGGAGGAGGTGCAGGCTCTGGGAGGGGACTCAGGGCTGGGGCAGGGGGTTGGGGTGCAGGTTCTGGGAGGGATTTAGGGTATGCGAGGGGGTTACAACCTGGGGCTGGGGGTTGGGGTGCAGGAGTGGGTTTGGGGGGCAGGCTCCAGACGGATGGTGCTTACCAAAGTCTGGCTGCTTATTTGACTCTACCCAGAACCTTCTTTACTCTAGAAATCAGGCTGAAATCTCTCTCACCCAAATAAGTTTTCTCATCAGGTTTCTGGAGCTTTGTGGCTTAGATTGGGGTTGGTGAACCAAGAGAATAGCATTTCTCCAAGGATTTCTGCTTCCCGCCTCATCGGAGACAATGAAACATGAAGTTGTATGAAAATGAGAAAATATAATGAACAGAATTGAGTCAAACCTCCAAACGACCTTGTTGTTGGTTCAAATCTCACCCAAACCAGCTGACCCAAAGTTAACATTTGTAACCAGCTGGTGACATACCTACGGCTTCATTGCTATAATTTAGGGTAGCACTCTTAGGGGCCTCACCTCTGGTCAGGACCTCACTCTGCTAGACACTACATAGCGGCATAGTAAGAAAGTGTCATTGCCCCAATAGCTTATAACCTAAATAGACCAGAGGTAGGAAAGCAAATGACTTGCTCAAGGTCCCAGAGCAAGCCAGAGTCAGAGTCAGGAACAGATCCCACGCCTATTGAGATGCAATCCAACACCTTAGCCCCTGGACCATGCTGCCTCTCTGACTTCCTGCATGTCACTATCCTGCACACTGAGATCACGTCGAAGTTGACAGCTGAAGCAGGGATAGAACCCAGATTCTCTTATTTCTGGAGCACGGCCCCAACCCTTGAGCAAATCAAAAATTGCAGACGGCAGTATAAGGCCCCTGACACACAGATGAGCAGTTCTGACCCCATCCACCAGAGCCCATTGCATCACAATGTTATTGTACAACCCAGAAAAAAAGCAATGCGCATAAGTGGCCCTTCAGTCGCATTGTTCTGTTTGAAAGATCTCACAGCACGGGTAGTTAAAGTGTTGCACTAAGTCCCCTTGTGAGTAAAATTAATGGAGTATGAATTTCGTTAATGGTGATACAGATGGTGTCAAATGCAGTGAAATACTCCACTTGCTGCTTGAAAGGATCCTTGCCTAACCTGGGCCAATGCTTTTTCCTCTTCTTGTTTTTGCGTGCGCGCACCGGCCCTTTATCACCTCCTAATTGCCATATGTGACTTGAAATATTTAGTTGCAGGAAAAGGTGCATAAAGATAACTTCCTGGCTAGCGTCAATCGGATCCTTAAATATTTCCAATTATCAAATGTTTGGGAAAGACGGGAGGGAGATATTTGAAAATAGGGCTGAGATGGATTTTCCAGAGCCATGGGCCGCCTGGGCCCAAAAATGCGTCAAAGAACTTAGGTGGTCTGCAGAGCCCTTTCTTCTTTCCCAAAAGCTCCAGGGCAGGAATAGTCATTACCAGGGCATTGTCTGCAGATGAAGCACTGGGGTTTGCGGTGCAATGTATTTACAATAATTAAGTCATGCAGAGTTTTTAAGAGCTTACCTCCTTTTCTTTCCCTTTTACCCCCCACCCCCATCTCTCTCAACCCCCGCTCCCCAGCCCCCCAGCTAGGTTTCCTTAGCGTGGAGAAAAACGCAGAGCCCCAGCCTGGGTCTAAGGAATTTGCTGGGAGCTGAATAGTTCCACAGTTATTTTTATGACCTTTTCACCAAACATGCAGGATGGCCTGGCATGTGTCCTGCTGTTCGAAAGCTACATGCTGCAAAAGTTCCCAATCCACACAACGCTGTTGCGCAGCCACGGCTGGGGAACAGAATCTGCCCCTGGCCCTGCTCTGTTCCAGGGATGTAGCAGGCAAGGTCTGCACCAGGGCAGGGAGGGACTGGGGAGCCCACGCAGGAAGAGCAAGCTCTGTGTAAATGGCAAAAGAGGTCCCCTGTACCCCAACACAGGGAGGAGGGTTTGGTGTGGCTCAGAGAAGGGTCACATCCATGGGCCTGATCCAAGACACCCTTGAGAATGAATGCGCTTGCTTAGAAAGAGCTGTGTGGTAACTTAACTGTGGGTAACTAGGTTATTATTACCCTCTGAGGAACAACAGCAAACGCGAATAGCTGAGGCAGTCTGTGTTGCTGGGAAATTCGTAGTGTAGGCAGGGAACTATGCAGCCTGGAAAAACCCTGGTTAGGAGGGAGAAAGACACATGTCTCCACCCAGGAAAGGTGATGGCTGAGGAACCAGAAGCCTGAAAATGGATCCACTTGCTGAATGACAGAGGGAAAATACAGGTTCTGCTGCTCTGAACCGTGACACACCAAACTTGTAATATAATCAAAAAAAGGTATCAAGGTCGTTTGACAGGATCTATTTTATATAAACCCATGTTGATTGGCATTAATTATATTACCGTACTTTTCTTTCCTGGGTATCTGGCTGGTGAATCTTGCCCATATGCTCAGGGTTTAGCTGATTGCCATATTTGGGGTCGGGAAGGAATTTTCCTCCAGGGCAGATTGGAGAGGCCCTGGAGGTTTTTCGCCTTCCTCTGTAGTATGGGGCATGGTTGACTTGAGGGAGGCTTCTCTGCTCCTTGAAGTCTTTGAACCATGATTTAAGGACTTCAATAGCTCAGACATGGGTGAGGTTTTTCATAGGAGTGGGTGGGTGAGATTCTGTGGCCTGCGCTGTGCAGGAGGTCGGACTAGATGATCAGAATGGTCCCTTCTGACCTTAGTATCTATGAATCTATGAATTCGTTATTAATCATGCCCGTATCAGCCACTCCATTGTCTGGTCTGAGATTGAGGTCAGACTGACAGGCCTATAATTACCCGGGTCACTCTGTTTACCCTCTTTAAATATTGGCACAACATTAACTTCCAGTCTTCTGGAACTTCCCTCATGCTCCAAAACTTATTGAAAATCAGCATTAACAGTCCAGTTAGCTCAGCCAGCTCTTTTAAAACTCTTGGGTACAAATTAACCAGATCTGCTGATGTTAAAATGTCTAACATTAGTAGCTGCTGTTTAACACCTTCCAAGAGATACTAGTGGAATGGAAAGTATGTTATCATATGATATGACAACATCATCACTGAAACACTGGAGAATATACTGTAGTTCTGTATGGAACAATGTTATACAGGCCCGAGGCGAGGGACAGCATTGGGTAGGACCCACCAGGCCTTTTCCATCACTAAATTCAAGGGCCTGACCCTCCAGCTTTATTGCAGGTCACGCTCCTGTCAAGCCTGAAGCCCCATTGCTTCAGACCTGTATAACTCGATTGGAGAGTGGTTCAGGAGAATGCCCTGTAGGGAACAATCCTGCACTGGCTAGGGAGAGAAGGACTGGAATGAGCCAGTTGGCCTTTTCCATCTCTGAATTCCCAGATCCTTGCTGGAGCCTGCAATGGGAGCCGGTTCAGGGCGGTTAGTGGGAAATGATACTGTATCAGCAGCTGTCAGTTGCCCAGTAAAGTGCTGCTGAAAGTGTATCACCCTCTCTGAATTTGCTTTAAGGGTTAGGAGTGGACGATGCATAGAAAAACGGGTAAAGAGGCAAACAGGTCCCTAGTCCCCTGACTGTCCATCATCCCTGCAGACAACAACAAGCCCAAGCCAACGGCATATATCATTACTCGTATAACACACTGGTGAGTCGGCCAAGATGGCCAGTTGAGGGCCTTGGCCACTCTGGGCAAGTGTTCTCTTAGCAGAAGAAGCTTATGGGGCAGCTGCCCTCTTTGCCACCCCACCAGAGATTGAAGCAGGCACCTCCCTGTGTCACAGCTGGAGGCGCTGGATTAATGTGTGATACATGGGCCAGGAGGTCTCGTAAGGGATTGTCCCAGTGAGCAGAGTGGCTCAAAGGAGGGGAAGTTTTGCCTCTTAAGGAAACAGCTGGCTCTGCCTGCGCTGGGCGAATGTATTTTTCTAAGGCCTTGGCGGAACGTCCTGTTCCTGAGGTGGTTGAGGGGACCTCGTCCCAAGACACGGGTGGCCGTAGGCAAGGGAGGGCTCCTGAGAACTGCTGGGAAAACAGCCAGGCCCCCCCAGCAAAGAGCCCCTTGTGGAGTGGAAAGCAGAGGGGCGAGTCCATCGGCGGGAAGATGGATCACTGCTTTGCGTGAGTGGGAGGCAGCCGTGTGACAGGCCCCACGGGAGCCCTCCATCTGTCAGCCAACTGGCGGCTGGCGAGTGCCAGGGCTGCCAGAAGCCAGCACCACGTGACGAGATAGTCCCTACAGTGGGCGCATGCGGCCCAGCTCTGGCCAACAGCACCCTGTGTGCGGCCGGGGCCGCTGGCCCCGCACGAGTCTGAAGGACACAGAGGCAGAGCGGCCTGCGCCTCTCGTTAATGGCCATCGGAAGTGGTTTGGATGGGTGTGTAGGTGTGAAACCGGAGGCTGTGCATAGAAACGTGTGTGTGTGTGTTACACAGAGAGAGAGAGGATCCAAGGAAAGCACATTAGTGAGGATACAGTCTGGCTCTCCCTGCCTTCTAGCGTAATGAGGCATGTTTCCCTCCTCAGCATGAGGTGGAGGGAGATGGAGTTGCCATGGCTGCTCCTGGGCTCAGCAACGGCTGCCTGGCCTTTCACAGGCCTCAGGCTCTCGAGCCATGGCCCGGCGGCCAGCAATGGCCAGGGCACCGCTGCCAGGTCGCCCGTGGAGCTGCTTCCATCCCAAAGGCAGAGCAGCTGCCGTCTACAAGCAGAGGCAGTCGCCCAGTGTGGCTCTGGATTAGGCTACCTGGGGCAAAGGCCCCGGGCCTCGGGCCATTCCGTGCCCTGCGTGGCAGCTTCTTGCCTTTCACCGAGGGGTCGTTCTGCAGGGTAAATTAACCTGGCACCAAGGCTGAAGCAGGAGGCAAAACACAAGCTGAACGGTGACCTGGAGAGAGCAGAGCGGTGTGGGCTCTGTCTTCCTGCGCATGCCTACTGTGTCCATCATCCGTCTGTCTAGCGTACTAAGGTGGTTTCATCAACAAGCGAGCCGCCCCCCAGACAAGCGGCCAGTACAGGCCCAGGGGGCTGTGTGGGGAGAAGCACAGTAGCATCAAAATCCTGAGACTGGTCTCTTTTGGGTTCTATCACTCACTGCCAATTTCTGTTATGCAGATGCCACTTTCCTCCTGCTGATGCTCCCTCTTCCACCCTGAGATCTGCCTGGAACTCATGGGATTGGCAGGACAAGGGGACCACACACCCCCCCAAACCTGCCCCACCCAATGAAAGAATAAAATAGAAACTCCCGAGGATGAAACCAGCTGGGCCCCCCTTCCCGCCTTTGCTCACTGCCCCCTGACTTCAGTGGCACGCTTGTCTGATTGGAATGTCAGGATTAGGATCACTGCCCACAGCTGAGAGCCATGTACAGGGCCAGTCCCGTTCCCAGTGAGCTCAAATGCACAGGTTCCATTAACTCCCAGGCCCTATATGAACTGAGAGCTCAGCATAATTTCCAGTTGGCCAAATAACCTATGGACACAGATCTCTAGAAGCAGACTGGAGAATTAGGAAGGAGCTAACCAGCCCGACTGATTGACCCTCTACCATCACACACAGGGGTTGTTCCCTTGACACATCCTGCCTGGCTCCATGCTAAGAACCTGGTCTACTAACAGCGCCATTGACTGTTCACATCATTAGTGTCTGGATCGAAGGGGAATTCTTTTTTTCTTTTCTCCCAGAGATGGAACTGCCATGAAACGGCAGGAAACGGCATGGCTGGTTTGTCAAAGCAGCCTTGAAACATGCGTTCGCTGGCAAACATGTAGGGAAGGCAGCTTGTGCAGAGTTGTTCCCTGAGCTCTTTTGCACACAGTACAATTAACAGCCTTTCTGAAAGCAGGCTTCTCAGCCCTGGAGACCTCTTGCTGGTGCGTTTTCCTCACTGCCCTGGCCAGTGTGGCTCTACCGTATGCCCTGCCATGAGAAGGCAGCTCGTGTGTCTCAGAGGCCCATTCAAAGCATGCGCTCTCGGCTAAGTCAGCCAGTTATTCCCAGCTGCAGCGGAGGGGCTTTGGAGGCAGAAGCTGCTAGGAAATGGAGTGAGGTCACCCAGTAGCTACTTGTGGCTTTGGGTCACCACAAAGCGGGCAGGGATTAAAACCAGTGACCTGAAGGTGAACATCTCCAGGACCAAGGACCGGGCTTCTCCGGATCCTCCAACATGCTGAGTATGGCCAGTGTGGTGCCATGAGGCTGAGGAATTCAGCACCCACCATTGTGTTGGAATTTCCCACAGGAGTCTAAGGGAGACAGCTGCCAGCTCCGATCAAATTCCAGCACCAATTGGGAACCAAACTCCCTTAGTCCCCTTTGTGGTCCCAGCCCTGGTGTTTAATGTGGTTTCAATGACGATGCAGATGATTATCCAGTTCACCAAAGCAGACATGGTGGTAACAGGCCAAAGTGACGCACAAATCAGCTAGAGCAGTGAAGACTGTGGCCCAGAAACCCCAAAGTAGCATACAAACATTCTTCTATCAAAGACAAATTCCTTCTGGTCATGTTTGGTATGATCTTCCTGTTGGAAAACAACCCTTGTAAATAGTTCAGTAAATCCGTGCCGGGTGCTGGCTTGTTTCGCTCCCCTTTGCACTTCAGTGCTCACTGGGATTTGGTTTCCCTGCAACAACATGACGCTCCATAATTTGACCATCTCAGGGAAGCTACACTACAACCACAGCAGGGCACAGAAGCATGGCGCAAAGAAAGCAGCAGGTAGCGGGAATTTGATGGAACAGGCAGAAGGGTCTTCGGGAGGCACTATAGTCAAGTGCCTTCCCAGTTCCACCGCTGGCAGGCAGCCAGGGTAAACCCAAAGTTAGCAGATGCATCTCCATTGCTGGCCCAGCAGCTAGAGCCTATTGGCTATCTGGACCATCCTAACACTTGGCAGTGCCCTGTAGAGGAGCCAAGTTCAGTTCCCCGTTCTAGCTTCCTCCTCCTGTTGTATTTTTGCCTTTCGTTTTACAACAGTGACCCCTCTGACCAGGTGAAGAAATCACAGAAATCAGAGCTGGAAAAGATTTACAAGGTCATCCAGCCCGGCCCATAGTGGATGCTTTTCACGATGCATTTACTAATGTTCTGTCCAGGGTGGTTTAAAAAATGAAGCTTCCAAAATTTCTCTTGGGGAGACTGTTCTACAGCCTACAACATCTCGCCCCCTTCAGAGTCTTCCTAATATTCTACCTAAGCTTTCCTTTTCTTCCTTTAAATTTACCCCATTACTCTTATTTATTCTCTGCTGTATTACGCTAAATCCCTCTTTCTACTTGCGGTCTTTCCCCTTCAAACATGTGCAGACTTGTTTCCTCAGTTTGGCACAGAAAAACTAAAGCAGGAATTCTGTCTGGTTGATTTTGGTCCAGAAGTTGATCCTCCTGGAGTAGGGCTGCCTACATTTGGCTTTTTGCTATAGGAGGCAAATACCACAACCCCACTTCATGGTGATGACACTGACGCCTCCTGGCATGACATCATCCGTATTCCTCCCCAGACATAGCTGCATTTGAGAGGCAGGGGAATGAACCCTAAAGCACCCAGGGGCTCTGAGCTTTCTGGATGGAAGACACTATATAAATATAAGGTATTATTGTGGCACAGAGCATCCTGGAAAACACATAAGTCATGCAGGAATGAGACCCAGTTAGTGAGGAGTGCTGGAAAAGGCATGAATCTGCAAAACCATAAAGTATGGCAAGATCATTTATAAAGCAATCTGCAAAAAAACCCAAGTAACCACAGAAAATGTGGCCACTAACCCCAAACTATGAGGGCATAAAGGCAAACCAGAATGACCTACTGCAGATGGGAATTCAGAGAGTTGAGCCCAAAGACTGAGAGTTTGCTTTGAGCTATTAGGCCTGTCTCTGAGCCAGACCCATAGCTGGGGTGTAATTCACCTGCTGGACTCTTCACAGCATGCACAGAATAGCTCAGATCCGACAGTGTGACCGCGCCACTCTTCTCACCCTCAAGGGGGTCCCAGCCAAATACACACAACCCAGCTGCACAAGGACCTGGTGCTTCCCCACTGCAAACAGGAATTCTGGAGGAATGATGTTGCCTCTAGATCATGACGGAGTCTAGGAGGCAACCCTGGAATGGCTTACATAGAGACGTGATGTTTGTCCATCACTCGGAGCCCAAGTCAAGACTGGATGTCTTTCTAAGAGATGTGCTGTAGCTCAGCCATAAGGTAGGGGCTTGATGCAGGAATCATGGGGCATGGGTCCCTGTTCTAACTTTGGGCACCTTGGTCTCCGTAAGCCCAACTTTGAGGCCTGATTTGAAGACTTTCCCACCACCCACCATTCCAGCTGCAGTCAGGGGGAGCTGAGGGCGCTTGCCACCTTTGAGACTCACACCTTACGTGCCTCCAGCTGGGCCTGCTTGAGCCGAGCTGAGCAGTGGTGGCAGCGCAGGGGCAGGGGGGTTGCGTCTACGACACAGTACAATCACCCCAGAGCAGTCATCTCTGTTGATTCCCAAACCTCCAGCACAGTAGCCGGCGTTTAGGCAGACCCATTTTATTTACAGGCTAATGAATCTGAAACCAGGACCTTTGTGCACTGGTAAAGCCCTCATAAAACTTTAGCACTCAGGCAGGGAGGGCTGCTGGGAGTTGAAATGAGACCAAAAGAAACGCAGCTAGATGTCTAAGCTCTGCCTCCCGCTGGGTAAAGGGGAAACAGGAGAAGGTTGATTGGGGAGCAGCAAGGTGCAGTTACAATGGCATGTGAACCCCCCGCCCCCAAACTCAGTTACAATGGTGAGCATACACATACTCCAACTGCACACTGATATTGGCACACACCCCCGCAATGCGGTTACAATAGCTGCACCCACACGCACCCCGAACGCACAATTACAATGGCTTCGCACATACCCCCCCACACACAGTTACAATGGCAGTGCACACATATACACACTCACCCTCCAATGCACACGCACAATGCACAGTAACAATGGCAGTGTACACACACACACTCCAACTGCAGCATACATACCACTGAAGGCTCAGTTACATTGGCGTGCACGCACAAACACATCCAACACACAATTACAATGGCAGCACAGACATACACACTCATACACCCCCATGCACAGTACAGTGGCAGCACGCACACACACACACACTGCAGCACAGTTACATAGGGGCACGTGCAGACATATTCCCCAATGCACAGTTACAATGGCAGTGCACACACACACACACACACACACACACACACACAAAGGACCCTCTTTTGCCATGCTGCTTACCTAGAGCTGAGCTGACCTAGAGACATGATACCCACTGTTGCTCTCCTTCGCCTCCTCTCGGCTCCCTGTCTATCTGTAGATTGTGAGACTCTACGAGGCAAGGGCTTCCCCTGCCCAGATGTTTAGCAAGCACCCAGAACCAGGGCCGGCTCCAGGCACCAGCTTTGCAAGCAGGTGCTTGGGGCAGCATTCAGAACGGGGCAGCAGTCCCTGTCCCGCGGCGGCAATTCAGCGGCAGCTCCACCACTCTTCCAGGCATGGCGGCAATTCAGCTATAGCTTCACTGCTAATGTGGCGGCGGCAATTCGGCGACAACTGCTTGGGGCGGCAAAACTGGTAGAGCCGCCCCTGCCCAGAACATCAAAGACTGGGCTGTAAAATCCATCAATAATAAAATGCACTGAAACTAGTTCTGTTTTCTTGCTTTCATTTTAATCCACAGCTATCCAGGGAGATCACTGCTGTCTCTTTGTTGTACCCCAAATTTTTCAGTGCAACAATGGGCTAGAACCGCTGCCTCAAAAGTTCAGGATCCCCTACCCCAGGGCTCCGGCAGCTATTTAAAGGGCCGGGGCGGTAGAAGCAGGGGAGCCCCAGGCCCTTTAAATAGCCCCCGGAGCCCCGGGCTGCTGCTGCTACCCAGGTGGGGGGGCACTTACCTTACAGGGTGGGCTGGGGCTGGCTCTGACCCCCTCAACCCCGACCCTTCCGCCCTAGGCCTCGGCCCCTTCCAGGGGCCAGAGCTGGCCCCAGGATACTGGTAAGTCACTCGACTTACTTTCACCCCTGCCCTTAGGGAGGCAGGAGAACTGGATTCTAGCCCCCAATCTACCATTAACTCAGAGTGTGATTTAGGAGAAAAGTATCAGAGGGGTAGCCGTGTTAGTCTGTATCCACAAAAACAATGAGGAGTCTGATGGCACCTTAAAGACTAACAGATTTATTTGGGCATAAGCTTTTGTGGGTAAAAATCCCACTTCTTCAGATGCATGGAGTGAAAATTACAGATGCAGGCATAAATTTACTGACACATGAAGAGAAGGGAGTTACCTTACAAGTGGAGAACCAGTGTTAACAAGGCCAATTCAGTCAGGGTGGATGTGGTCCACTCCCAGTAACTGATGAGGAGGTGTTAATATCAAGAGAGGGGAAATTACTATACCCTCCTGACGCCACGGATCTGCTGCTTCCCTGTTATCGGAACGTGGACAGACTACCAAGAACCTGGCCAGGAGGGGTCACTCTTTCACAAGGACTTGACAAATGCAGAGTTGGGTGTGGCCAAATAGTGGGGGACGGAGCAAGACTGGTGAGCTAACAAATCGAGACCACCCCATGTTAGACTCCCAGTTCTGGATGGGAAAACTTTGGAGATCACAAAATCTCTCCAGACAGAGAACCTGTTTCCCAACCTGCCCTACTACAGTCTTCAAAGTGAGCACAAAAATGGGGCATTCTTTCCCTGCCCACCGAACCTAAACTGGATCCAAATTCTGCGGCTTGGGTCGATCTCTAAGGAAACTCTCCTGAACACAACAACAAAGGAATGTCTATATCTGTATCCCCATTGCGCTGAAGGGGACACTGAGGCACAGAGATGGAAAAGGAGTTAACCAAGGTTATAAAGCAAGTTAATGGCAGACCATCATGCTTTACTGCCCTTGTGCGTGTGTGACACCACTGCCCTCTACGGCAGTGTTTTTCAAACCGTAGGTCGCGACCCACTACTGGGTCACAGCATGTAAGGCACTGGGTCGCACTGCTGACCAGGACGTTAAAAGTCCCATCGGCGGGCTGCCCAGCGAAGGCAGGCTAGTCCCTACCTTTTCCGACACCGCGCTGTGCCCCAGAAGCAGCCTGCAGTGGGCCCGGCTTCTAGGCCGGGGGGGGACAGGGCTCTGTGCACTGCCCCCACCCCGAGCACCGGCTCCACACTCCCATTGGCCAGCAACCGGTCAATGGGAACTAGGTGGGTGGTGCCTGCGGGTGAGAGTTGTGCGGAGCCGCTAGTGCACCTGTGCCTAGGAGCCAGACTTGCTGCTGGCCACTCCCGGGGCGCAGCGCGGTCCGTAGTGCTCCCTGGCTGCGCTGCTGACGGGGAGCCACCGGAGGTAAGTCCGAGCCCCAATCCCCTGCCCCAGCCTTGAGCCCCCCCAAACCTGGAACCCCTTCCTGCACCCCAAACCCCTCATCCCCAGCCCCAGCCCAGAGCACTGACCACCCGCACCCCAACCCCCTGCCCCAGCCCTGAGTCCCCCCAAACCCTGAGTCCCTCCTACACCCCAAACCCCTCATCCCCAGCCCAAAGCCCTGACCCCCTCTCACACCCCAACCCCCTGCCCCAGCCCTGAGCCCACCCCAAACCTCTCATCCCTGGCCTCACCCCAGAGCCTGCACCCCCAGCCCAGAGCCCTGACCCCCTCTCGCACCCCAACCCTCTGCCCCAGCTCTGAGCCCCTCCCACACCTCAAACCCTTCGTCCCCTGCTCCATTGGGTCACGGGCATCAACAATTTTCTTCAGCTGGGTCCCCAGGAAAAAAGTTTGAAAACCACTGCTATAAGCGGAGAAACCAAGACTCAGAGGAATTAAGTGAGTGTCCCCAAGTCAGAGAGCGTGAGCAGCGGCACTAGGAATAGAACCCAGGATCCCTAACTCCTGAGCCTGCATTCAAAGCGTGCATCTCTTCAGGGCATGCAACAGTTAAGATTACTCTCTGGAGAAACCTGAAGAGCTCGCAGGGTCGATGTGAATATAAAAATCCTGACAT
The DNA here is from genome assembly GCF_009764565.3 of Dermochelys coriacea. Lineage (NCBI taxonomy): Eukaryota > Metazoa > Chordata > Testudines > Dermochelyidae > Dermochelys > Dermochelys coriacea. The sequence goes on from NC_050071.1 coordinate 142,986,395, forward strand.
GATTGAATTCCATGTAGTAAGTTGTTTAAAACTTACCACCGAGTTCAATTGTCAGACAAAAGGAAGGACAAAATGTAGCATAAAGAAGAAAAATCCAAAGGGGAAAAAACCCCTATAATAGGGGCTTTGTACTGCAGTGGTTGTTTCCCATTTAGCTATTGGAAAAGCCAACCGATTATGAAATCCAAGATATAAAGAAAGCTAGTATATTAGTTAAACAAATAATGGAAGGGCCCAGAGAGCAGATAACAAGGCTGTTTGCAAGCCTGAGCCCCGAGGTGGGACTCACAGCTATTTGAAATGGACTGGGCCACCAGTGCCGGCTCTTTTGATGGGGATGTGTCTCTGAGCCTAGGGAGATGGGTCTGATATTACAGTGGTTTATTGAATTTCTCCTTCTGTATGGGCCTGTGTTGCATTACAGACTGGGCCCACACCATCACCCCTGCCCAATTCTGGGGAAGTTCAGGTTTGGATCCAAGCATCCTGGCTGATCCCTGTATCAATAATAAAGGGCTGATATGCACCTGAGATTTAAGTACCAAGGCAGGTTGGAGGCACAGTTTATGATTCTGGAGAATATCTGGGTTTCCTTGTTGCCTTTGGCGCGATTCTACAGTAGATTCAACTAGCTGAGTGGGATCCCTGCCCTGGCTGATGGCCAGATTCACTGCCCATGCAGCTGGAACTTGAACCTTACAGTCCTTAAGCAGCAGCTCAGCTGGGATAGCCTCTCCCAAGCCATGGTCATAAGAGCTGTACTACCTTCGTCCCAGCTGGAGAGCCCTCTTCAGCTCCCTTTCTCACTATCCCATACAGGTGCGCTGAGCAAGTCCGCTGAGCAGTCCCCCTGTGCCTGGAAGCCAGACTCACCAGGCCAAATCCAGCCCTGGTGTAACTCCAAGGAGAGACAAGGATGACTCTGACCCACCTGTGTGTTCATTGTGCATGTTGCAGCAGCAAAGGCCTGAACCGGGAAGCATATGTTCCCATGACACCAGGAGGAGCCAAAAGGAGAGTGGCACCTTGGTTGAGCCAACTGGAGTTGGGTTGGTAGAGACAGAGCTAACCCCACATCCTCCAGCTGCCTTTAATCTAGCAGCCAAAGGCAGACCAAGATCCAGTGGCTGAGAAGTGGAAATATTCTTACTGGAAATAAGGTACAGGGAGGGTGATTAACCACAGGAACTGCTGCCAAGGGCCAGGGTTCTCCATCGCTTGGAGTCATCACATCAGAACTGGATGTTCTTTTGAAAGATCTGCTCTAGCTCAGCCAGGCGTTATTGGCTTGCTGTAGGAATCACTGAGCGAAACTCTCTGGCCTGTGCTTTGCGGGAGGTCAGACCGGATGACCCCAGTGGTCTCATCCAGTCTCACAAGCTATCAAATAATTTGGATCTGGATCTGAATTTCCTGGCTCAAACCCATTTCTACCCACGGCCTTCCGAAACCCCAGGACTTGGCAATAAAACCTGCCCAGGTACCTACCAAAGCGCCCTCCAGGGCAAAGACAGCGGCCGCTCCAGTGCGCTCCAGCGGCTCCATGCGGCGCCTCCAGCGACGGCGGCGGAAGGTATCCGTCTTGCGGTAGTTGAGGTGGAACTTCCAGCCAAAGAGAGAGGCATATTCCCAGCCCTCACCTTCCAACTCCTCCTGCTTGTGCTGCATGGAGGCAGAGAGCAGGGGAATCACAGCGCTGCAAGGAAGGACCATCTGCAGGGGGACAGATCCACTCCCCAGCCCCCTTCTGGTTAATGCTGATGCCAAGAGCTGGATTGACCTCTGGAGAGTGGTGCCAAGTATCCACAGAGCAGGCCCAGGACATACTGCCACTGAGTTGCCCCATCACCCCAGACCCATTCATCACTGATAGTTAGAATGGGTACCCCATTGGTCCAGTTGCTGGTGGTTCTTTGGCATCAATCAAGAACCATGCTGAGACCCCCAAATTATTCTGACGGCACTGCAGAGCCATGCAGGGTACAGCCTTTCATTCACTACCATCTCCTTTGCACCCCAAATAGGGATAATTTACCCACTACTGATGTGCAGCCACCTCTGGGGTGAAACAAGGCCCCTGTTTACTTAGGCCCAGATCTTCAGAGGTATTTAGGAGCCTAACTCCCATTGATTTAAATGGCAGTTAAGTGCCTAAATACCTTTGAGGAGCTGGGTCTTGGCCTGTAAACTCTGGATGGCAAGGGCTGTCTGTGCATTGTATGTGTGTACAGCACCTAGCGCAATGGGTCCCCAGCCCTGGTCTGGGGTCTTTAGACCTGGCCCCACTATAAATAATAAATGTGACCAGTAAGTGTTTAACACCACTTGTAGGCACAGTGGGGAAAAGATAAAGAAGATCATCTGCACTTGACACTGCAGGGGAACAGAGCTAGGTAAACAGTAATTGACCCCATTCTAATGTTGCCAGGCTGCCAAAGTCAGCTAACACCCTGATTCTTACCACAGACTGGCCAAGCACTTTGCTTTACACCTCATCTGATGTAGAGCATGAGCTCTGCGATGACTCGAGGGGAAGGACACCGCCTACCGGGTCACCCGCAGCACCCTGTTTTCCTTGGAGGTCTCCCCTCCAAGCTCTGGACTAGCTTAAAGCTGGAGAGCCTGGGGGAGCTGCTGCAGTTGTAGCCTGAGGCACTTTAGAGACTTTGCCATTGTAAAGGAGAAAAGCATCAGGTCAGTTTCTCCCCTCGCTGCCCGCATCCCCCATGTTTCTCTGCCTGCATCTGATACTTCAGAGCTTGACAGTACGTTTCCTCCCCTGCCCACCTTTGGTTATTCACCAGTGAGCAGGGGGCTCCTGACAGGTTTCCTCACTGGTAAACGCTGAAGATACTTTCCCCCTGGACCCTCTGCACTGGATTTACACTGAGATGGAAAGCAGGGCAGACTAGTAATGGGAGCTGGAGGCTCTCAGCTCGAGGTCACTGTTTCACACGTGGCTGGGGATCCAAAAGTCCTTCCCATGTGATAGGCCTGTAAAATGAGTCAGTCCCCTGCCCAGCGAGTCTTAGCTCCTTGGAGGATCGACTGGACCCTGGAGACAAGTCCCCCATTCTTTGGATTACAGCTAAGGCCTGGGGCGGGGATGGAAGCTCTGCCTGTCTTCTGGATAAGGAGAAGACATCGGCATCCGCTGTGATATTATCACTCATGTATTTGTATGGTGGTAGGAGCTGGCTGAGATCAGGCCCCATTGTGCTGGGAGCTGCACAAACATATGGTTATAGACAGTCCCTGCCCCCAGTGAGTTTACAATCTAACCAGACAAAGGCAGGATTCCTATTCCAATTCGCCAGAGGGGGAACAAGGGGTGTAGAGAGCCTAAGTGACTTGCCCAAGGTCCCCCAGGAGGTGTGCGACAGAACTGGGACCTTTCACCAGCACCGCATTCTCTTCATCAAATAATACTAAAGGGGCAGGCATGCTGGCTGGCAGAGCTTAGGTGCCCTGGTATGATTTCAGAGGCTGCCATGCCATGTCGCTAGCCTATCGGAGCCTCTGGAAAGCCACTGGGGCCCGATCGCCCGCTGTGCAGTGGTTTGGCGGTCGGGTCTCCCTGCATTTTCTAGTGAAAGAGCAAAAGAGAAAATCTTGGGGGCGTTTGACTGTCACAAGCCTCCAGGCTGCAGCCATTTCAACTGCATTCCTGGGCCAACGGCGACACCTAGCGGGGAGCAGCGAGACAGCGGGATGCCACGAATATTTCAGAAATTAGGCAGGGAGGCCAAAACCGAGCCCTGGGCAGAGCTGCCGGCACAAAGCCTGGATCCCCCACGTCCATGGGTCTGATCTCCGGCCGTGAATGTACGGGCTAGATGGGTTACCGCCCCTCGGCGCTCCAGTGATGTATAAGTCCTTGTGCTAGCCTCTCTGCACGGGAGTGGATCCCACCCTCGCTGAACAGCCGGCTGTGCGTATTTCACCATAGCCAGGAAGCTTGGGCATGCATGCACATGAGGTGGCGGTGGAGGGGCGGGGGGTACCATGTGTGAGAAGGAATTGGGTCCTGGTGAAAAGTGCCAGCTCTGGAAACGGGGTCCTCTGCTTCTCCACATCAGCTATGCTCACTGCCCTGCCGACACACCCTCACCCAATGGAACTTGGGAGTCAGAGACAAGGTCACCTTCCAAGCCTCAGTCAACCCTTGGCTTCTCTCCAGAGCCTGCCCGCAAAGGTTGCCCTTCCCCACTGGGGCCTGAGCCGTGCCTCTCGGCCACTCCCAGCCTGCAATGGGTTAAAGCTACAGCCTGAGGGGAAAGGCTCCCTGTGCCATTCACAGCAGAAACACCTGCAGGAATCCTTGCTGAGGAGCGTTCTGGTTTTTAATTCCATTTAAAACACAATTCCATTCCAGCAGACGTCACGGGAAGCAGCAGGCACTCAGTCAAAGCGTGTCAAGCTGCTCATCCAAAAATGGAGGCATACCGACATGGTAGCTATTCATGCAAATCTGATCCTGGACCTCTCTTCTGCAATTGCCCCATCTGTGCAGTGGGGGACAACAACCCTTACTCACCTCACCAGGGACTGGAATAACTGGTCTTTGTCAGCTGCTCGGAGACAATGGGCCAGCTCCTCAGCTGGAGTGAATTGGAGGAGCTCCATCATCTTCAGCTGAGCAACACTGAGGGACACCAGCTGGGGACCTGCCCCATTGACTCCAATGGAGCTATGGCTGACTGACACCAGCTGGGGACCTTGCCCCATTGACTCCAATGGAGCTACGGCCGACGGACACCAGCTGAGGACCTGCCACATTGACTCCAATGGAGCTATGGCCGACTGACAAGAGCTGGGGTCCTGCCCCACTGACTTATTACTAAAACAACAGCAATAACCTCACAATTATTCCTATTGTGTCAGTGTCCCAGGTGCTTCTGAGGCCGAGGGGAAGCCAAGGTCCCTGCCCAGAAAAGCATACCATCGAAGGGCCAAATTTTCTCCCCCTACGCAGGTAGAGTCATACCCCACCCCAGAAGTCATACTATGTAGCTCTCAAACAGGGCTTTCCATCAGATCTCAAAGTGCTTTGGAAAGGAGGTCAGTAGCATCACCCCCATTTTACAACTGTGAACCAGAGGCAAAGTGACTTGCCCAAGATCACCCGGCAGCCCAATGGCAGAGTTGGGAACGGAGCAACACCAATGGACCCCATTTGGGGATCTGGCCCTAGGTATTATTCTCCTCTGGGATTGCCATACCTTTTTCAGAGCCTCCATTTTCTTAAGGTCCCTCCTGCGGAGCCGCACCCACCGCCGCCGCCGGCTAGTGTGGTACATCTTCTCAGCCGGCACCCAGGCCTTGGGCTTGCGGTCTGGCGGGATAGCGATGCCGTACTCCCAACCTCAGAGTAAAGGAGATACCAGGGTGAACGCAGGGATAGGGCAGCTACCTTTGCATCTAACCATTAAGTCATTGTAGACGCTTTCAAAATCAATTTCAGTTGGGGTTTTCCTAAATAACAAAGCTCGCTTTCCAGAACCTGCCTGCAACATGCTTTTAAAGAGTGTGTTGGTTCTCCCCCTCTCCCCGTGAGTGGCTGGCCACACAAAGAATAGCAGCCTACTACTGCTGCCAGATGTCAGAGTTACCCCTTTAGCTCAAGTGCCCGAGGCTCCGTGCTTTGGACCAGATGGCCCTGGGTGTGCATGCCCTACTGCTGATTCATGCAGGGGGCTGCTCTGTGGACATTCAACTCTAGGGTGTGACCTTAGAACAAATCCTTCTAGGTCATCCAGATGGTTCCCAGCATGTCTAGTCATTTGTCCAGGCTGGTTTGCAGTCCCCCTTTGTCCATCTGGGACGGCTGAGTGCTTAACGTGCTGGTCTTGAACTCCAGTGGGGTGTCCTGTGCTACCTCCCACTCCAGCAACTCTGGTTGGTTTGGCTGCCAGGTTAAGTAATCTGCTGGTCCCTTCAATAAGAAAGTATGTGATGGGTGCCTACCCCGTCCTATGGGAGCACACTACCCAGCTGACTGCTTCACATAATCAGGAAGCTAAGATCCAGCCCAGTTGCATTTCATCCTCCTCCTAGTAACCCCTTGTGTCCCTACACATTCCTTTCCTCCTCCTCCTCCTCGGCACTCACACCTTTCCAAGGCTCAGCAGCCATTGGCATGTTCCCCCTTTTAGCTTGGCTCTGTCAAAGCAGGGGCAGTCCCTCTAGGGGACTTTTGATGCTCTCTCGCCCGCTTGTTGGTATCTTTCTGGTGAGGAATCCTGGCTGTGGCTGCGCTAGGAATCTGCTGGCCTCTTCTATGCTGGCCCTTTCCCCATCGCTGGTCCAGCACGAACAGAGGAGTAAAAACGCTTTCACCCTGCTGGCACGAGTGCTTCCATCCCTGCTAACTTCAGCCGAGCTGCCCTCATGCTAGACTGATGGGGGAGAGAACTCCCAGCACAGATGCATCACAGGATCCATCAGCTCCCACTGACGTGAATGGAAGCACTGCAGTGGGGCACCAGAGTAGACCCAGGTAGAGACAGAGGGAATGTTTTTGTAGCTGTAGTGGACAAAGGGGGACAGGTAGGCTGGGATGGGGAAGCTGTGTGCAGGGCTTCTCCCTGGAGAGGCAATGGCCACAGTGGGCAGAGTAAAGGGGGATGGGGAGGGAAGCTGAAATATACGTAAGGTTCTGGCATACCTCTCTCATCAACCGCTCGGTTGAGATCTGTGTCCCATTCCACGTCTTCCCATTTCCATCCTGGGGGACACTCGATCTCCTCCTTAGGAAGCACTTTCTCCCCATTCTGGAAGACATGGGGCGTTTACTGAGCAATAATCAGCCTATGAGCGTGCCCACAGCCCACGTGGACTTCCAAGGTGGCTAGCAACAAAGCCTGCCTTGTATCAGTTCTCCTTTTAGCCTGTGAGCCCTCTGGAGCATAGAGCACCCAGTGCCAGGTTCCATCCTGATGCTTTGTAAATAGTATTTACAGATGGAAATGCTGCAATAGGTCCGTTGTTTGGGTTGTGCTGAGACTCCCAGCAGGGACTCACCTGCTGTGCTAGATATGGACCAATGAGACAGAGAGCCCTCCCCAGACTGACAGCACTTGGCCGGATGGTGCAGAATGGATTCCCTGAGAATGCACAAGGGGATCTGCTGATCAGTGGATGAGCTGCAGTCATTTCCTGATGACCCCTCTGTGAAATGGTCAGTGAATCTAAACCTTTTCTTTGGATCCCTCTGTGCAAATACATTCCTGACGTCTGAAATGTGACAACTGACTCATGTGTAGGGGATTCCACAATCTATGACACAGGCTACTTTTTCACTCAGTTAATGCGGGCATGGTTTGATTGACACTATGAATAAATTGCCTAACTCTTTTCACCAATAGATCTCAAAACACTCTACAAAGCAAGCCAGTATCATTATCCTCATTTGGCAGATGGGGAAACTGAGGCACAGAGTAGGGAAGTGGCTTGCCCAAGGTCACCCAGCTGGCCAGTGGCAGAGCTGGGAACAGAGTCCTAGGACAATCAGGGGGTTTGCCATCTAAAGGAATACAACAGCAGTCTCCGGGGGGGGGAGGGGAGTTCTTACCACATCCGTGTAGGCCTCAGCCATGTGGATCCACTGGCCTCCAGGAAGCCGGACTTGATTCTCAAACACTTCCTCTATAAAGCTCATGTGACCAGCATCTGTGTCATAAAGTAACCTGCATCCAGGGAGGATGAGAGGGAAAGAAAAGCAACTGAGAGCTCCCCTGCATCATCTCCACAAACACTCGTCCTTTCAGCCAGCTGCTGCCTCTTAAATCCCAACCCGTTACCCACAGAACGGAAAATGCTCACCAATGCCACTGAGCAGATGTCTAGAAAATACAGCTGGATTGTGGACACTCCAATTATAAAAAGAAAAGGAGTACTTGTGGCACCTTAGAGACTAACAAATTTATTAGAGCATAAGCTTTCGTGAGCTACAGCTCACTTCATCGGATGCATTAAGTGAGCTGTAGCTCACGAAAGCTTATGCTCTAATAAATTTGTTAGTCTCTAAGGTGCCACAAGTACTCCTTTTCTTTTTGCGAATACAGACTAACACGGCTGCTACTCTGAAACCACTCCAATTATAGGCTCTTCCAAAGCAGACATAAGCCTGAACTGCAGCATCCGCACTGCTGTTTCAGCCAGACACGCTATTCCAGCTGGATTTGCTTCTTGTGTGAACCTGTGTTGCACTGCACCATTCAACAGCTGCCATGTCCCACCCCAGAAGTGGCTGCATTTCCATGGTGGGTGAAGTAACACCTGTTTATACAGGGCCACTGCCTCCTTGCAGTTCAAGAGCTATGGGAGGCCTGCAATACCATGGCTCGTGGTTCCATTGCCTGGAGGCCCCAGGCAGTGGGAAAGCGGTGCAAAGGGATCTCCCAGCCTGTGCAGTATACAGCTGAGCTCTGCAACGGCACTGTCTGTGAAAGTAGGGGACAGTTGGAGTTCATAGATTCCCAGATTCCAAGGCCAGAAGGGACCACTGTGATCATCCAGTCTGACCTCAAGACATGGGTGAGGTAGGTCAGGATCAAAGGCCACGACTTATCCCCTTGAGCCTTATCCAGCTGCAGACCATGGGAATGGACAGACTGGTGGGTACCAGGACCAGGCCTGTGGATATGTGCAGTGAGTGGATCCACTGGCCATCAAGCCAGCATGGGCTGCTCTTGCAACTCTTGAGCTGCAGAAATTCCCTGCAACCTGCTTCCAGGTCCAGCCCCTCAAATCCCTTAGGTAGGCCCCATACCCAAATCTCTTGTACTTAGGCTCTGCATTGAGGACCAGCAGCTTGTTAGCTTGGAAGCTTTTTTCAGCGGACCATCTTTCTTGTCTGTATTTGTACAGCACCTAGCGCAACAGGTGCTTGGTTCACACCAGGGGCTGCTAGATGCTACTGCAATACAAATCATTTTAATTTAATAGTTTAGGAAGTGCACTGAATTCTCAACAGCTGTCAGGGGAAGAGCTGAGCCCCAGACTCACATCCCTCTAGGCTGCCGGATGGTTTGCTATCAGGTCGCTACATGTCCTTAGGGTGTTTATGGACCCTTAGATGAAACATCTTGTAATTGACAAATGCTATTTAAGCAGGGAGCTCCCATGCCCCTTGCTGAGGGACAGATTCATAGATTCGAAGGCCAGAAGAGTCCATTGTGATCATCTAGTCCAGGGGTCCTCAAACTGGGGGTCAGGACCCCTCAGGGCGTTGCGAGGTTATTACATGGGGGGATTGCGACCTGTCAGCCTCCACCCCAAACCCCACTTTTCCTCCATCATTTATAATGGTGTTAAATATACAAATATATATTTGTTCCCATGCAAGTACTTATAAACTGTGATCAAATCACCCCATATCTGCTCTTTGTTAGGTTAAGCAGACTGAGCTCCTTGAGTCTACTGCTATAAGGCAGTGTAGTGAGGTGGTCACACAGTTCCCAGGCTGATTGGGGAAGCAGGCTCAGCTGTGGCCATGCCCCAATCAGGGCTCAGTGGGCCTTTATGAGAGGGCAGTGGGCCAGAAACAGACAGAGTCTCCTCTAGCTGTGAAGGGAGATGGGTCTGGCTGCTGGGGAGCTTGAGAAGTACCTGGAGTGGAGCAGGGCTGGGTAGCTCTGGCCTGGAAACCCCCCTCCCCCCCACTTGGACCTAGTGTAAGGCCAAATAGGTACTGGGGTTGCAGGGGATAGCCCGAGGGGTAGGCAGAGACAGCGACAGCAGGTCCAAATCCCTCCTTGCCTGTGATGAGTGGCAATTAGACTGCAGTCCACTCCAGTGAGCAGGGGCTAGATGGTGGCTGGCATGTACTGAGGCAAGGTGGGGATAGGAGGTGGGGGTTCCCCTGGGTGGGGAGACCCAGAGAGTAGGTGTACTGCCTGGGGCAGCATCCAAAGAAAGGGGCACTGGGGTCCAGGAGGGATGTGGGCCTGCAGAGGGCACTCCGGAGCTGGAAACTGAGCTAATTCCCAGGAACCAGCAGGAGGTGCCACAGGGGTGAATCCCATCCCGTTACAGGCAGGTTTTCTTTAATCATTCTCGTGGCTCTTCTCTGATCCCTCTGCAATTGACCAACATCCTTCTTGAGTTATGGGCACCAGAACTGGACACAGTAAGATAACATCAAGCAATCTACTCACGTCTTCTCTGGGCTGATGAACCAGTCCCCAGCCCACGTCCAGCCAACAGAGGGACGGAAACTGTCCTTAGGCAGTTTGATTTTGCCGGTCACGTCACTGTATTTGGGGTAGGTCAGGCCAGTCGTCCCCCAGTTCCCAACCAGCGCCAGCTTCACCTGGTTCTCATACTTAGACATCAAAATGAGAGACACTTTCAGGATAACAGTTGCATGGATGGGAACAGCGAGAGCATGGAAAGAGACCTACAGAAACCAGCTACTTGAGAGTAAATTCACTACACAGGGAAGAGCACTCCATCACAGAGGCAGTTTGAGGGATATCGTCAAAGGAGTGGCCTGAGAAGCCAACTCCGTGCAGGTCACCAAAGAGCGTGGCCATGATCTTCAGTGGCTGTTAGCATGAGCGAAATCTGAATTAGTGACCCAGAGGTGAAGGACTCAACCCCAGGCTCAGGGTCTGCTTGGAATGACTGTGTTTACAGCTGAACTGTAGCTGCCCTTCTTGCCATGAATAACTGCACCAACTCGCAGCAGAGCCCTGAATTCACTTCCTTCCATGGCAGGACGCTTACCTGCCACATTAGCACCCCGAGAGGGAAGAAATGGGAGGACTCAAGGATCCAAAACTCAGTGTCAACCTAAGTTCCTTGTAAACTGCATGGCCACACAACTGCGCAGCAGCCTATTAAGTGCCAGGCAGGCACTCGGGGAACCCAGACCTGCCGTGGCCAGGGGACAGGTGCCCCTCCCCCAGCCCGAACCCAGGCCCGTCCTGGACCTGCCGCAGCCAGGGGTGAGGTACTCTGGTGCGACCGGGGAGAGGCACCTCTCCCCCACCAGCCCAGGTGCTGCTGCAGAGGGAGAGAGAGTTGGTGGAATCCTCTCTCTCCCTGCCGTAGCCCTGGGGCAGCCTGCACCCCAGCCCCACCCCAAAGCCCTCACCCCCATCCAGAGCCCTCATCCCCCCCATACTCCAACCCTCTGCCCCTCCCACACGTCAAACCCCTGGGCCCCACCCCACCCCACGAATTTTGCTATGTGCACCAATTGATGTGTGACACATCACCTCCATATTGATGCACATAACAAAATTCATTATGCATGTGGGTGGGGAAAATTTAGAGGGAACACCGGTGTCCACTCACGGTTTCTGCAAAGACAGAGAGCTTCCCTTCTGCGTATTTGTTAAACTCCTTCTCGTCTACAGCCAGCCCAAACCAGAGCTGAACCCGCAACTGGGCCGGGATCCTGGGGCCCATCGCCTCTTCCTGTGGGTACTGCCAAAGAAAGGGAACCAAATTAATATCTGCAGGGCAGCGGTTGCCCGTTAAGGGTAAGGGCTGCTCTGGGCTAATGCCTATCCAATAAGGATGAGAGAAGGTGGAAGCAGAGCCCTACTCACTCCTGTGCACCCAGTGACATGGCCACCCAGGCATGGAAAGGAGCATGTGGTGTGCCCTATAGTGGCTGCACTGCCTAGAACTCGCTCTTGGACAACAGAACTCCACTCTGCCCCTGACACGCTGTGCCCTGTTAGGGATCAGGGCCTGTGGCAAAGCCAATCTCTGGGCAACCTAACGAGTGCAGCTGGCCTATAGTCATTTGCCTGGCTCCACCAGGTCTTAAGCCTAGCAGCAGTTCAGTGGGTGCTCAAAGTACTTGCCTACTGCCACACCTGCTTTACTCCAGGTAACCCAGTCCTGCCCTTCGGCTCTGATTCCTGACTTCAGTTCTGCCCTGGGCTCCTATTTCTGCTCCAACCACTGGGCACAACTGCCCCACATCCCGGTCTCTGCCATGTCCTGTGGGCACAACCAGGTCCCTACTCTTCAGACAGCAGTGGCAGCCTGCTCCTGAAAAACATGCTGGTGCTTCAGCTTTTTGTGACTGGGATCCTCAGCTCCCTCCGTCCTTTAGCTGGGGTAGTGCCCACACTGGGCAGGGGGCTGCATGCACTGGGGGGCGGGGAAGCTGCCTGCCCATGGCCCAAAGAGCTTAGTCTACTGGTAAAGGGGGCAGGCAAAGGGAAACTGAGGCAGAGAAAGGGGTGGGGGAGAGTGAGGCTGGGCAGCTGAAGAGTGACCATGGCAGGCGAGGGGCAGGATGAATGGGGGGGTCCAAGAGCCAATGACAGTGCAGTAAATGCTGAGCAACAGGATGATGTCAAGAGGCCATGAAGTCCTTTCCGGCAGGCCCTGACTTCCCCGCTGCACTCTCTGGCCAGTGTTGGTTGCTCTGGGGACGGAGCCCCGATGGTCTAGTGAGTCTGCCCCCTAAGAGCTCTCTGTGGTTGCAGTTCCCCTGTGGAGGGTCACTCTGGATTAGGGGGTGGGTAAGGTGAGATGGAAGGTCCTGATTTTCCACCAGTGCCCACAGTCACATGATGAGCACATGTGATGGGTCCTAAAGTACCACCAGTGCCCTCTACTCCCATCTGCATGTCCTGGAGCTGGTCTGTGCCAAACGCCAGCCTACCAGCAGACAGGGCTGTGGAGCAGCCCCGGTTCCATACCAGCTCAGAGCCCGCAGGAATGGGAAGCAGCAGGCACAGGCTGCTACAGCCAAAGCGCGAGTCTGACACACGGGTACAGCTGCCTGTGAAGGCTCTGAGCCACTGCCAATGGGCCTGGAACCCTGTGCAACATCCCCAACATGCAAAGGGGACTGACAGACACAAGGGGGTGTTGGCCAGAAGCACATTAACCACTACATGCATTGCCATGCTGGGAGGGCTCAGATGCTGGCATCAAAGATTACAATGTGCCCCCCATGTGCCCAGCAGTTTGGACCAGCTAACGCTGCCTTGGCTAATGATACAGCATATGGACATGTGCTGAGGCCAAATTCTGTCCAGTGATGCTGGTGTAAATCCAAAGTGGCCCCACGGGAGCCAGGGACACCTCCAGAGTGACACCTGAGTAAATGAGAACAAAATCTGGTCCCTTCTCTTTAAAAAGCTTCTAAACTGTAATTAACTGCATAAGCTGGCACCTCTCACTGGTAAATGGATCTGCTCTGTGCTCTTTATGTAGACAGGGAAATACACAATAATGCTCAGCACTTGTATCGCATCTGACAACATCAAATGGCTTCCCATCTGGCCAACCTCGTTGAGTGCCCTGCCACTAGAGGGTAACAGCCTACTGCTGCAGCCAGGTAGTGGAGTTACTCCATCAGCACAAGTGGTGGAGGTCTGTGCTCCAGGGCTCAAACCCTGATGAAGACTGGTTCTTTGGGAGGGGAGGCGTTGTTACTATAGCCAGGTGGGAAACAATGTTCCTGTCCCATGAACATTTTCAAGATTTCAAAATCTTGCCTGTTTTGCATCAGGATGAAACCAAGACCTTTTGAATATTTTGGTGAAAAGCCAGAGAGACAAACCCTCTGCAGAATAGTCAATACTATGGCCCCCACTGTGACTCAGGCAAAGCAAGGACTTGAACCCAGGTCTCCCACGTGAGCATTCTATCCACTAGACAACTGGCTACACTGAAGCGGAAAGTGCTCACTAGCTCGCTCGCTCTCTGATTTTGACTGACCCTTTCCCGTGAAAAGTTTTGGTGAATCGAGCTACTTCCAATAAAAAACTGTTCTGAAAAGCTCCAGACCAGATCTAGCTGTTCCATACCATTCCTCACAACACCCCTATAAGTGAGGTGGGCAGGGGAAACTGAGGCAGAGCACAGTTAAGTGACTTGCCCCAGGTTCCGCAGCAAGCTAGGGATAGAACCCAGGTGTCTTGGCTTGCAGGTAAACCATGAGACAGGAATCTCTGGGCTGCTGACCTATTTTCACCCAGCAAAGAGCAGGAGAGAGGATGTGACTCTCTGCAGAGTGGTTGGTGCTGTTTATCTACCGGTGAGATGACCTTCAAGACTAAGACACTGAAAGCGGCCAACATATTTGAACAAAAATAGAAAAAATAAACAGTGAAATGTCTCGTTTGGGTTTTTTGCTCTCACTTGCTTTTTTTTTTTTTTTTTTTTTTTTTAAGTGATGCTAGTTTTCCATCCGTAGCTGAAGTTGAGAAAAAAGCTAAATATTTTGGTTCTTCCTTTCCTGCCAGCTTTTTTTAGAGCTGCAGCTCCCAAATGGGGAGGACTGGAGAGAAGACATTTCATTCGAGACACAAGAAGCTTTCTTTGGCAAGGGGATCATAACTTCAGTTCATTTGGGTAGCTGCGGTTTGGGAATTTAAAACTCCCTCAGCCAAATTCTGTCCTCGTTTACAACTGGGTAATCCCGCTGACTGCAATGGGGTGGTGAAACAATCCCAAAATGCTGGCCCTTAGTGGAAATCGGACCCAGAAGCTTCTGTGCTAAAAAGGAAAGGCTTCTAGCACAGGAGCTACAAGAATGGCGTACTGGTAACACTAGTAGGCTCTCATCAACTTTGTGAGCCAGCAGCTACAGAGGAACCTCATCCCAAGCTGAACCAGGAGGTTATGCTTGAACAGAAGTAACCGAGGACAGAAATTGTGAGGAAGGGACTCTGGGTACATCTACACTGCAATAAAAGACCCGTGGCTGCGAGTCTCAAGAAACAGACTAGCTGAGGCCTAGGGAAAGTTACTTAATCTCTCTCTGCCTCAGCTCATCTGTAAGAGGGGAAGAATTGTATGTCCCTGTATCCCAGCAGTATTGAGGGACACCACAGTGCTGAGGAAGACAGATGGTCAGCTGGAGAATGTCTGTGTCTTGGCCTAGCTGTTTGGTCACCTCCTGTGTAACTCAGAGACTTCAAAGCCAGCAGGGACCATCGGGATCATCTAGTCTGACCTCCTGCACATCGCAGGCCCCAGAACCTCACCCGCTCACTCCAGTACTAGACCCCTAACTTCTGGATGACTCACTGACATCCTCAAATCAGGATCTAAAAAGACTTCAAGTGGCAGAGAATCCACCACTGACTCTACTTCAAACTAGCAAGTGACATCAAGCCAGGTCTGGCTCACCGTGTCCAGTAAGTGTCGCACTCCCACTCAAAGCACCACACTCACAAAGTTCTATGGCTGACTCTGCCCCATGGGGAAAAGCCTTTGCAGGGAAAGAGGGAGACAGTGAAAACTTTGGTGTTGGGCACACAAATCACTGCCAACGGGCATTCTGGAGAGGGTTCTCCACGACAGCTCCCAGTACCTGCTGGGAGTGTGGAAGCAGGTTCGATTGCTAACAACAGCCAGTCCCCGAGAATGCTTACACTGTCACTGTGGCAGCTAGCCCTGTGGCTGCAGTGGAGGAGCACTGCACCAGGAGACATTTTCCCCTTGCGAGTATGAGCAGGAGCAGCTCCCCAGTGAACAGCGGATTCTTGCCAGCAAGTTAAAAAAGTATGGATTGGATGAATGGACTATAAGGTGGAGAGAAAGTTGGTTAGACTGTCGGGCTCAACGGGTAGTGATCAACGTCTCAATGTCTAGTTAGCAGCAGGTATCAAGCAGAGTGCACCAGGGGTCGGCCCTGGGGCTGGTTTTGTTCAACATCTTTATTAATGATCTGGACGATGGGATGGATTGCACCTTCAGCAAGTTAGCAGATGACACTAAGCTGGGGGGACAGGTAGATACACTGGAGGGTAGGGATAGGGTCCAGAGTGACCTAGACAAATTGGAGGATTGGCCAAAAGAAATCTGATGGGGTTTAGTAAGAACAAGTGCAAAGTCCTGCACTTAGGACGGAAGAATCCCATGCACTGCTACAGACTAGGGATCGAATGGCTCGGCAGCAGTTCTGCAGAAAAGGACCTGGGGATTACAGTGGACGAGAAGCTGGATATGAGTCAGCAGTGTGCCCTTGTTGCCAAGAAGGCTAATGGCATATTGGGCTACATTAGTAGGAGCATTGCCAGCAGATGGAGGGAAGTGATTATTCCCCTCTATTCAGCATTGGTGAGGCCATATCTGGAGTATTGCGTCCAGTTTTGAGCCCCCCCATCCCCCACTACAGAGAGAATGTGGACAAATTGGAGAGAATCCAGTGGAGGGCAACGAAAATGATCAGGGGGCTGGGCACATGACTTACGAGGAGAGGCTGATAGAACTGGGCTTGTTTAGTCTGCAGAAGAGAAGAGTCCAGGGGGGATTTGATAGCTGCTTTCAACTACCTGAAAGGGGGGTTCCAAAGAGGATGGAGCTCGGCTGTTCTCAGTGGTGGCAGATGACAGAACAAGGAGCAAATGTCTCAAGTTGCAGTGGGGGAGGTCTAGGCTGGTTATTAAGAAAAACTTTTTCACTAGGAGGGTGGTGAAGCACTGGAATGGGTTACCTAGGGAGGTGGTGGAATCTCCATCCTTAGAGGTTCTTAAGGCCCGGCTTGACAAAGCCCTGGCTGGGATGATTTAGTTGGGGTTGGTCCTGCTTTGAGCAGGGGATTGGATTAGATGACCTCCTGAGGTCTCTTCCAACTGTAATCTTCTATGATTCTACACTCATGAAGTGGGTGTAGCGCTGCAGTTGACACTAACACCTCTATGTGCCTTTGGGAGCGGAGTAGAATCCACCTCCTCCAGAAAGCTAATAATTTTTAGAATATTTTGTTCCAACATCAGAGGCCAAGTACCATGTTCCCCATTTACAGATGGGGAAACTGAGTCACAGAGGGGCGACACGATTTATCCAAGCACACCCAGCAAGCCAGGATTAGACCCAGCTTTCTTGACTCCCAGGTGACTACTGGGGGGCAAACACCACAAGTGGGGGAGAGGGGTGGTCCTCTGCACAGTTGGGGAGCAAAGACAAACACCAGAGCATTCTCCCCTCCCCCTCACCTTGCAATCCCAAATAGGAGTGGAATCCAAACCCTAAACATCTGCTATTTTTACAGGCACTGCTGGCTTTATTTTTTCCCTGTTTACAGATTTCCCTGCTGGGTTTTGTTGGTTATTTTTTAAGGGGAGAAAAAATGTTATTAAAAACAAATATACTTTCAAAAAGAAAAACCCAACCTACTTTCAAAAATATCGTCTGTAGTTTCCCACAGTTCTTGCCACAGCAGTTGGCGCCGGTCCTGGAGAAAAGAACTTCATGGGCTGGCACCCGGGCATAAGCCACGCGCTTGTCTCCTCGAAGCATCCAGATCACTATGTCTGGCAGGCTGTTCTGGGGCTGGAAAACACGGTAGCAGACAAATCACATCTATTCAATCTTCCCAAATCAATACCATGAGTCAACAAAAATCCAGGCTGAAAAGTGAGACGCGGAGGGGGAGTGGTGGAATCTCAGCAGGTCTCACCACAGAGCAGGCAGCTCTGAGACAGCTGGCAGGGTCGCAGAAAGCAGAGACGGGAAAGACCCATCATTATTAATGTATTACAGTAATGCTTACGTGCCCCAGTGGAGAACAGGGCCCCGTTATGCTAGGCATTATGTAAACACAGAGTCAGACAGTCAGTAAGCCCCAAAGAGCTTACTGTCAAAATAGACCAGATGGACAAAGGGTGGGAGTGGAAACTAAGGCACCAAACAGGGATGGGACTTGTCCAAGATGACACAGCAGGTCAAAGTCAGGAACCCAACCCAAATCTGAACGCAGGGCCCTACCCACTGGACCACCCTGCCCCACTGTTACGCAGCTAGACCCATTCCTGCCTTCTGTAGTTGCAGACCCTCAGAATCAGCTGTTGGTTTGTTGGGGGTGTTTTCCTGTGCTTGAATTTCCATGAAAGGGGTCAGGCTACTTGACCTCAGCAGGAAGGAGGGAGGAAGCCCCCTAGTCTCCAAAAGCCCTCACCATCACAAGAGCATCAGGTGTGGTGTCAGCGCATTTAAATGTGGGGGTAGTAGGTGGAGCTCACAATACCAACAAAAGGAGGAGGACACAGACCCAAAATTTAACACAGGGATAGGGGTGTAGGTCCCAGGGTCCAAACAAGGGATCCAGAAGGGGACACCAAGCAGAGGACCCCAGATAGTGCCCACTGCCCTGAGGAGGAGAAGTCCAAGGAGCCAGTGGATGTCGCCCAGAAAAACTCTGCCCCAGAGTCGCAGAGACACCACACACCCCCCTTGCAGCTTCCTCCTCCTGGCCTGGGCCGAGGAGGACGGCCCTGGAGGCTGAAGGCCACTGGCTGTGCACACAGCAAAGACAGCCTGGCAAGGCAAGTGCATCCTGTGATGGGCTTCATCTCAGCAGTTTAGTCTCCATGGTTTAGTTGGCCTCTGCTGGTGGTGCCAACAAGGACACCGTCTGCTGCCAAGTGCTGTGGGCACCTACCCACTACCCATGGGAAAAATAGTGGGTGCTTAGCACCCACCAGCCACAGCTGTTTGGGTAGCTGCCACCGATCAGCTGTTTGGCAGCTGGGGGAGGCACTTGGGGGAGGGCAGAGAGCAGCAGGTGGGCGGGGCCTGGGGGGGTGGAGTGGAGAGGCCTTGGGGCACAGCAGGGGTGAAGCACTCCCAGGGGTGTCACTCCTTTAGCTCAAGCGGCAGAGGTGTGAGCTTACAGTGCGAAGGTCCTGGATTCACAAGCCGATGAAGACACATGGTGGGAAGGGTCATTACACTAGGATTCAGCGCATCAGCAAACACTCAGCATGTGCGCTATGTGTAGCTCCCAAGCAGGGGCTGGGTATCTCAGATATGGAGCCTTCTGTCTGGCAGTCAAAGGTGAGGACCCAGCACAAGGTCAGAACTGATCACAAGCTGTTAGTTTCTTGTGGTTATTTGGTGGCCTTCTCCCAAGAACCACCATTGTGCCCGGCCCCCTTGCCGACAGACACAGCAGAGAAGGAAAGGACTGATTGGGACATGAACGCTGAACCCGCCTCCCCCCCCCCCGCACCCTGCAAGCATGAACAAGGCCCACTAGCCTGGTTTGCGTAGCAAGCCTGTGTGATGTGTGTCACAACCTTCTCGAGTGGCTGCTCCAGAAAAAGGAAACAGCCTACTGCTGCAGGCAGCTAATGGACTGTCTCCTTTAGCTCAGGTGGTAGCACTCTGTGCTTCAGTGCTGCCGGCCCAAGCCCCGCTGATGCCCTGGGGAAGGAGTTACACTGGCACCGCGGTGTCAGTGCCGTGTAGTTCTTGTGCATCACTAGAGGTCATTCCACGGGGCTGCCATTTTGGCACCTTTCATCAGCTCGACAATTTCAAGACAGAAATAGCGCCTGTCTCATGGCCAGTCCTAACTCAGGAGCACAGAAATCATGCTACCCCACTATTCCCTTTCGGCCACTTGCCCATTCCCCGGCGAGCCCCAGCCTGCAGGACGATGCTACAGAGTGTAACTCTCAAGGCTCGGGGGGGGGGGAATTTCAAGCCCACCCAAACACGGTGCATTTGAAATTGTAGCTTAGACGCTGAAGTTATCGGGTTCCGCTCAGGAGAAATGAGAGGGGGACGGAGTGGGGATGAAGGGTGAATGCAGAGAGACAGAGGCTGTGAATGAGGAAGCAAAGAGAAATCCAGTGCAGGAAACAGCAGCAGAACAGCCTAGACTATTATCCTCAGCACCAAGCATCCTATTTGCTTCAGCAGACGCTCCCCCAGTGTCAGGGCATTTCTCCCTCCTGTCCGTCTGGTGGCTTCTCTGCAGCACGGCCCCTACAGCCAAGAGGGGAGAGCCACAGCAGCCAGTGGGATGCCCGGCCCCAGCCAGCAGGAGGTAGGCAAGCAAGGGCAGCCGACTCCCTTCACTAATCTGGACTTCAGGACCAAATGTTCTCTTTCAAAGCTGGGGCTGGCAGAGTCGCAAACCAGAAACCACTGCAGCTGCTGGCCCACATTCTGAAATGTGCCTCCCTCTTCCCTGAGAGAGAGTCTTTGACTCCACAATCACAGCAGCTGGCAAGGGCGCCAGGTACCTCCTGCGCTGACCTCAGTGCTAAAGGTCTGTTGGGGGATGAAAATAGCCTGTCCCCAACAGGGAGCGAGGGACTTTAGATCCCATTAAAGGAGGGACACCACAAAAACCTTCCTGTGGCTCCAGTCCCAAGGCAGGGAGGCCAGCTCCTTCTCTTCTGTGCTTTCACTGCGGGTGGCTTTAAAGATCACAGATACAGTCACTGGGCTGCAACATCACTACCCCCCACAACTGCGTGACCAGGATCTTGGAACAACCAAAGAAGAGATGGATCTCCCCCCGGCCAGAGAATCCAGCCCAGGTTTTACACCATGCTGCTGGCTGGGCATGGAGTCTGGGGGCGAGCAGCACCCCATCTGGTACAAATCAACATTGCCACTAACTTCAACGGAGCTATTTCCAGCCGCTGACGTTCTAGCCCTGGGCATTTAAACGCAAATCACTCTCCCACTGAAATCAGTGGTAAAACTGCCTTGGCCATGGCTGGGGGGGGGTCTCACACAGGGATAAGCGTGGCCTAGGTTGAATGTAGAGGGAATTAATAAAGCTCCAACTGTGGCACTTTGCTACCAAACGTCATGGCTTTGTTTTAAGGAGCGTCCCATAACCCAAGACACCATCCCAGGAACCGCCAGGCCCAGTTTTCAAACACGGGCATTTTAAGGGGACTTCCAAACTCCTGCCTTTGATGTCGGAGTTGGCAGTTGGGCCAGCAAATTCCCCTCAGTTTGAAAATCAGGCCTTAGAAAGCTTTGATGGCTTGGAAACCAGAGGCTGCACCCCAAATTAACAGGTTAGACTCTGGATGTTCTAAATCCTGCCATTTAAGGTATAAAGCCAAGACTGACCGCCAGCCTAGATCCAAACACCGCCCAGATTTCAGGGAGTCAGGGTCCAAACAGGGGGGCTGGGCCTTACCTTGGATAATGGGCTGAACCCAAACCTCCAGATTCCCCAGCACCCCTGAACTTTAGGAACATTTGGATCCAGATCTGGATGCCCCTCACTCACCCCAACCCCCCTCTAGAACAGAGTATGGCAAAGAGGAGCCAAACCAATTGCTACTGAAGCTGATGGATAAAATTCACCCCTGTGCAGCGGGTCAGTCAAAGGCCTATGGACTCTGTATATCAAGAGCTTAGGTGGGATGCACAGGCCCTTGCACTGATGTTCTGCATAGCAGCGACCTTCACCCTACAGGAAGCCAACAGGCTTAAAACCAAACCTGACCGGGGCGACATTGTCTGTATTGTGTATTTCTTCTGAGGTTAGAAATCCAGCCAGCCAGTGCCTTTAATGAAACCCCAGCAAAACTGTTGTGGAGATCAGAGAGTGCCGATGTAAGTTTTCAGTATAGACCAGCCCTTACTCTGGCATAGCTATAGCATTTTAAATTCCCTACCTTATTCCAGAATACCTTCCATGAACAGACAAGTCCTTAGCCCTCCAGAGCCAGCTCAGGTATGGGAGGGTGAGCTAGACATCTCCTCTGGCTTGTGCATCAGCAACAGAATTACTTACTAGGATCCCCCCAGGCCTTCCCTGCGCTTAAAAGTTTGTCCCTTTAATTCTTTAATGGCATAAAGCAAAACTGCAAGGCTAGCATGGATGCCGTTATACCAGCATGACAGGCGGTTACATCAGCATACCGCATTCCAATTCAGTGAAGTGAAATAAGTTATACAAGTATAAAGCACCTTATACCGGCATAAGTGTATCTACACCAGGCAGGCTTGGCTGGCATAACCACATAGGCGAAAATCACCCCCCATTACTGTCACAGTTATACCAGTAAATGTTTTAAAGTGTAGTGACAGCTCTGCAAACCCTCTGAAGGAAGTGAACTGCACAGGGGTTACTGAAGGAAGAATCTGTCCTGGAGCGCCCTTGCTACTCGATATGATGAGGTATGGAATGGAAAGGACCTAGTTTGGTCCTCAGATCCCAGGAAGAGTCTGCATGGATGGGTGGAGGGTTACCCCTGTCCTGGAGCAATCACTTGAATGGGCACAGGTGCCCAATGCAGTTTTGATCTGCTTTTGGTTAAGGACCAGCTGCTAATAGGTGACTGCTTTTCATTGGTCCAGAATGAGCACTTAGGCAGGTTTTGCTGTACAGGATAATGGCGCAGATCTTCAAAGGAATTTAAGTGCTTAACACCCTTAGGCACCTAACGGGCTTTGATAATCTGATAATCTGCCAATATCACCATTCGCTTCAACTAGAGAAGAGTTTATTGTACCTGGAAGCTCCTGGCAATAGTTGAGCAGTCACAAAGTCCTAAACTATCTAATTTCTAATGAAGCAAACAGCCTAACGCTTGAAGGCTTGGGTGGGGATTATTAATTTCCAGATCATCGTCTGTTCTCCTGGTGGATCGATAACCTGCTGAGTCTCAAAGAGTACAATTCCTAGCATGCATCAGTTTGGGAAAGTTCTAATGGTAAATTTGCTAAGGGGACACTCTGGAAAATTAATCCGAATTAACTAAAGGTGTCAATGTAAAGTGGATTACTTAAATCACATTAAACTCCGATGCAGATGTTCATTCAGAATGAATGTGGCCTTAATTCAATTTAACTTCATTTGCTTCCAAAGTGAATATAACTAAACCGAGTTAAGGCCATGTTAATTCTCAATGAGAGCATCCACACAGGGTTTTAATGGGGTTTAACTAATCCACTTCAACCATTCATTTAGATTAAGGCCTGAGCTACGGTAGAAAAGTAGGCCAGCTTAACTACGTTGCTCAGGGGTGTTAAAAAACCCTAAGTCCCTTTGTAGGTGCGAGGTCAATGGAAGAATTCTTCCATCAACCTAGCTACCACCTCTCAAGGGGGTGGGCAGTGTCTACTCTGAAACGTTGCCCTGGTGTAGCGGCACAGCTGTAGTTTTTTAAGTGTAGACACCCCCAACATTCCCTATGTAGGCAAATCCTAAGGAGTTGCTCCCAGTTAGGATGGCTTACCTCAAACAAGCCTGTAATAGCACCAAGATGGGCTGGGTGGGAAAGATAAAGAGCCATCAGGGCAAAAGCAATTCACCCCCACTTTTACCTCCTCTGCCATGGCTTTTAGTCTCAAGAGCCAGTCCTCAGCCTGGTCCAGCACCGTCTGGAGGTCAGAATCCTCATGCTTCAGGTTCAGAGCTGCCTGGACAATCTGGTTCAGGTTGGTGCTGCGGAATTTGTACATGTACTGATCCAGATGGGTGCTGTCTGTCTTGTCGCTGACATCGACTAGCGGCTGGCTGCAGGTGGGGGGTGGGAGAAAGGAGCACAGAGAAACAGGCCAATGTTAGCTGTGCATTGCAAAGCAACAGCTTTACTGGGGACTTTCTTTTTATGAGCAAGTTTATGCAAAAATAACAAGCCACCAAAGAGATATTTGGTGAGTGAACAAGCGCCAGGAGCAAGGAAGGTTCAAACCACACTTACAGCCCTGAGACACTATTGCAATGAGTTCCAAAAGGAGTTGTAACTGAGCTTCGTGCATCACTACACACACACACACACACATATATAAATTGGCTCAAGCTGCAAGATGAATATTCCAGAAGCTCAACAGCATCTTCATCGTGCTGAGCTGTTTAAGAGTTTTCATGTTAAAACTCAATGATTTATGAGCTACCCTTATAGACATATTAAAAAACAAAAGTCCAATTGAAACAGACTGAGATTTGAGTTCAATTCCCAGCCCTTCCAGAGTGACGCTGAGCAAATCCCTTAACCTTGCTGTACTTTTTATTCCCAATCTATAAAATGAGAAGGCAGACAGACAGACTGACTGATAGGCTATTATCTCTCTCACAGACTTCTTAGGCTTAGTAAATCATGCAGCAAGATGTTGTTTAAAATAATTCCCATAATTTGTGCAAATTGCAGGACGTGATAATGTCTCCCTCTAGTGGCTGTGGCACATATAGGCTAAATGCCTCCTACCACTACAAATTACAAGTTCGTTTTTCCAGTTCAAACGGTAGAGGTCTATGATTCTGGCATTGAAAGTCATGGGCTCTATTCCCATTGACAAACTGTCCTGGATGTGGAGACTGGGGAAATGTCTGATTTATTTTTACAAAAGGATATGCGTGACTCACTTTCCCCTCTCACTTGCTGGGCATGAAGGGGTTACCTTCTTTCTTGAAACATGACAAGCAATGCAGTGACTGCAGAGAAGTCACTAAACATGAATGAACCATCAGAAAGTAAATGTCACTAAGAGGTAATTACTGCAAATCCCTCGACCCATGTTTTCAACCTTTTTTCTTTTCTGGAAAATTTGAATGGAGGTGTGGACCTCTTTGGAAATCTTAGACATAGTCTGCAGACACCCGGGGTCCACGAACCACAGGTTGAAAATCACTGCCCTAGACAGATAAGCAGGTTTGCGGAAGTACCACTGGAGTGGAATGGCATAGACTGTTTTTGATAACATTCAAGAGGCCCAGCAGTCAAGGAACAGAGAAATACATAAAGTGGGCGGACAGCTATAGAGGAAGGGTCACTCACACTGGATCTAAGAACTCACACGAGATGGTAACCAACAGGAACAAAGTTGCTAGAAGGGTCTGAAGGGCTTTGAGACCTACCAGGTCTTGTGCACCATGGGTGACACCTGGGGAGCTAGGCATACATATAAGCAGTTTGTTGTTGTCAAGATCGGCTTTCTCTGTAATGCTTTTGGTTGTGAATAAATACTTTGCTTTATGAAGGCTGGCTGGTCTCTGGTAAATCCTACCATTGCCACGAGGAGATCACAGGATGGCAATTGCTGAGCTAAACTCAGACTTACTAAGGAGATCACAGTGAATGGAAGGGGAAATTGCAACCTAAATCCCTTGTCTGGAGGGAAAGGAACAAATTCCCACCCCAAAAAAGATGACAGCTTGAGGCTTGAGATCTAAGGGCGTGTCATGAAAGAGACCATGAAGATGGCAGAGTGGTAGTTAAGCCAGGAACCTTGACAACAGGGCCATCAGAACTGTATCCCTATCTAAAGTCATGGCCCCAATAAATTCATCACTTGCGCCAGAATTTCCACGTTCATTGTAAAAATATAATTCCAGTTCTTGCCCAGATGGTGGAAAAGATAACCTCACAGAGATGAGCCAAGAGTCAGCCAATGCAGGGCTTCCTGCCTGAGTCCACACAGTCTGAAACATCTCTGAGAGGTGTGAACTGCCCCAGTAATCTCAGCCAGGGCCGTATGGACTCCATGATTCTGCAGCCATGGTGTTTAAGATCTCATCTGAAAAAACCCCAACACCGCGAACTGCATAGGATTCAATCATCTGCCCAAGATGGACAAGTGGGGCAGGAGTAACCACTTGAGAGTGAGCAGTTGAAGTCTGCCATACATTTTGTTAAGAGAGCCTTCACCCTCTACCAAGTCCTGGGTGATTGCTGTATGAACTACCCTTGAGAAATTGTTCCAATGGCTAATTTCCCTCACTGTTAAAAATGTACAGCTTCTTTCCCATCTCAATTTGTCTCCCTTCAACTTCCAGCCATTGGATCATGTTACACCTTTCTCTGCCAGACTGAAGAGCCTATTATCAAATTTCTGGTCCCTATGTATATACTTATAGGCTGTGATCAAGTCACCCCCTTAAACTTCGCTATAGCTCCTTGAGTCTATCATTATAAGGCAGGTGTTCTAATCCTTTAATCATTTTCATGGCTCTTCTCTGAACCCTCTCCAATTTATCAACATCCTTCTGGAATTGTGGAAAACAGCAGAGGTTACAGCAGAGCCAAATATGGAGGTAAAGTAACCTCCCTAGGGATAGACATACAGCTAATCCAGAAGCACTGGGCTCCTCACAGGGATGCTCAATACCTCTTACTAGCCATGGTGGATGCTGATGGTAGAACCATTAGCAATCACTTTAGGAGAGACTGTGGAACTAAAATAAATGGCTTTCTGCAAGTAGACAACAGATAGCCTGAAAGATAGTGCAGTGCAGTGGCTGGGGAACTAGGCTAACATTCAGGAAACTGAGGCACAGAGCGGGAAAGGGACTTGACCATTGACTTGCTGGGTGAACTTGGACAAGTCATTTTCTCTCCCACCTTTTGTCTGATTAAAATGTAAGCTCTTTGGGGCAGGGACTGTCTCTCACTATGGTTGTATAGTACCTATAGCAATGGGGGCTCGATCTCACTGCTACCATAGTACAGATAATAAAGGCATTTGACAAACATCCCTCCCAGCCAATGTTTTTGTCAGATAGGAATTATAATCACCATTTTACAGATGGGAAAACTCTGTCCAGGCTGGTGCAATTCGTTGCTCAGTCTCGTACAGAAAGCGGCCGAGCCATGAACAGAACCCAGGAGTCCTGCTAGCTTCCCCCACCACTCTCTCTATAATGGAATATAATAGCTTTGAGATATGAAAGAATGGCAATAACACAGATCACTGGTTCTCAATCAGGGGTAAGTGTACCCCTGGGGGTATGCAAAGCTCTTCCAGGGGGTACATGAACTCATCTAGATATTTTCCTAGTTTTACAACAGGCTACATAAAAAGGCACTAGCAAAGTCAGAACAAACTAAAATTTCATACAATGACTTGTTTTATAGTGCTCTATATACTATATGCTGAAAGTTAAGTACAATATTTATATTCCCATCATTTTATTTTATAATTATATGGTAAAACTGAGAATGTCAGCAATTTTTCAGTAATAGTGTGCAGCCACTCCCATTTGACACCATCAAATTAGGCCTGAATAAAGACTGGGAGTGGCTGGGTCACTACAAAAAATAATTTTCCCTCTGTTGATACTCATACCTTCTTGTCAACTGTTGGGAATGGGCCACATCAACCCTAATTGAATTGGCCTCATTAGCATTGACCCCCCACTCAGTAACACAACTCCCATCTTTTCATGTGCTGTGTATTTATACCTGCCTACTGTATTTTCCACTCCATGCATCTGATGAAGTGGGTTCTAGCCCACAAAAGCTTATGCCCAAATAAATGTGTTAGTCTCTAAAATGCCACAAGGACTCCCCCTTGTTTTTGCTGATACAGACTAACATGGCTACCCCTCTCAAACCTGAAGCAAAAAAGGCATTAACTCCTCAGCCATGGCTGTGTTTCCTGTCATTGTCTTTCCCTCCTCATTAAATAATGGGCTTGCCCTGTCTGTGGTCTTCCTCTTCCTTCTCATGTATTTGTAAAATGTTTTCTTTTTACCATTTATATCCCTAGTTTGTTTAAACTTGTTTTGCCTTCGCCTTCCTAATTTTGTCCTTACAGGCTTCTGTTGTTGTTTTTTATATCTTCATCTTTCATAATTTGTTTCCAATTTTTATAGGACTCTTTTTTGAGTTTCAGGTCATTGAAGATCTCTGGTTAACCGGAGTGGTCTCTTACCATACTCCTCTCATAGAATATAGAATATCAGGGTTGGAAGGGACCTCAGGAGGTCATCTAGTCCCACCCCGTGCTCAGAGCAGGACCAATCCCCAACTGAATCTTCTCAGCCAGGGCTTTGTCAAACCTGACCTTAAAAACCTCAAAGGAAGGAGATTCTACTACACCTCCCTAGGTAACACATTCCAGTGTTTCACCACCCTCCTAGTGAAAAAGTTTTTCCTAATATCCACCCTAAACCTCCCCCACTGCAACTTGAGACCATTACTCCTTGTTCTGTCACCTGCTACCACTGAGAACAGTCTAGATCCATCCTCTTTGGAACCCCCTTTCAGGTAGTTGAAAGCAGCTATCAAATCCCCCCTCATTCTTCTCTTCCGCAGACTAAAAAATCCAAGTTCCCTCAGCCTCTCCTCATAAAGTCATGTGTTCCAGTCCCCTAACCATTTTTGTTGCCCTCCTCTGGATGCTTTCCAATTTTTTCACATCCTTCTTGTAGTGTGGGGCCCAAAACTGGACACAGTACTCCAGATGAGGCCTCACCAATGTCGAATAGAGGGGAACGATCACATCCCTCGATCTGCTGGCGATGCCCCTACTTATACAGCCCAAAATGCCATTGGCCTTCTTGGCAACAAGGGCACACTGTTGACTCATATCCAGCTTCTCGTCCACTGTAACCACTAGGTCCTTTTCTGCAGAACTGCTGCCTAGCCACTCGGTCCCTCGTCTGTAGCGGTGCATGGGATTCTTCTGTCCTAAGTGCAGGACTCTGCACTTGTCCTCGTTGAACCTCATCAGATTTCTTTTGGCCAAATCCTCTAATTTGTCTAGGTCCCTCTGTATCCTATCCCTACTCTCCAGCGTATCGACCTCTCCTCCCCTATCCCAGTGGGATAGTTTGTCCTTGTGCCCTTAATAATGACTCTGTCAAAAACTGCCAACAAGTCTGAACTCTTTTTTTCCCCTTGGACTTACTTCTCATTGGGGGATCTTACCTACCAGCTTCCCCCTCTGATTGACTGCCTTTCCCATGGCCCCGCCTCCTAGGGAAGAGAAGCTAATCCGAACTGCTGCAGAAGCAGGCAGAGCTCTCCCTGCTCCTCTTGGAGGAGGGGGGGACCAGAGACCCCAGCAGCTGAAAGACCCTCCTTTCCCCTCCTCCCTGTGAGCAATAGGACACCCCTTGCTTCTCCTCCTCTCACTGCAGCACCTGGCTGGGGGGCAGGAGGGACGGGGACCTGCCCCTGCAGGCCTGGAAAAGGGAGGGGACCCACTGCAGCCCCCCACATCTGGGAGAGGGTGATGAAGAACTATGAGTTGCAGGAGGCCAGGGCACAGGTTGAGGGCAGGGGAATGGGCAGAGCACCTGCAAGCAGAGGCCAGAAACACCCTATTACATACATTTGGGAGTGCTAGTAACAGTAATTGACTCTCACACATGTGCGGGGGGAGAGGGCAGGAAAAGTTCAAACGTCAAAAGACTGAACAAAACGACAACATCGTCTTTTTAAAAAACAAATCTCATGATTTTGGTCCAATCTCCTGGTTTGGGGTCTGTCTCAGGGTGTTTGAACCGTCGGGGTTGGCTAGGCTGCTACAGGGAGACTCTGTCTCTTTAAGATGCAGGAGGCTACGAGTCCCAGTGGCCACTGGGTACAGGGTATATGATGGGACTGGTGGCCACTGGAGGTGGGGGGCAGAGCACTGGGGCTGCAGTGAATGGGGAAGGTCCCATTTCTCTCTCTTTTGTCCAGCTGCAGCTCAAAAGCCCCTTTTTTCCCTGGCCCAGTGGGTGGCTGGCCCTGTTTTATCTCCAATTAGCCACCTGGTCAATCCCAGTTCCAACCAGCCACCAGGTCAACCCAGACAATGGGGCAGAAATTTTCTAAGTCCCCACCCAGCCACCAAGTCAACCCCAGCTCCAACTGGCCACCAGGTCAACCCCAGGGAAAAGGTTTGGAAAGTTTCTAATTCCAAACTGGCCACCAGGTCAACCCCCCCAGGAGAAGAGCTGTCGGACCCCACCTCCCTGGCGGTGGGGAGCAGCAGTTTTCGCTCAGGTCCGTTGCCCAGGGCGGACCAGACCCGAGAGTAGAGCGAAGGAGGGGATCCCCAACTGGCTCCAGCGAATTCTGGGGGCGCCCTTCGCTGGCAGTACAGTTGAGGCCCGTCACTTTACAACTGCTGGTCATGATGCTCCGGCGGGTGGACCAACGGCTCCACCATGGCCATGAGTCACCCCACTAAGGCCCTGACGGGCACTGTAGCGAGGATCACATCGCAGGGACCGGAATGTCAGCACGTGGGCCCTACACTCGAACACACGCGCACGCGCAGTGCGTTCCTCTCGAGAGCCAACACGCAGGCTGCCGGGGGCCTACGTGCCATTGGCTGAGTCTGACCCCACGAGACCGAGGCCCCGAAGGACAGGCTCAGCAACCCCGCGCTGCATCCATGGTGGAGAAACCCCGGAGGTGTTTCCCCGACCACCTGTCCCTGCGGGAGGTTCCAGGTGGCCCTTAGCTGGTCAGCTTGGTCCAGGAGTGAGGGAGGGGGGAAGGGGAGGTGGATGAGGAGCACTCTCGGGCCCAAAAGTAGCTCCAATCCCTTCCTCACACCAAGCTCAACTTGCCCGGGACGCCGAGCCTGTCCCATGCACTGACCAGCTCGACAGCCTCATGACAAGAAACCGCAGGCACCCGCACGAATGAGCCAGGTGGAAAAGGGCAGCCACCCGCTGGACCAGGGAAAAGTGGCTTGTGAGCCCCAGCCAGTGGATGCTGTAGCTGGGTAAGAGAGGCAGGTTCGACCCCTTCGGAGGAACCACCTTCCCCATTCACCGCAGCCTGGGTACTCTGCCCCCTGACCTCCAGTGGCCACCAGTCAGTATGGGGGCACAGGCTGGTAGTGAGAGGGGTGGGGGAAGGTTCGGGAAGAGTGGGGTGGCAGATAGGGAAGTGGCGGGGGAAGGTTTGGGAACTGTGGGGTACTGTCTGTATAGGGGCACAGGCTGGCAGTTAGGGTGGTGGGGGGAGGCTCTGGAAGAGTGGGGCGCTGTCTGTATGGAGGCACAGCCTGGCAGTTAGAGGGGTGGGGGGAAGGTTCTGGAGGAGCAGGGTGCTTTTTGTCTGGGGGCACAGGCTGGCACTTAGAGGGATGTGGGGAAGGTTCGGGAGGAGCGGGTGCTGTCTGTATGTGGGCACAGGCTGGCAATTAGAGGGGTGGGGGAAAGGTTCTGGAGGAGCGGGGTGCTGTCTGTATGGGGGCACAGGCTGGCAATTAGAGGGGTGGGGGAAAGGTTCTGGAGGAGCGGGGTGCTGTCTGTATGGGGGCACAGGCTGGCAGTTAGGGAGGTACTGGCAGAAGGTTCGGGAAGAGTGGGGTGCTGTCTGTATGGGGGCACAGGCTGGCAGTTAGGGAGGTACTGGCGGAAGGTTCAGGAAGAGTGGGGCGCTGTCTGTATGGGGGCACAGGCTGGCAGTTAGGGAAGTGGGGGGAGGTTCTGGAAGAGTGGGGCGCTGTCTGTATGGGGGCACAGGCTGGCAGATAGAGGGGTGGGGGAAGGTTCTGGGGGAGCGGGGCGCTTTTTGTCTGGGGGCACGGGCTGGAAGCTCGGAGGTGGGGGGGAGGTTCTGGAAGAATGGGGAGCAGTCTGTATCGGGGCACAGGCTGGAAGTTAGGGAAGTGGGAGGGAGGTTCTGGAAGAGTGGGGCGCTGTCTGTGTGGGGGCACAGGCTGGCAGTTAGGGAGGTGGGAGGAGGTTCGGGAAGAGTGGGGCGCTGTCTGTGTGGGGGCACAGGCTGGCAGTTAGGGAGGTGGGGGGAGGTTCTGGAAGAGTGGGGCGCTGTCTGTATGGGGGCACAGGCTAGCAGTTAGACGGGTGGGGGGAAGGTTCTGGAGGAGCGGGGTGCTTTTTGTCTGGGGGCACAGGTTGGCAGTTAGAGGGGTGGGGGGAAGGTTTGGGAAGAGTGGGGCACTGTCTGTACGGGGGTACAGGCTGGCAGTTAGGGAGGTGGGGGGGAGGTTCTGGAAGAATGGGGAGCAGTCTGTATCAGGGCACAGGCTGGAAGTTAGGGAAGTGGGAGGGAGGCTCTGGAAGAGTGGGGCGCTGTCTGTGTGGGGGCACAGGCTGGCAGACAGAGGGGTGGGGGGAAGGTTCTGGAGGAGCGGGGTGCTTTTTGTATGGGGGCACAGGCTGGCAGTTAGGGAGGTACTGGCGGAAGGTTCGGGAACAGTGGGGCGCTGTCTCTATGGGGGCACAGGCTGGCAGTTAGGGAGGTGGGGGGAGGTTCGGGAAGAGTGGGGTGCTGTCTGTATGGGGGCACAGGCTGGCAGTTAGAGGGGTGGGGGGAAGGTTCTGGAGGAGCGGGGTGCTTTTTGTCTGGGGGCACAGGCTGGTAGTTAGGGAGGTACTGGCGGAAGGTTTGGGAACAGTGGGGTGCTGTCTCTGTGGGGGCACAGGCTGACAGTTAGAGGGGTGGGGGGAGGTTCTGGAAGAGTGGGGCGCTGTCTGAATGGGTGCAGAGCCTGGCAGTTAGAGGGGAGGGGGGGAAGGTGGGGAGGAGCGGGGTGCTGTCTATATGGGGGCACAGGCTGGCAGTTAGGGAAGTGGCGGGGGAGGTTCTGGAAGAATGGGGCACAGTCTGTATTGGGGGACAGGCTGGCAGTTAGAGGGGTGGGGGGAAGGTTCTGGAGAAGCGGGGTGCTGTCTGTATGGGGGCACAGGCTGGCAGTTAGGGAAGTGGCGGGGGAAGGTTTGGGAAGAGTGGGGCACTGTCTGTATGGGGGTACAGGCTGGCAGTTAGGGAGGTGGGGGGAGGTTCTGGAAGAATGGGGCACAGTCTGTATTGGGGCACAGGCTGGCAGTTAGAGGGGTGGGGAAGTTTCTGGAGAAGCGGGGTGCTGTCTGTATGGGGGCACAGGCTGGCAGTTAGGGAAATGGCGGGGGAATGTTTGGGAAGAGTGGGGCGCTGTCTGTATGGGGGCACAGGCTGGCAGTTAGGGAAGTGGGAGGGAGGTTCTGGAGGACTGGGGCGCTGTCTGTATGGGGGCACAGGCTGGCAGTTAGGGAAGTGGGAGGGAGGTTCTGGAAGAGTGGGGCGCTGTCTGTATGGGGGCACAGGCTGGCAGTTAGAGGGGTGGGGGAAGGTTCTGGAGGAGCGGGGTGCTTTTTGTCTGGGGGCACAGGCTGGCAGTTAGGGAGGTGGGGGGAGGTTCTGGAAGAGTGGGGCGCTGTTTCTATGGGGGCACAGGCTGGCAGTTAGGGAGGTGGGGGGAGGTTCTGGAAGAGTGGGGTGCTGTCTGTGTGGGGGCACAGGCTGGCAGTTAGAGGGGTGGGGGAAGGTTCTGGAGGAGCGGGGTGCTTTTTGTCTGGGGGCACAGGCTGGCAGTTAGGGAGGTGGGGGGAGGTTCTGGAAGAGTGGGGCGCTGTTTCTATGGGGGCACAGGCTGGCAGTTAGGGAGGTGGGGGGAGGTTCTGGAAGAGTGGGGCGCTGTCTGTATGGGGGCACAGGCTGGCAGTTAGAGGGGTGGGGGGAGGTTCTGGAAGAGTGGGGCACTGTCTGTATGGGGGCACAGGCTGGAAGTTAGGGGGGTGGTGGGGGAAGGTTCTTGAGGAGCGGGGAGCTGTCTCTATGGGGGTACAGGCTGGCAGTTAGGGAGGTGGGGGGGAAGGTTCGGGAAGAGCAGGGTGCTGTCTGTTTTTGGGCACAGGCTGGCAGTTAGGGGGGTGGCGGGGGAAGGTCGGGAGGAGCGGGGCACTGTCTCTATGGGGGCACAGGCTGGCAATTAGGGAGGTGGCAGGGGAAGGTTCTGGAGGAGTGGGGCGCTGTCTGTATGGGGGCTCAGGCTGGCAGTTAGGGGGGTGGGGAGAAGGTTCTGGAATAGCGGGGTGGTCTCTGTATGGGGGCACAGGCTGGCAGTTAGGGGGGTGGGGAGAAGGTTCTGGAATAGCGGGGTGGTCTCTGTATGGGGGCTCAGGCTTGCAGTTAGGGAGATACCGGGGGAAGGTTCTAGAGGAGTGGGGCGCTGTCTGTATGGGGGCTCAGGCTGGCAGTTAGGGAGGTGGGGGGAGGTTCTGGAAGAATGGGGCACAGTCTGTATTGGGGCACAGGCTGGCAATTAGAGGGGTGGGGGGTAGGTTCTGGAGAAGCGGGGTGCTGTCTGTATGGGGGCACAGGATGGCAGTTAGGGAAGTGGCGGGGAAGGTTCGGGAAGAGTGGGGTGCTGTCTGTATGGGGGCACAGGCTGGCAGTTAGGGAGGTGGGGGAAGGTTCGGGAAGAGTGGGGCGCAGTCTGTATTGGGGCACAGGCTGGCAATTAGAGGGGTGGGGGGTAGGTTCTGGAGAAGCGGGGTGCTGTCTGTATGGGGGCACAGGATGGCAGTTAGGGAAGTGGCGGGGGAAGGTTCGGGAAGAGTGGGGCGCTGTCTGTATCGGGGCACAGGCTGGCAGTTAGGGAAGTGGGAGGGAGGTTCTTGAAGAGTGGGGTGCTGTCTGTGTGGGGGCACAGGCTGGCAGTTAGAGGGGAGGGAGGAAGGTTCGGAAAGAGTGGGGTGCTGTCTGTATGGGGGCACAGGCTGGCAGTTAGGGAGGTGGGAGGAGGTTCGGGAAGAGTGGGGCGCTGTCTGTATCGGGGCACAGGCTGGCAGTTAGGGAAGTGGGAGGGAGGTTCTGGAAGAGTGGGGTGCTGTCTGTGTGGGGGCACAGGCTGGCAGTTAGGGAGGTGGGAGGAGGTTCGGGAAGAGTGGGGCGCTGTCTGTATGGGGGCACAGGATGGCAGTTAGGGAAGTGGGAGGGAGGTTCTGGAAGAGTGGGGTGCTGTCTGTGTGGGGGCACAGGCTGGCAGTTAGAGAGGAGGGAGGAAGGTTCGGGAAGAGTGGGGTGCTGTCTGTATGGGGGCACAGGCTGGCAGTTAGGGAGGTGGGGGGAGGTTCTGGAAGAATGGGGCACAGTCTGTATTGGGGCACAGGCTGGCAATTAGAGGGGTGGGGGGTAGGTTCTGGAGAAGCGGGGTGCTGTCTGTATGGGGGCACAGGATGGCAGTTAGGGAAGTGGCGGGGAAGGTTCGGGAAGAGTGGGGTGCTGTCTGTATGGGGGCACAGGCTGGCAGTTAGGGAGGTGGGGGAAGGTTCGGGAAGAGTGGGGCGCAGTCTGTATTGGGGCACAGGCTGGCAATTAGAGGGGTGGGGGGTAGGTTCTGGAGAAGCGGGGTGCTGTCTGTATGGGGGCACAGGATGGCAGTTAGGGAAGTGGCGGGGGAAGGTTCGGGAAGAGTGGGGCGCTGTCTGTATCGGGGCACAGGCTGGCAGTTAGGGAAGTGGGAGGGAGGTTCTTGAAGAGTGGGGTGCTGTCTGTGTGGGGGCACAGGCTGGCAGTTAGAGGGGAGGGAGGAAGGTTCGGGAAGAGTGGGGTGCTGTCTGTATGGGGGCACAGGCTGGCAGTTAGGGAGGTGGGAGGAGGTTCGGGAAGAGTGGGGCGCTGTCTGTATCGGGGCACAGGCTGGCAGTTAGGGAAGTGGGAGGGAGGTTCTGGAAGAGTGGGGTGCTGTCTGTGTGGGGGCACAGGCTGGCAGTTAGAGAGGAGGTAGGAAGGTTTGGGAAGAGTGGGGTGCTGTCTGTATGGGGGCACAGGCTGGCAGTTAGGGAGGTGGGAGGAGGTTCGGGAAGAGTGGGGTGCTGTCTGTATGGGGGCACAGGATGGCAGTTAGGGAAGTGGGAGGGAGGTTCTGGAAGAGTGGGGTGCTGTCTGTGTGGGGGCACAGGCTGGCAGTTAGAGAGGAGGGAGGAAGGTTCGGGAAGAGTGGGGTGCTGTCTGTATGGGGGCACAGGCTGGCAGTTAGGGAGGTGGGAGGAGGTTCGGGAAGAGTGGGGCGCTGTCTGTATGGGGGCACAGGCTGGCAGTTAGGGAGGTGGGAGGAGGTTCGGGAAGAGTGGGGTGCTGTCTGTATGGGGGCACAGGATGGCAGTTAGGGAAGTGGGAGGGAGGTTCTGGAAGAGTGGGGTGCTGTCTGTGTGGGGGCACAGGCTGGCAGTTAGAGAGGAGGGAGGAAGGTTCGGGAAGAGTGGGGTGCTGTCTGTATGGGGGCACAGGCTGGCAGTTAGGTAGGTGGGAGGAGGTTCGGGAGGAGCGGGGTGCTGTCTGTATCGGGGCACAGGCTGGCAGTTAGGGAAGTGGCGGGGGAAGGTTCAGGAAGAGTGGGGCGCTGTCTGTATTCGGGCACAGGCTGGCAGTTAGGGAAGTGGGAGGGAGGTTCTGGAAGAGTGGGGCGCTGTCTGTATGGGGGTACAGGCCGGCAGTTAGAGGGGTGGGGGAAGGTTCTGGAGGAGCGGGGCGCTTTTTGTCTGGGGGCACAGGCTGGCAGTTAGGGAAGTGGGAGGGAGGTTCTGGAAGAGTGGGGCGCTGTCTGTATGGGGGTACAGGCTGGCAGTTAGAGGGGTGGGGGAAGGTTCTGGAGGAGCGGGGCGCTTTTTGTCTGGGGGCACAGGCTGGCAGTTAGGGAGGTACTGGCGAAAGGTTTGGGAACAGTGGGGCGCTGTCTCTATGGGGGCACAGGCTGGCAGTTAGGGAGGTGGGGGGAGGTTCTGGAGGAGCGGGGCGCTGTGTGTCTGGGGTCACAGGCTGGCAGTTAGGGGGTGGCGGAGGAAGGTTCTTGAGGAGCGGGGCACTGTCTCTATGGGGGTACAGGCTGGCAGTTAGGGAGGTGGTGGGGGAAGGTTCGGGAAGAGCGGGGTGCTGTCTGTATTTGGGCACAGGCTGGCAGTTAGGGGGTTGGCGGGGGAAGTTCGGGAGGAGCGGGGCGCTGTCTCTATGGGGGCACAGGCTGGCAGTCAGGGAGGTACTGGGGGAAGGTTCTAGAGGAGCGGGGCGCTCTCTGTATGGGGGCACAGGCTGGCAGACAGAGGGGTGGGGGGAAGGTTCTAGAGAAGCGGGGCGCTCTCTGTATGGGGGCACAGGCTGGCAATTAGGGAGGTGGCAGGGGAAGGTTCTAGAGAAGCGGGGCGCTCTCTGTATGGGGGCACAGGCTGGCAGTTAGGGAGGAGGGGGGAGGTTCTGGAAGAGTGGGACGCTGTCTGTGTGGGGGTGCAGTTAGAGAGGTGGGGGGAAGGTTCTGGAGGAGCGGGGCGCTCTCTCTATGGGGGCACAGGCTGGCAATTAGGGAGGTGGCGGGGGAAGGTTCTAGAGGAATAGGGCATTATTTTTAAAGGGACACAGGCTGACAGTTAGGGAGGTGGCAGGGGAAGGTTCTGGAGGAGCCATTGTGGTGTAAGCATTGCTGTACGAGGCCGTGAGTGTGTGTTGTTATTGTGTGTGCTGGTTGTATTGATTTGTGAATAGGGGGTTATGGGTGGGT
This sequence comes from Dermochelys coriacea, assembly GCF_009764565.3. NCBI lineage: Eukaryota > Metazoa > Chordata > Testudines > Dermochelyidae > Dermochelys > Dermochelys coriacea. The sequence continues at coordinate 143,023,094 of NC_050071.1, forward strand.
TGAGCTGGCAACTTTGTGTTGGGTTGTACAGGTTATGAATTAACCTTTGAAGAACTGTGGCAGCTGGACTAAGTAATCCCCACTCTGAGCAGTCCCCTTCATCGCCCTGACTCCTTAGAACCGCCGAAACTGGGGCCTGCAGATTAGGTATAATGTCAGTGTGGTGGTTGGTTGAGATACCTCTGTTAGCAGAATGGTTGAGGACTCTTGGCATGGCATAGATACAGGTCTTTACCTTTTTATTATACAGAGATTCAGTTATCAATTCAGGGAAGTCCTAGACTCTGTTATACTGGATGTCAGAGACGATGATCACATTAGTTCCTTTTGGCCTTGGAATCTATAATGTATTTATACTGGGACTGTCAGTTTCTTGGGACAAGAAACCTCTTCTTGTTCTGTGTTTGTACAGCACCTAGAACAAGGGGCCCTGATCCATGATCGGGATTTCTAGGTTCTACCACAATATAAATAACAACTTGTATTTACAAGGATAAATATCTACATTTCTAAAGCGTCTCCCTCCAGTATACTTAGGTACCTCCTGGAGTTTAAAATGAAGTAGCAAGAACACCACTCCTTTCCAGGCAATGATACCTTTCCTGTTACCCCTCCTGTTACCCCAAGAATGGCTAGAGTCAATATCAACTGCTATAGAGGTCTTGAAAACATGCCTCACTGTGATAGACTATTATCCAAGAGAAGGTCAACAGGTGACTTGATCATGTTATTGCAGTCTCCAAGTACTTATATGTAGAAGAGATTTCTGATAGCAGATGGCTCTATATTCTAGCTGCAAAAGGCAGAATGAGATCCAGTGGCTGGAAGGTGAAGCTAGACACATTCAGACTAGAAATAAGGTGCTCATTGTGAACAGTGAAGGTAATTAACCATCACAACAACTTACCTAGGGAAGTGATGGATTCTTCACCACTTGGAGTCTTTAAATCAAAACTAGATGTCTCTTTAAAAGATATGCTCTAGCTCAAACAGAAGCTATGGGCTTGAAGCCAAAATTATTGGACAAGATTCTCCAGCCTGTGCTGCACAGAAGGTCAAACTAGATGATCGTAATGGGTCCTTCTGGCCTTAAATTGAAAAGGATCCCAAAGAGTGTTCAACTCTCCGATGACTGGCTCAGTCAGATTTCTAATGAAACAAGCAACTCAGTGGTCCAATTTTGGAGCCTAACCAGTCCCTCTTGGGTTAGGCCTCCTGGCAGACATTGCTGCAATTCACAAGACTCCCCAGAAGGCATACGTGGTTGGTATCGGCAAGCCCATCTATTTGGATATTATCCTAATTAATTTAGCAAATTCTGCTTTCTTTTCAGAACATGTGCTAGCGCTCCTCGCTGATTTATTTAGGCCAGTTTCTCTCAGCTATGCAGAAGCAATTTACCACAGGAGCTTAGCACAGAGGAGGAAACAGAGCCAGAACGAACCACTGGCTTGGCAGCTCCCCCAGCAACATTTTTTTCCACGTTTAATTGAATTTGTTTTGGAGGGAGCAGCATCTCTGGAAAACCTAAATCCTGGGATTATCCTCGGGTCACGTATGGCACACACAGGAGCAATGGAATATTTACAGCCCTTACAATAGCTCTGACCTTTTCCAAGGAGCTGGACGGGGGCGGGTGGAGCAGGGGTGAACATCTCCCTGGTGAGGCTTAAAAATCAAATAAATAGGTTTTGAAAAGAGCATCCTTAAAGCTGCCATCATCGTTGGTTTATGGAGCATTTCCTGAGCAGCAGACTTGGCTCATCTGCATGCCACACGCGGAGCATGTTATTCCATTCCATCGCCTGCCCCTGAAAGAACAAGCTATTGGCCAGTGAACAAACCCCACAGGATGTGAGTGAATGCCATAGGCTTCCAAACACCTTTGCTAGTGACCTACGTGCATCTTAGCAAAGAGCAGTGAGGACCAGGTGGCTCAAAGGCCCATTAATAGGCTCCATGCTGTCTTTTGCCATTAGGTTACTGGTTCAAATCCAACATAGGTTGGTAGAGTGAGTCAATGGCATCGCGGGGGTGAGTCCTGTGTAGAATGAGTTAATGGGTCTTGGTCCTTTTCCCAGTGAACTAGCATCTGCAACTGAACACGTTTGTCTCAACGAAGGCTGGAGATAGACACAGAGGCCAAACTCCCCTTTTCTCCCTAGGAATGGTGCTTCTGAGTGGAGGATTGATACGTGAGTGGAGCAGGGCTGTAGCTGTTCAGTCACTGGGAGGCATCACCTTCCAGAGCTGTCAATTGGCGCCTTTCTCCAACACTTTTCAATATGAAGAGTGACTATTTCTGTACCGCTGGGTATTTTAAACTGAGAAAGCTTTATGAAAAGCAGCAGTGGTTGTTTAATAGCTGCCACCTTCTTCAGAATAGGCCACAAGCTGTTAACAATTCCCTTTGGCAAAGGCTTATCATCACACCCTACTCAACAACTAAAACCATATTAAAGATTTCCCTGCGAGCAATTGCTGGAGTTGGGACGATATGAGGGGAGGTGAATTGAGATATGGTGATAAAGCCTGGGAACTCCAGTTTCAGACCCCACGGCCCCAAGATATCATGGTGACGTGGGCCACGGAAAAACCTAGACAGAGAGTCAAATCATATTGAAAAATAAAATTCAACAAAAGTTTGTGCCAGACATTCATATTGCAACAATGCTCTTCCAACAGACCTTTCTGCGAGTGGTGCCTACCTGCAATAGGTCCACATCACAGGACCTAGGACACATTGTTAAGGGAAAACATATTGGATTCTTTGCCTTTCCTGATTATGATATAAATCACATGCTTCAATGGGAAAGGTTAGGGTTTTTCAAATGCGTGCATAACGTTGGATTCCCTCCCTTTGATGGGGAGATTAAGGGCCGCTTAGGCCCCAGTTTCAGTCTCTGTTTAAAAACAGAATGTGAATTGATATCTTTCCATTATTATTTATATTTCAGTAGCATCTCCAAGCCTAAATGAGGTCCCAGCCCCATTGTGCTAGGTGCTGTACAAACACAGAGACAGTTCCTGATCCAAAGAGCTTACGGTCTGAAGAGACAAGACAGAGAAAGGGTGAAAGAGATGCACAGAGTGTGTTGCCCAAGGTCCCACAGCAAGTCAGTGGAAGATCTGGGGATAGAATGCCAGTTTTTTGCTTGGCTGTAGCATCAGTAATGAAACAGCCTGAAAGTGCCAGGGAACCAGAAACTGACCGTGCAGTGACGTGCTGTTAATATTCAACTTGGGCTCTGTGAGCTATGCAGAAGGACAATAAGGGACTGGAAAAATTTATTCATTTTCTTTACTCACTTAAACAAAAACCTCTTTTTTGTGACCACTGCCAAGGGAAGAGCCAGCACCTCTGGGACAAGGTGATTCCATTAATGGCACTTCCTCTGGCAATATTTCAACTTTGTCCTTGAAAAAGTATAGAAAGACCAAGATTTTCAAAAGTAGGAACCTACAGTTAGACTCCTCCATCTACATGAAGTGTCCTCATTTTCAAATATATGAAGCACCAGCATCCCCCACCAGAGTCAATGGGGGCTTTTGGGTGCTTAGCACTTATTTAGGCACCTAAATACAGAGTAAGGAGCCAAACTCTGGGCCCTTATTTGAGACAATCTTGACCTATTTTTATTGATAGCATAACAGCGTGTAAGATTTGGTGTCACCTGAAACAGGACAGAGTTAAGGGGCTGGAAACTAAGTGTATCCTCCCCTGGCAGAATTCTGTAAAAAATATAGATTACTTTTTCATTCCAGCTGTAAATTAACCTGTGGAACTCCTTGCTACAGGATGTTCTTGAGAATTTAGGAAGAGTCAAAGAGGGATTAGATGTTCATATGGATAATAAGAATATCCAAGATTATAATACATAATGCTTAAAAAAAGAGTACTGAAAGGGAGAGAAACCTTTTTCAGGGCTTTAAACCCATCTCCTATTATTAGAGATCAAGACAAGACCTTGAGGGTGGCAGATTCACCCAGTGGGGGAGGTTTAGGTTGGATATTAGGAAAAAGTTTTTCACTCGGAGGGTGGTGAAGCACTGGAATGGGTTACCTAGGGAGGTGGTGGAATCTCCTTCTTTAGAGGTTTTTAAGGTCAGGCTTGACAAAACCCCGGCTGGGATGATTTAGTTGGGGATTAGGTCCTGCTTTGAGCAAGGGGTTGGACTAGATGACCTCCTGAGGTCCTTTCCAACCCTGATATTCTATGATTCTATGATTCTCCCATATCTGCCTAGTGATGGGGTCCTTACACCTTCCTCTGAAGCACCTAGTGTTGTCCCCTGTCGAAGGAAGGATACTGGGCTAGAGGGATACTTGTCAGATCCAGTCTGGCTGTTCCCATGTTCCTGTGAGTCAAGAATCTCTCTCTCACACACAATACATCCAGAGAAGAAGTCACTGCTTCATAAAAGTTCATTCCTACTGCACAGTATCTGCAAATGTAAATTCTAGGCGGTTCTTTTTTTCTAGACCTAGATTCCAGCTGGAAGCGTATCTATTGCAATGGCTCAAGCTGCGCTACAATGACTCTTATTCAGGTATGCTGGGTTGCAGCCCTTGCATAAAGAGTGGAAATTTATGATCTGCTTTAAATGTCACCTTTTCAACTCCGTGCCTTGGCTCAACAACCTTTGAAGTAAACATTAGCAAATGACCAGGATTTTTCAGCACAAGGCCCCTTCCAACATAAATAAATGTTCTTGTAATAAGCGCATGAAAAGGCTCACAGTTGAATTTGGCAGAAATACCTGCAGTCTGCGATGATGTCATCAATCAACTGGGCAACCAATGAATCCAAGTCATTTGATGAGCACTTGGCCTTTAGCGCAAGGTGGACCAGCTCCAAGCCTGCTTCCTACACAACACACAGAGCAGAGAACTCATGCACTGATTATAGCACCTCCCAGCCTTCCCGTCACCCGCACCCTACAGACCAGCGCTGCACAAAAGTGCAATGTCATTTGAAGGCCCAACATAGCCCTAGGGCCTCCCATCCTGCAGCCAATGGGAGGCCCCAATTTTCATAGCCTCCTGTGTGTGCTTGTGAATCTGTGTGTCACACCCCCCTCTAGTTGCTCGTCCACACCAAGGATTAGAGCCTACTACCACTGGCAGTTAACGGAGCTACTCTTTTAGCTTGTGTTCTTTGTCTTGAAGCACCAGGGTTCCATTCCTGCTGGAGACCCCAGCTGGGGAAGACAGAGAGCAAGAGAGAAACATTGGTGCCCTACAGATGGCTTTGTCTTTTTTCAATCTGGGGGATGTCTTCCTAAAAACAAACAGATTTTTAACGAAGGCCCTTCAAACTTTCATCCTACAGTAACTCCTCGCTTAACATTGTAGTTATGTTCCTGAAAAATGCGACTTTAAGCGAAACAATGTTAAGCAAATCCAATTTCCCCATAAGAATGAATGTAAATGGGAGGGTTGGGTTCCAGAAAAATTTTTTTCGCCAGACAAAAGACTATATTTTATAGATATACAAACACATATACACAATATAAGTTTTAAACAAACAATTTAATACTGTACACAGCAATGATGATTGGAAAGCTTGGTTGAGGTGGTAAAGTCAGAGGGTGGAAGAGGGTGGGATATTTCCCAGGGAATGCCTTACAACTAAATGATGAACTAGCACTCGGCTGAGCCCGCAAGGGTTAACACATTGTTGTTAATGTAGCCTCACACTCTACAAGGCAGCACAAATGGAGGGAGGGGAGACAGCATGGCAGACAGAGACAGAGAGACACACCCTGTGTGTGTGTGAGAGAGAAAGAGAGATGTGCATTGCCCCTTTAAGTACGCTGACACCACTCTAAGTACATTGCCTTTTTTAAGTAAATCAGCAAGTTGAGACAGCAGCTGCTGCCAGCAAGCTCCCTCCGTCCTGAGCCCTGTCCAGTCCATCCCCCGTCCCCACACCGCTCTATGGAGATGGTGTAAGTGGGGGGCAGGAGCAGGTGGGGGGCGACACCCTGACATTAGCCCATTTCTGCGTCCATTAGCGTCATTTCTGCACCGCAAGCAGGAGGCTCCCGGGAGCAGCTCCAGGGCAGAGGGCAGGAGCAGCACACGGCAGTGGGGGGAGGGAAAGCTGAACTGCCGCCACATAGGGAACTTAGGGGAGCGGGGAGCTGATGGGGGGCTGCCAGCCCACCCTGACTCCAAGACCCCCCACAGCTAGCTCCACCAGGCTGCTCTTCCTGCAAGCAGTGGACAAAGCAGGTGGCTGCCAAACAACGTTATAAGGGTTCACTGGGCAACTTAAACGAGCATGTTCCCTAATGGATCAGCAACGTAATAATGAAACAACATTAATCGGGATGACTTTAAGTGAGGAGTTATTGTACTTCATTATTGGAGCATTTCCTGAGCGGCAGGCCTGGAGGCTACTTTAAGGCCTACTTTAAATTTCACACACACAGGGGTCATATTATGCCATTCCAACCATGAAAGGATGATCTACAAACAGAACGTTTAGCACAAGAAAGTTCTGGGTTCAAACCCTTCTGTCAATGTAGATGGGGGCGGAGGGAAGGTTTCAGACTTGAAATAAGGCATATGTTTTTAATGGGGAGTGTAATTATCCATTGGAACAATGTACCAAGGGTCATGGTGGATTCTCCAAAAAGAAAAGGAGTACTTCTGGCACCTTAGAGACTAACAAATTTCTTTGAGCATAAGCTTTCGAGAGCTACAGCTCACTTCATCAAATGCATTTAGTGGAAAATACAGTGTGGAGATTTATATACATAGAGAGCATGAAACAATGGGTGTTACCATACACACTGTAAGGAGAAAAGGAGTACTTGTGGCACCTTAGAGACTAACAAATTTATTTGAGCATAAGCTTTCGTGAGCTACAGCTCACTTCATCGGATGCATTAAGGAAATGACCCTCCTTGATTATCACTACAAAAGACGCCCCCCCCCATGCTGGTAATAGCTCACCTTAAGTGATCACTCTCCGCACAGTGTGTATGGTAACACCCATTGTTTCATGTTCTCTATGTATATAAATCTCCCCACTGTATTTTCCACTGAATGCATCCGATGAAGTGAGCTGCAACTCACGAAAGCTTATGCTCAAAGAAATTTGTTAGTCTCTAAGGTGCCACAAGTACTCCTTTTATTTTTGCGAATACAGACTAACACGGCTGCTACTCTGAAACTGGTGGATTCTCCATCATTGACAATTTTTAAATCAAGACTGGCTGTTTTTCTAAAAGATCTGCTCTGGGAATTATTTCAGGGCAGGTCTCCGGCCTGTGCAGGAGGTCAGACTAGAGGATCACAATGGTCCCTTCTGGCCTTTGAATCTAGGAATCTATGCTGCAAAAGTACTCTCTGTACGTTACATGTTGTGGCCAACCTAAGAAGCAGTTAGACATGTTATGTAAAAGTATGTTGTTATAAGCAGGATCTGAGAAACAGGAGAATATTGGGCTGGCCCACTAATCACCTCGATGCCCCTACTGAGATCAGGGCTCTTGTTGTGCTAAGCACTGTATATGTTAAAAGTGAGGCTCCATCCCAAAGAGTTGATTGTTCCATTGCGCAATTTCAGAGGGGGAGAGCCCGGGCCCGGATAGACGATGTGACTTCCTCAAGGTCACACAGGGAGTCCGTGGGCAGCGCGTACATAGTGCTGCAGGCCCCAGGTTGTGCAATGGGTTCATGAAGCACTGGGGCACCATGCTGTGACCCTGTGATGCAGCGTGAGCATAGGTGCTGTGTATGCCCAGTGCAGCACATTTTGCTGAGTGCAGTGTGCATGTGTGTAGCTTGTGCAGCTGAGTGGGGGTTGTTGAGTGGAATGGACGTGCGTGTGGTGCGGGGTGGTGCGGTACTTGTAGTTGCTGAGCACGGCATGTGTATGTGTGGTGCAGTAATTGCTGCTGCCGAGTGCAGCGTGTGCATGTGCAGTGCAGTACTTGCTGCTGCTGAACGCAGCGTCTGCGCCTGTGGTGCAGCAGGGGCTGAATTGCAGCGTGTGTGTGTGGTGTGATATTTGCAGTCGCTGAGCACAGTAGCAAATGCGGTGCGATATTTGCAGTTGCTCAGTACAGCGTGTGCGTCTGATGCAGTATTTGCAGTTGCTGAGCGCAGTAGCAGATGTGGTGCAATATTTGCAATTGCTGAGTTGCAGCATGTGCATCTGGTGTGATATTTGCAGTCGCTCAGCGCAGCGTGTGCGTGTGGTGCGTTATTTGCAGTCGCTCAGCGCAGCGTGTGGGGGGGGGTGCGGTATTTGCAGTCGCTCAGCGCAGCGTGTGGGGGGGTGCGGTATTTGCAGTCGCTCAGCGCAGCATGTGCGCGAACTGCAGTTGATGCACGGAACATCATATTTTTGAATAGCGCAAACATTCCTGCCTTGGCAGCACAGCTCCCTTTCAAGCACGGTCGAATTACGGGAAAATACGACGTGGAAAGCACGCCAGCCTGGGAGCGAGTCAAGCAGATTCCCGGGGTTCCAAACAGCCCTTTTCGGTTAGTCCTTTGCAGACTGTACAGTTACCTCACTTATTTTTAGACGTGTTCCCTCCTGTGTCCCCTCAGTGTGTCTTTCCTGTTTGCCATCGTATGTGGCTATTTATCGATGCCAGATGTTTGCAAGCGAGAGCCCCTCCCTGACTCACTCTCTTCCTTCTCAGGTCAGAGTCCCCTGGATGTGACATTAAAGCCACATCTGTCTGACGCCTTTTCTGCCACTTTCTGCGTGGATCACCGTCAATCCTCCTACGTTTTCTGCCATTCTTAGATCCTCACACCCACTATCACACCCTGTATTCCTGGAGATCACCATTTACCAAACCGGCCACCTGTCTGAGTGCAGCCTCCTCTGGGGAGGAACACTGAGGCTGTTTTAACAACAGTGCCGCAAAACTGTTTAAAGCCCGGATGTGAAGGATGCTATTGGCTAAATGGGGACTTAGAGAGGCTGCATGTAATTATGATAATTATTTGGCCTCCTAGACACTGTCATTAACTCCCCTATTCATTTCCCAGCAGCTTTAGTGATCCCAAGTTTTGAGGAACTTGGTTTTCTATGTCTGAAAGATGCCGCCCACTGCAATACCATGCCCTCAGAGTCACTAATTAACTCAATACAGATTCCTCCTTGGGTACATGATAAGGCTCAGCACAAACGCCAGCAGACCTGACAGTCCTCGGCTCTCCCACGGAGATGCAAAGGCAACGCTCCACTCACCAGCCTGTCTGCCATGCATTGGAGGAGGTTCTGCACGTCCGTTCTGTGGCTGATATCCTCCCAGTAGGACGACAGCACCACCACAGGCTTCACATTGCCCCACGGGAGGTAGTAATACTGGCAACCTGAGGGACAGAACACATTCGTATCTGGCTCTGTGTGCGGGATGACACCTGCGACTGACTGGCCCATAGACAGAGGCCTGGTGCATTGTGCTCTTTGACCTGAAGGGCAAATGTTTTAGCCCTGGTTCCCTCCGTGCGTGAAGCATTGAGATGAATTATAATCCAATCAGCCTTGGTATGAAACAAGATGTCGAGTGCAACTTGAACTGTTGTAAGAAACCCACAGCTATGTAGGTGCCACTATGCTGGGGCCAGCTGGGACCTCCTGAGATCAGAAAAAAGTTCTGCTCCAAAAGCGCAGGCCCTGGCATCTAAAGGGGAGTCTCCATTATGTGTCATTATTGGGCCTATGACTCATACTTGAACAGTTCTGATTTCCTGCAGAGGAGGGCAGCAGTGTACACACCCACACACACACACACACAATCAGTTCATTGCAATCACAGTAACTGCTTACACATCTGTCACACCATTTATACCCCCGAACCCTTCACATATCCTACATGCACCGAAATCACTCCACCCACCACAGCAATGCAGCCACTGCTGGGGTGCAACTGGGGGCAGCTGAGTCCCCTGCAACACCACTCAACAGTTTCGGCTTGGGAGTGAAGAGGCATACCACAGCCAACTAAAACAACAATGGGAGGAAATTTTAGGCAGGTAGAATGCAATTGCCCAAGATGGAATATGGCCGGGACAGCAACCCTAAACATTGCAAAAGTGGCTGTGGCATCCTGGATGGCCCTGAGCACCCAAGGAGTTCTGCACAGCTAGAGGAGATGGAAGGGGGAGGTACATTTTACTCAAGGGTGCAGGCTTTTGAAGGTATCCCAAAAAAGGAACATCCAATAGTGGTAGGGTGGCCAGGTGGCCAGATTTCAACTGGAACGCCCAGTCAAAAAGGGACCATGGTGGCGGTGCTGATCGGACCATTAAAAGTCCAGTCACTGGCACAGTGGAGCTAAGGCAGGCTCCCGGAAGCAGCAGCATGTCACCCCTCTCTCTGACTCCTATGCATAGGAGGGCTCCGCAAGCTGCTCCCACCCCAAGCGCCAGCTCAGCAGCTGCCATTGGCAAGGAACTGCGGCCAATGGGAGCTGCAGGGGCAGCACCTGCGGACGGAGCAGCGTGTAGAGCCTCCTGGCCATGCCTCCGCATAGGAGCCAGAGGGAGGACATGCCGCTGCTTCCGGGAGCTGCTTGAGGTAAGCGCCGCCCGGAGCCTGCACCCCGTCCCCCTTCTGTGCCCCAACCCCCTGTCCCAGTCCTGATCCCCCTCCGGTCCTCCGAACCCCTCGATCCCCAGACCAGAGCCCCCTGCTGCACCCCAAACCCCTCATCCCCAGCCCACTCCAGAGTGCACCCCCAGCTGGAGCCCTCACACACACCCTGTGTCCCAACCACCTGCCCCAGCCCTGATCCCACTCCCGCCTTCCAAACCCCTCAATCCCAGCCCCACTCCAGAGTCCACACCCCCAGCCAGAGCCTTCACACACACCCCCATGCCCCAATCCCCTACCCTGATCCCCCTCCTGCCCTCCCAACCCCTAGATCCCAGCCTGGAGCATCTTCCTGCACCCCAAGCCCCTCATCCCCAGCCCCACCCTAGAGCCCGCACCCGCAGCTGAAACCCTCCCCCACCCCCTGCGTCCCAGTCCCCTCCCCCAGCCCTGATCCCCCTCCTGCTCATCCGAACCCTCAGTCCCAGCCCAGAGCACCCTCCTACACCACAAGCCCCTCATCCCCAGCCCCTCCCCAGAGTCTGCACAGCCAGACAGAGCCTTCATCCCCCCCAGCACCCCAAGCCCCTGCCCCAGCTGAGCCCCCTCCTGCACTCTGAACCCCTCAGCCCCAGCCCAGAGCCCCCTCCTGCGCCCCAAATCCCTCATCCTGGACCTACACCAGAGCCCGCCCCCCATCCGGAGCCCTCACCCCACCCCCAATCCCCTGAGCCAGCCCGGTGAAAATGAGCGAGTGAGTGAGGGTGGGGAGGGGGGTTGGGGTGGGGGGGGCCTCTGAGAGGGGCAGGGCAGGGGGTGTGGAAAGGGTGTTCAGTTTTGTGCAAGTAGAAAGTTGGCAACCCTAAATAGTGGAAGACGGGGGGGGGTGTATTAGAAATAAGCAAGCTCCATGATCTCAGGTCAGTCGGCGTCAGAGGGGGAGCCGGGCCTGTAACGGGTCAGGGCTCTGGCCTTCATCTGAGCCAGGCCACCCTGGTTCCCACGGTACAGCAGCGCAGAGGCGCTGGGACAGGCTGGCAGGGAGCAGGAAGGCCGGGAAACCTGCCAGGATTCAGGTGGTTTCCTCTGCCCATCGTATCGGGGCATTGCCTCTGGGGGGCTGCAGGCACATGGTCCCCTTGGGCTCGGCCTGGTTGGCCACGCCGTGCCCCCTTCCCCGTGCCCGCGCCTCACCGTCAAAGACGGCCCCGCTGTACTGCGTGGCGGAGGCCAGCGGCAGGCACGTGTTGTCGAACTTGTTGCCGTAGTTGCCGATGCTGACTTCGAACTGGACGGCGGCGTCGACGTCCTGCAGCATGCTGGCCGAGTAGAAGGCGGCGAAGAGGCGATACTTGCGCCGCCGCAGGTACTTCTGCAACACACACAGCCGGCCCCGTGGGAGGAGCCGCGGCCTGGCCTCTCCCAGCCAAAGCCTCGCCCGCTCCCGCATGCGCCGGGTCCCGGGATGGCGTGGAAGGGGGCAGGGAGGAGAGCTACAGGCCAGCCTGCAAGAGAGCTGCCCCTCTCTGCTCACACAAAGGGGGAGACAGGAGGGGATAGGGAGGGATGAGGGGTTTGGACCCTACTCCACCCCTCACCCAGGAAGTGGGCAAGGAGAGTCACCCAACAAATCTCCTGATGTAAGTGAAGCCCACTGCTGCACATGGCCCTCCGGCTGGAGAGCTTGGGGCTAAGCCAGCCCTGGCTGCACGATTAGCCCCACCTGAGAGGAATTAGGTGACCCCAGGGTAAAAGGCAGCCCAAAGAGGCAGATAGCTCCAGAGACCGCAGGGAGCAAGACGGTTCTGCGGGGCCCTGAGTCAGCAGCGGAAAAGTGCAAGCAGGAGAAAGCTCTCCTGAGAGGGAGACCAGGGAGAGACCCTGCCCAAGGAGCTGGGCAGAAACTGTGCTGCAGGCTGCACCCGTTTGCATTTCACTCATTGTGTTGGTTGGTGTACTGCGAGGCGGGACGCTGACCTAGGGCTGGAGCTCAGAGAGCCGGCAGGCACCTGAGGACTAAGTGGGATCCCTTCTGGAGACCGTTTGAACTGAGAGTTCACAAAGAGCCCCAGAAGAGACAGGACAGCCCTAGGCACAGGGCCCCAGAGGGCGACCTCTCTCCATATGAGGGATGGCCAAGAGGCAGCAGATGACCACCCTGTATACCCTCAATGCCCGAGTCAGCAAGGAGATGAGTCTGCAACAGCAGCTAGCCAGCAGGGAGAGCCTTTTGGCTCCAACTGTGCAGCAACAGGCTTTAGTTCTGGAGGTTGCAGGTTCAGTGCCCAGCTTTGCCAATTACCAACCCTGTGATTTATAACCAGCATGATGCTTGGGTCCTCGGTAGTGCTTCAGCAAGGATGCCCACATACCTCTACCCGTAGAATATCGTCAGGCGGGATGTCCTCCAACTTCTGCTCAATATGTTCCACCAGTTTTGTCTCCAGCTCCATCAGCAACCTGCCCCGAAAGGCCACTCCCTCTCCCTTAGAGTTAGATAAGAAGAAAGTGCTGTTACCAAGATGACTGCATCACAGATATGCTCCCAGATATGCTCTATGGGAGCTTTGCTGTTGATTTAGTCCAGTTCAAGAGGAGCAGGATCGGGCAACGTATTTATGCAGCCCCTTACAGATGTAAAGCAGATGATGTTATTTTTTGCCCCTCAGCTTATGCTCAAATGCCAAAATATATTTGCCAAGAGGGGTAATAATTTCCTGTAGGTGCAACGGATCCTGTTTAGATCTGGGAGAAGAGCAGCTTTTTCAATTCAGTAGCAGTTGTGAAAAATCAAAAGAGTTTCTATCTGGGTCAAACTGACTCTGAAAATTTGGGGAATTTTTTGTGAAACGACAACGTCCATTGGGGAGCTTTCCCACAGCTGGGGTAAGTGTCCTAAGCACTCAGCTAAAGGCTATTTGGGGAAATGGGGCCAGGTGGCAGCAACAGCAGCAGCACCTCCTTCTCCACCGCCACCACCTGCTTTGTGAGTGGCTGAACCGATTTGCATCCAGTTCGTGAATAGTTTTATGTCGACCAAAGCTGCATTTTTTGGCAAACTATTCTTCCGAAAAGTATCGCCCAGCTCCAATCCTAGCACTGATTAATGAAAGTTTGGGATAATGAGAGTGTTTCACTTTGCAAAGAAGAATTTTGGAAAACTGAACAACTATAGCTTCACCTTTCCCATGTTGAGTTCCTCATAGGGATCTGGAAACCCGGTAAATTCCCTCGGGCTGCCATAAAGGTTTACAAAACAGGGCCCAAACGTCGGCAGGAATCCCAGCCCGTCGTCCACTAGGAAACCACAAGGAGCAATTGGTTACTGAGTCATTACAACAGCACTTCTAATTAATGCATAAAAAGAGAACAAGCACTGAGAAAACTAGCATATCCCTCTAACTATAGAGTTATGGGTCCAATGGGTGCTAAGGGCAGGAACACGGATCCCTTGTGGACTAGACTCTGTTATTATCCTAGAATCATAGGACTGGAAGGGATCTCGAGAGGTCATCTAGTCCAGTCCCCTGCACTCAAGGCAGGACTAAGGATTATCGAGACCATCCCTGACAGGGGTTTGTCTAACCTGCTCTTAAAAATCTCCAATGATGGAGATTCCACAACCTTCCTGGACAATTTATTCCAGTGCTTCACCACCCTGACAGTTAGGAATAGGAATTTTTTCCTAATGTCCAACCTAAATCACCCTTGCTGCAATTTAAGCCCATTGCTTCTTATCCTATCCTCAGAGGTTAACAAGAACAATTTTTCGCCCTCCTCCTCCTAACAACCTTTTATGTACTTGAAAACTGTTATCATGTCCCTCTTCAGTCCCCCCACATTGCACAACACACACACTGGCAATTTAACCAGCTCATGGAACCCGCGAGTGGCTAGAACCTCTCCATTGCCACCCACTATAGGGCTTTAGCTGAGGTAAAGGAGGCATGGCTGGTGTGTCAATGCCACAACACAGCCAGAGGCAGGCAGCCCTTAAGATAGCCCTGGGGCTGATCTAACTTACACCAAGGATCTAATCCCTCCTGATTGGTGGTTTAAAGCCAACTTTGCATTCCCCAGCCTCCCTGGCTGCACCAAGCACAGATATGGTCTGGGATTGGGGCCATCAACGTCAATGGGGTGACACCAGTGTGAGTGAGGTCAGAATCAGGCCCTGATTAGGTGATAGCTCCGTATAGTCTTTACTCTGTACAACTACTCCAGCATTACACCTGCAGAACTGAGAGCCCTTTCTGTGCTGCGCTAAGGCCAGTCCCGTTCCCAATAAAGCCAGTCACAAAGCGCCCACGACTTCAGTGGGAGGCAGACGGACCACCCAGCACTTCCTCTACCCCACACACAGCAGTGGACACAACTATACAATTCAACAGAAGGAGACCCTGCCAGTGAGAGCCTGGTCTCAGGGACTCTGGTCCAGCCAATCTGCAGTAATTGCACTGAATTCAAAGGAGCTACTTCCAATTTATACTGGGGAGCCATGGCAGTGCTAGGTCATGTCCACACCAGAGAGGGGCCCAAGCCACAAAATTCAGATCAGGATCCAGATTTTAGCCTCATTCCCTCTTTCAGGGTGTTTGGAATTTAGAGAACGGAATTTATCCTGGGATGATGTAGGCTCTCCTCGTCCTATGGTCCCATATTTGGGGTTCTAAAGGAGTGGGCCAGATTCCCAGCAGGCGTCAATCAGCATCACTCTGCTGACCACAGTGAACTGGGAATTTATCCCACTGACTGCCATGGAGTGTGTGTCGGTTTACAACAGACGAGGAGCTGGCTCAGCACCCTCTTCCTTAGGAAACCTAATGATCCACCAGGTGACCCTCAGACCATTGCTTGAGAGATTGGCATCAGATGCTAAGTCAGCAGGAATAAATTGGTGTCCCCCTGCCTTCTACTTTGAAACCAGCCAGGCCCAATGCACCAGGTCTTGGCCCAGTGAGTAGCACAACACATCCTGGGTCCTGCTTACCACAGGGAATATCGTCAGTGTTCAACAGAAAGTTGACTAGCAGAGAGCAGTGCCTCATGCTTGGCATACCAACCCCACCAGAGGCCAAAGGACGGTGGAGACTCCGACCATGGCCCCTCCCACCCCACTGATGATCCAAGGGGTCATATATGAGGCTGGAGGACATATCTCAGTGGCTTGCTCCCTTTGACAAGCCACATTTCAGACACTGAATCTTTTGCTGATCCTGGTTCTGTCCATTTTCCCCAGTGTGTCTAAACACAGCTGAACGGCCAAATTACCAAACCATGATTGCAACCAACAGGCTAGAGGGACGTACTGGCTGTAGCTTTCAGGGGCTTCGCAAGAACAGGAAACTCATCTGAGGCACAAAGAAATGAAGAGAAGGTTAGAGTGGGAACAACAGAGAAGGTGGGGAAGGAGCATGACATGAAACCAATGCATTATGGGACATGCAAGCTGCTGCTGCAATGAGGCTTTTTGTGGCAGACTCTAGAGAGAGACCGAGAGGGGACCTATAACAGCTATAGTCTCCTAGGTCACTCTGGCGAGAAGCTACTCATGCTGCACCATGCCACATGAGGCCCTGGGAGTGGATTGGGAGCCTTTCCTACAGAGCCCGGGCCTGGCGTCCTTACTCAAGTCAGCTGGCCAAGCCGCCTCCCAGGAGCCCAGCGGAGGTCCAAATCTACCTCCCTGCTCTGTGTCCCACAATGCATTGCACCAATCTAGCTGTGGCTCAGGCCAGTCTCTGATAATGGCTACACCCAACCCCTTCACCCAAAGGTCCCCGGGGCTGCAACGGGCATCCCAAAGCACACCAGAACAATTAGGGGCTTCCGTTCTGCTCCTCTATAAATGCTGTCTCCCCAGAGCTGGCCTTTGGTTCTGTGGGGCCCAGCGCAAGGCAAGACATATGGGGCCTCAGACAGACAGCCCCAGCCCATCAAGGGAGGGGAGTTGGTCATTAGGGGGATATGGAAGAGGGGGATGGGTCCCTTGATGGCTGCTGAATCCAGGCTAGGACATGGGGGGACCCTATGTGGTGACTGTAGGCCACAGAGACCCATAAGGTGTGTCTGTGTCCAGCAGCCTCTGTATGCATCACAGCCAAGCCGCAGGATTTCTCTACCACAAGGGACACTGCACATGTTGTATCTGGGGGACCGGACAGAAAGGGAACAAGGGGTGTCTGGGACGGGGTGGGGAGGAAAAGGCATATCCCAGTGGTTCGTCCTTTGAAGAGTGAGGTTGCAATGGGCTGTTGAGTAGGGATCTCCTGGGTACACGGCAGGTGCGAGTGTAGGTCCCTGTGCGGCCTCCCACGATGCCCACGTGACCTGCTCCTGTGGCCAGCAGAGAAGTTAACTGTGAGGGGATCCCTCTGTATCCACATACCTGCATGGCCCTGCAGAGCCATTGCTCAGGACTAAAACCCTTCGTGGCTGCCAGTCTCGGCTCCCAATGTGCTTTGCAGTGCAACAGCCCCTAAGAGCACAGGGCTGGGACTGGCCTAAGGGAAATGCTTCCAAACACCTCTGACGCACCCCTCTTCCCTGTCGCCTGCCCCC
Source organism: Dermochelys coriacea (assembly GCF_009764565.3). Classification (NCBI taxonomy): domain Eukaryota; kingdom Metazoa; phylum Chordata; order Testudines; family Dermochelyidae; genus Dermochelys; species Dermochelys coriacea. Next base: position 143,040,226 of record NC_050071.1, read on the forward strand.
TCGCTCTCTCTCTAGGGCTCTGCAGCTACCCCATAAGTTAGGTTTTCTCCCAGGAAAGGAAGGATAAATAGACAAAGCCTGTGACAGTGGGCGCATGGCATTGCAGTCTGAACTCCATACTCTGCATGCACTGGCAGGGTAGTTTGTGTTGTAAGAACAGGTTAGCTGCCCCATAAGGCCCCAACTGCATTACAGACCTTGACCATGATTGTCACCAGGCTGACACCATGTGTTTTAGGCCCAGGCATTATTTTCTTAAGCACTGTGAGGGCACCATGTTTCAACCTGGCTTGTAAGCAGAGCTGCGGCTGGAATCTCACCTGGAAGTTCTGCTGTGTATGTGTGTTTGAGCCGGGGGTCATTGAACTATGCACAGGTAATAGGGTTAGCTTGTCCCTCTACCTCCCTGGTCCATGAGCAAGATCCCAAAATGCATTGCACCACATGAGAAAATACCCACAATCCTCTGCCACTCTGCACCAGCGGCAGAGACAGGAGGTTGCAGCTGCCCCAAATTTCCCAGAGTGCATCAGTGGGAACATGGTGGTGCTATACAATAAGTATGAGCAGGCCAAAACCATTGACATGTGATTGGTCTGGGAGAAATGCTACAGCATGGATATGCCAAACCATGCAAGCTGCAATTGTGTCAGCACCTGGCGCCCATTAACAAGGGTTCTGTCTGGAGTGCAGCCAGTATAAACCAATGTGAGCATAGCGGTGAGGACAGTCGGAACAGAGCAGCAAAGGGAATTAGCTGCAGGAGTTATTCAGTAACCGATGGGGTTAGGGCAGGTTCAGGCTACAGTCCCTACCACAGCTCCGAGCAGCTGCAAAGACCTGGATTATTCAGAAACCACAACACAACAAAGTGAACCATGAGTCCCTGCACCTCCTCCCACCTGACACGAATACCATGACACGAACGGTGTGATTGAGGTCTGGCTGCTGATTGCTAGACCCCCCAACCCCCACTTGGGACATCTTCAGGACTTGAACCCAAGAACCCTCAGCACTAAAAGCATGAGCTGCTATCACTGGAGCTAGAAGACCAAACCTCACTGCTGCAGCAAATAACAGGCTCATAAACCTCTTATGTGAGCCAGCCACTGAGGATACGTCTAAGTCCAGCCTCTGATTCAGGTTTGATCTCCAGTCCCCTTTTGGGACCTGGGTCCTAGGACTCTGCTGGGAGTGGGGCAGGGTCACAACCCAAATCCCACTGCGACTCGGATCTAAGCCTGTCATTTTGCAATGTGGACACTGCTCAAGCCACAGGCCCGAGTAGTGCAGTGTGAATGCGTTAGCATGCCTGAGAGACCTGGGTCCAGCAAGTGTAAATGCAGGTTTACACCTGGCCTTGGCCACTGTCGGAAGACAGGATACTGGGCTGAATGGACCTATGGTCTGACCCCACCATGGCCGTTCTTATGTCGGTTTACAATGTGGTGTGGATGCTCCAGCACATGGCTGGAAACACAGAATCCACAAGCCTGGGCCCAGCAGATCCAGGTTTACAATGCAGTGTAGACATACCCTGGAGGGAAGACACTTAATCAGGACTTAGCAGAGTCCCAGATCCCTGAAACCACACAGTCTTTTCCACCCTCTATGCACTGAGAACAGGCAGGAGGGAACTCTTCCTGGCTCCTAGATTACAATGTGAAGGTGGGTTCAAACTAAGGCAAAATGAGCTCCACACTCCCTAATGCTTCTTTCATGAGCAGCCGGGGCACGCTCAGATAGAGCAATTCTCCACCCCTGCCCCACGGAGCTTGCACTTCAAAGCGGACACACATGCAGAAGTTCAAAGGCCCAACGGGCCACCACCAGCACGTCACCAGGACATTCCTAATGCCCAAGCAAGCCCAGGCCCCAGCGGGAGGTTAGCCGGGCTTGCACCAGTCAAAAAGCAAGGGGAGAGTTTGGCCCAGAGAATCTAAAGATACCCCGTGTATATAGGCCCCAATCCATCACGTGCTTACCCTTTGGACTGGAGCAGGCCCAGTGAAGCCAAGGGGATAATCCACCTGCTTCAAGTTACACACCTGCTTAAGTGCTTTGCTGGACCAGGCCATAGCCAATAACTGGAAGACACACTGGGGTCGTGCAGCGAGGATTTGGGGTCAAACTGTGCCCCCCATTGTGCTTTGCCACTGGCATCAATAGAGGAAGGATTTAGCTCTGGATGCCCTAGTGCCAAGTGATGACTGCCCTTTCCACAGGTGCCCATGGGACAGGGAGGGCACAGGATGCCTCCCCGCCTTTGTACCCCACACTGTGCAGGAGCCAGCCACACCTCTCCCGGCTGTCTCCTCAGCCTCCGGCAGAGCCATCCAAGAGCACAAAAGAGCATATGCTTCCTTCCTGTCCACAGGCAGGAGGCAGCATCCCACTGCATGACCAGGGCTCATCCCCCTGATTTCTAGTGTCCCTGCTGGGGCGGAGCTGGGCTGCAGCCAAAACCCACCCAGAGCTTCAGCGCAGACAACATCCACGACATGCCTTAAAGAGTCACCCACTTCTGTCGTGACGCAACTTCAGTCAGAGTCACTTGAGATTCCCCCACGCTCGCCCGTCGAAGGAGAAGGCACCAGCCCTCAAGGTTTCATAGAGAGGATCCCAGTCAGTATTTCTCCTTCGCCAAAGCCAAGACCAGCCTTCGAGCCACGAGCATGCATTCCCCATAGCGCCCAGTGCAAACTCCAGGCATGGGCCTCTCCTTACCTTCCAGTTCTCCTCCCGGGGCAGAGATTTGAGACATGCGCAGGTGGGTCGTGCCAATGACATCGTTGTGAGTGACACGGTCCCTGAAATAAGGGGTTCAGTTTAATTGTAGTAAGTGTTTGATTGATCATGCTTTGCCCATAAAGAGCCTTCCTTGGGAGAGCTCCAGTTCTTTACAAACGCTAACTCTCCAAGTCATCCCTATTAAGAAGGTCAATATTATTGGACTAGATCCCCATCTGGTGTAAATCCACATTGCTCCATTGGAGGCAGTGGGCCAGATCCCCATCTGGTGTAAATCCGCATTGCTTCATTGGAGTCAGAGAGCCAGATCCCCTTCTGGTGTAAATCCACATTACTCCATTGGAGTCAGTGGGCCAGATCCCCAGCGGAAGTCAATGAAGCTGTGCTGATTTTTGCCAGCTGCAGATCTGTCCCATTAGCTTGGTATTACAGAAGGGAAACTGAGGCACATAGCGACGTGAAGTGACTTGCCCACTATCACAAAGGGAGACAGTGGCAGACTGCACAATAGAAGCCAGGAATCCCAATTCCCTGTCCACTGCTCTTGCCACTTAGGGTCCAAGCCTGAACATCCACCCTGCAATTTGATAGCCCCCACAGTCCAGGCCTCACAAGCCCACATCAGCTGCCATGGGCCACCCATGGGTGTTTAATTGCAGTGTAGACATTCCCTTAGCCTGCTCCCTCCTGCATGTAAGATTATTAGCCTAGCACCCATGACTTTATTGCCTACATCTACTACCAACCTGTATGTTCTTGGATGTTTACAAAGGTGAGAAATAATTTCCTATATGTTTTCGAGCCACTTGGTTGCAGGAGAAGGAAGTTACTGCCCTGGGGAGTGCTCCTTACAGCCAGTTATCACCTGACCCACCCCGGCCTTAACATGCCTGGGAGAACTCGCTTGGCCCTTGCACAGTGCAGGCGTTGGTTCTGGGAAGGAGTCTGGCTTGGGACACTCGCTGCGTTTCGGATCTGGGTTGCACTAGTACAGGACCATTGAGATGGGGGGGTGCCTAAATTGGTCCTTAGAACAGGCTCCCCACTGTGTAGACACGGCCCATCTCCTCTTGGACCCTGTCTCCTTCTATCACCATTTCAAACTCACCAGTCCATGACCTGGATCCTCATTTTCTCACACATGGAAGGAAACTAGGAAAATAGGCACAAAAGAGGAATGGTCAGTGCAAAAGGCTGAGGGAACAGTGCTCAGAGCGAAGCAACCCACGAGGCAGAGATCTGCCGTTGCTCACCATGGCCGGCACGGTGATGCGCTGGTTCCACTGTGGGTTGGCGTTCTTCTCCAGGATCTTAGAGCTGATCTGGCGAGAGAAGGGAACAATAAAAGGCAGCGTCAGGGCAGCATTGGCTCACCCTTCTTTACAAGCCAGGACACAACACAGACTCATTTGGTTGTTTCTGTTACGTTTCCTTGCCCCAGGTGGGTTTTTCGTGGCTTCCAATTCTTAAGAAACCTTCCAGGGTGCAACAACATGCACCTGAGGGAGGGAATCCTGAACCATAATGGGCCAGGATGTCCAAAAACCAGGCCTTCCTGCTGCTGTCTGGCTTTATGGGTGGTGTCAGGGCAGGGGCACCAGAGCATGGGGAACCAGAGGGCCATAGCTCCACCGCTTTTCAAAAAGGGAAGGCTATGCCCTCCCACTTTTTACTGGCTGTAAGGGAGAGCAACAGGGGGAGGGGCCTCAGGGAAAGAGGCAATGTGGGGGCGGGGCCTCAGAAGAAGAGGCGGGGCAAGGGCATGGCCTCGGTGAGAAGAGACGGCACGGGGGCGGGGCCACAGATCAGGCATCAGTTTTACACACACACACACACACACACACACACACACACTTTTAGGGCACTTCTGTCGCTCCTGTACCAGGCTCCTCAGACTGTCTCTGTCAAGCCAAATGTTCTTCAGGGTCCTATGTGATGCCAGGAGAAACACCTACTGTGTGGGGGAAAGGAAGGCTTGGAGCTCCTTCCAATGCCCGGGAAGAGTAAGCCCTGGCTACGGGAGGAGGGGGAGCAGTGGGACACACGGTAACACCCGGGTACAAAATATACAGAAATAACAGAGTAGGTCACACTGGTGGGGGAGTGGCACTATTGTGAAAGAAAGCATAGAGTCAAATACAGTAAATATCTTGAATGAAACAAACTGCACCATAGAATCTCTATGGATAGAAATCCCATGCTTGAACAAGGAAAGTATAGCAACAGGGATATCCTACCGACTACCTGACCAAGATGGTGACAGTGATTGTGAAATGCTCAGGGAGATTAGAGAAGCTACAAACACAGAAAATGCAATAATAATGGGGGATTTCAGCTATCCTCATATTGACTGGGAAATGTCACCTCAGGACAGGATGCAGAGATAAAATTTCTAGACACCTTAAATGCCTGCTTCTTGGAGTAGCTAATCCTGGAATCCACCAGAGGTGAGGCAATTCTTGATTAAGTTCTAAGTGGAGCACAGGATCTGGTCCAAGAGGTGAATATAGCTGAACCGCTCAATAATAGCAACTATAATGTAATGTAATTTAACATCCTTGTAAGGGGGAAACTGCCAAAGAAACTTACCACAGTAGCATTTAAGTTCAAAAGAGGGAACTACACAAAAATGAGGAAGCTAATTAAATGGAAATTAAAATGAATCGTCATGTGTGAAATACCTCAAAACTGCATGAAGACTATTTAAAAATGCCATAGAAGAAGTCAAATTGAATTCATGCACCAAATAAAAAAAATAAAAAAGTAAGGGGACCAAAAAACACTACCATGGCGAAATAGCAGAGGTGGTTAGAGACAAATGGGCATCCTTTAAAAATCGCAAGTCAAATCCTAGTGAAGAAAATAGAAAACACCATAAACTCTGGCAAGTCAAATGTAAAAGTACAAGAAGCAGGTCAAGAAAGAATCTGAAGAGCAATTAGGTAAGGACACACCAAAAAAGCAACAAAAAAATTAAGTATATCAGAAACAGGAAGCCTGCCAAACAGTCAGCGAGGCCACTGGATGATCGAGGTGCTAAAGAAATACTCAAGGAAGACAAAGCTGTTGTGGAGAAGCTAAATTAATTCTTTGCCTGGGTTTTCACTGCAGAGGATATAGGGGAGATCCCACATCCAAGCCATTCTTTTTTAGGTGACAAATCTGAGGGACTGTCCCAGATTGAGGCATCAATAGATGAGATTTTTTAACAAATTGATCAACTAAACAGTAATAAGTCACCAGATGGTATCACCCAAGAGTTCTGAAAGAACTTGGATATGAAATTGCAAATCTACTAAATGTGGTATAGAAACAATCACTTAAATCGGCCACTATAGGAGATGACTAGAGGGTAGCTAATATAACGCCAATTTTTCAGAAAAGGCAATCCTGGAAATTATAGGCGAATAAGCCTAATGTCAGTATCAGACAAACTGTTGAAACTATAGTAAAGAAGAGAATTATCAGACAAATAGAATCTATAGATGAATATGATTTGTTGGGGAAGAGCCAACAAGGCTTTTGTGATGGGAAATCATGCCTCACCAATCTATTAGAATTCTTTGAGGGAGTCAACAAGCACGTGAACAAGGGTGATCCAGTGGATATAGTGTACTTGGACTTTCAGAAAGCCTTGACAAGGTCCCGCACCAAAGGCAGTTAAGCAAAGTAAGCAGTCATGGGATAAGAGGGAAGGTCCCCTCATAGATCAGTAACAGGTTAAAAGACAGGAAACAAAGGGTAGGATAAATAGTCAGTTTTCACAAGGGAGAGAGGTAAATAGTGGGGAGCCCCAAGGATCTGTGCTGGGACCTGTGCTGTTCAACATATTCATAAATGATCTGGAAAAGGGGGCAAACAATGAGGTGGAAAAATTTGCAGACAATATAAAATTACTCAAGATAGTTAGGGACTACAAAGGGATTTCACTAAACTAGGTGACTGGGCTAAAAGTGGCAGATGAAATTCAATGTTGATAAATGCAAAGTAATGCACATTGGAAAACTTAATCCAAACTATACATACAAAATGATGGGGTTTAAATTAGCTGTTACCACTTGAGAAAGAGACCTTGGAGTCATTGTGGATAATTCTCTGGAAACATCTGCTCACTGAGCTTTGGCAGTCAAAAAGGCTAACAATGTTAGGAACCATTAGGAAAGGGATAAATAATAAAATAAAAAATAACATAATGCCACTATATACATTCATGGTACGCCCACACCCTGAATACTGTGTGCGATTCTAGTTGCCCCATCTCAAAAAAGTTATATTAGAATTGGAAAAGATTCAAAGAAGGGCAACAAAAACAATTAGGGGTATGGAACAGCTTCCATATGAGGAGAGATTCAAAAGACTGGGACTGATCAACTTAGAAAAGAGACGACTGGGGGGGAGAGGGGGATATGATCGAGGTCTATAAAATCATGACTGGTGTGGAGAAAGTAAATAAGGAAGCGTTATTTACTCTTTCTCATAACATAAGAACAAGTGGTTAGCTGATGAAATGAATAGGCAGCATGTTTAAAACAAACATAAGGAAGTACTTCTTCACACAACGCACAGTCAACCTGTGGAACTCATTGCCAGGGGATGCTGTGAAGGCCAAAAATATAACAGGGTTCAAAAAAGAACTAGATAAGTTCATGAAGGCTAGGTCCATCAATGGCTATTAGCCAAGATAATCAGGGATACATCCCCATGCTCTGGGTGTCCCTAAACCTCCAACTGCCAGAATCTGGGAGTGGACGACTGGAGATGGATCACTCAGTATTGCCCTGCTCTGTTCATTCATTCTGAAGCATCTGGCCACTGTTGGAAGACAGGATACTGGGCTTGATGAACCATTGGTCTGACCCAGTATGGCCATTCTTATGTTCTTACATAGCTGTAGAAAGAGGGATGTCCCGAGTGCCTCCTTCTGGCCGTCCAAGAAGCAGATGTCTCCTGAAGAAAGAGCTCCCCAGCATTGCAGGCACTGGTCAGTGTGTGTGGTGCTTGCCAGCAGGGGGCAAGTTTAGAAGTTGCATACACAGTTTAGAAGGAACTTTGGCACGGGCAGATTAAAGTCACCTGAGTCCAGTTCAAGGTCTTGGTCCTTATCTTCAAGGTGCTCAATTGCTCGGGCCCAGGATAGCTAAAAAAGCCTGCTGCTCCAAGATAAGGACTATGGTCAACAACTCTCCACCACAAGGACAAAGCTCGTCTGGGCAGGAAACAACTTTCTTGGGTGCACCCTGAGACTATGGAATGAACTCCCCCAAGAATTAAGAACCGTCCCAAACTTCCCCGCTTTCCTGTCCAAGTGCCCTTTGCCATCCTGCCTTCTCTGATGCAAACACAGAGCAGCGTGGACATTTAAAACGCAGAATCCTGCCACAACAAACCCTTCCACTGCCCACATAATTCACCCTGGGGCCAGGATAAGAGGAAGTACAAACCACACAGGACAGATGTTAGTGACTAACGTCTGCACTAACTTATTGCACCAATAGAAGCACTCAGATACTATGGTGAGGAGAGCTATACGAGAAACTATTCAGAATGGACTACGCCACATTTTAATAGAGAGAATGTTTTGTGGGCCTCCCCTTTCTGAACACCCAGCCCCATTCCCATTTATGATCCCATAACATCCCCATCACAACTACAGCCCATTGCCTACCTGGAAGAGTAAGGTTAGGAAAATGTTTAATGTATCATAATGGAATTTATCAGATGGAAATTAAGATAGGAGGAGGTGTCAGATCCATGGGACCAGACAGATCCTCGTGGACCAGAAATGGTTCATGGATCACAGCTTGGGAACTGAGAACATTTAAGAGACAATGAAACAATGATCATCCACCAATTTAAGCCTGTTCCAAAACTGTAGCCGAGCCCCAAGCTAGGAAATTATTTCTTGGTTATCTCCCCACCCCTCCCCACAAACACACAAGGATCTAAATATCTGCATTGTCATTTTTAATACAACAGCACCACTAAGAGCCTAGAGCAGAAATTACTCATATGCAGCAAAGAACAGAAGACACCATCCATGCTTTCTCCAGAGAGATGCATCCCATGGCTAATCTGCTGCTACTCAGAACCTAGCTTTGCCATCCTGTCTGTGTCCTACCCTGCAAATAGTCCTTTGAGCAAAGGCAGCCAAGATTGGCTCCTTAGTTATGGGTTTTTTATTTATTTTTGCATTGAGAGGGATCAGAGATTTTAATTAAAAAAATGTTTTTCCATTTTAATTTTGTGACACTGACAAAGGGGTAGTGGCTATGGGCACAAGCACAGATGTGTAGGAAAATCTGTCCATCTATCTAGGTATTCTTAGTGCACCCTTCTTCGTGGTATTTCAGCACAAGGGCAGAAAAGACAGATCGAAGGGGGCATAACTAAGGCTGATGAGATGAAACTGCGCGAAGGGAAACTTGGATTGGGCATCAGGAACCATTTCCTAAGAGTGAGGATGGTTAGAATATGGCACCAGACTGGACAAAGGTGTTCTAGGGGTCAGGGCAGCACTGACCAGGCTGGATGGAGGAGTAGATGTTCCGGCACTACGGAAATGAGCACAGTATGAGCAATCAGACCGACAGAACTTCCCCATCTCTAGCTTTTGGGAGTAAGATACAGATGTGAGTGATGCTACTGCATGCCCACCGGGGAGCTGTGTCAGTCCAACAGGTCAAACTGCTGCAGGCATCACCCTGCAATAAAACTCTGCCCAGGCCTCACTCCTCTTTGCTTTTCTCCAAAGCAACAAACAAAGGCACCAGAGATGCCCTAGACCACCTATTCCCTCCTCCCCTGACCTCCTTTACTTTCATCTTCTAGAAAACAGTGCCACCCAACTCCCACATTTCCATGCTCCAATTGACCCCTAGGTGACAGCTGGCTCACAACCAAAGATTGTCCCATGGAATGAGGCTGGTGGCCCATTGATGAGGTTGCTAAGGGAACAGGAGTCCAGGAGACAGAGGCAGATTTTCTGCTCAGCCTCAGGGGATGGCCTGTCAGTTTCCACCACTCACCGTTCTGCCGGCAAAGCTGACTTCCACAAATGGATCAACCAGGTTCTTCTTGTTGCTCTCAAAGCCGAAGATCTGCTTGACATTGTCCATGATGGCATCGTCCACTGGAACAGAAGAGAACCCTCAACAATCAGCGCTCATAAGGCTGGAGCGCATAAGGAGTCAGCTGACTGTGATGCCAGTGGCCAGCCCAGAATGGCCCCAGGCTGGTAGGCCTTCGGCTTCAGAGCACATGGAAGAGTCTGAACTCTGCTTAGAATCTGACTCTGAACTTTTCCATCTCTGTGGCCCAGTCTTTACCGATCAGCCCTTCAGTTAGTACCAAGTATGTGGTAGTGACAGATGTGACCACTGTAGTGCTGAGACCACTATGGGATTTTACATCCATTGAAAGGCAATGAGTTCCAGTCCCTGGTGGAATAAGAGGTGAAAGCCTCTTTAACCAGCCTCTTTAACCAGCCCCCAAGCCTTGTCCTGGTAACAATCCTGGCCCTGTACTAATTACTTTTACAGCCCTAAAGCCGTAAAAGTCCATCTGCCCTGCAGGGCGAATGCCTCTGAGTGACACCAAGTAGAACGTCAAAGGACAGATCCTCAGCTGGTGTAAATCAGCATAACTCCACTGACTCTAGTGGTGCTGCACCAATCTACACCAGCTTGGGGTTTGGCCCATTGTCTACTGTGGCGCTCTGCTGATTCACATGCACGGGAGAGCTGGTCTAAGGCATTAAAGAGTCCAGTGTCAGAGTGAGATGATTGGAATGGAAATACAGAACACAGGTGGACTATTTCCCTTCACTCTTGGGCTGTAACATGTTAGTGCTGCTGTGCCATTTCCAAGGTGATGAGCATGGATCAGTTGCAATTAGACCCCGCAGCTGAAACACATACTCTGGGGCAAGTCTTCAGCTCTGTAAATTTTCAGGCAGAAGTGAGCCCCTCTCAGCGTGACCCCAGTTGGACGCAGAAGATTTCCCTCAATATCTTCCTTCTCTTCAGCCACTTCTTTCTTCTCCAGCTGTGAGACAAACAAACAAGCTGTTACAAAAGGAGAGAAACAAGGCTGAACCTTTCCGCAAAGCAGAGAAACAGCGTCTGCTAAGCAGAAACTAATGCATCCCACCCCCAAGGTGAGACCTCCTTTACCATAAACCAACAACGGGCCCCACCTTAGACCCTCAGACCCAAACCAGTTGTGAAAGTTTGGATTCAGAGCCAAACTCCAGGGATCAGGCCCATCTCTGCTGTAAAGCCACAGACACATAGAGACTGCAGGATCTGAGCTAGAGGGTGGGACCTTTAAAGGGTTCAGCATTGGCCTAACTCTACTCTCATGAGGTCCGTGAGCATTTTACCTCTGACTTCCCTGTGTTGCATTTTGAGTTTGGTTCTGCTGGTAGTAAGAGGTCAAATAATCAGGTTCAATCTGTATTTATCAATCATAGATTGTAATCAAAGATTAATACAGCGCAATACAGAATAGAGAAAGGAAGGTCATGTTACCAAACTGATTTGAAGAATGGAAAAGTGACTGCAGCTTGATTCATTCCCAGAAACTGTCCCCCTTTTATATTGTGCTTAGGACAAAGACACTTCCTTTCTCAAAGAAAATTCCTAACTGATCTACATATAGAATCCCTTTCATGGTATCTCAGCTTATCTATTCAATACACCAGAGAAATCTGTGATTAAGTCCTTATTTTAGAAAACACCTGTGGCAATAAGTAATTCCTAATAAGCTAAAAGCATCTCTTGCTGGCTCAAATTATCTCATCGATCACCGAAGATATTTGCAATAACAAGTATCCCTCGTCAATTACAAATTGTCCCTTCCTGGACATCTGGACACATTCTCTGTGGGTCAAGAAGCTTCGGGTACAAATATTACACACATTCCATCATTTGGTCACACGCTAAATTCAGCCGAAGTACATAGTCCCTAGAATCTTAGCTACAAAAATTAGTATGGTAGATATGAAATGCTTTGGTTCATGCACAAAGGATCATGGGGTTGTATATACAAAGAATAATGGGAAGTTTGGTTCTCTTGCTAACAAGTAGAAGCAGGCTAATTCTAAGCGTTTTAGGACCCCTCTCCTTTCATACGCTCTGTAAGCTGATCACCTGCAAGGTCAGGTAGAACTCTTCCTTGCTGGCATGTAACAGCACTGGACAGGACTATTATAGGGGACCTGCAAGGGGTAAAATGGGAGTTTGTTCCTTTATGATATATAAAGGTGATTTGAATATTTTTCCCCGATTTGAGATTTAGGTCATCTCTACCCTGGAAGACTCTAAGGACAGCTAGAGAACTAGCTTTGTAGATTCCAAGGACAGGAGGGACCACTGTGATCATCTAGTCTGACATCCTGTGCAACACAGGTCATAGGACTTCCCCCCAAAATAATTTTTGCTTGAATTACAGAGAAACATCCAATCTTGATTTAAAAAGTGCAAACGATGGAAAAGCCACCATGACCCTTGGTAAATTGTTGCAATCGTTCATTACCATCATTGTTAAACTAGTGAATTTATGGCATCAGAAATACGAAGGAAGTGAATGTTGTTAATTGGGAGGGAGTGGCATTTTCATTCACACTGTTTATAACTCTTGGGGTTTGGTTGCTTGCTTTGTTAATCCTATTAGCTCAACCACTAAGGAGAAAAGCTTTCTGTGTGTATTACCACCACCATGGCCACCACCCCAGCCCCTACCTTCAACTAAGGACTGAGAAATTTCCCAAGCTACATTTGAGTCACCCAAGAAGTTTTCCAAAAAAAGCAGGGATGTCTTAACTTGAAATTCCAAAGACAGCTAAGGCAGAAAACAAGCAGAAAAAAACACTTTCAGGCTCTCTTTATAGAATCATAAAATCGTAGGACTGGAAGGGACCTCAAGAGGTCTTCCAGTCCAGTCCCCTGCACTCATGGCAGGACTGAGTATTATCTAGACATCCCTGAGAAGGTGTTTGTCTAACCTGTTCTTAAAAATCTCCAACTATGGAGATTCCACAACCTCCGTAGGCAATTTATTACAGTGTTTAACTACCATGATATTAGGAAGTTTTTCCTAATGTTCAACCTGAACCACCCTTGCTGCAATTTAAGCCCATTGCCTCTTGTCCTATCCTCAGAGGTTAACGAGAACAATTTTTCTCCCTCCTCTGTATAACAACCTTTTAAGTACTTGAACACCATTATCATGTCCCCCTTCAGTCTTCTCCTCCACACTAAACAAATCCAATTTTTTCAATCTTCCCTCATAGGTCAAGTTTTCTAGATATTTAACAATTTTTGCTGCTCTTCTCTGAACTTTCTCCAGTTTGTCCACATCTTCCCTGATGTGTGGTGCCCAGAACTGGACACAGTACTCCAGTTGAGACTTAATCAGCATGGGGTAGAGCGGAAGAATTACTTCTCTTGTCTTGCTTACAACATTCCTTCATCCAGAATGATGTGTTACACTATTGATTCATATGTAGCTTATGATCCATTATGACCCCCAGACTCCTTTCCTTCCTAGGCAGTCATTTCTCATTGTGTATGTGTGCAACTGATTGTTCCTTCCAAAGTGGAATACTTTGCAATTGTCCTTATTGAATTTCATTCTATTTATTTCAGACCATTTCTCCAGTTTGTCCAGATCATTTTGAATTTTAAACCTATCCTCCAAAGCACTTGCAATCCCTCCCAGCTTGTTATCATCTGCAGACTTTTTAAGTGTACTCTCTATGTCATTATCTAAATCATTGATGAAGATATTGAACAGAACTGGACCCAGAACTAATCCCTGCGGGACCCCACTCCATGTGCCCTTCCAGCTTAATTGTGAACCACTGATGATTACTCTCTGGGAATGGTTTTCCAACCAGTTATGCACCCTCCTTGTAGCAGCTCCATCTAGGTTGTATTTCCCTAGTTTGTTAATAATAAGGTCATGCAGGACAGTATCAAAAGCCATACTAAAGTCAAGATATACCACATTTACCACTTTCCCCCGCCATCCACAAGGCTTGTTACCCTGTCCAAGAAAGCTATTAGGTTGGTCTGACACAATTTGTTCTAGGCAAATCCATGCTGACTGTTACTTATCACCTTATTATCTTCTAAGTGTCTGCAAATTGATTGCTTAATTATTTGCTCCATCATCTTTCCAGATACAAAGTTAAGCTGACTGGTCTGTAAGTCCCCAGGTTGTCCTTATTTCCCTTTTTATAGATTGGCACTATGTTTGCCCTTTTCCAGTCATCTCTCCCTTTTCCATGACTTTTTGAAGATAGTCAATCATGGCTCAGATATGTCCTCAGTCAGCTCCTTGAGTATTATACATCATGAAGAAGCAAGAACAGGCCCAAAGCCATCATTTGCCTTTGTAGGGCACTGTTCAGGAGAGGGTTCGCCTTCCTCTGAAATGTCATTTATAGGTCACTGCCACAGGCAGGTGATTTCTTTAAGTGGACCAATGATCTGTTGGAATTCCTATGACATAATCATTGTCAGCACATCCCCTCAGATTTCTTCCTCTCATTGGTCTAGCACAATCTCATTCAAGTCAACCCTTCATGTCTTCTTCAGGCAGCAAGATAAGAGAGTAGGCCCTCAAGTAGCTCTCTTTCTCCATGACAGCAAAATGGTACTTACGGGAGCTTCGTCGCCAGGTCCCAGCACAAACAGGCTGACTTTCACATAACCTTTGGCCCCAGCAGAAAAGTCTTCAGAGTCAGAAAGAAGCAGCCACTTCCTGAGCAAGGCATGCTCTAAAAGAGAGAAACCAGGTTTCTGGCTTATTACTGTCTGCCTCATAGGATGGAAAGATTTTGTAGCATCAGAATAAGGGATGTGGGAAATCATTTCACAGTATTGTCAACCCAAAGCATTTAAAAATCATGAGCCAACTCTACAAATATCATGAAATTGACTCTAAGGTCATGAGAGTTTTAAAAATAATAAATGTTGAGTTCTTTTTATTTGCCTGCTGGTTTTTGAGCCTATTGGGTTTGTGTCATCAAGCTTTTCTTTGCAACTGTGAGGGCAAGAAACTTACTTATTTTTCTAGTGAAAGCTGAGATGCTGACATAATCACATGACTCCAGTAGCTGGGGCTTTAAGAAAACCACCAAACAGCATGAGCCGTGTGATAAAATTGCAGGAGTTGAGGTCACTGAGTTCATCTAAACTAAGAACAAGACTTGAACCTTCCTCCAACACATCTGAACTTTTGCATCTGGAAAAAGTTGGGTTGGAGGTTTTGTTTGTTTCTCATCCCTTCCGGTTTCAAATGGGCAGGGATGGAAAGGGTTAAATAGATGTGAGAAAGGCTGGCTTCTCATTGCATTTCCTACATAGATAAAGCAAGCTGCAATGTAAGTCATTCTAGGGGCTTTTTCCATATCTAGGCACTCTATCAGTCCTCCTTTCTCTCTCTGCAGGGACAGCTTCTGGCTGTAGTACAGCCCCACTCTTTCCAGCAGGAACTCCCCCCGCCTCCGCAGCTTCTCTGCTAGGAGACCATCCTCACCTATTTCACATTTGAGGACAATGTATACCTTCAAATCAGCGGCACTGCAATGGGTACCCGCATGGCCCCACAGTATGCCAACATTTTTATGGCTGACTTAGAATAATGCTTCCTCAGCTCTCGTCCCCTAATGCCCCTACTCTACTTGCGCTACATTGATGACATCTTCATCATCTGGACCCATGGAAAAGAAGCCCTTGAGGAATTCCACCAGGATTTCAACAATTTCCATCTCACCATCAACCTCAGCCTGGACCAGTCCACACAAGAGATCCACTTCCTGGACACTACGGTGCTAATAAGCGATGGTCACATAAACACCATCCTATATTGGAAACCTACTGACCGCTATTCCTACTTACATGCCTCTAGCTTTCATCCAGATCACACCACATGATTCATTGTCTGCAGCCAAGCTCTACGATATAACCGCATTTGCTCCAACCCCTTAGACAGAGACAAACACCTACAAGATCTCTATCATGCATTCTTACAACTACAATACCCACCTCCTGAAGTGAAGAAACAGATTGACAGAGCCAGAAGAGTACCCAGAAGTCACCTCTACAGGACAGGCCCAACAAAGAAAATAACAGAACGCCACTAGCCATCACCTTCAGCCCCCAACTAAAACCTCTCCAACGCATCATCAAGGATCTACAACCTATCCTGAAGGACGACCCATCACTCTCACAGATCTTGGGAGACAGGCCAGTCCTTGCTTACAGACAGCCCCCCAACCTGAAGCAAATACTCACCAGCACCACACACCACACAACAGAAACACTAACCCAGGAACCTATCCTTGCAACAAAGCCCGTTGCCAACTCTGTCCACATATCTATTCAGGGGATACCATCATAGGGCCTAATCACATCAGCCACACTATCAGAGGCTCATTCACCTGCGCATCTACCAATGTGATATAGGCCATCATGAGCCAGCAATGCCCTTCTGCCATGTTCATTGGTCAAACTGGACAGTCTCTACGTAAAAGAATAAATGGACACAAATCAGACGTCAAGAATTATAACATTCAAAAACCAGTCGGAGAACACTTCAATCTCTCCAGTCATTCAATCACAGACCTGAGAGTGGCTATCCTTCAACAAAAAAACTTCAAAAATAGACTCCAACGAGAGACTGCTGAATTGGAATTAATTTGCAAACTGGATACAATTAACTTAGGCTTGAATAGAGACTGGGAGTGGATGGGTCATTACACAAAGTAAAACTATTTCCCCATGTTATTTCTCCCCCCCACCCCATCCCACACTGTTCTTCAAACGTTCTTGTTCTTCCTCAGACTGCTGGAAATGGCCCAGCTTGATTATCTCCATAAAAGGTTTTCCTCCTTCCCCCCACCCTTCCTGCTGGTAATAGCTCATCTTAAGTGATCACTCTCCTTACAGTATGTATGATAAAACCCATTGTTTTATGTTCTCTGTGTATGTATATAAATCTCCCCATTGTATTTTCCACCGAATGCATCCGATGAAGTGAGCTGTAGCTCATGAAAGCTTATGCTCAAATAAATTTGTTAGTCTCTAAGGTGCCACAAGTACTCCTTTTCTTTTTTCTCACCAGCAGAGTATCCCTCACTCCCCATGGCCCTCTCACTGCTCCCCTGGATCCAGCTCTCCAGTGTGGAGACATCAATGGGGTAAGCCCCATGGCTCCCCTACCTTCAGCTCTCTCTAACCCTCAGCTTCAGCAGTCAGCATGCAATGCCCTCTGCTGACCCTCCTGCCTTCAGGCTCTCCAGCCCTGAATCTCCAGCTCTGGGAGGTCAACCGGCAAACCCCACTTGACTTGTTCTTCTCCTGCCTTCAGCCTTCCCCCAGGAATCATCTACAGCTTCCTTTAGGGACCTTCCACAGTCTCCTGGTCTCTGGCATCTCTCAACTCCCCCTTTTCCTGACTGTGTCAGGCAGCCCTGATTCACAGTGTCTGCTACATCTTGGGCCCAGGTGCCCTCTTTCAAACCCAACTGGGGTCAGCAGACAAGTCACAGATGCATGGGTCTCTTCCCTCTTAAAAGGACAGTGTCACCCTGTGATGTGTATATATAACTGTGTGTGTTTGTGTGCTTACATTTAAATATACATGTGTAAATACATGTGTGCGCACATGTAGACCTCTGCATTTGGCCCATAGAAAGTTGTAGCAAAGAAATATCCCTAAATTGTACAAATTTGATTTCTAATTTAAAATCTCTAATGGTTCCAAAAATCTCTAACTGTAATTGTTTAACTTACTTGGTTCTGCATAAACTGTCCCAACATCCAGCTATAAAATAAAATGAAAAACAAAATCAAATGTTTAGCCAGAAAAGAGGCTGCACAGAAAAGAGGCCAAAATGATTAAAAATATGTAGCGAGAGAGATGAAATCACAAATCGTTACCCGAAATTCCCCAATCACAGAGTCTGTCCGGAGCGACCGGGAATCCACAACCTGGAGGGGGGGAAAAGATGCAAAAATCTAAATCCAGCATGTAAGAAAAAACTCACAACCATCCATGTTAAATTATTAGCATTCTCAGCGCACTCAGCTTGGAGGTTTGGAAAGCAGGTCAAAACTTGTCAGATTTCATCGCAATTCTTTTCTTATTTCAAGTTTAACAAGAAATCAGGGAAATACATTTTGAAAAATATCATGATCATTCCCCCCACTTCTTTGACCTGTTCTAGCAGTTTGTGTTTAACCTCACTAGGGGCCTGACACGAAGCCCCTTGAAGTGAAGGAGAGAGTACTGTTGAGTTCAATGTGTTTCGGGTCAGGTGTGATGTTGGCAGACCAGGTACCAGTTAATGCCAAGGTCCCTAGGCCTCTCTGAAAACTGATAAATGCATGGCTGGGAACCAGTCTGACTCACCTGTGGGTTAGTGTTGTTAAACAGGTATTAGATTTCCAGAGATGTGTTTAGTGTTTGGACTTTATGAAATGCTGGTAAATCGCTGCCTGCATTAATCTCACTATTAACACCTGCATCCTGTTTTCTAAGGTAATATTTAAGTATTTGCTCGGTAACTATAAAAGTGTTTGCTATGACTAAGGCTTAGATTTTGTCATGGTTATTTTTAGAAAAAGTCAGGGACAGGTCACGGGCAATAAGCAAAAATTCATGGAAGTCACGACCTGTCCCTGACTTTTACTAAAAATACCCTGGGGAGAGAGGGGGGACAAACAGAGCACTGCTGGGGCTTGCAGCTGCTCCAGACCCAGGGGGGCTGACCCAACCCCAGCTGCTGCTCCGGTGGGCTGGGGACTGTTGCTTTGGTGGCCCCGGGGCTGGCCGCCACTCAGATCTTCCGGCAGCCCTGGGGCTGACAACTCTTCCAGCCCTGGCCAAGAAGAAATCTCAAAGGTCCCGGAAAGTCATCCGGGACCTCCATGACAGAATCATAGCCTTAGTTATGACACTGGAAAACACCCCAGTCAGTAAAGAAGCATTACCAAGGGTGACAAATCTCAGAGGGGTGTTTGTCTGTATCACAAAAACAACGAGGAGTCTGGTGGCACCTTAAAGACTAACAGATTTATTTGGGCATAAGCTTTCATGGGTAAAAAACCCTCTTCTTCAGATGCATGGAGTAAAAATTACAGATACAGGAATAGATATATATTGGCATATGAAGAGAAGGGAGTTACCTTACAAGTGGAGAACCAATGTTGAAGGCCAATGCAGTCAGGGTGGATGTGGTCCACTCCCAATAATTGATGAGGAGGTGTCAATACCAAGAGAGGGAAAATTGCTTTTGTAGTGAGCCAGCCACTCCCAGTCCCTATTCAAGCCCAAATTGATTACCAAGGGAGAAATACTGGTTTACCACAAGCGGCATCATCTCCTGCCCAACTAAAGAAGGCCCGTGGACACCAGACAAGCCATTGCGGAACATCAGTGGACAAAAGATTGCTGATTGCTCCCCCCACACCCATGAAGAGGTGACCTGCACAAATGCTCGTCCCATCAGTTTGAACTCTGGGGGAAGGGAATAAAAACGCCTGAGCAGAAGGAACTTTGTCACTATGTGGCTCGAACTGTGAGGGGGAAAGACTTTTGAGCATTAGCAAGAGATCCCCAGTTGGTTAGCCCAGGTTAGCCCTAAAGAACATACAGAGCTTGCTTATTATAGCAGGTTCTAAAAAAGCAATAGAAGCTAAGACTGTAACTCATTTGTGTGTATGTTCACCTGCTTTAACCTTGTAAATAACTCTCATTTCTTTTCTTAGTTAATAAATCTTTAGTTAGTTTATTATAGGACTGGCTACAAGCCTTCTCTATGGTGTAGGATTGAAGGTGCAAGTGGGTAAGTAACTGGCCCTTTGTGACTGGGAGTAACCTGAATAGTGTTGGGATTTTTGATGCAAGGGACCATCTACCACAAAAGCAAGTTTGCCTGGCTGGCAAGATAGACTGGGATGCCTAAGGGGACTGTCTGTGACTTCATGGGTTAGACTGCTATGGTGCTTGAGAGCTTGTTACTTGATTGGTGAAATTTAATTGTAGAAGACATATCCAGTTCGGGGTTTGTGCCCTGGTTTGTGACAGTCCACCCTGAGGTTAGCACTCACAGTCGTGAGCAACTCCAGACAGCTTGACAGCAGGGTCGGGTACTTTTGATGCCAAAGGCCCAGGTCTGATCCTTGCCCATGCCCATGGTGTCTGTATACACATGGGCCACCACAGCAAGTGTGTGCAGAGCTGGGACGAGTGGATTGTTTCCTATGAGACAACTCTGGCTTTAGTGGCTTTGCATCCGTCACATCGGGGTGGTCAGAATGTGGCTAAACGTAGCCCAGCAGAGACTTCATCTCCAATACAGAGATGCTACCCTGAAGGACAACAGACCCCAGCATCCAATGCTCCATTCGGATCAGAGCTGCCAGCCAGTCCCTGCAGCCTACCCAATCATACCTGTGGTAAGACTGGCTGCAAATTGTTTAGCATTGTACCAGCTAGATACAACTCCCAAGCTAGTAGCAAATAGCCACATATGGTTCTTACCTGGATCAAAGTTTGGGGGTCCAGCCCATCATTATTCCAAGGAACCATAGGGCTACTGTGGAGAATGGAAGAGGAGTTTGGCCATTTTGTCTTGAGAACTTACCGTGATGAAAATGGGCTCATCAAACAGCTCAGCCGGAGATTCAAAGACATTGAAGAAAAAGATCTGTTAAAAAATACAGATGAGACAAAGATCTGAAACATGTCCGAAATATGTACAAGGGGCCAGAAAAAAACAGTAGCCTGGCAAAGGTTGGCCTTGACACAAGTTGATTAAATCACAGTGCAATCCTTAGAGATGCTTTCCACTAGCTGCTGGAATTCAATATTTTTCCACTTCTCATCTGAGGATCTCAGAGCACTGGATCAAGACATGAGGGACCGAGGTGCTACCCCCAGCTCTGCTACTCACCTGTGGGGCAAATCACTTCTCTGAGCCCCTTTCCCCTCCTAGGCTTTGTCTTTCTTTTATCTTTAGACTCTAAGCTCTTTGGGGTAGCGTCAGAGCCACCGGGCAGGCAGCTGAGGCAGGAGACGATGCAGGCTGCAACCAGGGCTGGCTACTGTGGGAACAGGCCCAGGCTGGAGCAGGGACAGGGACAGTCTGTTCAAACTAGTGGCAGTGAAAATCCCCCTGGCCAGCTAGTGAGGTTGAGCAGACTGGAGAGACTGTGTCCCAGAGGACCCTGGGTGGGGCCTCTCCTGTAGATTGGCTGAACCCTGGTTGAATGGCATGGGCCTGAACACAAGACCTGCAGGTAATTGCCTCTGACGACTCATCCCACCCTGGCTCAGGAGTGATCCTCAGGCTGACCTCAGGCTCAGGCTCGGAGCGGTCACAGGCAGGGACCATCACACTGTGCTTAGCACTGTGGGGCCCTGATCTCGGCTGGTACCTCTAGATGCTACTGTAATAAGAAGGTGAGAATAATTTCCTGGCTCTCTCCGGGCACTAGCTGTACCTGGAGGAGCACGTGGTCGTGTTTCTATGCACCTGTCTGTCATGCAAACTGCAAGTGACTAACATACTAGGAGAATGTTCTCAGCTGCCCTGTCACATGATCCCTTTCGGGGGCCCTACAGGATCAAAGCAAGCCTAGAATGAGGTTAGACTGCTAACGCCACAGGGCCGAGTGTTGGCCCTTGCACGGCGCAGTGCTGCGCTCTCAAATAATCAATCCCCCCCTCGGACAAGCGCCAGAATAACGAACCCCATCTCACCAGCTGCTAAAACAACTGCTTGCGGGGTTTAGATCGTAACTAGGGGATTATGACTGTCTAAGAGCAACTGAGGCATTTCCTATGGCACCTTCCTAAATCCTAGATCGTGAGCTGCCAGGGGATGGGGGTGGTCTATGTATTACTTATGTACACAGCGCCTAGCAGGATGTGACCCTGCTCGCAGGCGCTACCCCAGTGGAGACACCGAACAATAGCCGGACTCACCTCATCGAAGAACGGGCCATTCCCTTTGCGGATCCTAGTTCTTTTCGTCTGTCCAGCCACCGTCACTTTCACCACCGATTTGATGTTGACACCGGGAAGCTGCCTGCCCTCTATGACTCGCACCCTGATCTAAAGGCAGGTGGAGGAGAAAAGGGCAACAGCCCATCAGATGCTGGGGAATGCTCAGCTCTCAGCTACACCAGCCCAGTCCACTGGAATCAATGGGGTTGCACCCACAGTGGCAGACGGGAGTCTAGCCTACAGGGAGAAGATGCAGCCCTGAGCTGCAGCACTCGGCTCCAGCTCCCAGCTGCTGCAGGATTCCCGGGTGCTTGGATCAGTTTAACGCATTGCGGGGCAATGAAGACCCCAGGATGGTCACGCACCAGAGAAGGTTTCGCTCCTAAGGTGGCGCAGTCAATGGGACGGTAAAGAAAGAGCAGCTCGGAGAGGCAAATGTCACACACACATTGCTGTTGCTCACCTGGAAGTCCTGAGGTTTGTTGGACAGCAGCTTTTTCGGGGCACTTTTCCTCCTCTTAATCCCGTGGACGTGGTGTGAAGGAGGCTTCCGGGGGAGCGTGGGCTGCTCCGACCCAGAGGGCCCTGTGGAAGGCTCCGTCTCATCCCCTGTCGCTATCTGGTCTTCGGTGTCTTCCTCCCCGGCTGTATCTGGAAGGCATGGGGGTGACAGCTCGGTCGGGGAGGACATGGAGAATTGGGAACTGAGCCAAGAGATCAGAGCTGAATCCACAGAAACAGACCGGGGCAGTTCGCCAGCATTAGCTTTGCACAGGAGAAGGGCCCACACGGCAAGGGTCAAGCCGTCCAGATCTGGCCAGGGCTGTCCCCAATATCCAGACCTCAGGTTGGTTCACACCACATGACCCCCCCTGTGCCAGGCTGGGCCCTGGAATCAGTCCCAGCTCAACAGGATGAGCACCGCTTCCCGAGCAGCCATCACCACGTCCTAGGGCAGGGGTTCTCACAACACATTTTTGGTGGCCACTAATTCTTGCAGGTTGCCGCTCTGACAAACCTGTCTCTCTGTCCCTGCCTCCCGTAGCCCAGGGAAAGTGGGTTGGGAACTCACCGGCCGCCTGTGGAGTCCCAGACTCCCCGTGCCCCAGCCGGGCGGGCAAGCAACCGAACACCACAGCCGCCTCCAGCACTGCGCACACCGGCCCCATGTGTCCCCAGAGGCGCTGCCCGGAACCCCCAAGGAGGCTGCCTTGTGCAGGGTGCTGGCCCCGGCTGGTGACGCCAGCGCAAACACCAAGGTGGCACGCATCTCACTGCCCTTGGGCAGAGCTATTCAGGGGCAACAGGAGGGAAGGGCTGCTGCTTCTGCCCCCCCCATCTCCGCCCATGCTTTGGAGGCCGTCACAGCCGCAAAAACATCCACTGGCAGCCCCATGTGAGGAACGCTGTCCTAGAGGCATAGGGTGGAAATACTCCGCAACTTCTGCTACTCCTCACTAAGCCTGGCATCTGGGAGCATGGGCACCCCTAGGCACTGACTTTCATTTTTCCGGGTGTTTGCTCTACCCCCATCCGCCCTGAGGTCCTGCCCCTACTCATCCCTTCCCCCAAGGCCCCACCCTCGCTCCACCTCTTCCCACTCCCACTCTGCCCCCTCTCCCAAGGTCCCACCCTTGCTCTGCCTCTTCCTGCCCCCACTCTGCCCCCTTTCCCGAGGTCCCACCCTTGCTCTGCCTCTTCCTGCCCCCACTCCACGCCCTCCTCCCTGCGCCTCCCGCCCGCTGCCAAACAGCTGATTAGTGGGGGGGGCCAGTGGGTACTGAGCACCCACTATTTTTCCCCGTGGGTGCCCCAGCCCCAGAGCACGCACGAGGTCAGCGCCTGCGCCAGCAGGGATGTTTCTTTTACTTACTAGACCAGGGGGAGAGGCGAGGGGGAAGCAGTCCCTGGGATCCGTCTTAAAACAAAAGCCAATTTCTCGAAGCAGCTACAGCTTTAGCTCCCAAGCTCAAGGTGCACAAAGTGCACACTCAAATCTCTGCAAGAGCTGACACCCAGCACAGCATCATCTGTTGGTTATGATGCACGTGACCCACACTAGAGAAGTGCACTGATTTTTGTTCTTCCCTTGGGGCTAATCTCTTAAAGGGCTTGGCAGCCTGCTGTAGAGATGGGTGAAACTTTTTAGCCAAAGCTGCTTTTGGGGTGTGGGGGGTGGGGAGAATGCAGATTTGGTGACAGCAAAACATTTTGCCCATTCGCGTCAATTTCGCTGAATTGTTTGGTCTGGGCAGGAGACGGGGAGGAATCTGGAAAAACCAAAGTTGATTTTTTTAGTGTGGTTTGAAGTGACTTTTAGTTTCACAATTTCCTTGATTTTTAACAAATCCAAAAACTTTTTTAAATGGTCAAAATCGAAACAAAGCAGTTCAATTTTGTCAACACAAAATGGTTCATTTGACCCCAAATGAAATTTTTTCCACCATTTGATTCACTCAAAATTTAAACAGATTTTCCACTTTGGTCCCAACCAAAAGGAATTTTTTTTTCAGCTTTTCAAAACTGCCAATGAATTAAAATATCCCTTATTTACCCAGCTCTAGTCTGCGGCTGCTTCAGGCTAATGGAGGAAGTCCCACGCTAGAGGTTGACACGTTTAGCGCAGGCAGTCCCAGGTTCAAACCCCCTCTGCCAGCACAAGCAGGGTTGTTTATAAACATGGTATCAGGGGTGCCAGAATGGGGAGGTCCATAGCCCCATCACTTTTTACCGGGTGGAGGGGGCAGAAAGGCGTGAGTGGGGGCGGAGCCTCAGGGGAAGAGGCGGCATGGGGGAGGGACCACAGGGAGAAGAGATGCCAGTGGCTCCCCTGCACTTTTAGGGAGCTTCCATCACCCCTGTGTGGCACCAGCTAAGTCCCACTAGCTGGGGGCAGTGGCACGCTCATCAACCTCTTGAAAGTGACAGAAACACACACACCCCTGCTATGGGTCTCCCCACCTCTCTCACAAACACACAAAACAGGCAAAGCGGCAGAGGCTAGAAACCACATTTTGGATGAAGCTGCTGCCATGCAAAATTCAACTCCCCAGCCAGCCTGCGATGGGGAATGATTCTGGATGGGTGGTTCAATCTCATTTTGGCTTTTCATCATCACCACCACGATGAAGGGTGGGGAAGTCACTGTCCCTGGGCTGAGAACTTTCCCTAATGACTTTGCAGGAATAGGGCAAGAAGGGTATCCTCAATTACCAAGTGCCCTGGGGAAAACACGAACAAGAAGTGGCCAGAGGGGTGCCAGCAGGGCCGGATCAACGCCCATTAATCAATGCAGATTTGCATGCGAACAGAAAGAAGTTCGCTCGCTTGAGCTAGTGGCCTTGGGACCTGGCGCATGGAGTTGTAGCACGATTCGGGGCAGCCCAGCCAGCCACTGCCACAATGGAGAAGCAGCTGGTCTAAATTTCAGTGAGTGGTGCTGCACACTGGCCCACGGGTCACAGCACCACTCAGGTTTGGCCCGGCTCCCCTTCATCACAAGGAGCTGCAGAATGAGTCACTGGTCCCAGCAGCCCCACAGCATGGCCAGCACGGCTGCAGTGAGTGAACAGTGTGGCTCTCTGTTGTGATTCTTCTTAGGATGCAGGAGCCCAGAAGTACATCGGTGTGTCAGTACAGCTGTGCTGTGGTAAGCTGGCTAGTGCAGGCCTGGCCTCAGATTGTCACAGCTAAACGCAGGGTGAAACAGACTGTTTAGCATAAGTAGTTAGCAACATTTCAAGGGACCACGGGAGGTGAAGTGGCCCTTTAACACCCCTCCCGCCATAGGGAGGAAAGGAGGGGGGCAGCAGCGGGAGGAAAGGGCTGTTAGTGGGTTACAGGTTCAACAAGGACAAGTGCAGAGTCCTGCACTTAGGACGGAAGAATCCCATGCACCGCTACACACTAGAGACCGAGTGGCTAGGCAGCAGTTCTGCAGAAAAGGACCTAGTGGTTACAGTGGACGAGAAGCTGGATATGAGTCAACAGTGTGCCCTTGTTGCCAAGAAGGCCAATGGCATTTTGGGCTGTATAAGTAGGGGCATTGTCAGCAGATCGAGGGACGTGATTGTTCCCCTCTATTCGACATTGGTGAGGCCTCACTTGGAGTACTGGGTCCAGTTTTGGACCCCACACTACAAGAAGGATGTGGAAAAACTGGAAAATGTCCAGAGGAGGGAAACAAAAATGATTAGGGGACTGGAATACATGACTTATGAGGAGAGACTGAGGGAACTGGGATTGTTTAGCATAAGAGAAGAGTGAGGGGGGATTTGATAGCTGCTTTCAACTACCTGAAAGGGGGTTCCAAAGAGGATGGATCTAGACTGTTCTCAGTGGTAGCAGATGACAGAACAAGGAGCGATGGTCTCAAGTTGCAGTGGGGGAGGTTTAGGTTGGATATTAGGAAAAACTTTTTCACTAGGAGGGTGGTGAAGCACTGGAATGGGTTACCTAGGGAGGTGGTGGAATCTCCTTCCTTAGAAGTTTTTAAGGTCAGGCTTGACAAAGCCCTGGCTGGGATGATTTAGTTGGGGTTTGGTCCTGCTTTGAGCAGGGGGTTGGACTAGATGACCTCCTGAGGTCCCTTCCAACCCTGATATTCTATGATTCTAGGTTGTTGTAATTAGCCATAAATCCAGTGTCTCTGGTCAGTCTGTGATTTTTAGTGTCTAGCACAGTAATGAATTTAAACTCCCAGGCTCGTCTTTTGGAAGGGGGCAGGTTTCTTTTGAGGATGAAGACTGAGAGGTCAGATACGGAGTGATTGCTTTGTGAAAAATATTTGCCCACAGATGATGGGGTGTTTTATCATTTCCTTGTGTGAGTTCATTTGAGAACACAGTGATTGTCTGGTTTCACCCACCTAGTGGTTATTGGGGCATTTTGTGCACTGGATGAGATACAGCATGTGTTGTGATGGGCACGTGTAGGACCCATGGATCTTGAAAGCTGTGTTGTGGAGGATGTTGATCACTGTAGCAATGGAAATACCTCGGCAGGCTTTGCAAGGGTTGTTCTGGCAGAATCTAGTGCCACTTTCAGCCGGTGCGCTGGGGCTAATATCATCCTGGGGGGTATTAACGGGAGTGTCATATATAAAACGTAGGCAATAACTGTCCCGCTCTACTCGACACTGGTGAGACCTCAACTGGAGTACTGTGTCCTGTTCTGGGGGCCACACTTTAGAAAAGATGAGGATAAATTACAGAGAGTCCAGAGGAGAACAACAAAAATGAGTAAAGATTTCAAAAACCGTGACCGATGATGAAAAGTTAAAAAACTGGACATGTTCAGTCTTGAGAAAAAAAGATCTGGAGGAAGGTAGAACAAAAAGTCATGGATGTGATCTGCAGCAAAGGAGATGTAGGTTAGATATTAGGAAAAGCTTTCTAACTCTAAGGGTAGATGAAGCTCTGGAACAGGCATCCAAGGGAGGTTGTGGAGGTTTTTAAGAACAGGTTGCACAAACCCCTGTCAGAGATGATCTAGGTTTACTGACTTCTTCAGGTCCCATCTAGCCTGACATGTCTATGATTCTATACAACTTTTGCAGAGTCTAAACAGGTTCAGATCCAGGCCCGTCTCTCTGCTAAAAACTTCTGGAAATCCAAAGGATCATTCATCACATCATTTTCACCGCCATTGCTCAGCTCCCTAGCACTGTGAAAAGTAATGCACATTGGAAAACATAATCCCAACTATACATATACAATGATGGGGGTCTGAATTAGCTGTTACCGCTCAAGAAAGAGATCTTAGAGTCATTGTGGACAGTTCACTAAAAACATTCACTCAATGTGCAGCAGCTGTCAAAAAAGCTAACAATGTTGGGAATCATTAGACAAGGGATAGATAAGACAGAAAATATCATATTGCCACTATATAAATCCATGGTACGCCCACATCTGGAATACTGTATGCCGATGTGGTCACCCCATCTCAAAAAAGATCTACTGGAATTGGAAAAGGTTCAGAAAATTGCAACAAAAATGATGAGGGGTCTGGAAGGCTGCCATATGAGGAGAGATTAATAAGACTGGGACTTTTCAGTTTGGAAAAGAGATGACTAAGATGGATGATCAAGGTCTATAAAATCATGACTGGTGTGGAGAAAGTAAATAAGGAAGTGTTATTTACTCCTTCTCATAACATAAGAACTAGGGGTCACCAAACGAAATGAATAGGTAGGAGGTTTAAAACAAACAAAAGGAAGTATTTTTTCATACAAGGCACAGTCAACCTGTGGAACTCCTTGCCAGAAGATGTTGTGAAGGCCAAGACTATAACAGAGTTCAAAAAAGACCTAGATAAGTTCATGGAAGATAGGTCCATCAATGGCTATTAGCCAGGATGGGCAGGGATGATGTCCCCTAGTCTCTGTCTGCCAGAAGCTGGGAATGGACCTTTGGTGTGACCCAGTTTGGCAGTTCTTATGCTCTTATGTCTTCAGCAGACTGCAGTGTAATGCTAGTGTTAAAGTCCAGAATAATGGGTTCACTGTGCAGGCCAGATAACACAAACTACACACGTAGCAGAATGCAGCCTAGAAATGCGACAAATGCACATGCAAGAGTGTCTCTTTACCGGTGAAGGTGTCGAGCTCAGCTGTGGACGGTGTTGGCTCCGGAGGGGTAGGCGGTGGGAACAAAGGAGCGGCCCCGGGTGGAGGAATGTAGGAAACCTGCAGGTTGAGGATGGCCTGGAGAACAGAGAAGGATCATTATAAAAGGCTCATATGCAATACGACTGAGTAGGTCATTACAGAACAAGTCTCAGTGGTTTCAAGTGCATTGTTCCCTCCTCACGTTTGCCAGGGATCATTCCAGGCTGAAAGAAATTGCAGAGTTAAATACATCACTGCCGTACCAGGTATTGCGCATGCAATGCACCTATCCTTCTGTCCATTATCTCAAGAGCACACCTGCTAGGCTGCCCAGTGACCCAGGTACATCCCAACAGGATGCACTTGCTGCGCAAATAAACATACCAGGATGCTGAGCCTGCAAATAATACCTTTATCTAGCACTCTTCATCAGTAGCTCTTGAAGCACTTTACATGGGGGTCAGTTTAATCATCCTCATTTTACAGAGGGGAAACTGAGGCACAGAGAGGGGACGTGACTTGCCCAACATGACCCACTAGGCCATGAACAGAAGCCACGGCTCTGGCATCCCAAGCCAGTACACCATCCAAGGAGAGGACTCAAAACTGAAAGGCTTAAAATGCTCCTACTGGCCTTCTTTTCTGAACTCATTATGGTGCGGCGGGGGAAAGCGACAGCTCTGTCCTTGAAAGGGTTTCTGCCTTCTGGGCTCCCGCAAAATAATCATTTTTATAGCACAGAAAATTCCCAGTTCCGTCCTAGCTAAATGGATACATCCCCACCCCATCCAGCTTCCCCCAGCCATTCAAGAAGTAACAGAGCACTGATGTTGGCTGCTTTTTAGACAATTTGAAGATGCACGTGTGATTAAATAATCGGCCAGTAGAGGGCAGCTCTAGACTGTTTAGTGTCTCTAAAGCCAAAGAATTGAGAAACTTCCTCAGAAACGGAAAAGGAAGCAGAGCTGGAGGGACACAGCCGGGCAAGGGGCAGGACTGGGGGCTAGTGGTGCATAGTGTCGAGGGACCAGAGGCACGGGTTCTATTCCCAGTGCTGCCGGTGACTGCTATGGTACGTTGGGCGGCTCCGCATCTCTGTACCGTCGTCTCCACATCTGTAAAACAGGGACAAGGCTGCCAACCTTCAAGAATTTTCGAGAAGGCTTCTTAAAGTGCTCAGACCTCCGTCAATGAGAAAGGCAAAGGCACTCTCCCTGGATCTGAACACATGTCACGGGCAAGGTTAGCTGTCAAAAAGGAGCCACTGTTATTAATTATTCACAGATTTTGTTCATAGATTCCCAGGCCAGAAGGGACCTCCTGCATCACACAGACCCTACGACTGTCCCAAAATAACTCCTAGTGCAGAAACACATCCACTCTTGATTTAAAAATTGTCTGTGCTGGAGAATCCATCATGACCCTGGGGAAACTGTTCCACTCGTTAATTACTCTCACTGTTAAAACGTGACGCCTCATTTCCTGGCTGAATTTGTCTAGCTTCAACTTCCAGCCCTTGGATCGTCTTATACCTTTCTGAAGAGCCCATGATTAAATGTCTGTTCTCCAGGCAGGTACTTATAGTCTGTGATCAAGTCATCCCTGAGCCTTCTCTTGGCTAAGCTAAATAGATTGAGCTCCTGGAGTCTCTCGCTATAAGGCAGGTTTTCTAACCCTCTAATCATTCTCCTGGTTCTTCTCTGAAATTTCTCAACAACCTTCTTAAACTGTGGGCACCAGAACTGGACACGGTACTCCAGAAGTGGTCACACCAATGATAAATACAGAGGTAAAATAACCTCTCTACTCCTCCTGGAGAGTCCCATTTATGCATCTAAAGATCACATTCGCCCTTCTGGCCACAGCATCACACTGGGAGCTCACGTTCAGCTGATTATCCACCAGGACCCCCAAATCTTTTTCAGAGTCCCTGCTTCTCAAGATAGAGTCCCCCGTCCTGTAAGTGAGGCCTACATCCTTTGTTCCCAGATGTAGATATTTATAGTCAGCGATATTTAAATCCATGTATTGTTTGCTTGTATCCAGCTTATCAAGCAATCCAGATCACTCTGTGTCAGTGACCTGTCTTCTTCATTATTTCCCACTCTCCCAATTTTTGTGTCATCTGCAAACCTTACCCGTGATGATTCTATGTTTTTCTTCCAGGTCATTGATAAAAATGTCAAATAACATAGGGCTCAGAACTGATCCCTGCTGCTCCCCACTAGAAACACACCCCCTTCATGAGGATTCCCCATTTACAGTTACATTTTGAGACTGATCAGTTAGACTCAGACTTTAAGGCCAGAAGGGACCATCGGGATCATCTAGTCTGACCTCCTGCACATTGCAGGCCACAGAACCTCACCCACCCACTCCTGTAATAGGCCCCTAACCTCTGGCTGAGTCAGGGACGCCGGAATGGGGAGCAGAGGGGTTCAGGGGGCCACGGCCCTCCCACTTTTCATCACGGGCCCTGCCCCTCCTCTTTCCCCCAAGACCCCGCCCCCTGGCCAGGCCGGCAGCTGGAACTCGGCCAGCTCTGGAGAGCCTGGGGTGGGGGGCCCTGAGAGCAGCCCCCAGCCCGTGTCCCCACCCCACAGGGACCCCCACCCAAGGCAGATGGAGGGTCTGCAGCACTTCACAGCTGCCAACATGGCTCTTACTCCAGACAGGGGGCAGGTCCTCGGTGCTGCAGCCCAGCCATAGTAAGAGCCGTGTGGGCAGCTGTGGGGAGCTGCGGACCCTCCACCTGCCCTTGGCTGGGGTCCCGGGGGCCAGGACACAGGCTGGGGGCTGCTCTCAGGCTCTCCCACCCCAGGCAGGCAGAGGATCCGCAGCTGTCCAGAGCTGCCTTGGCTCCCCAGCCAGGCTCCAGCTGCCGGCCTGGCCAGGGGGCGGGGCCACAAGGGGAAGGGGGGGCCACAGAGGAGGCAGCGGCCCCTCTCCTTCCCCCGCCCCCACACTTTTGGGAAGGCTCACCACCCCTGGGCTGAGTTACTGAAGTCCCAGATCATGATTTACGGACTTCAGGTTAAGAGTCAACCATTTACACTAGTTTAAACCTGTAAGTGACCCATGCCCCATGTTCCAGCAGGAGGCAAAAAATCTGTGACAATCTGACCTGGGGGAAAATTCCTTCCTGACCCTGAACATTTTGGCAAGATCCAGCAGCCAGTCACCTGGGAAAGAATCCTCTGCAGTAACTCAGAGCCCTCCCCGTCGAGTGTCCCATCACCAGCCACTGGGGATATTTGCTACTAGCCGTCGCAGATCGGCTACATGCCTTGTAGTCAGTCTCCTCAGACCATCCCTTCTCTAGCTCAGTCTTGAAACCATTTAGGTTTTTTGCCCGCACTGCTCCCCTTGGGAGCCTGTTCCAGAACTTCACTCCTCTGGTGGTTAGAAACTTTCGCCTAATTTCGAGCCTAAACTGTTGATGGCCGGTTTATAGCCATTGGTTCGTATGTCCACATTGACACTTAACTTAAATAACTCCTCTCCCTCCCTGGTATTTATCCCTCTGATGTATTTATACAGAGAAATCATATCTCCCCTCAGCCTTTGTTTGGTTAGGCTCAATAAGCCAAGCTCTCTGAGTCTCTTCACATACAGTAGGTTTTCCATTCCTCAGATCACCTTAGTAGCCTTCTTTGCACCTGTTCCAGTTTGAATTCATCCTTCTTACATGTGGCAGACCAGAACTGCACACAATATTCCAGATGAGGGCTCACCAGTGCCTTGTATAATGGTACTAACACTTCTCTCTCTCTCTCTCTACTGGAAATACCTTGTCTGATGCATCCTAGGATCACATTAGCCTTTCTCACAGCTGCAGCATATTGGCAGCTCATAGTCATCCTGTAGTCAACCAATACACCTACGTCTTTCTTCTCCTCTGTTGCTTCCAACTCCTAAGTCCCCACTTTATAGTTAGCCAGCTTTTAATCCATTTAATGTGTGCCGTTTTAATTTTACATCATTCTAATTTTTTAATCAAAATGTCATGCGGGAGCAAGTGAATCCCTTTACAGAAATCTATGTGTATTATTACCACAGCACCTAGAAGCTCCATTCATGGCTCAGGTCCTCACTATGCAAGGCGCTGTACAATCACAGAATAAAAAGCCGGTTCCTGCCCCAAAGAGCTAACAATCTAAGCGCATTCCTCAGTAACTCAAACCAATGCCCAGATTGACTTGCAACCTGACAGAACATTGAATCTTCACTTGGAGAGCCAGTGGGGCAAGTCTGGGGAGGATTCGTTCTGTTTTTCAGAATTAAAACAAGACTGAATCCCTGTTTTATATGCAAATCGCAGTGTGCTGTCCATGCCTTCAAGGCAGATCAAATAGACACCCAGACAGCTGCATCCCTGCCTCTTTCTGGAAATGGAATCTATCTTGGAGGGGGAGGTGGTTGTCCCATCTGTACGAACAGCAGATTGCAACACCCTAAAATCTGGTGTATGCTAGATGGAGGATTTTATGTCAGTAACAATTCAGTCCCAAGATGAAACCTTAACAGCCAAAAAGAGATTCACAGCCTCTCTACTGTCCATCTGCAAATGCACTAACAAACTGCACCAGGGAAACAGGAACTTTCTACTGTAAATCCTCAGCTGTTGACACATTTTATTCAACTGGGATCTTATCATATATAACAAGGTGAGCAAGGCTCGAGACTTCCATGGAAAAGAACAGGGAGTCCCAGGGCAAAGGTATCAGTCATTCATAGATTTCAGAGTAGCAGCCGTGTTAGTCTGTATTCGCAAAAAGAAAAGGAGTACTTGTGGCACCTTAGAGACTAACAAATTTATTAGAGCATAAGCTTTCGTGAGCTACAGCTCACTTAAATGCATCCGATGAAGTGAGCTGTAGCTCACGAAAGCTTGTGCTCTAATAAATTTGTTAGTCTCTAAGGTGCCACAAGTACTCCTTTTCTTTTTACTATAAGGAGAGTGATCACTTAAGATGAGCCATCACCAGCGGGGGTGGGGGGAGGAGGAGGAGGAAAACCTTTCATGGTGACAAGCAAGATGGGCCATTTCCAGCAGTTAACAAGAACATCTGAAAAAAGAAAAGGAGTACTTGTGGCACCTTAGAGACTAACAAATTTTGTTAGTACTCCTTTTCTTTTTGCGAATACAGACTAACACGGCTGCTACTCTGAAAAAAGAACATCTGAGGAACAGTGTGGGGTGGGGTGGGGGGGAGAAATAACATGGAGAAATAGTTTTACTTTGGAAAACCTTTCATGGTGACAAGCAAGTCATTCATAGATGGCACTCTTCTTTCTGCTTCAATGTCCCACTGTGGCAGAGCTGGTCAAAAAGAAGAGACAAATGAGATTGATTTTTTTTTTAATTTTGAAAAATTTTGGCCAGCTATAGGGGACAAATTTCACAAAAAATTCCACCAGTTTTTTCCTCAATTTTTTTAACATTTGAAACATGGTTGAAATTTTAATATTTGAAAACATTTAACTAGCTCCAGGACTGGAGAGAGCTGTGATGCTGGAAATGCCATGCTAGGGGGGAAAGAGTAGAAGGAAAAACAGGATGGTACAAAGTAAGGGAAGGGATTAATTTTATGCTTTAGCCCAACACAAGTGACTGGGCTCAATGCAAAGGTCACTGGGTGACATTCTCTGGCCTGTGCCAGACAGGACATCAGACCACATGATCGAATGGTCCCTTCTGGCCTTAAA
Organism: Dermochelys coriacea; assembly: GCF_009764565.3. NCBI lineage: Eukaryota > Metazoa > Chordata > Testudines > Dermochelyidae > Dermochelys > Dermochelys coriacea. The sequence continues at coordinate 143,074,313 of NC_050071.1, forward strand.
CTCTAGGAATTTACAAACTACCTTCTCTTCCACACACTGGCTTTCCCGCTGCTGCTGCTCCTGCCATCTCAGCATGCAAGTGGAAGGAATTTTCCTCCAGGGCAGATTGGAAGAGGCCCTGGAGGTTTTTCGCCTTCCTCTGTAGCATGAGGCACGGGTCACTTGAGGGAGGCTTCTCTGCTCCTTGAAGTCTTTAAACCACAATTTGAGGACTTCAATAGCTCAGACATAGGTGAGGTTTTTCGTAAGAGTGGGTGGGTGAGATTCTGTGGCCTGCGCTGTGCAGGAGGTCAGACTAGATGATCAGAATGGTCCCTTCTGACCTTAGTATCTATGAATCTAAGTGACAATTGCTCTGTGTACCCACAAAATGCCCAGTTGGCACAACTGAACTGCTCTATCACCTCTACCCACTTTCTCACCCACTTATACCAGCTGTGAAGGTTATTATACAGCAGCATTCAGAAGTGCAAACCCCAAATGTTCACGTCAGGTCCCAAAAAGCACGAGATTGGTTTAAAACCATGAGATGTTCATAAAAAATCATCTTTGTATTTGCCGGTTGGTCTTTCAGCCTTTAGCAGGGCTTGCTTCCAGTCTTTTCTCGGCAATCCACTCACTACTTTTTAAAAGAATAAAAGGGGAGATTTTCACCTAATCACAGGATCTAGGAGCAGGAGAGCTAAGAAAGCTCTGGACACCATGAGACTCACAACAGATTCACAGCGCATTGGCAACACTGACTTACACACACTGCAGAATTTGACCTACCAGTTTGGAACTTGATCCTCAGTGAGGAAGTACGTGTCCATTTGTTTGGACTTTAATTGCAGGCTGCTTCCAGAGGAGAGGCTCTAACAGGCTAACCAAAGTGACTGAGGGATGAAGTGAACTCACTCCTGTGGGGAAGCTTGCAGAAGCTCATCTGAGCGGTTACTGATCAATGGTACCATGCTATAGATGTGCCTGGTGCTGGACAGTTCAGACACAGATGGAGTCTCTACCTCTGAGAGACTGGCAGTCTAAGCTTTCGTTTAACAGAAGAATGAAGTGCAAGCGGGGCCCGTCGCGAGACAGCGTGGTTCCATGACATTCCAGTTAAAGAGGCATTGCCTGGCAGGTGGGTAAAGACTGGAGGAGTGAGCGCTTTTGCATGCCCAAGCAACGCTGACTGGGCCCAAATCGCAGATCCAGTGATGATTCTTTCCAGAGCAGTTACACAGTGACGGTGTGGAAAGGGGACAGGAATCACAAGCAGATGAACACACACCCCACCCATTCCATGCACGGATGTTTAATCCATCTCCTGAATTGTCTACCAACCCTGCCAGTCTAGCCTCTGCTGTCCTCCTCCCACTGTGAAGTATTTTATCTCCCACTGAGATCAGTTCAGGTGAATGATGGGTTGACTGCAGAACTTCCCGAGGCCCCCCCCCACCCCAAGCTGCCCTTTTGCCAGTCTTTAAAACCAATAACACCGAAGCTAACTCTCAGAACCAGATTGTGCCTCAGCCCCTGGGGCGTCTCCTACTCCCTATTCTGTAGCCCCAGAGATGGCAGACCATGGGTTGGTTCTCAAACTGGGATTCAGGATCCTTGCCCCTCTTAGGGGTCACAAAGAGGTGTCAGGGACTCACAACTAGAGCTTGTCAGGAAATCGGTGACAAAAGCTCTTTTCAGCAGAAAACGCAGATCCATCAAATCTAAAACATCTTGTGGGAACGGGCCATTTCCATGAGTTTCTTCCTACCCAAAAACATTGTGGAAAATATTGTGAATTTGTCAAAATGTTTCAAGATTTTGAAAATGAAAAATTGCGGGATTTTGTTCAAAAAGTCTTTTTGCTTTGAAATTTAAGCTAGTTATAGCAAAAAAAATGTACATGGCCTATACTGAAACAAAATTGATCAACTCAAACTGATTTTTTTTTTTTTTTAAGTTTGCAAAGGTTTTCGGGATTTCAATTTTTCATCTCAATTCAGGCGGGAAATGTTTTCAATATCTCAAAAAATGTCATGGGACAGGAAATCCATTAACCAGCCAGCTCTCCTCGCTATCCCCTGCCCCGGGGAAGTGTTAGGGGGTATAGGCTAAATGGGAGGAGAATTTCGAGGTGAAAGAGGATCCTGGTGTGGAATAGCTTGAGAGCAACGGCAGCAAACCCAGTGTTGAAAAATCCCATGATATTTAAGGTAACGTCATGATTCTTGATTCCTTGGGTTTGCAGTGCTGCCTCTCACTTTGGGTGCCTTCATTTTTAATTGCCCAACCTGAGACACCTTCGGCCTGATTTTCAGGGCAGTTGTCTAGCCACAGCTCTGGTGATTTTTTATTATTTTCCCCCTTATACTAGGCACTACATAAGCACAAAAGAGATCACGCTGAGAGCTCATGTTCAGCTGATTATCCACCACAACCCAAATATTTTTCAGAGTTCCTGCTTCCCAGCATAGAGCCCCCCCATCCTGTAAGTGAGGTCTACATTCTTTGTTTCTAGATGTAGACATTTACATTAAAACCCATACTGTTTGCTTGCACCTAGTTTCCCAAGTGATCCAGATCCCATTGAACTGGTGACCAGTCCTCTTCATTATTAAATATAAAGGGAAGGGTAAACACCTTTAAATCCCTCCTGGCCAGAGGAAAACCCCTTTCACCTGTAAAGGGTTAAGAAGCTAGGATAACCTCGCTGGCACCTGACCACAATGACCAGTGAGGAGACAAGATACTTTCAAAGCTGGAGGGGAGGAGAAATAAAGGCTCTCTCTGTCTGTGTGATGCTTTTGCCGGGAACAGAACAGGAATGGAGTCTTAGAACTTAGTAAGTAATCTAGCTACATATGCGTTAGATTCTGTTTTGTTTAAATGGCTGATAAAATAGCTGTGCTGGATGGAATGTATATTGCTGTTTTTGTGTCTTTCGTAACTTAAGGTTTTGCCTAGAGGGATTCTCTATGTTTTGAATCTGATTACCCTGTAAGGTATTTACCATTCTGATTTTACAGAGGTGATTCTTTTACTTTTTTTCTTCAATTAAAATTCTTCTTTTAAGAACAGGTTTCAGAGTAGCAGCCATGTTAGTTGCAAAAAGAAAAGGAGTACTTTGGCATCTTAGAGACTAACAAATTTATTTGATGTGACGGGGCAAGGCCAAAGGCTATAGAAAAGTAGTCTTATTGGGATCCAGGAAGTGGGCGGGCGAAGCCCGTCCACCGCTAAAGGATCCCCCCCAGCCTAAAAGGGGGATCCACAGGACCTAGATACCCAAAAAATTCCGGGGGACAACTAATAGAATAACAGGGACAGGAGTGCAGTCAAAGGGTCAAACGAAGGGAACCGGACGGGGACACCGCGCAGAGAACCCCGGACAGCGCCCACTGCTCCTCAAAGGCGTCAAGGGAGTCAGAGGACGCCGCCCAGAGGAACTCTGCCCGGATACGTGAACGAACCGAGAATTGGAAATAGGCCCCACAGTCACAGGAGACTCCATCGGCCAACCTCCTCACTCTGGTTTTATAGATGGCCATTTTTGCTAGGGCCAGGAGGAGGTTGACCAGGAGATCCCGTGACTTTGTGGGGCCACGGATAGGGAGTGCATAAATGAGAAGGTGAGGGGAGAAGTGCAACCAAAAACATAATAAAATATTGGTGAGGAGCCGGAATAGGGGCTGCAGCCTGGCACACTCCAGGTATACATGTGCCAGGGTATCCCTCACGCCGCAAAAGAGGCAGGTGTCTGGGATTGAAGTGAACCGCGCCAAGTACACGCCCGTGCTCACGGCTCCGTGAAGGAGCCGCCAACTGACATCCCCGGTGGGCCTTGGTACTAAGGTGGAATATAGGCTGGCCCACCGGGGCTCCTCACCCTCCAAAGGTGACAGGAGGTCCCGCCATTTTGTATCGGGGCGGGACACAAGGGTGCGGGCGTGAAGGGTGTGGAGCACGAGCGTGTAGAGATGTTTTCTTGGCATCTCGTGCAGCCAGCTTCCAGTGAAGGGGAGAAGGGGTCGGTTGGGTCCACGGGGCAGGGGTCCAATTAAAATGTCCGGTGGGCCTGGGGTAACGGGTGGGTGGGGCGTGCCCTCGTGCAGGACCCGGTCGAGATGAACCCGAGCAGCGGGCAGCAAAGCGGCCTTCACCTCCTGAAGTACGCGCCGGGGAGTACAAGGTCTGGAAAGTCCCATGCGCTGAGCGAGCATCAGGGGATCCAGCCAGTCTCCCCGGTCATAGTCCAGGAGGTCTCCGACTCTTGTGACCTCTGCCAGGATCAACCTCTGGCGCACCAAGCAGGACTCCGCCACCTGCACACGGAGCTGGGGGTTGTGTAGCAGGGGCTCCAAGAGGAGATCTGCCTCCTCGGTGGCCACCACGGACCTAGTCGTTGTAAAGTTTCCAGGTCCGGAGGAGGTCCTGGTAGAAGACCGGCAGCCCGGAGAGGTCTCGTGGAAGACCTCTTGGATGGAGATAAAGGAGCTGCCGGTCGTATCGGAGCCCTCGGAAGCAGCGCAGGAAGGCATGCGCCAGTATGCTCCACGCCGAACTACCTGCACCATAAAGGAGCCTCTGAAGGGCCTGGAGGGGGAAGACATGGACCTGAGTGAGCAGACATTTTAGGCCCTGCCCTCCCTCCTCCAGAGGTAGATGGAGAACCCCTACAGGGACCCAGTGCAGTCCTGACCAAAAGAACTCCAGAATCGATGTCCGGAGGTTGGCCAGGAAACCCGGGGACGGGACCAGGGTGTTGAGCCGGTACCAGAGCATGGACAGGACTAGTTGATTAAGCACTAGCGCTCTCCCTCGAAGGGAGAGGCACCGGAGTAGTCCTGTCCATTTCCGGAGCCGCTCTATCACTCCGCCCTCTAAATTCTGCCAGTTCTCCGGCGGAGAGGGATGCGTGGCAGAAAGGTAAACGCCCAGATAGAGCAGCGGACCCGTGCTCCATCGGATGGCCTGAAGTGCGGGTGGGAGGGAGCTCGCCTGCCGCCAGTCCCCTACCACCAAGCCAGAGCTCTTTACCCAGTTGACCTGCACGGAGGAGGCTGCTGAATAGATAGCCTGGCAAGCCTCCACCCGCACCAAGTCGCCCGGGTCCTGGACCACGAGGAGCACGTCGTCAGCGTACGCCGACAGGACCAGCCGCAGCTCCGGCTCCCACAGCACCAACCCTGTCAACCTCCTTCGGAGGAGACAGAGGAAGGGCTCAATTGCCAGAGTGTACAGCTGGCCCGAGAGGGGGCACCCCTGCCGTACTCCTCGCCCGAAGCTGACCGGTTTGGTCAGGGTCCAGTTGAGCCTGACCAGACACTCTGCGGAGGCGTACAGCACCCGGAGAAAACTCACAAACCTGGGTCCGAAGCCAAACGCTTGCAGAGTGCTCAGGAGATACCCGTGATCCACCCTGTCGAACGCCTTCTCCTGATCTAAGGACAGGAGGGCGAATGACAGACCATCCCTACACCCGAGTTCCAATAGGTCCCGGACCACATATAGATTGTTGAAGATGCTGCGGCCCGGGACGGTGTAGGGCTGGTCTGGGTGGACCACGTCCGCCAGCACGGACCCTAGCCGCAGCGAGATGGCTTTTGCCACCGACTTTGTAGTCCGTGCTGAGGAGCGAGACGGGACGCCAATTTCGTAAATCGCAGATGTCCCCCTTCTTCGGCAATAAGGCGAGCACGGCTCGCCTGCACGAAAGAGGGAGGACCCCGCTCTGCAAAGACTCGGCCCAGACGGTGACTAGGTCTGGGCCCAGGACGTCCCAGAACACGCGGTAGAACTCCACGGTCAGCCCGTCCATGCCCAGAGATTTATTGGTGGGCATGCGACGGAGGGCTTCCGAGAACTCGGCCAGAGTGAGAGGCAGCTCTAGCCGGTCTCGGTCGCCCGCGCTGACCGTCGGGAGCTCCTCCCAGAGCACTCTGCAAGCGTTAGGATCGGTTGGATCCGGGGAGAAAAGGCTTGCGTAGAAGGCTCTCGCCCTCCTGCACATCTCCACCCGGATCCGTGAGGAGGGTGCCATCTTCTGCCAGTAGGCAGATGACATGTTTTTTAGCCCCCCCTCTTTTTCTCCAGCGCGTAGAAGAAGCAGGAGCCGCGATCCATCTCCCGAAGGAGACGGATGCGGGATCGAACAAAGGCACCCCGGGCCCGATGGTCCTCGAGGGTCCGGAGCTCCTCCCGCTTCTCCCGGCATGCTCCGCAGAGGGGTGGATCCTTGGGGCTGCCGGCCAGACGCCTCTCCATCTCTAAGACCTCCCGTTCCAACTGCTCTATCGCCGCATCCCTCTGTCGGCTGGCGCCCCGGATGTAGTCACGGCAGAAGAGCCGGGCGCGCACCTTCCCTAGATCCCACCACTGCCACGCCGAGGGAAAGGCACGCCGCTGCCCTCGCCAGGCCAGCCAGAACTCCCGGAAGGATGCCATGAAGCCCGCATCCTCCAGCAAGCTGTTGTTAAAATGCCAATAGGCCGGCCCCGGCCTCTCCGCGCAGAGGGAGGCTGTCACGGTGGCTATATGATGATCAGAAAATGGGGCCGGCCGGATGCTGGAGGAGTGGGCTCGTGTAAGATGAAAGTGTGACAAATAAATGCGGTCCAACCGGGAGTGGCATGACCGATGGGCCTCCATCCGGACAAAGGTGAACGTGGAAGTGTCATCCGGGTGGTGGTCGTGCCAGACGTCCACCAGGGAGTGGTGTTCGACTATCTCCTGGAGGACGGCGACGGCGGCCAGGCTCTGCTCGGTCCCCGAGCGGTCCCGTTCCTCGAGGGTGATGTTAAAGTTCCCTCCCAGGACCAGGCACTCCTGAGGATCCAAGGTGCCGAGGAAGGCGGACGCCTGCTGATAGAATTGCAGCCGCTCCGGGCTCGCTGCTGGGGCATAGATGTTGACGAGGTTGACTACAAGCCCCTCCATGCGGACCCGGAGGTGCAGCAGGCGACCCGGCACAGCCTCGGCGACCCCCAGCACCTCGGGCCGTAGGTCGGGGGAGAACAGGGTTGCCACTCCAGCCGTATGAACTGTGAGGTGGCTAAAGTAGACCCTGTCCCCCCAATCCAGCCGCCAGCTGTCTTCGGCGGTCGGATCCGTATGGGTCTCCTGCAGGAAAACCACAGAGTACCTCCCCTCTCGAAGGAAGGAGAGCACCTGGGACCTGCGGAGACCCATCCTACAGCCACGGGTGTTCAATGTTGCCATGGTAAAGGGTGCCATGAGGAGGGCTGGGGGGGATCCTCGCCGGCCGGGACGCTCCCGGCTCCCGGCAGGCCGCGCAGCAGTCCGTGACCCACCCCGTAGGTGAGTAAGGAGTCACGGAAGTGGCGGACCCGCTGGTAGGCCGCGGCGCCCTGTCTCCCGGTCCTTTTCCCCTCCCCCATGAGGGCCCTTGCGGCCCGGAGGATTTGATTAAAGTCCCCCCATCGCTGGAGGGCAAGCTGGACTTTGTTGCGGGAGCCACGGACGTCTTCTAGGAACTCCCGCAACTCCTCTCGCAGCGCATGGGGGGCTGGGGTTATGGTCTGGTTGCTTCCCGATGGGGCCCTTGGTACAGCCCCGTGGCCCAGCGAGACGGGCAGACAGGGTGCGGACCCCCGACGGGGCTCCTGATGGGTTGGCCTGAATGCTGGGGCGATAGAGGGCGGCGGAGGGAGGATAGCAGCCCCTGGTGGGTCGGGACGGGCAAACACAAAGGCCATTCCCTGGGAGTCATCTGTTGGAAAGGGGAAGGAGACAGTCCCAGGGGTGGCAATAATATCTCGGGAGGTGGGTGGGATAAGGGCAGGGGCAGGGGTAGAGGTGAGAGTCTGGGTCGGGAGAGAGCTCTCACCGATGCCGGGCGCAAGCTCTCTGGTGGATTTGGCAGCCACGGCATCAGGAGATGGACTCTCTTCTGTCGGGCCCTCTCCCGGGAAGGAGGTCGAATGCTCCTCACCAGCGAGGGATGCCCCTGGTGGCTCAGGTTCCAGCTGCGTGGCACTGGCCGTCGCCTCAACTGGCTCGGCGGCTCTCAGCGGGGTGCCCTCTGCAGCCGGGTTGATGGAGGAGTCCAGGGGCTCCTCGGAGGTGGGAGCAGAAGCAACGATTAGGGGGAGGGAACATGGGGAAAGGGGGGCTGGAGTGAGGTCGCCCAGATCGAGACCCGCTGGCATAGGATCGTCCTCCCCCTGGGTGACCGGGGTCAGACCCAGGGCCTCGATCTCCTCATATATAGACGGGAAATTGTTTTTCGCTACCCCGGGATTCTCCCCGCCGGCACCTGACGCGATGATTGCTTCGGGGCACACTGGGGTTTCAGATGGTGCCTCGGGGGTCTTGGAGGGGAGGGACTCCTGTGGAGGGGAGATGCTGCCTTCCAATGCTGCCACGTCTTCCCCAGCCGGCTCTGGTGGGTGGAACACACCCGTGGGTAGAACGGAAGGCTCGGCATCGGTGCCCCCCTTCCTGGTCTTCCGGGGGGCCTCCGCGTCAGATGGGAGGAGCGGAGCTCGAGCCTTCCGCTTGCCTCGCTTCCCCTTGACTAGGGCCCAGCCCTCCATGGCATCATCCGGGGGCTGGCTAGCAGGGGTTGTGTCAGGGGGCAGAGGCGATGGCTCAGGGACTCGAGGGGGTAACGGTGGGGCAGCACAAGGGAGGGAAGATTCCCCTTGGGGCGGGCCCTCTCCCATGCAGGGCGGTGTCCCTGCCGCACCCTCCTCCACAGGCCTCGCCAGATTGCAAACAGCGGGGGCGGGGTTCTCCCGCTCGTCTGGGCATAGTGGGGGGGGTGCCCCTTGGGCCTGAGCAGGAGCAATGGTGGACTGGGAAGGAGGAGGGGTGGTTTCGGGCGCCGGGCAGCCAGGGGCGCCGGCGATGATGGGGCCGGTGCCCTGCCGGGGCTCGGGCGTCCCGGATGCCCCTCCTTGCCGGGCCAAGGGGCAGTCCCTCCGGACGTGCCCCATTGCCCGGCAGAGGTAGCACCGGGCCTCCCCCGTGGAGTAATGCACCCTGTAAGGGGTCCCCTGGTAGGGGACTAGGAAGGACCCCTCCAGCGCCTCTCCGTCGCGGGCCGCCGGCGGCAGTTGAAGCTGCACTTGCCGGCGGAAGGAGAGGACGTGTCGGAGGGCGGGGTCTTTGCAGCCCAACGGGAGAGGGCTGATGACAGAGATGGGCTTCCCCAAGGCAGAAAGGGCGGGTAACAGGGCGGCATTGGGGAGAAAGGGAGGGACGGAGGTCAGGACCAGGCGGACGCCCAGGTCCTCTAGCGGCTCTAAAGGGACGAACACGCCCCCCACCGCCAGGCCCTTCTCCACCGCCTCCTGGGCGGCGGCCTCCGATGCTAAGAAGAAGACGACCTTGCCATACATTTTGGAGGCCGCCACAATGGCCGTGGGCCCCACCACCCTCGCCAACGCCCGCACATAGGTCTCCACATGGGGTGAGGCGGGCACCAGGAGGCAACGGACGCCGTGCTTCCTGGTCATGGTGGGAAAGGGGCCCCGGCCGCTATAGATGGTAGTGGAGGCGGTGGGCTGGAGAAATGACGTAGCGGCAGGCGGGGGGGCTGCCACCGCCTGGGCGTATGCTCTGGGGGCCGGGGGAGGGACACCTGCAGAGCTGGTGGAGGGAACAGCGGGGAGGGGCGCCCCAGCTGGAGATGGGGCCGGGGCATTGGGGGCAGCCCCTGCCATGGAGGGCCTGGTCTTCTTAGCGGGGCCCTTTCCTTTCTTCTTCCCCTGGCCTTTCCCGCCAGCTGGGGGGGCTCCCCCCCGAATCTGAGGGGGTGAGAGACGTGGCAGCAGTGGAGGTCACCCCAGTGCCCATCACTGCTGGTGCCCCAGCGGGGGCGATGGCAGATGGTTCGGCAGCGGAGGTAGAAGCTTGGGGAGGTGATGGAGGGGTAGGTGGGGGAGGGGGAGTTTGGGCTGCTGGAGGGGTCCCACCCATCTCATCCCCGCCATCATGAGCAAGGAGGGAAGGGGGGACACCAGAAGGAGGAGGGGAGAGGGGAAGCAGGTCGACCACTCCTCCCCGCTAGGCTGCAGGCAGGGGAGGAGGGCGCCAAAAGGGGTGGGCTGGATGGGGGGCAATCAGGGGTTAGGGGTCAGTCACCGACACAAGGTGGAATTCCGGCTCCTCTTGCTGCACTAGGGGAGGGGGGGATACAACAACATTGGGGGTGCAGTGAAGAGGGTTGCAACTAAAAAGGGGAATTGCACAAGCGCATGGGAGGGGGCATGGGCACACGGAGCGAGGGGCTAAGCGGTCTGGGGGTAGAACAGGGAAACCAAGGGGCGAGCCTCAGAGGCTGGGGCGGGGCAAACAAACAAAGGCTGCAGAAGGAAATGGGCGGGGCAGGCAAACAAACTGAAGCTAGTACGGGGGGCTGGGACAAAAGGGGGGGCAAAGCTACAAGTGGCAAATGGGGCAGGTAGTAAAGGGCAAGCTGGGGGGTAGACAGTCAGGGGGGCACATGCACCCACGTGCGCTTACACAAGTCTTTTTTAGCTGGCTGCTGCTTCTGGCCCAAAGGGTGGAAATAGGGCGAGGCAAGCCAAGCAAGCAGCTGAGTCCAGAGGCAGGAGCTGAGGCAGATGGTATACAGCCGGTGGGGTAGTGGAGGGGGCAGTGGTGGTGGTAGTAGTGGTGGGGGTTGGGGGGACACACAGATGGATTGGGGGCAGCTCCACGCCACACCCCTGTGTCCCTGGAAACACAGTCAAGACCCCCACCACAAGAGCACAGTTTGAAAATTACTCAGTCTTAGGCCCCCTCCACGGTGGTCTGCAAAGTCTCTAGGTGCTCCCCCACTGGTAGATGGTCCTCTTCTGCTCCTCCTCTGGCTTCAGCAGCTCCAGCCAGGAGACTCCGCAACAGCAGCAGCAGCAGCAGCAGCTCCAGGAACTCCAGGTGGTGATCCAGGCAGGCAGAAAGGACCCCTCTCAGGTGGTGGTGATGGTGGTGGTGTCCACAACAGCAGTGGTTGGGGTCCCTCACTCCTCCTCTCTGGGGAGTGGGCTAGCAGCCCCCCCCACCTCGGGGCTGCAGTTGGAGCAGCAGCAGCACCCTAGAGTGGGGGGTCCAGCAACCAGGTAGCAGAGATCCGGGGGGGGGGGGGGTGTCTGGCCCAGCCAGGGGAGCAGCTGGAGCAGCAGGGAGAGCTTAGGGCCTAGCAGCAGGAGTAGCAGCTTCCCACCTCCCTCCAAGCTAAAAGGCTATGGGAGAGAGAGAGAGAGAGAGAGAGAGAGAGAGATTCGCTCCAGGCTAAACAAATCCCTGGTACCAGGGTAAGTGAAATGGCAGCTGCTCCAGGTCAATTAAGACACCGGGGGCCAATTAAGAACTTTCCAGGAGGCAGGGAGAAGACTAGGTTGATTGGGACACCTGAAGCCAATCTGGGACTGGCTGAAACTAGCTAAAAGTCTCCCAGTCAGTCAGGTGGGTGCATGTCAGGAGCTGTGGGAGGAAGTTGTGCTGTTGGAGAGGCTGAGTAGTACACATATATCAGACACAAGGAAGGAGACCCTGAGGTAAGGGTGAAGTGGAGCTTGAGGAAGTGAGGGCTGCTGTGGGGGAAGTAGCCCAGGGAATTGTACATGTCATATTTCTAAAAGGTCAGCTACCATAGCTGATACTATTAGGGTCCCTGGGCTGGAGCCCGGAGTAGAGGGAGGGCCCCAGCCCCCCCCCCACCTTTGCCCCCTGATTAATCACTGAGACTGGGAGACAACAGAGACTGTGCAAGGAAGGATAACTTCTCCTCACCTCCCTCGCTGGCTTATGATGAAAATGGCTCAGTAGACTGTGACCCTTGTCTCTAGAGAGAGAAGGGTTACGTGGAGGATCACAGTGAGCCTCTGAGGCTAGCGAAATCTGCCAGGAAATGCGAGACCCACGGAGGCAAGGACAGAGCTTTGTCACATTCAGCATAAGCTTTCGTGAGTTACAGCTCACTTCATCGGATGCATTTGGTGGAAAATACAGTGGGGAGATTTATATACATGTTCTCTGTACATGTTTATATACACATGTATAGAGAACATGTATATAAATCTCCCCACTGTGTTTTCCACTGAATACATCCGATGAAGTGAGCTGTAGCTCACAAAAGCTTATGCTCAAATAAATGTGTTAGTCTCTAAGGTGCCACAAAGGTACTCCTTTTCTTTTAAGAACCCGATTGCTTTTTCATTGTTCTTAAGATCCAAGGGTTTGGGTCTGTGTTCACCTATGCAAATTGGTGAGGATTTTTATCAAGCCTTCCCCAGGAAAGGGGGTGTAGGGTTTGGGGAGGATTTTGGGGGGAAAGACATTTCCAAGCGGGCTCTTTCCTGGTTATATATCTGTTAGATGCTTGGTGATGGCAGCAATAAAGTCCAAGAGCAAAAGGTAAAATAGTTTGTACCTGGGGGAAGTTTTAACCTAAGCTGGTAAAAATAAGCTTAGGGGGTTTTCATGCAGATCCCCACATCTGTACCCTAGAGTTCAGAGTGGGGAAGGAACCTTGATACCAGTCCTCTTCATTATTTCCCACTCCCCCATTTTTTTGTGTCATCTGCAAACTTGATCAGGGATGACGTTATGTTTTCTTCCAGGTCATTGATAAAATATTAGAAGTATTTAATCATATAACCATTTAACATAAAGATTTTATAGCATCAGGCCAACAACCGACCCCGGTAGAAACAGACCCACGCGATGACGACCTCATTGGAAACATGCCCGCTCATTTGCCGTTACATTTTGGACCTATCAATTAGCCAGTTCTTAATCCATTTAATGTGTGCCATGTTCATTTGATCTCATTCTAGTACTTTAATCAAAATGTCATGTGGTACAAGTCAAATGCCTTATTGAAGTCTGAGTCTATTACATCAACACTATTACTCTTATCAACCAAAACTTGTAATCTCATCCAAAAAGGTATCAAGTTAGTTTGACAGCATCTATTTTCCATATACCCATGTTGATTGGCATTAATTATATTACCCTCCTTTAGTTCTTTATTAATCGAATCCATTATCTTGTCTGGAATTGATGTCAGGCTGGCAGGCCTATAATTACCCAGTCATTCCATTTTCCCTTTTAAAAAATTGACACAAAATTAGCTTTCCTCCAGTCTTCTGGAATTTCACCTGAGCGCCAACATTTATTGAAAATCAACATTAATGGTCCAGCGAGCTCTTCAGCCAGCTCTTTTAACACTCTTGGATTCAAGTTTTCTGGACCTGCTCATTTAAAGATGCCTGACTTTAGTAGTTTCTGTTTAACAAACTCCAGAGATACCAGTGGAATATAAGGAGTGTTATCATCCCCATATGATTAGACCATATCATCTGTTTTTCCCCAAACACAGAAAAGAAATATTTATTGAATATTTCTGCCTTCTCTGCATTATTATTGATAAATCATTTCCACCAGGAATGGACCAATACCATTGTCAGGATTCTTTTTGTTTTTTTAATTTTTTTAAACACCACCTTATTGTCCTTAACTCTGCTGGCTCCATGGGTTTCTTCTTGTGTCTCTTGGCTTCCCTTTTCAATTTTCTACAATTCCTCTTCTCAACTTGCTAGCCCACAGCTGCCCCTTTGAGAACTTAGAGGTGTAGATGGACCCCAGTACACTAACAGACAAACTCCGTAAGGAGGAAACCATTAACATTCACGGTAACCCACACGCTACAAAAGAGTCAGCGGGGTTCCCGGTTGCAATGAGCCCTGGGAGCCATTTGGAAAAGATACACCGCATTGGGAGAGATTGTATTGCTGCTGGCAAGCTCCTGCCACTGGCCATAAAACTAAACCGGGATCAGAGAGGCAGCCAGCATTAGCTTCTAGTTTCCCTCCCCCCACAATTATTTTGAGCATCACTGCCTTTCCATGAAGGCTTCCTTCAGTCCCAGCCCACTGTCATCAGCTCAGTATCCCACATGCCACTGACTCATACAGGGTCACACACCACCACAGAGGAAAACAGAAACAGCACCACAGCTGCGTGCCTCAGAGCCACTGCGATCCAGCTTCCTGCTCTCAATCCCACAAAGAGCAGAACACCTCCTGGACCGGCCTGACCACTGCACAAAGCCAGAATGGGTAACAGTCCTGCCACCTGAATGAACCGGACAGAGAGTGGAAAATAGGACATTCAGCCACAGAGAAATTAAGTGACTGTCATGAGGAGTTTGGGATAGAACCCAGCACTGAATCCACATCTCCTGAGTCCCTCACCCATGGCTTAACCCCAGAGCATCCTTCCGCTCAATGCCCTGTTAGCACTTCTGTGTCTCTAGCTTCTCCATCACTGGGGTCTCACAGCAAGACTGGCTGTCGCTGTCTCTGTCTCAAACACATGCTTTAGGTCAACCACAAATGATGGGCATCATCCAGGAATCACTGGCTGAGGTTCTCTGCCCTATGTCATTCAGGAGGTCAGACGAGATGGTCACAGTGGCCCCTTCTGGTCTTCCAAACCTTGCCCATGGATGTTACATTTCCAGAAGTCACGGGGCCCGTGATGCACTGCGGCTCAGACATGCCTTTCAGGAAACAGGACTGCTAGCTAATTGGCACCACTCCACTTAAAGCCCTACATAATTAAAGACTAATCACCCTACAAGAGCCCTGACTTCTCTCCCCTCAGATCTTTTTATTAAAGACCTGGGGAAGGATGGTCCAGTGACTAAGGCATTAAATCACAGAATCGTAGAATATCAGGGTTGGAAGGGACCTCAGGAGGTCATCTAGTCCAACCCCCTGCTCAAAGCAGGACCAACCCCAACTAAATCATCCCAGCCAAGGCTTTGTCAAGCCAGGCCTTAAAAACCTCTAAGGAAGGAGATTCCACCACCTCCCTAGGTAACCCATTCCAGTGCTTCACCACCTTCCTAGTGAAAAAGTTTTTCCTAATATCCTAGACCTCCCCCACTGCAACTTGAGACCATTACTCCTTATTCTGTCATCTGCCACCACTGAGAACAGCCGAGCTCCATCCTCTTCGGAACCCCCTTGCAGGTAGTGGAAAGCAGCTATCAAATCCCCCCTCATTCTTCTCTTCCGCAAACTAAACAATCCCAGTTCCCTCAGCCTCTCCTCGTAAGTCATGTGCTCCAGCCCCCTAGTTATTTTTGTTGCCCTCCGCTGGACTCTCTCCAGTTTGTCCACATGCTTCTTGTAGTGTGGGGCTTAGCCCATGGAAGACCCCTGCTCTTCCTGTGTGACCTGAACCTCAGTTTTCCATCTGTAAAATGGGGATAATAACGCAGGGATGTTTTGAGGCTCAATATGTTAAAGACTGTGAAACACTTTGAGATCCAGTGATGAACAAATAGGCATTATTGTTCTACCTCTACCCTGGCCACTCCTATTGTCGCCTAAGCACTGCAGAACTCGCCCGCCCTGTTTCAGCAGGTCTCCCACTGGGCGTGTTGACAGCTCCACAGGCAAAGGTGCTGCTGGGCTCCATGTCTGAAGAACTGTGCAGCAGCTACCAGGAAAGAAGGAAACTCATTCAAAGCATTCGCTGATCGGCTGGCAGATGCACAATGCATTTAGGAAGGGAAATGCATTGACTTGAGTGTCCCCACTGCCAGGACTCCCCTCCAGCTGGGGTAAAATTAGAGCACTAAAACAAACATGCTTCCAAAACTAGGGAGGCCAGGTGCAATTTGTCATCCTGGGGTATCTGCTGCCAGGACTTCTGGGGCCAGGAAGGGGAAAGGAGCATGCTCCTAGACTGAGAGCTGCTGTTTATAGGAACACTTCGCTATTTACGGGCTGTGTGTGAACTGAATTCCCCAAACAGGAGGCGAGGGAAGCACCGGTTGGGAATGGAAGTGAGCCAGTAGCCGAGCAAACTCGGAACAAGCAGAGCCACAGGGGGACTGCTGTTGGAAGAAGTCAAATTCTTGCCATTGAAGAGCCAATAGGACAGATATTTTCCACACATCCCTGGGGGAGAGGTGCACAATTTACTTCCCTAGTTTCATGCTAAGGCAATAGCTTTCGTGTCTACAGAGGACCTGGAGGGGAGAAGGAAAATCGGCTTCCTTATGGTGGCTAAAAAAGGGTTGATACCAGCGTTCTCTCTCATTTTTCCCACCCATGTGCGGAATGAATTTTATTATGTGCACCAATATGGAGGTGATGTGTGGCACTGTTTATTGGTGCATATAACAAAATTCTTGTGGCGGGGGTGGTGCTGAGGGGTTTGGAGTGTGGGAATAAGGCTCAGGGCTGGGGCAGAGGCTTGGGGTGCAGGGGGTGAGGGCTCCGGCTGGGGGTGCGGGCTCTGGGGTGGAGCTGGAGATGAGGTCCTCAGGGCTGGGGCAGAAGGTTGATGTGCAGGGGGTGAGGGCTCCAGCTGCAGGTGCGGGCTCCAGGGTGGAACTGCAGATGAGGAGTTTGGGGTGCAGGAGGGTGCTCCGGGGCTATGGTGGGGAAAGAGGTCTCCCTCCAGCTCTCTCTCCCCGCAGCAGCTCCAGGGCTGCAGGATAGGCGCCCCTCCCACAGCAGGTCCGGTCCAGGGCTGGGTCACCCCGGCTCCACCTGGGTCCAGGCTGGGCCACTCGGCTCTGGCCATGCCTGGGTCTCGGCCAGGCCGCCAGGGCAGGTCTGGGTGCCCCGGCCACAGCAGGTCTGGGCTGCAGAAGAGTTGGGGCCAGTGAAGCAGCGCCTCGGCCGTGGCAGGTTGGGGGCCGGCCTAGGGCTGGGTTAGGGGAGGGGCACCCCTCCCCTGGCCGTGGCGGGTTCCCGGGCGAGTTCCCTGAGCACCTACATGGCGCTAAATAGGCTGCCACATGGCCACGCAGCTTCCAGGGAACTTAGGTTGAAATTCACCTCCTCTGGCCCTCTTTCCCTTGGAGAGTCAATGGAGGACTGGCAAACTAGTGGGACTGTCACTTAACAAAGCTGAAGTAAAACAAGGTGACCTTCAGGCCTTGTGCTACAAGGTTCCTGGTCAAAATGGTCTGTAGAGGTAGCGTTCAGATCTGGACTAGACCTGCACAAGAGTTTGAGTTCCTGGCTGGATCATGGGGTTGGGCTGAGGATCAACAATGTGGGAATCCTAAGAGAAGTTGTCCTGAGTTTCCCCCAAGCATGGAAGGGCCCCGCAGCCTCGCACTGACATCTGTTCTAATCTGTATTTGAACCAGAAAACAGGATTTGAATCTGACCCACATGGTGGGGTCCAACCTGATCCAACCTCATAAGGAACTGAATTCAAATTCCATTCCCAGCCCTGTCGGTAACAACAGTATGATTCATTAGCTGTGCAGTGGCTAGACCAAAGCTAAGGAAGAGGAGGTGAAAGGCGTGACAAAAGAGGATGAAGCTTTGCCGGCTGTCGGGTGGGTGAGCCAGCACGGCCTCCTGGGAGAGTCTAGCTTATGGGAAAGGCACTTGCATGGCTGGGTCCCAGAGCTGTCACAGCCCTTGGCAGCTGCATTGGGGAAAGGTCTATAAAGAGAGTCAGCCTTGTGCTGCGGACCGCCCAGCCTTACCGACGTACAGAACACGTTTCCCTGGAAGGGGAACGGAAACGCTTTGTTTAGAAAAGGGCTCATCTAAACAGGAACAGAAACACGTGGAAATGCTTAAAACAGACCCAGGAACGTCCAGGGGGGTCCCAGTCGACTGGATCGGGCCAGACCTGAGCCCAGCTTGTCCAAGCCTACACCTTGTGCAGTCGTTTCCCACCGGTGCGTAAGCAGGGTCTGAATGAGCTCTCCCCTAACATCTAGTGCAGAAAAGACTCTCGGGACCAGGCCACGTTTTCATGAACACGCCTACTCTGCGAGGTATTCAGCCAGAGCTGCCAGCCCCCAGCAGTGGGGCTCCAGCCGTGAGCCCCGTGTGGGGCTGACAGCTAACAGGTGATGTAAGTGTCTACACGGACACTGCAGCAGCCTCACTGCATCAACCTAAGCACTATGCCTCTTGTGCAGGTGGAGTTATTCGCTCGGTGTAGCGGGTGAGTTACATCGGTGGGAGCGACATTTTAGTGTCGACGCTTACAGAATTAGGTCGACGTAACGCTGACCTAACTCTGTAGTGTACGCCAGGCCGGAGAGAGACGTGCTTGCTATGAGTACCTGCCTAAAAGGTAGTAAAGGGACATTAGCAATGGTAGAAGGAGTGCTGGTCCCCAGTGGAGTCATAACCCTCCCCACTGAAACCCAGGAAAAGGTGATTATAGTGATTGCTGATGAAACAAGTCGTGATGTCATTGTGAAACCAGGGCAGAAGATAACAGACCCGAAACCATCATGAGGTCCCAGTGTGAAGCTGAGGTTCCAGCAATAGAGCCTGCAAAGTTTGACTTTGGAGATGCAGCATTGTCCAAAGAGTGGAAGGATAGCCTGAGGAGGAAACTTTGAGAAAGATCCAAGATGTTCTCATTACATGAGTGGGACGTGCAAAAGGAGTGGAACACAACGTCAGACTATAAAAACAACGAGGAGTTCAGTGGCACCTTAAAGACTAACATATTTATTTGGGCATAAGCTTTTGTGGGTAAAAAACCCACTTCTTCAGCCCTAAATCCCCTGGCGGAAGCTTTAAGAGCTGGTTCAGGGGCAGAACCTCAAGAGATGTTGTGGCGAGGTTGCAGTAGAGAGGCAAGTGGTAGCAAAGAAAGCAATGGCAAGCAGCACAGTGAAGGACAGTGTAGCAGCAGCCATGGGCAACGGCTGCAACTGTGAGCAGGACGCAGTGGAGGGAGGGGAGGGGCACATTCAAGGAACATTTGTTTGTGGGACTTTCACACCGTAAGGTGAGGAACTGAGGCAAAGGACACCGCCCAGCATGCTCTAGAATGGGTGTTTTGCTTATGATCGCATGGTTTTGAATGTGGTTGTGGTGTTTGCCCTGACTAATGCTGGGTACCAGTTCCCTTTTAATAAAAGTTCTCCTTTGTTATACACAGACTCGGTGCTTGCAAAAGGGGAAGTGTTGCCTCTTAGAGGTGCCCGGGGTTGGTGTTACATTTTCCCAGATTAGCAGGTGGGGGCTCAAGCTGGCCCTGTTTTATTGTGCCAAGAGGAATGCCTAGACAGCTAACCCGGCCCTTGTTGCTGCCGACTTCACCTGGCAAAAGGGTTACAAGAGTCTTACACTCATGAGCAGGGGGTTGGACTAGATGACTTCTGGAGGTCTCTTCCAACCCTAATCTTCTATGATTCATTTCTCATGGGCAACAGTGATGGAATGAGGTGGCAGGGGATTGGCTCGTCAGGAGTTTGGTAAATCAGGAGCTAGATCCTTATCTAGCCAGCGACACCAGTTCAATCCACTGACGCCAACACCGCTCCTCTGGATTTACCCTGGGAGAGCCACCCTCCCATTCCTGCCCAGCTGCTACACTCTGCAGGACTGAAGCCAGCTTGACAGGTTCTCTGCCGTTCTAGGTCCCCCAGAGTCCTCTGCAAACCTCCCATTTACTGGGCCGCCCCTTTGGAGTTCAGCGAACAAGGAGGTTTGGCTAATCCAGGATCTGCGGTTCACTTGCACTCTGGGGCTTCAGGGATCACATCACACGTCACTGAGGAAACCCAGAATCCTGACCGTGGGGTCCTGCCAGGCCTTTGGGTCCAGTGCCTGAAATCAGGAGGAGTTTTCATGTCCCCTCCATAGCTCTGCCCATAGAAGAACTGGAAGGGTCAGGGGAAGGCGCCCCGTGATTCTGCCTCGGCTATGGAGTTCTGGGAGCATCCATGCACAGCCAGGCGGCTGCATCTAGCCCAGGGGTTTTTCCAGTTTCTCCTGTGCCTCCAATCAGCACCTCCTGGAGTCCCAACCCCCCACGTTAGTGTAACCCCAAGGCTTGCAGCCTCATTCTGTTCAGACTTCAGTTCAAGGCTGCCCGGGCAATAGGGGAGCAGGTGGAACCATCCCAGCCTCTGGTCGGTTTTACTGAGACAGACATTTTGTCCCAAGGGCTGCCTCCTCCACCGGTTCTGCTCCCCACACGCTTCATCGGGATCTGAATTCCCACCCCCGCCAGGGACCGACACCACGATCTCCCTTGGGCAGCAACATTACAGATTTTCCAGGGCACTGGAACTACCTATGGGTGGGGAGAGCGTGTGTATCCTATCGCTTCTCTCCAGCCACACCTGACTCTCCTCCCACAAGGAAATGTCACCGCACTCAAGACCCCAGACTAGGAGAGGGACTTACCCCAGTGCTCTGCCTCTTGGTGTCCAGCAGGGGCACGTGAAAGCTGGCAGCCAGGGTGGGCGAGCCCAGGATGTCCTGCAGGGGCACTCGGGCTTCCCCCAAAAACCTACAAAAGAATCAGAGGAACAAAATGTTAATGGGGGAGGAAGAGAGGCACTGAATGCATCAGGTTACGACTGGGGGTCCCAGGCTTGGGTGAACTGGATAGCGTCCCATGGAAGCCAACAAGATTAGGTATAAAATACACATGAAATACCCCAGATTTACAAGTTTGGAAACTCCTTGGAGACACAGCCCTGAAGATCACCTCTTTCTCACCTGCTTCTGGGAGGGCGGCCCCTGAGACAGCAAAGTCAGTATCTATATTATACAGAGATCTCAGGGACACTCAAACTTCCGGATGAGCAAGAGCTCTCCATGGTGAAAGCTGAGGTCCCCGTGGTCCTCGTAAACACCGCTGCTCCTCCAAAGCCTGGGAGCCCTGCAGGGCGGAAATGTGCAGCAGTCTATAGGTGCAAAGTACAGTATAGTGTAAGCCTAGAACACTTCTGGGCAAAAGAGAGTAAAGAGGCTTTATTTCATTCCCCTCCCTGGACTGATGGCCCAATGGTTAGGGTGCTAGTTTGGGGCTTGGAAAAACTGGGTTCTATTCCTTGCTCCCCTATGGCCTACTTATGTCACCTTGGGGGAGTCATTTAGCCTCTCTGTGCCTCAGTTTCCCCATATGTACAAGGGGGATGACAGCACTGCCTTGCCTCACAGGGTGTGTGAGAATAAATACGTTAACAACTGCAAGGTGCATTGGTGATAGGGGCTGTATCATCATCTAAGCTAGACAGATCCCCTCAACAGCACCGTGAGATAGACCATTGTATAGATGGGGAAACTGAGGAACAGTAAGGGAACATGGAACATGAACTGGCTATTCCCTGCTCCAGGCTCCCAGCCCTGCATTCAGACCACTAGATACCTGTCTCTCAATGCTGTGGTAACAACACAATCCTGTGAGTATATTCCACCCACACGCGACAGGGTGAGGCCAGGCAAAAACCATGATTTGTAGGGTTTGGCTTGTTTCCTCAACAGCCCAGGGGAGCTAGAGTCTGGCTGATGTTCACCTCCCTCTGATTAGATAGTCAGCATGGACCGAGCTCCCAGAGTGGGGGAGGAGGAAGACTAGCAGCTTCTCCTCTAATGTGAAGAGATATCGGAGCTCCTGTCCTGGTGCTGCAGTGAATACACCAGAGGAACAGCTGTGGGTGCCATCCTCAGAGACCACAGCGGGCTGAAGAGGACCCCAGAGATGGGCCTCCCATCTATACAATGGTCTATCTCACAGGGCTCTTGAAGGGATCTGTCTAGCTTAAATGCTGATACAGTCCCTATCACCGGTGCAAGACGTCTCCTAGCTGACATACCAGATAGGTCAAACAGGATGTGCTACCATCATTTCTGTTTGCGCGGCCCACGGAAAACACTGTGGGGTCTGTTCTATACCCAAGACGCTAATCCTAGGGGGCACTGGTCATAGGGGGCACCGGGGGGACTGCGGTTCTCAACCTGCGTCCCAGGTAACACATTGGGGGCCGCATATGTAGCCTGCAGTGATAAATAGGTTGAGAACCACTGCTTTAGAATTATTTCAGAGTAGCAGCCGTGTTAGTCTGTATCCGCAAAAAGAAAACGAGGACTTGTGGCACCTTAGAAACTAGCAAATTTATTTGAGCATAAGCTTCCGTGAGCTACAGGTCAGCTGTAGCTCACAAAAGCTTATGCTTTAGAATTAAACATCTAGATTCCCTTGTGCTTAAGGTAAAAGCGCAGGTATCTGTCTAACTGTTTCAAATGGGAGTACTTCACAGAGCACAGGGGAGCTTTTAATATGCAGTAGCAGGGTCTGTATGGCAAATCACAGCCTGGTGGGCTAGTGCACTGTAGATTCCCACCCCAGCTCACCCTAGAGACAGGCCCTAAGTATTTCTAGCACATCCACCTCACTGCACTGGGACGCTCTGAACTCAGCCCTTCCGGTTTCCTTGGGAGCTTAAGTTTCACAAAAAAGATTGGGTGTGTGAATCTTGTACTAATTCTTAGTATTAGACTGGTGCTGCTTGCGATCTGATTGCAAATCTTGCTGTCATTGGTGTTTTTTTCAAAGCCCAGCTCCTGGAGTCATGTGATCATGCAAGGATCTCAGCTTCCATTAGGGAAAAATGCAAGTTTCTAGCCCAGGTGGCTGCTAATGGCTCAAAAACCAGAAGGCGACTAAAAAGAACCTGACTTTTATTTTTCAGGCTCGTGATTCTTTGGGGCCTGATTTGTGCCTTTGGAAGGCATGGGGTTAGGAATACTGTTACTTTTGTATATTGGCATTATTGATGGAGCCATGTGACCTAACACCTGTATTTATTTACATCGTGGCTAGGTCTAGAAACCCCAGTCAAGGAGCAGAGTCCCATATCGTGCCAGGCATAAAAACAATAGCCCCTCTCCCTACAGACAGCAGCAACCCGCAGAACTGACAGCAGGAAACAAGTGGACCAGACTGACGGCCAGATTAGGGCTGGAGTGGGAACACGAGTCAACAGAATTGAGCAGAAGGGCGGAAGTCCCAGGTCGCCCCTTGCTACCCAGTGCCAGATGGGTGAGTGATCTGTGGGCATCACGGCACAGGAGAGATTTGGACAAGGGCAAGGTGGCAACATCATGAATATTGAAAGGGGAGTTTACCCCATGCACGGGAGGGCAGCGTAAGAGAGCCGGGCATGCTCAAGGGAGAAGCGGACACAGGAGCGATGGAGGCGCTATTGCTGGCGGAGAGACAGCAGAGCCCATGGGTCGATAAGCTAACTGGGCAGACAGAGAGGGTAGGGCTAAGTGATGACAGGTCTTAAAGGCAAAGACAAGGGGTTTGGGTTCGAAGCAGAGGAGGAAGGGAGGCGGGGGGGCACAAAGACGAGGGTTTATGGGGTCGGAGGAATGAGCCAGGAAAGTTCTGAACAGGCTCGAGGGGGCAACATGGCTGGTGGCGAGGCCAGAGAGGAGCAGATTATAGCCGCCGAGGGTCAGGAGATGATGAAGGCTAAACTGGAGCCCAGGCAGTGTGGACAGAGAGAAGCTAAGAAATACTATGTAGGTACAAACAGCCAGACCTGGACCTAGCCTGCAACACCAGCTGGGAATCCCGCCCCCGGTTTTTAATCCATCCACATCCCCTTGAATTCGCTCCCCTCCTGGATTCAAATCCTCCCTTATGCCTCTCTCTTTGGGTAACCCCTTCGGCTGCTCTGACCCAAAGCCCTGCCAGATGGGCTAACCGAGCTCTCTGCTTTCCCTTTGCACTCGTGCTATGGGCTGAAATATGCTGCACTGGAAACTAAAGCAGCGAGATGAGAATTCCTGGAAAAAAGGAATCAGTCACTGTAGGGAGACAATGAGGGGAAGCCGGGAAGGGAGGTGCCCAGACAAGCCTGTAACATAAATTATAATGCAGCCGCTCTTCGAAGGGGTTATCGTCCTAGAGGGGAGGGGGAAGGCGCCTGGAGTTCACTCAAGCAGCCAGCCTGAGGTTTATTATTTCCCCCTATTTTTAAGTTTGATTGAACACAAATCACCTGCCAAATCCACCCACGAAGCCGTTGTTTTTCCACTGCCCCATTTGCTGCACAAATCCCCCTGCACCTGGAGGCAGGGCGACCACTGGGGACATGATGGGAACTGGGTTTTCTCTCTCCATGTTTAAACAGTTGGGGCCTGATCCTTGGCTTGGGTCACAATGGAGCAATCTTGATTTACACCAACTGGGGGTCTGCCCCATTGACTGCAGTAGAGCACTTACAATTTTCACACCAGCTGGAGATCTGGCCCACTGACTCCACTGGAGCTATGGCTGATTTACCTCAGTTGGGGATCTGGCCCTTTATTCCTAAGGGATGGGATGGGATGAGATGACCCGCACACACCACCCGATACCCCCGCTGTTACGTGACAAACTCTGCACTTTGACATAGGTTTCTCACCACTAAGGAAAACAAGAACTGCAGGGCAGGGACTGCAGCTTCCTCTCTGCACTGACCGTGGGGGTGTTGCTTGGTTACAAACGCCAGGCCTAAGAGACTAACATTTCACTGATACCTGGCTGGCATGTTGCTAAGGAAAACCCAGCGGCTGCAAGGAGTGGTGTTAGTGACTCAGCAGGGGGCGCTCTTCCCTGGGCATCAATACTGACCTCAGCCCCCCATGGCTGTGCTGCAGGAAGTGGTGTCTTTCCGAAAAGATGTAAATACAAACTTTCGGATCCCTTGCGGTCGCTAACTATCCCATAGCCCTTTAACCTTGGCATCATGGCCAAATTCCAATGTGTGTGAGTTGCATTCAACCTCCTTCCCTTGCCCCGGCACATTGCATTGGGTATGGCCTTCTCAGCTTAAACAGGATAGATTTTTATTAATCTTTGCAATATTTTCCCCTTCCCATTTAACAGCCAGATGGAAGCTCCAAGCTGGGATCTATTTCCTAACACCAGCAACTTTCTTCCCCAGCATGGCACCCTGCATTGCTGCTATAAGAAGGCTCAGACGGGCTCAGCAACAGGAACCGATTGGGGGGAAAACTAGCGTAATGATGTGTCCACTGTCATTTGTGCTTATCTCTACTATATGCCGTTAATAGATGCTTCTCGGTCAATTTCAGCCCCTGCCTGTCGTGGTCACAGACTAGTGGTGACCCTTTCCCTTAACGCTGAGAGAGCCTTCAACGGAACCCCCTGTAGGTACAGCACTTAGGTCTGACCAAAAGAAAGCCACCCTGCAGCTGTAGCTCATTTGCCTTAGAAAACGAATCCACTTTGTATAAAATGTTTCAATAGTCGTTGGGCCAGAGAGTGAGAGAATGCATCCGATGAAGTGAGCTGTAGCTCACGAAAGCTTATGCTCTAATAAATTTGTTAGTCTCTAAGGTGCCACAAGTACTCCTTTTCTTTTTGCGAATACAGACTAACACGGCTGCTACTCTGAAACCTGTGAGAATGCCTGGTGCACTCACGCTGGAGGAGGAAACCCCAAGTCCAAGTCCCTGTTCTAATGAATATTCATTTATACAAAGTAGAACAGCTTCAATAGGACAGACTGAGAGTGCCACCCCTGCGTCACTCGGTGGTTTGGGCACTCACCTGAAGTGTGGAGACCTAGGTTCAATCCCTGCTCTAGAGTGGGGATTCAAACCTGGATCTCCCACATCTTGAGTGGGCGCCTGAACCACTGGGCTAGAAGTTATAAGAGGACAGCCTCTTCCCCCCTTTCAGCTGTGTGAATTCAATCCCTTCGAAAAGCCAGGAAACATAATGTTACGGGTCGAACGACGTGTTTCAACCAACCCAACGTGGCCTTTTTCAATTTGCTGGAATTTTTCCAATTCAGTTCAGGTCGAACCAAAATGTTTTTTCAATTTTTCAGAACTGTCAGTGATCCAAAAACAACGAGTTAATAGCCTAGCTCTGGTGATGATCTCATGAACCTCAAAAGTAGTACTTGAGCATTGCTTCTACAACAACCCCAAGACGCAATTCTCTCAGACATCACTGTATGATTATCAGCTTGGATAACTGTTAGCTGAGAAGGTTTCTCACCATCTTTTGGTTTGGTTTGTGTACGCTCCTTTTTTCCAAGATGTAGCACAAGGCTGTCAATTTATGTTTGCAACTAGTGTGTCCAGTTCTGGAGCCCACAATTCAAGAAGGATGTTGAACCCAAATTGGAGAGGGTTCAGAGAAGAGCCGAGAGAATGATTAAAGGATTAGAAAACATCCTTTATAGAGACCGCACTACTTGAGTCAATCTATTTAGCTTCACAAAGAGAAGATTAAGGGGTGATTTGATCACGGTCTATAAATCACTATCTGGGGAACAAATATGTAACAACGGGCTCTTCAATCTACCAGGGAAAGGTCTAACATGATCCAATGGCTGGAAGTTGAAGCTAGACCAATTCCAACTGGAAATAAGGCGTGCATGTTCAACGGGGAAAGTAATTGACAACTGGAACAATTTACCAAGGATTGTGGTAGATACTCCATCAGTGACAATTTTTACATCAAGATTGGCTGTTTGTCTAAAAGCTCAGATCTAGGGATTATTGTGGGGCAGTTCTCTGGCCTGTGCTATGCAGGAGGTCAGACTAGACGATCACAATGGTCCCTTCTGTCCTTGGACTTTGTCAATCATTGAATATGTAAAAATAGGGAGAGAGAACAGAGCAGTAGTTAAAGTCCAGTACAGAAGATCAAGAAATCCAAGTTCTATTCCTGCCTTTGACTTCCAGGTCAACCTGGGGCATCACTATCTCTCTGGGCCTCAGTTTCCCCATTGGTGAATTGGGGAATATAATGCTAACTCTCGTTCCAAGAAGGTTGCTCATTATGTTTGTAAAGCACCATAAGACTCCTAGTGGGACAACTGCTAGTAGACCTGGACAGTGTTATCTCCCTGCTATTTTTCAAAGAGAAGTTGATTTCAAACATTTCTTGTAGGGATTTATTCAGCAACAGGGAGAATTTAAAATATTGCCACCAGGGCAGTGCAGATTCAGGCTCTGATGGCCCAAGTCAGACTTCAGTAAGTAACACGCCTTTGTGCATCATCCTAGGATCCCACCACAATGCTCTCACCATCAACAAGAGGCCAAAAATCAATCCTACGTCCCAATCTCACAGGATATTCCATGGCACTGTCGTCACTCAGCTTTCAGGGTATCGTAAAAAGGAGCTGAATGTGTGGATTCCTTATTGCCTTGGAACATTCGAACTGTTCACTTTCCCAATGATCACTTACATTCATGGCCAGAAATATATTTGTCTCAGCATGTGGTATGTCCACTGAGGAACGGAGGTTCTGATAAAAACAAATACCCCAGAGAAGGAATTTGCATGACCTACCCACTTCTGAGACAGTCAGCTGCTTTGTCTACCGGACTCACAGGTAGACATTCCATATCCAGAAGCTGGTAGCTTCCAGCAGCCGTCCTGATCTGTAAACATGCTGAAGCAATAGCTCAGGCTTCTTTCAGTCGAAAACAAGGAAAGTGGGGTACGTATAAAACCAATCATTAAGGGACAGAAGACACAGCCACCTTCTGATGAAGGTTACAGCACTGTAAATCCAGAGCAACGCCACTGCCCTGGATGGAGTTAATTTGGATTTACCCCTAGGGAAACAGAGCAGAATCCAGCTCCTGCTGTAGGAAGCGAATAAGAAGCTGCAGACCCCCGGACCCCTTTCTTTGGCAAACAGAGGACAAAATCCACAATGATACACAGTTATTTTTAGGTGCAGGACAAAGTAGAAAGAAAACAAACCACACAACAAGCACCAGTTCCAAACCACTTGAGACCCTGCTAGTCAGCAGGCACGCAGGGCTTTCCATTTTCACAACTCCAGGCACATATTAAATCAAAAAGGAGCACCCAGGCTGCCCTTAATGCACATGGTACTTATTCCTAACAGCTGGCATGGAGCAGATTCCGCTTTCCAAAGAGAAGGTGGGATCGGTGGTTGGGTGGAGCCAGACAGACAGCACCCTACTGCGGGTGCCTGAAGAAACTACACCTGCCCAGGTTCCCAAGGGGGATGGGAAGATAGCCATGTGCGTAGACTGTTGCTTTAAAATCATTTTTCTCTCTAACGCTTTATTCCAACTGCAGAACACATAATGCTTTTGATTTCAGAAGGTTGCCTGCTCACAGCCTCCCGCAGGACGGAGCCACAGGTGCCCAATTCCAACCGGACCTGCTGCGTAAGCATGGTGGACACACGGGGGCCGTAGCCCGGGGCCCACTCTCATTAGGGGGGAGTTTCAGAATTACATCCCAGGAGAGGCAGAGGCCCCAGGCTCGACACCTGGGGGGTTGTTCCCAGAGAGGGACAGAAATGCAGCAAGCCCTATAACCATGACACTGCTCTATTGCACAGGCCAGAGAATTTCACTTCAGTTCCTGCATCAAGCCCATATCTTGTGGCTGAACTAGAGCTACCCTTCCCACCCACCCCCCCACACCCCCCTTTTTTTATGTAAAGAAATTGCTTATAGAATTTTAAGATCTCAATATCGTTTGAGCAGAGGGCTGGCAGGGGGCAGGGAAAGAGGGGGTTCATATTTTCCACTGAGAAAAGCGGCAGGCTCAAGACCAGCAGTTCCTAGCAAAGAACAATGTTGCTATTCCAGCTGTTTCAAAACATCCTCCACAGAGCCCAGAATTAACCTCCCTAGCCAGATTCCAGCCCCCAGTGATGACAAAGTGCTGTGTTATGCGCCCTGCTGCACAGAATTCAGCTGGGCCTTGCTGTCCACGTCAGGGCATTTCCTGCCTCAGAGCACAGCCTTCCCCACCCCCTAGTTAAGGGCTTTTTTCCTTTGAGCTGAATTAAAGCAGCAGTTCTCAAACTGTGGGTCGGGACCCCAGAGTGGGTGGGGTCGCCAGAGCTGGCTTAGACTTGCTGGGGCCCGGGGGCCAAAGCCCAAGCCCCACCACTTGGGTGGCAGGGCTCAGGTTACAGGTCCCCTGCCTGGGGCTGAAGCCTTCGGGCTGCAGCTCTGGCCTCCCCACCCGAGACCATGGGACTCAGGTTTCAGCTTTGCCCCCTGTCCCAACCCAGCTTCGGCTTTACCCCCGCAGCCCAACCCAGGGCAGCAGGGCTCGGGTGGGCTCAGGCTTCAGTCCCCCCCTCCTGGGGTCATATTGTAATTTTTGTTGTCAGAAAGGGGTCGCAGTGCAATGATGTTTGAGAACCCCTGAGTTAAAGCATGGCTCTGCTCTACAAAGGGAGCCTTGCAGGGACGCAGGTTTATGTCATTCACTGATTACGAATCAGAAGGGCTGAGTTTACAATCAACTCTGCATACTTCTGTCTGGGATCTGTGAGTGGAGTGGAGTTCTTCATAATGTGAATGTCATCACCAGAAATCAATTATACCCTCACTCCACTTCTCTCCAAAAAAAAAAAAAAAAAAAAAAACCACAGAACCCTCTTGCATTTGCGAGGTCCTTGGAATAGATGTTTTAGCAATTGATTCATATTGTTTATATTTAATCATTTTGAATGCAGATTGCATAGATGTTTGTTAATGATAAATTAATCTTTCCAAGCCTATATGTAATTTATATCAGTAAATGCCAGGCAACATCAATTTCACCGTACACACACACACACACGGATGAAAAAGCATTCCCCTCTCTACTAATCAAAGTGCACAGATCAGCAAAGTAAGTAAAATGCTGCTTGAGAACTTAGAGTTTGATTTAAGGATTTTTACTTTATATATTTTGATATGGGATGTTGACAATTTGTATTTTAACAGTTACAGAGCTTCAGCTTTTTGAATATCAGCATCTATGCTCATTAAATATTGTCTGACCCCCACACCTGTGAAAATAAACTAGATAAAAAGATAAAAGGTAATAAAAATGCTTAAAAATAAACCTGGATAGTCTCCATCGAATTATTAAAAAAAAACTAAGAATGCAATTCTGCCAAGCCTAACGAGATAATGAGAGAAGTGGGAGCTGCCCCTTTAGGAAGAGGGTCAGGGCAGGGTGAGAGAGTTATTGAAGGGGCTGGAGCATACAGACTGTTTGCTGCTGCTTCAGGAGAGGGCTGGCTTGTAGATGGGCGCTGAGGGGGCCTCTGTCTGCAGGAAGCTCTTAAAGCAAAAGGTTTGAATGTCCAGCATAGACGACGTTTTCTCTGGAAAGCTGAGTCGTGTGACTGAGGGTTTAACGCCTGCTTTCCTTCCCCAGATTTGTGCTCTCTCCCGCCTCGAACACAGGGGCAGGTCAATATCAGTTTTATAACAACAGCCTTCCACTCCTCAGCAGAAACATTTCTCCTCCCTCCCCCCTTCTAAGTGTTCCTGAAAACAGTTTATTTTTTCTAAAAACATAACATTCCCCTGCAGCTTTTGCAACCCAAACTACAGCATCCCTGCGACAGTGAGGGAACCGCCAGGTGAAACTGACATACCCACTAATGTGAAATGACCAGATAGATGCAAAAAGAAAAGGAGTACTTGTGGCACCTTAGAGACTAACAAACTAACTAATTTGTTAGTCTCTAAGGTGCCACAAGTACTCCTTTTCTTTTTGCGAATACAGACTAACACGGCTGCTACTCTGAGACCAGATAGATGTTAGTTTTCAGCTATAAAGCCTTAAATTATATGGGACCTACCTGCCTTTTTCCCCAAATAAGGTACTGTGAGTAAAGCTGTATTGGTATGAGAGATGGGGCTCTCCCACGGTGTTTTCCTTTACAGCCTCTTAGACCACACTCAATTATATCCTGAAGTTGTTAACATTCAAATCACATTGTGTGGCCCTTCTTTGCTCTTTGACCCCTACAAAGTTGAGAGCAGAGCAAGTGATTGGGGAGCAGGAGGACTCTGCTGGTAATTTTGACCACAATCCTGCAGAGACTTACTCATAAACTGAACGTTAAACACAAGTGGCTTTATTGAATAGACGCCTTTGTCACTGTGGTTTATTAAATGTTTGTGTGTCTATATTGCTGTGGGGACCATACTGATTGCTGGCATCTGTCCAGTATACATCTCATAAAATAAAAAGTGTATCAGAGGCATTTGGAATATACTATTTTGTTTACACATTCATAAGTATAGAGAAATAGTCTATTATTCTCCAAACAGAGCAAAATGAAAAATGCCTGTGTAGCATAAATGATGACACACAAAATAGGATAGCTAATGTACCTTTGATTTCAGGATAGAAGGTGTTTACTTGTAACACTGTGTGCACTCACCCCAGTGCATGAATTTTAAGCCCACACTTTCCTTTTATGTTGTTCTGTGCTTGCCCAGCAGTTTGAAGAGCTTGGGATTCTTTTTAGTTTAATCATTTTTTCTATTCTTAGATATTCCATTTATAGGAACATGAGAATGGCAGGCTGGCTCAGATCCAAGCTCCATCCAGCCCAGTGTCCTGTCTCTGACAGTGGCCAGCCCCAGCTGCTTCAGAGGAAAGTGAAAGAAACCCTGTGAATGGCAGATGTTGAACAATCTGATGAAGTGAGCTGTAGCTCACGAAAGCTTATGCTCTAATAAATTTGTTAGTCTCTAAGGTGCCACAAGTACTCCTTTTCTTTTTGCGAATCTGCCTATTAGTTCTCATCCTAGCCCCCTATCGTCAGAGATTGGTGGTTTTGTCTCCCTTCCAAGCTCTGTAAGTATAAAGAGAGCAATGTAGACATGCTTAAATAACCCTCTACTACCTTTAATCCCATTACAATGAGCCTTCCAGACAGCTAGATGCTGCGTCCTAAAACTGACGTGCAAAACACAGGGAAGACAGAGTTAACCTAAAGCTCACCAACCCTGGAGAATGGCTACATTCTGCCTGCAAAACTTCAATCAGGGCACAGGTAACAATCTCTACATGGATGATCTGTTGGGTTTGAACCAGGCCCTGCAGCCCCACCACACTGTTCTTTAATATTTGAGCAAATGAAGTAATTATCAGCTGGTGGCTGCAATAGGTTATTAACCTACTTTGCCAGTGTATTACATGTGCAGAGCAAAACATAGCCCCGAGAATGTAGGAATATCTGTTCACTGGCTGCATTCTGAAGCAGTGTCTGGTTGGGTTTTTTTAAACCCCCAAAAAGACTAAGGAGCGTGTTTTCAAATCATTGCATGGCTTGGGCAGGGTGAGTCAGATGGGTCCACTCTTATATCCAGGGGCACAGTGGATGGTATTTTCAGAGACAGGTGCACACCCAGCCACAAAGCTAGAATCAATGACTCAGGGCTGATCTACACGAGAAAGTTTTGCCAACAAAACTTTCTGTGGGTCAGTCCAGCCTTACATACGTCCATGCTCAGTTTTGAGCCTTGTTGCCAAAACCCTCAAAATTCTACTAGTTCCCTGAGCAACATACGTCCTCTCCCCCAAACAGTTCT
The DNA here is from genome assembly GCF_009764565.3 of Dermochelys coriacea. Taxonomy (NCBI): domain Eukaryota; kingdom Metazoa; phylum Chordata; order Testudines; family Dermochelyidae; genus Dermochelys; species Dermochelys coriacea. The sequence continues at coordinate 143,106,430 of NC_050071.1, forward strand.
ACTAGGGTTATGCCTGCGTGGACACAGACAAACCCTGTACCGGTATAAGCCATCCTCTAGCAACACATAGAGAACAGCATATGTGGATCAGCCACATCACACTCTGCAAGTGTGCTATACACCCTAATTGCCAGAAGATACAAACAACAGGAAAACTTCAGCCCTGTAGTGACTGGCCAGGGAGCATTCTCTCCAGGGCAAGCCCTCCATGGCCCTAGCAGCCACTTCAGTGAAGCCGTGCTGGGAAGCTGATCAGCCTATAGCCCAGTGGTTCTCAAACTTTTATACTGGTGACCCCTTTCACATAGCAAGCCTCTGAGTGCGACCTCCCCCTTATCAATTAAAAACACTTTTTTATATATCTGCCACCATTATATATGCTGGAGGCAAAGGGGGGTTTGGGGTGGAGGCTGACAGCTCATGACTCCCCATGTAATAACCTCGCAACCTGTTGAGGGGCCCTGACCCCCGGTTTGAGAACCCCTAGCCATCTCACTGCCTCCCTGGGAGTGGTGTAGAGTTAACCCCCTGCTTGCCGAATGCAAGGCGAAGCCTCCACACACGCCGATCTAGGAGACAGAGAGCGACGGTTTTGTATCAGAAGTGATTAAACTAAAAAATAAATAAAGGGTCCCCCAAGAAGCCCGGACGCACTCGGGCGCACAGTGCAAATGCTGTTTGCAAGGCTTCAGTGGGAAGGAAGCTTCCAGGAATGTTTATATTACAACCAACTCCCTTCCCAGCTCCAGCACAGCATGAGCCTGGCCAAACACAGGAAGGGAAACAAACCCAGCCTCCCCGAGGCACTAAAGAGGGCTTAATCTTTACACCTCCCCACACTTACAGGATTACCCAGGGGATAAAAGGTTACACAGAGGGAGGTGGGCTTAGAACCCTCATCCTTCTGCTCTATGGGCACAAGTCTCTGTCACTTGAGCGACAGGAGAGCACCTGAGCGTTACATCTCTTATCCTTTCCCTGGGCCAGCCAGTAGCCATACACACAGCCAGCCAGCCCAAAGCACTTCTATGGAATGTGCTGTAGAGGTGCAAAGGGTTATTTACATTCTTGGTACTCGAGAAAACCCACCATCTGCAGAGAGTCTCTGGATGAAGTTTAGAAGCGTGAGCAACAAGGATGATGTCGTGGTGGGAGTCTGCTATAGACCACCGGACCAGAGGAATGAGGTGGACGAGGCTTTCTTCCGGCAACTCATGGAAGTTACTAGATCGCAGGCCCTGGTTCTCATGGGAGACTTCAATTACCCTGATAACTGCTGGGAGAGCAATACAGCGGTGCACAGACAATCCAGGAAGTGTAGGGGACAATTTCCTGGTGCAAGTGCTGGAGGAACCAACTAGGGGCAGAGCTCTTCTTGACTTGCTGCTCACAAACCGGGAAGAATTAGTAGGGGAAGCAAAAGTGGAGGAGAACCTGGGAGGCAGTGACCATGAGCTGGTCGAGTTCAGGATCCTGGACAAGGAAGAAAGGAGAGCAGCAGAATACGGACCCTGGACTTCAGAAAAGCAGACTTTGACTCCCTCAGGGAACTGATGGGCAGGATCCCCTGGGAGAATAACATGAGGGGGAAAGGAGTCCAGGAGAGCTGGCTGTATTTTGAAGAATCCTTACTGAGGTTGCAGGAACAAACCATCCCGATGTTTAGAAAGAATAGTAAATATGTCAGGCGACCAGCTTGGCTTAACAGTGAAATCCTTGCTGATCTTAAACACAAAAAAGAAACTTACAAGAAGTGGAAGATTGGACAAATGACCAGGGAAGGGTATAAAAATATTGCTCGGGCATGCAGGAGTGAAATCAGGAAGGCCAAATCACACCTGGAGTTGCAGCTAGCAAGAGATGTTAAGAATAACAAGAAGGGTTTCTTCAGGTATGTTAGCAACAAGAAGAAAGTCAAGGAAAGTGTGGGCCCCTTACTGAATGAGGGAGGCAACCTAGTGACAGAGGATGTGGAAAAAGCCAACGTACTCAATGCTTTTTTTGCCTCTGTCTTCACGAACAAGGACAGCTCCCAGATTGCTGCACTGGGCAGCACAGCATGGGGAGGAGGTGACCAGCCCTCTGTGGAGAAAGAAGTGGTTCAGGACTATTTAGAAAAGCTGGACGAGCACAAGTCCATGGGGCCACATCTGAGAGTGCTAAAGGAGTTGGTGGATGTGATTGCAGAGCCATTGGCCATTATCTTTGAAAACTCAGGGCGATCGGGGAAGGTCCCGGACAACTGGAAAAAGGCTAATGTAATGCCCATCTTTAAAAAAGGGAAGAAGGAGGATCCTGAGAACTACAGGCCCGTCAGCCTCACCTCAGTCCCTGAAAAAATCATGGAGCAGGTCCTCAAGGAATCAATTCTGAAGCACTTAGAGGAGAAGAAAGTGATCAGGAACAGTCAGCATGGATACACCAAGGGCAAGTCATGCCTGACTAATCAAATGCCTTCTATGATGAGATAACTGGCTCTGTGGATGAGCGGAAAGCAGTGGACGTGTTGTTCTTTGACTTTAGCAAAGCTTTTGACACTGTCTCCCACAGTATTCTTGCCAGTAAGTTAAAGTAGTATGGGCTGGATGAATGGACTATAAGGTGGATAGAAAGTTGGCTAGATTGTCGGGCTCAACGGGTCAGTGGCTCCATGTCTAGTTGGCAGCCGGTATCAAGTGGAGTCCCCAAGGGTCGGTCCTCGGACTGGTTTTGTTCAATATCTTCATTAATGATCTGGAGGATGGTGTGGGTTGCACCCTCAGCAAGTTTGCAGATGACACTAAACTGGGAGGAGAGGTAGATACGCTGGAGGGTAGGGATAGGATACAGAGGGCCCTAGACAAATTAGAGGATTGGACCAAAAGAAATCTGATGAGGTTCAACAAAGACAAGTGCAGATTCCTGCACTTAGGACGGAAGAATCCCATGCACTGCTACAGACTAGAGACCAAATGGCTCGGCAGCAGTTCTGCAGAAAAGGACCAAGGGGTTACAGTGGACGAGAAGCTGGATATGAGTCAACAGTGTGCCCTTGCTGCCAAGAAGGCCAATGGCATTTTGGGCTGTGTAAGTAGGGGCATTGCCAGCAGATCGAGAGACATGATCGTTCCCCTCTATTTGACATTGGTGAGGCCTCACTTGGAGTACTGGGTCCAGTTTTGGGCCCCACACTACAAAAAGGAGTAGAAAAATTGGAAAACGTCCAGTGGAGGGCAACAAAAATGATTAGGGGACTGGAACACATGACTTATGAGAAGAGGCTGAGGGAACTGGGATTGTTTAGTCTGCGGAAGAGAAGAATGAGGGGGGATTTGAGAGCTGTTTTCAACTACCTGAAAGGGGGTTCCAAAGAGGATGGATCTAGACTGTTCTCAGTGGTAGCAGATGACAGAACGAGGAGTAATGGTCTCAAGTTTCAGTGGGGGAGGTTTAAGTGGATATTAGGAAAAACTTGTTCCCTAGGAGGGTGGTGAAACACTGGAATGCGTTACCTAGGGAGGTGCTGGAATCTCCTTCCATAGAAGTTTTTAAGGTCAGGCTTGATAAAGCCCTGGCTGGGATGATTTAGTTGGGGATTGGTCCTGCTTTGAGCAGGGGGTTGGACTAGATGACCGCCTGACGTCCCTTCCAACCCTGATACTCTAGGATTCTATCATCTCCCCCCAAGCTTTCAACTCCATGTCATCAGAAATGCAGCACATTCCTCTCGCCGCTGAAGTTCACCCACACACCTCGTGTAGGTGGCATAAGTCACACATGCCCTTTGTTAATATTAACCAGAAAAGGCCCGCAGCTCGCACTAGGGGAAGCAAACAAAACCCCCAGTCATTCCAGCGAGAACTCTGCTTAGAAAGCCTGTTACCTATTTACAGACAGATAGGATGAAACTCAAACCCCTCCCAGGCCCATGGCTTTAAGAGAGGGAAAGGAAAGAAAACCCAGCATGCTTCCCTCCTGGCTCCCCTTCCCCAGGGCCCTTCTGCACTGCTCACCCAGCTCCCTGAGCAAACGAAGCTTTTGGAGTAAAAGCAGAAAAGACCAAAAGAGCCAAATTTTGCCCTTCGAGTTAGTCACATGTGCCCAGTCCCTACTCAAGTCAGAGGAGCTCTGTGTGTGTCTGTAATAATCATACCTTATCTATGTAGCCCAGTGGGCTGGCTAACCTGTATTATACTCATTGGTTTGTTATTCTGCTTTATTATATTTAGAAGTAATTCAAAGAACCTACAGGCTTTTATCCTGTAAAATTTGGCTTTAGTAGATGGTGGGAGGCTTGAGGCCCATAACCTTTGGCATAGATAAATTTAAGTAACTCGTAAGTTATAGGGAACTGGAAGTAGCAGGCAAGAGGCAGAATTTTGTCCAGAATACCGACCTCAACCACTCACAGAACATCGCTGACACCAGCATCTGGAAGGTTCCAGACAGAACGTCCAACTGCAAAGGTGCCATGACAGCAAATGGACGTGTATGGTAATAGGGTAACATGAGACATATACTAACCTATAGAAAACGGACACCTTAAGGGGAGGAAATACAAATAAGGACCTCTATTGAATATGCATTGGACATGGCAGCGTCACCGTCACCTACTATAAAGGTAACATCCCAGGGGTAGCGGAAGGTTGGAGAGATGTAGCCCTTGGGAGGGGCCAGAATGATGGCCACCGGGGAAGATGAGGATGATGACAGTGATGAGAAAGATAATGGTTAAGTATATAAGATAATGGTTAAGTAGGTTAAGAAAGATAATGGTGTACGTGTGGACGTCCAAATGTACTTTCTGTATTATCTCTATCAGCCTTGTTGAGTTTAAGTGTGTGTTTAACTTTGCTAAATTATTAATAAATTATATATTTGTAAATATATATGAAGAATTCCTAGGGTGTGAGTGTTGCACCTGTACATATCAGGGTTCCCAAATTATATGATAATTTTACAATAATCTTACTGGGCCTGATCTTGGGACAAGAACCTGTTAATCCTCAAGTTACAATATATATATCCAACTCTGGGTCAGGCTACATCTAGCATTTTCATCAGCAGATCTCAAAGCACTTTATGCAGAGATCACTATCATTATTCCCATTTGACAGATGGGGAAACTGAGGCAGAGAGGTGACGTGACTTCCCCAAGGCCCCAGGAGAGCAGAGCCAAGAACAGAACTCTGCTCCCCCAAGTCCCAGTCTTGTGCTTTATCCACTAGGCCACACTACCACAATAAGCACTACTCCACCCCCACAGGGTCAAACCCCTGATCTTCAACACCGCAACCCACACCTCTACCACTTCAGCTAAAGGAGGGACTTCACTAGCTAGCAACAATAGTAGGCTGTGATCTTCTCTGTGGCCCAGCCACCAGAGGGGGACATGGCACATGTTTAAGCAGCATATTACAGAGATATTCATCTGAAGGCAGAAGCTGACCCAAGTTATTAGCTACAACAGCAAAAGAGCAGACCACTACAGAGAGAAAGAAATTGGCATTTCAACCAGAATGAGCGCAACTGTACTCTACATCAGTGCTCTCAACCTTTCCAGATGATCCTAACCCTTTCCGGAGTCAGATTTGTCTTGTGTACCCCAAGTTTCACCTCACTTAAAAACTACGTGCTTACCAAATCAGACATAAAAATACCAAAGTGTCACAGCCACACTAGTACTGAAAATTTGCTGACTTTCTCATTTTTACCATCTAGTTATAAAATAAATCAATTGAAATATAAATCTTGTACTTACATTTCAGGGTATCGTACATAGAGCAGTATAAACAAGTCATTGTCTGAAATTTTAGTTTGTACTGACTTCTCTGATGCTTTCTATGTAGTCTGTTGTAAAACTAGGCAAGTCTCTAGAGCAGTGGTTCCCAAACTTGTTCCACCACTTGTGTGGGGAAAGCCCCTGACGGGACGGGCCGCTTTGTTTACCTGCCACATCCGCAGGTTCGGCCGACCGCAGCTCCCAGTGGCCGCGGTTCGCTGCTCCAGGCCAATGGGAGCTGCTGGAAGCGGCACAGGCCGACGAATGTGCTGGCCACCCTTCCCGCAGCCCCCTTTAGCCTGGGCGAACCATGACCATTGGGAGCTGCGATCGGCCGAACCTGCGGACACAACAGGTAAACAAACCAGCCCGGCCCGGCAGGGGCTTTCCTTCCACAAGCGGTGGAACGAGTTTGGGAACCACAGCTATAGAGGAGATGATGCACCCCCTGGAAGAGCTCTGCATACCCCCAGGGGCACACACATACCCCTGGCTGAGAGCCACTTGGCTAAGAGCCCTCATGAATATTGACTCATATCCCATGGGCTTCATGGAAGCATCTTAAGAAGGGATTTGAGTACAGAGCAGGGGCTTGGGGGAGAAGGAGGTCAATCTATGGTTGTGATTCTCCTCACCCGCATCTTGTGTCATCGTTTACAGCCATGCCACGGAGATGTATAACGTAGCCTTCCTGATCTGGGACGGGGAGCTTTTTATACACGCAGCCCAGGAGTAAAGAGCAACCCATGGTGCAGGGCAAGTCAGAGGATTTTGAAGATGAGAATTGGGAAACTTGGTTTATCCTCCACCCAAAATAAAACCCCCATGTTTTGGGTTATGAGCTGCCCAACAGCCTCCCTTATAAACAAATCAGTCGCTTTAATGGACAAGAAACAACAGAGGAGATTTGGGGACATGTCTTACCTGTTTCTTCCGACAGTCTCATGGTCTTTGACGACAACAGTGAGCTCAGCATTCTGGTCCAAGGGAATTCCTTTCAGATCCCAGTCAAACCCCTAGAGCGAGAAGAGAAACAATAAAAGATCATCGCCATGTTATAGTGTTAGCAGAGATAGCTATTGACCCACAGCTAGAGCCAGCCGAAAAATGGAATTTCCATCCCACAGGAAATTCTGACATTTCAAAATTTATTTTCACTCCAAATCAGGACAAAAAAATCAAAATTCTAAAAAGTTTCTATTCAAAAACATTGTTTTGTTTCAATAATGTTGAAACAAAATGTCAGATTAAATACAGTATATATAAATATTATTAAAATGAATATTTTAATATAAGAGCCTAAACTAAGTGAAACAAAATGGGAAAGTCAAAATAAAATGTTTTTACTGTATCAAAACTTTTTGACATTCGACTGTCTCCAGTCAAAAAGTTTATCAAAATTGACACATTCCCACTAAATGTGTTGATTTTGATTTGACTGCATTTCCACAGAAAACGGTTACATCAAAAATATTCTCAGCCAATTCCTCCCGCAAAAATGAAGGGTGTTCAGATCACAGCATTTGCCATGATTTTAATCATCAGTCCTGCAACACAAAGTTTGTCAGGAACCCAAATTTCCATTCCATGGGAAATTCCAAAATAAATTAAAAACAAAAATCGGAACAGAAAAGATGAAATTTTGAAAATTCCCACAAAATGAAAAAAAATCCAATAAAAAAATTGATTTGGGACCATTTCGTTTCAATAGTATCAAACCATTTCACTTCAACTTTTATATTCTACTAAAATATTATATATAATATATGACATTAAATATAACATACTGAATTGTATTAAAATGAATGTTTTCATATAATATAGAAGTCTGAACAAAACGACATTGTCAAATCACATTTTGACTTTTCCCTCTTGAAAAATCTTGTAGGAATCAACACATTCCCATAAAACATTTCAATTTCAACAAAACTGCACTTTTCAATAGAAAACTGTTCTATCAAGAATCTTTCGACCGGCTTTCGTCACAAATTCAAACTTGATCTTGGCTGGTGGAAATCATTGGAATGGCCTAAGACCTTTTCATAATTTTAAGTTCATATGAGATGCTAACCAATTTTTTTTTTTTTTAAAAAGAAGCTTTGTAGATTTCTTCTTTTCCACCCAGGAGTCTGATTGGGCAGCGCACATGCTCTCCTGGTACATTTGTTTAAAAGCACTGATTAGGAAGGACAGTGAATGAGGCATGACTTAGGGCACCTGGGTTCAATTCTCAGCTCAGCAACAGACTTTCTAGGTGACCTTGGGAAAGTCACTTGAGCTACCCTATGCCTCAGTTTCCCATCTTGCAGGAGTTTTGGGAATGTAATGAAGGTGCTCAGGTACTACAGTGAGGAGGACCAGGTGAAGTACCTACAGTGATGAAATGACACTTTAAAAAGCGCTCAGTTCCACGGGACATTCCAAGAGAGCCCACCACTTTCGCGCAGCAAGTCACAGCTTCAGAGCCAGTTCATCATGAAATTGACTGAAAAGCCAGGAAGTCTGGACCTGGCAGACCTCTGGAAAATTCCCTTGGTGAACTGAGTTCTGGATTTCAGGTTTAGTCTAAACAAGAGAAGAATGAGGAGGGCCATGATAACAGTCTTCAAATATGTCAAAGGTTGTTATCAAGACAGTGATCTATTGTTCTCCATGTCCACGGAAGGTAGGACAAGAAGTCATGGGCTTAATCTGCAGCAAAGGGAGATGTAGGTTAGATATTATCTAACTCTAAGGGGAGTTAAGCTACATCTCCAAAGGCCACACCTGGCTGATACCTCACACTTTGATCACTCCAGTTTCCCTTAAAGGACCCACGGCAGAGCGGCTTTCAATTAAAGCTAATTCCTGCTAGAAGCATGGATCAGCTTGCCTTGCTGTGACTGGCTACTAGAGGACAGACTACTGCCGCTGCCAGCTAACAGAGCTGCTCCATTAGCTTGAGAGGTCTGTGCTTTGATGCTGAAGGTCCTGAGTTCAGACGCTGCTGATGCAGTGTAGTCATTACACAGACCCAGGGGCATACGCGCACCAGCATTTAGCCCACCCCCACCCCCTGTAGTCTCTGCCCCAGATCTCCCGTCCAGGGCTCTGATCACAGAGGGCCTGCAGATGAGGCTTCCTGTGGGCTTTAGTGAAGCCAGAATCGAGATGGGAAGCATGGACCCAGCAAGTTTTCTGAAGGGCATGATCCAATCCCCAGCAGTGATTGAGCTCTCATCCTCCTGCTCTGAAAGCACCCACCCGAGCTAATGGAGAATCTCTCTTTCCAGCACAGGGGTCGAAAACACACAGCTGAGCAGCTCTGATTCCACTCAGCTGCCGCAGCAGCCAAATCACTTTACAGCACAATTTCTGAGCAGGCTGCTGACCACACAACACACCCTAGGCAAAGAGGGAGGAGTCTGGAGGCTATTTTGCATCCTATTCAAATAATGTGTTGGTGGAACTCAGGCCAGTGTGAGGAAACAGGCCAGGGCACAGGGGTGAATCAAGGCAAGATCCTAGGGTTCTGGTCCCAGCAGCTAACAACAAAGGGCTAAATTATCCCCTAGTGTAACTGCACTCACGGCAGCGGAGCTACACCAGGGATGAACTTGGGTGCTAGAAAAGAGAGATACAGAGCTCGGCTCTTTTCCCACACGGGGTAGAATTCGGACCAAGCTCTGTGACTCAAGAAATGGAATGAACTCTGGCCCCGCAAACATGGCTCCTGGCAAGAAAGGGAAGCAGGTTCAGAGGGGGGTGCCACTTGCCTCATTCCACACAGGGTTCACGTTGTTCTTGATCACTTTGGTTCTCTTCTTCACACCTAAAAAAGGAGTAAAGCAGAAGGGTTAGAAAAAAGTCCTCAGACATTCCCCTCCTCATCTTCCCCGAGCAAAAAATTCCTGCTGCTTTAAAAAACAACAAAACATATTGTTCCGAGTTTGATTATCCCATGAAAATCTTTAGGAAAAGGAAGCTCTCCCCAGCCTCAGGGAGCTTCCCATCTAACATCCCGAATCCTGCAAGGAGGGCTGCAAGGTTAGGCCCAGTGTTAAGGCAAAAAGAAAAGGAGTACTTGTGGCACCTTAGAGACTAACAAATTTATTAGAGCATAAGCTTTCGTGAGCTACAGCTCACTTCATCGAATGCATCCGATGAAGTGAGCTGTAGCTCACGAAAGCTTATGCTCTAATAAATTTGTTAGTCTCTAAGGTGCCACAAGTACTCCTTTTCTTTTTGCGAATACAGACTAACACGGCTGCTACTCTGAAACCTGTGTTAAGGCAAGACGCAGGGTCTGGGGGCAGTGGATGAGGAGTGCAATGCCAGGAGGATTCCTGGAGAAATGGGCAGAATGGTCTCAGCTGGAGGGTGGCGTGAAGCCGAGGGAGGAGTAAGGAGACCCCAGGAGCAATACTGGGAGGAGAAGGGATCTAAAGATGCACCGTAGCCCCAGGAGGTAGGCCAGGGGTCCAATATGTAATGATGTCTCCGAGACCGAGGAGGAACATGGCAGCTGTTCAGCAGTACATGGCCAAACAGAACAAAAAGAATTAGTGACAGAAGATGGGGAGGTAAACAGAATGGCCCGGATCCTCAATGGTATTTAAGGAACCTAAATACTTTTGAGTATCTGAGCCAATGTGATCAGCCCAGGCCCCTCACCAACCCCACTCTTGTTTCCTCCCACCTACTGCACTGGAAATGGTAGATGGGGCCCATTACTGTTTCGGATTCGTATGTCAGTAGTGCTAGATCCCCAGTCACGGACCTAGGCGCCACACAAACACAGTCTCTGTCCCACAGAGTGTCCATTCCAAGTACAGCAGAGCCCACTTAATAGCAATCCCGAGATTAACAACTTTTGCAGAATAACGATATTTTGCCAGGAGTTGATCCCATCCCAGTAATGTGAATGTTAATGGGATTTGGATATTGGCAACAGGCATGCTGCTTAATAGCTACCTTTTTGGGAAGAAAGACTCCGGCAGCAGGCAGGTTTGCAGGGCTGCAACCAGGGAAGTAGACGCTGGGGCTGCACCATCTCTCTCCCTGTACTCTCCAGACTGCGTCCTGCCCTGACACCAGGGGCCCAGGCTCAGAATGTCCCAGTGCTGCAGCAAACTTGCATGTGGTCAGGGACCTGCCACTCTGACAGTCTGCATCTTTACATTCACCTTTTTTACAAGACTACGATACATTTTGTACAAGGTATCCTTGTGAGGTATCATTTGAAAACTCATAATTTGCTGATCATTATTATCCTAGTAAAATATGTATGGCAACATTGTTAATATAAAGTTATGAGATTCTACTGTATAATGTTGTTGAAGGCATGTCCTACAATTAGAGAAGCAGACACAAACCAGTTTCTCAGCAATTAATGACCCAGCCGGGTATCAATAAGATCATCAGGACCATCACATAGCGGAGTGACCATTCACTGGCAGGAAGAGGGGAGTGAACAAAAATTTACATTTTAAAAGAGAGACAGACTTTATGGCATGTGAGCCCTAGCAGGAGATGGCTCTTGTGCAAGAGAGTGGACTATAAAGGTAGAAAGCCATGACCCCCAAATCGCTGCCTCTTCCCTTTCTCTCTGCTCACAGCAGCAACAATGCCTGAAGGAACACTGGACTGGGGGAGGGGTCCTGATTGAAAATGATTTCAGCCAGTCAGACTGGAAAAGCAGGTGGTGAGACAAACCTTTGCTTTGAATTCATTTAGCTTGCTAAGTTAGATATTTAGTTGCATTTTATTTCTTTGTAACCATTCTGACTTTTATGCTTCATTACTTGTGGCCACTTAAAAATCTTTCTTTCTGTAGTTAATAAACTTGTTCTACTGTTTTATTTAAACCAGAGTGTTTGGACTGAGGTGTTTGGGAACCTCCACTTGAGATAACAAAGGTCTGTGCATATCATTTTCCATTGACAAAATGACGGACTTTTTATGAGCTTGTGTTGCACAGAAGGAGAGATCTGGGCAATACAAGACACGTATTTCCTGGGGACAAGCCTGGGACAAGGAGTTTGCTGGTGTCACCATGTGTGTAATTCATGAATGTCTGGCGTGAGTATTCATGTAACCAAGCAGGGAGTGATTTTGCAGGATAGTGGCTGTGTGTGAACTGGCCAGGAATGGTTGATCTCACAGCAAAGCAGTGTAAAAGGCACCCCAAGCTAGAGAGTTAAGGGAACATAGCAGTCCAGATTGTACCCTGGGGAATACCACACCCACCCACACAGATAATGGGCTGGGGCACCCTCGTGCCCACACAGTGTGTGGGGGGGTGATCCAAATGGCCCACGTTGGTATCACGGGGAGGGGAGGCACACAGTTATGAGTCTTTACCCAGGGACTTCCCTAGATAGGCATGTTTTCCCCTGTGATGGCCATCTGCATGATATTTCACCAAACGGACCCTGCCTGGTCTCTGCCGAAAGCGAAGAACTCGGGGGTTGTCATGGTTATTGCAGGATGTATGTACTGGAAATATTTTAAGAGTGATGTAACATGTCGAATATTGTGTCCAAAGTTGTGTCCTGGGAGTGAAGCAGGTCACCAGGGGTGGCTGGTTCTCAGAGGTAACCCCATCAAGAGTGAGAATAATTGACAATTTCAACCTAGCCCATCCCAGTGTTGACAGTCTAGACAAGGTTACACACTTGGGCCTTTTCAAAGCATAAAAGAGCTCAAGAAAAAGACCCTGTACAAGGGGATCACTGGGGTGAACTGAAGATTGCACTGTGGGTTTTTCTTTTATCTGTAATCATACATTTTGAAACCTTGTATTTACTTCTATTTGAATCTTATGCTTTGTCAAACTTCTACACTGGGACCCCATTTATCCAATCTAATTGGGACTGGGACCAGACTGGATAATCAAAAACGCGGATAATTAGGAAAGCCCTGTGAAGCTATGTTACGTGCTTCAGCCCCGCATGGCAGGGCTCTGGCTGTCAGCCCCATGGAGTTGGCAATTACCAGTCTGCACCCAGGAACTTGCTTAGACATCCCTAGGTGGCCATGTTTCCCTTGTGATCACCATCTTCACCCTATTTCACCGAAGGGGCCATGTGTGGCCTCTGCCAAAAGCTAAAAACTCACTGGTTGCAGGATGTATGTGGGGAAATATTTTAAGAGTCATGTAACAAATCTAATATTGTGACCAAAGCTGCTTGAGGTGAAACAGGATACAGGGACTGGCTGGTTCTCAGAGCTAACTCCATCACATGTGAGAACAGTTCCCAGATCCCAACCAAGAGTAGAGAGTCTGGACAAGGTGCGTGCTTGGGCCATTATGAAGCATAAAAGAGCCAAAGAAAAACACCTTGAGCTAGGAGGACCATCAGGGCAAGCTGAAGTTAACAAAATGCCCTGGCGATGAAGAGAGACAAAAGGTCTGGGTGTGACGTTATGAGAGTAATATAATATCTCATTGAAAGGTGACATAGGGCCAGAAAGAATTAATCAACTCACAGAATGACATGACCCATAGCCAAACTTTAAAGACTGGTTAGGAAGATATGTTGTCACAACCCAATGACCCCCTCCCCACAGGGAGTCCCCTGGGAAGGCAGATCAGCACTGTATATTGCTAACGCTGTCGCAAGCATTGCAAAGCATTTTGGGGAGGGTCAAAGGTGTGCGAGTGGGGAGTGAACATTTCCTTTATAAGGTACGAGAGGCCAAGGGTGGGGGGAGAAGAACAGAGCAGAGAACGAATTAATTCAACACTTCAGCTAGCTCACTCTGAAGATAAGACGCTGGCTCCAGCCAGCCCAAGGTCGCAACTCACAGCCGACGTTTCGCTGCGAGCCGAGAAAAACGGGGGCTTGAAAGTTGCCCGAGAAGCCATGAGAAAGAAAATCCAACTGCACAGACATGCATCTGCAAGACAGCAAGGCCACAGAAGAAGAAAACAAAGCCCAGGGATGCAGAGTCTGAAAACACAGACAAGACAACAAGAGGAGGAGCCAAGCCAGGTGTCCCTGAAGCCAGGATGTTTTGGGAAAGAGAAAGAGACCACAGAAAGCCGGTTTGGACTGGCACAAAGAGCACCAGGAATGGAATGGAACACCCCCAGAGGAGCCCAGGACTTAAAACCCTCCTGAGAGTTTGAGCAATTCGAAGATTTGCAGCGGACCTTGGATGACCTGGGCCCAGGACAAGAACTCCTGTCCACACCCCCCCACTTCTTCTTATGTTACACCCAGGCCTGGCCAGCCTCTGGTAGTATGTGTGTGAGTATGAAACTGGGTTAGGGCTTGGGGCACTAACGCTTTCTTCCTTCCTCTTCCTTCTGGCAGATTGGTGACAGAAATCTTTCGCAATGTAAATGAATAGAGCTTTGACATGCAAGCCTGCATTGTTAGAGATAGAAGTGGAGCTGTTTGCTCAGGACTTGTGATGTAAGCAAGCATCTATTGTTTATTACTATGGCTTTGATTCAAAGATCATCAAAGGAGTATTAACATTTAGGAAGACACTTGAGTGAAATAGTATCATTGTCTATATGTCTCTTTGAAGGTTGTGGTAACCTGTATCTGAACTGTTTAATGGATAAATTACCCTATGCTAATTGCCACAAACTTTGGGAGAAGGAAAGTTAAGCCTATTGTTTTCTCAGGCCAAAAGGCTGCTGGAAATGTGTAAAAACCCTGGGACACAATCCTTCTTCATCTCAGATCTGCTTTGGGTTTCAAGAAGGGGAAACCCTAAGCCATGAGACTGAGGTCCCTAGTCACTGAATATGGACATTGAACTATAACCTATGGACTATTTCTAAAAGAACTTTCGGCAACAACAAACTCACCATCTCTGCTACGAAACTGGACCTCAAGAAATTAAACTCAAGTCTGTATGTATATTGGTCTTTCAACCAACTCTCTCTCTTTTCCTTTTTAATAAATTTTAGTTGAGTTAATACAAATTGGCTATAAGCGTGTATTTTGGGTAAGATCTAAGTTATCATTTGACCTTGGTCCTTTGGGATCAGGAGAATCTTTTTTCTTTTACTGGGGTATCAGTTTTCAGAACCAGTCATCCCCATAAGGAGCGGTGCTGGTGTCGATACTGGGAAACTGGAATGTCTAAGGAAATTGCTTGTGTGACTTATGGTTAGCCAGTGGGGTAAAACCAACGTCCTCTCTGGTTGGTTGGTTTGGCATGGCTTAATAATAAAGGACAGCCAGCTTTGGGCTGTAACTGCCCTGCTCTAAGCAATTTGTCCTGAATTGATACCGTCAGTTGTGTCCTACCAAAGGCAGCATCGTTACACTGGGACTACATACAAAGAGAAAGGAGGGCTCAAGGTGGCCTCCATTACAGAGGAGACATTCAGCCAGCATCCATGCCTCACGAAAAGCGGATCCCCACTCTCTCGACTGGACAAGTGCTGCATGATCATTGGGTGAGAAATTCCTTATTAGACAGGAAAGGAATTAGTTAATATGTGAAAACAACAAGAAGTCCAGTGGCACCTTAAAGACTAACAGATGTATAGCTCTAGCTTGCAGGGTCGGGGGGGGGGGTCTGTTCTCTGTAACCATGCTTCCAGTCCTTATACTGGCTTCTGTTTGAATCTTTATCTCAAGCTCTGCCAAATAAACTTCTATTTGGTTTTACTATAGACACAACTAAGTGCCACATGCTCAGGATGGTGCTGAACTTAGGTGAAAAACTGATGAACTGGGAACTCTGCTTCCACATGGGCAGCAAATCTGTGCGCGCTGCGAGTGTCCAAAGATAAAGGAACTGGACACTCGAGTGTAATGCAGCGAGGTGTACAGACAGGTTGGTGGGACCTGTACCCTGGGGATAGAGTAGGAATCTGAGGGACTAACTATCTCTGCTGTGCCCCAAGTACT
Source organism: Dermochelys coriacea (assembly GCF_009764565.3). Lineage (NCBI taxonomy): Eukaryota > Metazoa > Chordata > Testudines > Dermochelyidae > Dermochelys > Dermochelys coriacea. The sequence continues at coordinate 143,122,051 of NC_050071.1, forward strand.
CATTTAAGGAGCCAAAAGACTGGGGGGTGCAAACTGCCAGCCTGCACGGGGAAGAGCGGGGCTTGCAGAGCTCCAGAAGGATACTTTTCTTGCCAGCAGCTGGTAGTTTGGTGCAATTTTCCCCTGGTGGGCACAGACAAGCGTCCCTTGTGCTATAAGAAGGCGATAGCCATTCACCCTATCTCCCTTGAAGATTCCTAGGGAGCCCCTAACAGTCCTGGCGCTGCAGGCAGGGTGGGGGCTGCAGCCCGGATGCTGGGGCTTTCCCCGAGGAATGGAGACACTGGGAGCCCACGTTCTGCCTGGCATCTCTCCCTGAGCTCTCCAGGCTGCATCCTGCCCTGGCACCAGGGCCCAGGCTTGGCACATCTCAGCGCTTCCTGCCCTGACTGCAGCCCCTCAAGCCTGCCTTCTGCTTAACAGAAACTGCTTGAGAATGGAAACTTCTTGCTGGGAACCAAGAGATTGCTAATAAGCAGAATCCACTGTATAAAATTACAAGGGCATGGCAGTGCGGCCTAGTGATTCAGGCACAGGGCTGGAACTGAGGAGATCTGGATTCAATTCCTGCCTCTGTCACTGTTATGCTGGGGACCTCAGGCAAATCACTTCACCTTTCTGGGCCTCAGTTTCCCCACCTGTAAAATGGGAATAATGATTCTGCCCTCCTTTGTAAAGAGCTTTGAGATCTATGGATGAACATCAGCAGATACAAGTATTATGATTAATAAATAATGAGCTGTAATCAATACTATATTAAGTCAGCAATATTCAGATACTCAGACTTCAGTGGTTCAGGAGCCCAGATGTTGCTAAAAATATTCCATTGATGAGTTGATTCAGAGAAAAATACACAGATGCTTTGAATTACATTAAAAAATTCAGCAACTTCACTAGAAGCCGATGCTGTATCACTGACTACCAAGTTCAATGAATGAGAACTGCATGGGACAAAAAAAGCTCGAGGGTTTAACTCTCGGATCCGTGTCTGCACTCCTCTGTTCTTTCCTCTCATGTTGGCACCATTATGGTAGCCCTGACCACTCATGTCAGCTATCGCAATTCCCGTATCTTCCAGCTTTTTAAGAAGCACATTTATCATACCAGCTCCTGTAGTATCATCAATGCCAATAAATTCTAGAAAATGCTCTCTGACACTCACCATTGCAGGGACATTTTCACTAGGTTCTGTTGTTGTTACAAAATACACCATTAAAGTCATTTGTTCCATATGGCTGATGTCAGGTGTGCAGTCCAGAATAACAAAAGTAAGATCTTGCTGACTTCCGATCTGCCACAATCTTTTGTTTGACTTTTGTTGCCAGTAACTGTATGATCTCATTTTGAATTGTTTTTCCAAGGTAATGGTGTGTGTACATTTCTTGAGTGGTGACTCTTCTTAGATGCTCCTGAAGTACAGCATCAAAGGCAGCCATCAGCTCCACTATTTTAAGGAAGTTTCCACTGTCTGGCACATACAGCTGATCTGAAGTGCCACACAGTGCTAGGTTTTGGGTAGCAAGCATTCTCACAATGGCAATGAGCCTTTTCAGAACATTTTGCCAGTAAAGAGACTGTGAAGCAATCTTCTCTTGATGCTGATCATCTATGGTGGCCTTTAACCTTAGTCTCATCGCAAGCTCTTTCCACCTATGGAATGCTCTCTGGTGATTTGCTGCCTTCTCATGGCATGCCAGATTTCTAGCCAGATTTTTCCAGTCCTTTGTTCCTGTAGAACCCAATGTGGCTGGAACATTAGACTGGAAGAGTTTGCAACAAAAACAGTATGCAGCATTCTGGGTTTTTGAGTACATAAGCCATGGCCTCTCCATTTTGTCCCCATTGGGGATTTCACGCCAGTAATGTGTTAGATGGAAACTTCTATTTTCACTGTCTTTGGGGAACATGAAGTTTTCACTTGCTGTGACCCATGCAGTACAAGGAAGTCCCTCAGGCTACTGCTCAAGTGGGTCCACAGTCCTGGATCATCTAGACCTAATGAACTAAACTCAGCAGCAGCTGTTTCTTGCGCCTCCACCACACTCGTGTCTGATCTACACTTTTCTTCAGGAATGTGCAGGGTTACATCCATTTGAGATGGAGATATGGATCCTGCATTAGCTGCCAGGTCACCTGCACTCTGACTAACTGGAAGATCAGGCATCTCCTCACCACTCACATCCTCACTGGGGCCGCAAGGCTCACCGTGAACATTTGTGTCTATGTATCTCAGGAGAGCTCCTTCCTGCTTAGATAGAAAAGCTTCCTTTGCTTGCTTTCTTTTTCTGAATGCTGCCCCAGAGGGGCATTTTCTTCTTTCACTCCTGACTGCTGTTCTGGGCCAGCTATAGTGGCTCTCAGCACTCAGTTGAAGGGGACAAATAAGCAGGCTGGTAGCAGGGCCTGAGTGAGGGAAGAGATCAGCGTCCTAAGGACCTAACTGGCTCCTATTACTTCAGCTGACGGCCTGTTCTCCTCAAGTGGGTTCAGGGAAGCAGCAGGACACAGGAAGCTCCCTGAGAAGCTGGTGTTAATCTGTCCAGACTCCTGGGGGTGCTAGAGGGGTACATAAGAGGCTCCTCCTCCTCTCTCTCCCTGCAGCGCCTGCTACTTTCTGTTATTCCTCTCACCTTTTCTCCTGCCTGTCTGTTCTGTCTCTCGTGACCTCCTCCCTCCAGCACAGCACTCCCCCATCTCTGTGCATCTAGAGCAGAGACAATACACATGCACCAGCAGCAGACACCATTTTCTACACTCTGGGCCCTAGTGGCACCCCCCCAAGGTCTGGCACCTGAGGCAAGGTAAGGCCAGCCATGGTAAGGTCAGCCCTGGAAATATATGTTTCCTAATACCCAACCTAGACCTCCCCCACTGCAACTTGAGACCATTGCTCCTTGTTCTGTCATCTGCCACCACTGAGAACAGCCGAGCTCCATCCTCTTTGGAACCCCCCTTCAGGTAGTTGAAGGCTGCTATCAAATCCCCCCCACTCTTCTCTTCTACAGACTAAATAACCCCAGTTCCCTGAGCCTCTCCTCGTAAGTCATGTGCCCCAGCCCCCTAATCATTTCCGTTGCCCTCCACTGGACTCTCTCCAATTTGTCCACATTCTTTCAGTAGTGGGGGACTCAAAACTGGACGCAATATTTCAGATGTGGACTCAGCAGTGCCGAATAGAGGGGAATAATCACTTCCCTCGATCTGCTGGCAATGCTCCTACTAATACAGCCCAATATGCCGTTAGCCTTCTTGGCAACGAGAGCACACTGCTGACTCATATCCAGCTACTCGTCCACTGTAATCCCCAGGTCCTTTTCTGCAGAACTGCTGCTTAGCTACTCGGTCCCCAGCCTGTAGCAGTGAATGGGATTCTTCCATCGTAAGTGCAGGACTCTGCACTTGTCCCATCCGATTTCTTTTGGCCCAATCCTCCAATTTGTATAGGTCACTCTGGACCCTATCCCTACCCTCTAGCGTATCTACCTCTCCCCCTAGCTTAGTGTCATCTGCAAACTTGCTGAGGATGCAATCCATCCCATCATCCACATCCGGAAGCTTCTGGAATTCGGGGTGGTAGTTTTGAGTCTGCTCCAAGAGGTTCCCTGTGGCTGGGGTCAGACTCCAAGAGGGCAAGCAGCCAGGGCAGCTGCTTTGCAGAAGGTCATGTGCCCTGGGTAAGCTGGGAGAAGCTGAGCCCAGGGGCAGGAAGCAGGCTGGTGTCCCTAACTCTGAAGGATTTTGCAGCAGGTTAGTGATATTCTTATCCTCTAACAGGGAAGCCTGGGCAATGCTAATTATAGCATGGGAAATTGGGAGGGGAAAATAACTTCTATTTTAATTGTATGCTTTGAATGTGGTTTTGATTTTAGTTATATTGTCTGAACTAGTCTGAGCCACCAGCTGTTCTTTAACTGTAGTAATGGGGAAGGAGTCATTTCTAGTTTGCATAATCACAGGTTTCAGGGTAGCAGCCGTGTTAGTCTGTATTCGCAAAAAGAAAAGGAATACTTGTGGCACCTCAGAGACTAACAAATTTATTAGAGCATAAGCTTTCGTGAGCTACAGCTCACTTCGCATCCGATGAAGTGAGCTGTAGCTCACGAAAGCTTATGCTCTAAATAAATTTGTTAGTCTCTAAGGTGCCACAAGTACTCCTTTTCTTATTTCTAGTTTGCTATTTTCAGTTTTGTATTTTCTTGTAACAGGGTTTTCTTTAAATCTAGACACATAACTGGGTGGTTGGTGAATCAGTTCGCTGACTGGCTGGCAGTGATTTCACCACAGGAAGAGTCTGCCTGGATCCAGCTGAAGATCCCTATGAGCAAGTGGAGGGAAGATGTTGTTTTAGACTCAGCAGATTGTCTAGATTTGGTGACCAGAGACTCTAAGTGAGAGTTAGGTGAACTAAACCTAAGCTTTTGGGAACTTTCAGTTTCTTCCCACTGTGTTTCTGTGGGGACTGAACTGTTCAGATTTTAATTTGTTTTCTTTATTTATGTTTATGTATAACTGTGAACATAATGTCTCGTGGATTATAAAAGAGCCATGTCATGCTGTAAAAATTAGATTTTTATTTGTTTCTTTATCATAAGATTTTATAAAGTTATTTAATTAAATTCATTTATTTCGTTCCTTTTAGGACTTGACTGTGGGGAGGTTGACCCTGTGCAATCCTTGCTGAAAATCCCTAGAGACCGAACTCTGGGTCTCCAGCTACTTTCTAGGTGAGTTGGGGGTTTCTTTAAGGCACTGGAGACAGGAAATGAAGTGAACTCCTGCCCACCCAAAGGTTACACAAACATTGCAACACTAAGCCCTGGGATAAGAACCAGAAAGTGAAATTAACGTATTGACATGCTCTTCCCTCCCTTGCATGCCCTGGTGCTGGGGGCTCCAGGGTAAGGCAGCGTAGATACTCTTACACCATTTAGGGTCCATCTTTTCCAGTAGTTCTCAAACTTTTGTACTGGTGTGACCCCTTTCACATAGCAAGCTTCTGAGCATGACCCCACTTATAAATTAAAAACACTTTTTTATATATTTAACACATTATAAATGCTGGAGACAAAGCGGGGCTTGGGGTGGAGGCTGACAGCTCACGACCCCCCACGTAATAACCTTGTGACCCCCTGAGGGGTCTTGATCTATACTGTGATCACAGGGCATGTGGACATACCCCAGTTACCTGAGCTAGCTAAATTTAAAGCCAGCAGAGCAGCAAAGCCATCACAAGTAAATTTATTCAGCGTTCCTGGCAGGCTTGTACAGCCCATGCTGAAGCCTACGCTAGGCTGTTTTGCTACTCTGGGACCCGAGCTAGATTTCAATCAGAGACGTCCCCTCAAGCTGTGTGCACACCCTGTGATTGCTGTAGAGGTGATGAGCCTTACAGAGCCCCTGCCCCGGGGCAGCGTTAGGGTTCTTGGTAGGCCAAGGGGCAGGATTAGGGTTACTGCTATGTGGAAGGCAAGGGTGCAGGTTAAGTGTCACTTGATTTCCCCAGGGGGGAAGAGCTGGCCGCTTTCCAGTCCTGTCATGCGGCAGGAGAGTAGCAGCCTAGAAACAGGAGCGTGATTCTTAATCAAAGCAAAGCCCTTTGGGCAACCACCCAAGGTCACCCAAAGTGTCGGTGGCAGAGCTGGGAATCCAGCCCTCCCCCTGAGAAAAAATTGCTCATTGCAGCTGCCAAGCAAACCGCACTCCTCCTCTGAGGGCCTAGCTCAGCCACTGAGCTTCTGCCGTCGTACACACCGAGCCAAGAGCCTCCGCCGGCACACAACCTCCACATTTCATTCCAAAAAAGGTGTTACCCTCCCCGGCCAGGCAGGATAGAAACACACGGGATGCAGATTGCAGACTGATGGCTAATCAATCACTGGCATCAAGTACCTGGAACAGGGATGTTCAGGGGGAAGGTAGCCCCTGGGGTATTTACGCAATCAGCCCCCGCTCCCTGCACGGCCAGCTGCTACCTCTCGGCATCAATTCCCCCTCCAGCAGCAGCCACCATCCCACCCTCCAACCTTAGGACTGGGGGGCAGAAAGGGAGGCCCTTTGGAGCTTCCCTGTCTGGCCAGAGGAGGGCGCTGTCGAGAGACGGTGAGCCCTTCTCCTCTCTGCGAGTGCTCTCCAGAGCCAGCCCCGGCTTTGGAAGGTAAATAGGTGGGTGCTGCTGGAATTGCAGGTCTGTGCCTAGAAGTCTGGAGATTTTCTTCAGTAACCCCTTCTTGCCAACCCCACAGCTCAGCTCAGGGAAGCCCTGGGTTTATCACGGAGGGCCAGATTCTGCCAGCTGGCTCTCAGGCTGGGCTCAGCCGTCACTCTTGCCTCTGGGGCCCCGCCAGTCCTGGGCAAGTTCTCTGCTCCCCACAGGAGTTGAGCTCACTCCCTGGGTTCTCTCTCGGTCCAATTACCTCCCGTCCCTGGCGCTGCTCCCCAGAGCCAGCTGCAAGATCCTGACGGTGAACAGACACTCAGAGCAGTATCTGTCTGCCCTAAAAGGGGAGGAAAGGCTGGTCACTGCCTCAGGCTGGGCTCCCCGACTGCTGGGCCTCTCCTCTTGGGCAAGTTTCCCTCTGCTCTGTGGCCAGCTTCACCTTTTGAAGCTCCCCTTCTCCAGACACAGCACACACTGCAGGAGCACACCAAATTGGCACTGCCTGATGTTAGGCTAGCTGGCAGTGGGACGGGAGCATGTCCCATCACACCCTCATGTACACGGCAGCTGCCAGCTGAAACCACCCACATGCTACCAATCCACAGGCAGTATGTTTACGGTAATCCCTTTCTGAGCCAATCCAATTTTCAGGGTGTTGGGGGCTGTTTTCATTGGGAGATTTGATGATGGAATCAGGTCTGTTTTTTAGTGCAATACTGTCTATTTGCAAAAGAATGTATGAAGTAATTTTCTCTGAATACAGAAGGAATCGAAAAACAGGAGACTAATTCACAGTTACAGGCCTCTTCCAGCCAGCACTTTGCCCAAAAGCTCTCTCTTTTAGCTTTTTTTCCTCGGTGTCATGCTATCATGGCTTCCCTGGGGATTCTTTGCTCCTTCCTTCTCTCTGTTTCTCTGCTGATTCTCTCACACAGAGACATACAGCTCCACCAGTCAATGCCCCAGCCCCTGCATTTGCTATATCAGTCTCCAGTCTCTGCTTCTACTCAAGCATTTCCATGTGCCTAAGCTTAGGGTGGAGGCTGCTATGGTTTGAACTAGCTGGTTCTCTTAATGAGCTTGACTGGTTCTTACATTTATCCTGAATGAAGGTTTGCAGTAAGGCCCACCATCTTCACTCCAGCTTTTCCCAGCCTTCCCCCACTAGCATAACCACACATTCCCCAGAGTCATCAGCGGGGCTCGAAGATGCAACCTTCAGCACAAGCCTCTGGCAGTTGAGCTGAAGCAGCACTTCCCTAGGTGTGAGTAAGCAGCAGGCTCTTCTCTCTGCAGAGCAGCTACAAGAGAAAGACATGAGCACCCATGCTCCATCAGCCCCCTTGACCCCACAGTTCCTTGGTATTTAATTCAATGGTATATGGGCAGCTCCCTTCTGTTTTTCTTCTGCCTCCCCCACTCTTATATCTGCAGCCCTGGCCCTGTTAAAAAAAAGTTGATAATAGTGTTTCACCTCCTCCAACAACACCATCACCAGAGGATCTCAAAGCACTTTACTGGTTTATCATCACTGCACCTCTGAGAGGAAAGGAAGAGTTATTGCCCCATTTTACAGATGGGGAAACTGAGGCACAGTGAGGGGCCATGACTTGCTCAAGCCAAGTGAGTAAGTCTACAGTTGAACCTAATAAAGATCCCCGCTGTCCCCCAATCCTGTGCCTTAACCTCAACACCATCCTTCCACCCCAAGGTGCATTACCTTGCTAAAGGCAGCTATACTAGACTCTGTACTGAGCCAGTGTCTCATCTCAAGCATACGGGCGTAAATCTGCAGCATCCCCCGCCCCTGACTTCAGTGAGACAAGCTGTGAGGTATGGAGCTACAGAACTGAATGAAGAGGCCTTTCCCGGTGATCTGCAGAACCATCTCTTCTCCTGCGTCAGCACATTCCAAAGCAAGCCACTAGGTGCCCTCCCCTGCTTGGCGATTTTTAGATTGGCTTTGTTGGTGGTGGTTGCTTCATTTAATCTGAAAGTAACATCCCAGGGACTGAAGATACAGGCCCATACCTCTTGTGGCCAGCACTCTGCCCAAAAGCTCTGTACACCGCGGGGGAGGCAGAGGGATAGGTCTGGGCGGAGTTGTGCAGGCTTTTGTTGACAAGAACAAGAAGCTTGAACTGGTTGCGGAAGATCAGTGATTTTGGGGGTCATCGTGCCCAACACCAAACCAGGCAGCAATTCAGATGTCACATGCGCATCTGAATGTGACTGTCAATTACAGCATGCTCTTTGGTATTATTTACTATCTGTAAAGGACAGACAGTGGGCTCAGTGATCCCAGCCAGAGGATCCCATAGCCATTAAAAAAAAATCACATAGGGACTGAAATGCAGCAACCTCTGGGGTGGGACACCACAGCTGTTTACCAGTACATAGGGACACTGTGCAACAGTTTAGGACGGGAAATGGAAAGGAGTATTTTGTTCTGCTGAGGAGGAACGTGTGTAAAAATAATATGGAACGAACCAGATTTCGGTTCATTTCTGGTCACGACACTTGCAAAACTTGCCATGAGGGTTCTTTAATGACCACAGATGGTCAAGAAACCAGGGAGACTCCAGCCTGAATCCGCAGCATAAACATGTTTTCCTTTAAAGCAGGGGTCTCAAACACGCAGCCCACGGAGTCATTTGCTGCGGTCCACCAAGTTCCCCACCCCCCCACCCCGAGTTATTTCCTGCAACCGCCAAGCTCCCCTCCCCCGCTGCCCCTCCTCCCCCCATCATGCCACATCCCCGCTCCTCTGCCTACCTCCAGGTGCTTTCCACCGCCAAACAGCTGTTTGGTGGCGCTTAGCGCTTTCCAGGAGGGAGAGGGGAGGAGTGGGGAGCCGCGCGGTCGGGGGGAATGCATCGAATGCATCCGATAAAGTGAGCTGTAGCTCACGAAAGCTTATGCTCTAATGAATTTGTTAGTCTCTAAGGTGCCACAAGTACTCCTTTTCTTTTTCCCAGTTTAGTGTCATCTGCAAACTTGCTGAGGATGCAATCCACGCCATCCTCCAGATCATTTATGAAGATATTGAACAATGACTTTGGGCAAGTCATTTAACTACTCCATGCCTCCGTTTCCCTTTCTGCAAAATGTTTGCCCACATTTGTAAAGTACTTAGAGATCGACAGATTCATGGGTTTTAATGAACCGTAGCCCAGGCCAAAGACCCTCATCCAGGGATTCCTGCAAAAAAGTTCACTAACTCTTAATTGAACTACAGCTTATTTTTTAGAGACATCCAGTCTTGGATCTAAAGGCTTGACATGATGGAGGAGAGGGGCCGAGAAGGGCTACTCGGAGGTTCAGGGGAATGGAAAGACCCTGCCTTACCAGCAGAATCTAAGAACTTGGCTTCTTTAGCCTGGCAAAATGCACAGGGGCTGCGAGTTAGATGGGCCCATAGTGCCCATGCTCGAGGAATATTCAGGGCTCCACCAATGTTCGGGGTCAGGTCTCTCCCTTGGCCCCACCTGACACCCCCATGCGCCTCCCGGCCCCACCTGACACCCCCAGGCGATTTAAAAGGGCCTGGGGGCCCCCAGCCACCACTACTGGCAGCACAACGGAGCTAAGGTAGGTTTCCTGCCCGGCCTCGCTCTGCACCACTCCCGGAAGCAGCTGGTACATCCCTGAGGCCCCAGGGGGGAGTCATGTTTCTGCACGCTGCCCCCGCCCAGAGCGCCAGCTCCACAGCTCCCATTGGCCGCCGTGAACTGTGACCAATGGGAGCTGTGGGGGCGGTGCCTGCGGGCAGCGGCGCACAGAAACCCCCTGGCCCTTCCCGCCTAGGAGCTGCTGCCAGAGGGATGTGCCGGTTGTTTTCAGGAGCCACCTGAAGTAAGCACCGTCTGGTCGGAGCCTGCACCCCTCACTCCTCCTGCACACCAACCCCCTGCCCCCAAACTCCCTCCCAGAGCCCGACTCCGCACCCCGTCCTGCACCCAAATTCCCTCCCAGAGCCCATCCCCTCATCCCTCCTGCACCCCAAATCCCTGCCCCAGCCCGCACCCTGCACCCAAACTCCCTCCCAGAGCCTGCACCCGGCACCCCCCCTGCACCCCAACCCCCTGCCCCAGCCTAGAGCCCACACCCAGCCCCCAAACTCCCTCCCAGAGCCTGACTCTGCACCCCCTCCTGCACCCAAATTCCCTTCCAGAGCCCATCCCCTCACCCCTTCTGCACCCCAACCCCCTGCCCCAGCCCGCACCCTGCACCCAAACTCCCTCCCAGAGCCTGAACCCTGCACCCCAATCCTCTCCCCCAGCCCAAAGTCAGCACCCCACACCCAAACTCCCTCCCAGAGCCCACACCCCTCACTGCCTCATACATTCCTCACCCCCTGCCCAGAGCCCACATCCTGCACCCAAACTCCCTCCCAGAGCCTGCACCCGGCACCCCTTCCTGCACCCCAACCCCCTGCCCCAGCCCAGAGCCCACACCCCCTCCCACACTCAAATACCCTCCCAGAGCCTTAGACAGGTGTGTGGGAGCGGGGCAGGATTTGGACCCATTCTGGGCACCACCAAAAATTATACAAACCTGCCGCCCCTGAAAATGCAGGCTGAGAAGGAATCAGATTGCTCTCTGCAAATACTTCAGGGAGGGAGAAGAGCTGCCAAAGCTAGAAGACCATGTTGAAAAAAGAACAAGTGGCCAGGAGTAAAATTCAGCTGGAAATTAGAAGGTTTCTAACTCTCAGAGGAGGGAGGTTCCAGGACAGCTTCCCACTGCACTGGGGCAAACCACCGAACTAGTTTGAAGATGGAGCGTGAGAAGTTTATGAACCGGATGATAAGAGGGGGTTGCCTCTGAGAGCAGGGGACTGGATGCTATGACCCAAGAGGGCCTTCCAGTCCTGTGCAGAATCCACCATGGTGCTAGGTACCTTCCGTGGTTGATTACCCCCAGCCTTGTTTCCAGTTTGAGTTTGAAAAGCATGATCATCACCGAGACTCCACCAACCCCCTGGTGCATGCAGCCTTTAGCCCTAGTAACGGCGTTTCTGGATGCTAGTCAGTTTGTGCAAAAGGGGAAAAGGAAAAGGAAAAGCCTTTAGCATGAGGCACAAAAACAATAGCAGTGACTCAAATGCCAAAGGCCTCCCAAAAGGTTTGCCTGATGGTTTTTCTTCCCCTCCTTCCGTCTGTTTGTCACACACAGCATTCACTATTACTATATATGGTCACTGTAATTCCAAGCAGATTCACAGAATCCGAATGCATGTAAATCCCAAAGTTGCGATCCAGGCTTGTGAACCTGGTAGCCAGGCTTAGGGGTTGGCCAAAATTTAGTTTTTGTTGTTGTTGTTTTAAAGAATTTTACAAAGATACTTCAATAGGCTGTTTGTTTTGCTTTTCAGAGAGCAATTTAGGGGAAATCTGGCTTGGGGAGGAAGTGAATCTACACGTTCCCCTCTGATGTTTGCAAACCAAGACCCTGGCCCTGCAAGCCACATGCTTAACTTTTATGCACTTCAAGGCATCCTACTGATTTCAGTGGAACTACTCACCAGGCATAAAGATCAACATGTGAGAGTCTTTGCCAGACTGTGGCTCAAGACCTCACACCTGAAGCTGCTCTGCCTACATATGTGAGCCCAGGATGGGGGCCCAATATATTGCCACCTTGGGCCACTGCCCAAGCATACATCTCAGCCTTGCCAGGGCCTGCCTGAGCCCCAAAAGGAGAGACACACAGAAGTTACTCATTCAGGAAAGTGAAATTGCTGTGGGATCTTTCCTTGAGCATAAATAACTGGCCCCCATTCAGGAAAACCTCCCTGTTCAGCAGGCATTTAAGCGAGTGCTTAACTTTATACATGTGCTTAAGCCTCACAGAAGTCAAGCTCACTCCTTACATGCTTTCCTAAATCAGAATCTCTGCCTATGTCTCAGTTTCATGCTTCTTTATTGCTGATGGAAGTTATTACCACCATGAAAAGCGAAGCGGCACCAAATCTGCATGGAAGGCAGGTACTTTTGGGACTGATTGGAGAGACATTTGAGAGGTAGGCGCATGAGAGTCCCCAAGGGAAACTGACTAGAAATGAACGTGAAAGTGACCACGTTCTTTCAACTGCCAAGTCCAGAGACATGCGAAAGAGCAAGACAGGATAAATAATGAAAAGGTGGTTCCTAAAATTCTGCCTGTTTTAACCCAAATTTGAGTCCCGATCTTGCAAAGAGATCTGCATCTGCAGATCCAGTAACAGCATGGGGGACCTGTTAGCTCCCCACACCCAGTGGTTTTTTATCTTTAAAAACAAAATTAAATGTTGCCCCTTTAAATATATTTCAAAAATAAAGACCCATCTACTGTTTAATTAGGGACTCAGATATTAGGGCACTGGAGACCACAGACAGCAGTGGGAACAAAGACATACCCACATATACACAGCCATGCCATATTTATCTGCATGGCATGCAAAAATCCACTGGGACCTTTTATTACCGACCAGGGTTCCTATCTCTGTCTCTCCATTTCTACCACGACCTTAGTGGTAGTATCGAGCACCATGTACTAGAATGCAGAAAGTAGCCTGTAAAACAGAATTTGTGCCCGATCCTCAGCTGTCTAATTAGGAAGGTCTTGGGCCAGATCCTCAGCTGGTATAAATCACCAGAGCTCTGTTGATTTCAATGAAGCTGATCTACAGCAGCGGCAGACCTGGCCCATAACTTTTCCCTTTGATGTTTATTCTGCAGCAGGGGCAGGGGGGAAGCTGTATTTGTGGCAGCTCTTCACCTGGGTTGATGAAGACGGCATCACCTCATCAGTGCCCTGAGCTTTTATTAAAGTGGCCATTTAACAACATAACCTGGGAAACTCTTCATCCTCCCCTGCCAATACAGGGAAAACCTTTTCCCCCACACCCCGCCTACAAGCAAAAACTGCCCTGAGTTAGTAACACACTTGACTCCTGTAGCAAAAAGGCTTTTCTATAAACCACCCCTCACCCACCAGCTAGCAACGGTTCAGGTAGATCAGCTTCTGGAATTGTAAACCCCCAACCCGAATAAAACCACAAGCCACAGCTCGCATGCAACAAAACCCATGACTAGTGAAATCCTGCTAGTTCATCAACACATTGTGCGTATCCTGCCCCTACAGCCCCTTGTGTCTCCTAGACTGGAAGCTCTCCAGATTCTGTCCCTTTGGTCCAGATCCATGTTGATGAACCCTTGTGCCCATGCAGATTGCAACTGAAGTCCATGGAGCTCTATGTGGGCACAAGGGGTCACCCATGAGAGTCTGGCAGCATGACCTAGTGGATAGAGAACTAGGGGGCGAGGAGACCTGGGTTCTATTCCCGGCTTCTCTACCAGCCTGCTGGGTGACCTTCGGCAAGTCCTTTTACCTGCCCGTGCCTCAGTTTTCCCATCTGTAAAATGGGGGTCAGGATACTGACCTCCTTTGTAAAGCAATTTGAGTTCTCCTGATGCTAAGAGCTAGGTCTTATTATTACTTGTTCATTCAGCACCCTGCACAATGGAGCTCCGGTCCTGCCTGGGGGCATTTCAATAATAATCAGGGTTTAATCCAGGCTCACTGCCTGGGTATTGGAGCACTGCAGGGGCTAGACGCACACGAGATGGGAGCAGCCAGGCTGACAAATTTAAGATAAACCGACTTCAAAACATGAAAAGGTGCTGGGAGCCGAGACGCCAAGGCAATGAACAACAGGAAAACCCAGGGCATGTGTCTCCGTCGTCGTCTCTCCATCTGCATAGAGCATCTACACTGGGGGGCTGCATGGAAACATCGGGGAGCAGGGGAGTAGAAACAGGAATCCCCTCCACAGAGACCGGTGTCTCTCCGGAGTCGATCCGTCGGCTGCAGCCAGGGCCGCCAGATTCACACCGGTGTCCCCCGGGATCAGACCCGTCTCCCTGCCAGCGCCCCGGGAGGGGTGATCTCTGCCTAGGGCTGCTGCAATTTAACAACAGCCTGCACCCAGGGAAAGCAACAGCTGGGGAGTGGGGTGTTCCCTGGCTGCCCCCCAATAAAACCCCTCCCCTATAAGTGGCCATGGGGGTCGGGTCCCCCCCCACGCCCCGTGTAGCGGAGGGGACCCAGCACCCCCTCACCTCGGAAAGTCAGGCTGGCCACCGGGTCGCTCTGCTTGTCCCGCTTCTCCAGGTTGGGGAGGCTGGAGGCTCCGTGCAGCCGGCAGCGCAGCATGGCTCCGCCGGCCGGGGGCGCAGGACTGCGAGACCGAGCGCCGCGGCCGGGCGGGCAGCGAGTGGGGCGCGGGGAGAGCTGCGGCGGCGCCGGCCCCTGGAGCGCCTCGGCGCGGCCGGCCGGGATGCTGCGGGCAGCCGGTCCCGGCAACATCAGCACCGCAGGGCGGGGCGCACGCAGCCGCTTGGGCCAGCAGGGGGCGCTGCGGAGAGCCGTGGGCGGGCCCTGGGAGCGGGGCTCAGCAACACCTGCTGCCCGCCACGGACCAGCCCGGGGGCTACTTCCCCGCCTCCCTGGCTAGCAACGGGTCCGGCCGGCCCGCGGCTACTTCCCCGCCTCCCTGGCTAGCAACGGGTCCGGCCGGCCCGCGGCTACTTCCCCGCCTCCCTGGCTAGCAACGGGTCTGGCTGGCCACACGGCTACTTCCCCGCCTCCCTGGCTAGCAACGGGTCCGGCCGGCCCGCAGCAACTTCCCCGCCTCCCTGGCTAGCAACGTGTCTGGCTGGCCCGCGGCTACTTCCCCGCCTCCCTGGCTAGCAACGGGTCCGGCCGGCCCGCGGCTACTTCCCCGCCTCCCTGGCTAGCAACGGGTCCGGCCGGCCCGCGGCTACTTCCCCGCCTCCCTGGCTAGCAACGGGTCCGGCCGGCCCGCGGCTACTTCCCCGCCTCCCTGGCTAGCAACGGGTCCGGCCGGCCCGCGGCTACTTCCCCGCCTCCCTGGCTAGCAACGGGTCCGGCCGGACCGCGGCTACTTCCCCACCTCCCTGGCTAGCAACGGGTCCGGCCGGCCCGCGGCTACTTCCCCGCCTCCCTGGCTAGCAACGGGTCCGGCCGGCCCGCGGCTACTTCCCCGCCTCCCTGGCTAGCAACGTGTCTGGCTGGCCCGCGGCTATTTCCCCACCTCCCTGGCTAGCAACGGGTCCGGCCGGCCCGCGGCTACTTCCCCGCCTCCCTGGCTAGCAACGGATCTGGCTGGCCCGCGGCTACTTCCCCGCCTCCCTGGCTAGCAACGGGTCCGGCCGGCCAGTGGCTACTTCCCCGCCTCCCTGGCTAGCAACGGGTCTGGCTGGCCCGCGGCTACTTCCCCGCCTCCCTGCCTAGCAACGGGTCCGGCCGCCCCGCGGCTACTTCCCCGCCTCCCTGGCTAGCAATGGGTCTGGCTGGCCCGCGGCTACTTCCCCGCCTCCCTGGCTAGCAAGGGGTCTGGCTAGCCCGCGGCTACTTCCCCGCCTCCCTGGCTAGCAACGGGTCCGGCCGGCCAGGGGCTACGTCCCCGCCTCCCTGGCTAACAACGGGTCCGGCCGGCCCCCGGCTACTTCCCCGCCTGCCGGGCACCGGGTCCGGCTGGCCCGCGGCTATTTCCCCGCCTCCCTGGCTAGCAACAGCTCTGGCCGGCCCGCGGCTACTTCCCCGCCTCCCTGGCTAGCAACGGGTCCGGCCGGCCCGCGGCTACTTCCCCGCCTCCCTGGCTAGCAACGGGTCTGGCTGGCCAGGGGCTACTTCCCCGCCTCCCTGGCTAGCAACCGGTCTGGCTGGCCAGGGGCTACTTCCCCGCCTCCCTGGCTAGCAACCAGTCTGGCCGGGCCGCGGCTACTACCCCGCCTCCCTGGCTAGCAAAAGGTCTGGCTGGCCAGGGGCTACTTCCCCACCTCCCTGGCTAGCAACGGGTCCGGCCGGCCCGCGGCTACTTCCCCGCCTCCCTGGCTAGCAACGGGTCTGGCTGGCCAGTGGCTACTTCCCCGCCTCCCTGGCTAGCAACCTGTCTGGCCGGGCCGCGGATACTTCCCCGCCTCCCTGGCTAGCAACGGGTCCAGCCGGCCCGCGGCTACTTCCCCGCCTCCCTGGCTAGCAATGGCTCTGGCTCGCCAGGGGCTACTTCCCCGCCTCCCTGGCTAGCAACGGCTCTGGCTGGCCAGGGGCTACTTCCCCGCCTCCCTGGCTAGCAACGGGTCCGGCCGGCCAATGGCTACTTCCCCGCCTCCCTGGCTAGCAACAGGTCTGGCCGGCCCGCAGCTACTTCCCCGCCTCCCTGGCTAGCAACGGCTCTGGCTGGCCAGGGGCTACTTCCCCGCCTCCCTGGCTAGCAACGGGTCCGGCCGGCCAGTGGCTACTTCCCCGTCTCCCTGGCTAGCAACGGGTCCGGCCGGCCCGCGGCTACTTCCCCGCCTCCCTGGCTAGCAACGGGTCCGGCCGGCCCGCGGCTACTTCCCCGCCTCCCTGGCTAGCAACAGGTCTGGCCGGCCCGCGGCTACTTCCCCGCCTCCCTGGCTAGCAACGGGTCTGGCAGGCCCGCGGCTACTTCCCCGCCTCCCTGGCTAGCAACGGGTCCGGCCGGCCCGCGGCTACTTCCCCGCCTCCCTGGCTAGCAACGGGTCTGGCTGGCCCGCGGCTACTTCCCCGCCTCCCTGGCTAGCAACGGGTCCGGCCGGCCAGTGGCTACTTCCCCGCCTCCCTGGCTAGCAACGGGTCTGGCTGGCCCGCGGCTACTTCCCCGCCTCCCTAGCTAGCAACGGGTCCGGCCGGCCCGCGGCTACTTCCCCGCCTCCCTGGCTAGCAATGGGTCTGGCTGGCCCGCGGCTACTTCCCCGCCTCCCTGGCTAGCAAGGGGTCTGGCTAGCCCGCGGCTACTTCCCCGCCTCCCTGGCTAGCAACGGGTCCGGCCGGCCAGGGGCTACGTCCCCGCCTCCCTGGCTAACAACGGGTCCGGCCGGCCCCCGGCTACTTCCCCGCCTCCCGGGCACCGGGTCCGGCTGGCCCGCGGCTATTTCCCCGCCTCCCTGGCTAGCAACAGCTCTGGCCGGCCCGCGGCTACTTCCCCGCCTCCCTGGCTAGCAACGGGTCTGGCTGGCCAGGGGCTACTTCCCCGCCTCCTTGGCTAGCAACCGGTCTGGCTGGCCAGGGGCTACTTCCCCGCCTCCCTGGCTAGCAACCAGTCTGGCCGGGCCGCGGCTACTACCCCGCCTCCCTGGCTAGCAAAAGGTCTGGCTGGCCAGGGGCTACTTCCCCACCTCCCTGGCTAGCAACGGGTCCGGCCGGCCCGCGGCTACTTCCCCGCCTCCCTGGCTAGCAACGGGTCTGGCTGGCCAGTGGCTACTTCCCCGCCTCCCTGGCTAGCAACCAGTCTGGCCGGGCCGCGGCTACTTCCCCGCCTCCCTGGCTAGCAACGGGTCCAGCCGGCCCGCGGCTACTTCCCCGCCTCCCTGGCTAGCAATGGCTCTGGCTCGCCAGAGGCTACTTCCCCGCCTCCCTGGCTAGCAACGGCTCTGGCTGGCCAGGGGCTACTTCCCCGCCTCCCTGGCTAGCAACGGGTCCGGCCGGCCAATGGCTACTTCCCCGCCTCCCTGGCTAGCAACAGGTCTGGCCGGCCCGCAGCTACTTCCCCGCCTCACTGGCTAGCAACGGCTCTGGCTGGCCAGGGGCTACTTCCCCGCCTCCCTGGCTAGCAACGGGTCCGGCCGGCCAGTGGCTACTTCCCCGTCTCCCTGGCTAGCAACGGGTCCGGCCGGCCCGCGGCTACTTCCCCGCCTCCCTGGCTAGCAACGGGTCCGGCCGGCCCGCGGCTACTTCCCCGCCTCCCTGGCTAGCAACAGGTCTGGCCGGCCCGCGGCTACTTCCCCGCCTCCCTGGCTAGCAACGGGTCTGGCAGGCCCGCGGCTACTTCCCCGCCTCCCTGGCTAGCAACGGCTCTGGCTGGCCAGGGGCTACTTCCCCGTCTCCCTGGCTAGCAACGGGTCCGGCCAGCCCGCGGCTACTTCCCCGCCTCCCTGGCTAGCAACGGGTCCGGCCGGCCCGCGGCTACTTCCCCGCCTCCCTGGCTAGCAACCGGTCTGGCCGGCCCGTGGCTACTTCCCCGCCTCCCTGGCTAGCAATGGGTCTGGCTGGCCCGCGGCTATTTCCCCACCTCCCTGGCTAGCAACGGGTCCGGCCGGCCCGCGGCTACTTCCCCGCCTCCCTGGCTAGCAACGGGTCTGGCTGGCCCGCGGCTACTTCCCCGCCTCCCTGGCTAGCAACGGGTCCGGCCGGCCAGTGGCTACTTCCCCGCCTCCCTGGCTAGCAACGGGTCTGGCTGGCCCGCGGCTACTTCCCCGTCTCCCTGCCTAGCAACGGGTCCGGCCGCCCCGCGGCTACTTCCCCGCCTCCCTGGCTAGCAATGGGTCTGGCTGGCCCGCGGCTACTTCCCCGCCTCCCTGGCTAGCAAGGGGTCTGGCTAGCCCGCGGCTACTTCCCCGCCTCCCTGGCTAGCAACGGGTCCGGCCGGCCAGGGGCTACGTCCCCGCCTCCCTGGCTAACAACGGGTCCGGCCGGCCCCCGGCTACTTCCCCGCCTCCCGGGCACCGGGTCCGGCTGGCCCGCGGCTATTTCCCCGCCTCCCTGGCTAGCAACAGCTCTGGCCGGCCCGCGGCTACTTCCCCGCCTCCCTGGCTAGCAACGGGTCCGGCCGGCCCGCGGCTACTTCCCCGCCTCCCTGGCTAGCAACCGGTCTGGCTGGCCAGGGGCTACTTCCCCGCCTCCCTGGCTAGCAACCAGTCTGGCCGGGCCGCGGCTACTACCCCGCCTCCCTGGATAGCAAAAGGTCTGGCTGGCCAGGGGCTACTTCCCCACCTCCCTGGCTAGCAACGGGTCCGGCCGGCCCGCGGCTACTTCCCCGCCTCCCTGGCTAGCAACGGGTCTGGCTGGCCAGTGGCTACTTCCCCGCCTCCCTGGCTAGCAACCAGTCTGGCCGGGCCGCGGCTACTTCCCCGCCTCCCTGGCTAGCAACGGGTCCAGCCGGCCCGCGGCTACTTCCCCGCCTCCCTGGCTAGCAATGGCTCTGGCTCGCCAGGGGCTACTTCCCCGCCTCCCTGGCTAGCAACGGCTCTGGCTGGCCAGGGGCTACTTCCCCGCCTCCCTGGCTAGCAACGGGTCCGGCCGGCCAATGGCTACTTCCCCGCCTCCCTGGCTAGCAACAGGTCTGGCCGGCCCGCAGCTACTTCCCCGCCTCACTGGCTAGCAACGGCTCTGGCTGGCCAGGGGCTACTTCCCCGCCTCCCTGGCTAGCAACGGGTCCGGCCGGCCAGTGGCTACTTCCCCGTCTCCCTGGCTAGCAACGGGTCCGGCCGGCCCGCGGCTACTTCCCCGCCTCCCTGGCTAGCAACGGGTCCGGCCGGCCCGCGGCTACTTCCCCGCCTCCCTGGCTAGCAACGGGTCTGGCCGGCCCGCGGCTACTTCCCCGCCTCCCTGGCTAGCAACGGGTCTGGCTGGCCCGCGGCTACTTCCCCGCCTCCCTGGCTAGCAACGGGTCCGGCCGGCCCGCGGCTACTTCCCCGCCTCCCTGGCTAGCAACGGGTCTGGCTGGCCCGCGGCTACTTCCCCGCCTCCCTGGCTAGCAACGGGTCCGGCCGGCCAGTGGCTACTTCCCCGCCTCCCTGGCTAGCAACGGGTCTGGCTGGCCCGCGGCTACTTCCCCGCCTCCCTAGCTAGCAACGGGTCCGGCCGGCCCGCGGCTACTTCCCCGCCTCCCTGGCTAGCAATGGGTCTGGCTGGCCCGCGGCTACTTCCCCGCCTCCCTGGCTAGCAAGGGGTCTGGCTGGCCCGCGGCTACTTCCCCGCCTCCCTGGCTAGCAACGGGTCCGGCCGGCCAGGGGCTACTTCCCCGCCTCCCTGGCTAGCAACGGGTCCGGCCGGCCAATAGCTACTTCCCCGCCTCCCTGGCTAGCAACGGGTCCGGCCGGCCAGTGGCTACTTCCCCGCCTCCCTGGCTAGCAACGGGTCCGGCCGGCCAGTGGCTACTTCCCCGCCTCCCTGGCTAGCAACGGGTCCGGCCGGCCAATGGCTACTTCCCCGCCTCCCTGGCTAGCAACGGGTCTGGCTGGCCCACGGCTACTTCCCCGCCTCCCTAGCTAGCAACGGGTCCGGCCGGCCCGCGGCTACTTCCCCGCCTCCCTGGCTAGCAATGGGTCTGGTTGGCCCGCGGCTACTTCCCCGCCTCCCTGGCTAACAAGGGGTCTGGCTGGCCCGCGGCTACTTCCCTGCCTCCCTGGCTAGCAACGGGTCCGGCCGGCCAGGGGCTACTTCCCCGCCTCCCTGGCTAGCAACGGGTCCGGCCGCCGAATAGCTACTTCCCCGCCTCCCTGGCTAGCAACGGGTCCGGCCGGCCAGTGGCTACTTCCCCGCCTCCCTGGCTAGCAACGGGTCCGGCCGGCCCGCGGCTACTTCCCCGCCTCCCTGGCACCGGGTCCGGCCGGCCCGCTGCTACTTCCCCGCCTCCCTGGCTAGCAACGGGTCCGGCCGGCCCGCGGCTACTTCCCCGCCTCCCTGGCTAGCAACGGGTCCGGCCGGCCCGCGGCTACTTCCCCGCCTCCCTGGCTAGCAACGGGTCCGGCCGGCCCGCGGCTACTTCCCCGCCTCCCTGGCTAGCAACGGGTCCCGCCGGCCCGCGGCTACTCCCCCAGCTCCTTGGCTAGCAACGGGTCTGGCTGGCCAGTGGCTACTTCCCCGCCTCCCTGGCTAGCAAGCAGTCTGGCCGGGCCGCGGCTACTTCCCCGCCTCCCTGGCTAGCAACAGGTCTGGCTGGCCAGGGGCTACTTCCCCACCTCCCTGGCTAGCAACGGGTCCGGCCGGCCCACGGCTACTTCCCCGCCTCCCTGGCTAGCAACGGGTCTGGATGGCCCGCGGCTACTTCCCCGCCTCCCTGGCTAACAACGGGTCCGGCCGGCCCGCGGTTACTTCCCCGCATCCCTGGCTAGCAACAGGTCTGGCTGGACAGGGGCTACTTCCCCGCCTCCCTGGCTAGCAACGGGTCCGGCCGGCCCGCGGCTACTTCCCCACCTCCCTGGCTAGCAACGGCTCTGGCTGGCAAGGGGCTACTTCCCCGTCTCCCTGGCTAGCAACGGGTCCGGCTGGCCCGCGGCTACTTCCCCGCCTCCCTGGCTAGCAACGGGTCCGGCCGGCCCGCGGCTACTTCCCAGCCTCCCTGGCTAGCAACGGGTCTGGCTGGCCCGCGGCTACTTCCCCGCCTACCTGGCTAGCAACTGGTCTGGCCGGGCCGCGGCTACTTCCCCGCCTCCCTGGCTAGCAACTGGTCTGGCCGGGCCGCGGCTACTCCCCCACCTCCCTGGCTAGCAACGGGTCCGGCCGGCCCGCGGCTACTTCCCCGCCTCCCTGGCTAGCAACGGGTCTGGCTGGCCCGCGGCTACTTCCCCGCCTCCCTGGCTAACAACGGGTCCGGCCGGCCCGCGGCTACTTCCCCGTCTCCCTGGCTAGCAACTGGTCTGGCCGGGCCGCGGCTACTTCCCCGCCTCCCTGGCTAGCAACAGGTCTGGCTGGCCAGGGGCTACTTGCCCGCCTCCCTGGCTAGCAACGGCTCTGGCTGGCCAGGGGCTACTTCCCCGCCTCCCTGGCTAGCAACGGGTCTGGCTGGCCAGTGGCTACTTCCCCGCCTCCCTGGCTAGCAACGGCTCTGACTGGCCAGGGGCTACTTCCCCGCCTCCCTGGCTAGCAACGGGTCTGGCCGGCCCGCAGCTACTTCCCCGCCTCACTGGCTAGCAAGGGCTCTGGCTGGCCAGGGGCTACTTCCCCGCCTCCCTGGCTAGCAAGAGGTCCGGCCGGCCAGTGGCTACTTCCCCGCCTCCCTGGCTAGCAACGGGTCCGGCCGGCCAGCGGCTACTTCCCCGCCTCCCTGGCTAGCTACGGGTCCGGCCGGCCCGTGGCTACTTCTCCGCCTCCCTGGCTAGCAACCGGTCTGGCCGGCCCGCGGCTACTTCCCCGCTTCCCTGGCTAGCAACGGATCTGACTGGCCAGGGGCTACTTCCCCGCCTCCCTAGCTAGCAACGGCTCTGGCTGCCTAGGGGCTACTTCCCCGCCTCCCTGGCTAGCAACGGGTCCGGCCGGCCCGCGGCTACTTCCCCGCCTCCCTGGCTAGCAACTGGTCTGGCTAACCAGTGGCTACTTCCCTGCCTTCCTGGCTAGCAACGGGTCCGGCCGGCCAATAGCTACTTCCCCGCCTCCCTGGCTAGCAACGGGTCCGGCCGGCCAGTGGCTACTTCCCCGCCTCCCTGGCTAGCAACGGGTCCGGCCGGCCCGCGGCTACTTCCCCGCCTCCCTGGCACCGGGTCCGGCCGGCCCACTGCTACTTCCCCGCCTCCCTGGCTAGCAACGGGTCCGGCCGGCCCGCAGCTACTTCCCCGCCTCCCTGGCTAGCAACGGGTCCGGCCGGCCCGCGGCTACTTCCCCGCCTCCCTGGCTAGCAACGGGTCCAGCCGGCCCGCGGCTACTTCCCCGCCTCCTTGGCTAGCAACGGGTCTGGCTGGCCAGTGGCTACTTCCCCGCCTCCCTGGCTAGCAAGCAGTCTGGCCGGGCCGCGGCTACTTCCCCGCCTCCCTGGCTAGCAACAGGTCTGGCTGGCCAGGGGCTACTTCCCCACCTCCCTGGCTAGCAACGGGTCCGGCCGGCCCACGGCTACTTCCCCGCCTCCCTGGCTAGCAACGGGTCTGGATGGCCCGCGGCTACTTCCCCGCCTCCCTGGCTAACAACGGGTCCGGCCGGCCCGCGGCTACTTCCCCGCCTCCCTGGCTAGCAACAGGTCTGGCTGGACAGGGGCTACTTCCCCGCCTCCCTGGCTAGCAACGGGTCCGGCCGGCCCGCGGCTACTTCCCCACCTCCCTGGCTAGCAACGGCTCTGGCTGGCAAGGGGCTACTTCCCCGTCTCCCTGGCTAGCAACGGATCCGGCCGGCCCACGGCTACTTCCCAGCCTCCCTGGCTAGCAATGGGTCCGGCTGGCCCGCGGCTACTTCCCCGCCTCCCTGGCTAGCAACGGGTCCGGCCGGCCCGCGGCTACTTCCCAGCCTCCCTGGCTAGCAACGGGTCTGGCTGGCCCGCGGCTACTTCCCCGCCTACCTGGCTAGCAACTGGTCTGGCCGGGCCGCGGCTACTTCCCCGCCTCCCTGGCTAGCAACTGGTCTTGCCGGGCCGCGGCTACTTCCCCACCTCCCTGGCTAGCAACGGGTCCGGCCGGCCCGCGGCTACTTCCCCGCATCCCTGGCTAGCAACGGGTCTGGCTGGCCCGCGGCTACTTCCCCGCCTCCCTGGCTAGCAACTGGTCTGGCCGGGCCGCGGCTACTTCCCCGCCTCCCTGGCTAGCAACAGATCTGGCTGGCCAGGGGCTACTTGCCCGCCTCCCTGGCTAGCAACGGCTCTGGCTGGCCAGGGGCTACTTCCCCGCCTCCCTGGCTAGCAACGGGACTGGCTGGCCAGTGGCTACTTCCCCTCCTCCCTGGCTAGCAACGGCTCTGACTGGCCAGGGGCTACTTCCCCGCCTCCCTGGCTAGCAACGGGTCTGGCCGGCCCGCAGCTACTTCCCCGCCTCACTGGCTAGCAAGGGCTCTAGCTGGCCAGGGGCTACTTCCCCGCCTCCCTGGCTATCAACAGGTCCGGCCGGCCAGTGGCTACTTCCCCGTCTCCCTGGCTATCAACGGGTCCGGCCGGCCGGCGGCTACTTCCCCTCCTCCCTGGCTAGCTACGGGTCCGGCCGGCCCGCGGCTACTTCTCCGCCTCCCTGGCTAGCAACCGGTCTGGCCGGCCCGCGGCTACTTACCCGCTTCCCTGGCTAGCAACGGCTCTGGCTGCCTAGGGGCTACTTCCACGCCTCCCTGGCTAGCAACGGGTCTGGCTGCCCAGGGGCTACTTCCCCGCGTCCCTGGCTAGCAACGGGTCCGGCCGGCCCGCGGCTACTTCCCCGCCTCCCTGGCTAGCAACTGGTCTGGCTAACCAGTGGCTACTTCCCTGCCTTCCTGGCTAGCAACGGGTCTGGCTGGCCAGTGGCTACTTCCCCGCCTCCCTGACTAGCAACGAGTCCGGCCGGCCCGCGGCTACTTCCCCGCCTCCCTGGATAGCAACGGGTCTGGCTGGCCAGTGGCTACTTCCCCGCATCCCTGGCTAGCAACTGGTCTGGCCGGGCCGCGGCTACTTCCCCGCCTCCCTGGCTAGCAACAGGTCTGGTTGGCCAGGGGCTACTTGCCCGCCTCCCTGGCTAGCAACGGCTCTGGCTGGCCAGGGGCTACTTCCCCGCCTCCCTGGCTAGCAACGGGTCTGGCTGGCCAGTGGCTACTTCCCCGCCTCCCTGGCTAGCAATGGGTCTGGCCGGCCCGCAGCTACTTCCCCGCCTCCCTGGCTAGCAACAGGTCTGGCTGGCCAGGGGCTACTTGCCCGCCTCCCTGGCTAGCAACGGCTCTGGTTGGTCAGGGGCTACTTCCCCGCCTCCCTGGCTAGCAACGGGTCCGGCCGGCCAGTGGATACTTCCCCGTCTCCCTGGCTAGCAACGGGTCCGGCCGGCCCGCGGCTACTTCCCCGCCTCCCTGGTTAGCAACGGGTCCGGCCGGCCCGGGCTACTTCCCCGCCTCCCTGGCTAGCAACCGGTCTGGCCGGCCCGCGGCTACTTCCCCGCCTCCCTGGCTAGCAACGGGTCTGCCTGGCCAGTAGCTACTTCCCCGCCTCCCTGGCTAGAAACGGCTCTGGCTGGCCAGGGGCTACTTCCTCGCTTCCCTGGCTAGCAACGGGTCTGGCCGGCCCGCGGCTACTTCCCCACCTCCCTGGCTAGCAACGGGTCTGGTTGGCCAGGGGCTACTTCCCCGCCTCCCTGGCTAGCAACGGGTCTGGCTGGCCAGTGGCTACTTCCCCGCCTCCCTGGCTAGCAACGGCTCTGGCTGCCCAGGGGCTACTTCCCCGCCTCCCTGGCTAGCAACGGGTCTGGCTGGCCAGGGGCTACTTCCCTGCCTCCCTGGCTAGCAACGGGTCCGGCCGGCCCGTGGCTACTTCCCCGCCTCCCTGGCTAGCAACAGGTCTAGTTAACCAGTGGCTACTTCCCCGGCTCCCTGGCTAGCAACAGGTCTGGCTGGCCAGTGGCTACTTCCCCGCCTCCCTGGCTATCAACGGGTCCTGCCGGCCCGCGGCTACTTCCCCGCCTCCCTGGCTAGCAACGGGTCCGTCCGGCCCGCGGCTACTTCCCCGCCTCCCTGGCTAGCAACGGGTCCGGCCGGCCCGCGGCTACTTCCCCGCCTCCCTTGCTAGCAACGGGTCTGCCTGACCAGTGGCTACTTCCCCGCCTCCCTGGCTAGCAACGGGTCCAGCCGGCCCGCGGCTACTTCCCCGCCTCCCTGGCTAGCAACGGGTCTGGCTGGCCAGTGGCTACTTCCCCGCCTCCCTGACTAGCAACGGGTCTGGCCGGCCCGCGGCTACTTCCCCACCTCCCTGACTAGCAACGGGTCTGGCCGGCCCGCGGCTACTTCCCCGCCTCCTTGGCTAGCAACGGGTCTGGCCGGCCCGCGGCTACTTCCCCGTCTCCCTGGCTAGAAACGGGTCTGGCTGGCCAGGGGCTACTTCCCCGCCTCCCTGGCTAGCAACAGCTCTGGCCGACCCACGGCTACTTCCCCGCCTCCCTGGCTAGCAACGGCTCTGGCTGGCCAGGGGCTACTTCCTCGCTTCCCTGGCTACCAACGGGTCTGGCCGGCCCGTGGCTACTTCCCCGCCTCCCTGGCTAGCAACAGCTCTGGCCGGCCCACGGCTACTTCCCCGCCTCCCTGGCTAGCAACGGGTCTGGCTGGCCAGGGGCTACTTCCCCGCCTCCCTGGCTAGCAACGGCTCTGGCTGGCCAGGGGCTACTGCCTCGCTTCCCTGGCTAGCAATGGGTCTGGCCGGCCCGCGGCTACTTCCCCGCCTCCCTGGCTAGCAACGGGTCTGGCTAACCAGTGGCTACTTCCCCGCCTCCCTGGCTAGCCACGGGTCTGGCTGGCCAGGGGCTACTTCCCCGCCTTCCTGGCTAGCAATGGGTCTGGCTAACCAGTGGCTACTTCCCCGCCTCCCTGGCTAGCAACGGGTTTGACCGGCCCGCGGCTACTTTCCCGCCTCCCTGGCTAGCAACAGGTCTGGCTGGCGAGTGGCGACTTCCCCGCCTCCCTGGCTAGCAACGGGTCCGGCTGGCCCGCGGCTACCTCCCCGCCTCCCTGGCTAGCAATGGGTCTGGCTGGCCAGTGGCTACTTCCCCGCCTCCCTGGCTAGCAACGGGTCCGGCCGGCCCACGGCTACTTCCCCGCCTCCCTGGCTAGCAACAGGTCTAGTTAACCAGTGGCTACTTCCCCGCCTCCCTGGCTAGCAACAGGTCTGGCTGGCCAGGGGCTACTTCCCCGCCTCCCTAGCTAGCAACGGGTCCTGCCGGCCCGCGGCTACTTCCCCGCCTCCCTGGCTATCAACGGGTCTGGCCTGCCCGCGGCTACTTCCCCGCCTCCCTGGCTAGCAACGGGTCCGGCCGGCCCGCGGCTACTTCCCCGCCTCCCTGGCTAGCAACGGGTCCGGCCGGCCCGCGGCTACTTCCCCGCCTCCCTTGCTAGCAACGGGTCTGCCTGGCCAGGGGCTACTTCCCCCCCTCCCTGGCTAGCAACGGGTCTGGCCGGCCCGCGGCTACTTCCCCGCCTCCCTGGCTAGCAACGGGTCTGGTTGGCCAGGGGCTACTTA